>NC_083607.1:59793065-61235400 GCF_029168945.1 Cannabis sativa
AGTAGTATTGTATCGTGCCTATAAATTTATAAGGTAGGCTGGTATTTTAGAACTGTGTTTTACTCTTGATGCAAACTAATTTCTTTTTTTATATGAATTTGAATTCGTTTTTTATATTTTTATTATAATTAATGAACTAATTACTAAATTATATGTATTTTTTATAATTTTTCAATAATAATTACACACAACAAAAACTATAATTATAAAAATTTAAATATTTACTATCATGTTATTTGATTTGATAATTGATAAATAAATATTTCTTCTTCTTCCCAACATTATTATTATTATTATTATTCTTTTTTATTATCTTTTAGATTTGTGACCTTAATAAATAGTATCAATAAAAAGAAAAGGTTAGTACTTAGTTGGGGAGTTTGATTTGTTAACTATATTCACGGATTTAGCTACACAACACCACCGGCTAACATATTATCACCCACCAAAACCAATATATGTATTTATTTCATTAAGACAAATAAAACTAAAGCCGGCCATATATATTTAAGACACACGATTTTGTCTCGTAATGTATTTTTACCGAATGTATTTTGTGGTATATTAAATGGGTCTTAGGTACATTAGATGGGTCTTAGGGTACATTAAATGGGTCTTAGGGTACAATAGATGGTTCTCAGGGTAGTCTCAGGATACGTTACTATTTTATAACCCTAATTACCCCTAGATCAACTCCAGCTCTCATATTAAATAACTATCTCATCTAACGATTGTCGCACATCACGGAATACATTCCGTGAAAGTACATCACGGGACAAAACCGTACCCATATATATTTAATAAAACTTTACCTTATTTCAATCAAAAATAAATAAATAAAAATCTTTACCTTATTTTGAATATTGTTATATAAACGTGAAAATTTAGATTTGACGTCATTATTATTAAAAAAAATGGGATTTAATTTTTTTAAGTGTGAAATATTACATTCCAGAGTTATATATTAAACATCATACTCATTTTTTAAAAATTCTGTGTTGAAAATATAATTCAAAAAATATTAGACGAGTGCAAGTTTTTCTTTTTATACATGATCAACATATTATTTTGAAACTAAGTCATAATCCAATTATAGATTTTTCATAATTAAATAAATATTACATTAGTGTGATGATGAAATCTATTAAAAAAAAGGTATTATTTTGAAAGTTATCAAAATATGTTATTGGGTGATTCTACAATGCACCCCCTTAAAAGAGATGTACTGATGCACCCTTAACTTGTTTTGTCATCTAGAAGAATTTTTTAGTCTAACTTTTTTTCATATTCATGTACGTTATAGGTATTTAAGATATCCTACAAAATTTTGAAAAATTCGGAATAATTTACCATATAGAAAATAATGTTCAAACAGCCTATTTTACACGCGTATAAAATAAAATAGTCACGCGTGCAATACACTGTTTGAACATAGTTTTCGACGTGTTAAACTTTTCCAAATTTCTTAAAATTTTGCCGGATGTCTTAAATAACTATAACATACATGACCATGAAAAAAAATTTGACTAAAAAATTATTTCGGATGCTAAAACACATAAGGGTGCATCAATATATCTATTTTAGGAGTTGTATTGTAGAATTTTCCTATGTTATTTCTTATCTAATATATATTTGGAGATTTTTTTTATTTTTACAACTTAAAATAATTTTTTTTTATTATTATTTTTAAGAAATCCATATAGAAAGTCATATAGAAACTATCAGAGCAATCGGTAAATTTTTTTAAAAAAAAAGTAAAAAATAAAATATGAAATAATTTCTCTTTTTAAAATAAAAATGTTTTAATAAAACTTAGTAACTGTTTTTGTAGTTTGTTGGAAAAGATCCTAACTTTACAATAACAAATATTTATTTATTTATATTGTTGTTGTTGTTGTTGTTGTTGAGAATGATATATGATGAAAACAAACAAACAAACAAAAAATGAGGTTGATTGATGATAATGGGAAAATCAACAACATGTAGAAGAGGTTTGTTTTTCGAATCAAAATTGCTCTGTTTTTCTCTGCTCTATCTTTTAACATCTCTCTTCTTAGCTCTCTACACTTCTCTCTCCAATACCAAATGTCTCTTTAGATCTTCACCTTTTGAACCTCTTCACATACCACTTTTTACCTACCCTTCTTCCTATGGACAACACAAGTATGCAATCTCAACCCTTCGTTCCACTTGTTCATCACCTGTGTTTTTTTCAGGTATATAATTTCTATATCCAAAAATTCTTTATTTGGGTCATCTTAATTATGGATTTTGATTAATGGGTTTTGTTCAGATTATTTACATGTATTGAAGGAGATTCAAGATTTGTCTACACAAGATTATTCACCTATCTCATCTTTGAAATATATGCAAAGAAAGGCTGAGACTTTTGGTGGAAAATTTAGTGCACAAGAGAGGTTTTCATATTTTGATCAAAGCAATGTCACAAAAATTCCTTGTGGATTCTTTAAGGATTTTCCAATTAGTGATTATGGTTAGTTTCTTTCTTTGTAACAATTATTTCGATATTTAGCGCTTGTTAAAACTTTTTCTAAGCAATCTTCTTTCTGCAATGATCTTAAGTTCATGGATTAGTTCGGTATGCAGTTCATATGAATAAAGAACTTGCGTAGTTAGATAAGATCCCTTCTTTTCTCGGGGATTTAATATCTTTTAAGTTGTTTAACGTTATTATTTTTATTTCCAATAAATTTATTCATTGTCACGAAACAATTTGATAATCTTTATTTTTTTTTTAAATGTGTGACAGATCGAAATGAAATGGAAAATTGTAGAGGAGTTGTAGTGGTCTCAGCAATTTTTAATGACCATGACAAAATTAGACAACCAAAGGGACTTGGATCAAAAACACTTGACAATGTATGTTTTTACATGTTTATTGATGATGTAACACACAAAGGACTAAAGTACCACAAATTAGTTTCAGAAAACAACAATAGAATAGGAGCATGGAGAATTGTCAAAGTTTTGAGCAAAGATTTGTATGAGAATCCAGCTATGAATGGAGTCATAGCTAAGTATTTAATTCATAGGCTTTTCCCAAATGTGAAATTTAGTATTTGGGTTGATGCCAAGTTGCAATTGATGGTTGATCCTTTGCTTTTGATTCATGGACTTGTTGTGTCAAAGAATGTAGATATGGCTATTTCTAAACACCCCTTTTATATTCACACCATGGAAGAAGCTATGGCTACTTTAAGGTGGAAGAAATGGTGGGATGTTATTGGTTTGAGGACACAAATTGAAACATATTGTGAGTTTGGTTTGCAACCATGGAGCCCTAATAAGCTTCCCTACCCCTCAGGTGATAATGCAATTTTTTATTTAGTATTTTTATTTTGAGTTGTTTGCGGCATAACTACTTAATATTTTAAGCTAATAACCTGTAAAGATTTATTGATTTATGCCTATTAATACGCTGAAAAAATCAATAGATCTTTACCGATTACAAATATTAAATAGTTATGCTGTAAATTTTCATTTTAATTTTTTATTTTTTAAATAAATGCATGTTTGATAAGCTTAAGAAGTAGATCGTGCATAGTGTAATGCATGATGTTATATCTGAAAATGAATTAATTATATATACCATATATAATTTGGTTAGGTATATACTAACATTTCAAGAGTTGTTAGACCATTTTGAATCATAATCATACATGTCTTATATTTTGTTGTACAAGTAAAGATGAAATAATAGATTTTCTAATTAAGACTAGTTGTGATGAATGTAATTAGCATAGTAATGTAAAATTTCAATATTGGAAAGTTACTTAAGGAACAAGAGATTATCATTGCTTTAGTTAATGATTATATATATGTATATCTTTATTTAGACAGTTAGCATAAATAACTTTAAGAACTTAGGTGGCGTTTCGTTGGAGGTAATGAAATGGAATGGAATGGAAAGGAAACAATTTTCATTCTATTCCTTTGTTTGGTTGCATTTTAAAGAATTGGAATAGCATTCCAATGGAATGCTCTTTCCACTATTTTGGTGGAATGACTATTCCATTTTAAAAAGAAAGGAATGACTATAATGTAACAAGAAAAAAAATTTAATTATTTTTTTATCAATTTTTTTTTTATGCATTTTAAATTTTATTCCATTCCTATTCCTATTCTTATTCTCATTCCTATTCCTATTCTCATTCCTATTCCTATATTTTCATTCTTCCTAACCGCCTTCTTAAAGCCCTGGTTGTTGTGAGAATACTTTTCTTGGCTTCATTGAGAATTTTTTCAAACACTTTTATTTGGTATTATATATACAGAGGCCGGTCTAAGTTTGTGTTTGGACCCATTAGTCTAGGTGCTCAAAAAAAAAAATTCTCTTTTAAAAGTATATAATATATATTTTTTACTAATTTTAAATTTCTAAATAAGGGTCAAATTTTTTTATTAGTATGATCTACTAAAATTTATGGTCGGTCCTATATATTTTTATTTATGGATATTGCACTTAAAAGCATGATGGGGAGCAATAAGTTGTTTTTCACTCAACTAGTCTAAAGTAATTCTAAGCAAGTTTACTTAATCAAATATTGAAGTTGTGACAAATAATTAATGAAAATGAAGGGGTAAAAACCTTTATTACTTTATTTTTTTAAAAAGAAAGGAAAAAAAAAAACATGTTGATGGCTTATATAGTACTAATTAAAGAACAATGTAGAATTCTTTGTTTAGTACATTGGAAGTGAAGTTTTTAAATGTAGGGTCCATGGTATTGATTAGTCTTGTGTTAGAGTGGTAGGAAGATTTTAATGTAGGAGGATCCCTTTTATCTCTTTCATAAGGATGTTTATTGGGATATTTGCAGCGAAACACTTTTAAAATATTTGTAATTATTACATTTATGACTTTAATAAAGAAAAAAAATAACAATAAAAATACTTTATTTTACAATTTTGCTATAACGGTATCATTTTTGTTGTTAAGTGCTAATTAAGCCCCTAAATAATAATAATTTAATAGTCATGTGTTTCTAAGTTGATATTTAACGGGCTTAGTTGACACTTAACAGCCAAAAAGAGTACGACAGCAATAAACTATAAGATAAGATACTTTTGCCGTCAATTTTTTTATTAGGGTCATATGTGTAACAATTGCAAATATTAAAAGAGTTTCGCCGCAAATATCCCTTATTCTTTTTTTTTTTTTGGTAATTGGGAGAAATTATGAATCAATTTTTCTGTATTGTGTAGTGTTATCTCATTTTTTTGGAAAATTCTAAATAATTTTTTTTTTTTGGAAAGCAATTCTAAATAATTTAAGGTGCTTGACTTTTTATATGTGTCCAATTGATGTTTTATATTTAATTTTCAATATTATAAATTATTCAAATTTTCTAAAATGAAAAAAAATGTCTATAATAACTATAATATTGTAGACCGTTTTAATTTCTCCAAATATCGTAAACATAGATGTTTCTATTTATAGAGATAAAAGTAACACTTAGTCCTTAAATTTACAACCATTGTTATTAGGAATCAGCAGTTCTCATAAGTCATTTTGTTTTGTGGTGAATTTATACTAATATTTTATTGTCCTAATTATTAAATTAAAATACATGACATTAATATTTTGTAATAAAGTTATATGATACCTCTATATTTATAGGAATATACTCATTATTGATATATTTGTTTTTATTGGTGATTTATTTTGGTAGATGTACCGGATAGTGCTCTTATAATAAGAAAGCATGGATTGAAGAGCAACCTATTCTCTTGCCTAATGTTCAATGAGTTGGAAGGTTTTAACCCTAGAGACCAATTGGCTTTTGCATTTGTGAGAGACCAAATGAGACCAAAATTGGAAATGAACATGTTTGAAGTGGAAGTGTTTGAGCAAATTGCAGTTGAATATAGGCATAACATCATAAAGTACCATACAAGCCATCATCATGATCATGATAATAATAGCACCATTCTTGGAGGGTCTCAATCTCATCATTCTCATACCAAAAACTCAAAAATAATTAATCATTCTCTTGATTTGATCAACTATGGAAGCAACAAGTGTCAAAAGTATCTTTCCAAGATGTGGGATGAATCTCGTTAATCTCATGATCGATTTTTTTTCTCATATAGAGTATTACTTTTGTATTTATTGGTAGGGCGTTTCACTTTTAATATTTAGAAAAATTATAACTTATTTTTTAAAATATCAGTGTACATTGTACTTATAATAAGTATTTCATTAGATTTTAAAAAATTTTAAAGAATTTATAATACTAGAAACATAATTCAAAATAATTGATTGCGCACATGCAACTCAATATTTGAAGTTTTGAACTATGTTTTTCAATACTATAAATTATTTGTTTTATTAAAACAAAAAATCATAATATACTTGCTATAATTAAAATGTATACCGTCATACAAAAAAATTATGATAAAATTTCTTCAATTTTAAAAGGTTCTTAGAACCAAAAGTGATGTCTCTACTATAAAATTTACCTACATTGAAGTTAAATTAAAAGTATAAAATTGATTATAGCTTCCTTCTTTTTTTGTATATTAGAGACTAGTTTTTGCTTTTTGGTAGTTCCCAACTATATTTATTTATTTATTTAATTATTATTATTGTAAAGAGAGAAAGAAAGGTCATGTATTATTTGGAGATCAAACTTCAACAAAATAAATAAATAAATGGTCTAAGTTGAAACCACATAGCTAAGAAGTAAGAAGAGGCTTAATACAATATTGTCAATTACTTAATACTCTTAAGTGGAATGGGATATCAAAGTGTATAATTTAACATTACACATAAAACTATTAGCTAAAGGATGATGCATTTTAAGTGACATTTTATGAGTTACTGAATTCAATTATTTGATATTCTAAATTGAACCAAGTTTCAATTTTCAAATGAGTTGCAACTCAAATAATGTTGGGGCACATTAAGAAAGATGGTTATTTTAGTTATTTTACAAAGATGAGTTTTGAACCTTAGTACACAAAATAGTTTCAGGTCCAAAAAACACTAACTTTTGAAATAATATAATAATGGCTGCAATAAAAAGCAGACCCTTGAAGAAAATTATGAACCTTTTTGGTATAGAAATCTTTTATCTGTATCAATCTATTGATGATGCAAGGCCTAACAATGGCCATTTTTCCTCAAAATTTTGCATAGTGAATTTTCATGAGAACCATTGGGATTTTCGGCATTTTCCAGAGGATTTTGAAATATCTTGGCTGATCATGAAACTCCACTTCTGGTCCCATGTCATTGTACTCTTCTGATTTCTCAAGAATCATTTCTAACCCGAAATCAGTTTGATTCTCCATGCTCTCCAACCTAACATTCTTCCATTCGAACGCCTCACGTCCCAATGTAGAATCACTTTCTGAATTCAGTAGGACAATTATGGAGGATCTCCCATATCAAAGGCAAGAACTCTTGACATGAATGTTGACAACTTTAGCAGGCCTCCATGACACTGCCAATTCGATCCCGAGTTCACGGTGCAGTAGACATTTCATGAGAATTATCATTTCTTGTTTCGTTGTTTTCAACACGACGTTGATGCTTCTTAACCCCAAGGGTTTTAAAATGCCATACTGTGTCAGCTATCTCATCTTGAGGCAAACTCAAACCATGTTTCTTAATTGATCTATGCAGCTCACAAAAGAATTTGGGGTTTTCAAGCTTAATATATTCATGTAAAACCCTCTCATGATCAGGCACCCAATTCCTCGGAAATGGAGTGTAATCACACGAAGGAATCAAAGACATATGCGAGAATTGAACACCTTCAATGGCGTCGACAAGTCCCATCCTCAAAAGATCAGAGTACTCTGGTGCAGCATTGTTGCTGCTCTCCCTCAACGGACGACTCAAATCACGAGAAGCTATTCCATAAACTTTAGCTCGAGATTTCAATCTGTACCTCGCAGCATACAATTTAGCCAACGAGCTACGAATCACATAAGCACAAAAGCCAACAACTTTCTTACGATTATCAGCATATCTATACCAATCAGCCATTGTCTCAAGAAACTTATTCATCTGAGCATTGGTATGAGCTTGACCCGAGTAAAGCATAGGAGTACAAGGCAACGGCTCGGGATCCTTATCACCCTTAACAAACCGAAGCCTCCTAAAATGGCGTATACATTGTTGTAAGCTAGCAGTAACAGAGAGCAATGTCCCAACACCTTTCTGGCTCACAATGTTACCACCACTAGAGGTGTACCGAAGCGTCGGGTGAATCACCCTCCTGCATATGATATGATCCAAGAACTGAATTCCTCTACTAATGTGTTCAATCTCCAAAGTTGAATTATCTAATCTCAACCCAAATCTCCATTGACAAAACTCAATTATCTTCTTACGAATATCAACTGCATCTTCTCTAGGACCTCTAATCCCAATCAAGAAATGACCCCCATATCTTAAATAATCCATTTTTCTAGTCTTTTCCTTTCCACTTGAAGGAACAAATTCAGGCCAAGATGGGTTATGACAACCATCAAAGATTGAATCTTTCCAAATTGAATCAACACTAGATGGCTTAAAGAACTCAACTATCTTATCTTCAATCATATAATCTAATTCACTAAGACATATATTAGCAAGTAAAGGACTAAGAATTCCACAATAACCATAAGAAGGTACCTTAGAAGCTTCTTCAGGAGCAAAATCAAAGAATGATCTAAGCCAATAAGGGTCTGGTTTAGGTTCATTCTCATTAAGAATCTTCTTCTTAGTAGAACCTTTCTTAGTCTTCTTCTTCTTCCAAGCAATATCTGCATTAAAATCTCTTCTTACTGAATTTGGATTATGAGTTTTCAAAGCTGATTTCATCAAACCCAAGATTTTCTTATCCTTAACAACTTTCTGTAAACAACCCATAACAACATCTCTCTCTAAACCATACAAAATCTCACTCAAATCTCCTCTCAAAAACCAGAGATACCCAGCAAAATTACTCCTGATTGTACGGATTACAGTATGAGCATTCCTACCAGGTCGAAACCCATGAGATTTCTTCGAGAATCGTGCTTCGAAAACAGGCTCCAAAACCATCAACAAAACCTCCTGAACAACCCTATCTTGAAAACAAGGCTCGTCCGATTCGAGCAAAGCTCCAAGTTTCCGTTTTGACATGATTTTCGCAGTGGGTTTCTCGTTAGGGTTCCGTACGTACTGATCAATCTTCCTATTCCACGAGAATTGACCATGAACGACGGCGTTTCGTAGCGAAAGAAGGGAATGGAGGATTTGGGTATGGATGGCATTCCGAGGAGGGAATGTTCCGGTCACGTGAGCGCACGTGCGCTGGTAGGCCAAGACCCAGAGATCGAATTTGGAGAGGAAGCCAGTGAGGTTGGGAATGGTGATTACAGGTGGAGAAGAGAAGGCTTTGACCCACATGGCTGAACATATATCAATGGGGTCTTCTTTGAGGAGTGAGTATGGGTCATGATGCTGAGACTGAGCTGGTGGTGGAGTGGAGAAGAAGGAATGAGAGAGTGAGCGAGTTTGGGTTTTGAATAACAAGCTTGAGGTTTTGCACTCCAAGTGTTTGATCAATGTTCTCATATACATTTTAGACTGTTTTTGTTTGATTCAGAGCTTTGGAATGAATAAATGAATGAATGAACATGTTCTTCATTACCTTCCTCCTGTGAGCTTCGCCATGGAAGGTTTGTGTACAGTTACAGCAGCAATCCAATCCAAGCTTTGGTTATGGCTATTGGGGTTAGTCTTCTTCTTCGCCATGAAAGTGTGTTTAAATTTGTTTTTGTATGAAATGGAATTGAACCAAAAATGCAAAAATGTTTATAATGCTGGATAATTTTGTAAATACGTAAAATTATTTACTGTTTTTGCAATTCAATCCCTGGTAATTTTATTCCTGCAAACAAATCCTTAAAGTTTTTTTTTTTTTTAATGAGAAGAGAAAACCTGGATCGAATAGTCAAATCTATCATTACAACATTATCGATAACAGAAGCAACATTGCTACTAATAAAAGTACAATTTGATTAATAACAAGCACCACGAATAAGATAATGAGTGACATTATTAGTAAATTATTTGACAATACAAACTTAAAAATTAACAAAAGAATCAATTAAAACTTTATCTGAAACTATAAAGAACCAAAAACAGAAGGCATAATAATAGTACTTTCAATCGCTTCAATTGTATCCTTCCATCATTTCTTTTTAACCCTACTTAGGGCTTCCTTAACACCAATGGCTTCGGCCAAATTGGTTTAAACTTTGAACACAACTATTTTTAAACAAAGTAAAAGCCTCAATCATGTGGCCCTCATCATCACGAGCAAGGCAACCAACACCAAATGCTTGACTTGCTGCAAATAAAGCTCCACTATATTTCCCTTGATTTTATTTAGTTCCGGTTTATTCCAATAGAGTAATTTTTATTATTTTTAACGTACCTCGCTACTCACAACTCTGATTGGCACAATTTTGGTGTCGTTAGAAAGCTTATTCAAAGCTTTTACAAAATCATGTTTCACTAGGAAATCCAAATTCGAAGTCCTTATAGCCTAAATTCAAGTTATAAGTATAAAAATTTAGGCATCAAAATGATAAACACTTCTCTACTTAGTCAAATTTCAACTATTTGTGATATAGGAGGTTTTGATACCAAATCAATGTTTCTCGTTAAATCTCAAGATCAGTGGTCAGCATTGTATCTCAAGATCGCAAACCTCATCATTCAAATATAAGATCAACAGCTTAGATTGAAGACTAGCACTCAAAAGTATCTTCAAATAATATATATTATAATATTTAATTTTATTATTATTTTACATTTAAATTAGACTTAACCATGGTTAAGAGAGCCACGTTCGTAATTAACTTGAGTATCAAATCTATAAATAATTAGCTTTGTTTATTCATTTATTTTTATAATTTAATTTATCTCATAGTTTGTTATCAAACTTAAAAGCTCTCAAACTCTAATACCCTTTGTAATTTCCAAATCTTGCTTAGTAGGACAAAAGCTCAAGTAGATTAGCTTATTATTATTAGGGGATGAACTACTATAAATTACTTGTGTTCATTTATTTTATTTTTTTTCATTGCTAACTTCAACAATACTTCACCTTTAATTATTTTGATTTAATGTTATTAATTTTAGTACTTAAGAACTCACTCTTTATAATAAAGAAACTATAATAAAATTTGTTGCTTCCATTAACTCCTCTAAATAGGATTTGCATAAGGGCAAAAATAGTTATTATTGTTTGAAGGGATTTTTGCCATGCAAAAAAAAATTGAGAAGCAAAACTTTAAAATGACAATAGTTGAAGGAGAAAAGTAGTTGTGTGGGGCCAAACATTTGGCAGTTGGGTCCTTGCCCAAACCCAAAGCCTCATTTTTTGTGACTTTGGGCTAAACCCTATATTCTTTACACTATAAGTCTATAACAACTACCTCCTATGTCCAAGCTACACTCCAGTTTGCAAACATGAGGTGGCTATTAATTTTATTGGAGAAATGCTAAAAAGCACTAATAGTGTCTAGCACCCTCTTATGTATCAATATCGCTATTGGTTCAACTAAGTATCGGATCTTATATAGCTTAATGTAATAACTTTTAAGAAATATCGCTAGTCATTCGTAAGAGCATCTCCAATGGTAGCATTCTTTGAAGATGCTCTATATCTCCACATCATCCAAAATTTAATATTTTATTTTATTTTTCTTTCACATCATTTTTGGTACTTTTACTTTTAAAAATACTCCAATAGTATAATACCTTTTAAAAATGCTATAATTATGATATCACATATTATTATATATATAAGTTTTTTTCTTTATTAAACTATTATATATAGAGTAATTTGCGGCATAAATACCTAAGTTTTATGTCGAGTAGCAGATAAATACCTAAGTCGTATTTTTGGCGGTAAAAATACTTTCCGTCACTAGTGTGGAACTTTCGTAGGTACCTGACCGTTATGTGCCAGGTTAGTGGCCACGTGTCATTCTTTGATTAGTCCACGTCATTTAATTTATATATTTTATTTAAAAAATTAATTTAAACATTTAAAAAGTATTTTAATATTAAAAAAATCATTAAAAAATATAAAAATTATATTACAATTAAACATAATGTATTAAAAAACTAAATTACATACTTAAAATAAAATTAAACACATTTAATATACATTCAAATTCATCCATTGCTCCCGAATCCAAAAAATTTCTAACCCCAATTCAAATTCATCCATTGTTCTTCCCCAATTTTTTTTTACTCAGATCTACCTGTAGCAACATCAAATGCGGTCGAAAACTTCATCACTCACCAACATCTATCTAGCAAAATTAAATTGACAACAATGACTTTGTCGATGAAGAGGCACAAAGAAAAAACCTTACCTTTTTAAGGTGTTCAAGAGCTCATCCAAGACAAAAGCATCAACATTAGCAAAGAGCTCAAGAGCCTCATCTGGGTAAGACCCGGGTCCTGATCTAGCCTCATTAAGCTTATCATCAGCTCTCGCCACCGCCGGTCTATACAGAACCAGGTCGTACAAGAATCTCCCCTGAGGACTGAGCAGTGCAGCGTACATGGGTGGAGCGGAGACCGTAGCCAAATTGGGCGTGACCAGAGTCGATGAATCCTTCTCACTCGCGGGTTCATCTAATCGTCGTACATCGTTGGTCAACAGTCCCTGGAGGAACTTGACGGTGTCTGGTCCTCGGAACTGGACCACGGAGCAGGATTTGAGGAGGGAAGGTAAAGGACCCACTTTTTCGAGGTCTGCTTTCCGATGGAGGCTTCTGTAGTGACATAGATTGACCCAAATGGTTTTTGGGAACAGAAGGGCGTACCCAGATGAAGGGGACGAAGATTACTGGTTTTCAGCAAGAAGAAAATGGCAGTGAAGAAGAAGAGGACGATGAAGGGGACGAAGAAGAAAAGGGCAAGATTACTGGTGTTTGTGAAATTTTCTTTTGTGTTTATTTTTTAGTTTTAGGTTTTGAGTTTTAATTTATTTTATTTTAATTTAATTAAAATATGAATATTAAATATTTATTATTTTATTTTAATTTAAAATTATTTTTGTTTTATTTTTAATTTTTAAATTAATTTACAAATAAAAATTTTAAATTAAATGACGTGGACTAATCAAAGAATGACAAGTGGCCACTAACCTGACACATAACGTCCAGGTACCTACGGAAGTTCCATACTAGTGACGGAAGGTATTTTTACTGCCAAAAATACGACTTAGGTATTTATCTGCTACTTTGCATAAAACTTAGGTAATTATGCCGCAAATTACTCTTATATATATTGCACTTTTAATTTTTTAATGTATAAAAAAGACATAGCATCAATGCCATTGTGTGGCATCAATGCAAATTTTAAGAATAGCATTCTTTTATCTCCAATGGTATAGCATCTCTATATTTTGCCACATAAGTTTTCCACCTCATCAAGCATTCTCCAAAATATTACCATTGGAGATGCTCTAAGGGGACATGTCTAGAAGTGCTAGACACCACTGATGTTCAATAACAATAGGAAAATTTACATGGTATACTAACTTTTGCTATTTTTTTACAAAAATACTGTCAGGCGGTATTTTTTACTTTTTTACTGTATTTTTTTATAAGTTTCATACTGCAGTATACTGTGTTAAGTTTTCACTGGTGTTTTTTAGTTGTTCTAATGGTGTTTTAAATTGTTCTATTTTGTGTTCTACTGGTGTTTTATAAAAATACAGTATTTTTGTAAACTTTTTCGTGTGACAGTATTTTTGTAAAAGTTACCCCAAATTCTAATATTTTTGTAAATTTCCCTAACAATATTCTTTTATCTGTTATACGGTAAGTTCAGTTGAATTGTCCACGTGTAATACACTCGTGTACATATAGTACATTTATATTGGCCCACGTGTCTGCCATATTTTTTTATATATATTTTATGAACATAAAACTTATGTCACAAGATATGATTTATTTTCTAATACTTACTTGTTTCATATATGTGTAATTTCTGCCTTTTCAGATTTGTTTTTTTTTTCATATCAATTTTTTTTTTTAAAAAAAAAAAAAAATTGTCTAAGTGCTGAGTTACCATATTCAATTGTTATTTTGATAGCGGTAACCAGTTACCAGATTCTTCTTCTGCTAATCAATTTTATTAGTAACCATTATCAACTAGTTGTTACTTTTATAGTGGCAGCTTGACTAACTACCTTCTAATACTTCTCAAATATATATGTATATATATATATCTATATATATTTTTGATAACTAACTTTTTATTTCTAAATTTGTCTGACTGTCTTAGTAAGTAATTACCATTTAGTTGTTATTTTGACAGGGGTAACCAGTTACCATCTCTTCTTCTTTCTTTAGTGGTTATATCCTGATCTATTCTGTTTCTTCAGATATAGCAGTAACTAGGTACAAATCATTCTTACATGGCAGTAAAACTTGATAATGATAACATATTATATCACCACATTACTAAAAAAAATTAAAATAATTATACATTATATTGTGTATAATTAAAAGATACATAAAAACAATAAAAAAAAATACAAAAATACGGTTATATGAAATTTTAAATATTTTTACAATTTTATTTAAAAAATATGGTTTTTTAATGCTTTTATATTGTACTCTTGTTAATTTATTATTGATTTTTTGTTATTAGTATACTGTTGTTATTTAGATGTTATATTATCCTGTTTCTTTTATTTTTATATAATTTTTTTTATTTTATATTGTTTTTATAAAATATCGTAAAAATATAAAAAAAAAAATAAATGTAAAAATGTACAAAATTTACAAAAATAATTAGCATTTTATGTTAATTATTCCTGATTATAAAATGTGTACAATTTAAATTTAGGTGTGTAAATATCTATTTGCAAGTGTATATATATAGAGCATTGCTATTAGGTACCAGTGGTGCTTAGCACCACCTCGACATGTCGCGTTGCGATTGGCTAGCGATACTCTCTAAAAGCTATTATATTAAATTATATGGGACCCGATACTGAATTAGACCAATAACGATATTGACACATAAGAGGGTGCTAAACACCATTAGTGCCCTTTAGCATTTCTCATATATATATATATATATATATATAAGTGTATAAGTATAGCCATATGAGATGGATAGGCCACAAAAACTTTTAGGTGGATTTGTGCAATTAATAAAAGAAAGAAACTCATTTATTATTGTGAGACATGAATGAATGTACTATATTATTATTAGGACAAAATGCTTTTTTGCCCCCTCAACTATTACGTGTGTAGATTCATACCCCCCGAACTTTTTTGATTAGCAAAAATCCCCCCTGATCTATGATAAACAATGAAAAGTCCTCCTTCCGTCTGGTTCTGTCTAAAATATTAACGTTATGTACATGTGAAAAAGTTAATGAGGGATAAAAATGGAACACCAAAACAATGAGAATTTTTTATTTTTTTATTCTTTTCTAGAAATAATTAAAATTAGAATTAAAGAAAAATAAAATAGAAACAAACTTACACTACAAGAAAAGGTGTTTTTGCCGGCGCATTTAGTGACATGCGCCGGTAAAAGTTGTCGAGACTACCAAAATTGTGGAATCCCAAATTTATTTTGGGTTTACTTTTACCGGCGCACAAATGCGCCGGTAAAACATTGCAATGCCGGCGTAGTGAAGTAAAATGCGCCGGTAAAACGTAACACCATTAGGCGCGAGAATTTGCCGCCTTTGATTTCATTTTTGGGGCGCATTTGTTCTTTTACCGGCGCATATATGCGCCGGCAAAAGGCTAAAAAAAGTTGGAGGGAAAATTCCCGCGTGTGTTTTATTTGGTAGGTGAGGACACTTTTACCGGCGCACTTATGCGCCGGCAAAAGTGTTAGTAAAACGCGCGTTTGCGGTAGGTCAGAGTAAATTTTTTAAAGCACTTTTACCGGCGCAATTGGATGCGCCGGTAAAAGTTATAATATGTATCAGGGGGCACGAAGCCCCCTTTCTTCCCCATTTTCCTTTTCCACAAACAGCCGCCCCTCTCTCTTTCTCTCTGGTTCTCTCTCTCTCGTTCTCTCTCGTTTCACTCTCAATCTCTATCAAACTCTCTCAATCTCTCTAAATTTTTCTCAAAATCTCTCTTTCCCACTCAATCTCTCTTTGTTCATCTATTTTTCCCCAAAAAAAATAGTCCGATCACCATTTGTCTTCACCACCGCCGGCTGCACCACCGCACCGCCGCCGTCCGCACCACCGCACCCCCCAAACGCCGGCTGAAAGGTATTTTTTAATTTTAATGTATTGTTTAAAAATTTAAATTTATATATATGTGTATGTGTATGGTATATATGTATGTATATGGATGTGTATGTATGTATATATGTGTATGTGAGTGTATATACGTATATTTGTGTATGTGTATGTAGGTATATATGTGTGTATGTGTATGTATGTATATATGTATGTATGTATGTATGTATATATGTATGAATATATGTATGTAAAATGTATGTGTATATATGTGTATATGTGTGTATGTGTATATATGTGTATATGTGTATATATGTGTATATGTGTATATGTATGTATATATGAATGTGTGTATGTATGTATATATGTGTGTATGTATGTATATATGTATGTAAATATATATGTATATATGTGTGTATGTGAGTGTATAAGTGTATGTGAGTGTATGTGAGTGTATGTGGTTGTGGTTGTATGTGTTGATATGTATTTAGATATTAAATTTTTAATTTGATTTTACTTTTTTATGGAATTAGGTCCGTGTTCAACCGCTCGGGATTACCGCAAGCTGCCACAAGTTGTTATTTTTGCACTCGATTCAGGTATATTTTTTTGCTTTTGCTTAGTACGTAGTAGTTTTTGATATTAGTTTATATGTATATGCATGTTAGTGAAGTAGGTTCTGTGATAAAATTGACTGCTGTTGGATGGGTGGATTATTTTTTTGTTTATATATTGTCTTGCAATATTTGTTTGTGTTGTTTATAGGTTTTGAAAATTTTGGGTTTACAATTTTTAAGCCGTTATGCTGCCGAAATTTTAGTAGGTAAAATGTAAAATTAATTAATTGTTTAAAAAAAAATTAAGAATAACTAGCTAAAGTAATTGTTGATAAAATAAAATAAATAAAGTAAAACATAAAATTGAAATTGGAACATGTAATTTAAAAATTTAGTGAAGTAATTTTATTTAAAAAAAAAATATTTTTAATTTAAATAATAAATAATTAGAAAAATATTTAAAAAAAAATGTAATGTATAAGTTAAAATGTAATAAAGTGGTATTAAATGTTTTTAAAAAGTTAGTAATTTTAATGTAAATAATAAATGATAAAAAAATATTAATAAAAGTAAAAAATAATGTAATATATAATTTACTATATATTAAAATTTTTAAAAAGTTAGTAACTTTAATTTAAATAATAAATGACAGTGAAAAAAAAATATAAATTAAAAAATGTAATATATAAATTAGTATATATTATAATCTATAATAGGTAATCAATTATTTATTATTTTAAAAAAAATTTAATCTTAAATTTAAATGAATAAATGTGAAAATTATAAATTACTACTTATTGTTTAATTTTAAAAAGTAAGTAAGTGATATTATTAACTTTAAAAAGGTTGTAATTTTTAAGTTAAAAAAAGAATAGAAAATTATGAAATAACTTTTATAATAAAAATTAAAATTTAATAAAGTGATATTTTTAAAATTTTAAAACTTTTATACTTATAATCTAAAAATAAAATAAAATAAAATTTTAAAGTAATTATATTTAGAATTTAATCAAGTTATCATAAAGTAAGTGTAACTATAAAGTAACTATAAATGAGCATAAGATATTAAAATAGCATAAAATTAAATTGTTTTTATCTTTTCTTCATCTCTTTGGTTATACACCAAAGATAGGATAGAACAATTGTATTTGTATTATCACATAGTGATAATTTAATTTTTTTTCAATTTTACACATGCACGAAATACCTTAGACCCGTTTGGAGAGGCTGAGTCAGTAAGGACTCTTAAATACGCTTCTCCAAATTATCCAGATCGTTTGTCCGCATGGATAGTTTGGGCTTGTTTTATACTTATAGTATGATCTATTGCTTATTTGATTATTTCATTAGTAGATATTTTGGTACAACGTCTTCTTACACGTTCTTGTAAGTCGGCAAACTTAATTACTACAAGTTTGCTAACTTATAAGAACTGTGGGGAGGTGCTGCCGAAATTTTTACAAAAATGAAATAATCTTAAGAGCGTAGATTGCACTATATGTATATTACAAACCTGAATGGGATAGGTTCTTTACCCTTTTAGTAATGGAGTGAGAAGGTGGATTAGGACACTTGCACATTTTTTTGTTTGTTTTTAAATTGTTTTTGTTAAATACTTCGTAGTGGAAGATGCCTGCCAACCGAAGTTGGATAAAGGCGCACCGGCGCTCTGCAGAGTTTCGAAGTGGCGTTGACGAGTTTGTTGCGGTAGCAACAAACCACGTGAACGCTGACGGATTAGCTCGATGCCCATGCATGCGGTGTTTGAATGTGAATTTTCACACACCTGCAACTATAAGGGTTCATTTATTTCTCAGCGGGATCCAACCTTCGTACAACCCCTGGTATTTCCACGGGGAGACTTTCTCTCAGCTCGCAGTTGAACTTCCTGAAAAATGACGAAGAGGAAATGGCAGATGTGTTGGCCGACATGTTAAGAGGGGACCCTGGGTTTGACGAATCTGCTAACACTACTGATTCTTTCAATGAACCCCCTATCAACGACAACAACAAGTTCGATGACTTGTTTAAGGAGATGGAGGCTGAGTTATATCCAGGTTGCAAAAAGTCAGCCCTTAATGCACTGGTAAAGCTTATGCACTGCAAGGTTTTGAATAGGTGGAGCAACCACTCTTTCGATATGTTGTTGTCCATCTTGATTGATCTATTTCCAGAGGGGACAAAATTACCGAAGTCGCATTATGAGTCGAAGATGCGATTGCGCAATCTAGGTTTGGGTTACGACTCAATAGATGTGTGCAAGTATAATTGTGCTATTTTCTGGAAGGAAAATGAGAAAAAGGAGTTTTGCCCTGTATGTGGCGAATCACGATGGGTGAAAAGAAAGGGTAAGGGGAAAAAAGTTCCTCACAAAGTTATGCGTTACTTCCCACTCACACCTAGGCTGAAACGATTATATTGCTCAAGACACACTGCGGAGGATATGCGGTGGCATTACTCGCAGAGACCAAAAGAAGACGGTGTGCTTAGGCATCCTGCGAATGCTGAAGAATGGAAGCAGTTTGACCGCCTTCATCCGTCTTTTGCTGTTGAACCTAGAAATGTCAGACTGGGATTGGCGACTGACGGTTTTAATCCATTTGGCAACATGAGCAACTCTTACGTACTCGTGGCCGATTATTTGTGTCCCATATAATTTGCAACCGGGAAAGTGTATGAGTTCTGAATCGTTGTTGTTGACCTTATTAATTCCAGGTCCATCATCTCCTGGGAAAGACATAGATGTATTCATGAGACCGTTAATTGATGAACTGAAACAGTTGTGGGAGACGGGTGTTGAAACCCGAGATGCCTACAACGGAACTGTGTTTTCAATGCGTGCGGCAGTGTTGTGGACAATAAATGACTTTCCTGCTTATGCTCTAATGTCTGGTTGGAGCACAAAAGGGTATATGGCGTGTCCCACTTGCAATGAACATACTCCTTCCATTGGCCTAAATAGTAAGATTGGATATGTTGGCCACAGACGCTTTCTCGAAATGAGTGATCCGAGAAGGAGAAGCAAAAAGTACAATGGTAAGCCTGAGAAGAGAGCACCACCTCCTGTATTGACGGGGGATGATATTTTATCTCAATTAGACCGAATTCCATTGACTTTGCCTGGAAAACACAAACAGTTCGGGGGTGTGAAACGGAAGCGTTCTAGTGAAGAGCTCAATTGGTCTAAAAAAAGTATTTTTTTTGAGCTTGAGTACTGGAAGTCAAAGTCCTTACGACATAATCTTGATGTAATGCACATTGAGAAAAATGTGTGTGATAGCTTAGTAGGTACTCTTCTAAGTATCGACGGGAAGTCAAAGGATACCGACAAGGCGAGAATGGATTTGCAAGACTTGCAAATACGACGAGAGCAGCGAAAAATAAAGAAAGTCGGGGTAAGATGAAATTTTTAGGAGGCTGGGGCTCCAAGCCCATTGTTTCACATGTTGTCGAAGGGGTAAGTTTATATTTAACTATCATTCATTTAACTTTTTCTATTAAAATAACAGTACTAATATATTTTCTCTTGAAAATAGGCTAACCCCGACACAGGAGAACTGCCAACTGCGGTGGAAACTTTTCAAAAGTTTCACCATAAAGGCAACGATTGGCGCAACGAGTTCGCGCAACAAGCTTACGTAAGTTTACGTTTTAATTCAATTTTTATTTATTTCTTTCAATTTATTTTGTGTTAAAATTAACCATTTAACTTACTTGTTTAATTGTTTTAGGAGCAAATGGTTGAAATAGCGGCAACTCAACCAGCGCCCACTGCAGATGAGCCCGAAGAGCCTGCTGTCGATCCTACACAGTACCCCGAGACTTACCTGTTATGACGCAAGTACTCGGGGAACGATCTCGGCATCTTAGAGGCTTTGGTCATCTCCCCAGACTGAAGGGAGTTGGGGCCAAAAGAGCACCTGCCACGCATCCTTCAGCCCAACCGACTGTTACAATGGAACAGTACGAGGCTTTACAGAAAAAAGTGGAGGAAGCGGAGCAGACAACTCAACATACGAGGCAGCAGTATGAGACACAACAACTCTACCTCAGACGATTCCAAGATCAGTTTGAGTATCTTTCTCGAGCTGTGCCGGGTTTCAACTTGCCTCCCATGGATCTTCCACCATTGCCCACTCACAGTGCCGGATCATCGAGCCGCTGGCTGGTCTTGGATCGTCATCGCAGCCTCCCGAGACTCAGAGAAACAACGATGACGACATTACCCGCCTATAGAACTGTACTTTTTTTATTATCCAGTTCGAACATTTAACATTTTGTTTATATACTGATTTTAGTAGTAATTAATGTTGGTTTATCTTGTAATGTAAATTATGTTGGTTTATTTTGTTAATATAATATTATAATTATTTAAAAAAATATAATTAATTATATTTAATTAATTAATATTAAAATTAATTAAATATAATTAATTAAATTTTTTTAAAAATAAAATTTAATACTTTTGCCGGCGCAATAGTGCGCCGGTAAAAAGTGGCAAAAACAATTGGCGCCAACGGTCAGATTGGCGCCAATAGTTTTGCCGGCGCCTTACATGCGCCGGCAAAACTATTGGCGCCAATCTGACCGTTGGCGCCAATAGTTTTGCCGGCGCACTATTGCGCCGGCAAAACCTAATCATAGCAGGTTCAAGGCGGATAAGGGCATTTTTTAACACCGGCGCTTATTTTTTGCCGGCGTTATTCCTCGCCGGTAAAAGGACGTTTTACGGCGCGATTAATGTACGCGCCGGTAAAAAGTCCTTTACCGACCAAGCTTCCCAGATAAGCTTTGCCGGCGCACAACTGCGCCGGCAAAGCTTTACCGGCGCAGTCAGTGTACTTTTGCCGGCGCAACAATGCGCCGGTAAAAGCTGGATTTCTTGTAGTGTTATAATTTGCAGAGAGAAACTCAGAGTGAATAACAAGCCCTAAGTTCCAAAATTTTTAGAGTATAACCAACCATACCCTTTGAAATTCCAGAGCATAACAAAGCTTCGACATTTTCAAAGCAACGTGGAAGGAAAGTAGTCATTGGAGAAGCTTCACTTGAAAGTTTCAAACCTCACAAAGTGGGTTCTTATTTTGGATTTGGGGACACCATGAGTGAAATAATTCCATCTTATGGTATGACTTTTATCATCAATTATTCTTATACTATTTATGTATTTCTAACACCATGGATAAATTTTTCTCTGTGGATGATGATTTTGTTTATATGTGTAAATACACTTGTACCAAGAGCTCCATTTTAAAGGCTTTAATTGTTTTGTACTGAGAATATTTGGGGTTATGTGAATGCTTTTTAGGCATTTGTTTTGTCATTTTGTTTGACCGTGTATCACATGGAAAAATAGTGAAAATTGGAATATGTGTTTGTGGGGTATAATTTTGTTAGTCTTGAGGGTACTGAATGAAACAAACAGTATTTTTCTAGTTTGTTTATTCCAAAGTTGATCTTCATATTTTCTATTTGATACTGATTTGCTTGAAGAAGAAAATGAAGACATGATGCTCACTAAAATTTAGGGACAAATGAACAACACAAAGAAAGCAATTTTTATTTTAGAAATAAATAAGTTGCAGAATAATAGAAAGAAATTAGGGTTTGGAGCATGAAGAATGAAGAAGATGATGAAAAAGGCACCACTTATATGTCAAGGGTATTAATAATTTCAACAACCATCAGTTTTCTCACCTACATAGAAACTAGTATTGAAATCGTTAATATTTTAGACAGAACCAAACAGAAGGAGGACTTCTCATTGTTTATCATAGATCGGGGGGGATTTTTGCCAAACAAAAAAATTCGGGGGGTATGAGTCTACACCCGTAATAGTTAAGGGGGCAAAAAAGCATTTTGTCCTTATTATTATTATATATATTAGCTCAGCAAGTAGGAAGTTCGTAATAATTCTATATTCATTATACTCGGACCTAACATTCATAACAAGTTTAAATAATTTTATATTTAATTGAAATGATGATATTTATTTATATATATTAATTATATATTAGTGCAAGAAGTACTGAATATTACATGGTAGGTAAGATGGTCGGTGCATCTAAAGTTGTTATTTTGAGCCATCGAGGCAATTAATTAAGGTCAAATTTATCATTATTATTTTTGTAAACCTTTGACAAAATTTGAGAGTAGTTGTAGTACTAGTTATTTTTATTTTATTATTTTTAATTCTGATTAAAACAACTTCTCGTCGAGTTATGTAGGGTTATATTTAGTCGGTAAATTTGTAAAAATTATTGCTCGATAATTTTGCAAGCTTACTGACTAATGAACTCTATTCAAAAGATATTATAAGAATGGTAATTTATTGTTTTAATAATAATTATTTTATAAATTGAAGATGAAACACCTAGAGTTGATACACCATACTCAGGTTGGCCCTCACTACACAAAAAAATGTCACTTTTAGTGACAACTTTTTAATCACAACAAAAAAAATTTGTAATTTAATGTGACTTTTAATCACAACAAAAAAATTACTTGTGACTAAATATATTTTTTAGACACAAATTGTCACTAATTTAATTTTAGTCACAACAAATTGTAATTTTTGCGACTAATACTTTTAATCACGGACTTTTTAGTCACAACGTAAGAATAATAATTTATAATAGTCACAAATTTTTCACTTTTAATCACAAGTTTTGTTGTGACTAAAAGTAAAAACTTTTGTAGTGCCTGTGCATAGGCAGGCTAGGCCCATGCTTAGAGCCCACCTATCCCAAGGCCCCAAAAATACTTTTTCCTTTTAAAATTACACATATTTTTTTATTAATTTTAAAAAATATCATATTTTTTTTCTAAATAAGAACTCAAAAATAATTTTTTTACTTATGCTCTACTAAATTTTAGAACCGACCCTAACCATACTATAGATATATATGAACAAAATCATTTAGTTAATTAAAAAATTAATTTGGCAATTGTCAAAGGGAGTACTTTTTTTAGGGCAAGAATATAGGAATATATATAATTATATTTATATATATGAGGGAAAGAGAAAGAGAGGTTTAGATTGTTTGCATGCATGGAGTATACGCTACGAAATGAAACCTCTCAAACGATGCACACTCACATGGCTTTCTTTAATCTTTTCATGCTTACATATTATTATTTCAATTTTCACAAACATATATATATCTTTGACTTTTTTGCTTTCAAAACACATACTTTATTATTTTAAAATTTCATATATATATATATATTTATACAAACATGTCAAACCCAACAAACATACATCTTACTATTTCTGACCCAATTTTTATATGCCTCTAGCTATATTTATTATTATATATATAAACCATTATACCTTGATAAAAAGTCGAATAATTTTGAGACACATACAATATGTATATTTATTTATTTATATATAGAGAGTTATTTGCGGCAAAATTTTATTATTTATTTTTTTTGGCAAAATTTTTTGTATATATTTATATTTTTTATTAATTTAAGGTGACTGATAATATTATTATTAAATACTAATGGGATAGGATTATAACTATATTAGTATCCAAGTTTTACTTTCACTTATATACATATACATGAGTGTGTACAGTAATTTTCAATTAGTAATTAGTGGAGATATTTAACTGGAACTTCAAATTGGTCAAAAAAAAATAATAATAAAATTGAGTATATAAAAATTAAAATTTTACGGCCAATTATTTATATATTATATAGGGTCATCGCACATGCATTATTATTTGCATAACAACAGAACTAGTATATATAGTTTCTTAATTAATTATTAATTAATTGATCTCATATATATACAGACGCCATTTTTTTTTTTAATTTTTCTTAATTATTATTTTATCAAAATTAATATATGGGAAAGAATTCATCTGCCAAGCTGAAAATTCGAAAATAAATGCAGTAATTAATTAATATTCACACACAGATATATGTGACTTGTGCAATAATTTGGTTATTAATAAAAGAAACAGTAATAACAATTATTATATATGCAGTGATGAAGTATTTTACAATTAATATAAAGGAATTGGTGTCGGTACTCTCTTTCTCTTTCTTTTTCTTTTATTTTTGGTACTCATATTAATTAACTTTTCTTAATTCTCATTATTAATTACACTTAAATATTTTTATTATTATAAAAAAGCCCTATATCAATTGTTGAAGAGAAATAATTTTAAAAGTGTTATATATGTCATTTATGTGAAACTGAATAATTTGTTGAAAAAGTAAATGCAACATGGATTGAAACTAATTAATAAATTAAATAATATAAGAGCTTTATATATATATAATTTCATATATACACAAAAAGAAAAAAGAAAAAAAAAAAAAGATCACCATATAATCAAATTCAATTTTATTTCTTTAACTAATGCTTTTGGTATATATACCTACTATTATATATGTGTAATAACTATATATTTATTATTACAATAATATAACTAAAAACTACAAGTAGCTATGTATTACAATAGATGAGATATTATGTAAAAAAAAAAACCAAAAAACAAAAAAATTATCATTAATATTTATGATTAATATTAGTATTAGGGTTTGGAAGATGTAACGAGTTCACAGAAAAAAACAACCGAGTTAGGGTTTTCATTATGACAAGGGGACGAACCAGAGGGAGGGACGAAACCCTTTGGCAACATAACAGAGAATGAACGACTTGTCGTTTCCAAATCTTTATTATTCTTCTTTTTTCTCTTCATCATCATTGTCGTTTTCTTCTTATTCTTCTTCTTTTTCGTCTTTCTATTATTGATCATCGTTGTCGTTGAAGGAGTACTACTCATCATCATCTTGCTGTTATTAAACGGCGTCGTGTTCTTGATGTAGAACACTCGACGGTAATTATCATCCCCTGCTACGGTGGGGGGTGCTCGGGGTTTGATCACTACTTCGCCGTGTTTTGTTGTTGATGGTGAAGAAGATAAAGAAGAAGAAGAAGATGAAAGAGTGTTCTTGGTGATATTCTTTAATGGTTTTGTTGTCGTTGATGAGGAAGAAACGACAACAAAAAAAAGGATTAATATTATTAATAAGAAGATATTCATGATGATGATGATCAAAGGAGTAGCTAGGGTTTATAGCTGCATTTGTAAACTTTGATCATCACAATTATTTCTTGTTATTATTTTCAAGAAAGAATAATAATAAGAAGAAGAAGAAGAAGAAGAAAGAAAGAAGATCTGGCTTTGTTGAAAATTTTGAGAGAGAGAGAGAGAGTGAAACTTACTTACAAGTATTTATATATATATATATGTATATTATAATAATATTATTATGTATGGATGTTTGTACGTTGTTATATTAGATAAATAATTAATGAAGGTACTTATTAATAAATAAATGAATAAATAATTAAGGAGTTATGTGTATTGGGTTGGTGATATTGATAGGAAAAGTTTAAATTTTCATGTAATATTGATGATCCTTGTGTTCACTGTATATATATGATTATAAAATAATAAATAATATTGATGAGATGACATTTAAAATTTAAACTATAGGATATATTATTTTGGACCAACATTTATTGTGGGCATTTATTTGTGACCCTTTTTTTTATAGGAAAGGAAATGAAATATATGTTATATTCATTAATGTAAAGGCTAATTATAGTTTTTACCTCCGAACTTTGACATGTACTAAATCGTGCCTTTTGAATTTTTTTGGTCATTAGAAATTCTCCCGAACTATTGAGATTGTTAAATTTAAGGATTTTTATCCAATTTCATTCAATTTTACTGTTTCATTGATTGTTTATGTACTAAATCATGCTTCCCAGACTTTAATATCTACCAAATCATGCCCCTCAAACTTTGATATGTATTAAATCATACCCCTTGAACTTTCATCATTGTTAGAATTTTTTTACTAAAATTAGACTAAAGTCTTTAAATTTAACAATCTCAATAGTTCGGGGGAATTTTTAACAGCCAAAAAAGTTCAGGGGCACAATTTAATACATGTCAAAGTTCAGGGAAAAAATTATTAATTAGCCTAATATAAATTATGAGATCTTTTTATTAGTAGGAGAAATATTATGAGATATTTTAAGGTGCCAAACATCACCAAACGTGGTATATATATGTCGTTATAGGTATAATTTAATTTTGAATTTTAATATATATATTGATAAATAATATAAGAAAATATTAATTATCAACAATGTGTTACATTAGTATGATGTTAAGTAAGAGGCCGTATATATGTTATACATGCATTTTAGTTAGTACAATATATAGTAATTTGTAATAGAAGATAATATTTATAGATACTTAATATTAATTTTTGTGTAAGTAATATTTATAGACATAATATCAGTTTTTGTGTAAGCTTGATTGTATATATAATAGAGGTCAATGTTTAAATCTACCAATAATACTTTTTTTTTTCTTTTTTAATAAGTTTATTCTCCTCACTTTGAATTTTAGATCTATCACTGCTAAGTCTAATAACAATATATTTTAGTAGAAACTTCATATAAGAAACAATGTACGGACTCTAGCTAGCTAGAAGACAAAATAATTTATGGTAATTAAATGTAAAATTTACATGATTTCACTTTAAATTTATAATAAATTTTTAAAAAATATTAAAAGATAGAAAGTAGATGAGGGGTTTTTTTAAGTGGAAATAGATGAGTTAAGATGGAGAGGATGAGAAAAATAAATGCTTATTGTATATCACACTAAATTATTTTTATTTATATACCTTGTATATATAATTTCTTTTTTCTTGTGAGGAAAATATGTTGAAATAATTTATGGTCACATTAATTATGCAGTGAATAGCCCAATTAATGGCATATTATATACGGGAGTATTGCTATTAGGCACCAATGGTGCCTAGTACCTTTGCAACATGTCGCGTTGCGATTAGTTAGCGATACTCCTTAAAAGCTATTATATTAAATTATATGAGACTCGATACTAAGTTGGACCAATAGCGATATTGACACATAAGAGGGTGTCAGGCACCACTAGTGCCCTTTAGCATTTCTCTATATATGGTGCTCCCATTATATCATATTGAAACAATAAATAGCTTTCAAAAATACCAGAATGTTAACATTTGAAGAAATATCATATCACTAACCTAATACATTTGTGAAATTATTAATATTCCTAAAAAAAAAATTAATAGTATTAAATTTTTTTAATATGAAAAAGACTATAGTATCTCACCGGGGCATCCTAATGGAGTCCTCTCAATGGGGTCTCACCTCCTCATGGCATCTCAAGGAGACATCTTAGTACCACCTCATGTGTTCTTAGTACCTCCTCACATTGGACTATAAGGAGGGGGTCCTCATGCTCCCATCACCTCGGCCCAATAGAGGAGCCTCACGCTCCCATCACCTCGGTCCAAGAGAGGGGTCTTACCTTAGCGGTATACGTGCCTCTCACAACTCATCAACATGACTTGGAAGACATATCCATCTTTTATCATTTTTTAGATATTTATTTTGAAATGTAATTTTGTATTTTAAATTTAACCTGATTATAGTTACAGGAAGGTGCTCTTATGGTTAAGAGATTTTAAATCCTAGATGAAAACCTATATAAAGAGAGTGAAGTCACTTGTACAGGGACCTTGAATTTGATACTCACGAGCTCTCATTCTAAAAACTCACTTAATAATTGAACTCTTGGAGAACATAACTCTCGAGAACTCTCCTCAAGTATTGAGATAAATAACACTCCAAGTGGATTAGTCTATTACCGCCGAAAGGGGGTGCACCACTATAAAATTCTCGTGTTCATCTTTATCGAATTTACTTTTACAAATTGGGTTACTTTGATTAACTATTGCTTACATTCATCTTGCTCATTTACAATCTTCTTAGATCTATTGACGAAAAATCTCATCAATAGTTTGGTACTTTCATTAAGAGCAGTGAACACAAGTGCTGATTACAACTTACCATCATGGTGAGTACGAGACGGACAAACTATGAGGAAGAAGACCATGGTGACCCCATGAAAGAAAAAAATACAACGGAAAACTATGAAGAGTATCAACCCACTAAACCCACTAGTAAAGGGACCTCTCAACGCCCAAGAAAACAACCCATGCCTGATGACGAAAGTCAAGTCCGAGATACTAGAAGTTCGTCATCACCATCCCATGGTGTACGACAAACTACCAATGTCTATGAGGTGTTCATGGAAGATGAGGTATTACTCTAATGCCTAGATGGAACTCTTAGACTCAATAGAGAGTGGCAAGAGAGGTATGGTGCTCAAGAGGCCACAAGGCCACAATGACGAGGAACCCACGAACGTTCTAATACGATAAGAAGGGGCGACCCTGTGGGAGTCATTCTACGTCCTACCCTATCGAAGGCCAAGAGATGTCTAGGTCACAAACAACCCGGCGCCGAGATACTAATCGTAATTCCATATCACAATGACCTTCTTATGAGAACGACACCCATGGCAAGAGGAGTGAGTGTCCTCCATTACAACAACGACAACGGGTAACAACCCTGGGTTGTGAGGATAGGAGGAACAATACACCCCCTCCTGTCGGGTTTTATGCCCTAAATAAAACTCCATTTCAATGTAATCTATTTTATTCAACATCAATAAAGAAACAGAAGTATTTTTCATTCATTTGTGTATGTTTTGGTTCACTTTATCAATTGCTTGTCTATTTGATTTATAAATTCATCTTAAACCTTTTTCACATACTTGATCCTGTTTATTGTGTTGTCGTCACATTAGAAAGTAAACATGACTATGTGAATAAAGTTTCCTAGATTTATCAGACACAGGGTTTTACTGATATGATAATCTACAACAAGAGTTTACTTGCATTTGGAGAAATGCTATGTTCTTTCCAGAACATTGGTTAAAGTAAAGCTCAGGTTGGATGCATGGAGTATGCATCGGAAGGGACCGATATTGAACTTTGACTTAGATTTAATTAAACTTACCGTAAAATCTATTCAAGTTAATATCGCCAAGTTGATCCTAGATCAAATGTTCTTAATCCTGTTATGATTAGGCTCAATCTTGAAAGGCTATTCGTGTTCTTTGATTTATTAGTTAAGCCTACTTTTAGGTCAGGGTGATACGTACATTTTGGGAACACGGTAGTGCAATTGAGTGAGAGCGCTAACATAAACATGGAATCTATAGCTTCTATCTGGCGAATAGTAAGCAAAGAATGATCTCCTTCGAGCTTGACCAAACGAACATAAATGGTGGAGTAATCATTTTACATAAGCTGAAATATCATTTATATGGGGTCAAGTGTTTTAAGGATAAAATACATAGTAGGGTGTTACGGTAATCTAATCCCTTTACAGTGTAGATCATTCATATAGAGGATCATTGATCACATTAGGATTATAACAATGGATAACTAATGATGCGTCTATATGGTGGAACATATAGAGCATTCTATATACTGAGAGTGCAATTCTATGTTCTATGCGTGGATTCAACGAAGAATTAATAAGTTAGTGAATTTTAGTGCTAAATTCTTGATCTACTTATTGGAAGCTCAGTTATATAGACCCATGGTCCCCGCACTAGTTGAGATAATATTGTTTGTAAGACTCATGTAATTGGTTTTGATTAATCAATTATAATTCTCAGATTAGACTATGTCTGTTTGTGAAATTTTCACTAAGTGAGGGCGAAATTGTAAAGAAAGAGTTGTTAGGGGCATATTTGTTAATTATGATACTTTGTATGGTTCAATTAATAAATATGATAAATGACAATATTATTTAATAATTATTTATAGTTATTAAATAATTAGAATTGACATTTAAATGGTTGAATTAGAAAATTGGCATTTTTGAGAAAATTAGATACAAAAGTGTTAAAACTGCAAAATTGCAAAAACCAAGGCCCAAACCCAATAAGCCATGGCCGACCACTTTTGTATGTAATTTAAACTGATATTTTCATTATTTTAATGCCAAATAATTCAAACCTAACCCTAGTGGAATGCTATAAATAGGAAGTGAAGGCTTTAGGAAAATTACACTTCTGATTCAGAAAACCTGAGCCTTTCTCTCTCTACCTTGGCCGCCACCCTCTCTCTCTCTTCTTCCTTGATAATTTCGAAACCCCTTAGTGATTAGAGTAGTGCCCACACACAACAAGCAATACCTCAATCATAGTGAGGAAGATCGTGAAGAAAGATCATCAGCAAAGGAGTTTCAGCATCAAAGATTCAGAGAAAGAGATCCTGGTTCAGATCTTGATAATACTCTGCGACAGAAAGGATACAAGGGTTAGAGATCTGAACGGAAGGAGTCATTTAATTCCGCTGCACCCAATGTAAGGTTTCCTAAACTTTATATGTGTTTATTTCATCGTTTTAGAAGGTTTATATTTAGGGTGTTAATCAACATACTTGTGAGTAGATCTAAGATCCTGGTAAAATAATATCCAACACCTCCTACATAACAACAAACTAAGAGGGACGCACAAGGACATACTGCCCCTCAAGACAATACTACACATCCCCCACGGAGAGGCTCCCATGAGGAGAGGGGCACAACACACAATAATGCAGTCTAATCATCTTAACCATCTCTTGCTCCTAGGGATATTGGTGTTGATGAAGGGGGGGGGGGGGGCGAAGAAATCATGTCCAGAACCCACCTTCGCCAATTAGGTTCCCCCCATCACTAATAAGGCATCCTGAGCCTCCTCGTACTAATGCAACACCACCACATTAACCAGCCCAGAAAGGGAGGTCACGACAAAAGAAGACACCTCCCAATCGCCTTCCAAGTCAAGACTTGCCTCGAATCCCTCGAGATAGGCGAGTGGACCCCCGAGACAACCATGCTCAACAAGGACCTCAACCTAGGGGACATGGATGGGAAAGACGGTGCACCGTCTCTCGTGATAACTATGCCTGTCCGGGACAGGCACCCAGGGAGACTAGACCACAACATGCACAACCTCATCCACAACGAGACAATAGTTACTTGTCAAGATCTCAAACTACCACAACATAATTGTACGCCTAGCAAGAGCTTACACCTCGGAGGCCTCAATAATAAAGGACGATTAGTTTCATGGGGGATAGTTACCGCTCTGACTTAAGGAGTCAGACTGTGAGTGTTCAAGACAATTAATGCTCCTCCTCCATACTATGAGGAACATCTTCGACACCCCCACGTGACGCAAGGAACCGGATCTCCAGGACCATCTGAACCAAAGGCAATAACCTGATTTGAGAGACCACTTAAACAAGGGGCATGCACAAAGGGAGCCTCCTTATCAGGTGCAATATGACATTCCTCCACAACAAGGAGTATATGTACCCTGTTATAATACAAACGCTCCTCCACCAGCCGGTCCCAACATTCCTGCTCCCGTGATAAACGACCCATGAATCACAATGCCAGAACAACAAATTCAGCAGTTGTTGAACACACAGGAAGTTTAGGGGATACAAATCTAATGAGGAACCTGAGCCTTTTGCTCCACACATCTTGGCATGCCATACCCTCAAGGGTTCAAGATGCCAACCATGACAAAATAAGACAGAAGTACTGAGTTTGGGAGTCCACATTAGTAATTTCAACACATTAATGATGACAAGCCAAGTAAGTGGGGGTCTAAAGTGCATGTCATTCCCGGTGACCTTGACAGGAGCAAAAAAACATGATTCAATAAATTCAAGAAGTATTCAATCACCTCTTGGGACAAACTGTCAAGTGATTTCAAAAAAGAATTTTGTGTCGCCAAGTCTCGAAAATCCAAATGCTTTTCCTTTGCTAATGTAAAACAGCATCCCAGTGAGATTCTAAAGGCCTATATTAATAGGTTCCATATCGAATTGACGAAGGTCAAGAACGTTGATGATAGTGGGAGACTCACGGCATTGGGAGCAGCATAACTCATGGGTCTTTATTATGGGATAACCTCCAAGGAAGAGGTTCCCTCACCATCGACGAATTCATGAAGAGGGCCCAAAAGTATGTAAACATTGAGGAGGCCAAAATAGCCAATTACCTACATCTTCCCCCAACACAACTTGTTCTAGTCACTACCACAACGACTTTCACAAATCTAAAGGCAAACAACTAACAACCTTACGACCGCCAATAAATTTAGGCACAATAACAAGAGAAAGAGCGACAATGGGGAAGATCAAAACATTACCAAAAAGAGCAAAGGTTACTAGCCCATGTTCACAATATATTCTGAATTGGTGGAGACACAAGAAACCATATATGTGACAAACAAACATTGGGTGGCCTTTCAGATGCTTGAACCTTTGAAGGAAAGTCGTGCGAAGAGGGATCCAACGAAGTATTGCCAATGCCATAAGGACATTGTGCATACCACTAATGAGTGTAGGAATCTAAGAGATGAAATAGAGACTCTCATATGTAATGGACCTCTTGCCCACTATGCAAAGAATAAGCAATACAACCCACAAGGGGGCAATGCACAACAACCTGTAGTCCCACATGCAATGTGTAACCACACATAGCACTAGGAAACAATGCTCCTAACCCTCCAGAACAACCACAATGGGGACAATCAGGACATAACCTGGACCTTCCTTTGCTTATGGAGGGAGAGGACGTGTTGATCATATCAGGAGGACCATACTTTGCAGGGACTAGCAATGACGCTCAAAAGAGATACATTAATGAGCTCAAGAATTCAGATAAGACTCCTTTTGACCAAAGTAGCATGCCTCAAAGAAAAGTCGAATGGAAGACCAGACCATAACATTTTTTAATGAGAATGCCCATCATGTACAAACCTAAATCCCGACGAGACCTCGAATGGGCAGCAAGAAGAAGAATAAGCATAAAGAAAAAAAAAAGAAAATAAAAAGGAAAGAAAGAAACAAAAGAGGAAGAAAAATGATAAAAAAAAAATATTTTTTAATTTTTTATTATTTTATTTTGAAAATTTTTAAATATTTTTTTAATATTAATATTATGTGGACTAATAAAATCATGCTACAGGTACAAAGTGATAGATTTATTTAGTATTTAATAGCTAAAATTAACGGAAGAAATACTGACAAAATAATTGTATAAGTTAAAAACTTTAGTCATAATTTTTCCAACTTAAAAGTTGATTTAATAGTGCTAAACTTAAATGTTCAAGAATTTGACCACAAATTACCTTAATTAAATTAGCACCTCTCCCTAGACTATCTACTACACACCAACCATCATATTTTCACATGCTATGTTTTTGTTAAGAGTATTGTTATGAGGCACTAGTAGTACTTGATACTAGTGGTATCTAGTACCTTCTAGACATGTCAATTGATTAACGATACTCTCTAAAAGTTATTATATTAAACTATATGAGACTTAATATTTAATTGTACAAATAGCGATATTAATACATAAGAGGATACTAGGTACTATTAGTGTCTTTTAGTATTTATCTTATGTTAAATCGAGACAATAAAGTTCTCTTTAGTCAGCCATTTGTGGGTCCTACTTAGGTAACTTTATTATTATTATTAATTAGTTTAAAATAAAGCAATTAATTCGAGGTGTAATTCTTCTTTATTAGTATAGTAGATGCATGTGTGTCTAAATCAGTTATATATATATATATACTAGTCATTAAGTGTTAAATAAATGGTCACGTACTCACGTGACATTCCCTTATTAGTCTAGTCACTAAATTTTTATTTTTTATTTAAAAATTTATTTAAATATATCAATAAGAAAATATCACGTGAATAATGATGATTTGACACGGTCAAGTACCTACAGAAATATTAGAAATATAACTTATACATTATTACGGTCAAATATTAAACTTATATTTATCTGTAGTTAAATTTAAATATATACGTCTCAAATTACTCTATTATTAAATCAATAATAATATAGTTGAAAAGTTAAATGCATTATATATTATTTATTTATTTACATTGGTGGAGCAGTTTTCGAAGTTAAAACAATTTTTTCAAGAATTACTACTAAATTATGTTTATGTGATATTATATATATATATATACTTGTAAAAAGTTACGTGCGAGGCACGTATACTAAATTTTATGCTAGTTTTTTTCTACGTTATTAAAAAGTGATACAATTAAAAATTAAAAAAAATATTATTAGTTATTAGGTTCAACATCATTACCCTGTGTTCATTTTTAAGAAAAAAACATATTTATGAAATAATAATTTGTTGCAACGCGAGTACAGGCAAAATTCAAAAAATATAGCATTTATTAATAGAGTATTGACAATTTCAACAGTAAATTAACTGATTGTATACTTTTTTGTCTGCTAACATTAAGCTTTTGATATTTGAGTGGTGAACTCTTATTTGTCCGCTTTTCAAATTTTTTTAACACTCTCATTTTATTCTTCCAACTTTCTGTAGTTGGAGTGATGTCCTTAATTGTTGTATATAGTGTAGTCATTTATTCACCTGTTTTCAAATAAAACAATAGATATACAAAATAAAATTAAATATAACTAAGCTCATATTAAAATCAATCTCACATTTCAATATAGTAAAAGATTTTTAAATTGATTCATTCTCACTTAATAATAATTGTGACAGACCTAACGAATAATAATATTATGTTACCTAATAACAAAATAGGAATCCACCAAACAACATTATGAAAATTTATTCCAGGTATAATTATATAAATCTATTACTCATTGAAGTCTATAAGAAACTCTAAAAAGCTCACAATACGAAATTTCACATCAAAAATTTAAAAATGATCAACTATGTAGCAGGAATAATAATACAATAACCATAATTGCCTAGTCATATACAGTCTTAAAACTTAAAAGAGTGGCATTATTCATTCAAGTTTCGACTAAGTGTTTCTGAGTTTGAGTTATAATATTGTGTCATGTGTTTATGTCTAAATATTATGTGTCTCTGGCTAATCTAGTGAAGAAGATTGAAGTTTTGATTCTCAATAAATAGAATGAATATAAGTGTATACTTTGTAGTAGGTCATTATTGTGTCATTTTTAAGTTAATGTGTCATCTTGAAAATAATTCATTAATAAATAGAATGGAGTCAATCTAAAAATATTTTTCTACCTGTAGAGCTATTAAAAGATGAGTCCACACGAAATTTTTTGATTGGTTGGTAATTTTAAAAAATCTGTTTGGTTTGGTTTTTACTTTTTAATTTTTAAAATTGTATTTTCAAAATTAATAAACTATTTTATTTTTATTAATAAATCATTTTATTTTTAATATAAATAAAAAGTCACCCATGAATTTCTCCTATTATATAGGCACACTTTATATAGAATATAAATAATTATATAATATTCTTCGCTTTTATTTATTTATATATATCACAATTGGTATTTTTTTTTTCCTCTCTCAATGCGATTCTTTGAGTGTGTTTACTGAGAATATTTAATGATTAATAATCTCTTCTCATTATTTCTTAGTTTACTATGATTTTGAACTACATTTGTGTTTTTGCTACTTTTTCTGTTCATTGTGATCTTGAACCACAATGAAGTATTTTAAATAATATAAATAAAATGGACGATTATTTTATATATATATATATATTTTTAATTTCTAGAGTTATAGTTGTGATTATATATAGAGTTAAAATATGCTAAATGTCAATTCAAATATTAATAGGATTGTTTTATTATTATTTTATTATATATAAATAATATTTTATTATTTTATCAAATAAAAATAAAAAGTTACCCATAAATTTCTCATAAACCAAGAATTTCAGTTATATAGGCACACTTTATATAGAAATAGATATATGAGAATTTCTTTTAAATGTCAAACCAGGTCACGTGAGACTTAGTTTTAAGGAAATAATTAATAAATATTAATTCAATAACATCTCTCTCTCAATAACACTTGCACATGTAATGTACCAATATATTATTTCCACATTTATTAAAACTTCAACCCCAATGTTCAAAAATTAGTAATTATTTATTTTAGAGAAATTGTACTAAAGGGTAGGACTTTTACCATGTATAATATCAGATTATTAATATAATTTAATATCGAGTTTTATATATTTTATTTTAATAAAAATTAAAGAGAACTGCTAATCAATTATATATAAAATGTCGCTTCATAGTAATATTAGATACTTTAATACCACATAACAATATTCTTTATTTTTATTTCTTTTTTATGAGAATTTAATGTCTTAATAAGATCATAAATTACACATATATCCTTTATACATGTATATTTTATTTTAGTGATTTTGAGTTTGAAAAATACTTAGTCTCATATAATTTAATTTAATAATTATTATAAAATATTGCTAACTATTTACAAAATACCACCTGTAAAAAGTAGAAACACCATTGATACTTAACAATAATACTCTCGAAATTTACATATGCATGAGTCACATCATTTTTAATAAATACATATTATTATTTGTATAATTATATATTATATAACTTATTTGAGTTACAACTATTAGACCATCTCTAATATAAAATTTAAATGTTATGCTAAATTTAACAATAAAAGTAAACAAATACTATATTTACAATAATATTTATTTTCTTAGTACTCGTATCACCTATTTACTAATAATAACCTAGTAGCTCTTATTTATCGTGCTCATGTACAATAACATTTTAAAATACAAATTATGACAAAAAATAAAATAAAATCTTTTTAATAATCATTAATAAATTAAATATTTAAAAATTAGTTAATTAATGTCAATATTATAATTAAAAATATATATTAGTGCTTATTATTAATTATAAATCACAAAGGTGCAATAAAAAAAGTTGTATCTACTATGTGCTAAATTTTACATAATGTTATATTTTGTATTAAATTTAGAATATTTTTTTTTGGCATTTTAGCACAAGATTTAGTACACTATTGGCTCGTTTGGAACGCTGTATTAGGTCGTATTGTATTGTATTGTATTATATTAAATTGTATTTTATATAATATTTTTATGTAAAACTATATGTGACATTAACTTTTATGGACACATAAATATATAATATTTTAGTATAAATTAAAGTTTAACATAGTATTATATAAAAATATGATATATAATCCAATGCAATATAATACAATACAATACAATACGACCTAATACGACGTTCCAAACAAGCTCTATAAGAGCTAATTTTTAAAAATGACTAAAATACAATACACTACTATTTTAGCACTTAATTGGAAATTTAGTCCTCTTCTTAATTATATGAAATTAGAAATTTAACATTAATTAAGTTGTAACTATTTTCAGGTTAACATTGATCGTTTTGTAGATTTATAGTACAATTAGTAACTATAATGAATATATGGTTAAAACTAATATATAGATTAGACCATTTCCAACAAATTATCTTAAAAAAATGCTAAATTTTGCATAATTAATATATTATAATATCCATTTCAAAAAAAATATATATATATTATAATATTTAGCATAATATTTAAATACTGCTAAATTCAAGCTATGGTATATTTGGATTACAATTATAATAATAACAATATTAATATAATTAAAAAATATCTATTAAAATCTTTTATTATAATGATAATATTTAGACCAATATTTTTTGTTTTTAATTTTAAGGATAAGGGAAAATCAATGACCCAATATATAGATGTTTATAAATATTGGTGAGTAGCTATAGCTCTTTAATTTGAGTAGGTCACCAACATCAACCGTAAGAAGTAATAAGTAATTATAATAATTAGGGATATTATTTTATATATTATGTTTAAAATTTTTTTAATTTACGATTTAAGTTGGTCTAGTAATTTTTAGGGAAAAAAACAGGAATATTCTAAAAATGGAAAAATATTACAACAATACTGTGGGCCGGCCCAATGAACATTTGTACAGCCCAAAATGAAAATATTACAAAAATACCACTTGCCCTTACCTTCAGCCGCACGTCACAAACGGAGAGGATGAATGAAGCTCCATCGATGCAGTCGGCCACGCAACCAGAATGAAACCAGATCGAACGTAAAACAACTGTAAATCCCGTCGAATTTCAATAGGAAACGAACAAATCCAACGATCTAAACAGAAATTTTTTTAAAAAAAAGAGCAGGACAACCGTGGAGAAACTGAATTTCAACATTTGATTTCGGTTTTTATAGTGCAATATCACTCAAACGATCGTCGAAAATTCAGATTGAAGCAATGTAAATATGTATTGAACAGATCTGGAGCTCCCCCTCAAATCCAAAAAAAAGGTATGAACTGAATTTTTTTTTCAACAATGATACACATCATTTTTAGTTGCATTCTGGTTGATTCAATGGTGTGCAACAGGCAATACATATGGTAAAAACCAATAAACAAGAACTGATTATGATTAAGGAAACAAGGGATACTAATAACTTTTTTTTTTTTTTTTGCGTTGGCTTACAGTTGCATTATCGTTTGAAAATGGTTTCGAAATCATGAAGAAGTGTTATATGACAAGTACCAAGAGCTAGCATATATACAAGGTAAGATATATGTTAATGGTAGCAAATTAGTTTTATAATAGTTGTAAATCGATCTGATTCGAATAAACATGATGAAAAATGACAATGCGTAATAACTATGTAATTTTGGGGATATAATTGTGGTTTTTCAGTTGGTTTACAGTTGCATAATCATTTAATAATAGTTTCATTACGTTTTTTGCAGGAATTTATTGTGGAAAAGATAGAGTACAGAACAGTTTGAGAAATGGTTAGTTTCCCAAAATTTAAATGAAGTTTCTTAATAGTTTTATTCTCGTTTCTTTGTAGTTTATTAACTACCAAAAAAATGGCAAAATCAGGAATCTGGACAGGAAATACAATGCTTGAACAAAGGAACAGAGATAGTAGTAAGTTTGTACTCTATTTCATAACATAATAAAACCAGTTTTAAAATTCGTTGCCTCGGACTAATAACCATTGCAAAAACACAGGAAAGGAAAGACATTCCATTCCTAGTCTTCTACAATGGAAAATTTGATGATCGAATGAATTATGAAAATTATGAAGCCAGTGGACACTACATTTCTGCCAATTGTAACTATGAAGATTTGCAACAGAAACTCAAAGATGCCCTGGAATGCAACCAAGAAAACACTGTTTTGCAACTGAAATATCAAGTGAAGGAAGGATACCAACCATTGAGGATAAAGGATGATCAAAGCCTGCATTTCTACATACAACTCAAACTGAAAGACCCCGACTTCACAACATACCCAATGTGTGTGAATGTCATCAACAACCCAACAACAACCATCGATGCAACATTCTTTGGAAATGACAATTCATTAATTACACATAGAAGCGCCTTCCAACCAATCGAATACAATGCAGCAACAACAGAAGACTCAACAAATCAACAACATATAATTGAAGCAAGAGTACGGAATTTGGGGAAGAAAGTTTTGACTTCATGGACTCTGCAAAACTTGTGGCAGAGGAAATGGTTGAGCAACTGGAAAACAACAGAAAAAAGGAACCAGAAATCACAGATTATGACGAACTACTAATCACGGATCCGCATCATCCGTAAATAGAAGAAGCACAAATATACAAAGACAAAGAAACACTGCAGAGCGTGCTTGGTTTCTATGCAATTAGGAACAACTTCCAATTCAGAGTTAAAAAATCATGTGCAAGAACATACAAGATTTGTTGTTTGGATCCAAAATGCAAGTGGGCACTAACAGCATCCAGAAACGGGCCAACAAAGTCATTCATCATTCGAAAGTACGACAGAAAGGTGATACACACTTGTGATCTAAACATCAGATTTGCCGACAAGAGACAAGCTACAACGAAATTGATTGGAAACTACATCAAGCCACGGTTCACCAACATAAAAACAACTCAAACGCCACAAGACATCCGAGGAGAAATGAAACACAAGTATGGGGTCGAATGAACTACATGAAAGCATGGAGAAGCACAGAGCACGCGCAAGAAGAATTACGAGGAAAAGCCAACGAATCATACAAAGTTGCTGCCGGTTTTTTGCACATGTTGCAAAAACTAATCCCGGAACAATAGTGCACATGGAAACAGAGGATGACAACAGCTTCAAGTACTTGTTTGTCGCACTGGATGCATCAATAAAAGGATGGAAGAAATGCAAACCTATAATAGTTGTTGACGGAACTTTCCTTAAATCAACATATGGAGGTACACTGCTCTCTGCTTGTACACAGGATGCAAATGGGCACATTTTTCCACTAGCTTTTTCTGTTGTGGATTCAGAAAACAACAACTCATGGCAATGGTTTTTCACAAAAGTGAGAGAAACATATGGGATTAGAGAGGAACAGTGCTTGATCTCAGATAGACATGAGAGCATAAGTAAGGCAGCTTGTCAAGTATTTCCAGAAATCACACATTGCTATTGTGTATACCACCTGTTAAGCAACCTAAAAGCAACCTTCAAGAAGAATGCAAGCAAGCTGGATAAACCATTCTTCGGCAGCCGCAGCATACACAGAGAGGAAATTTGAATACCATATGAGCGAGTTGGACGGCTTGGACATCCGTGTAAGACCATATTTACAACAAGTTGGATACCACAAATGGTCAAGATACCACCGCAAAAACAACAGTATTCAACTATGACTTCAAACATTGCCGAATCTCTAAATGCGGCAAACTTGGCGCCTAGAGAGCTACCAATCACAACACTGATGGAGTCATTGAGAGCATTGATTCAACAATGGACATACACAAACAGGAAAAAAGCACAGAAAACAACAACATTTTTAACACCTACAGCAGAAAAGAAATTAGTCGACAACTTTGTGGAATCATTGACAGAAAATGTAATGACATGTTAAATATTTTAGTTGCATTTTAGTTTCTTTATAGTTTGTTTTTCGTTGTCATACATATTAACAGTTTTACACTTAATCCGCAGGTAAAACCAATAAACGAGACCATGTTCGAAGTCATTGAACTAACCAGATCATGGGTCATCAACCTCAAGGAGAAAACATGCAGTTGCAACAGATTCCAACTTGATGAGTTACCGTGTGCTCATGCGCTTGCTGTTATAAAAGAGATGAACTTGAATGTTTACAACTACTGTTCGGGTTATTACACCACGCGAACATGGCTTGAAACATACAGCGGCTCAACATATCCGGTACATAATCACACAACTTGGGATGTGCCACAAAACATAAAAGATATCATTGTTCTGCCACCAAACCAAAAAATAAGATCCGGAAGACCAAGGAAACGAAGGTTTTTATCTGAATGGGATACAAAAAAACATAACAGGTGCGGCAAATGTGGACAACACGGACACAATCGAAAGACATGCAACAATCAAGCAATAAAATAGATACATATGAAATATTTGAATTGTTTAATTTTGTGTGCAAATTCAAACGAAGTTGATCTGTGATGCTCTAAATACATGGGATTTCATTTTTATGAAATTTGAAACAGTTTTTTAATAGTTTCAAAATCGTTTTGTTACAGTTGCGACCCTTTGTAAAATATTAAGTACCGGAATGACTTATTCTTTACAGTTTTAAAGGCAGTCAGTCAATAATTGATAAAACATAACTTGAATAAGGGAAAATAGTTAACGGAATACGAAGAATAAATATACATTCATAGCACTATTTAGGAAAAATGAAAACATAGTTTGTATTTAGTTGGTTAATAGTTTCTCCATAGTTGTGCGACCGTATATAAGAACTTGAACAATTAAAAAAACACACAACTTTGGGAAATACAAACCTATACAATAAAGATATTATAAGGAGTGAATGTCAAATATCCTAAAAGTTTTAAACCAGCTACATAGTTTTAAACACACAACAACACTAAAACTTGTCAAGTAAATAGATTCAACAAATAACATAATAGAGCCACCAAATTAAAAGTTCCTATTTCTTCAATTTAGATGCCTTAGAAGACTTGGATTGCTTCTCATCATCGCTGTCAATACTTTCGTCAATTTTCCTTTGTCCGTACGAGTAGAAAAGTGAAGCAAGTCGGGTTCGATAAACTTCGATGTCAAAGTCTGCAGGGACATCCTTTCCGTGTATAAAGAATTCAGCAAAGGCAGCAACATATGCTCCACAATCACTGTTAAAAAACATAGAGAAAAAATAAACAGATTAGAAACTAAAAAACAACATAAAAGAAACTTAAAAGAAACACTCACTTCTTCTGCTGAGACGCAAGACCACTAAGCTCCACGATTCTGAATGGAGCCAGTAGGTCGAAACCGAGGCAGAACTTGTGCTCTATTCTTCCAGAACCCAAGTAAATCGAAAAACAAAGGCAACAACACGGAATAAGCCTTCATCGCATTCCTAGCTGCGGCATTCATCTTCGCGGTTCTCAAAGAATTGTACAGAAATAACGTCCTTTCGTGCACGTCAAGACGCCCAAAAACCCAATGACTTTCCCTTCTTAAATTGATGATGAAAAGCACGTGATCGGCTTCATACCAAGGCTTGGAACAGGGAATGCGCATACCTCGGATGTAATGCGCAATTGGGTGGGCAGCGTGAATGTGTGACATCTTAGTCTTCATTGACTTGGCCTTGTTAAATTTGTGGTACAATGCTTGGATGGAATCATCAAAAAGACAATCAGTGGTTGCGAAATTCAACGTCACAGCGGAAGAATACTTACCTTTTTTCCGAAGGTAATAGAATATGGTGTTCATATGCTGAGAAAAAAAAACAACACAGAAACACAAATGAAAAGGTTTAACAACTGTAAAAAAACTGAAATGTAGTATCAAAACTAAAAAACATTTATAAAGAAACTAAAAATAAACTACCATAAGTACAATATAAATTGGAAACTTTACCGAGTCGTTCATAAACATGTCGCATGTGGCCAAATGGTAAAACCAAGTTTTATCCTCAACATAATCAACACCTAGCCTAAAACCCGGGGTAAATTTCTTTGCGCCGTCTTCATAACAATTATAATGCCTACAACAACAAAAAAAACGACAAAAAAAACGGCATTAAAACAAAAGAATAAACTGGAAAAAAAAATAATACAAAAACAGATTTAATAAAAAACAGTCACCTGGGATGTTTAAGCAATCCTTCACCAATCCAAGAGTCAAATTTTGCCTCAATCTCGGTAGATACGGGATCAGCAAAAGCATCATTAAGAGCATAAAGGCCCTTCACATAAGTCACCATTTTGAAATCCCTATCATCCCCAGCAGACTGAGAACCTGAGGACATAAGCTCCATTGGAGTGCTCCCGACATCGCCAGGACCCGAAATCAACAAATGGAGATTTCAAGGCCGGAGCACGCTTCCTCTTATCCAACAGAGGTGTATCGAGAGACGGTATCCTCGGTTCTTCATCGCATGAAGGGCATCTGACTTTTCACCAACAACATCTGGATTGGGTGCGGGGACCTAAAAAATAAAGAATGCATTAAAACAGTTGCAAAACATACTAGAAACTAATGAGCAACCAAAAAGAAACCTAGTTTTTTTGAAAACAATTAAAAGTAAACTTACATTGATTTTAGCAACAGCCTCCAAGCCAGCCAACACAACTTGATCATCATCTATTACAAGCTGGCTCAATCCATCAAAGAAATCGTCCCCCTTCAATCGAGACTCATCGCCCTTCGGCTTCTCAACATCCTTAACATTTTTATCACTCCCTCCAACATCCTCAGAAGGATTCACATCAGCAGAAGGGACAGCAGTAACAGCCTTGTCAGCATCATCAGCATCCCCACCAACTTTAACCAACTCACCACCATCGTCGGAGTCGGAATCAATATTTTCTGGATCAGGAAATTGCTTGTCATCATCCTCGGCATCATCATCATCATCATCATCATCAGGATCATCATCAGAATCTTGAGTTACTAATTCATCCGATGACTTTCCCTGTATCAGCCAACATAAATGAAACTTAAATAAAACAGTAAAGAAACTATACAAAAAAAAATAAAAAAACCTAAACAATAAAATAAGAATAAATACCTCGTCAGAAGGACGACGATGAATGGCATTAACCTTCTCTTGGATATCCTTAATTACAGTCATTACGGATTTGAAATTAAAATCAACAAAACACCTCAACGAAATGAAGTCCTCGGCCAATGATGATTGATTCGAACTGAGCATCTCCAGCTTAGATTTCATCCAATCAATATCTGCTGAATCAGACTTCTTTGAAGATGAGCCACCCTCGAAGGATTGCTTCGCTACACCACGTTCATCAATAGATTCATCGAGAAATAGACCGTCAAGTTGAAGCTGCCTCTCTTCATCAGTAGGACGCATGTTTTTTATCTTCAACTGAACAGCATAATTAAACATAATATGAAAAAATTAAAACAATTGGAAAAACCAAAAAACAACAACATATATTAAACTTAAAAGAAACAGGAAAAAAACGGTAAAGAAACTGTAAAGTACCTTCTCCAAAGGTAAATCAAAAATCTTGCCCATCAAGTCTCAAAGGGTTGGATTTTTGGTGACGATGGTGTTGCTCCGGTTCGGAATCCCGGGAATAGAAGATGAAACTCTCTTACGTAAAGAGTTCACCATTGCAGGACAGCATTCATAAAACCAAACAGTAAAAACCCAAGGACATCCCAATGCCCTATACCAGCCATCATATTGGCCTCCCTTCTCTGCCTTTCTATTTTTCATAATGATCCCATGCTCAATCCGACCTTTGAATGAGTCAATTGTCAATTCAAATGATTCCCTACCCCAACAATACTCATCCCACCGACCGCTATCAACTACATCTAGAACAAACCTAGACACTTCTTTGTCAGGAGTATTGCTAAGAAGAAAACACTGAATGAAATACAAAACAGCCATTTTCAAACCAATAGACTCATCCAAACCCCACCGAGCTACCCAAAAAAGCATCCTCGATGGGTTTGTTGTCAATAGTTTTTACACCACGGAAACATGTTTCTACCAATTGATTTGTTTCTGTGAAAACAACAACTTGTTGCAATCACCGAAACAATCTAAACCGAAATAAGGTAAAATTCTTCGGCACTAAACCGTATGCAACGGCCAGCAACCTTAGCCCAAAACTCCTTAGGATTAGGCTGTAAAACTTCCCTTAGTAGTAAACTATGAACGACTTGTGGGTGAAAAACAAACTCAGGCATATCCAGAAAATGCCCAAACTGAGTTTGACGAAACAAAGAAAGCAAATTAACAGATAAAGTGTTTTTAATATTATTTATCACAGAATACACACTGGTGCACACACACTTAGATCTGTAAAAATCAGAAGGACTAAATTTACAGTCCCAAACCTGCAACATAACAAAAAAGGGCCAATATAAATTATAAATCCTGAGTTAAACAGTATGAAAACTGTAATACAACTACAAACAAACTAAAAACAAACTATCAATGGCAAACAACTACACAGAAAATAACAGCAAAGACCTTAAATCGTTTGGAAACATAAAAAAAACAGTAAACAACTAACCCTAAAAGAAATCGAAAAATGCAGTATAAAAAGAACAACAAAACTATATTAAAACAACAAACAAACTAAAAAACATATACAACTATAGAAAAATATAGAGCAAAGATTTGAAAATCGTTTTGAAATCTAAAATATAACAGCAAACAACTAAACCTAATGAAAATCGAAAACACATCAAAACATACCAGTAACAAACTATTAAAAAACTGAAAAGAAACTAACGAAGAATGATTGAAAACACCAAAAACGAAAACAAAACACATAACCTGTAAGCACAAAAAAACACTAAAAATAAAGAAAACAAAACAAAATTAAAGAACAACACCCAGACCAGAATCAAATGAAAAGATCAAAAGCAACAATAAATAACTAAAAAATTTAAAAACATGAAACAAAATGCGCAAATGAAACCCTAAAATCACACAAAGCAAAATGAACATGAAAACGCCAAAAATCTGGGTAAAGCAGAAATGGAAGAAAAGGGGGAAACGAAAATAAAACTAAAAACCAACCTCAGTCCGATCTTCAGAATGTGTAATAGATTTTTGAAATTTTTTCCCAGAAATTTCTGGAAGCGAGGACTCCTCCAAGTTCAGCTTCGATTTCTTCGAAGAAGTGGGTTTCACACGCTTCGGCATGGGAGCTTCAAAATCAGAATCAAAATCATCAATGATTGGGCGTTTACCCTTGGATTTGTTGGCCAAAGATTTCTTGCCCATTTTTGATTTCTTTTTGAGAACTGGAGAAGGGGATGAAGATGACCGAGTGATTGCCATGGTATAAATAAGATTGAAAAAAAATGAAACAGAGAGGGAAAAACAGTTGCTAAATCGTGGGCTAAGAGGAAGTTGAAAATTCGTGGATGAACCAAAAATAAGAGGGAAAAACATGATAAATTATGGGTGGTTAATGGAGGTTACTTGAATTCAAAATGAACTTAGAGAACAGAAATGAAGAATAGAAAATGAAATGAAAACAAAATGAAAAAAGAGAGGGAAGAGAGTATGATTTGATTGATGATGCATGGGGATAGAACACGTGTATGCATGGTATGATGAGTAAGTGGTAAATGTGTAATAAAAATAAGTTTGTAAGTATAAATGTAGTAATAGGCGTGTGAGGGTAATTATGTAATAAAGTGAGTAAAAAGGATTTTTCATGTAAAAATTTCTAATTTTTATGTAGATTGTTAAGTGAATTTTGATTGTGATTTAGATTATTTCGTTAATTGTTATGTAAGTTATTAAGTAAATTTGTGTAAAAATATAAAAAATACTATTTTAAAATATAAAAATAAAAAAGTTTTTAATAATTATAACAGTACATTTATTATTAATTACTAAATTAGATAATAATATATAGTAGCAATAGAGTAATCGTACATGCACTCATTATACAAATTACAATGTGAGTTTTTTTTTTTTTTCTAACCAATCATAATTAATTATCTTTATTAAAAATCATCATTGTGTCTAAAATAATATCATTATGCCACAATATATAATATTTAGATGCACCTATTATTATTACATTAAATCCTAAATATTCCTACAATAGTATATAGTATAAGACAGATCATCGTTATCGCATTAATTTATATATACTAGATAGATGTTACGTGACAAGTCATGTTAATTTTATTTTAATTTTTATTTTTTTTTAATATCATAATTTTAAAATTAATAATATTCAATGTAGTGATAATCATTGAAATTTGAAAGCATAATAGTAATTTAAATAAAAACAAAAATTACTATTATACTTTGTAATAGTAATTAAAAAAAATTATTATTCGTCCTAAATTTATCTTCGAAATTAATGAAAATGCTCATTTGGTTAAACTATCAAAACATTCAAATTTAATTTAAAATAATATTTAAAATTTAACTAATTCTAAATATCAAAATTTGAAAATAATTTTTAATAAAAAAATAAACAATATGAACAAATTTATTATTAATTGCAACACTTTAGGTGGAATAATTATATTTAGGTTTAAGTACTGCTGACCCTTTACGTGGCAACATCTAATAATTATATAGAATAGATATATATAAAATTTGGTGCACATCTATTAGGAACAAGTTGAAGAATTTTTTTTTATTTATTAATTAAAAATATTTTTATATTATATTTTATTAAAATATAATTACTTTTGTGAGTGAGTTGTCCAATATATTATCACCATGTACTTAAGTCTAGCACATAATTTACATTAACTTAAAGAGTATAATGGAGACATCTTTTATAAAAGTGGGTATATCTTAAAAAATATTGAAATAAAAGTAAAAATTAAAACATATAAGATAAAGTGAGTATACAATGTAATTTCTTTTATATATTATTATTGCATTCTCGTACGTGTTCATGATCAATTTGCCCACAGGCCACACCACATAAATTGTCAGCATCACATCACACCATATAAAAATTACAGATTAAAATTCTTTACGGTGCAGTTGTAGTTTATATTTTTGCCAAACTGCACAGTGCATCATGATTTGCAATTTTAAATTTAATAATCGTGTTTTAAATTACACCGTATTATATATTACAAAAATATACTTATTTTTACAATATATATATTTTTCATATTTAAACAACTCATATATTTATAAAGTCCAAACTATGCAATTAAATATATAATAGAACATCCATATAAATTATTTTCATTCTTTATTTTTTTTAATACATTACTATTGTTTTTTTTTTTGTTGAATAAGATTTTTTTTGTTGAAACTTTATTAAATTAATTTTAAAATTTTTATTATAATGTTTGATGTAGTGTAAATTTTCTAAATTGTACTATAATTTTACAGTGTAATTTTTATAATTTTAAGATCTTCTAGTGCAATTACAACTTGAGAAATTATAAAAACTACATATGCAGTTTATTTTGAAAAAATGACCAAAATCTACACTGCCAGCACCTTGAAATGGCACTGTAGCTGCTATTTTTTTTTTTTTTAAAATAATAATAATAATAATAATAATAATAATAATAATAATAATAGTTTATAACATTTAAAAGTAAATATAACTACTACTTGTACCTTATAGAATTATAGTAAGGCAACAATGACTCTGAATGTGTAACTAAAAGTAAATTTATATATGTACTGCTGACAACTCATTTATATATACTATATTTCTATTGGTTCAATTTTACCCAACCAATTAATGTTTATTTATTATGATCATAAAAAAAAACAAGTTATAACTGTATTAATTGAACTGTTCAGGGGTAATTAATGCAATTGGAGTGATTTATGGATAGAGTTGGATATCCCTACAATAAAGTTTAAACTTGAAGTTTGAAGTTGTTCAAATTATTACTAAAATGATAATTATGGTTATCATTGTGTATAAGATTTGTATAGTGTAAATGTTGTATATTTAAGACATGCTTATTGTTTTAATTAAATGAAAGTGTAACTTTGACATATTTAATGTTTAAAGTTAAGTGTACACTTTAAATATGTTTAATGTTAAATTAGTATTTAATTTTGATATATTTGGTATCAAAAATAAATTATACAACACCGAATAATCTTAAACTAGATCTTGGAAAACACTCTGATCCAAAAACTAAATTCAAAGAAAATTGAGATTTTCCCCTGCAAACCAACCGGTCGGTTCATTAGTGAACTATAATAGAATTGGTCGATCGATTCTGACAGACAAGAAAATTTCTAGTTTTCTTCCTCAAAACTGATCTAAAACTCCACCAAACCTATTTAAACTCTCTAGAACAGTTTTATATTATAAAAATAATGTACAGAAATCATCAATACTCAACAATTCAACACAATACTCAAATCACCATGCTTGAACCAAAATTAGTTCTTAAACTCAATTCCCTTAACTCTAAACTCAAACAACCAAGAAATCGTTCAATTCACACACAAACAGTCCCAAATTAAACTTAAAATACAATATGAACTCAAACCAAACTTTCAAATCCAAAATCATAAAAACTCCCACAAAACTTAACTCAAAACTTAGGAAATTAATTAAGAAAAGAAGAAGGGGACACTATTACAAAAAAAACGATTTTTGTGTCGATCAATGCTACGGGTCTACGACCATGACCAATGCAAAAAATAAAGGCAGAACTTTTGCTTCAGTTATCAACTGACCCAAAAAAATTAATATTTGCGTTGGTAGCTACTTCGACGTTAATTTGAAAACCGACACCAAAAAATTAATTTTTTATAAAACAAATTTATGTTATGCGTCGGTTATTAATAGACGTTAACATTGTTAGCGTCGTTTCATGACTGATGCTAACAATGTTAGTGTCTAATAATAACCTAAGCTAAATCATTTAAATTTTACAAACTCTATCTATTACATTCATCTCTCATTTTTTACCATTTCGAAACCAAGAGAGAACTTCTCTCTCTCTCTCTCTCTCTCTCTCTCTCTCTCTCTCTCTCTCTCTCTCTCTCTCTCTCTCTCTCTCTCTCTCTCTCTCTCTCTCTCTCTCTCTCTCTCTCTCTCTCTTCGAAAACCTCCATTAACGCCACCCCTCCTCAACCCTTCTCTTTCTCTTCAAAAATCAAAAACCTCCATTAACATCGGCCCCCTCCTCTTTCTCTCGGTGGTTTCGAACCACCCCCTCTCCGGCCCTCTTCTCTCGATGCGCACCCTGCCACCATCTTCATTTCCACGAGAAAAATGAGGGGTCTCTTTCTCTCTCTCTCTCTCTCTCTCATTCCTCATTTATTTTGAAAATGTTGGTTTGATTTCTTTTTTTTTTCGCAAGTTTGGGGTGGTGGCGTTGTTGTTACAGTACGCACCAGACCATGGCGGAGCCGTCACACAAACAAGGTATTTTCAATCTCTCTCTCTCTCTCTCTCTCTCTCTCTCGCAAATCTCTCAACACACTAAATCTGGTATTTTTTCCAGTTTCGAGGTGGTGGCACGCGATTGGGTTCTGGGATGATGAGTTCGATGTGGTGCATTGAACCGTCTCAAATCTGAAACCATCTTCGATCAGATCTATTTTTATTTTTTTTTTATTTTAGTTTGCATCAGTTATTAAATGAAGCAAACAATTTTGCTTCATTTAATAACAAACGCAAAATGTGTAATACTTTTGGAATCAGTTATTAAATGAAGCAAAAAAAAAAAAAATTAATGTCAATTACAAAGTGAAGCAAAAAATAAGACTTTTTGCGTCTGCGGTTATTATGTTAGTTGTCCCAACTGATGCAAATCATTTATGTCATTTAAAAACTGAAGCAAAAAATTATTTTTATAGTAGTGGGATCTTAATTCAAAGCTTAAACAACTCCTAAGTGAAATTATTCAACTAATGCAACCAAATGAGCAGAAGACAACAATTTATTGTGCAGGAATGCAAGAATTGGAAGTTACTCGAATCATTGATGCATCCAATTTTAAAAGGAGTACTCTTCCATTTACATACCTTGGTATTCTTATATGCTCCAAGAAGATATCTAGAACAGAGTGTCAATGTCTCCTGGAGAAAATGACAAGTAGAATAAAGATGTGGAGCACCAGGAACTTATCTTACATGGGAAGAGTGACACTGATTAACTCAGTTCTTCTAGCTATACATACATACTGGGCTCAAATCTTTATTCTTCCAAAAAAGCTTTTGAAGGATATAGAAGCTACTTGCAGATCCTTTCTCTGGAAGGGTACACAAGAAGGAGCAGGGCCTGGTTTAGTGGCTTGGGACTATGTTTGCAGGCCCAAGGCAGCAGGGGGGTTAGGCTTTCGAAATGTACAACATTGGAACATGGTTGCCTTAGGAAGGTATGTGTGGGATATAGCTAGCAAAAAAGATTATCTCTTTGTCAAATGGAGTCATAATGTGTACATCAAGGAGCAGGATTGGTGGAGCTATAATGCTCCCTTGGATTGAAGCTGGGCATGGAGGAAAATAGTGGCTGTCAAGTACAAAATTCAGCAATAGATTTCACTAACCAGTTTTGTTGTGCAGAAATACAAGATTCAACAAGGATATAACTTGTTGTTTGCTGAATATGATAAATTACCTTGGAGTAATCTTGTTTGGGATCGGCTTATTGTTCCCAAGCATAGATTCATTCTTTGGTTGGTACTTTGGGAAAGATTAAATACAAGAGAGAGATTAAGCAAATTCATGACTACCATGGATGCAAAGTGTGTTTTCTGCAGTAAGGAAGAAGAGACCATTGCACACTTGTTTTTGAGTGTGGTTTCAGCCGAAGCTGTCTGCAAGAGTTGAAGAAAATCCTGCAATGGAATACACCAGCCATAAATATTCACCAGCTGCTGCAAGCTTGCCATAACACCAAACGATTTTCAGCAGCTAGGAAAAGTATGGTGAAGACTATACTTGCAAGCTTGGTGTATTTTGTTTGGAAGGCAAGAAAAGAAGTACTATGGAATCACCAACAGTGACTTGTCACTACCACGGTCAAGAAAGCTCAGCAAGTGAGTAAGATGAGAATTAAGGGGCTGCTTCCTAAAAGAGCTAAGGATGAGGATAAAGAATGGATTTTAATGATTTGAAGGATTGTAATGACTTGTATAGATCTGGAATGTAATGTATAGATAGCAAAGTGTAAGATTAGTGATGTAATAGTTGGTTTGGAGCAATAAAATTCTTATTCATCAAAAAAAAAAAAAATTATTCAACTAAGAGCTTCTTGCTTCAGCTGGGTTTCTAGAGCTCAAAGCAGGGAAGGAGAGAAAGAGGATTATCTATTTTTTTTTTTAATGATTAACTTAAATTTTATATAACCTAACTAATAAAACAAAAGAAATAAATCTAATGATATAACCTCCATTTCAGCCTAAAAAAGTCAAAATAAGACCAAAATTTAAACCCCTCCGAAAGACTATTTTACCCTTTCAAGACTACTAAGCTAAAAAAAACATAATTTAAGGGCACTATGGTTATTTTTAACTATTCCGACTAAACCGACTACTTAAAATTCTAAAATAGTCCGGTACAATTCCAATATAACACAATTTCTAATGTCGTGACATTTCTAATCACTCCGTCCATTTCCACGGTCGCCGAACTCGAAAATATTTTATTTCAAAAATGGTATTTACAATACCCCCATAATCCAATAAAATTTCTGTGATAAATAAACTACGCTTAATTATTCATTTACTAGATTTACACTAATTAACTTATAATTAGCTTAAGTAAGATTATAATTTTACTCCAATATTCGTATAACCACAAATTTATTAAAATATGCTTAATTAAATATTATTATACTTTTCGAGATATTACAGTTGTGGTTCTGCGTTTGAGGTTGAGTGTTAGGCTCTGTGTCATGCTTTCTCCCTGTGTACGAGAATGAATTGCAAGGATGCCAATTTCTTCTTGGATTGCCTCAATCTATAGTTCGTGCTGTGAGAGAGTCTTTTACCCCCTCTTGGAAGCTTACTAATCTTTTTATGCATTTATTTTCTTCTCTGAATTTTGATGCTAAGAGTTGTGTGTTTTGGATCCCTCGTAAGGATAACTTCGTAACTCACAATGTGGTTGCTTGGGCTACGTCCCATAACATTGCTCGATTTCTTTGTGCTGGGGAAGTAGCACCCCTTGTTGCTACTCTTGACTGATCTTGTTTTTGTCTGGTTTTCTTTCTTTGGTTTAATGAAGTTTTGGTTTCAGCAAAAAAAAAATATACATTATGGAGTTACAAAATATCTATAGAATGATCAAAAAAATAAGAATTGCAAATTTTTTAGTTTGAGGATCACTTGAATATGTAACCCTCATATCTTTGTCACTCTTAAATTAGTAAAAAAGATGTTACTAATTGCTTATGAATGTGAATGAATGATAGCTATTAAAAATATAGCTGTTAGAGACTTAATTTATTCATTTATAAGGTGTATAAATGGTTCAAAATCAAGTGGAAGTGATTTGAAATACTTTGGAGAAGAATTGGCCAAAGTTGAAAAATTGGTAGCTATAACTAGTTATTATTTTTTTTTAGCATACTATTGCATACATTTTTGAAAGTTTGAGAGTCTTTTTAACAGCTCAAAACTTATTCAAATCACTCAATTAATACCATAAATGCTCAATTTATTATTAGTAACATTTAAGGACTTTATGATGGTCATTTATGTTAATATGAGAGTGAAAATTCTATAAATAGAGACTATATTGTTCACTTGTGATAGATATAGTTGAAATCATTTATTGTGGTTAGAACCTTGTGAGAATATACTCATTTTTAGACACTAGACTGAGCATATGAAACTTAATAAATTCTTAAGAGTATTTTTAGAATTTTCTTAAGTGCCTATACGAGGGAGGAAATGAGTTTTAAGACAAAAATTATTATTGAGTCTTGGTCAAATTTATTTTGAGTTATTATTTTTCTTCTCAAATTTCGATGTAATATTTTTATTTATATTTGAAATATTTTGATTGTAATATATTCTTTCTTTGACAATATTTTCTAACACACTGTATTATCTAGTTCATTAAGATCGATCCACTTATGTAATTATGATGGAATCATATTAAATCCAAGTTCATAATATTTTTGTATTTGATTTGTGAAATACAAGATAGTAAGTATTAATTAATTGCCTTATATTATTTTGTGTCCTTTACATAAATATATAATTAGCTAGGGATTTTACAAGGACACAAGGCATACATTACATATTAGGATTAAATATAATATTGTTGGGAGAATAATAAATGCTGAGAATATATAAATATATAAATATATATATATATATATATAAATTATTCAATTCCTAGCATCTTTTTCCTCAACATGGCAACAAACTCATAGATCTTTATTGGGTCAGGACTAACTTTTGAAACAGTGTCTCTTTGGTAACATCTGTTGATCCAAGCTGAGAGTTTAGGGCAGTGATCCTCCACCTTAAATCCTCCGAATTGCTCAAAAGTGTAGAACCAGCTTGTTAGGGCTACGGCCAAGATGTCAACGTACCCGAACGACTCTCCCCCGAAGAAGGCTTTATCAGCTAGGGCTAATTCTTCAAGTTGTTTTAGAATTTCTATGAAGTCCTTCTTAGCCACTTCTACGACTTCATCAGTTTGGCCGGTCCATATTTTCCTCCCCGCTTCAAATACCTTCTCATCACGATATTATAATATAATATTAAAATTTGTGACTAAAAATAAAAAATAAAAAATTATATCGTAACTCTAATGTGGCTAAAATTATTGTTATTAGTTGTAAATGTTACAATTTGTTAACTTTATATAAATATATATTGGCTATTTAGAATTTTTTCCCCTGAACTATGACATATGCATTATTGTGCCCCTTGAATTTTTCAGCTTGTTAAAAATAGTTTTCAAACTATTCACAGTGCAGTAAATTGATCATTTTATCATGTTTTTCACACGTGACAAACAAAATGATGACATAGTTGCTTAGCAAAATATTATATCAACACCACATGTACATAATTAATTAAAAAATAATAATTTATCTTTTTAATTTAACTTTACGCAATTTTTTAATTATTAATTGATTTTTAATTTAAGTATTTTTATAGAAATAGGTATATATATATTTTAATTTTAAATTATAGACGTAAAAATAGAATTACTGTTAAATAAAATAAAAAATCTTACACAGATGAGATTAACTGAATTAATTTAGTCCTCCAACAAGGTCGAACAGTGAACTAATAAAATTATTTAGTCTAATTTAATCTAATCCAATTTAATCTTACATGCAAACAGACCCTTAGTGGATATATTAGAATAGTTCTTATATGTTGAAAAAAAACCCATTCAATTGGAATACTTTAATAAATTGTCACCAATTAGCAAATGAATAATGAAATGAAAGTGGATTAACTTTTCCAATTCTATGGTCTCCAACCAAACATACCAAACATAACACATACATATTATATATAGTTAAATTAACAAATAAATAATAATTAACCTTTTTGTCAATGAAGTCAGCCCAAAACCTAGCTTGAGCTACATCATATGGTGAAGATGGGAGCAATGGAGAAGTAGAATTCCAAGTGTGATCAATATAGTCAACAATAATGGTTGACTCAGACAAAGGTTTGCCATTGTGCAATAGGACAGGGACTTTTTGGTAAATTGGGTTTGAATTAAGCAACAATTCACTCTTTCCTCCAAACAAATTCTCTTCTCTTGCTTCATATTCAATACCTTTCTCATTCAAAGCTATTTTCACTCTTACACAAAATGGGCTTGCCCAACAATCCAAAATTACCACTTCATCACTACTTGTTTTGCTCATGGTGATGATTTTCTCTTTAATAATTAGTTTGATGATATGGGTGTTTATGAAACAAAGCCAATTAATTAGTTGTTTTTATAGTGAAACAATTCATATTGAAGATGATAATTTCAAGGTGAGATCTCTTGTTATTTTCACAACTTGTAACATGTAGTATGTATTGAATAATAACAACAATTTGTTCTCATAGAAACTATACTTTAAAAGAAAAAAAAATGTTGATATAGTTATAATCGGCAGCCCACCACATTATTAGATTGTTTATGCTATATTATATAAAATAAAAAATTGTTAGGTACAATAAATTTCTTTTTAGTGACAACAAATTTGTAAGTAATTATAAATTATTATTCTTATATAATTATTAAAAAATCTGTAATTAAAAGTATTAGTCACAAAAATTCTAATTTGTTATAATTAATATATTTACCGTCACAATATTTATTGTGACTAAAACTAAATTAGTGATAATTTTTTATTTAAATACTATATTTTAGTCACAAGTAACCTTTTATTGTGACTAAAGTTACATTTAGTCACAAAAAAATTATGTTGTGACTAAAAAATTGTCAATAAAAGTATATATGTAATATTTTTTTTGTAATGAAGGGAACTAATTACAAAGCACTAATGAACACTTAATTAATCTTAAACCCCCTTTCCCGGACCGGCATGTTCATTGGTCTTGGAAGAACGATGAGTTTTGATTGCAAAGAGATTAAACGATAGAACATTGACAGAGCTACTTACAAAAGTAGAAAAATATTGTAGCCCTCCCAATAAAAAAATTATGAATTTTTGTATTTATTAAATAGGTAAAACAATTATATCTAATTAATTGTAATTTGCCCACTCCCCCTATTTCTCCATCTGCCACTGGTTTGAGAAGCCAAAGGTTTAGTAAGATCATCAATGAGTTGTTCAATGAGAGTGTCTAATGAATAGCCAGGGTGTTGCTAGTAACTTTGACAAAGTGATAGTTCAATTCAACATTATGCTTAGTCTGAGAATGCAGAACATGATTAGAGCTCAAGTGAGTAGTGCCAATGTTATCAATATCATAAATTAGTACAAGAGAAGCAAACATAGCATAGCACAAATCAACAAAGAGAGAATGAAGCCATAACAATTCAGTAGTACAACTTTGATACTCTCATTCTTACTTGAGGACCAATAAACTAGATTTGGACCATGAAATACACAAAATGCATTGGTGAAAGCAAAACACGAATATGAGTTGATAATAGACACTACTATAATATGGACTTTTGGCATCCGTCAAAGTCCAAAATAAACGTTAACACCGGTCTCTAAATTTGTCCATCGATTGGTAATTGACAGTACTTTGCGTCAATTTATAACTGATGCAAGCTTATTTTCGTCGGTTATAAACTGACGTAACATTAAAAGAAAAAGGCCTAGAATAAATAAAGTCCATAGCCCAAATTAACCCTATTAACATATAAACAACACGATAATAAGACGCGAAATCCGCACAAGAGTAGTTCGAGTCGGGGGCTGGGGTTTGGGTAGGGCCAACAAAACAGGTCAAACACGATAATAAGACTCGAAACCCGCACAAGAGTTTGCGAGTTTGGGTTGACTCATCTAACCCGTTTAATAAACAGGTCGTGTTCGGGTTGACATGACTAACACGAAATTGACCCGTTAATGACTTATTTAAAGTTATTGGAAAATTACTCTATATACTATTCTTTAACTTTTTTTTTTTTTTCAAATTTACAGTTTGGATCGCTCCAGTAGTTTTAATGTAAGTTGCTATATGCATTTTGGTTGCGATTTAGATTGCTGATCAATTAATTGTTATATGAGTGATATGTGGATTTTCGTAAAAATATAAAAAAAACTGTTTTGAAGTGTAAAAATAAAAAAATATCAACGTTATTTTAGTATTTTAATAAGTCATAAATGAGTTATAAACGTGTTAAATATGTCATAAACGTGTTATTCATTGACATGTTTAAACAAAATATGTTTATAAATAGGTTACACGGGTCGTGTTGTGTCAATCCGTTTATAAATGGATCGTGTTCAAATCGAGCATATACTTATTATACATGGATCTCGATACGAGACAAATATGACCTGCGAATATGAATTGCCAGTTGGGACATAAGGTTTGCGTTGGGGCTAGGAGCCAAGGTCTGAGTCCAAAGTCTGGTTACAAGTGCCAGGGTCCATGTCCAGGTCAGTAAGATCGGGTCCAAAGTCCAAAGTCCAATTTAGCTTGTGATGCTTTAGCAAAATGGGCTAGAGAAAATAGCCAATGTAATGGCTACATTTTTACGGAGGGATCCCCTATTGTGATTCTCGACTATTTATTGTAATGAACTTCTCTTAGTTCTTTCAAACAAAAAAAAAAAAGTTTAATATAGCTGGGTGCTAATAGTTTGTAAATCTTATTTGTGCAATATAATGTCCTGAGTTATCAAAAAAAAAAAAAAATCTTGAGAAAAGTCTATTTTTTTTAAAAATAAAAATATGTTTAAATAAATTTTTGAAAATAATTAATTTTTGTTTTTAAAATTCAAATTCTCATTTTTAAAAAAATGATAACTGAAAACAGTTTTAACAAATATCATCATCTTTATTTTAAAAAAAAAAATATCATCATCTTTATTTAAAAAGAAAATATCATCATCTTCTTCAATAGCAAATCCAGGTTGAAAATATTTACAAATTTGCCACAACGTTTCGTTGACTTGGAAAAACAACCCAGAAGAGAAAGACCTTCCTCCATATATAAATAACCAAAGCCCTGAAAAAGAAAATATAAATAAACTAAAATCATAGCCCGAGATTTTTCCGTCACTTTCTCGAGAAAATCTGATCCCAATTAGCCACGTTGCTGAGTGTGGAAGCCCTAAGTTGACCGATTCGATCCGATCCGATAGAGTATTATGTCGTCCAAGTACTTGCCTTACTCCAACAAAGATATCAACCGCTATGACAACGCCAAGTTCCGTCATCGTTCCTTTTTCAAGGTTTCAACATTAAATTCTTACGATTCTGTTGATGATGATTATAATGCTCGCTGAATTGTGTAGTTTCTATGTTTGTATATTGATAGATTGGAGATTTTGGTTGGTTTTGATATGCGTTTTCATGTTTTGCTTGGTTATTGATAGAGATTATTAGAATTGTGGTGGCTCTTATATTTTGGTGATTGATTCAATGCTAGTTTGCTAGTTTATTATGATTAGGAAAGCAACAACTTTACATTGGTTTCTTGTTTTAATCGTTAGAGATTTCGACATCGAATGAATTTATTCGAAGTGTTTATTGTTCAAATTTTAGGAAAATAGACTAAAGACTTGATCACAATTCTAATTTCTGTGTTATTGATGCTTTTACTATGATTTTAGACTTTTATGAGTAATTAAGTAGAAATAATACTATATATGTTTGTTATAAAAATACTATATATATATATATATTCATACATATATAAATGAGAAGATGATTGTTTTGTGATCTTGAAAGTATATATATTAGCATGTGGACGGTTTATGAGTTAGGGAATCCTTCGTCCCTCAAGTGGATGAATGTGAACTTCATAAGATATATGCATAAAAATGGCAATGAATTAGAAGCTAATTCTAGTTGGATTATGTGAGGATTTCGCCATCTTAATAAAAAGAGTCTCCAAGAACATATTAATTTGTTGTATCTCATGATAAGAATCAGCCTTAATCTTCTTTAAAGTCAGTTCATTAAGTAAGGAGTTAGATATTACACTTAAGGAACCTATAGCAGCAATCTTTCAATTTTATTAATTTGGCATTATTTTTTTAACTGTTATGAGATTACCGTGATTAGATTTAGTAAGAATTTAATATCTTGTTTTGATTTTTCAGGTCATGACACGAAGTCTTCTTAACAGCAATATGAAGCGTAATTGCTTAAGTTGTAGTATGGGCAAGTTTCTAATGTTACTGATGATATTAGGTGTAGCATGTCTTATGCTGATTCATTCAAGTCCTGCACAGTCTGTTGATGGACTAGGAAAACATATCAGTAATACAGGGGAAGGTAAGATTACTTCCTTCGGTGGCAGCAAACTAGGAAGGCTCTTGAGAAAACCACCCAGGCTTCCTCCTCGTTTACCTCCTGCAAATAGTACTAGTGGTCATAGTTCGAATTTAGATTCCAAATGGATAGATAGGCAACAGAGTGTTAAGAAAGCTTTTCTCCATGCATGGTTAGGCTATAAAAAGTATGCAATGGGTTATGATGAACTTATGCCTGTGTCTCAGCATGGAGTTGATGGATTAGGTGGGCTTGGTGCTACTATTGTGGATGCCCTTGATACTGCCATGATAATGGGTGCCAATGAAGTTGTTTCTGAAGCAAGCGGATGGGTTGAAACACAACTTTCAAGTAGGATTAGTCAAAAAGGGCAAGTCAATTTATTTGAAACTACCATTCGTGTTTTAGGGGGTCTCTTAAGTGCATATCATCTGAGTCCTGTAGAAGCAGGGATAAACTCCACATCTAAAGCTATTTACCTAGAAACTGCTAAAAACCTTGCAGATCGTCTGCTATCTGCTTTTACTTCCAGCCCGACTGCTGTTCCCTATAGTGATGTTGTTTTGCACGATTCATCTTCTCATCCTGCTCCTGGGGGGTTGAGCAGTACGTCTGAGGTTTCTACTTTACAGCTTGAGTTTAATTATCTCAGTACTCTTTCTGGTGATCCAAAGTACTCTATAGCAGCCATGAAGGTCTTGGAACACTTAAAGACTCTCCCAAAGGTGGAAGGACTAGTCCCCATTTATATAAGGTACGTTCCTTGATAAAAACTATTAAATTCTTACTCTTCCTACTATAGTACCTTTTTTTAAAAAATAAATTAAAATGTTGTTCTTACATTTTCTTTGAGAAGCATTTTATCTACACAAAAAGCCTTGCAAAATAACATGCAGCTTTTGCTTTTTCAAAATCGTCATTTTAATTCTGTGTTTGTTCATCTTAGTTTATTGTTAAATATATTAACTTTCATGAATGCTGGGTGTCATTTGGTCCTTTTGCTTATAGATTTTCTTTATAGGATAATCCTTAAAAATAGCTAAAACATAATTGGAAATATGTTTTCTGTCACAATGGATGTAATGATAAAGTCTGTCATGTCATTAATAATGTATGTATTATATTCTTTATCATGTCATATTTCGTGTAATTTATCACTTTTGTTAATGCTTGTGTTCGTAGATACTTTTTTTTTTTGTTGATTTACAATATGTGCTGTAGCTCATGGTAATTTTTGTCAACATATGGAATTTGTAAATTGTATAATAAGGAATCGGTAATTTATACTTTGTTTTTCCTTCGTTTGTTCCACTGTTCTTATCTCATCTTTTGATGGATGCAGTCCTCATACTGGTGAGTTTAGTGGAGATAATATAAGGCTTGGATCTCGCGGTGATAGCTACTATGAGTATCTACTGAAAGTTTGGCTTCAAAAGGGAGCTAGTAGAGACAGTAATTTGACATATCTTCATGATATGTATGAGGAAGCAATGAAGGGTGTTAGACATCTACTTGTTCGCAAAACAATCCCCAAAGGACTGGTTTTTGTAGGGGAATTGCCATATGGACCTAAAGGTGGTTTTAGTCCAAAAATGGATCACCTGGTATGTTGTTCTTTCTCAACTCATGGTTGTTACATATTAGTGAAAAATGTTCTGTGACACATTTTAGGTTTTAATTCAACTTTGAGATGTATATATTTCTATTGATTGGTGATTTAAGTGATTCCAATTTCTAAGCATATATACAGTAATAGAGAAACAAAAAGCTTTATAAGTATCTCTTAGCTATGTGCTATTTCTTCTGCATGACATTTTCATAAATAACAGGCATTAGATGATTTATCAATTTCCAGCCTTCTGCTAAAATTCATTCTCATTTTTAATTGATTCTTGTCTCAGTGTTCATGGTGAAATTGATCCTAGTGTGTTATGAAAATTTGTTACATTTATAATGTTATGCTATGTTTGGTACAATTTCCTCCTAGATGCTTATAAAGTGGCTGTAACTCAATGGATTTGTTTATACGTTTTTTATTCACATTTTCTTCCTTTGACTGGGAGTGTGCTGCCATATCAAAGAAATTATGTTTTGCAGCCACATTTTTCTTTCACGATAGTTTCTCTCCATGGGTTCTTCCTAATTTTCTATAAGTACTAATTTTTTATTTGATACAAAAGGTTTTGTATGTGTTGGTTATTAATTTTTCTAGACTACTTTTTTTTTGGTGTGGACCCTGCTTAATCGGAAAAATAACAGATATACAACTTGCAAAATCTTACTGTGGTAGTTTTGGGAACCTTAGGAACAAGTTGCTCTTCATTGTTGCAACAATATTCATCAATCACTTGATACAATCTGCATTTATTTTTTTTACAGATTTTAATCACACACATAGCATTAATCCAATTACCAAACCCTATCATGGGTTATGGCTTTGTAGCTATGGGTGTAATACCATCTGCATTTATTGGTCTTTTATTTAGTAAGTTATTGTTATTATTTTTTGTATTTAACATTGTTTATTGTTTCTTTCAGGTATGCTTTTTGTCAGGTAATCTTGCCCTTGGTGCCACTAAAGGTCTTACTAAAGAAAAAGCTATGAGAGACAACTTGCTCAACTTTGAAGACCTGGAAAATTTAAAGCTTGCAGAAGATTTGGCCAAAACCTGCTTTGAGATGTATTCAGTAACCTCTACTGGTCTTGCTCCAGAAATAGCGTACTTTCACACAGAGGTCAGTGTTTAGTTTTTAGTTATGACTCTTTGCATGGGTTATGTTACTAGATTTTTATTATATCAATTACTTGTGCTGGAAATTGACACATTCCTGGAATTAAGCAGGAATTCTCTGAAGGAGGTCTTGACGGTGGCAACAAGAATGCGGAATATGTGAACGACATAATTATCAAACCTGCTGATCGCCATAATCTCTTACGGCCTGAAACTGTTGAATCATTATTTATTTTGTATCGTATTACAGAGGATCCAAAGTGAGTTTTTCTTTTATGGCATTAGCTTTCATGTATTCATATTTGTTTTTTGGTGCCTTCACCACACAATAAGAGTTGTAGTTTCTTTTATTTTTCAAGTTCTTTCACTTTTATGACAAATATTCTTTTCTGTAGATATCGTGAGTGGGGTTGGCAGATTTTTGAAGCGTTTGAGAAATTCACAAGAGTTGAAAGTGGTGGATACACTTCTCTGGATGATGTTACTACGGTTCATCCTCCTAGAAGGGACAAAATGGAGACGTTCTTTTTGGGCGAGACACTAAAGTACTTGTATTTATTGTTTGGAGACAGCTCTGTTATTCCACTGGATAAGTATGTATTTAACACAGAAGCTCACCCCATTCCAATTGAAGGTGCTATCATGACAGAATAGTTCATTGATGCGTAGATAATGGCCAAAGTGCATGTTAATACAAACAGAAAAACTCTTTCTGAACTTGCTGCTTAATATGGCTCTTCATCATGTCTGAATAGTATGAGCAAATGTCTCGGTTGAAGAATTAGAGGCAGCATAACTTTACTTATGCTTCATGTTTGATGCATCCGAAATTTAACATTTATACTTATTTCGCTCTTAGAAGCTTAAAGAAAGGAAAATTTTCCAGGCCTTTCCTATAATTATTTTTAGTGCACAATACGAAGATTGTTAGATAAGATATATTTTTTTTTATTGTTATTGTTGGTTGGTCAGTAAATTAGATTATCGATTCAAAATGAAGTACGATTCTGTAATTGATTTTCCTGGTCTTCCAGCCAAAAACTTTCAACTGCTGTTGTCAGAATGTTAATTTTTTTTTTCTTTCTTACAAAGCCTAGAAGTTACAATCTACTCTGCATATGCATCTACATTTTTCTTGTTACATTAGGTCACCTCAATTCAAGATCTATATTCTCATTATCGTTGATAAGTAGAAACAGGTGATCACCATCCCGGATGACACTTATGTCATCAATTTCAGCATTCTCTGCATTGATGATTTTCACAGGTTTGCTGCTTCCGAACTTTTCACCTGCAGTTTTACGAAGAGTGAGAAAGGAACTATGCATATACCTAAGCAGTTTGCTGAGTTTGTTCAAGGTTTGTATTTTTCTTATTTTTGATTTCCGCAATAATGTTCCTTATTTCATATAAAGCAATAGTGAATAATTAAATCTTCTTATTTCAGGTTGGCTATTGAAAAATGCTTACCAGCAACCTTGAACAGCTCGTCAATTGAGTCAGGTAGGATTATTAACTTTCCATGTTGCCGGTGATGTGTAATACTGTTTTGAAACTGCATGTGGATAGTGACTCTTTTCCTCATTGTTTCTTTTCCCTTCTGGTTTCCAGACGAGCTAGAAGTTCTTATATGTGAGTCTGTCTCTGCCTTTTTCAATTGGGAAGTGCTTTCACCTGCTTCGGGCACCAAAAACTGTATTCTATGTTCATTCGATTTTCTATTTTCATAACTTAGTAAGAGTTCACATATGCTTTTATTTCCTTGCTGTTCTGCCAAAGCTTTAGGCGTCCATCCTCTGCTGTCCGATATGCTCGTACTTGATCCTCCTCCAAGTAAATTCTTAACAACCTCAAGATGCTCCTTGCTGACAGCAGCTTGATGAGCCGTTCGACCATTATCTGTCATAGAGTTCACACACAATGAAGAGCCTGTAACACTCTTCTCTTTTTTCTTTGGCCCTTTGAAATGCCCATTCATTTCCTCCTGTATTACTACATCCTCTTGTATAGTATCGCTACACCCCATGTAAGAACAGCATTCTTCTGCTTGTCCTACGCCTTCAGACCACTCGTTGATGATCAATTCAGGATCTAAATGTGGGTTTTCATATCCCAAGTTCTCTTGCCCTTTCATTTTCTGTGGAAATGAAAAACAAATTAACTCTAAAGACAACCTTAACACTCACACTCGGAAAATCCATTTTCTGTTTTTAGGAAGTTTTCCTAATAATGTTTTGCTTACCATGAAAAAATTATTCATTATGATATGGCCATCTTCTGTATTTGCTTGTATGATATTCATCAGTGGTGTTATATTGAGCCGTAATATTTGAGCAAGCTCAGTTGTCCTAACTGTAAACGGTTGTGGTCTGTAACATAAAACTCCAATTTCTCCAAATGTATCTCCTGAATGTGCTTTTCCAATAACCTGTGAAACCATGTAGAATGTGAGGATCAATATATATATGTATATTTATACATTTGGGGAATAGTAATAGCAATACGTACTTGATCATGTCCAGGAGTATTGGATATGAATTCCTGTGGCCACAAATTTGTAAAGTAAACTTTGTGTTAGATAAGATTATTTAGGATTTTGTGAATTAATTAATGCAGGACTGAGACTAAGTTAAACTTACCACTGCTCCTGAGACCAGAATATAGAGATCGGTTGGAGCCTCGTTCTGCAAAATTACGTCTTCTTTAGGTGGGAAGTACTCTGCCTCCATCTCTGAAACCTTTAAAAAAAAAAATAAAGAATGATATATAAATAAATCATTAATTAAATATTTATTTGTAATATATCTTATATTTATTAATTAATAATAAGGATCAAGGCATGTGCTTTATTGATTTTGTGGGCCCACCAGACCAGTTAACATGGTTGTCTATTGGCTTACAGAAAGACTCCATTAAAAAATTAAAAATGATGAGATTGAAAAACCAAGTCAAAGTTTGTTACCAATTGGAATATGAAATCTTGAGAAACTCCTTTGAAGAGATATGCTTTCTGCACTGTTGGTAAGAATAAATGGTAAGCAATACTTGAACGTATGGCCTTTGGTAAACTGTTTAAGGTTTCTTGTTGTTTTAGTCCTTCTGTTTTGAACCTTAGACATAAGTGTGACAACATTTGATCTTGTACTCTAGGAGGCAAGTGATTTCTTTGAGCAAATTCTGAAGCTGCTCTGATTGTATCTCTCTGCAAAAACACAAAAAGTAGTTTTTAAATATCTACATTTTGCTTTTTTTAGTTAAATAGTTTTCATGTTAAAAATAATCATTGAACCAAAATTTGTTTCAGCTCATCTTTCAGTCAACAACGTGGGGCGGTTTTCTGATGTTTGTAGCATTTTATGAGGTTTAGATTTTTATATATGGCATTATCAGATGTAGGGTAGAGAGTAATACATGTATTGTGTGAGAGAGGGAATAAAGATTGGATGGGACCAAAAATATTTGAAGGGCCCAATAGTCTTAAATTGCCTAAACAGACAGAACAGGGCCAAATAATTGAAAGGCCTAGTACCACCATAATTAAGGACCATTACTGCATGTTATAACAATTCCACCTCTAATATTGGCCTGGAAAAAAGAGAGTGAATAATTAAAAAAAAAGAAAAAAAAGAGAGAAAATTTATTGATTTAGAATTTTATGCTCTGGGTAAACATGTTTACTAGGCTACATAACATGGGAGATGGGGTCAGCCACTAGTGTAAATACTGATTGGGACAAGGCTAGTTAGAATTTGTTTTCTTTTTTTTTTTTTCTTTCTTTCTTTCTAAAAATATTTAGCAGGTGAAAAAAGATGCACAAGTTGGAGTAGTAAAGACCAAAAATAGAGAGATAGAAAGACAACTCACGAAGTTTCTGGTGCGGCTGGTCCAGTGAACAACCAAGTTTGTCATGTTCCCAATGAGGTAAGATGTTAATCCCAAATTGAAAAGCATGTATAGGATATAAAAAAGCATTTCCCTTGGATTTTCAGCATGCAAATCTCCATAACCTGTGGTGGTTAGTGTTGTGATGGACCAGTAAATTGAAGCTACATATCTGTTCCAAAGACTATCTCTTTTGAAATTCGGGTTCACTGCACCGATCCATGTCTGGCTTGGATTCGGATATCTGTCTGCTATCAAATAGTTAATACATCCGGCCAAGTGTACTGCGAAAAGGGTCACCTGAAAAGCTCAAAACAAAACAGAAATGGAGTGATCAATAAGATCAGTTTAGGAGTAATAATAATATATATGTTTTGTTCACATACCGTAATAAGTTTTGTGCAGCGAGTCCAGAAATAGTTGAAGCGGATATCTTTCTCAAGTCTGAATAACAAAAGAAAGAAAGAAGAATATGAATATCTATATGATCGATGATGAAATGGAATGAAATAGAATGGAATGAAACCTTGCAAAGAGAGAGCTGACTCGTCTGAGACGCCAGAGCCTGAGCATGTTAAGGAGTTTAAAACCAAGTTCACTACCATGATGATTTGAGAAAAGAAGGCTAATGGATTGAAACGGGGCAGTAGAGCAAACATCGAAAATGAACCAGGTACATAGGTACCTGAATTAAATAAATAAAGAAGATTATGATATGAACTATGTAAAAATTAATTAAAGCAGAGTTTATTAGTTTACTCACCTAATTGCAATCTTCTTTGGATTATCAATAAGAAGATATGTGTGGCTATCGAGGTATGCTACGAAGAAAGTAAGGAAGATGTCAATGGCGAAGAAGCCATTGATAATGTTGTCTATTACGAATAAAGCATCATCTTTTTTATATGGCAGGAATGCAAACTCAAAGGGGCATATCCAAGCAGAGTAAACCACAAGAACAACAAGAAATATCTCCCAAGCTCTGGTATATATCATCAAAACCACATTAATATTATTTTATTATTACATGAGATAGAGAATAATATATTACATATATATATGTACGTATAATCATTATTATAAGTACCTATAGCTGGGATTGAAAGGAGAAACAATGTATTTACGAAGTTGGGTAGTCTGATTAATTCTTGCTCCAAGTGATGGTAACAGATCACTAGAGAAGAAACTGCTTTGAAGGCTTCCCATTTGGAACTCATCAGTACAGAAACGCCTAAAGAAGTTTTTTGTGCAAGAAAACGACATTTTCTTTCTTGTTTTGATCAAGAAGAGATGAATTATTTTTCTCAATAGCTAAGGCAAACAGTTGAGAATATTAACTGAATTGGTTGGATAGTATAAGTCTGCTGAGAAACAAAAAAGAAAAAAGGATTATATATATATATACAACACAACACAAGATACGAGAGAGACACGGTTGAGACTTGTATTAAATTATTATTATTATCTCTAGATTGCTTTTTTTCATGCATAGTATTATTAGAAAGTAGTGTTTGACTCAGAAAAATAAATAAATAAAGAAAGTGGCCCCCATATAGAAAAGAAAAAAAAGAGTGAATATTTATGAGAAATAACACGTACGGAAATAAAAGAGTGAATGTGATAAAGTGGCAGACATGTGAGCCTTTCTGTAGTCTGTAATGTAGTTGAAGCAGATTGTATATGATCTTGAAAGAGAGAGAGAGAGAGAGAAGAGTGTGTGAAAATGGTGTCTCTGGTTGGTGATGGTGGTGGTGGTGGTGGTGGTGGTGGTAGTGGTGGTGGGAGCTCCATCAATCATCATATATATGCATGTATGAGTTGGTTATCATCATCATCATCATTCTCATTATCATCATATATATATATATATATAATACATAATATGTGATGTGTTGTATTTGAAATACAAAAATGGACCAGACAGACAGCTATGGTAGGATATTAGGAATAGGAACAGAGAGAGAGAGGGGCCTTGGTATTCATTCATGGGATGACACGTGGACCAATAAGAAGTTGTTTTAGAGGTGAATAACACTTCATGTGTGCCTGTCTAGAAAAAAACTCCACTCCTTACCTCTTTGCCCTTTCGAGTTTGGACTTTGGATTTGGACCCAAAAAAACCATCGTTTGCATCCAATTAAGCTGCTTTTGTAGTTGTTTGTTTATGTAACGCAATAAGAGCCATATATAAGTGTCAAATTGATTCCTGCCATATAATAATATCATATAAATATATATATATATATATTCTTTTTTGATAATATTTTTGACCCGTTTCTAATTAATCAGCCCACGATTAATTTGTCCTAATAATTATCTTTTATATTTCACAAAAAAGAAAAATTGGGTATATCATGTAAGTGTGTATATTTACTACTTTTTGGCCAACTTTTTTGATACGTGGTCCGTGAGTCGATTATATATATACATGTCTTGATATTAGAGTTTGATCACTTATAGGGAAAACTACATATTAATATTATTCATTCATTTTATTGGTTGTTATTTTTATCACTATATATATATGGTGAGAATAGAATCATAGTATCTTTCATCAAAAGATAATTTATTGTTCTTTTTTGAATCGGAATTTACAATAAAAGTATAATTATTTATAAAAATACAGTAATAATTTTGTAACAGTTGGTAATAATTGTTTTTTTGTTTTGTTTAATATCTGAAAATATTGTTTACAAAATTTTAATAAAAGATTATAAAGTTACAAAAATAAACTTTTAAGTCTATTTATTAAATACCTTTTTTTAGTACTTTTTTCTTCAAAAGTTTATTTTTGATAATTCTGATCCTATGATGATTTAATGAAGAAGAAGAATGAAAATAAATAAAGTAAAATATAATTTTCGCAAAACTTATTTAGTCTATATATTGTCTTTGTAAAGAGAAAATAATGAATAAACACCTCAATTTTATTCAAAAATCAGATGTAATATATTTTTAAATATTACTTAAATATCAGTCAATTCAAGCTAATTAAAATGTCTAGTGAACAAAGAGAACTAATAAATCTCATTTACAAACCTTATAAAAAATCAAGATAGGATTTTATTAAAGTATTATGTATTATATATTCTTTATAAAAAAACTTTTTAGGTTGGGATATGTTTAATTAAAAGGAGAAAATAATAATGGAAAATTCATATCAACTTCTTAAAAGAAGTGTATTGATGTACTTTTATCTGTTTCAACATTTAAGAGAATTTTTTAGTCTAATTTTTTTCATCACGGTTACAATTATAGTTATTTAACATATTCTTCAAAAATTTTATAAATTCAAAAAAATTTATAACATGTTAAAAACAGGGTTCAAATAGTCTATTTTATACATATATAAATTAAAAAAAATCATGTGCAATAAATTATTTGAACATGTTTTCGGCATATTATAAATTTTTTTGAATTTTTAAAAATTTTACAAAATATTTTAAATGACTAATTTTTTTTTTTCCGAATGCCGAAACTAATAAAAGTACATCAGTAGACTCTTTTTAAGTGGTGTATTGTAAAACACTAAATAATATCTATTCTATATAAAGTGTGCCTGTATAACCGAATTCTTGGTTTATGAGAAATTCATGGGTGACTTCTTATTTATATTAAAAATAAAATGTTTTATTATTAAAAATAAAATAGTTTATGAAAAATTCATGGATCACTTTTTATTTATATATAATAAAATAAATCTCATTAAATAAAAAAAAATAAACATCATTAATAAAAATAAAAAAAATGACTCAACATCAAATCTTCAATTACACGATACATGTAATTACTCAAACATCACATCTTTCAATTATAAAAAAAAAATGACTTTTTACGAGGGAAAATATGATTATCTAATAGAGCTAAAACAATATGTTTCCAGTGTGATGAAAAATTAAAGCAACAATTTTGTTAATATCAAAAAGTTTAATTCAATTAATCTTATAATCTTAATTTTACTCTTTCTAGAATCAATATATGAACAATAATTTGAATTAATCTTATAATCTTAATTTTTTAATTCAATTAATAATTATTTGTCATGTAATTATTAAGTCTTTTCCCTTTAATTTTCCTTTTGTTGATGATGCTAATTTATTCATATTTTGATTTCTACAATTTTTGTGTTCAGACCATTAAGGTAGTGTTCTACTAGGGGATCTAACGAGTTTTGCCTCTTCGCTAATGGCATCTAAGAGTTCAAATTAGTATTGTATAAATCTTCAATTTGTTCTATTTCTTATATTAATTTTGCTACTTTTTTTTTTTTTAATTTACAACTTTATTGTTTATATCTTATTAGGGACATTCATGGAAATTAGAGTTTCTTTAAAATATACAATTAATGAGCATTACTTTTTGATCATAGTGTGTTTTCCATGGCTGAAAACCTCAATAATCTCTATCATTTGATATCAAATAAAATAAAATTATCATGATGTATACATTAGTGTGTTAAAATTGTCAAGCTGATATTTAGAATTGTTTATAATTAAATTGTTTCTTTGTCAAAATTAATATTAAGTATATTTATATGTTTATAGGTTTATCTATTTTCTCTTAGATCAATCATGCTCATATAGCAAAAAAATCATACTCATATAGACATGTTATTTTCATTTTGTAATTTAGATCTTCTTAGTCATTATTTAGTTCACTTAAACCTTTTCCGATTATGGTAACTGAAGTTTTGTTTCTTTTAGGTACTCCATTACAAAAATCTGTATTACATGTATTATTTATTTTTGACTATGAGGAGGTGGATTTTTTTATTGGGAAACATATAGCGTGACAAATTATTGTTCATATATTGAATAATTATTTTTGAATAATGAGATTCATATATATAACTGTGTATATTGAATTCTTTATTCAAATAATTATTTTTGATTTTTACGTGATTATTTGATTAAAGTTAAGATTATAAGATTAATTAATTTGTGATTTCTTCCTATACACATAATAATAATCTCACCTAATAACTAATAATATTTTTTTCTTTAATTTTTAATTATATAACTTTCAAATAACATAGAAAAAAATTAGCATAAAATTTAGTATACGTGCCTCGCACGTAGTTTTTTGCTAGTATATATATATATATATATATGCAAACAGTGTTCAAGCATTTTGAATAATTAATAATTAATTGGGATTAACTTTGCTTATCAAAAAGATAATATATTAGCTACTAGTTATCATAAAAATATAGCTAGGCGCCAAAAGTATTATCTAATGAATATAAATATTTCCACCATGCATGGAATAATAATAATAATATGGGAAAGAACACAATAATTATTTAAAAATTTGCTGTTGGAAAACCCATTAATTGATCAAAACAAAACTCAAATATATTAATTAATATATATATCTCATACTACTCATTATTGAAAGAAATGTGTTTGAGGCCACGAGAGAGCTTAAAACCCTTTCATGATAATTATTTAATAGATAAGGGTATTTTTGGTACAAGAATAAATTGTAATTTTTTTTTTATTATATGGTTATATATTATAATTACATGAACTTTTTATAAATTTTATGAAAACTAGTCCTAATAACTGGCAAGCATACTTAAAATTTGATGTTAAAATTTATTTTTACTCTAATCACAATAATTATATTGGAGATAAAAGTCCTCCTAAATTACATTAATTTACCTTATAGATTTCATTTCAATTTAAATTTAGTTATTTACCATGTACAAAATACCCACTAATAATAAATTTTATACTTATAAAGTGGTATGTTAATATCACATTATTACCATATTTTTATAATAGTAAGATTTAATATTTTGTGAAGGGAAAAAGTGGTATGCTAATATCACATTATTACCACACTTTTATAATAGTAAGATTTAAAATAATTAATAATACCAAAATTATGATTAAATCAACTTATTGACGTATACACGCATTGACATATTAAAACAAGCATACATATATTAATTAATTATTGAATTATAATTTCAACATAGTAAAATATTTAAAATTTTTTGAAATATATATAACTATAGGATAAATATATACAAATTTATACCAAAAATACTAAAAACTTAATTATAAATAGCGAATCAAAACAATCATCATCCTTACAATTTTTCTATATATAATATGATTTCAAATTAAATTATATATAGTTAGATAGTGTGTACAAATTGTTAATTGGGACTAAAAATAAAATTGATTTAATTAGTAAGTACTATAAATTTAAGACTTATCATTAGTTGATATGCCAAATTTGACATCCACATAAATTAATACTATAGAAAATTGGTACGTAAGAGTATAGTACCACTAATCTGTTTTGTTTTTCTTAATTAATATAAAGATCCACTACAATGAATTAATTAATTTATAAGAGTGTGAGTTAGTGAATATAAAAAGACATATAATATTAATAAAGTTCTGGTAACATTTAGTGAAAAATGTTAATAACATAAATGTAGAGATCCTGAATATAAATAAGTTAGGCCTGTGAGTTTTCTTTTAAAATTATACATTTTTTATTTTGAAAAATATTGTATGTTCTTTTTTTAAAAAAATAAGGGTCTAAAAATATTTTTTTTTCTATGGCACCTTGCTAGCCTTTGTTATAATTATTATTATTATTATTATTATTATTATTATTATTATTATTATTATTATTATTTGTAGCAAATTAGGTGTTACTAAAATATTTAAACGTATTTAGCTTAATTAATTAATTAGTTAATTAGTAGCAATCTACAAATGCAACTGAAACGATATATCACTAACTAGCTATAGTGGCTTTTTGTAAAATAAAAATGCCTTAAAACATTTTAATTATTCAACATTCCATTAGAGAAATGCTTTATTTTTTTAAAAAAAAACATAAAATAAAATATGCAGTACTAGTTATAAATTTTAATTGCCACTAAAATTAAATAGTTTATTAATATATTAACAAATGTCACATTATCAAGTTTTTATTATGTAGTGGGATATATAAAAAGGATAATTACACGAATAAACATTTGACAAAAAGCATAAGGTTAAATTAATTAATAATTTAATTGGTTATAGTGGGATAAATATTCTTATAAATTAGCACTTAATAAGTGCAGCATAATGTTACCACAAATATCCAGAATAATATTATATATATATATATATAGTCCTAATAAAGAGTTAAAGTTAAAACATAATTAAGCAAGTGACTAAACTAAGAAGGAAAAAAAAAAGAAAAAAAAGGATGAATTAATATTTGTAAATGATTGGAATGAAATCCAATTAAGGCTTGTGTGAGCTATAATCACCTCTAAAAGTAATTTACCGATGTACTTTTATTTTTTTCGGTATTTGAGAGACTTTTTTAATTTATTTTTTATGGTCTTGTATATTATAGTTATTTAAAATAATGAGAAATTTTTTAAAAAAATTAACATTCTGAAAATAAGGTTCAAACTGTCTGTTGCACACATTATTCTTTTTATGTTATACGGGTAAAATAAATTGTTTGAATATTGATTTTTATATTGTAAAATGTTCTAAGTTTCTTAAAATTTTGTAGGATATCTTAAACAATTATAATGTACACAATTATAAATAAAAATTTAAAATTTTTTTTAAATACCAAAACAGATATAAATACATCTACACATATATTTTAAGGGATACATATAAAATCACCCAAATATTTATATTTAATATATAGGTATGGTGGCATGTGAATCACGTGCGTTATGGGGAGCAAAGCATTAGAGTTGATAAGAGTGGACCAATCAATGGAGAAAGACAATTAAACCTAGCCATTATTATATTAATTAATTCTTTCAAAATAGTTAAATGAGACTATATATACTCTCCTTCTCTTGGGAATTATTTATTATTCAATATTACTCTTAAATATACACATATTTATTTATATAAGATTTTAAAAAAATAAATAAAAAATCTTCAGCTCTTTGGAGAAGCAAGACTTGTGCATATACTAATTAAATGATGTTGTTAATTGTTATATATTATCAACCAACAACCAAAGAAGTTATGATATGGCTCTCAAGTGAGTACATACCACACATACACTAGAAAAAAAAATGGGGTCATAATAAATTAATTTATTGGGTCATAGATATATTTATATGTATTGATGGAGAGAATTTTATTTTATTTATTAATGCTAATATGTGACACATAATCATTTTCTTAGTATTATGAGATTAATTAGTGTGTAATCAGTGGCGGACCCAGAATTTAAAGTGAGGGGGGCGTAAATAAATTTAAAAAGAAAATATAAAGTGTAGTTAGTGGGGTTTGAACCTTTACCCTCTAACCTATTTACCAACTACCTTAACCATTACACCAAGGTTACTATTATGTCTATAAATATCATCTTTTAATACAAATATATGTTGTAACTAATTAAAATACATATACATTTTTTTCTCGATTTTTTTTTTCAGGGGGGGCGACTGCCCCCCTCGCTACAATGTGGGTCCGCCTATGTGTGTAATGATATGTATTATACGATTTATTAGCATTATAGTATATTGATATTTGATATATAATATGTATAATGTACATTACTATAATATTATAATTACTGGAAAACAAACCGCGCTTCGCATGCGGTTATATTTTATTTATTAATAATTAAATTATAAAAATATATTAAAGTTGATATATTTTTTTAATAGTATGAGTAATTATTCTACTAACCTTTTTCATAATTTTTATACAAAAATTAAATTAATATAGTAAAAAAAATTATCATACAATTTCTTATCTAAAAAATAAAGCAACAAAAAGATATTTTCAAACGTTATAGTAAAATAAAAGAAATAGAGCTTGAAAATTCTCACACAAAATAGAAATCTAAGAAAATCAATTGATAAATATATAGAAAACTCATCATATGATTTTAAAACTGTTGCCATTCAAAGCCGATGTTATCACCGTATCTCACTTGTAGTCGCCACTACATTCAAAGTCGCTATCATTATCATATCTTATTTGTAGTTATCACTATTGATCAAAATAAATTTGCTCTGTACATAAAATAAATCATATACTTGAGTTAATTAACTATTAACTTTTTTATACATAAGTGAATTGATTTTACATAGATATTTTATGTTTTTTTTTTTTCAAATTCTTAAATTATACAATTAATAAGTTTTTGATTTGAGATACAATTAAATTTAGTGTTAGTTTTAACTTTTGATTTAAAATTGTATATAAATAATTTTTTTTATTAATTTTAATTGAGAGAATTAGATAAGACTATGTTGAGTAATTTTTAATTGTATAGAGAATTAAATATTTTTTTGAAACTTACTTGTTAGATATTTATAAAGTTTTTTTAAAAAAAATTTACTGTGTTTTTTATTTAAAAAAGGGATATTGGCGGCTAAACCACCTAAACTTTACGGTTTGTAACACTTAACCACCAAAACTAAATTTTTGGCGGCTAAACTACCTAAACCTTGGTTCCGTTTTGCTCTGCACACCTCCGTCCAAAAATCAGCGTTAAGTGCCACAGTGGACTGTCCACGTGTACACACTTGTACACGTGGCAAATTTTTAGTGGTCCACCTAATATTAATTTTAAAAAATAATTATAAATATTAAAAAAAATTAAAAAAATAATAAAAATATTTTTTTTTACTTTTTTTTTTCTTTTTCCTTTTCTTTTCTTTTCTTTCTTTTCTTTTTTTTTTTTCTTCTTCTTTCTTCCTCCTCTCGCAGATCAAACACCCACACCCACACCCACCCACTCCTTCTTCTTCTTCCTTTCTTCATTTCTTCCTCTTCTTGCAAAATTAACACAAGACACGATCACATCACCCTCTTTCCTTGCTTCTCTGTGTGTGAACCAGTGATTATTCAGATTTGGAGAGAAGGACTAATGGAGAGAGACCATCGAGATGGGAAAGGCGTTTGTTCTCGGTGGAGGACGACGCTTTATTGACGGCGTTCTTGGGCTTGAAGGATTCTGGGACTTGGGGAACCATGGGGAAGTCGACGGGGTCTTCGCCTAGGCCAATGACGGCCGACGGTGGTCTGTTCGTGGATCCGAGGATGGGGGTTTCAGGAAGTTTAGATCTCTTCTTTTTATTTATTTATTTATTTTTTTTGAGATATTAATTTGGGTTTTTTGTGGCAAATTGGGTTTGATACAGAGATTTTTTTTTAGTTTTTTTTTTTTTTTTTTTTTTTTTGACGTGGTGAACAGAGTCACACATGATTAACAAAGCAGCAAACCACAATCGGCCTCCTCGAACTAGGATAACTCATCGTCTAACCGAAGGGCATGTTTTGCCAACCATGAGCTGTAGAATACAAATCGCGAGCCACATGGGACAAAACTGCCCCCGGAAATATAGACAATAAAGCTATAACGTCTTCAAACAGCAAACACCTTCTCATAATTAAAAGTTGTCGCCAGAGCTAGCAAATCTGAAAAAACATCGCAACACCAAACAAAAAACACATTTATATTAGAATAACTATCTTCAAAATAAAATTAAAAAACAAAAATAGAATTATCACACAACCCATGTCATTAGTTCAACATTACAAAAACTAAAACACCAACAAAATTTCTAAGTAAAACTAGCCAAAGGTATTACCCTTTGGCTAGTAATAACATACTAGCACCCTAATTTAAAACTGCTAAAAATCAATGTCAAAACAGATTATATTTAAAATAAATTTATCAGTAAATGCTCTTTAAGTGTAGGCCCTTCACAAAATAATCTACAAATAAGAAAAATAAACTCTATTACCACACAATATAAAGAAAAAAAGGTAATGTGCAAGAATGATGGTAAATAAACCCCTCTTAATTTATAAAGAGTTATGAGATTTGAAATACTTATCTGTTATAAGTGAAAGGTCGTTAAGTTGAAATCATGAGCACAAAATTTATTACTTCTCTTGCCCATTAACCAAAATACAAAACTACCCTAAACAAATAGGGACAAGCCATAAAAAATGACACAAAACGCCATAAAAGGCACATAAACTGTAAAGGGCAACAAAACTATTAAAAAATAGTGCAAAAACCTGTGTAGTCTCACAAATACTTTAAACATATAATAATAAAATACTATCATTAATACTTCAAAAATAATCAATATAACATATGAGGGAAACAAATTTAATGTACTTTGTGAAATTCAAAATTGATGTTATAAGCGAAACAAAATATAAGAAAAGATTTCACAGTAAAACTAAATAAATTATAAAAAATGTCTTTAATAATATATATAATAAAATAGAAGTTCTAAATTTGATATAAGACATAAAATTAAACAAAATAGGTATAAAATAAGTAAAAAAATAGAATTAAGGTTACTGAATTCTTAAAAGAAAATAAATGCTAATAAAGAAATTATGAAATAAATTTACATTAATACCTAAATATAATTAAAATAAAGGCTGTAATAAATTAATATGTAACTAAAAAGGAAAAACCATAAATAAAATATTGAAAACATAAAGAATAAAATTACCAAAAAATGAGCTGGCGAAATTAAATAAGGCCTAAAAAATGCATAATAAAATATTATACTTTCAATTAAAATAATAATCCTAAGTATGCCTAATAATAATAATAAATTATAAGAAAAAGAATCAGACATTTCAAAAAATGAATTAAATGAATATACAAAATAAAATTAATCTAAATGAATATACAAAAATTATATGACCAATGTCCCTATAAGCTCAAAAACTAATACGATGAATATATGAATATATAATGCTAGTAAAATATTAAATAAAATAAAAAATCCTCAAAGAAATTATTTGACTTTATCACACTTTTAATACATTATATATAAAATCTCACCATAATAAGTTTTACTTAATCATAATAAAACTGCATTAAATTGTAATAAAACTAGAAACACCCACTATATCAATGGGCAAATAACAATAAAACATGCTTGAAATATGGAAAATTATATTTTGATTATGAAAATTAATTTACTAAATAAGTATAAATATTATAAAATATTTACCATAAATAACCAGCAATTACTCAAATCACATCTCCCTTTAATTCACATAGGGAAAAAAATCTAAAGTTAATAATAAAATATTTAATAAAAGCTATTAAAACTTAATATAAAAACAGATATATAAAAATATATAACAAATTTAAAAATTATGGACATAACAGATGGACATATTGATTTGTGTTATAACAGATGGACATATTGATTTTTATTTTTTAGTTTTATTTTTTGTTTTGTGTTATAACAGATGGACATATTGATTTTTATTTTTTAGTGTTAGATTTGGATTTGAGATATAGGTTATGGTGATGGGTGGTGACAATGGTGATGGAGGTAGTAGCTGTGGTGAAGATGGTGGGTGATTATAGCTTTATTTGATGTTATGTGTGGTTGTACAGATTGTGATGGAGTTGCTAGTGGGATTTGGGTGTTGACAAGGTGAATGGAGGTAATGGTGGTGTTGAAGGTGGAGGGAGGTGGTTCGATTGTTGTTGGTGACTCGCGTGATGATCAGAGTTTTGTTGATCTGGGGCTGGGCGGAGATGGAGGGTCGGGTTAGGGGGGGTCAGAGAGGGCTGGGGGGGTTCTGTAGAAAAATGAAGAAGAAAAAAAAAAGAAAAGAAAAAAAGAAAAGAAAAGGAAAAAGAAAAGAAAAAGCAAAAAAAAAAAATATTTTTCATTTTTTTTTTTATTTTTTAATATTTATAATTATTTTTTAAAATTAATATTAGGTGGACCACTAAAAATTTGCCACGTGTACAAGTGTGTACACGTGGACAGTCCACCGTGGCACTTAACGCTGATTTTTGGACGGAGGTGTGCAGAGCAAAACGGAACCAGAGTTTAGGTAGTTTAGCCGCCAAAAATTCAGTTTTGGTGGTTAAGTGTTACAAACCGTAAAGTTTAGGTGGTTTAGCCGCCAATATCCCTTTAAAAAATTAAAAAATTAAAAAAAAAATGAGAAAATAGATAAATAAGTTCTAAATAATTAGAAAAAAAATTAGAAAATAGATAAATAGGAAAAATAGGTTTGAAATTATTGATATTTTTATTTTAAAATTATTAATAATTATAAATAGGGTAAGATTTGTTCGTAAGTTTTTAATTTTTTTTTTGTATATTTATTTATTTATTTATTTTTTAGATAAATGCATAGATATAGATATAGGTTTTTTAAAAAACTTAAAAAAAAAACGTGTGTTTTAAAAAAAGTGATTTTATAGTTAATATTTTTTAAATTATATAATAAGTAAAAAAAAAACGTATGAAACATATTTCAAATATATCTATTCTATATAAAATGTGCTTATATAACAGAATTCTTGGTTTATGAGAAATTTATGGGTGACTTTTTATTTATATTAAAAATAAAATAATTTATTAATAAAAATAAAATAATTTAGGAGAAATTCATGGATTATTTATTATTTATACATAATAAAATAAATAAAATAAATTTCATTAAATTTAACAGAATATAGTGTGTAACACATGTAACAATAATATGTAATTAAATAAATATATGTATCTCCATGTGATATCGATGACGACCGGTCTAATTATTAAAACCATGCTTGCGAAGTCATCAGGTTTTTTCAGTTCTAATACGCTCAGTGACTCGTGATATAGGGTCTGATCTCTCTTTTGGGGATTGCCACTATGTAATAGAATTCTTGGTTTAGTGTTATTATTTATTTTTCTGTCAAAATTTTAATAGAATATTCTGATTAGAAAACGTTAATTATAATTGATTAATTTTAGCTAAATAATCCTACTAAAATTTAATCTAACAAATTTCTCTCTCTAGAGCATAAACCCTAGCCTCCAACCCAACCTTTACCAGTTCATAACCTTAGTTATAATTTCTTAAGCTATATTTTATAATTTTAATTTTTCATTTTAAAATTTGAAAAATACTAATGAAGACAACATGCTACATGCTATTATACAAAAGTATTACATTTATATATCCCAGGATGTTTCAAAAATACTTTGAAAAGTTCATCTTGAATTAATTATTAATATGTAATAAAAGATATTAGTTATTATATTATTACTTCAAACAAAGGAAAGTTCTAGCGATGCTTCTACTTTCTAATCATCTCTTGGTTTCGGGCAGAAAGTCATATTCATGTGTTATGTGTACGTTAAATTTTTGTTAATAGGACAGGGAAGAGAGTATAGTCTTACAGAACTTGAAATGTGAACCTGAGTTGTCAGTATATACATAAACTTCAATTTTGGTTTCTTTAACCAGCTGCCACACACAAGTTACTTACTCTTAATTTATAACCATTTACAATTTTTAACACTCAAAAAGTTACCGAGTTTATTTTCTATAGCTTTACTTATTAAAAAAATATTTTTAGATTGACTCCTCTATTCCGTTTATTAAATGAATTATTTTCAAGTTGACACATTAACTTAAAAATGACACAATAATGACCTACTACAAAGTATACACTTATATTCATTCTATTTATTGAGAATCAAAACTTCAATCTTCTTCACTAAATTAGCCAGACACACAATATTTGGACATAAACACATGACACAATATTATAACTCAAACTCAGAAACACTTAGTCGAAACTTGAATGAATAATGCCACTCTTCTAAGTTTTAAGACTGTATATGACTAGGCAATTTTGGTTATTGTATTATCATTGCTGCTACATAGTTAATCATTTTTAGATTTTTTATGTGAAATTTTGTATTGTGAGCTTTTTAGAGTTTCTAATAGACTTCAATGAGTAATAGATTTATATAATTATACTTGGAATAAATTTTGATAATGTTGTTTGGTGGATTCCTATTTTGTTATTAGGTAACACAATATTATTGTTTGTTAGGTCTGTCACAATTATTAAGTGAGAATGAATCAATTTAAAAACCTTTCACTATATTGAAAGGTGAGATTGATTTTAATATGAGCTTAATTGTATTTTTTTTTATTTTCTATATCTATTGTTTTATTTGAAAACAAGTGAATAAATGACTACACTATATACAACACTCTAACTACAGAAAGTTGGAAGAATAAAATGAGAGTGTTAGAAAAATTTGAAAAGCGGACAAATAAGAGTCCACCACTCAAATATCAAATACTTAATGTTAGCAGACAAAAAAGTATACAATCAGTTATTTCTGTTGAAATTGTCAATACTCTACTAATAAATGCTATATTTTCTAAATTTTGCTTGTACACTTGTTGCAACAAATTATTATTTCATAAATATATTTTTTTCCTTAAAAATGAACACAGGATAATGATGTTGAACCTAATAACTAATAATATATATTTTTTTTAATTTTTAATTGTATTACTTTTTAATAACGTAGAAATAACTAGCATAAAATTTAGTATACGTGCCTCGCACGTAACTTTTTGCTAGTATATATATATATATTATTTGATTTTTAGAATTAATAAATAGATTTGTGTTTTTTACATTTTATAGGAATATTTTATTCAATTAATAATTATAAACTTAATAAAAAATTTTAAAAATGAGAGAATTAAGGAGAGTAGAGAAAAATAGCTTTAAAGCGATTTTAGAGTACTACATCACCGCCTCATACTTCTCCTTTATATATATATATAGATTTTTTACCCTTTCTAACACATCCGTATAGGGTGTACATTGGGTGGATTTTTTGGAATTTTGGATTCGAGTTTTAAAATTTTAGGACTGAAAATGCCCCAATGGCGACCGGATTTTTCAGGTTTTGAATCTGGATGGGTCGAGTTCAGGTGAGTTGGAGTCAAGTTTCGGGTTGAACTAGGCTTTTATATATATATATATAATATCACTTTTTTTTTTTAAACAAAAACACTACAAAATAATACAATTATACAATATATTATATACAAATATAATGTACAATTACATACAATAATACGATATATTATTATCAATTTCTATTTTACACAAATACATTACACACAATCTATTTTTTTTTTAATTTCTTACAAAAAATACTTATATAATTATATATACATATTACATAAACTAACACATTAATATTTAGGTTGTAGTCACACTATTTATCGATAGGGAAATTTTTAGTTTCAAGTCTAAGTCCCCGAAAAGTGATTTAGCATATCACTTATCAATTCTACGTATGTTATGACTTAAGGGCCAGTACACCGTCGAGCAACAATTTCACTCAAGTTGACCGACGCACCTGAATTCGAAATCAAGGTAAAATTAGTATAATGATATGCATATGTGATAATATGTTAGTGTGCATATTTATGAATGCCTGTTAGATAACATATTGATTAGCGATATCAGTATACATAGAGTTATATTGGATACCGATGATGGTATATTTGGCTTAAATGTTGATTGATGCTATCACATCAGTACGATTAGAGTACCGAGTATATGCTGATATTATGGTCAATAGTATTGTCGTATGAACGTTCTAAACTCAATACGCGTGAGATGCGAGATAGGATTATAATTGGGTATATGCGCACCTAGTTATAATCCATTTTAAGTTTATGTTATGATTATGCTTTTCTTATTAAGTCTGTTGACTCTCAGTTATTGTTTACATGTGTTGGTAAGGATAAAGGTAAGTTTGAGCAGCAGTGAGTGCGAGCAATGAAGATTGTACATATCAAGGTGGTTAGACCTGGAGTGTTCGATCTTTGGGACAGAAGGCTGTATTTTGATTAGTCGTTACGCGATAACTTTTGTAGCTAATATTTTATAATTTGGTTGTAACTTTTTAGATACGGGATCCCAATTTATGTAAAGTTTATTATTTTAATTAAAGGTTAATTAAGTAAAGTTTTAATTAAATACGTTTTTAATCAAATACGTTGAATAGCAACAGATACAACAGTTAGCTTTAAATCACAATAACACGCCTAATCTAGTAGGGTATTACAATTTGGTATTAGAGCCGCCACGTTGTCTTCTGAAAATCGTCATGATATGTACAATCATCATTAGAGATAAGCTCGACTCACGGTTCAGTAAGCCTTTATTTTTTTTAGTAGTTTGTTTTATTAGTATGTTATAAGAAAAGCCTAATAAGAAGTATGTTAGTAGCCTGATATCTGAATAGGTGCATTTTTTGTTTTCTCAAGTAAGCGATAATTAGAATTGTTCTTAATCGCAATCAATCCAGGCTAGCTCATTATTTTACAGGTTGTTCTATTAGAATGGATGCCAGAAAAAACACAAGAAGCCAGGGTAATTAGGTCGGATCTAGTAGTGGATAGGGAGTTTAGTTTCCCTTGAATATTCATGGCCGAGGTAGAGGCCCAAGAGGTAGGGCATGCAGACGGGGTGATGTTAACCCACCACAGGCTGCGTAGGATTGGGATAATAAGTTTGCAGCAATGCAAGCCATAATTAATGAGCAAGATAAAGAGATTCAGTGTTTGAGGTAGCAGGGTGCTCCTACAATGCCTGCTCCTAAGGTACAAGCGGCTAACGCCCTTGCTATGCAAGTGTGGGATGTTGTTGTTCCTAACCGAATGGAACCACTATATGAAATGTTCCGTAAGGGGGCGCCTCTAGTCCTTCTGGGAGGTCGAGATGTGATGAAAGCCAAGCAGTGGCTAACTGTTATCACTCGGATTTTGAATTTTATGGGAGTCACTAGAAACGACAGAGTGACATGTGCTACCTTTCAGTTCCAGGAAGATGCCCTGGTTTGGTGAGCTATGGTAGCTCTTACACGGGATGTCGGTACGATTACCTAGGAAGAATTCCAAGAGTTATTTAATGTGAAGTACTACAACAAGGCAGTTCGTAGTGCGAAGAGAAAGGAGTTCACTCAGATGACTCAGAAAGAGAATATGTCAGTCATAGAATATACAACCCAGTTTGATAGATTGGCTAGGTTGACCTCGAGAATCGTGCCAACTAATTTTAGCAAGAAGAAAAAATATCTGGATGGGCTAAATCCAAAGATTAAACATGATTTGATGATCACAACAGATGAGACCACCACTTATGCTGATATGGTGGGGAAAAATTGCAAGCTGAGGGCGCAGTTCGGTGTATTCAGGAGTCTCGGGAGACTCAAATTGTTTGTGGAGCCATTGCTCCTCCTACCTCTAGTTATGGTAGGGGTGGTAGTGACTTAACCACTAATTAGAAGAGAAAGGCACCTTTTACACCTGGTGGCTCGAACCAGAACAAGAGGTTTCAGCAGAACCAAGGCCGAGGCAACCGACAGAGTGGATTTGAAACTCGATACACTTACCCAGAATATCCTAACTGTAAGAAGCATCATCTGGGCAAGTGTAGAGGGCGGAGATGTTTCCAGTGTAGTGTAACTAGACATTACAAGAGAGACTACCCGCAGTCAAAGAAAGAAGAGAAGAAGATTGAAGCGAAACCCGCTCTAGCAAGGGTGTTTGCTCTTAATCAGGATGATGCAGAAGCTAGCTCCCCAGTTGTTGCGTGTCAGCTCTCAGTCAACAACTCTTTCTATCTGTTTTGTTTGACTTTGGGGCTACTCATTCATATGTGGTAGCCAGAATAATTGGTAAATTGAGTAGGCCATGTGATAATTATAATAAAAGGTTTGGAACTCTACTGCCTAGCGGAGAATTAACTATGTCTAAATGGTGAGTTAGGTCTATGCTAATTAAAATTGAAAGTAGAGAGTTGAGTGTTGATTTAGTAGAATTGGGTTTAGCGAATTTTGACTTTGAATAGATTTTTTGACCAAGTATTTTGCTAGCATTGACTGTAAGCGGAAGATGGTTATCTTCCAACCTGAGGGTGAATAATCATTTATGTTTGTGGGATAGGTTCAGGGATCCCAAATCCTAGTTATCTCGGTGTTGAAGGCTAAGATCTATTACAAGAAGATTGCTTATGATTTTTGGCAGTGGTGTTGGACACCATTCGAGCTGAATTAGTTTGGCCTGAAGACATCGAGGTAGTTCAAGAACTTTTAGACGTGTTTCTCGATGAACTTTCAAGTTTACCACCGCAACATGAAATAGACTTTGTAATTAATTTAGCACCTAGAGCGAAGCCAGTTTCTAAGGCACCTTATAGAATAGCTCCTACAGAACTTAAAGAATTAATGATTCAACTTCAGGGGACTTGACTTAGGGTTTTTTCAACCCAGTGTGTCACCCTGGGGCTCTGGTGTTGTTTGTTAAAAAGAAAGACAGATCGCTTCATATGTGTATTGACTACTAGGAGTTAAACAAGTTAACTATTAAGAATAAGTATCCTCTACCTAGGATCGACGACTTGTTCGACTAGCTTCAATGGAAGACAATCTTCTCTAAGATTGATCTCCAACCAGGTTATCATCAGTTGACAATCCAAGAGGAGGACATTCCAAAGACTGCCTTCCGCACTAGGTATGGACATTATGATTCTTGATTATGTCCTTTGGACTAACCAATGCTCCCACAGCTTTCATGGAACTAATGAACAGAGTATTCAAGGATTTCCTCGATATATGTTTTATAGTATTTATCGATGACATCTTTGTATACTCTCATTCTGAAGCGGAGCATGAGCAACATCTACAGATGATTTTACAATAATTAAGAGAACATAAGCTTTATGCCAAGTTTAAGAAGTGTGAATTTTGGCTATCCCAAGTGTCATTTCTCGGACACATTGTCAGTAAGGATGGGATCATGGTTGATCCAGGAAAACTTAAATCCGTTAGGGATTGGCCAAGGCTGAAGATAGTCACTGAAGTCAGGAGTTTTTGGGTTTAGCTGGTTACCACCGTCAGGAGTACACGTGGGACACGAGGTAGGATTTAGCTCGCACTCACTGTTACTAAACCTTAATTTAGTGCAAGCTAATAAAGATTGTACATATCGGAGCGATTAGACCTAGAGTGTTCGATCTTTGGGACAACAGGCTGAATTTTGATTAGTCGCTAGGCGATAACTTTTGTAGCTAATATTTTGTAATTTAGTTGAAACTTTTTAAATATGGGATCCCAATTTATGCAAATTTTATTATTTTAATTATAGGTTAATTAAGTAAAGTTTTAATTAAACACGTTGTCCATCAAATTAACCCATTGAATAGCAACATATAGCACAATTAGCTTTAAATCACGATAACATGCCTAATCTAGTAGGGTGTTACAAATAATTCAGTAAGTCTTTACATGTATCAGTAGTTTTAATTTGATATGCATGATTAGAAAAACATGAAAGCAGTTTGGTAGCAGAATAAGAGCATGTTAAATTTCCATGTGTGCGGTAATTAAATTACAACTTTTATCGTTGCATGACCCACCTACTTATGAAATATCCAGGTTTGTCCTATAGAATTAACACGCGACGTAATACGACAGGTCAGTGTATACGGTTACAACTGGTGGCGGTCGGGAAAATTAGAATCCCCCTTAACCCCGTGGCTGAGGTAGAGTATTGGAAATATTTTACCAGGATCTTAGATTTACTAACAAGTATGTTGTTTAACATCCTAAATCTGAACTTCTAAAACGATAATAAACACATATAAAGTTTAGGAAACCTTACATTGGGTGCAGTGGAATAATATGTCTCCTTCCACTCAGATCTCTAACCCTTGTATCCTTTCTGTCCCGGAGTATCACCAAGATCTGAGTCTGAATGTCCTTCTCTTCAGTTTGGATTCTTCTTAATCTTCCAGACTATGATTGAGATACCACTTGATGTGTGTGGGCACTACTCTATCACTCAAGGTTTTCGAAAATTTGAAGAAGAAAAGAGAAAGAGAGGGGGTCGGCTATAGAAGGATAGTGAGTGGCTCAATTTTTTCTGAAGGCAAAAATTTCTGATTTTCAATCTCTTGTTAAGTGTGAGCCATCACTATCTATTTATAGGTAACCACTAGGTTTTAGGTTAGTAATTACTTGGCATTAAAATAATGAAAATAATAATTGGAAAAAGCCTCATCAAGTGGCCGGCCATAGTGTTCATGGGCCCCACTTGGTATTTTGTAATTTTGACAATTTTCATTTTTATTTTCTCAAAAACGCCAATTTTTTAATTCTAACCATTTAAATGCCAAAACTAATTATTTAATAACTAAAATAAATTATTAAATAATATTGTCATTTAATATAATTATTAATTAGACATATAAAGTCTCTTATTTAATAAGTAAAACCTAGAATCTATCTTTTCTTCACAATTTTGCCCTTGCTTAGTGAAAATTCATAAACTAGACATAGTCTAATTCTAGAATTATAATTGATTAATTAAAATCAATTATCTGAGTCTTACAAGCAGTATGGTCTCAACTAGAATGGGGACCATGGACCTATATTACTGAGCTTCCAATAAGCTGAACCGAATTTACCAAGTAAATTTCCTAACTTATTAATTCCTTGTTGCATCCAATCTTAAAACTTGGAATTGCACTCTCAGTCATATAGAACGCTCTATATGTTCTGCCATATAGATACGCTATCACATTTAACCATCGTTATAATCTCAATGATCAAAGATCCTCTATATAGATGATTTACACCGAGCAGGGACAAATTTACCGTTTCACCCCTCAATGTATTTTGATCCTTAAAACACTTAGCTACTTGTAAATGATGTTTTAATGAACTAAAATATAATCACTGAAATATGAGCTCTTCCATTTACATCTATTTAGCTAAGCTCGAAGGAAATCATCACTTAACTTCTAAATACCTATAGAAGCTATAGATTCTATATTTATGTTTAGCGCTCCCACTCAATCATACTATCATGTTCCCAAAATGTACGTATCACCCTGACCCAAAAGTAGGCTTACCTAACAAATCAAAGAACATGAATAGCACTCCTGAGATGGAGCCTAAGCATATCAGGATTAAGATCTTTTGATCTAAGATCAACTAGTGATATTGACTTGGAAAGATACAACGGTAAGTATTATAATGTCTTAACTAAGATCAATATCGGTCCAGTCCAATGTATACTCCATACATTCGAAGCTAGTATACTTTGCCAATGTTCTGGAAAGAACATAACATTTATGCAAAGTGTAAGTACACTTCATCGCTGATTATCACATCAGTGTAAATCCAAAGCACTGATGAAACAGGGACTTTGTCTTTCGAATCATATAATCACAATCACATTCCACCATGTTGACATCACTGTAAATGTGAATGACTATATGTTCTGGACTTAACAGATTTTGTACATATATTAAACCATAATCATGAAAACAACATGTAAACATAAATAACTTCTAATCTCTTACTGATAACAAATCAGATTAGATTGTAATGGATTTTATTTAGGGCATAAAATCCTAACATAGAGCCAGCAGAAGATTTCATGGTGGCGGTAATGAAAACCCACCACAGACTCCACCAGACTAAGAGCAAAAGTTTGCAAAAATGCAAGCCAAGATCCAGCAACAAGATGAGGAGATTCAGAGGTTGAGGCAGTAGAGACCTCATGTTGTACGTCCACCTCAGGTACCAGTTGCTCCAGGTCCAATGTTTCCATGCAGAAGAATTTGTTGCTGATAATTGAATGGAGCCATTATATGAGAGGTTCTGGAAGCAGGGACCTCCAATCTTAAATCGACACATTCAAAAAAATCTAGATCTAAGATATGTATTTCAAATCCACCATCATAAAACCACAAAAATAATACTAACAAATTTAATATCTCAAATTAATTATAACTCAAATTTACACTAGATTATTGTCAACCAAAATATTTAAAAGAATTTGAGTAAAAAAAATAAAAAATAAAATACAGGACCAAAAAGTCATTACAAAAAATTACAGAACCAAAATACAAAATACAAAATCTCAAAACAAAAAATACAAATCTCAGATATTCACATGCCATCACTATAAAACTCTGAGCCGCAAAAGTCAACATCCACCTAAACACCGTCGAGCTGACGCGCTTCAAACATCAGCGACCACGCACTCGCCGCTCGCTGACAACCCTACAGATTAAAGAAGAGAGAGAGAGAGAGAGAGAGAGAGAGAGAGAGAGAGAGAGAGAGAGAGAGAGAGAGAGAGAGAGAGAGAGAGAGAGAGAGAGAGAGAGAGAGAGAGAGAGACCGCCGAAAACTGATCACAACCACCCAAATCAAAACCAATTGTCGAGCGAGAGGGACCTCCGAGTTTCTTAGGTGGGTCTGGTTCTGCCTGGACTGGCAGTAGTGGCAACGACGTGATACGAGAGGGCTGAGGTAGGTTTCAATAACTAAGAGAGAGAGAGAGAGAGAGAGAGAGAGAGAGAGAGAGAGAGAGAGAGAGAGAGAGAGAGAGAGAGAGAGAGAGAGAGAGAGAGGGGGGGGGGAGTTGGTGTGTGCAGTTGATAAGAAAAAAAGGAGAGAGGGATAAGTATGTAGGGTTTCAATATTAATGGGCTGAGCTTTTTTAAAATAATAATAAAAAAATTAATGGGTCTTAAGTGATCTTTTAAAATCGACGAGAAAATAAGTTTTTTTTTTTTAAAAAAAAAAAGAATTTAAAAATTGCTACCCTCTAAAATTGATGGGAATAATTTTCTACTGTTATTAATTTGCAAGAAATTTTTTTTCTGTCGGTTTAAAACACACACTTAAATTTTTACCCGTCAATTCTAAAAAAAAAAATTAATATTTTGATCGACGGGAATTGTCTATTTTGTATTTTGTAGTAGTGGCTACTTCTATGTGGGGATTAGATCAAAATTTTATCCAAAATTTGTGACTCAACCTCGTTATGTTTGTGTATTATTTTTATTACTCTTGAATTAGTTTTTTTTCATTATTCGTGATTCATGTTGTGTTCTTGTTAGTCCATCTGTGCATCATATAAATATATATCTATTCTATATAAAGTGTGACTATATAACTGAATTCTTAGTTTATGAGAAATTTATGGGTATTTTTTTAAAAAAATAATTTTTTATTCAAAAATAATAATTTTATTTTATTAAGATGTATTTTAATATTAATTTTTAAATAAATTAATATTACTTTTAAATTTTAATCGGGTTTATGAGAAATTTATAGATAATTTTTTTTAAAAAAATAATTTTCTATTCAAAAATAATAATTTTTTTTATGAAGATGTATTTTAATATTAATTTTTAAATAAATTAATATTACTTTTAAATTTTAATCGTATAAACCTAACAGGAAACACAATCTCTGAAAATTCTCAATAAAATAACTAACCTCGAGAGGATGAGTAACCAATCGTGATTATTTAGGATAATCATGTATAATTTCTTTTTCTAAATCTCAAACCCTCAAATCCTATATTGCTATTGAATTATTGCCTCATCTATTCTCTTTGATCTTTCAGCTTCTATGCCGTGATTCATGGCCTCTCCCTTGCTATATTGCTTTACTTTTAAACAGTTTTGGGATATGCGAAATATAATGTCATCCGTTAAAGAGTTTGTTGGGCACACCAAAAGTAACAAGATATCATTTTCAATTTATAATCCTTAAATTTTTGATGATGCTCATTTTGAAAGGCTAGGTGTAATTGTAATGTCGGAGTAGCTAGATTTTTCCAGAAGATAAAACTCACATTAGCACCGCCATTGCTGGCACCCATTCTAACGAATACTATTCTTCTAAGCTCATATCTAACACACAAACAACATAAAGTTGGGTTGAACCAAGATGAGATAAACATTTTTAAGTGTATTACCTTTTAATATAATAAAAAATACCTAGCATAAAATTTAGTATACGTGCCTAGCACGTAACTTTTTACTAGTATATATATATATAGTTATATATTTATATATTAGAAGAGATGATGTGTTTGTGATCGAACAGCATTATATAATAATAATGTTATGTGGTGGGTTCGTGGTGGGAAAAGTGGTTTGAGCTTATTATTCTACGTACTCATCATCAATATCATTTCAAGATCGAAAAACAAAACAATTACCAAAGTGCTTCTTTAGTATATAATAAATATATATATTTATATATTATTTGGACAACCAAAAAAACAAAAGTTTATATAAACAGTTGAAAATGACTCTTTGGTAAATATATATAGTACATATTTCTAAAACAATATAATTATTATTTTAATTACTAAAATATAGAACCAAGAGACTGCTTTTAGAAAACTCTTGAATATTTATTGTCAAACTCAAAAGATTGATCGAGAAACAAAACCAAAATTTGCATTTTCACGTGAAAGTATCGAAGTGCAATTAATAATTTCATGCACGCATCTTAGACCAAAAAAAAAGGGTTAATAATAAAGATCATATCTATTTATATAATAATAATAATAATAATAATAATAATAATAATAATAATAATTGAAAAAATAAATAAAAAGAAGTGATGATTGAAAGAAACTCGTGATGACTAAAAGTCCACACGGCCTAACATTAATTATATGCAAGACACACATAAATATATAAGGTTAATTTTCATTTTTATTTTTTTTTTTGTTTAGGGGAAAGTTTATAGAATTTGGCATTTTTTTTTTAGAAAAATATCTATGAAAAAAATAGTTCGGGTAACCAGTTACCGCTTTAGGGTAACCAGGTACTACGTTTTTTATTTTGAATTTTTCTCATAAAGTCACATATTATCGCTATTGAAATGAGGCTCCCAATCTACGTGGTGGCGACTGATCGCTAAGAGGCCTGATGACCAATCTTTAGGCGTCACATAAGAGTGTAAATGGGTCTGGTGGAATCTGATCCAGCTATGATCTGACCTGATCCAAATCATGTAAGGATTTGTCCCGTCCTGCCCCGCCCCGCTAGATCAGATACTCGAATCAGATCAGATCCGACCTGACTCTTTTTTTTTAAGAATTTTAATATTAACTTATAATTTTATATCTATTTTAATTTTGTATGAGTATTATTTAATACAATACTATGTTTGGTATTGAAATGTACTAATAGATTGTGTAAAGATAATATATTTTTAATAAACTCTACCCCAACACCAACTACGGGTCGAGTCTGGGTCCAAGTTTGGGTCTGGATCCTAGTTTGGGTTCGAGTCAGGGTCTTGGGTCTGGGTCCAGGACTTGGTTCAGATTCAAGTTTGGATTTGGATCCTAGTTTGGGTTCGAGTCAAGGTCTTGGGCATGGGTCCGGCTCTCGGTGCGGGTTTGGGTTCGGGTCCAAGTTTGGGTCCAAATTTGAGTCTGGGTCAGGGCAGGGTCCTAGGTTTGGGTCCGGGTTCGGGTCCCAGGTCCCAATCCGTGTTCGGGTCCAGGTCCGGGTTTAGGGTTTAGGGTCCGGTACCGGGACCCGGTCAGGGTCAGGTCCGAGTCCCGATCCAGGTCCTGGGTCCGGTCCGGTCCCGAGTCCCGGGTCTTGGGTCCCGAGTCCCAGGTCACAGTCCCAGTCAGGGTCTGAGTTCGGGTCCCAAGTCCGTGTCTAGGTTCCGGTCCAAGTCTGGGTCTGGGGTCGGAGTCTCAGACTAGGTCCGGGTCCCGGGTCCCGGTCTGGGTCCGGGTTCGGGTCTAGGTCTGGGTCCCGAGTCAGGGTCCCAGCCCAGGTCCGGGCCCTGGGTCAGGGTCAAGGTCCGGGTCCTGGGTCAGGGTCCAGGTCTGGGTCCCGGTCTTAGTCCCAAGTCTCGGTCCCGGTTCTGGGTCCCAAGTCCGGGTCCCGGGTCCTGGTCTCGACCCCGATCTCCGGATCTGGGTTCGGGTCAGGGTCTGGGTCTGGGTCCAGGTCCCAAGGCATCCGAGTCTGGGGTCTGAGTCTTGAATTAAGTTTTTTTTTAAAAATAAATTGAAATCAGGTTGGATCAGATCTGATCAAGAAAAAAATTAGGCGGGGCGGAGGGGATCTAATCCAAGATCCAATAAGTATCCGAAGGTTTCGGATAAAGGGTGATCCGTCAGATCGGAGCTCCAACCTAGTCCAACTAAATGAATCTTTTTGACATGCCTAACGTCACATGAATAAGGAGTCCATTTCAATCGATACGTATAGCATTGCTCTAAATATTATAAATATTTTATATTTATTTAGAATACTATTTTTCATAATAATTAATGACTATAGCTACCTTGTAATTAATTTTAAAATCATATGGTTTAGATTATTGGGTATCTTGTTATTGATGATGAGCATATAATTAAACACTTGGTACCTATAATATTGGAACCAAATTTTGATTATTAAGAGCACACCCGGTAGTTTCTCTATTTTATTTTTTAAAATTTCTCACTATTTTTTTTACCACATACATATTTACATTACACCATACAACTCGTTTATATTTTCCTCTATATCAATTAAATAATTATATCTTTAACCATTTTCATTAATTAATAAAAAAATAAAAAAAAAGCCAAAAAAAAAATATAAACAATGATATATGTAAAGAGAAAGAAATAAGCAAATGATTAATTATTGTTTAGCTCAACGTTAATCTTTCGCTACATATTGGCAAAGAAAATAAAGAATATTATAATTAATATCAAAATATATATATATAGCTCATTCAATATTCATAAATTTGATAAGAGATTTTTTTTAATATTTTTAATAATTATTGAGTACCTTGTAATTAATTAAAAAAAATATATGTTATGAGAATATAAAGACTTAGTAATTTGTGGATCAAATTTAAACCTAAAATACGTATCATTTTACATCAATTTTCAAATTTCAAAGTAGCCAATAATTATTATAAAGAATATATAACATAATTAAAATTGTATTTCATTAAAACATGACCTTTGAGTACAAAATTAAAATATATTCCCATGAATAATAGGTGGTCCACTAATTAAAATAGCCAATATTAGCTAGGGTTGCCCAAAGTTGATCATGTGGTCCCAATTTTATATGAACTGCATGAATTCATGATCAACTAATAATATTACACTACAACAAAAAATTACTTGTAACCAAAATATATAGTATTTAGATACAGATTGCCACTAATTTAGTTTTAGTCACAACAAACAATATTATTACTAAAAACACATTTAGTCGCAACAAATTGTGATTTTTGTGACTAATACTTATAGCCACGAACATTTTAATCACGATATAAAAATGATAATTTATAATTAGTCATATTTTTTTTTTAATCACAATTGTTTTTGGTAGTGTTATCAAAATTCAATGTATACATGCGTTGTGGGAACTATTAATTCAACTTTTATTTGATTTTTTTTTTTTTTAGATTTATACCAATTACTTAGTCCTTTAATGTCATTTCACTTTATTATATGTAAAAAGAATAATTTTTATATTTATAACTTTATTGAAAAGAAAAGTGACAATTAAAAAAAAAGTTTCAATTACTACAAGAGCACTATATATGTATTGTGATCCCTTGGTACGTTGTGCATGATTTGAAGTTATCTTATAAAATATTTAAAGTGTACTTATTCTAATCAAACACCACTATATATATTTATATATATATATATATATATATATATTGTGATAATATATTTAAAAATATATTTAATTAAATATTATTTTAATTATATATATGTACATGTTCAACACCGACATTAATTATCTTTGTTATACTTTGATCAGATGAAGATGAATAAATATATTCTGGTAATTAAATCATATAAAGATGAATAACATATAATATGGTATATATGATTGCAGCCTTGAAAAATATATGGTATTGTTGACCTTAAAATAAATAAATATATATATATGGTCTTGTTGATTAGACTAAATGACAAGATTTTATTTGTTTATTTACAAGTTTATATTATTTTAGACTCATGTTTAGCAAAAGTTATAAATTAGATTTTTTGTTTAGTTAATCAATGATAAAATAATTTTTTTATTTAAAATAGTATAAATAGGATACTAATCTCAATTTTTAATATTTTTTTTAATATAAATAATTTGAAAATAATTTTTAATGAGAAAAATATGAAAGGAAATTATTTTTTTTCTTCATAAATTTGATAAAGAGATTTTTTTTTAATTATTTTTTCATATATATATAAATATTTTTAATTTTTCTAATAAATTTATTAGTAGAGAATTTTCAATCTATTAATTCAATTCAAACAAGAAATGGAATCCAATGATTTTTTTTTTTTAATTTCCTTTTAAATCTAAGGTCCAAACAAAGCCTAAAATAATTTTAAATTAATTAAGAAAGTATTGGCATTTGGCATGATACCCTTTTGATGAGCATGATTATAATATTCTTTTCCAAAAGATTTGGATTCAATATTTGTGCATATATATTATATTATTAAATATGTAATCTTGCTAAAGGTTGGTGGAATTAATAGATGCTAGATTAAACTTTTTTTTCCTAATGAAATATAAGAATAAAATAAAGGATAATAGTGCTCACTAATTTATATGTACAATATCAACAATTACAAGAAAACTCACAAAATTTAAAATAGATCCCATATATGTAGGGTGGTGTATTTCCCATTTTTCATTTTAATTATTTATTTTTTAATTTTTTAATTTTTGGAAAAATTCTTTATTAATTCCATTTTGTATATTTATAATAAATCTAAAAACTAAATTAAGCCTCCTTAATTTTTTATTTTTCTTGAGTAAAATTTCTAGCTCTCCCTCACTACTATAAGACCTATAAAATCATTAAAATCATTGAAGTATTTTATGTTTGTAACATACACATTCCACACATAGTGGTAGACCTAGATGAAAACAAGTGGGTTTCTTTTTTTTTTTTTTTAAAAAAAAAATAATAATAATAAGATAATGATATGTCTATGTTTACAATTTACACTACAAAAAGTTTCATTTTTAGTCACAATAAAATTTGTGACTTAAAGTGAAAAAGTTGTGACTAATTATAAATCATAATAAAAAGTCCGTAGTTAAAGGTATATATTAATTAGTCACAAAAATTATAATTTATTGTAATGACTAAATGTAATTTTTAGTCACAATACTTATTGTTACTAAAATTAAATTAGTGACAACTTGACTTGTATCTAAATACTTTTACAAGTTATTTTTTATTGTGACTAAAAGTCACATTTAATCACAAAAAATTTATATCGTGATTAAAAGTTATTACTAAAGGTAGCGCTATATTTTGTAGTGTTAGTCTATTTTATGTAAATTTTTAAATTTATATGTTCCTATTTTAATATAAAACTTTCTAGTCTTTTTAAATTTTTTACCTTTCACCACACATACACATTTTAGTATTTTATTCATTCATTTAACACTTTCCATTCCAATATGTATACAACCTATATAATACACTTTCTTGTTAAGAAAAAAATTTCAAATTTAAACTAATACTCATTATTTCTCTTCCATGAATCCTGGGATCAAATAATTCTGTTTAACACTACAAAAACAAAATATAATTTTAGTCCCAACAAAATTTGTGACTAAAAATAAATATTTGTAATTACTAAAAAAATTCATAAAATTTATATTATAACTATAAGTCTAAAAATATTATGAACAAAAATCATAATTTGTCAACTTGTATCTAAATATTCTTGTTTGCCAATACAAGTATAATTTTTTTATTATTTGGACTAAAATGATACTTAGTTAGAAAAAAAAAATTATGTTATTTACTAAAACTTTAATTTTTAGTGTAATATATTTCGAAATATAAAGAGAATATTTAAATATAATAGGTATATGTCGAGTTCGAGTATTAATTTAACCTACGTTCTCTGTTTTTCACATGTAGAGAAATTATAACATATTTTTTTCGATAAAGGTGTATATTATAGTTATAACATGTTTTAAACCTTGATAATTTATGAATTTATTAGATTAAAATTTAACACCTAAATAGTAAAGAATTAGTGCCCTGCTTGGGTCTGTAGCAGTTGTGCTTTTAACGGTTTTTTTTAGAATTTTAACTACCATTTCAAACCTTTTTTCCTGTGTTTCCTGGCAGTTTTTTTTTCATCAGCACCGCCCTTTACCCTCCTTCTTCCTCTCTCTACACCGGCCACCATAGCCATGTCCTCCGACATTGACCCTCTCTTACGCTCCATGGATTCAACTCTGAAATTAACAGATGAAGAACGCTCAGTTTTCCTCCTACATGATGATGTGATTCCGTCCTCCACTGCCATCCCTACCCCTACACTCCTTGCTAGAGTTATTACCCAAAACTATGTCCATAAACCAACTTTTATCAACCAAATGTCCGACCATTGGAGGGGCCGTTTTCCAGTCACAATCACTGAGTATAGAGATGACTATTTCAAGATTATTTTCGGCTGTGATGGTGATCAATTCAGGGTCTTGAACAAAGAACCATGGCACTTCCAAAATCACCTTGTGGTTTTCTGCACACCAGATGCTCTGCAAAATGCCTCAGTTAATACTTTCAATTCTAGTTGTTTTTGGGTTCAAGTGTATCGTCTACCGTTTCTCAGTAAGTCTAAAACTCTTGCAAAGGCTTTGGGAAATCTCATTGGTGATTATATTGATGTTCATGAGGAATCCCTTGATGAGGGATGGGGTCCTTTCCTACGTATCCGAGTTCGGATATTGATTAACAAACCACTTCCAAGAGGTCGAATGATTAGTTTGCCCCGTATTAAAGATGATTTTTGGATTGACTTTCGATATGAGCGTCTACCGGAATTTTGCTTTGAATGTGGAGTTATTGGTCATCCTTTTGAAAAATGTGTTGCTTTCATGGAAAGAATGGATAATGGGAATGATGATGATTTGGAGTACGGACCGTGGATGAAGGGCGCTAGACTTCCAACTACGGGTTATGATAAATATCGCACTGATTTTTCGAAAGCCAATGCTTGGCCTTTTGTTACCCGACTTGCACGCAAAGCTCTTGTTTCATCCATTCCTCACTTGGTTTCAAAATCGCAGCCCCAACCGTCTACTCTCTACCAAGGTGAATCTGCTACTGCTGATCCAAACCCAAGAGTTTTAGCCAACAATCTTGTGTCTACCCCTATGCCACTGCTTGCCTCTCACACGCCTGTCACTGCTGGTTTCCCCTTTGGTATCCCTGCCAGTTCTGCTTCCAACTCTCCCAACCCGACTGCAACCTTTACACATCCATCCCCAAATGCTCAAACTGTGTCCTCACCAACGGTACAAGCTTTTACACATCCATCCCCAAATGCTCTCTGCAACATGCACTCTCCTCCATTAATTTCCAACAGCAGCCTTTTATCATCACACCCTCCTCTTTCGGTTACTAGCCTCCCTATGAATCAGCCTAAGCATCCGAACCATGACTTTAAAGGTAAACAAAAATTATTCCCTGATGATCATAAGAAAACACACATTGTGCCCAAGTCCTCGGCTAGTTTACCTGTCACAAACCTTTCTCACATTTATGTGCCCGATGTCCACTCTTCCACTTTTGCTACCTATCCACCCGTCCTCACCCCTATCACCATGAACTCTCACCCCCACTCAACCTCTCTCACCTTGCCTATGAAACACGATACCACTCACTTTTCCACAAATACTACTTCTGCAAAAGAAAACCAGCAGCCACATTCCACCTTTAAAAGGGCCAATGACTCTTTGTCTATGCGGAAATTACTCAAGCGATGTCGTAATACTCAAGGTTCATCTTCTTCTCCCTTGTCACGAGATGATGATATTGAGACTCTAGTTTCTGATTTTGAAGATTCTAGCTTCTCCACCGACTCCATTGCGGAGGTTGCGAGGCAACCCCGCAACTCATCATGAAAATCATTAGCTGGAATGCACGGGGTTTGGGGAACCCGAGTGCATTGCGACACCTGAGATTGCTTGTACAACAGCAATCACCCCATGTTTTGTTTCTTATGGAGACAAAACTTGTTCAGAATTCTATTACTCGACTCCGACAATTACTACGTTATTCTAATGGTCTTGAAGTCTCTCGGGTTGGACTTAGTGGTGGTATAATGCTCTTATGGACTGATGATATTGATGTTACTTTGCTTAACATGGGGCCTACTTTTTTTGATTGTTATATGAAGTTTAATGGCAGCCCAAGCTTCCACTTTACTGGTTTTTATGGGGCTCCCGAGGCTGCTAATAAATCAGATTCTTGGACCTTATTTCAGCGGTTTGGTGATGTTGCTCCACTTCTTCCTTGGCTAGCTATTGGCGATTTCAATGAGATTTTATCCAACAATGATAAATCTGGTGGAGGGTTGAGACGTGAGTCCCAAATGGAAGCTTTTAGGACTACCTTGGATAAATGTTTCTTGCATGAAGTTTCTTTTATTGGTGATCCTTTTACATGGATAAAAGGCCGTACTGCTGTCAATCCTCTTAAGGAGCGTCTTGATTGGTGTTTTATCAACAACCTTTGGACAACTCATTTTCAAGCTCCAACATTGGAACACCTGGACTTTTTTCATTCTGACCATCGCGCCATAGCTGCTGATTTTTCCTGCATCACGCAGGTTGATATCCCAAAGAGAAGCAAAAGTCGATTCCGTTTTGAGAAGTTGTGGCTTGCTGACCCTGAGAGTGCTGAAATCATTTCCAATAGTTGGATTTATGACCGTGCTACTGACCCCATTGCTGCTGTGATTCACAGTTTAAACACATGTGCAACAAGCTTGCAAAGTTGGCATATAGGCAAATATGGAAAGATGAAAAAAAGCATTAATACTTTGCAATCACAAGTAGCTGATTTAAATAATTCCTCTACCCGTACCAGCGACCACCTCCATCAATTGCAAAGTGTTGAATCTGTCCTTGAAGATTTACTTGAGCAAGAAGAAGTTTATTGGCAACAACGATCACGGGTTGATTGGCTTTCTAGCGGAGACCGTAATACTAAGTTTTTTCACGCTAAAGCATCCTCACGGAAGTCAAACAACAATATCAAGTTCCTTCTAAATTCTTCGGGACAAAAAGTTCAATCCAAGGCTGCTATAGCAACTGTTGTTCAGGAATACTTTGCTGATATTTTCTCAGCTTCTCAAATTGATGATGCAGCTCTTCATGCCACTCTCTCTTGCATTCCCACTTTGGTTAGTACTGAGTTGAATGAATTACTTACTAAACCTTTCACTAAGGATGAAGTTTTTTCGGCTTTGAACTCTATGGGGCCTGATAAAAGTCCGGGGATTGATGGCATGTCTGCCATGTTTTATCAAAAGAATTGGGCTGTAGTTGGTGACCTTACTACAAAAGCGGTACTCAGCATTCTTAATGATCATGCCGATCCTACAGCTTTAAACAAGACAATTATCACACTGATTCCCAAAGTTAAAAAGCCTCAGCGTATGCAAGAATTTCGTCCGATTAGCCTATGCAATGTCATCTCTAAATTGGTAACAAAGGTGCTAGTCTCACGGTTCAAGCTTGCTCTTCCTCTGGTAATTTCTGAATCCCAAAGTGCTTTTTTGCCTAATCGATTGATCACGGATAATGTCTTGGTTGCTTTTGAGTTGGTCCATGCTATTAAACATAGAACGGCTGGTCGTAATGGTATTGCCTCTTTCAAACTTGATATGAGCAAGGCGTTTGATAGGGTGGAGTGGAGGTTCATTGAAGAAGTTATGAGAAAGATGGGGTTTGCTGAAAGATGGATATCGCTAATTATGAGCTGCCTTACCACTAATAGCTTCTCTTTTCTTATTAATGGAGAAGTTATGGGTAATCTAACACCTTCCCGAGGTCTTCGCCAAGGTTGTCCTCTATCCCCATATTTGTTTCTGATTTGTTCTGAAGGCTTCTCAAGATTACTACAGCATCAGCAAGAAATTGGTAACTTAATGGGCTTCAAACTGACACGCCATGCTCCATCAATCACTCATTTGTTCTTTGCCGATGACAGCCTACTTTTCTGTCAAGCTACTGAGAGATCTTGTCTTGCTATTAAGAGTGTCTTGGAAACCTATCACAAAGCTTCTGGACAAGAGCTTAATTTAAGCAAATCGGTCATGTCTTTTTCTCCGAATACCACTCTTGCTGCTCAAGTGTTTTTTCATCAGCAGCTTGCCATGCCTATTTGTGAATGTCATGAGAAGTATTTAGGTCTTCCATCTTACTCTGGACGCGATAAAAAAGAAATGTTTAGCCACATTAAAGAGAAGATATGGAAACTAATGAATACTTGGCATGAGAAAATTTTTTCAGCAGGGGGGAAAGAGGTACTCTTAAAAGCAGTTGTGCAATCCATACCAACATATGCCATGAGTTGTTTCAGATTGCCAGTCTACTTTTGCAAGCAAGTGGAATCTATGATGGCAAATTTCTGGTGGGGCTTGACTGAAAATGGATCAAAAATCCATTGGCGCTCTTGGAACCTTCTTTGTAAATCAAAATTAGAGGGCGGCATGGGATTTCGTTCCTTCATTCACTTCAATCAGGCACTTCTTGCTAAGCAAGCATGGCGAATCTATGACAATCCGGATTCACTTCTCAGTCGTGTCCTTAAGAGCAGGTACTTTCCACATATCACCTTTTTGGAAGCTTCTTTGGGTCACTCTCCGTCTCTCACTTGGCAAGGAATCCATTGGGCTAGAGAGCTTCTTCTCAAGGGCTTACGCTGGAAAGTTGGTGATGGAAGACATATTCAGTCGGGTTATGATCCTTGGATTCCTGGGCACAATACTTTTTTGCCTTTTCTTTACAAGGGTCCATCCAATGGTGTTGTTGCTAACCTTATTTCTGATGAACGGCAGTGGAATGTTCCCCTCTTACATCAGTTTTTCTCTCCTGCGGATGTGGACAGAATTTTAACTATCCCCTTGAGTTACTTCAGTGGTCATGACACTCTAATTTGGCACCACCATAGCACCGGTTTGTACACGGTTAGTTCGGGCTATCATCTTGCTTCTGATCTTGATACCATGGATCAAAGTTCAAGTTCTTGTGTTCAATCTTCTTGGTGGAAATTTTTTTGGTCATTGCAACTCCCGCCGAAAGTTAAAATTTTTGCTTGGAAAGCTGTCCATGATGCTCTTCCTGTTGCAACTCTGCTGGTCAAAAGAAAAGTGATTACTGACTCTACTTGCTCGGTCTGTAAGCAAGCTTGGGAGACCGTTGGACATGCACTTTTTCATTGTCGGTACGCTCGAGCTGTTTGGCGTAATTCTAGTCTGAGTTTCGATTGGCATCTGGCTGCTACAATGCAGAAAGGTGATTATATTTTTCACCTTTCATCAATTCTTTCAAAGGCTGAGATGGAGCAACTTTTCTGTACACTCTGGACGATTTGGAATGAGCGCAATCGTGTTGTTCATGGTCAACAAGCACGGCCTGCTGCTGGTTTGGCTTCCTATGCTGCAACTTACCTCTCCAATTATCGCAATGCACAACAGAGACATGGTACAGCTGCAACAACTGCTGCAACAGCGCACCAGCAAGCACACCAGGCCACGGTTACAACAGTTTCACCTCCCAGTTCGAATCCTCGGCCTTCATTGCAGGTAGTCCCTGCAGCACAGCTTTGGCGACCACCAGACTTCAATTTTTTTAAGTTAAATGTTGATGCTGCTGTGGATTCCAGCAGAGGTGTAATCGGAGTGGGCGCTATTATTCGGGATTCAAAAGGTGTTGTTATTGCTGCTCTTTCAAAGCAACTCATTGGCAATTTTCGCTCCCATGAAATGGAAGCTTCTGCTCTCTTTCATAGCTTAAATTGGGCAATTCAACAACAACTACCCATATCGATTGCTGAATCTGATGCTTTAATGGTGGTTAATGCCCTTCGAGCTCCCTTCAATTCAATCTCTACTTTTAGTGATTTAATTTTAGATATTTCATGTCTTTTATCCTTTCTCCCTAATGTAACTTTTTCACATGTCAAACGTTCGGCCAATATGGCTGCACATGGTTTGGCAAAGTTTGCTTTAGGGGTGGATGAGGCTTGTTCTTGGTTTGAGGAAATCCCTCCTCCCATTTACTCTGTTATTGTAAATGAATACTCTTCTTAATTTATAATAACAAGTAATTTTACTCAAAAAAAAAAAACCTTGATAATTTTTTTTACATGCATAAAAAAATACAAATAAAATCACGTGTATATGCAAAAGTAATTATATTAAATTTGTATTTTAGTATTGTAAATTATTCAAGAAATAAAAATAAAAATTAATAAAATATTTACTATAACTAACATATATTTTCATATAAAAAAATGGGTTATAAACCCTAGTGGTATATTATAGTTGAAAATGACAATGGCCTCTGTAGTATAATTTTTGTAAAAATTATTATTCAAAATTATATACACGACGTGTAGGAATGTAGTGTCAAAAAGTGATCATTGCATAATTTGTGAAAGAATTTAGTTATTGTAAAATAGTATTGTTAGTATATTCAAAAAATTTATAAGTGACTGCGGGACGTCTTATAATTAATTAACAATATTTTTTAAAAATTATTGTCTTAAATTATATGAGATTTGATATTTAATTACACTATAATAATATATTACATAAAATTACTATATTTTGTGACAACTTTTAGTCACAACATAATTTTTTGGTGCGTAAATGTGACTTTATTTAGTCTCAACAAAAATTTACTTGTGACTAAAATATAGTATTTAAATACAAGTTGTCACTAATTTAGTTTTGATCACAATAAGTTGTAACATTCCCGCTTCAAGCCTCCATTGGGCCCTTACACCCACGGAATGAATGGCTCTTATACACAAGTACGTCACTTTGGCTGCTTCCTGGATTGATGACTGACCCTACAGATCAACACGAGTGTTTCCAGCGTACTTTGTCCTCACTCACACGCATCCTGGGAAAACTTCCCAGGAGGTCACCCATCCTTGAAATTGCTCCAGGCCAAGCACGCTTAACTGTGGAGTTCTTTCGTGATAGGCTACCGAAAAACAAGATGCACCTTGTTGACATAGGTAGTACCAATCAATCTATTTAAGCTCTCTTCAACTATGTAGTCCCATACCTACATAGTCTCAGAATCATCCCACTTGACCTTCCCCAGGCGGTGTGGGATTGCACAGCTTACCCAGTGTTTCCCCTTACAGATCACGGGACTACTGACTGTCACAATCATCCCCCCTTACAGGGTCCGACGTCCTCGTCGACCGGGATTGCACAGCTTATCCGGTGTTTCCCCTTACAGATCACGGGACTACTGACTGTCACATAAGTATTGTGACTAAAAGTACATTTCGTCATAACAAATTATAATTTTTATAACTAATACATTTAGTCACACGAACAGTTTAGTCACAACATAAAAATAATAATTTATAATTAGTCACAACTTTTTTATTTTTAGTTATAAATTTTATTGTGACTAAAAGTAAAATTTTAGTTATAATATAACACCGAAAAAATATTATTAAACACTAATAATATTTTTTTAGTATTTCTCAAGCTTTTTTGAGGCTTACCCTTACATATAAATTTATATATATATATATATATATATCCATTTTTGTTGCAAATGATATATTTTGTGAATTGGGCAAATCTTTTTAGGTTCACAATAATGAATAGGTAATCAATATCTACACATACATATGGTCAATAGGTCATAGAAGGTCTCATGATGTTTTCTCAATGGGTGGGGTTAGATATCACTCCTTGTCCAAACCCTCTTTATTTATAATTTCCTAATATATATAAATATATATATATATATATTTATAGTATTGTTCAAACTCAGTTAGATTCATGCTCTACCAACTGAATTGTAAGGTCAACAATACCAACCCTTCCTCTCTCAATTACACAAACCAACCAATATATACATACCAAAATTTTGTGAATATATTTTGGGAAATTTGATGGTAGGATAGGAGTAGTACTATCTTTATCTTTAATTACCTAATTTTTGGCAACTTAACATAATTTATAATATGACAACGTATATATATTATAATTATAGTAGGTATTTTATTAGTTTTTTTTTGAATAATTTAAGGTGTGGAAAATAGAATATAAATAAAAAGTTTCAATGCAAATGTACTTTTATATATGTACATGAGTATGAGTGAAATTGATTGTTTTTATTTCTTGTTTTTAAAATTGTAAACTATTTAAAAAAAAAAAAATAATAAAAAATTGCTGAGATGCCTAGCTACAATAATAAGATTAATTGTAAATAATAATAATAATAATAATATAATTTCTCAATATTTATACCAAAAAAAAAATAACGGGATGCACATTTTTTCCTAAGACGGAAATTTACTCTCTAAGGAATAGAGCGAGGCTAAAGAGACCAATTTTTGTTCCTGAATATTAATCAGGGTATGGACTAGATAATACTCTTGCACTGATATTTGTAGATTTCTACATTGTATGTGTAATAATATTAGTATATTGAATAATAAATAATATAAAATATTTATATTTTTTTGTAATTTAAATATTTTTTATACTAATTATAAGTCTTTGTGAGAATTTTTCACACGATTAGGAATAATATACGAGAGTATAATTAGGATTAAAATTCTTAACAGGAACGAGAGAACAGTACGTAGAGCGTTCCCAAACAACATAATTATACTAAAATGAACAAACGACTAGGTATACCTTCCATTTCATAATTTTGGAGTGGGGAGGTGTGACTATATAGGTTTAATTGTTTAAATTTTAAGTTCAACTTAATTATAATTACTTTTGTCTTTACACCTACTTATAATATATAATTATCTGCCAAGTTTTAATAATGTTATAATGCACCTTATTAAGATGTAAAGATCGTTTAAGTTCAATATCACTACAAGAATTATGGGCAATACCAACGCCACTATTACCAACGCCTAAAAGTCCTCATTAAAAATGAAGGTATCAATAACGACATTTTAATGTCGTTGGGAAAGCAATTAATTTTTTTTTTTTTTAAATAATTAGAGTTTAATTATGAAATTGAATTATTAATTATAATATTACATATTGGTGAAGATTTATTTAATTTCAATATATGTTATATGTGAATTTCTCATTTACCTGTGACTGTGTTCGGGAGCAGTGGAAAGTGGCGTTAGGCCAATAGAGAGTCATACTTTCATATGGTTTAGAATGTTTTCATTAGTTGGGTATTATTGCTAGACATTAGAATGTCAGGAAATTGTCGGGGTTTTGGAAAAGACTAAGATTGTAAAGACCGCATATGATTAATATTTTGAAATATTAAATAATTAGGGTTTATGTATGGATTTTATTATTATCAATAATATTATGATTATGGAAATTTATTTGAGTGCATATATATTTATTATGCTATCTATGTAATTTCTCAATTTCTGTGACTGTGTCCGGAAGCTGTGGAAAGCGGCGTTGGGCCTATAGAGAGTCGCATTTTATAATTTAGATTATTATCGGGGTATTATCGTTAAATGGTAGAGGCGTTAGAATTTTCGGGGCCTTTTTAATTGACCATTTTACCCTTGTTAGTCATAATAGGGTTATTTTAATTTAAAGGGGCATTTAGGTCTTCTTACTAATGGGTTTTTGTCCTTTGTGCATTGATTTTTAAATAGTATATATATATATATATAAAAATAAAAAGAAAAAGTTGATTATTAAGCTGAAAACAAAAGAAAGAAAGAAACAAAGAGAAACAAGGCAACCTAGAATTCTCCTTTCTCTTCCTCCTTCGAATCACTCTGCAACCAGCCAAGACTTTTGTTTTTCTCAACTAAAATAAAGGAATTCTTGTAGGTTTGAAGCTGAAATCAAGGTATGGGGTTTTGATTTTAATTTCTCTAAGTTTTCTCAATTTTAGTTTGATGTTCATATGTGAATTTTGGCAATTGGTAGCTGTTTTCATTGGGATTGTTTGGGGTAGTTTGCTGATACTAATTGGAGATTGTTGTTATTATTTTTAAGCTAAAGAAGTTGGTATTTTAATGTTTGAATCAAATTGGAGCTTATGAACTCATATTGGAACTTTAATGGTGGTTTTGTTTTAAGAGTGTTTTGTTGAGTTGTGTTGCTTGGTTCTGGTTTATTTTAGTGTTTACAGGTGTTCTGGAAAGTATTGAAAAGTTTGGGATTAAATTGAGTTTTGGGGGTTGAAATTTTGGTTCCTGCAGTAACCGAATTCGGTTTCGGGAGCCTGCGTCAACCGGTCGACCGGTTGGTCCCAGGAACCGGACTTCCGGTTGGGAACCGGCCTGCCGGTTGGGGCTTTTTCCCGAACCCTAATTTTTCCCGTTTTTAAGTATTTTAGGGTATTATCATCCTTTTCATCGATAGGGTTAAGCTTAGTTTGCATTTTAAATCCCCGATAAGTATTTAGCGAGTCTCTCATCGAATTTTGAATATTATGGTTTAGGGCCCTGTAAAACGTCGAGCTGCACTTCCACTCAGGCTGACCGGCACACTTGAGCAAGGAACGAGGTAAGATAGCGTAAGAATATATATATAATGTTTATGCTTGTTTTGGATGTTATTATAAGTACGGTGTTACCAACACGAGTACCCAGGGTACGTCGTGTTCGTGGTACAACACTTAGTAATTCTCGGGAGTACAATCAGGGCTCTACCAACACAAGTACGGAGTTGGTACTTTAGTGCATTTGGTATAGTAGTCGTACTACCCTTAAGAACGTTCTTAATCATTTGGTGAGCTTCGTTGATAAGCTCAGGGCAGCTTAATCATAAAGCTGGTCACGTGTTACTTTTATTTAATTCTTACATATCTTACTGAGTCTGTTGACTCATCAGTTTGCTACCTTGTGTAGGTAAAGGAAAAGCAAAGCTGGAGGAACAGTGAGATGGAACTCGGCATGATTGTACATATCGCGGCAGTGCAACTCGGAGGGTTTCGATCTTATATTATTTTGAGTCTGTATTTTGGAAATGCATGTCCGCTAACTTTTAAAAAAAAAAATATAAATATATGTATGTACATATTAGTAAAATATTTTAAACTAGTATTTTGATACTCGGGATCCCGATCCTTATAATCATTAAATATATAAATTTTAAGCAAGTTAGATTTCGTGTATTACTATTATTATAAAATACGGGCGTTACAGTTTGGTATCAGAGCCACCGGGTTGTTCACTGATGACCGTCAAGATATGTACAATCAAGGCCAGTGTCGAGTTCAACTCACGGTTCCGTAAGCTTTATTTCTTTTGCAAACTGTTTTAAGATATGTGGTGTTGTATATATGATTAAATATTAATTGCGGTCCTGAAATGTTTGACCACTGTCTGACCTACGTGCCTTGTGGGTTCGCAGGCTAAGTCCTAAATAATGGACGACCAGCGAAACGTTAGAAGGCAGGGTGAATTGGTTGAGACTGGAGGTGGTCGGGGTGGTAGAAATCCCCAAAACCCCCGTGGACGCGGTAGAGGCCGCGGTCGAATTCCGAGAGGTGGACAGGAGAATCCACCTCAGGCCCCTGTTGATTGGGAACAAAGGTTTGCTGAAATGCAAACTAGAATTGAGCAGCAAGAAGAAGAGATCCGGCGACTCAGACAACGGGATGCCCCTGTTGAGCCTCCCCTGCAACCGGCCGTTGCAGTTCCTGCAGTCCCTGCGGTGCCAGCTGAGCAACATGTTGCTGGTAACCGCATGGAGCCTTTGTATGAGAGGTTCAGAAAACAAGCGCCTCCAGTATTTCTGGGAGGCCCTGATGTTTTAAAGGCGGAGCAGTGGTTGACTGTTATTGAGAAAATATTGAACTTTATGGGAGTAGCCGGAAATGATAGGGTGGCATGTGCCACGTTCCAATTTCAGGAGGATGCCCTGATTTGGTGGGAAATGGTATCCCTCACTAGGGATGTGACTAGAATGACCTGGGAAGAGTTCCGGGAATTGTTTAACGCCAAATATTACAACGAGGCGGTCCGCAGTGCAAAGCGGAAGGAATTTATTGAGTTGGTACAAGGTGAGAGTATGTCAGTGACCGAGTATACTACCAAGTTTGATCGCTTGGCCAAGTTGGCCTCCGGAATTGTACCAACAGATTTCAGCAAGAAAGAAAAATATTTGGCTGGGCTGAATGCCAAAATCAGACATGACTTGGTTATTACAACAAGTGATACCACAACCTATGCAGAAATGGTTGATAAGGCTCTTCGAGCTGAAGGGGCAGTCAAATTTTTACAAGAAACCCGAGAGTCTTCTGGTGTTGGTGGGACTACTACTCTCCCTATGTCGGGTCCTGAGAAAGAGAGTGGGGGTTCTACTTTTGAACAGAAGAAAAGAACTTTTCCATCTTCGGGAAGTTCAGGACAAGGTAAAAGGTTTCGAGGAAACCAGAATAGAGGAGGACGTCAGACTTATTCTTATCCTGAGTGCCCGCGTTGCAAGAAGCATCATCCCGGGTCTCGTAACCGAGAGCCTGTTTTCAGTGTGGTTCGGTGGGACATCTCAGGAAAGACTGTCCTCAGTTGAAGAAAGAGGAACCAAAGCCTGAGGTCAGACCTGTACCTGCCCCTGCACGTGTCTTTGCTATTACTCAGGCAGATGCTGCTGCCAGCCCTTCAGTAGTTGCAGGTCAGCTTCTAATCAATGGTTTTGTTTATACTGTCTTATTTGATTCGGGTGCTACTCGGTCTTATGTATCATCAAGAGTTTTAGATCAGTTTATTAGACCTAGTGAGATTTTTGAGACGGGGTTTGGAACCCTGTTGCCTAATGGGGAATTGATTATTTCAAGAAAGTGGATTAGATCAGTAATAATTAGAATTGAAGATAGAGAATTGAGTGCTGATCTCGTGGAGTTGCCATTGACCGAATTTGACATTATACTTGGTATGGATTTTTTGTCCAAATACTCTGCTAGTATTGATTGTAAACGGAAAATGGTGACTTTTGAACCGGAAAACGAGGAACCTTTTGTTTTTGTTGGCTCGGTCCAAGGTTCTCGTGTCCCTAGAATCTCAGCACTGAAAGCTAGGGATTTATTACGAGATGGATGTGTTGGATTTCTCGCAGTGGTAGTGGATTCCAGTAAACCTGTGTTACTTGGGCCAGAAGAAGTTAATGTGGTTAAGGAATTCCTGGATGTGTTTCCCGAGGAATTACCGGGATTACCACCTCAGCGTGAGATAGATTTCATCATTGATTTAATCCCTGAGGCAGAACCTGTTTCAAAGGCACCCTACCGAATGGCACCTGCTGAATTAAAAGAACTAAAGATACAACTCCAAGGGATGTTGGATCTAGGGTTCACTCGGCCTAGTGTGTCACCTTGGGGAGCCCCTGTGCTGTTTGTGAAGAAGAAAGATGGAACTCTTCGGATGTGTATCGATTACCGGGAACTGAATAAGTTAACCATCAAAAATAAATATCCTCTGCCCAGAATTGACGATTTGTTTGACCAACTCCAGGGGAAGACTGTATTTTCTAAAATTGACTTGAGGTCTGGGTATCATCAATTGAGAATTCGAGAAGAGGATATCCCGAAGACAGCTTTCTGAACCAGGTATGGTCATTATGAATTCCTGGTTATGTCTTTTGGGTTAACAAATGCGCCGGCAGCTTTTATGGATCTCATGAATAGGGTATTCAAGGATTTCCTCGATAATTTTGTAATTGTATTTATCGATGATATTCTTGTGTACTCTCGATCAGAAGCAGAGCATGAGCAACACCTTCGAATGGTTCTGCAGCGACTTAGAGACCATAAACTCTATGCAAAGTTCAAAAAGTGTGAGTTTTGGCTGTCACAAGTGTCTTTTCTGGGGCATATTGTTGGAAAAGATGGAATTATGGTTGATCCAGGAAAGATTGAAGCGGTGAAGAATTGGCCTAGACCTAAAACGATCCATCGAAATTCGAAGTTTTCTCGGTTTAGCGGGTTATTATCGGCGTTTTGTGGAAGGATTTTCCAAAATTGCGATGCCGTTATCCGAGTTAACCAGGAAGAATCAGCGATTTATATGGTCAGATAAGTGTGAAAAGAGTTTTCAAGAGCTGAAGCAACGATTGATCACAGCTCCTGTTCTAGCCTTGCCTTCTGATCAAGAAAAGTTTGTGGTGTATTGTGACGCTTCAAGGCAGGGTTTAGGCTGTGTGTTAATGCAAGCAGATAAAGTCATAGCTTATGCTTCTCGGCAACTGAAAGATTATGAACAGCGTTACCCAACTCACGACCTGGAACTTGCAGCAGTGGTGTTCGCCTTGAAAATTTGGCGACATTACTTGTATGGTGAAAGGTGTGAGATCTATACTGACCACAAGAGTCTCAAGTATTTCTTCACTCAGAAGGATTTGAATATGAGACAGAGAAGGTGGTTAGAGTTAGTGAAAGACTATGACTGTGAAATCCTGTATCATCCTGGAAAGGCAAATGTTGTGGCTGATGCCTTAAGCAGAAAAGGACCTGATCAGATATCCAACATGGTTATGATTTCCTCTCAGCTAGCCTCAGAAATGGCTAGAGCAAACATTGAGTTGGTGACTGAGGAATTATTTAATCTGACACTTCAGTCAGATTTGTTGGAAAGAATCAGAATAGCTCAGTTAGAAGATTCAGAATTGACTAAGATTCGAGAAGATGTCTTAGCAGGCAAAGCTAAGGACTTCTCCGTTGCTGACAATGGGATGCTGTTGTTTAAGGCACGGGTGTGTGTCCCTGATTTCATTGAGCTTAAGAAAGAAATTTTAGAAGAAGCTCATACTACCCCTTACTCATTACATCCAGGAACCACCAAAATGTACCAAGATTTAAAGCCCTATTTCTGGTGGTACGGGATGAAGAGGGATGTAGTGGACTATGTCACTAAATGCCTAACCTGTCAGCAAATCAAAGCCGAGCATCAACGACCGGCAGGGTTACTTCAACCGTTAACACTTCCGGAATGGAAGTGGGAAGACATTGCGATGGACTTTGTGGTTGGCTTGCCTAAAACCACAGGATTGTACGACTCAGTTTGGGTCGTGGTGGATCGTTTTACAAAGTCAGCACATTTCTTACCTGTTAAGGTAACCTATTCAGTGGATCAGTATGCTGATTTGTATGTGAAAGAAATTGTTCGTCTTCATGGGGTACCGAAGTTAATCATTTCAGATAGGGACCCCAAATTTACCTCAAAGTTTTGGATGAGTTTGCAAAAGGCTATGGGAACTAACTTGAAGTTCAGCACAGCCTTTCATCCTCAAACAGATGGTCAATCTGAACGAACCATCCAGACACTTGAAGACTTGCTACGAGCTTGTGTTATGGACTTTGGAGGGTCATGGAGTAAGTATTTGCCTCTGATTGAATTCTCCTACAATAATAGCTATCAAAGTACCATAGGAATGGCTCCCTATGAGCTGCTCTATGGAAGAAAATGTCGTTCCCCAATTCATTGGGACGAAACAGGAGAACAGAAATACTTAGGCCCTGAATTAGTCCAGAAAACGAATGAAGTAATAGACAAGATCAAAGCTCGAATGCTTGCTTCTCAAAGCAGGCAGAAAAGTTATGCAGATCCCAAGCGACGAGATGTTACATTCCAATCTGGTGATCATGTCTTTTTACGTGTATCCCCGATGAAAGGAGTCAGACGTTTTGGAAAGAAAGGTAAACTGAGCCCTAGGTTTATTGGACCTTTCGAAATTCTGGAAAGAGTTGGGCAAGTGGCTTATAGGTTAGCCCTACCTCCAGCATTATCAGCAGTGCATAATGTATTTCATGTTTCTATGCTGAGGAAGTATGTGTCTGATCCAATGCATATTTTGAGTTACGAAGCATTGGAATTGCAACCTGATTTATCATATGACGAACAACCAGTGCAAATTCTGGATAAAAAGGAAAAGGTTCTCCGAACCAAAACCATATCACTGGTCAAGGTACTTTGGAGAAATAGTAAAGTGGAAGAAGCCACTTGGGAATTAGAATCTGATATGAGGGCCCAGCATCCTGAGTTGTTCAGGTAGATTTCGGGGGCGAAATCCTTTTAACGGGGGGATAATTGTAAAGACCGCATATGATTAATATTTTGAAATATTAAATAATTAGGGTTTATGTATGGATTTTATTATTATCAATAATATTATGATTATGGAAATTTATTTGAGTGCATATATATTTATTATGCTATCTATGTAATTTCTCAATTTCTGTGACTGTGTCCGGAAGCTGTGGAAAGCGGCGTTGGGCCTATAGAGAGTCGCATTTTATAATTTAGATTATTATCGGGGTATTATCGTTAAATGGTAGAGGCGTTAGAATTTTCGGGGCCTTTTTAATTGACCATTTTACCCTTGTTAGTCATAATAGGGTTATTTTAATTTAAAGGGGCATTTAGGTCTTCTTACTAATGGGTTTTTGTCCTTTGTGCATTGATTTTTAAATAGTATATATATATATATAAAAATAAAAAGAAAAAGTTGATTATTAAGCTGAAAACAAAAGAAAGAAAGAAACAAAGAGAAACAAGGCAACCTAGAATTCTCCTTTCTCTTCCTCCTTCGAATCACTCTGCAACCAGCCAAGACTTTTGTTTTTCTCAACTAAAATAAAGGAATTCTTGTAGGTTTGAAGCTGAAATCAAGGTATGGGGTTTTGATTTTAATTTCTCTAAGTTTTCTCAATTTTAGTTTGATGTTCATATGTGAATTTTGGCAATTGGTAGCTGTTTTCATTGGGATTGTTTGGGGTAGTTTGCTGATACTAATTGGAGATTGTTGTTATTATTTTTAAGCTAAAGAAGTTGGTATTTTAATGTTTGAATCAAATTGGAGCTTATGAACTCATATTGGAACTTTAATGGTGGTTTTGTTTTAAGAGTGTTTTGTTGAGTTGTGTTGCTTGGTTCTGGTTTATTTTAGTGTTTACAGGTGTTCTGGAAAGTATTGAAAAGTTTGGGATTAAATTGAGTTTTGGGGGTTGAAATTTTGGTTCCCAGACCAGAACCGGAATTCCGGTTCGGAGCTCGTCAACTCTGGCCGACCGGTTGGTCCTGTGAACCGACTTCGTTGGGAACCGGCCTGCCGGTTGGGGCTTTTTCCCGAACCCTAATTTTTCCCGTTTTTAAGTATTTTAGGGTATTATCATCCTTTTCATCGATAGGGTTAAGCTTAGTTTGCATTTTAAATCCCCGATAAGTATTTAGCGAGTCTCTCATCGAATTTTGAATATTATGGTTTAGGGCCCTGTAAAACGTCGAGCTGCACTTCCACTCAGGCTGACCGGCACACTTGAGCAAGGAACGAGGTAAGATAGCGTAAGAATATATATATAATGTTTATGCTTGTTTTGGATGTTATTATAAGTACGGTGTTACCAACACGAGTACCCAGGGTACGTCGTGTTCGTGGTACAACACTTAGTAATTCTCGGGAGTACAATCAGGGCTCTACCAACACAAGTACGGAGTTGGTACTTTAGTGCATTTGGTATAGTATTCGTACTACCCTTAAGAACGTTCTTAATCATTTGGTGAGCTTCGTTGATAAGCTCAGGGCAGCTTAATCATAAAGCTGGTCACGTGTTACTTTTATTTAATTCTTACATATCTTACTGAGTCTGTTGACTCATCAGTTTGCTACCTTGTGTAGGTAAAGGAAAAGCAAAGCTGGAGGAACAGTGAGATGGAACTCGGCATGATTGTACATATCGCGGCAGTGCAACTCGGAGGGTTTCGATCTTATATTATTTTGAGTCTGTATTTTGGAAATGCATGTCCGCTAACTTTTAAAAAAAAAAATATAAATATATGTATGTACATATTAGTAAAATATTTTAAACTAGTATTTTGATACTCGGGATCCCGATCCTTATAATCATTAAATATATAAATTTTAAGCAAGTTAGATTTCGTGTATTACTATTATTATAAAATACGGGCGTTACAAAGATACCCTTTTAATAGTCATTAAACTCTTATCTTTTGTTAAGGGCATATTAGTCTTTTAATTTGAGGATTTTGTTTTATATGAGCACGATATATTCAGATTTAATATTTGATTTATTAAAAATGGGTAAATATTATTTTGGACCCTGTGTTTTGTTAAATGACAAATTGGACCCTGTATTTTCTAAAATAGTAAAAATAGGACCCTGAGCTTAATTTTTGACAACTTTTTTTTTTAATACAACCAACTTGAAGACAATGCTTAATACGAACAGATACAAAAAATGTAAACAGTTTTGTCATAGCACTTTTAGATCGGATTATAATTAAATTTTATTTTGACAAAAAATCAATTCAGGGTCCTATTTGTACTATTTTAGTAAATACATGGTCCATTTTGTCATTTAACAAAACACAGGATCCAATTGGTAACTTTTGCAAAACAGAGGGTCCAAAATGGTATTTACCCATTAAAAATTGATAAATGTAAAAATAGGTTAGAATAAACCCTAGAAACTATCATTCCTTCTTCACTCTCTCTCTCTCTCTCTTTCTCTCGATTTTGCTAACTGGTCATAAAGGAATTCAAGTAGAAACTGTTGGTTAAATTTCACTTATAATCAATCTTATTATTTGCCACATAACCATACAACAAAGGAATTACACTTAAAAGTGATTACAATAAAATCTTAACAACATTACACAACTAGGTCAAGACTGAAAGTTAATTACAATCAACTCCGGATTATAGTAAAAACTTAAGCTAAATCTCTGAGGCAGGTTGACGAAGACGTAGCCCTAGATTTGGGGTGAGCTCCAAAATCATTCTGAGTGTTTTTTCTTCTCTTCCCTTCTCATTTTTATTTTTCAATTTGTGCTTAGATCTATTGTTGTGTGCATTCTTATAGATTCAAGCAAGTTCTTGGCAAGATCTTTTTATGATATTGCTAGGGTTTCTTATAGTCTATGTTTGTGTGTGAATGTGTTGTATTTGTGATTTTGGGGGATTCTCGATCATTCTAAGAAAGATTCTTTGACTCTTAGGGATACTACACAAGTTTTGTGGTCGTTTGTGTCTAATAAACTCAATATTAATGTAGTAAATTTAACCAATGTATGATGATCATGAATAGATAGCTATATATAGGTTCTAATTAATATCTTTTTATTTGATAATTATGATTTTTTTTTTTTTTTGATAAGTTGATAATTATGATTTGTTTGAAAAACTTCAAATTGTTCTAAGAAAGTTCAAAATATTCTATCATGGTTAGCCAATCAATGAGCAATAATATTAAAATTGTGATTGATCCGAGAATAAAATATCTCTAATTAAAAACTAGATATATAAAATCTTAAGAGTTGTTTGGCTTCAAAACTTAAAGACTGTTAGAAACAGAAAACAATTTTTTTAAAAATAATAGGAGACGTTTGACTCAATTTCTAAAAAATACTTTTCTAAAATTTGAGTTAAAAAAAACTAAAAATCAAAAAACATCTAATTATTGTTTTTCTTTTTTTAAAATTATATGTCTTTTTGTCTAACACATTCTTTTTTATATTTTCTCTCAGGTTTGAGTTTGGAGTCAAAATCTAAGTTAAATCTCTTTTTTTATTTATACATTAATATTGTAACTAAATATTTTAAACATTAATGTTTTTGCGCACTTTATAACTTATTTATAATTTTTTTTTTAAAAAAAAAAAAAGAAAGAAGTGACCATCATATCTATTAAAACTACATATACAATATCATATTAAAAAAAAAAAAAAAAGAAGATATAATTACTTTAGAAAATAGAGAATGCTAAAAATGTAATATATATATATATAAAGATATATTTAGACACAACAAAGTTCATTGTATGATGATTAATAATATATATTATAGTTTTTCCTTTTTATTCTTGTTAAATTCATTTTTTATAATAACCATATATATGCACGGTGGAGCTAATTTCAATATAATCTTAAACTTCATTAATTATATATAAAATATTCCATTAATTAGTATTATATATGATCATGAAGTGGTCTCTCTAAATATATCTCTCTTAGTGAAAATGATGCAGAATATGTTCTCCACCACAAAGAAATTGGCCAGCAAGGCCATTATATATATACATACATATATATATATCTATAAATATATAAATATATATATATAAGCACCCCGGGACCAAAAAGTTAGGGTATATTACATATAAATGTTCATATTGGCACACCAACCACAAACCAATATATAGAAGATGCTTAATTTGATTCTTTTGCCAACAATTTGGTACAATTTTCTAAGGCCCTCTAATGATAACTTGAAAGAGTGTTTAGTTTTTCAGTCATCTCATGTGAAAATGCCAAAGAAAAAAAAAAGTAGAAAGAAAAAAATTCATATATATATATATGGTCCACACTTTGCTAGTGGTTGGAAATTGTACTTATCTCCTTTACTATAAGTAGATCAATTAATATATATTTTGTAAGATAAAGAGGAATATTATAATTAGCAATTCACAAAGTTATATATATTTATATGTATATACATAATAGTGCCACATATTTATAAGATTAGACATGTCCCTATATATTGGACTAATTTGGACACATGCAACACAAAGAATATATATTATATTATTGAAAAAAAAAAATTGAGAATAGATTTACAATTCAAATATATATATATATATGAGTGTAGTAATGTGTATTATAATTATTGATAATTATTGATGAGTAGGTAAAGAAAATTTGAGTTTTTATAGTTAATTTTTTTATTTAGTTAGAATTTTTTTTATTTTCACATTATATATAAATCGAGGTTATTCTATCAGCTAAAAAATTAATTAAGAAAAAATGTTTTTAGGTGAAAAAAAATTAAATTTAACTTAAATATTTTTGTATATACATATATGTATATAAATATAAGATTATTCGATATGGGTTGATATATTTTCATGTCTTTTTCATGCTAATTATGAACTGTAGAAGGAGAAATGGAATTTGTTAATTTGTGGAATAAAATCAAACTTAAGAAAAAAGGTAGCCTAGTTCCTTTCTTTCTTTCCTTTTTATGTGTTTTTTTTTTTTTAATATTATTATTATTATTAGTTTTGAAAGTGAAAATTTTGTCTTTATTTTTAATTGACTGAAAAATAATATAATGCAATTAATTGAGATCTCATCGCTTTCGCTATATTCATAAAAATGATAGTTTGACGTTTTCTTTTTCTTATTAATCAACAAAAGATGCCTTTCTTCTTTTTATTATTTTTTTAATTTGTTAATTGATGAGAAAAAATAATATATATTGGAAAGTATAAAGTTTTGCCAAGTGTCCATACTAGACAAAACTTCAAAGAAAAAAGCATTATTATTTGGTATTTTATGGACGTGTTATATTGACATGAATGTATATCATTTTAAATTAGTAAGTGTTTTTTGTATTAATTATTAAATTATAGTGTAAAATTCGAAATTAAAATGTACTAATAATAATGTGTTACTTTTGTGATGTTTGGTACTTTAAAATTCAATATTAATATTTGGGTAAAGGTTAAGGAAAGTTTTTGTGTAGTGTAATTTCTCACTAAAATGAGCCAAAAACTACTTGGCATGCACACATATACATTTGGTCCATATGTATAGATATATATAATATATTAACCCAATCATTCTCTATAGACAAGTTAAGGTTAGTTCATTATTAAGGGCAAGTCATGATTGAATCACTACATGTCAACACACAACACAAGGTATTTTCTTAGCTAGGGTTTTGAATGATCATATATATATATAATATAAATATATTACATGAACAAGTGGTGAATGTAGATTCATTTTTTGATTTTGTGGGGACCATATATATTATTGCGCATGATGTAAATATATATACATCCATACATGTGTATGTACATATATATATATATATATGTTTCTATTATATTATTAATTGAATTACAACAACTAAAAAAATTCACAACAAAATTTGTGATGAAAAATAAAAAAATTATGACTAATTATAAATAATAATTTCTATGTTGTGACTAAAAAATTCGTGGTTAAATGTATTAGTCACAAAAATCACAATTTATTGTGATAAATATGTTTTTAGTTATAATACTTATGTAACTAAAACTAAATTATTAGTGACAATTACTTTTATGTAAATACTATATTTTAATCATAAGTAATTTTTTGTTGTGACTAAAGATCACATTTAGTCGCAAAAAAATTATATTACGACTAAAAGGTTGTCACTAAATAATTGTATTTTTTTTAGTAAAGTTTAGTACTTGATAGAATTTTAATTAATTATTTGATGATATTTTAATGCATTAATTGATTTATTTCTACATATATGGACTCAATCCCTTGCATTATTAATTAATTACATGTATTGTGACAGTTAGTAGTCCCGTGATCCGTAAGGGGAAATACCAGGTAAGCTGTGCAATCCCACACCGCCTGGGGAAGGTCAAGTGGGATGATTCTGAGACTGTGTAGGTATGGGACTACACAGTTGAAAAGGGCTTAAATGGATTGATTGGTACTACATATATCAACAAGGTGTATCTTGTTTTTCGGTAGCCCATCTCGAAAGAACTCCACAGTTAAGCGTGCTTGGCCTGGAGCAATTTCAAGGATGGGTGACCTCCTGGGAAGTTTTCCCAGTATGCGTGTGAGTGAGGACAAAGCACGCTGGAAACACTCGTGTTGGTCTGTGGGGTCAGTCATCAGTCCATGAAGCAGCCAGAGTGGCGTACTCGTGTATAAGAGCCTTCATTCTGTGGGTGTAAGGGCCCAATGAAAACTTGAAGCGGGGATGTTACATGTATTATTATATTTATCGTTTAATTATATTTGGAACATTATTCAAGAAGCATTATATATAAGTTGAAAACCCTAAGACATAATTATTTAGGATTATTTAGTCAAACATTAAAAATGCATGGTTTTGTTGTTTTATGATTATCCTTATATAATATATTTGAGTTTTAATTAAAATAATTTAATATATATTTATGATTAAGAATAAATAAGACTTGTTTTTTTAAAATAAATAAATAAATAAAACCACAAGATTGGCTTAATAATTAACAGTACGTATGATTGGTTAGCTATATGTTTGTTAAGTTTGTTATCAGTTAGTTCTTTTATGGTTTGTAGTCATTGTCATATAATATACATATATATATATATACATATCTATATTACAATAAATATGATTATGTTTAAGGTTTATGATGCTAATATAGAAAAACAATATTATATTATAATAACAAGATATTTCAAGGACATTTCAATCTATATGCGTAAATATTGCCTTAATTAGTCTTTAATTGATTATAGTAATTAGTAGTATATTTTGAATGCTAGCATGTATATATAAAGGGTAAATATTTTTTTTTTTTGAATGAAAGATGAATTTTATTCAGGTAAATATTATTTTGAATTCTATACTTTGTAAAAGTTATATATAAAATGATAAAATAGACTATGTATTTTCAAAATGATATAAATAGGATTTTGAAGTGATCTAATTTTGTCAAAATAAAATTTAATAATAATTCGATTTAGAGATGTTATGATTAGCTTTTCTACATTTATTTGTTCATGTTAAAAATTGTTTTCAGATTGTCTATATTTAAAAAAATATTGAAAATTTAGCTCAGAATTCAATTTTAATCATTTTGAAAAATATAAAGTTTATTTTTTCATATTTAACAAAACAGATCTACTCGGTAACTTTTGTAAAACACAGAATCCAAAATAATATTACCCATATATAAATGAATTAGCCTTTTCACAATTTCATCTCCATAACTCAATTCTCGTTCTTCTTCACTTTTTTTTTATCAAAACTTTCTAGCTTCAACTTATCATAATAAGTGAAAAAGATGAGAATAGACACTAGTAACAATAAACGGGTAATATTAATTAATTTAATTAAGGAAATTTATAAATATTGTAATTAGTATAATTAAGTATAACTATTATAATTTATAACAATCTCATTATCATATTTTGTAATATTTACTTACTATATCCTATATAAGTATAGGTTAACTGGTCATTTCTAAGTTGAACAATCATAAGGAAAAAAAAATAGTACTCATTTTACAGTAATGTGTTTTAAATTAAACTATTATATATAATTTATGCCTTTTAATCAATTATTTACATTCTCAATCACATGTATTTTTGTTATTTTCTTTGAAAAATCATTAATTATTCTAATTAAACACTCATAGATTCAATCTTTATCTAAATTTCTTCCACAACAACTTATATACACGAATTCATATATAAGAACCTTCTTGATAATTTCACGTGAAAAACCCCATTGGATAAAGTATATATTTATGCATTTATGGAGTACATTTCAAACAAAACATTATTAACATGGTCCCATACATTTGACAAATTAATATTGACTATATATATATAGGAACACGATTTTATCCCGTGATACTTTCACGGAATGTATTCTGTGATGTACAGCAGCCGTTAGATGGGAGATTTATTAGATCTGAGGGCTGAGGTTAATCTTGAGGTAATTAGAGTTAAAAAATGGCAACGTACCCTGAGACCCATCTATTGTACTATAGAATATATTCTGTGAAAATACAGGAACAAAATCATATCCCTATATATATATATATATATATTGAAACAGATACTATTTGTTTTGTTTTTTTTACAAATTAGTACCAGTTCTAGACTCAATAATTAAACTTTTTTTTTAATTATTATTATTATGATTAACATAGGTACGTTATGATCAATATGGTACTATTGATTATCATCAATCTCAATATACAATATATAATTTAGTTTATTTTTTGCTAATAAAAATAACTTTTAAAAAGGTCTACTATGTATAATATATATATATATATATATAGCACGTACTATCATGCATGTTGAGTGTCCAAAAACATTCCTATAGTCACATTCATTTACCTAAACTTACATATATATATATTTAATTTTATACAATAATTAAATTCATTTTCAATTGTCCATATACATATATATATATATATTATATTAATAATTAAGGGGTTAAGTTAAACTTAAAACTTATTATCTCTATTTCTAATTAAGGTGATCAATGTATATATATATATACATTTATATTGTATGATATAATATTGTATATATGATATATATTTATGTATATATATTATTCTGATCATGTTTAGATCAATAATCTCTTATGTCTTGTTATCAAGTAGTTTATAAAATTTTGATGATCAGTACATATATATTATATATATATATATATATATATATAAAGTTTAACTAGTATATAGCTAGCTTCATTATTATTGGTCTTGAACTACATACAAAATAAAGATGTCGAGTCCATATCCACAAAGATATTTGCCCTAGACATTATAGAAGTGGGGTACTACACTATACTCTTATATATATATATATATATAAATATATAAATATATATATATATATGCGCATTATATAATTAATTGTTGATATGAGATAAATGTCTGCACCGCCCACTTCCCTTGAAATAGATATGTAAGTCTACCACTGCCATTAAACCCTTCTCACGTTTCTATCATCAAAATAATATATGTAAATGTATATATACATCTAATGCATGCATGCATGTTAATTGTTACATACATATATGTATGACATTCAACCATACATATATAATAAATTGAGATCAAATTCAATATCTATTTTAAATGGGACCTTATTCATTTAGTAATGGACAATATATGTCGACTGATCTTATTATAGAAATTGATATGCTATAATCTTAGAAAGGATATATGAGTTATATGAATTAATAATTAGTAGCACACAATCATATATTTAGTTACATGTCATGGTATATATATATTTGTATCATGTTTCTGTTTAAATATAATATATAAATATATATATGTATAGACTTGAAAAACTATTGCATAGGCATATGATGTATTGGATCATATTCACTAAATCCAATCCAATTATGTGTTGGATATTAAATTTTACATTGAAATGTTAAATTAGATGGGTTCTATTCTAAATGTATTTTCATGTATATTTATTTATATTAGTTCAGATTTATTCAATACATTGAGTATGATAAGATTCTTCCATTTAGATTATTTTATCAAATTGGATATATCCAATCTAATAATATTAATAACAAGGAAACTTTTAATATTAATTTCTATATATAACATAAAATTTAATTATTTATCTAAACTAAATAAAAATACTACATTTATTAAATTCAATTAGATATATATGGTTGTATTAAATTTGGAGAATTACCCCATATACTATTTTATTAATTTTTTTTTCAAATTTATGGATTGGGTTTCTAAAGTGGTTGCAGCACTAGTTGCAATAGGGGTCTCTATACAATTTTTTGTTGCAATTTAAGTTACAGCACTAGTTACAATAGGAGTTTCTATGTAGAATTTCGTAAAAATACAAAAAAGAAAAAAAAAAAAAAACTGATTTGAAGTGTAAAAAAGAAAAAAAAAAAAACCACATTAGACTTTTGGATAGAGACATTTTGATATTAATTAAATTAAATATTTAAAAATAACATCCAATTTAATTATCATTATGAGAGTAACTTGTAATTAAATCGGTCAGTTGATTGAATACACACCCTACTTATATATAAGTAAACAAGGCCAAAAACAAAATTTATGATTTCATTGTAGATTTACTCCTCTTTTTGAAAATATGTGATTAGTAATGATAGAAACAATTTAATCATTGATATTATTATTTTTCTTTAGTGCTTGCTTGCTACTGCTAGCATATATATAAATATATATATATATTTATATATATAAGTGTGATCATCTCTTATGGAGTTTATTGTTTCCTTCTTTCTTATTAGTTTATTCTTTTTTGATTTGACACATACAAGGTTATGTTACATGTTTTACTCTTTATATAAATATAAATTAACAAATGAAATGTACAGAAATGTCTAGATCATATATATATAAATATATATATATATTAGTGGGATTCAATCGTGTGTTTCATAAAATCCGTAAAATACGCGTAGTCATGTCAAATAAGCATGCCCCCGCGGCCACGTACGGTGGTCGGAGCACTTTCACTTATATATACATTTTATATATATATTATAATCAATCACACATATATATATTATATATATAAGCCTCTCCTATTGGAAAACCAAATAATATTCATGATAATGTACGGCTCTTACCTATATATATCTACAGCTCATATCATCATTAACATGTTATATATATACTTGATGTTATTGATATTATATATATATCTGTTATATATATATAAGTATTTTCACGATCAACTTGCAAGAACAATCATGCTGTATAGTACTATTTTGCCAAAGACAAGGTCAATATATATATATATAATTCAGTGGCCATGAGTTTCTGTTAACCCTAGCTCGTCTGGTTATATTGTGATCATGAGTTTATAAAGTTTTTTGTGTTGTGACCAATGTTAGGGCAAATATAATTCGGACCCTGTATGTTTTTAAATGATATAAATTAATTATTAAAAAATTAAATTTAATAATAATATAATCTGACTTAATTAAAGGTATATATATTATGATTAGATTATTGATTATATTTTTTTAAAAAAAATTACTTTAGCTATAACTATTTTTGGTCTCTAAGACTATCTTGGTAGTAGGACTTTGTTCATTATCTTGTTTATTTTTAGGACGTTGAGAGTATTTTAATTGGTTCAATTTATGTTATTAATTATATAACTATCTTGTCCAAGGTCAAATTTGGAAATTCTCATGTTTTTATTGCTTCATAATTTACTGTGCAATTATTTATTACGATTGTTATCGCGTCATGATTGAACATTATTTAGTTATTAATTTTTTTTTATTCTAAATTAAAATAATAAAAGTGTTATTACTTAATTTCTATCGAAAAATCTTTGACCAACTGAAATTACTAGTAAATATTTTACTTTCTTTCAAACATATACAAATACAATTAATAATTATTCTTAATTTTATTTCAACATTTATTTGTTTGTGTATAGCCAAAGAGGGTTTCCAAAAAGCTGGGAATGGTCTCACGCTTCATATTTATTAAATACATTAATTCTTAACCTTAGGATGTGATTATATATATATTATATATACCCAAATGACACGTCAACATCGATGTAACATCCCCACTTATATATATAATATATATTATAATGGAGTTTATATATATATATCACGTGGGAACAAGTACGTGCATGTCAGGGCATTTTGAGCATGCTTGAATGAGAGGTCCTAGTTCAAAATCATCATCAATTTCCTACTCATCATTTACCATCTCTCAAAAATAATAATGTTTATATATATAGGAATATGATTTTGTTTCGTTATTCTTCTTTCAGAGATTGTAATCTGTGATGTACGGCAGCCGTCAGATGAGGGAACTATTTGATCTGATTGCTGAGATTGATCTAAGGGTAATTAAGGTTAAAAAGTAGAAGCGTACCCTGACACTCATTTAATGTACCCTGAGACCCATCCAATGTACTACAAAATACATTCCGTGAAAGTAATTCCGGAACAAAATCATATCTATATATATATAAAATCACAATTAATAATGCTATTATTAGATGATGATCGATGGATGACTTAGAAAATTAATATTGAAAAATATTATTTTGTACCTTATATAAAAGTTATATATTAAAATTCGTGTTTTGTTAAATAATATGTAAGATTTTGTATATCTTTTTGGTACAAAAATATAATATCTTGACTTTGATTTTTGTCAATATTTTTTAACATAATAACAAACCTAAAACCATTTTTTATAATATGAATAGATGAAAAAAAAAAGCTATATATATAATCACTATAATTCTTTTAGGTTGGATTATTATTAAATTTTATTTTTTATAAAAATTAAACTCAAGTTGAGCACTTTAGTGATGCAATTGGCAAGTGAACAACGAGTCTTGGTTGAAGACTCAAGCTTGTGGGCTTGGTAGAAGCGGCTATGACTCTTCTTTAGATCTTCTATCAGTCTAGCCCTTCTTCCACATGAGATCTTATTTTTCCTAACTAGCACCACTTTCCAATGAAAAAAATCCAGCTCTGTGGAGATGAACAATAAGGAATGTATGTGGGTCCTTCTTCATCGAAGTGTACAATTCTCTAAAAAATGTGCGATCCAAGAATTTTAAGTGAGTTAGTGCCTGAATTACATTTTGGGAATGCTTAAGTGTTAAGGGTATCTTGCTATGGGCACATACATGCGCTCCAATACTTGACTTTCGGAATTATTTACCAGCTTGTTTGAGAGTATTATTTTATACTATTTTAACAAATACAAGGTCTAAATTGTAATTTAACAAAACAAAGTTTCCAATCAGTAATTTTTATAAAACATAAGATCCAAAATAATATTTATTAGTTGTAAAAAAAATAAAAAAATAGTACGTGTTTATGGGTACTGCTGTAAACACAGATTGAACTTTTTGACACGGCACAAAACTAGCACGAGCTCAGAAGATACAAGCATGACACGACATGAAAAATACGGGTTTGGGCAAGACATAACAAAAAAAAAAATATGTCCTTAAGCACGACAAAACATAAGAAGCACGAATAGACTGGCCTGAAAGGCACGACACACGACATGTCCGAAAAATATGACACAACATATTAAAATCTTATAATTTATTAACAATAATAATAATAATAAAATATGCATTTATCAGTTATAAATAAGTTAGAATAATAATAAAACATATATATAATACTGAATATTATAATATTATAATGAAAACTATTAAAACATGAAAAACTATGATTATATATTAATTTATTTATAGGGTGTGATAAAAATTTGAGTATTTATAAGTAAATATTCAAATTTTAATGATGCTAATAATTTTTTTATATGATTATTTATAAAATATTGTTAAATAAAATATATAAATATAACTAAAGTTATAAAATATACATATACTTTAGTAGTTGTGAAAGAAAAATATGAAAAAGTAAAGAACGAATACGAAAACGGATTAGCATGTTTAAGAAATACGGGTTGGCATGAATTCGAGCACAGCACGAAAATACTGAGCCTACGGGTCGTGTCAGGCCTACCCTTTAAAAATATTGGCACGGCACGACACAACCCATTTTTTGAAAAACGTGGATAAATATGTGTCAGGCTAGCACAACAAGCACAAACTTACAACACTATTCATGGTTCGTATCTCTGTATTTTCCTCTCATCACAAGAATAAATTTTATAAAATGTGTGATCAATACAAAATTAAACGAAGCGTTCGGGAGAAGTAATCAGCGAGCATCTAGATGTCTTGTACCGTTTTCCATTTATTAATTACGAAATCCCATAATATTAGAAATTAACTCTCGAGGATCTCGTCCAAAGATCATATCTTACTAAATATGAAAATAAAGTAATTAACAATCAAGCATTTAATATGTCTGTATTCTTCACGAATATAGGACATGATTTTTGGCAACTGTCAACCCCTTAGCTGCTAGTCTAGCTTTGTATCGCACCAGCTCATTTTTGTTTCTACCTTCTTTTTGTATGAATAACCACTTTTGCTGCACTATACTCTTCCCTTTAGGTTTAGGAACATATATCTAGGTCTTATTCTTCTTTAATTAAAGAGTCCATTTCCTCATCCACAACTTTGTTCCATTTCCTATCATCCTTGCACTTAATAGCTTCTTCATAGGTCTTTGGTTTTATTTTTTGTCCTCCTAGGATGCTTAGCAATGTATAGGTTGTATCCTCATTCTAAATATTAAAGTTGTACTTAGGATTAGGTCTAGTAGCCCTAGCCAAATGATAGTCTAAAAGGTTTTCAGTTTGTGCCTCTTCCGTGTTTCCTGTTGTTCCACCTGAACAGTGTCACCTCTCTGCTCCACCTAACATGTATCATGGTCTAGTTCATCTTGATCAGCTTATTCCAAATTCTGAACAGTTCCTAGAATGACTGGCTTTAGATCAAAGCTCAATGTATTTCTTTTGGGGTTAGTACTCGAGCTACTTCCTGAAACAAAGGAAAAATGATTTCATTAAAAATCATATCTCTATTTTTTATAGTTTTTAAACTAGATTTCTCTCTTACTCAAGGTCTATATCCCTCAGTACCTTCGGGGTAGCCCAAGAAAATACATTTTAGAGCTCTAGGCTCTAAATTACCAATGATTTGTAATGCATATGTTGCACATTCAAAAAATTCAAATGAGACAAGTCTGGTGGTATATCAGACTACCTTTTTTTGGTGCTTTGAATTCAAAAACACTTGATGGACATCTGTTGATCAAGTATGCTACTGTAAGTAGTGCTTCTCCCTAGAAATCATTAGCTAAACTAGCTAGAAATAGCATGCACCTTGTTTTGTAATCCTTTCTGACACACCATTCTATTGTGGAGTTAGCCTAACAATTCTGTGTCTTTGAATATATGCTCTTTTACAATATGTGTCAAACGTATCATTTCAAAACTCTAGTGTCTTGACCTTTTTGTTAGTAAGATTTCCATTACAATTTTCCATTCTTGGAACTTAGCGAATGCATCATTTTTATATTTTAACAAAAAAAAAACCCAAAATTTCCTAGAGTAGTCATCAACTATAGATAGAAAATAGCTACAACTCCCATGAGTAGGTACTTTTTCTAGACCTCATAAATTAGAATGAACTTATTCAAGTATATCGTTAGATCTTTGTGTCATAACCTTAAACTTAAGCCTATGATGCTTACCCAAAATAAAATACTCACAAAAATTAACTTTACTTAACTTTATATTTGCATAAAATATTTTGCTCACTCATTAGTTAGAAACCTCATTCACTGATGTGCCCTAGTCTTCTGTGTTATAGAGTTGCTTTATAGTCTTCAGGTGAGTTTGCTACTGTGTTGTGGAAATTAGAAATGGGTTCCCCTCTGAGGAAGTACAGGCCCCCTTCTTTGTAGCCTTTTATTATAGTCATGGAATCCTTGCTTAGTTTCATTGTACATATTTCAAATTTATTCATAACACCAAGGTCATCTAGAACACTTATAGAAATTAAGTTTCTAGCTAGATTAGGTACAAGTCTTACCCTTGTTAAAGACTTTATGACATGTTTGATTGTTTCCTAGGATGACCTTCCATCCTTTAGATTCCCTGAAATCAATAAGTAAACATGTATCATTTTGTCATATAAAAAGTACAACCTGAATCAAGAATCCATTCGTTCTTAAATTTAGAGCTAGCAATATAAGCTTCTCCACTTTCATAGCCATCACTCAGATTGGCTTCTGTTTGTTTATTGCTCTGTTTTGAGAAGTAATTATCTCCTTGGTTTGCATCATGTCTTGATCATCAGGTTTGTTCTTCTTATTTCTTTTCCAGTTATAACAGTCCCTCCTAAAGTGCCCTAGCTTTCTACAGTGAAAGCAACCATTTGGATATTTGTGTCCCCTGGATTAAGACCTGCATGTACCTTATTTTCCACCTCTGTTGAGACCCCTACTATGACTTCTCCCTCTATTTTCCACGGCTTCTTCTAATAAGGCCATCCTCTGTTTAGGTTAAGTTCACCATTAGAACTGCCCAACTTATCATTCTTTACTTCCAAATCTATAAACTTTAAGGTAGAAATAATTTCATCCAAAGTTATGGAAGTCTTTCCATACATGATGGTTATTTTGACTTTTCTATAAGATTCTGGTAGAGAATTCAAGATGATGATTGCCTGGTTTTCATCACTTAAAGATTCATTCTATTTAGAATTATCCAACTCAATGTCCATCCTTAGGAATTCATCTAAGTTCTCAATGTCCATCCTTAGGAATTCATCTAAGTTCTGCTCAAGATTCTTAGATATGTTCATCTTAAAACTAAAGATTATTTTCTTAAGAAAGATCTTATTGGTTAAAGACTTTAGTTGGAATTTCTCTTCTAGTTTTCTCCAAATCCTTGTTGGAGTCTCATCTTTATCTACTAATCTGGAGATTGCATCACTCACATTAAATATGACAATTCAAGTTGTTGTTTCTAGGTATTCATCTTGTTGAATGTTAGTTGTATTTTCTGGCCATTCAATAGGTTCTTCTAACACCCTTAGTAAATTCTATTGAGCTAGCAAGGATTTGATTTTCCTCCTCCATACTCTGTAGTCACCTGAACTATCAAATTTATTAATGTTAGTATTAATACTACTCATATTAAATCTGTCAGAATTCAAATCAAGGATAGGGTTAAGGATTTCTAGTAGATCATTTAGTGGTATATCTAACAAATCACACCAAGATCAAGGCCATCTTCTTGATCCAATCTTTCTTGTGATTAAGGATCAACCTCCTCCTGATATTAAGGATCAATTGCTTCATGACCTTGAATATCGATTTCTTCCAGTATTGCTTGTTAATTGTATCAAACTATACCTTTAATTCTTGGAGAAAAACCTTGCTCTGATACCACTGTTAAGATCTGCAGTTCCTAACACGCTCAAGATACACAATTAACACAAAGTTGATTTTATGTAATTTGCAAATTTGTTATACGTCCAACAAGCCAAGCCTCTCACGAGAATAACCCTAGCAAGAGACTAATTACTCAATCCAAAGGTTCGAGATTCAACTCAATATTGTATCTCTCTGAACCAGAGAAGCACTAGGGTTCCAAGATCAAGTAGATCTAACTTGATCTCTCAGATCAAACACACACATATAAATCATAGTATACAGTATCAAGAACACGAACACACACACAACACAGAAGAGATTATGGTTAGAGATTTAGAGAAACAGACAGTGTAACGAAGAAGAGAATACCAAAATTTGATCTCAGAGTTTACCCCGAATCAGTGGGCTACGTCTCCATCAAGCTACCTCAGAGTGCTTGATTTTCACTATGAACAACAGGTAATTACAACTTCCTTTTAGATTTCAAACCACAGTTTCTTTTGGTTGATAATCAATGTTTTCTCTTTGTTTTTCTTTCTCTTCTCTTCTCGATCTAATTCTTTTTGTTTCTCTCTTTTGTGTACGGTTACAAATGAGCTAGCTCGAGGGCTTCTCTCTCTCTCTCTCTCTCTCTCTCTCTCTCTCTCTCTCTCTCTCTCTCTCTCTCTCTCTCTCTCTCTCTCTCTCTCTCTCTCTCTCTCTCTCTCTCTCTCTACAACAATAGCTCACAGAAGAAAAATGGCTTCAGGTATGAAATTCCAGCTCTTATTTGAAATTTCATAGGGTATAAGAATAGATTAGGTAGTTAGAGTGTTTGTTGCCGATCATCTTTCTTCTTGATGTAATCTGTTATTCGAGTAAAAAATTTTAACTAATTTCTATTTTGAGTCTTTGTATTTATAGTCCTTTTTATTTAGTCCGAAGGGCATGTATTTTCTATTTTGTATATAACTTAATTTCAGATTTATTTAACACTCTCCTTACGTAAGTCGGATTATCCAGTTAAACTTGTCTTATCTTATGTAATATTTACTTATAAATCAATGCTGTTTCAAAATATATAAATATATATAATGTTAATATTTTGAAAAGAAATTATTTGAAAATAATCTTTGGATAGATCCAAAGGATACTTTCTTGAAATTATTATATATTTGGACTTTCAATATATATATTTCTTCCATTAGTGTCACTTCACAACAACAACAACAATAAAAAAGTCAATCAAATACACACATACATACATGTATATAGAGAGAAATGTTAATGTCTAATACATTTTTACGTGCTAATATTGTTATTAGTTCAATCAAATATTCGGTCCTAAATAACTTAATACAATAATTTTTAAAGAATACTGTAAGTCTATTGTAAGACGATACATCTAGAACGTATTCAACACTATTAGTACCTACTAACAATACTCATATATATATATATATAATATTTTAGTATTATTATATTCTGTTATATATTATATATATGTATAGGTGCAGTAATTATTAATAAGAAGCTGAGTGTAGCCCAACTCATTGGTACTTGTGGCCAATACAAATTTAGAGCACGAGCAAAATGGGCTCATATTATTATTATTATTTTTCATTTTTGATAAGTGTACAAGGTTATAATGCTCCATTAATTTGTGCTCAGAATGGCCAACATTACACTTAGATTATCTTTTGTCTTATGTTATTATATTATTTCTTTCAATCAACTACATCCAAAAATTATTAATAATATAACTAATGGATCGAAACATAGTTAATTAGTTTATATAATATTGAATGTAAAAACCTATATAGCATGATTATTTATTGGTATAATTTTTACTTTAATCATTCTATGGGAAAGTTACACAAAAACATGTTGCATAAGAAGTAACAATATTATAGAAATTGTTTATTAGGCACATGTAGTATTTAACACTTTTTAAGTAGCACTTCAAGATTAATTAGTGATATTTCTTAAAAATTATTTTTTGAAATTATATGAGACTCAGTACTTAACTATATTAATAACAGTATGATACTGAAAAAAATACTAAACACTAATTATATATTTTAGTAATTCTAAATATCATATATATTGTGTATATGTGTATGTACGTATTAGTGTACTTTTCCAATCAACTTTCCACTCAAATCACTCTTTGCTTCGTAATGTGCATGCTTAGTAGAAAATCATTTATATGTATACATATATAAACATGTGTAGTTATATGACTAATCAAACCTTAAATTTTCCATGGCTTTTATTTTATGTCATTATACTTCCCATGATTGTTTAATAATATGATCACCTAAATATTATGATCCACATCATCATTACAATTAGTGGTATATCACTATATTTTAATAATTGGTTGATTATAAGAATTAAGAAGTTAAATATATTAATTGTTAGTGTCTTTCAATTGAGTCGGCAATCCCCTCTTCTACTCGTACGAGAGAATCTATATAAATATATATATATATATATATATACACCTTATTCCAATTATTATTATACTTTTAGTCACAACAAAATTTGTTACTAATTATAAATTATTATTTCTATGTTGTGACTAAAAGGTCCGTAGCTAAATGTATTAGTCACAGAAATTACAATTTTTTGTGACTAAATGTATTTTAGTCACAATACTTGTTGTGATTAAAACTAAATCAGTGACAACTTGTAATTGAATACTACGTTTTAGTCACAAGTAACACTTTGTTGTGACTAAAAGTCACATTTAGTCACAAAAAAATTATATTGTAACTAAAAAGTTGTCACTAAATAGTGATAGCATAACTAAAAATTTATGCCCAAACTATTTAAACCAATATAAATTATACAAGCTTTTCTTTCTTCTAAAATGAGAAAGCCAAGAATAAATCTTCCTCATAATTCCATTCATTATACACTTGCCTATTATATAAAGAATTATTTCTAACCTCCCAAATATTATAGACCATTGCATTCAAAACATCAATATAAACTTCTCTCTTGTATTTGGTCCTTCTAAATTTTTGCATCCATTTCAGGCACTACTCCAAGTCATTTTGTTGAGCATATCCCAAATAAAAGAAAACAATTTCTTCCTCTCTTTGTCCCTTGGCCAAAGCTTGGAACACATAAGCAAAAACGCTAAAGTTCATAGATGTGAACTTAATCAAAGTCATTTTGCTTCGAATCAAGTCTTTGGTCATAACACAATTTTCTTTCAATACCAGCTAGAGTTTCGTGGAATTTTATACTTCCACCAATCATGATTTTTGAGATAGATTGAGTGAATCTACCGCACCAAAAGATTGTCTTTTTTGGTAGCAATATCTCACACATACTTACAGCCCCTACATTCCAGTGTTCTATATCTTTAAATCTAAGGCCACCATCACTTTTGGATTGACAAATAAACTTCCAAGCAATCTAACCTGGACTAGAGGAATTGAAGTCACCTTTCCATAAGAAGGCATTGCAAATACTATTAATTATCCCAAGAATATACTTAGGTAGAATCATGAGTTGACCCCAATATATGTATGAATGGCCAACAGAACAAAGTTAATCAAAATGTATCTATTAATATAAGAGACATGCCTTAAGCTCCACATTTTTGATCCTAGCTACTATTTTCTCAATAATAAGTCACAATTAGCCTTAGATATTTTGGAAGCACGGACTGAAATACACAAGTATCTAAAAGGAAGAGTACTTTGAGAAAACCAAAACTATCAATAATAAACTGAACATCATTATGAGACATACCCGAACAAAAAAAAAAATTGATTATTTGCTTGCATTAGATTGCTAGCCCTGAGGTATCAAAAAATTATTTAAAGGCCTGTTAACGTAGATTTTCGTTAACTAAAAATAATAAGCTTTTTCGTAATAAATATCATACATAAATAATTACAAACAATGCATAAATAACTCGGGATATTTTTACGTAGTTTTACAGTTAAATTTGCATACTCCACGTTAGCTATTTTATTAAAGATTTTTCTGAATTCCAGATACAATATATGATGGATCGTATCTCTTTTTCTCTCCCAAATTTTTCGTCCCTTTTTCTGTGGGATCTGCCCCTATTTATAGGAAGATAGATTGGCAGTTAACTGCTTGTTATTCTTATCCTTTCGATGGTTAATGCTGATTTAGACAATAGCATCTCGCTTGACTTATCGATGGTCAATGTTGATTTGGACATTTGTATCTTATGTATTTTCAAGTTGTTATCCTTGTCTGTTATAATGTCAATCAAATGCTAAGTGTTAGCAGATGATTCGTTTTACCAAGTTCCTTTAAAATAGCAAGGTGGATGTCACGCTATATGTAACCCGCGGTTGCTTTGGGTAATCACCTTTTTTCCTTCGAATAAACAAATTATTTCTTTGGGCCTGTGTGCCCCAAGACAAGTATATGTCTCGTCGATATAGGTTTTAATAGTTTTCTATCCTTGTCTCGCTTAAGACTACATAGTCAGCGAGTTATGAATATTTTCTATTAATCCTTTATTTAACGAGTTATTCTTTTTCTTCGCATTAAATAATATAACTTCATTATACCAAGTGGTTCATATTCCACTATATGTGTAACGTCCCCGCTTCAAGCCTCCATTGGGTCCTTACACCCACGGAAATAATGGCTCTTATACACGAGTACGTCACTCTGGCTGCTTCCTGGATTGATGACTGGCCCTACAGACCAACACGAGTGTTTTCAGCGTGCTTTGTCCTCACTCACACGCATCCTGGGAAAACTTCCCAGGAGGTCACCCATCCTGAAATTGCTCCAAGCCAAGCACGCTTAACTGTGGAGTTCTTTCGAGATGGGCTACCGAAAAACAAGATGCACCTTGTTGACATAAGTAGTACCAATCAATCCATTTAAGCCCTCTTTAACTGTGTAGTCCCATACCTACACAGTCTCAGAATCATCCCACTTGACCTTCCCCAGGCGGTGTGGGATTGCACAGCTTACCCGATATTTCCCCTTACGGATCACGGGACTACTGACTGTCACAATCACCCCCCCTTACGGGGTCCGACGTCCTCGTCGACCACACTTCCGGCTGGGTCAAGGCTCTGATACCATTTGCAACGTCCCAATTTTATCGGATGTCCCATCGGGGACATCCGATAAAATTGGGACGTTACAAACAATGGAGGCTTGAAGCGGGGACGTTACAATATGACACGTCTCATAATTAACAATTAAAAGTGTTAGGCTATTTTTAGCTAAAGTTTCAGGTCACTTTTTATAGTTGTTTTTCTTTTTTGATATTATTTTTGGAATAGAATTACACTTGTCTTCTTTAGTTCCAAAATTTTGACGCTTGGAATAGATAAATTGGTCAAATTTCAGAAAACAATGATCTATAAAATAGAGAAAATTTTGTAAGAAAATAAAGCTGGAACTTCAAGCTTAAATTCGACCATGTTCTGATCAGATTTTAGAAAAAAGTCAAAACATAAAAGTTTTAGATCTCTTTTTCAAATTTCTAACGCATTTTGAATTAACTCATTTGGAGTTTGTATGTGAAAGTTATATATATTCCTGAGAGAGGTCGAAACAAGAACATTTTGGCCGCGACTAATATTTGTGGCTGCGAGGAGCACAACTTATGGTGATGCACGAGATGGCCACAAAAATGCCTTGAATTCAACTTTCTATAGCCCTTGCAGCAAGGCTATTGGTGGTCGTGGCGCTGACTCTGTACGGGTCAAGGAGAACTTCATCTTTTCTCGTTTTTGGGCTGAAATCTCTTTTTTAAGGAAAGAGGGTCGTGGATTATAGGGAGATAGACATTATAGAACCCTAAAAATAGAAAAATAAGAAGCTTGGAGCGAACTTGGACAATCTGTGACAATCCTCCATCTAGTTTCCTTCTCTTCTCTTGATTTTTTATGTTTTATATGTGTCTAGTTTAATTATAGATTTAATTATGAACTAAACTCCCTATTTAGGGATGCGATGGGTATTGTTTGGAATTATGTTATGAGTTAATATTAGTTCATTGTTATTTCTTCCTTGATTGCTTGATTTATTCATCTTTGTGTTTATTGCATCTTTAAACTTAATCACCTTATACATGATTTATGATCCTAATGTGAAATCTGAAAAGTGAATGTTAAGAATACTCTAAATGAATAAACATAGGTTTTGATGTGAAAGGAATATATTTGCATAGCTTATGTGACTTTTAGATTATTGCTTAACGTGAATTGTATGTTGATCTATCTCAGAGATTCAGTAGTGGGCATGCAATTTAGGACCTTAATGATCTGAAAAGAAATTAGGTTAATTTATCTGTCATCATATAGGAGGAAGAAGAATGGTAAATTAGTGTTAATAATTGGGTAATCAAAGCAATTGAAATCATATGTCTAATTTCACATCTATTGTTAAACCTTTTATTTGTTTATTTTATTTAATTTGCTTAGTTTATTTAGTTTTAAATTTTATTTATTCAATTGCCGAATAGAAACAAAAATTCAACTGATTGGCACTTAACTACAGTCCACGTGGAAACAATCTCACTTACCTGAATATTATTGTTAATGATATGTATACTTGTGTCTAAGATCCACAAAAATCTTATCTCTCTTTTATTCTCAATCAAATATAATCTTAGTGTAAATTCTTAAAACTTGGCATAGTCAATTTATGAATTTTAATTGATTTTTTTCCAAATGAAATACTTGAGTTCCTCAAGATGATGTTATCGTAAGCATTGTGGGGACCATGGGCCTATATAATCAAGTTCTGAAAAATTTGATCTTAAATTTACCACTATAAATTTTTTAACTTATTAATTCCTCATGACTCCACTATAGACTAGGAATTTACCACTAGGTCTGGGTTCGGGTCCGAGTTCGGGTTCAGGTCCAAGTCTAGGTCCGGGTCGAGGTCTGGGGTCTAGGGTCTAGGGATGGGTCCGATTTTGGGGCTGGGGTCAGGGTCCGGCGCCCGGGGCCCGAGTTCCGAGACTAAAATCCAAGTCCAGGTATGTGAGCAAAAAAGTAAAAAATAATGTTAAACAAAAAAATAGAAAATAAAAAACAACGTTTTGATGTTTTCTACTTTCTAGTTTTTTAAAACTCAATTTTCAAAAAACTATTTTTAAACAATTTAGCCAAACACCTCCTATTAGTTTTTGAAAGTTGTCTTCTGTTTTTAAAAACTGAAGTTTTAAGTTATGAAGCCAACAACCTCTTAGAACATGTTTGGCATTGTTTTCCAGTTTTTTGTTTTCAAAAATAAAAACAAAAAATTATTTTTCAAGTTTTCGAAACACAAGTCGTCTTTGGTTAATATTTTTTAAAAAATAATTTTTTTATTTTATTTTATTTTTTGAAAAATAATTCAATACTTTGAGATCCGTTATGAACAAGACCAGACCTGGATTCAGACCCTACCCCCGGACCTAGCCTTAGACTCGGACCCCGACCCTGGTCTAGACTCGCACCTCGGCCCTAGACTCAATCCCGGTCCAAGCCCCAAACCTCGACCCTGGATTCGACCCCGATCCCGACCCTAGACTTGAACCCCAACTTGAACCCCGGCCCCGATCTTGACCCCTAAGCCTGACCCAAATCTCGGACCCCAGACCCGAGGCCGAGACTAAGGCTAAGCTGAAACCGAAGCCAGGTCGGGCCTGGGGCCGGGACCAGGTCCGAGATCTAGGTCTGGGGTCGAGACTAAGTTCAGGTCCAAGTCTGAGTCCAGGATCCCGGTCGGGGTCCAGGGCTCGGGTCCAGAGTTGGGATTTGAGTTCAAGATCTGAGACCACCAGGGTCCTCGGGTAGTGATTCAAGTTCGGGGTCGGGTTCGGGGTTCGGGGTCTAGGGCCAAGTTCGGGATTCGGGGTCCGGGTTTAGGTCTAGGGTCGGGGACGGAGGCGGGGCCAGGTTTGGGGTTAGGGTCCGATCTGGGTCCAGGTTTGAGTCTGGGGTCCAAGTCCGACTCCGGGATTGAAACCGGTATGGGGTCCGGGTCTAGGGATGCGACCAAGTCTGACTCTTGGGTCTGGGGCTAAGGCTGGGGTCCAAGTCTGGGTTCCGGGCCTAAGGTTTGGGGTCGGGGTTGGGGCCCGGGTCTAAGGTCAGGGTTTGGGTCTGGGATTGGGACCAGTATGAAAAAATTATGAGTATGATGATGTGAGATAAAGTAGAAAAAATATTGACTAAAAATAGATTATTTTTTGTAACTTTATTTTCTGAAATTGTTTTCAAAACAATACTAAATGCACGCCTAATTGTTTTCAAAAAAAATAGTTTTTTTAATTATAATATCAAATATGTACTTAATTTCTTGTTGTTTTCTTGTAATAAAAAATCATTCTAAATGTGTTTGGATAAAAAGATAAATAAATAAAATCTCTTAAATCTAAAAGTCTTTTGGGAGAATAAGCTAAGATTTTGAACTTCTCACGATTGGAATTTAGAGAACCTAGTTTCTCAACCACATTTCACATTATTAATAATAATGTTTGAAAATATTACTATAATTGACCATTAACAAGTAATAATCTTGTTTGAAAATATTACTATGATTGATTAGAATAATAGAAGAGTTTTTATATGCATGTTAATTTGGATCACGTAATTATCTTTCTAACGGTATATAGTTCATTAAAATTGAACTTATAGATCGAAAGTTAGAACTAAAATAGTGTGACAAAATTATTCAAAAATAATTTAATTAAAAATTATCTAAAATATTTTGTTAAATGCTTACAAGAATTTGTTGAAGTTAAAAAGAAACAATTTGTTAAATAAATATTTTTAAAAAAATAAATAAACATAATTAAAAATATACTCTACTTTTTCTTTAATAAAAAGTTGCACACTTCATTAATTTTATAAGTCGTCCATCATATCAAACATCACTAATAATAGAATTAACATTGAAGCAAAAGTTACTTGTCAAATAGTGATGAGCAATCTTATTTGAAGAACACATAATAAAAATTAATAAAATATTGCTAGAATACAAAGACTTATAATTCTGAATAACTAAACCAAATGATGAAATCAAAGGAGTTGAAGTAAGACTGCAAACACAACTAAGAGAAAATTCAACCTCGTCGCTTGATCCAACTAAGTACCTCATTTACTCTTATTGTCTCTGCTCGCCACCTCCGTGGATCCCAACCACATGTGTTTTTAAGACCGTCTCCAATGGCACTTTAAAAATCTATTTATAATGTAGTTTTTTTTCAGAAAAATGCATCCTAGAAAATGTCTGAAAAAACCTGCTACGGAACTACCGAAAAGGGTGAAAAAACCTATAAGTATAAATATAATTTCAACTGTAATCAGACAATTGGAAATCAGACAATGACAGAGCACATCTGTAACTAGAAAAGCTTTATTTTGTTTTGTTCTCATTCTTCAGTTCCTTCTTCTCGCATCCAAGGGGAACTTCTCATAGTTAGAATCTTTTTGCGGTGGGCTGTTCATATAAACTGAAAAATCGCAGTTTAAATTCGGACCACGACAATCCAAATCACTGTAAACCGTAACCGGGAAAAATATTTTTGGTGGTTTGGTCAATCCGGACCATTTACGACATAATGGTTCGGTTGCGGTTAGTAATAAATAGTTAATGGTTGAACCGGACCGGACCGCACCATTTATAATAAATAATTAATTTATATATTTGTTATATATGACTATATGTATAATTTTGAACTTTTTTGTGTGTCAAGTTTTTTATTGCATGAATTTTGAATTTTTATGTTATGTTTGACTTTTGAGAATATTTTTTATCGTTATTTATATGTTATAGATCTATTACTTATCATGTTAAATATATATATATATATTTTTTGAAAAATAAAATTTAAAATTTAGAAAAAAATAGTACAATTACTTAAAAAAATAAGAATAATTATATATTCCACTTAAACCGTGGTTTCGAATCAAACCAAACCGTTCTTAATGGTTTGGTTTGGTTTGAAAAATTTATTGGTCTGGTTTGGTTTCTAATATTCAAAAAACTGTTATACTGGTTTGGTTAAAAAACTATGAAAATTCGGACCAAAACAATCCATGAAACCCTTACTCTCTTATCTTTAACACGTGATAGGTCGGGTTTTTAACTACACCAACTAGGTAGGAAAAAAGAGAAAGAGTTCACAAATCCCACAAACTAGGCTGAGAAAGAGACTTTTGTTGTGGAATTTCAATCCACAAAAAAGAAAAGGGTTTAGAATCGAATGATTAGAGTGTTGGGTTTTATGCCCTAAATAAAACTCATTTCAATATAATCAGATTTACTTATTAATATAGATCAGAAATAACATTTAATGTTGCATGGTTCACATGATTTATTTCATGATTATATGTACATAATGTATGAATTCATCTGAAACCCTTTTCACATACTTGATCCTGTTTATTGTGCCGTCAACACATTGGAAAGTAAACATGACTATGTGAATAAAGTTTCCTAGATTTATCAGACATAGGGTTTTACTGATATGATAATCTACAACAGAGTTTACTTGCATTTGGAGAAATGCTATGTTCTTTCCAGAGCATTGGTTAAAGTAAAGCTCAGGTTGGATGCATGGAGTATGCATCGGAAGGGACCGATATTGAACTTTGACTTAGATTTATTAAACTTACCGTAATATCTATTCAAGTCAATATCGCCTAGTTGATCCTAGATCAAATGATCTTAATCCTGTTATGATTAGGCTCAATCTTGAAAGGTTATTCGTGTTCTTTGATTTGTTAGTTAAGCCTACTTTTAGGTCAGGGTGATACGTACATTTTGGGAACATGGTAGTGCAATTGAGTGAGAGCGCTAGCATAAACATGGAATCTATAGCTTCTATCTGGCGAATAGTAAGCAAAGGATGATCTCCTTCGAGCTTGACCAAACGAACATAAATGGTGGAGTACTCATTTCACATAAGCTGAAATATCATTTATACGGGGTCAAGTGTTTTAAGGAATAAATACATTGTAGGGTGTAACGGTAATTTAATCCCTTAACAGTGTAGATCATTCATATAGAGGATCAGTGATCACATTAGGATTATAACAATGGATAACTAATGATGTGTCTATATGGTGGAACATATAGAGCATTCTATATACTGAGAGTCCAATTCTAAGTTCTATGCGTGGATTCAACGAAGAATTAATAAGTTAGTGAATTTTAGTAATAAATTCTTGATCTACTTATTGGAAGCTCGGTTATATAGACCCATGGTCCCCGCACTAGTTGAGATAATATTGCTTGTAAGACTCATGTAATTGATTTTGATTAATCAATTATAATTCTCAAATTAGACTATGTCTATTTGTGAATTTTTCACTAAGTAAGGGCGAAATTGTAAAGAAAGAGTTTTAGGGGCATATTTGTTAATTATGATACTTTGTATGGTTCAATTAATAAATATGATAAATGATAATATTATTTAATAATTATTTATAGTTATTAAATAGTTAGAATTGGCATTTAAATGGTTGAATTAGAAAATTGGCGTTTTTGAGAAAATCAGATGCAGAAAAGATAAAACTGCAAAATTGCAAAAAGTGAGGCCCAAATCTACTTGTATAGGGCCAGCCAATTTTGTAGGAAATTTAAACTGATTTTTTCATTATTTTAATGCCAAATAATTCAAACATAACCCTAGTGGAATGCTATAAATAGATAGTGAAGGCGTCAGGAAATTTACACTTAAATTTCTACACTTCTGATTCAGAAAAAACTGAGCCTTCTCTCTCCCTATCTTTGGCTGACCCTTCTCTTTCTCCTTCCCTCTTCAATTTCGAAAATCTTAGTGTGAGAGTAGTGCCCACACACAGCAAGTGATACCTCAATCATAGTGAGGAAGATCGTGAAGAAAGACTTTCAGCGAGAAGGAGTTTCAGCATCAAAGATTCAGAGAAAGAGATCCAGGTTCAGATATTGATAATGCTCTGCTACATAAAGGAATCAAGGGCTAGATATCTGAACGGAAGGAGCCATTATGTTCCGCTGCACCCAATGTAAGGTTTCCTAAACTTTATATGTGTTTATTTCATCGTTTTAGAAAGTTCATATTTAGGGTGTTAATAAACATACTTGTGAGTAGATCTAAGATCCTGGTAAAATAATTTTCAACATAGAATTCCCACGCTCTCGAGCTTCTTTTTTCTTCACGCCAAATGAGATGATGATTAGTTGTTCAGGTTGAGTGTGTGCTCTTGATCACAATCACTAAAGGGGGGGAGGGGGCTGCCTTTTCAATCAATCTCTAGCCATTGTGCGAGTTGTAAGGAGTCTTGGTCTCGAGTCTAGCTGGAGGCCTGGAGCAGAAAACTTTAATTCGGCAAGAATCTTATTTTTTGGTAGTACAAAAGGGGAATTAGCCCAAAATTGCATTAGAAACATATTAAGCACTTCTGCCAGTCGACGAATGTGGGCTCCGGCTGTAGCAATGTTGAATGAACGGTAGCTTTGGAACAGACCAGGTAACTTTAAATTAAAGGTCACTACAAGAAATGTCACTTTTGCCAGCACATTTTTGTGCTGACAAAAGTTAGTATTAGGCTGGTAAAATAGAATTTACTTGTGATGTGTTGGCAAAAGAGGGTTGACAAATCAATGTTGGTATTAGAACTTTTGCCAGCATAAAATGAAAAGCGCTGGCAAAAATGACTTTTCCCAGCGCGTAAATGCGCTGGTAAAAGTTAGATTTTAGCTACTGCAAATGTAGGCTGGTAAAACTTTGACATCTTTGCCAGTGCAGTTTGCGAAATGCGTTGGTAAAAGTTACTTTTACCAGCACCGTAGCGAACTGTGCTGGTAAAAGTGACATTTCTTGTAGTGGGTGGTCCCGATCTTAGATTCTCAAGAATCGGTAATTATTTTGGTGTGCCGATTTAAGTGGTACATGAGTTGGGTTTAGAACTTCGTGAGACAGTTCAGTTCCTTTCTACCGTTTGAATTATAGGGAGAACTACGAAAAGCCAACCCTAGTCCATTTTTGGGGACTAGCCCGCTCCCCATTACTTAAGAAAGAAAGGAATAAAGTAAGATAGGAGGCCCGCGAGTCGTATTGGTGACTCCAACAAATGATCATTGGAGAAGGCAGTGTAGGGTTTAGTGCCTCAAATAATGAGGCTGAGTTTGAGGAAGTGCTCAACGACCTTCGGGCGGCACTGGAATGGAAACTATACGAGATTTTTGGTTGAGCAACTTTAAGCTTCTTATCTACACAAGCAATCAAATTGAAGTCATGGAACATGACTTCCTTAGGTCTCAAGGTGAAAGTAAAACCTATTATTTTAGATCACGACATTCTTCTTTTTTTTTTTTCTTTACTTTATAATAGTTAAATAATTTATTTATCAAGTAAATATTTTTATTATATTCATAAAATAATATTATAATAAACAATATAATTTTTAGTATTATGGTTAGAATTAAAAAAAAAAAATTAATGCTAAAATAATACTCTATTTTAGTGTTAATTTTATACTAAATTTAAATTTTGGCATTAGAATTGCACTAGCATCATTGTAGACAATATGTTGTAGAGGAGTTTGTAGATACCTCATATTCTTAATTTATATTGGGTCATATTTAGGATTAAATATAAAAGCAAGCCATATTGTATTTGACACCATATAATTTGTTGTTTCAAATTTATTATCTCCTAAAGCTATATTCTTTGGCTAACACTCCATTATAAGAGTTACTTTTTTTTTCTTTGTTATATTTTGTAATGAATAATTTGCATATTTAAGGAAGAGCCTTGATATTAACATTTCTTTGTCATTTCAACTTCTTTTCACAAAGAAAATGAGAGATATTTGTGGTGAGTGAATTATGTGATCCTTGTCTTTTTAATTATCTGAATCATAATTTATTATTTTGGTCTGCCACTCCCATTCAAGTTAATGAAATTTGATTGGTGAGAGAATGATACTGATAGAACCTTCTTAACTATTTCTTGCAATTTTGCAGCAAAAAAGAAAAACTATTGTTGCTGGAAAAGCCCAGATCTTCATTGGGCCAACATTTTGAACCAAACGTATTTTAAAAAAAAAATAATAATAATAATTACAATAATTACAATAGACACCATTTTTTTATAAAAAAAAATTACATTTTTTATGTTTAAAAATTTTTTATTACTTTTTTACGATTTTTCATAGAAACAACATAAAAATAACAACAAAACTACATAAAAGTAACATGAAAATAACATCTAAATAAGAACAAAAAATTAACAATAAATTAATAAGAGTACAACATAAAAATAACGTATAATCTATAAATAAAATCAAAAAAATCGTAAAAATATTTTAAAAAATTTTAAACCGTATTTTTGTAATTTTTTTGTTGTTTTTGTGTATTTTTAAAATAATCCTAAAAAAAAATTACATTCTATACTCACTTTTTATTTCCTATTTTAATTTTTACTTTTATTTTACTACTCTTTAATTTTAAACATTTGTACAGAATTTTATTTACATAAAATGCGACCTTTTAATGTATTTTTTTTATATTATACTTGTTATTTTATTGTTGATTTTTATTATTTGTATATTAATTTTTATGTTATTTTAATATTATTTTACTATTATTTTTATGTAATTTTTGTTGTTCTTTTTATAAACACCATAAAATGTAAAAAAGAAAATTTTTAAACTGTAAAAAATTTACTAAAAATAATAGTTCATGTAAATTTCACAAAAAAAAAAAATCAACACAACTCAAAACTGTAAATAAGTGTTTTGTCAGACCTCGTATTTTAAAATTTTAAAAAGCCCGCAAAAATACTAGTCGTGTTATCCCAACAATTCTATAGGGTAAGCTCGACACGTCCAATATTTTTGTATAATATTTTACTCAAATCGGCTTAAACTCGTGCTGCTCCATATTTTTACATTTTTATTACAAGCTAACTACTAAACTATTTTTGCAATTTATAGTTTTCATATTTATTATCAATTTTTTATATATATATATAACGAAAATGATTATTCTTCAATAATAGCTCTTTTATATGCTTTTCATTCCATTAAGAAAATTTACATAGGAATCAAATGTGATGTTGAAATTGTGAAAATTATAATCTAAAAAAAAAAAGCATCGAACCTCCATACACAATATTGGAATTAAACAAAATCCAATATATCATATCATCTTTTTCATGTAGCAAAATCTATTCAATTAATTAGATTGAACAAATCCCATTGTGGCAAAATTGAAACATTTTGCAAGAATCCAAAATAGAGATAATTTAAGTAACAAGAACAAAATCCATGATGCATATGCAATAAGAGCCAAGATATTATATCTTCATACACTGCAAATTATCAAAGAGAGAAAAACTCTTCCTTCCTAATACAAAGGGAAGCACAAAAATTCCATCTTCATGTTCAAAGCATACAAAAACTAACTCAATAGAAATTTTATCTAATTAATAAATAAAACAAAACCTCATGTGACCTCCAAAATGTTAGACGAAATTAACGATTGGCCTTGGCAACCCTTTCGATCTCGTCCTTTTTCTTTATCGCATAGCTGTATACAACAAAATGGACAAAAAGAAAAATCAGTTAGTAACTACAATCGAAGGAGCTTGTTCGAGGTTAATTGACAGAGCACGTCACAAAAAGTCGTCAATTATTACCTGTTGGATGAACCTTTGGCGGCGTTAATGAGTTCATCAGCCAAACATTCAGCAATGGTCTTAACGTTTCTGAATGCAGATTCACGAGCGCCAGTGGTAAGAAGATAGATAGCTTGGTTAACCCTTCGAAGAGGAGAAATATCAACAGCTTGACGCCTGACCACACCAGCAGATCCAATACGAGTGGCATCTTCTCTCGGTCCACTGGTTTTACAACAAACAAACCAATCAAACATCAAGACAAAATGTACAAAAGAAACATTTCAACACAAATGAAAAGCATTCAAATACCTGTTAACAACTGCATCAACTATAACTTGAATTGGGTTCAAGTCAGTTAGCAAGTGGATGATTTCCATGGCATGCCTAATAATCCTCACTGCAAGAATTTTCTTTCCATTGTTACGGCCGTGCATCATGAGCGAGTTTGTAAGCCTCTCGACGATAGGGCACTGAGCCTTCCTAAACCTTTTAACAGAGTACCTCCCAGCAGTGTGAGGAACATAAGTTGCATGTTTCGCCGGTACAACTCCAACATAATCAGCAAGCGAAATGTCACTTACCTAAAGGAACCAAAGAAAATAAGTTCAGTTAAACATTTTCAATTGATGAGAACTAAAGAAATTTCTATATGAACCCCAATAACAGGGCACTTGGGCATTGAAGAAACATAAAACTATGGCTTATTAAGCAATGTAAGTAAATTAGATCAAAATTCATGAAAACAAATCACCTATTCAAGTACAAATATAGATATAAGAGACTAAAATAAACAGGGCAAAGACTTGGAATTACCAAGAAAAACCATAAACATAACCGAGAAAGAAGAGTTCTATAAATTTCAAGTTATGTCATTTATTTTGAGTTGATTGTTAAAACAAAAACAATAATCTGAAATTTAAAGCTTATGTAAAGGTGTACATGTTCGCATTTTTGTGAATATATTAGATCAAAAATATACACATGTGAGCTAAAAAAACAATATTGGGCAGAAATCATAAACATTAACGATGAAAAGATCAATAATGTCAAAATATCTCAGTGAATTATAATGATTCTAGCTTTAAATCTCTTCTAAACAAAGACATTCTATTAGCTATAATGGCTTAAGAATCATTACTTGAATACAAAAATGAAAATCGGTATTGAAAATCTTCTTTCGTGAACTTAAGATCCAGAAAAAAAAAATCTAAGGGAAAGAACAGAACGGGGTACCTGAACATCCTCGAAGCTCCAACGATTGAAAAGCTTCACTTCGTGTTGCTCCTGAACGATCGCTTCAGCCATTGTTAGAGTACAGTCGCCGACACCGTACAGGCCAGAGAGAGAGAGAGAGATGGAGGGAGGAGGAGGCGTCTGCGTTAGTGAGAGAGCGAAGAGAGAAGCAAAGATAAGAGTTTGGAAAGTTAGGGTTAGGGTTTGGTTAGGGTTAAGGTTAGGGTAGAATATTTGGGCTGGGCTTCTTCTTCATTTGGGCCTTTATTTCGTACAAGGTCCATATTGATAAGGGGAGTTGTTTTATAAATATCTGAAAAAAAATATTTATATTTTAGTGATTTGAGGCATAACCTTAAGTTTAATTCTAAATAAATATCTAAATTTAATTTTTAGTAGTAATATCTAAGTTATAATTTTGAAACTTTTGTAGGTACTTGATTCTTAAGTGTTAAGTAAATTACACGTGGCAATTATTGATTAGTCTTAGTCATTTATTTTAATAAAAAAAAATTAATTTAAATGTACCAATAAGAAAATGACACGTGTATAATGATTTAATATTTAACAGTGAGGTTCTGTATTAAAAAAATATAATTTAGGTATTATTATCACCAGAAATTAAACGTAGATATTTATTTGCAACTGAGAGTTAAACTTAGGTATTTATGCCGCAAATTACTCTATATTTTTTTTTTATAATATTCATCAAATCGCCCACCCTGTACAAACCGCCAGCACCACACTACATAGAAAATACAATTTAAAATCCTTTGCGGTACGATTGTGATTTTTATTTTTCCAAATTGCACAGTGCAGTACGATTTACGGTTTTGAATTTAATAATTACAGTTCAAACTGCATTGCACTATATATTAGAAAGTTACCAATTTTTACAATAGAATTTTTATTTTTTTTAAGAACAAATATATGTAACATATGTGTACATTATATTATTTTTTATTAAAATTATTTTAATAATTTTTTTTTATATTGCCAAAACTTTATTAGATTAATTTTTGAATTTTCATTATGATTAATAATGATAGTGTAAACCGTTCAAATTGTACCGTGCCACACAGTATTTTAATGGTGTAATTTTTGCAATTTTAAGATCTCACGTTGCGATTGCAATTTGAGAAATTACAAAAACTACGTACGCAGTTTGATTTGAAAAAATATTACAACTTGCACTATCCGCACCGCAAACACCCCAAAATAAAATACTCCACATGTCTCTCAGAATACTTTCACAATTAATTCAAAAAATAAAATCATTAATCAAAATATTTGATAATTAAAATCTAATCCTAATAATTAATTTTATATATTTTATAAATCAAATCAAATCATTTCACTTACCCAATATATAACATATAATTTATTTATAAATAGAGTGTGATAAAAAAAAAATCACGTTACTATAAAATTTTAAAGAGCATAATTAACAAATCGTATACTATAGGAGCACAATTTGATATAGTGTAAATAATTCATGAGCAAAAATACTAAATTAAGCATAGTTACTCAAATTTTTCTTTTATTATTTATCAATACAGATTTAAAATTTTTAAAATTGATATTTATAATTAATTTATTTTAGTAACTATCATTACCTACCTTATATAAAATATTTTAGTATCTACGGTAAGATCAAAACTGATAATCTCACCAAAAAAAGGTTTATATATATATGGTAAGATCAAATAATTGTGAAGTATTTCTATATATATATATAGGCTATATGAAGAAAAATGACCTGTGTAATCCTAGTATATATATATATATATTATATATATATAGCCTAAAAATTTACATGCAACGTTGGCCTCATATGTAAAACCGCCTTACAAATTTTCTATGTCCTTCATTCAATTCCATCTTAAAAATCTCAAATCTCTTCATTTCATCTCAATTTTCAGTCCCAACAAAAAAAAAAATGAAAATGAACTTCCTCCAATCATTTTCCCTCCTACTCCTCTCTCTAATTTTCGCCACAACAAATAACATCATTCATGGTTTTCACGACGACGGCGAAATTGTAAGGTTCGAGTTGATCCACCGAAACTCTCCCAAACTTTGTGGCCACGATGGCCACAATGTCTTCTTGGGAGAAAAACCGAAAACCCAAATGGAAAACCTAAAGCAGTTTCACCAACGAGATGTTTCCAGGAGGGCCATCCTTCTGGAAACATCGTCATCATCAGTGAAACTGCCTATAAATTCAGGGTCGGATTATGGAACTGGAGAGTACTTTGTTCACGTGACGATCGGGACACCGGGGCAGAGATTCGTGTTGGTTGCGGATACGGGGAGTGAATTGACATGGATGAATTGTAGATATAAAAATTATGAGCCTAAAAAGAAGGGTAAAGAGCCCATATTTAAGGCTGATGAGTCTTCTACGTTTAGAACTGTGTCTTGTTCTTCTCGTATGTGTAAGATTGATCTTGCTGATCTCTTTTCTCTTGCCAAGTGTCCTACTCCTTCCACTCCATGTGGCTATGATTACAGGTAATATATATATATGTATATATGTATATGTATGTGATCTTCTGTATATATACGTATGCATGTATACGTATATATATTATATTTCATCATATTGTGATGTGTTGATCATATATGAACAAATTAAAATTGGCTTGGTTGTTGGTTAGGATTAAAAAGAGGTTGAGAGACATTATTGTTTAGCTATTCAATTTTATTTATTATTGGAATAGATAAAAAATATTAAATTCTTCTAGGAATTCTAAATATATGACTTGAGATAATTATTGTTTTTTTAAAAATATATATATATATATATATCTACACATATATATAGGGTAGAAACTTGTTAGGTAGAGCATCATTTTTGTTTCTATAACTTTTTCTATTTGTAAGAAATTATATTCTAAACTTTTGTATGTGATGTTGTATAATATAGTTGTAGTAGATATTTTTGTTAGTTTTTTAGATTTATGATCTTAAATAAAATATATATTAGACTGATATAAAATAAAATAAATACAGTTGTTTGATACAGTTGTTTGAATCTTATTTTCGGTATCTTAAAATTATTTAGAATTTCTAAAAAGTAGCCGGATGCCTAATATAAATATAATTTACATTATCATATAAATGAATTTGCATTTTTTATACCAAAAATAGGAAATCCTTTTTACATTTTTTTTAATTACATGTAAAAAATTATTAAAAATAAAAATATATAATTTTTCATTTTTTTTCTAATGTATTGTCATTAATTGATATAAACTAAATAAATAAATAAAGACTGAAAGAAGTTAAAAATATAAACATTTGGATTTATTTATTTAGTTTGAAAGCCTTCATTAATTTAAATTTAGTCCCTTTTTGATTTCTTATTTTGTTCCTTTACCAACTATTAGGTACCTACAAGGTTCTGCAGCATTGGGCTTCTTTGGCAATGAAACTATATCAGTAGACCTCACCAATGGCAAGAAGAAAACATTGAACAATGTCCTAATTGGCTGTACTCAAACGATTAAGGATGAGCAAGGCATTTTCAAAGGAGCTCATGGTGTACTTGGCTTAGGCAATGGGAAGCACACATTCACATCAAAAGCAGCTCAAGATTTCGGTTCCAAGTTCTCGTATTGCTTGGTCGATCACTTGAGCTCCCAAAACTTGACAAACTACATAGTGTTCGGTTCCACCAGGCCTAAAACCGCGCTCTCGAGCCGTGTGCAGCGTACCCCTCTTGTTTTGGGAGGCGCTCTCGGTCCACTCTATGGCGTGAATATTGTGGGAATCTCAGTTGGGGGTCAAGTGGTAAACATACCACCGGCTGTTTGGGATGTCAACCGTGGAGGTGGAACGGTTCTTGATTCGGGAACAAGCTTAACGTTTCTAGCAGAACCAGCTTACAAACCCGTGACAGCTGCATTCAGCAAGTACATGTCGAAATTGCAAAGATTGCCTGACGATGGAGGACCATTCGAGTTCTGTTACAACTCAACTAGGTTTCAAGACTCTTTGGTGCCGTCGCTAAAAATCAAGCTTGCAAATGGTGCTGTGTTTGAACCCCCGATGAAGAGCTATATCCTCGATGTTGCACCAGAGACTAGGTGTCTTGGATTTGTTTCGGCTAGTTGGCCAGGCACATCTATCATCGGCAACATCATGCAGCAAAACCACTTGTGGGAATTCGATCTAGGGAAAAGTCTCTTAAGCTTTGCACCCTCTACTTGTACTTGATTAATTCTTACACATACACATACTATTGTGTGTTACAAAACCCCAAGATACTTTCATGATCGTATATTCCACTGTGGGATTGCTAAGATTTCAATACTATTAACTAAAATTATTGCTACTAAAACACATCAATTAACAAAGTTAGCAAAATTGGACATGGTAGCAAACTAACAAACCTAGTATGACATTAATCAACGACGATAAGCATCTCGGGACAAAGACAAGACACTAGAGCACTCGATCACAAGCACTTAGTTTAACAAAGAAGATAGTATTTTACCCTTTTCTACAAATAGGAAGAAGAGAGAGCCTTCTAAGAGAATTTTCTAAGCTATATTTGGACCGAGGCACGTTAAAAAGACATGCACGATTGTCCTAACCGCTACCATTTCTTTGTTCAAATGCTTCGATTGTCTACAAATGACAGTACTAATTCATTATAAGCATTCCAGCTACCCAACAGTGTAAACAGTAAAACAGTTTGATATACCACATGAAAATAAAATAGCCATTTAACATATATATATATAAGATTGAATCTAACACAATACTAAAATCACAATAAAGATTTGTAAAAAGCACCATAGCTGAAACTACAAACAAGAAGGAAAATAAATGCTTCATTCAAGCTTTTAAATTAAAGTCCAAAGAAATTGTTACATCTGATAGCATTTGACTCATCATGTTAGGCCTTGGCTTTTCCAGCCTGAACTGATTGGATTCTCTGTTGCAACTTTAGGATCTGCAAGATGACATAACCGATGTAACTAATTAATATTCATCTTGCATTTTCGAGATTCTATTACAGTAATCTTTTGAAAGCAGGACATAACAGAAAATCGACTAGAGTACACGCATGTTCATCCACTAGTAATTCAAGAATAACAAATGTAAATTATACAAGCACATGAAACTTTCTTCCAGCCTCAATTAATTCAAAATTAATCAGAAAACAAAAGCTTATATAAGTATGAGCTTTAGCCACCAGAAATGAATAAGGAGCTTCAAATAAAGACATGTTGCCAATGCATTTATTCCTATAGAATCATACTTAAGCAATTTTTGAAAGTCTAAATTACCGATGCAATGCTACCGGTTATATGTTATGGCTATTTTTTTACTTTTTTTTCTGAAGTTTAAAGCTCACACATCAATACTCAAGTTCAGGTGAACCTTCACTTGATTTGTGGAATAGGTTCAAACGCTAGTTGCGTCTCGGTCTCAGGTTTCAATATGTAATTGAAGTTGACTTTCATGTCTTCTGCAAGTTTTGTGATTAAAATGTCCAATTCATGGTATTTGAGTTTGTAAATTAAAGTGAAATGTAAAAGGGTCCTACGATTTCCTAATAATCTGTATAATGAGATAAATAATATAACAATGTTGAAAAAATTCTTACAACCTATTAAACTATGATGAACTATGAAGCTTAAAAAAATGATGATTTTAACCTTATAATTAAAAATTATTTGGAGATACAAAAAGGGCAGGCAGGACTAGCTTTCCACATCATTTCGAGGAATCTAAAAGCTGCAAGATCATTTTAGATTCCGGATTCCCATCCCTACAACACCTCATACCTTATGAGTACTAAAGCCTTAGATCTATTCTACTTCAGAGCTATGAAAGATAGACCTTGATGAGAATCAACAAATAAGTAACCAATGCAATCAAAGTTAACATAACAATTCACAATAATACATACTCGAAACACACAGATACATATCATCACAACCTATTCACAAATCAATATACTAATAAGACATATGAAGTGAGAAAGAAAACAAACCGCTTCTTTTTTGCTATTTTGCTTCTCTTCTAAATCTTGAAGAGTTCCATCAAGCCGTTTCCTGTTTTGCATCAATACATAAATTTACACTCAACAATTTGCACTGACAACTAGAAGAGATCAAAATATAAAGCAGTGAAAGCAATTGTACATGTTATATGGCATTATGTTATGAACTGCAATTGCCTAAAATGCAATACAAACGAAAGAAAAACCCCATTATGATTGCTTAGTTATCATATCTTAGCTCCATAACTATGAACTCAATATAGAATAAATCGAAACTTTACCCCTGAACTATTACACATGTAGGATTGATGTGGCCAGAAACTACACTAATATTACAGTAATTAGGCCTATTTAACTAACTTAAGCTAGCTAGAACTAAGTATAATGATCTTAAACATTCAAATATTAACTCTAAAAATACGATAAAGAGTCTCTGATTTTCTCTTTAGAGTATTACCTATGCGATTATTTTTTGCATAGACTCTCGAATTACAGTAGACTAACCATTAATCAATCTTACATTAAGAAACCAAACTGTTTGCCAAAAATCCTATTTTATTTTTTCATATATCAAAAGAAAGCTCCAAAGTTTTAGTTTTACAATGATTCATAAAACAAGAAAAGAGAAGCAGAAACATACAATTCAGCAGAGATGTATTCAATTCTCTTTTTCACATTTGCATTAGCCTCTGCCAAATCTTGCTTCACAAGAACTGGACCAATCAATTTGTACACATTTGCATCTTCATTCAATAGGTCTAACTCCTAAAAACAAAAATTCAGATTAAAAATCAGTAAAGGGTATTCAATTTATGATTATATAAATCAATACAAATCACTTGGGCCCCAAAAGATTTTTACACAAAACCAAACAGAAATTGGGGGAAAAAGAAAATGAAAAAATAACCTTGAGGACAAGCTCGTTCTCGCCTAGTTGAATGGTGTACTTCTTTCTCACTTGGTGGTTCTTCGAAATATCTGTTCAAAAAAAGAAATAATAACATTTCAGATCAATATTCGATCGTAATGATCTCCATGTGCTTGAAGAAATGCATGAACAATATATATATATATATATATTAGGTCTAAAGGTGAAATTTTGAAGAGAGTATGGTAATGGGATTTTACCCTTTTGAAGTTTGCTTAGATCGTTAGCTTTGTTCTCCAATTCTCGCTGAAGTTCTTTGACGGCGGAGGAGGAAGAAGATGAAGCCATCGTTAAGCTTTGGAACTGTTGTTGTGAGTTACTCAGAGATCTTTTATTCTTTTTCTCTGTTCTGTTCAAAATTAGAAAAATACCATATTTTAACACATTTTGCATAAATACTTAAGTTTAATTTTGCAGATAAATATTTAAATTTTATTTTTTACGACAATAATACTTAACTTATATTTTTAAAAAATTTATAAGTATTTAGCCGTCAAGTGTCAAGTAAATGATTACATGGCAATCTCTAATTGATTCATATCATTAAATTTTTATTTTTATTTAAAGATTATGTTAAATATACTAAGAAAATGATACGTGAATAATAACTTCATACTTGATGGTCATGTATCTATAAAAGCTCCTGAAATATAATTTAGGTACTATTATCGTCAAAAATAAAACTTAGGTATTTATCTACAACAGAGAGTCTAACTTGGGTATTTACGCCGTAAATTACTCTAATTTTTTATAATTTTGGTGCAAAAATATAATTTTTTTTTTTTTTTCAAAAATGATATTTTATGGGAAAGTTGAAGAAAAAGTTGAAAAATATAGTAAAATGAAGTAAGGATAACTAAGAACCTTTACGATAACTAGACGAGTAACTAGTTACCATGGGGTAATCGTGTATCTTATGTTATTTTTTACATATTTTTTAACTGTTTTTTAAAAAAAATTCATAAAAAATTTTTTGAGAAAAAATTATATTTTTACAAATTTATATTTTAAAAACCATAAAAATGAAAATTCTCCTTAATTTTAATTATTTTATTAAATAGTGACATCCTACGAAATTTTGAGAATTTAAAATGATTTACAATATAGAAAGTACAGTTTTTATAATAATCCATAATTTAAGGGGCACAACTTTTTTTAATAAAAACTTAAGGGGCATAATTTAATATAGTATAAAATATTTAAGAGACAAAAATTCTAATTATTCAATTTAGAATATCATATTTTATTGTAAAATATTATGAATTAGATTATAAAATGTAAATATTTAAAGCTTGAGAAGTATAAAAAGATAGTATGAAGTATTTAAATATTTCATTGGCATATACAATAAATTTTAAGAAATTTCTAAAAAATTTAGTTTTTTTTATATGTATATATGTATTTGTAAATGTATTTATAAAAACTCAATTTTAAATGTTATATCTTGATGTTTAAGGTTTTTGTTCCTCCTCTCTTCTTTCTCCTCATTCTTCTCTACAACTGAATAACATCATAGACTAACACAAACTTCCTCCCTGACATTAACTTAAACAAGAGAAAAACATGTTAATTAGATAAACTAAATAGATAAGTTATAATCATTGTTGAGGTGTTAGGGTGTCTTTTCTTTATTAAGACATCTATAAATATATATATATATATATATATATAATATTTGGACTAGTAAAAAAGTATTCCTAGTCAATATGGGACTAACCACAAAAGATAATTTTTTATTTATTTTTTTCTAACAAGATTTCTGTTAATAGATTTTTTTAAGGCATGTTTGGTACGTATGATTAAATTGGATTAGACAAGTTAATTTGTCTAGTCTAATGATATAATTTATCCAACTAATTCTATCTATTTAGAGTTATTTATCACATCTAGCAGTGTATGATAAATAATCCATATAAGTAGATTTTTATTATTTATCATTTTTTTTATTTTGATTTTATAAATATATGTTGAATTTAATAATAATTTAAATAAAAGAATGGTTACAAATTTATTTATATATTTTTTTGTTAAAACTTATTCATTATAATTAATAAAAAATATATAATTTTGAAATATCATATATAGGGATCGAAATTGCAGCCATAGGTATGAGGCCGACAAGAATAATTTTCTATCCTCGAATGTTAAACAAGAAATAGCACCCCCACCCCGATGGTGACCCATTCAAATTTTAATTTATTTTGTAATATTATTTCAATTATTATACATTAACTCTATTTAGCTTAGCTTCTTATATAATATACTAGATGAGAGTTACGTGGCGAGCCACGTAAATATTAGTTTTATATAAGTTCTAGTGGTTTTTGTTTAAGAATTCAGTAACTAAGCAACGACAACAACAATGGTAGATAGATCTATTTAAGTTTTTCATATTTGTAAAGATTATAAATCTAAACTTTTAATTTTCTTGATTTGAGATTTTGAATTGTTCTGATTTATTTGTTTATGAATTTATTGAAATACTTGAATATTTATTTGTTCTGATTTATTCATACTTGAATATTTATATTGATAATTGTTAATGAAATTAGTCTGTAACTTTATGTTTTTGGAAAAAAAAAAGTATTTTTTAATATAGAGTTTAAATTTAAGAATACAAAGAAACATAATAGAATAATTTATATTAAAAATGATAAATACTTACGTCAAAAAAAAAAAAATAGAATACAAAGAAAAAAAATTAAGAATTAGATATTTTGAAAAAGATAAAAGAAAACTAAGTATATGTATATAATTGATGTAATCGCATATATTTATTATTATAGCTTTTTATTTATTTAAAATAATTAATTTTAATAAAAAAATTAAAACAAAAAAGAGAAATTAATTTTATATATAAATAACTTAATATGATAATAACTATATTATATTATATAATTTTTCATACGTAACCGATTAATAAAAATTAAATATATAAGATTTGTATATGACATTTTTTATTATTAATTTGGTGAACAAAAGGAAAATGGGTGAAAAGTAATTCACGTTAAAAGTAAGATGTGGTGAATCCACAATTCATCTCATTCAAGAACACACAACAAAGAACAAATTAACATAAAACCAGAAATCGAAAATCCAGTCCAAAAACCAGCAATGAATTCTAACCAGTAAGAACTTTAAGCAATCAACAATTAAAGAACTTTGAACAGATAAAATGACACCTTTCTTTTACGAGGTTCGAACATAGATCAATGTAATCTATGCCTACATCCTCGGGAAACAATCAGCATACTTCTTTATTGATTATTCAGGAATGATTACAAGTGATTTGATCACAACAGAAAGGATCAATTACAGAAGGAGTCTAGCTCCTAATCCTCTCAATCACTCAGTCTCAATTCTCTCTCACTCTCTGATCTTGTGTCTCAATTAGTGTCATGTTCGAATTGTCTTGGTTTAGAGTTTATATAGGTGTAGTACATGAAGAGAGCTTTCCCTCCTAAACCAACTAACAAAACTAACATTTGAACTTGTCCAATCCGAGAGTGCCACATGTCCTGAATATTAGACTTATGTCTAAAAATACCACAATTATCCACCTTTTTAGTCATAAGTCTGAAAGTATGCATGCTCAATGTTTCCTGGTACCTCCGAGGAGGTCTGTTACTGCAGTGTTGTGATGTTGAGCAAGTTTAGACAATGTTTAAACTTTGCTAATGTCACACACTTGGTCATCACATCTGCAGGGTTGTCATCTGTCTTAACTTTCTTCACTTGCACTTCACCACTTGCAATAATTTCTCTAATGTAGTGGAGTCTAATGTCAATGTGTTTACTTCTTTCATGGAACATTGGATTCTTCATCAAATGAAGAGCACTTTGATTATCACAGTAGACAGTGATATCAGTTGCATTAATCTTCATTTCTTGTGCAAATCCTTTCAACCAGACTGCTTCCTTTATTGCTTCTGTGGCTGCCATATACTCAGCTTCAGTTGTAGATAGTGCCACCACCTTTTGTAGATTAGATTTCCAACAAACACATCCACCTAGAACTGTAAAACAATAACCAGTGAGGCTTCTTCTGGTGTCTATGCTTCCTGCATAGTCTGAATCGACATAGCCAGTGACATCACAGGGAGAAATGTTGTCTTTGTGAAATTTTAAACCAATGTCCAAGGTTCCCTTGACATATCTGAGAGTCCATTTGACTGCTGCCCAGTGTTTAGTGCCAGGATTGGCAATGAACCTACTTACAACACTCATTGCATAGGCCAAATCTGGTCTTGTGCATACCATAGAGTACATAAGACTCCCAACACATGATGCATATGGTATGTTATCCATGAACCTTTTGTCTACTTCAGTTTTAGGTGATTGAGCTTGTGTAAGTTTGAAATGAGGAGCAATGGGAGATGTTACATGTTTAGCCTTGTCCATGCTGAACTTGTCTAGAACCTTTTGAAGATAACTCTTCTGAGATAGCATAATATATTCTGGTCTCTTTCTGATAATGTCAATTCCCAGTATCTTGTTTGCCCTCCCTAGATCTTTCATATCGAATTCACTACTCAGTTTCATCTTGATTTTGTCAACTTCACTCCTTAGTTTACCTATGATCAAGATATCATCTACATAGAGAAGTAGATAAACCTGATCATTGTAGTAAACACAGGGATCGTATTTGCTTTTATTAAAGCCAATTCGAATCATGAACTCATCAAATCTTAAATTCCATTGCCTTGGAGCTTGCTTGAGGCCGTATAGGGATTTCTTGAGTTGACACACTTTGTCTTCTGAGTTTTCAACTTCTAACCCTTCTGGAATGGCCATGTAAATTTCTTCATCTAGCATACCATGCAAAAATGCAGTCTTAACATCCATCTGATCCACCTCATAATCGAATTTAGCAGCCAGAGCCATCATGATTCTTATTGATGTTTGTTTGACAACAGGGGAGAAGATATCATTGTAATCTATACCTTCTTTTTGACTAAATCCCTTTGCTACAAGTCTTGCCTTGTATCTGACCTTGCCAGTTCCATTGTCACTTTCTTTTTCCCTAAAAATCCACTTGCAGCCTATGATTCTCTGTCCTTTAGGTCTTTTCACCACTATCCATGTCTTGTTCTTGATCAAAGAGTTCATCTCTTCATTAACAGCCATTAACCATTTTTCTCTAGCCTTACCCTGAATTGCTTCAGTGTAACTGAGAGGTTCAGAGTTTTCAATCTCTTCTGCAGCAGCAAAGGCAAAAGCAGTACATTCTGAAGCAGAGTAATCTGCATAACCAAATCTATCTGGGGCTTTTGCTTCCCTTCTTTCTCTGTCCCTTGCAAGTTGGTAATCACTTAGATTTTCTTGATTTACATTGTCATCCTTAGATTCAACTCGAGCTTCCCCAGTTTCTGTCAGTGGTGCTTCTGGTGTATCACAGTTTTGACTTGGTTCATCTTGATCCACCTGAACTTGTACCCTTCTATTCAAAATTGAATTCTGTCCAGGTCTCATAGCCATTTCATTCTCCTTGAACACTACATCTCTACTAATAATGCACTTCTTATAACCATCTTCCAAACACCAGAGCTTGTATCCTTTCACACCATCTGGATAGCCTAGGAATAAGCATTTCAAGGCCCTAGGTTCAAGTTTGTCTTGTCTAACATGAGCATAGGCAAGACAACCAAAAACCTTTAAGTGATCATAATTTGGTTTGTTTCCAGTCCATATCTCTTGAGGTGTTTTGAAATTTAATGCAACAGAGGGACATCTGTTGATTAAATAGCATGCGCCTTTCATCGCCTCACCCCAAAAATGTTTCGCAATCCCGCACCCTTCAAAGATACACCTAACCCTCTCTAGAATGGTTCGTTCATTCTCTCGGCCCAAGCCATTCGTTGAGGTGTTTTAATCACCGATTTGTGTCTCTTGATTCCGATCTTGGCACAATAATCCTTGAATTCATCCGAGCGGTATTCCGGTCCATTGTCCGTCCTCAAAACCTTTAGTTTTCTACTCCGTTTGGTTTTCCATGAGCTTTCTCCAATTCTTTGAAGGTTTCCAAAGCTTGACTCTTGTTTCTCAACATGAAAACCCAAACCTTCCTACTGAAATCATCAATGATGCTCATGAAGTAATTGGCACCTCCAAGGGATTGTGTTCTTGATGGCCCCCACAGATCTGAATGTACATAGTTGAGTGGTTCCTTGGTGATGTGTATGCCAGTAGGGAACTTTACCCTGCAACTCTTTCCTAATACACACTCTTCACAGAACTCTAATTTCCCATTCAACTTATCCCTTACCGTACCCCGTTTGTCTAGTTCAATTAGACCTCTTTCACTCACATGCCCTAATCTCAAATGCCACATTCTAGTTTTGTCCCCAGTACTGTCATTTACAGCAGCATTTGCTGTTCCCAACACTGCCTTTCCATTAAGAACATAGATACCATTTCTGATATCACCTTTCATGACCACAAGTGAGCCTTTTATTACTCTTAAAGACTCATTGATCTTAATAGAACATCCACTAGCAGCTAATTCTCCAATAGACAGTAAGTTTCTCTTAAGTTCGTGGACATACTCGACATTTTTGACTGTCCTCTTGATGCCATCATGCATGGTAAACAACACAGATCCAATTCCTTTGATCTGACAGGCTTTGTTGTTTCCTAGGAGTACATTTCCACCTTGTATCTCCTTGAATTCACAGAACAGGTTTCTGTGAGGTGTCATGTGAAATGAGCACCCAGAATCTAATATCCATTCTCTGCCTGATTCCTTGCTAGACACTACCAATACATCTGCTGATTCGTATCCATCTTCTGCAACATTAGTTTCACCTCTCTCTTTACTTTTACCTCTAGAATTCTTTGCTTTTAATGCCCTACATTCATCTCGAAAGTGTCCTTCTTTCTTGCAATAGTAACAGAATTTCCCAGTCTTGAATTTGGATTTGTTCTTGGATTGACTGCTGCTTCTAAACTTATTCTTGAATTCTCTCTTGTCAGGTCTTCCTCTTCCAATGTACAGACTATCACCATTCGAATCTCCCCTGTCATCAGTTTTCTTTTGAATTTCCTTTGAGTTGAGTGCAGCCTTTACCTCTGACATTGTCAATGTATCTTTTCCATAAAGAATGGTGTCTACAAAATGCTCATAGGTTTTAGGTAGAGAACTCAGCAAAATAATTGCTTGATCCTCTTCCTCGATCTTAACACCTATGTTGTTCAAATCAAGAACTATTCTATTGAATTCATCAAGGTGACATCTTAATTCTTTGCTTTCATCCATTCTCATTGCATAGAGATTTTTCTTTAGGTACAGTTTGTTGGCTAGGGATTTCTTCAAGTAGATGGAAGCAAGTTTAATCCACAAACCAGAGGCAGTAGTTTCATCTGATACTTCTCTCAGGACTTCATCTCCAAGACTTAGTAAAATGGCACTGTGAGCTTTTGATTCTGTGTCTCTTTTGATCTTTACATCTGTTAGTTCTTCAAGTTGATTAGGTTCAATAGCTTCTGAAATTCCCTGATGAACAAGCAAAGCTTTCATCTTGATTCTCCATAAGCTGAAGTCGTTTGTCCCTGTGAACTTGTCAACTTCGAATCTTGCTGATGACATTTTCAGGTTGTGTTCTTTGAGTCTTGAACCGATTCTTGAATGTCAATTCTTTCCTTAACCTTGCTCTGATACCATTTGTGGTGAATCCACAATTCACCTCATTCAAGAACACACAACAAAGAACAAATTAACATAAAACCAGAAATCGAAAATCCAGTCCAAAAACCAGCAATGAATTCTAACCAGTAAGAACTTTAAGCAATCAACAATTAAAGAACTTTGAACAGATAAAATGGCACCTTTCTTTTACGAGGTTCGAACATAGATCAATGTAATCTATGCCTACATCCTCGGGAAACAATCAGCATACTTCTTTATTGATTATTCAGGAATGATTACAAGTGATTTGATCACAACAGAAAGGATCAATTACAGAAGGAGTCTAGCTCCTAATCCTCTCAATCACTCAGTCTCAATTCTCTCTCACTCTCTGATCTTGTGTCTCAATTAGTGTCATGTTCGAATTGTCTTGGTTTATATAGGTGTAGTACATGAAGAGAGCTTTCCCTCCTAAACCAACTAACAAAACTAACATTTGAACTTGTTCAATCCGAGAGTGCCACATGTCCTGAATATTAGACTTATGTCTAAAAATACCACATAAGAAAACAAAAATGTGAATGATTTGGGGAGAGAATTGGATTTTAAAAGTAAGAAAACAAAAATGTGGTTGATCGTAAACCAAAGATTGGATTTTAAAAGTAAGATGATTTTTTTTAATTTAAAAAAAGATTGTTTAAGTTTTTAGGTTTAATTATTGGATTTATTTGTTAACGGGAGATCAAATCTATTAACATCGTTAAATTTAACAGAATATTCTTTTATTTTTAAGGTATATTCTGTTAAACCAAAAAATATCGTTAGATAGACACTTTTAATATATAAAGATATATATTGACACATAACGAGTTCATGTCGTCGTGGTGTAGAGTGCGATCCTCATCCTTTTGGCCTTGGCAATTAGTTGGATTTCCACATTCATGTTTTGACAATTAGTATGTCAAGTTCAAGGGTTATACGACTCTTATGGTATTATTCCTTAAACTTTTAACTAAGATCTGGTTAGTTAGTTAGTTATCCATTAACTAACTTAACTGTCAAATATGATAGCAAACATATTGGATCTTTTGGTCTATATAAAGAGGACTTCACAAGAGAATAAAATAAATAACAAAAAAGACACAACACACTAAAGAGACGTCAGAATTACAGAAGTTAATTCATATATATCAGAGTTAAATTTCCTACAACTCTTTATCAAGGAATTGAACCAATCAAGAGCATAAGTGAGAGTTGTTGATTTTTGTCTAATTTTCTTAGGCATTCTTTATTAGGGTGGCACATTCGTACTCAAAAACCCACCCACCTAGGAAACTCGCCTAACTCGAAACCTTAAAAACTCAAATAAACGGGTTTAAAAAATTATAGGATGGGTTCAGGATACACCCAGTTACCCACCGAGCCAAGTTTGGGTTCTAAAATTGTGACACCCAAAAATCTGGACCCACCCGAAAAATCATTTTATATATATAGATACCTAACCCCTTTAAAAACAAAAAAAAAAATGTAAAGAAAATGTGATATTTAAAAAAATGTGAAAAAAAGTGATCTTTTCTTTAATTGTAAAAAAAGTGAAATTATGTGTACTTTTATGAAAAATGTAGAGAGAGAGAGAGAGAGAGAGAGAGAGAGAGAGAGAGAGAGAGAGAGAGAGAGAGAGAGAGAGAGAGAGAGAGAGAGAGAGAGAGAGAGAGAGAGAGAGAGAGAGAGAGAGAGAGAGAGAGAGAGAGAGAGAGAGTTCGAAAAAAAAAGTAGCCAACCCAACCCGAAACCTGATCTTGTCCCAACTCGCACCTGATCCACGCGAGCCTGACACCCAAAAACCTAGTCCCTCACACAAGCAAGTTTGGTTTCAATAAAATACAAACTCAAAATCCGAAAAAAAAACACTCAATGTGCACTCTTATTCTTTATTATTATTGGTCCTTTTCTTATTTAGTTGCTCTTTTTGATTAACTTCTTATCAAGTTGCTCATGAATTAGTTTGCACCTCCTTTGGCTAAATAATATTGTAATTTCTTTTTATTTTGAATAAATTTAACCATACTAAATACAATATCTATCTAATATCTAAAATTCTATTGAAGTTAAAATTTGGTAGCTACAATTGTCCATTTATTTTTCTATTTCCTAGAATTTAAAGGGATTATTTCATATATATACTAAAATGACAAAACTTTATATTTTTACCGATCTATTGTTTTTATATATATAAATGCGGAGTGTTAATTTTTCATTATTTTTCAAAAAAAAAAATATTGTTTTAGCGTTGTTGCTACGGGAAAGAAATTTTTTTGTCTGAAAAAAAAAACCTAGCAAAAACCTGTAAAAACAATAATCAGTAAAAATATAATTTTCGTAAAAGTATAAATAAAAAAGTCCATAAAAATATTAAGAAAATTATTTTAGATGTATTGTGTGTAAATTTTCTAAATTTAAAATGATACAAAAAATACTATTTGTGCTACCACTATTAAGTTAAGCCTAGTAGTAATAGCTATGCTTCATAACAAAGTGGTGATAGGTTTAGTTAAAAAATTTGACACATAATATTAAAAATTTTGCAGCATAAATACTTATTTTATTTAATTTGTTACTAACAAATACTTAAAATTAAAACTTACATATAAAAAATTTATGTTATTTCTATCAGTATACATTTTGACACTCAATTAATTGTTTTAAAAATAACACATGTCAATAACTAGTTGACTTGATAATTTATAATTAAAAAAATATATTTTTTTAAACATATTTTTTTTTTCTTTCTTCTTCTTTCTTGCTATTAAGTTACTGGTTACTGATGGTTACTGGTTACTTAATATATTACTTAGTATATTCTGTTTCCCAGTATATTATTGTTTCCCAGTATATTATGTTAAGTGGTTAGTGTACATATAGGTTGTTTTATCCCTTTAGGCATTTCGGTTAGTGTCAGTAGTTAGTTAGTTAATTTAAGTTGAGTCTGTTATGTTGTTGTTTCTTTGAGTCGGTTGTAATGAGGTCCAAGGCTATATATATAGCTGACCTCTCCTCTGTTCTGATCAACGAAGAATTCTCTCTTCTCTGTCAAAAACATTCATCTCAGTTTTCTCAATATGGTATCAGAGCGGGAAAGATAGGCTTTCCCGTCCGATCCTCCCAGCTGTCGTGTTTCCTTTCTCCGGCATCGCTGTGTATTTCACGGTCATCTTCTCCGATCTTCTTCCTTCTCTGTACATTGATTCCACTCAATGGCTACAGACGAAACTCAAACCAGTGTTCCTTCTGAAGTCGCAGATCTTGGAAATCCCTCAAATCGAGCTAATCAAGGTCTTCAAATCACTTCCATCAAGAATCCATTGGAGGATCCAGCCAGCCCTTTCTTTCTTCACCATGGTGACAACCCAGGGAATGCTTTGGTGTCTCAACCACTTACTGGACAAGACAACTATGTCTCATGGAGCAGGGCAATGCAGCTCGCAATTTCTGTCAAGAACAAAATCGGATTCCTCGACGGTTCTATTCCTAAACCCTCTATTTCTGATCAAAATCTTTACAATGCTTGGTATCATAATAATAACATTGTGATTTCTTGGATCTTGAATTCGGTTTCCAAGGAAATCTCTTCAAGTATTCTTTATGATGAATGTGCATCGGGTATTTGGAATGATCTAAAGACCCGTTTCCATCAGAAAAATGGTCCTCATATATACAATTTAAGAAAAGATCTCATGAATCTTAAGCAAGAAAATCAGACCATTAGCATATACTTTACTAAGCTTAAAACTATATGGGAAGAACTAACCAATTACAGGCCATCATGCACTTGTAATGGATGCACTTGTGGAGGAGTCAAGAGAATTCAAGACCACTACCACATGGAGTACATCATGTCATTCTTGATGGGACTCTCGGATTCTTTCTCGCAAGTTAGAGGTAGCATCCTTCTCATGGACCCTTTGCCTGAAATAAATCGTGTATTTCATCTAGTTACTCAAGAAGAACATCAAAGGGGAACTACCTCAAACAACAACAACAATAACTCTGCCATGGCATTTGCCTTCCAAGGGGACAAAAGAGGGAACCAAAAGGATGATAATCAATCCGGAAAACCCCATCCTCCTAAAAGAAATCGTCCATACTGTACTCACTGCAATATACACGGCCATACCATTGAAAAATGCTATAAAATCCATGGATATCCCCCGGGATTTAACAAGCAAAACAGATCTAAGGAGGCTGCTGCAAACCAGGTGCAAACTGGGGAAGAAAACAACTCTGCTGCATCAGAAAATCATGCGATTCTCCCTCAGCTTTCCTCGGCTCAGTACCAGCAACTACTCAACTTACTCGCCTCTCAAACTAATGGTATGAATGGTAATGATCCTAGTACTTCAGCAGGTAATACAGGTATCATTCTGTCACACCATTCTATTTCTCCTTTTCTGAATTCCTGGATAGTGGACACGGGAGCAACTAGACACATATGTTCTGATATTAAAATGTTTCAATGTATATGTAAGACAACACCAACCAAATTAATTCTTCCAAACAATGATAGTGTTACTGTGAATCAAAGTGGATCTGTTGTTCTACAAAACAACATTATATTGACTAATGTTTTATATGCCCCACATTTCAAATACAATATCATCTCTGTAAGTTACCTCACTAAAAATTCACCTATTTCCTTTTATTTCACTGCTGATGAGTTTATAATGCAGGACAAAACCAGCAAGAAGACGATTGGAAGAGGTAGTAATATCAAAGATTTATACATTCTTGATACTAAGCCAAGTCAATCTCAAGTCTTCTCTGTCTCAGCTGAAGTTTGGCACTCACGGCTTGGACATTTATCCAATAAACGCCTGAATTTGCTTAAGAATACTCTCAGTTGTAACACATCTGATTTACATAAAACTTCCCCTTGCTATATTTGTCCTATTGCTAAACAAAGAAAACTCCCATTTCCTAATAGCAATACGGTTTCTAATAAAGTTTTTGATATTGTTCATTGTGATGTTTGGGGGCCATATCATGTTTTATCACACACAAATCACAGATATTTTTTGACTTTAGTTGATGATTTTTCTAGATTCACTTGGATATTTTTAATGCAACACAAATCGGATGTCAGCTTCATTTTACCTCAATTTCTGACCTATGTTCAAACCCAATTCAAGCAGGTTTTTAAAGTTTTCCGTTCGGATAATGCACCAGAGCTGGTGTTTAAGGATCTGTTTTCTAAACACGGCATTTTGCATGAGTTTTCGTGTGTTGAAACGCCTGAGCAAAATGCCATTGCTGAACGAAAACATCAGCACCTTCTAAATGTAACTCGATCTCTTTATTTCCAGTCTCGTATTCCCATTAAATTCTGGAATGAGTGTGTATTAACCGCTGCCTATCTAATAAATCGAATTCCTACTCCTTTGCTGAATAACAAAACCCCATATGAGTTACTTTTTGATAAGTTACCTAATTACCAACATCTAAGGTCATTCGGATGTCTGGTTTTTGCCTCAACTTTATCAAATCAGAGAAATAAATTCTCCCCAAGAGCCCGTACTTGTGTCTTTATGGGGTACCCTCAAGGTGTAAAAGGTTACAAACTCTATGATATCAATAATAAACAAATGTTTGTATCTCGAAATGTTGTGTTTCATGAAAATATTTATCCATTTCAAAAGCTCAATAATGAGAATGCTAACATAGATCCTTTTTCTCTAACTATACTTCCTCATTCTGTGACAAATGACTTACCTGGCTGTGAGTATCCTACAAGTACTAGCAATGACTTCAATGATGCCCATCACATAGACGATCTCAGTCTTAACTCAGATCAAATACAAACAGCTCCTACTCCCACTGGTGCACCAGAAACTTCATCTCAACATGCACCTGACACCACGGTTACACCAGAAACTTTACCTACACCAACAGTTTCACCACAACAAACAACACAGGAACTGCCAAGAAGATCCAGCAGACAATCCAAACCACCAGGCTACTTGAGAGATTTTGAGTGCTACTCACTCATCCAAGACCATTCTTCTACTCCACATAAAATTGATAAATTCATTTCATATTCTAACTTGTCTGAAACTCACAAAGCTTTCATACTTGCAGTGTCGTCCACCAAAGAGCCAAGATCTTACTTTGAAGCCATACAAACCTTGGCTTGGTTGGAAGCCATGCAATGCGAATTAAAGGCTCTTTCAGATAACAAAACTTGGTCTATAGTTCCTCTTCCAGCCAACAAAAGAGCCATAGGATGTCGCTGGATTTATAAAATTAAATACCATAGTGATGGGAGCATAGAAAGACTAAAGGCTCGTCTTGTTGCGCAAGGTTACACGCAACAAGAAGGGCTAGATTTCTTTGATACCTTCTCTCCCGTTGCAAAGATGGTCACTCTTAAACTACTTCTTGCTATATCAACCATTAAGAATTGGCACATTTTACAACTCGATGTTAATAACGCTTTTCTTAATGGGGATCTTAACGAGGAAGTTTACATGGAAATACCACAAGGTCTAACCGTGTCTTCTTCTCTTAATGCAGGAACTAAACTGGTATGCAAATTGCACAAATCAATTTATGGCCTGAAGCAATCTTCTAGGCAATGGTACAAGAAGCTGTCCGATGCTCTTCTCCAAGAAGGATTCAAGCAATCTCAAGCCGATTATACCTTATTCACTAGAGGATCTGAAGACACTTTCATAGCCCTTCTCGTGTACGTTGATGATATCATCATTACGGGTCCAAATGTGTCTAATCTACACCAGCTGCAAACATCCTTACATCAAAAATTCAAGCTCAAAGCTCTTGGAGACCTCAAGTATTTCCTCGGTTTCGAAATTGCCCGTGCTAAGGAAGGCTTGTTTCTTTGCCAACGCAAATACACTCTACAATTACTTGAGGATTCAGGTTTCATAGGCAGCAAACCAAGCAAAACGCCCATGGACCCTAAGCAAAAACTCAACAACGAAGAAGGAGAAAGTTTGAGCAATCCATCCCACTATCGACAACTTGTTGGGAAGCTTCTCTACCTCACCTTGTCAAGACCCGATATTACTTATGCTGTAAACGCTCTCAGCCAATTTATGGTGAACCCTCGTACTACTCATCTTCAAGCAGTTCATCACCTCCTAAGATACATCAAAGGCAATCCAGGACAGGGGCTGCTCTATTCAAGAAATTCCTCGCTGCATCTCCGTGGGTTCTCCGACTCAGATTGGGCATCTTGCCCCATCACAAGACGATCTACAACCGGTTTCTGCATCTTTCTTGGAGATTGCCTAGTGTCTTGGCGAACGAAGAAGCAACCAACCATCTCCAAAAGTTCAGCTGAAGCTGAATACCGAGCGTTGGCTGCTACAACAAGTGAAATCACTTAGCTACAATATCTTCTAGATGACTTTCACATCCATCAACCACACCCCGCATTCATCTACTGCGACAACAATTCTGCCATCCATATCGCAAACAATCCCACTTTTCACGAGAGAACGAAGCACATAGAGCTAGATTGCCATTTCATTCGTGACAAAATAACAAACGGCTCCATCAGACTAATTCCTATTTCCACCACCCTACAACTTGCCGATGCCTTCACCAAACCACTGTCTTCAACAATTCTCCATTCTCATGTCTCCAAGATGTCAGTGTACGACATACACTCTCCATCTTGAGGAGGGGGTATTAAGTTACTGGTTACTGATGGTTACTGGTTACTTAATATATTACTTAGTATATTCTGTTTCCCAGTATATTATTGTTTCCCAGTATATTATGTTAAGTGGTTAGTGTACATATAGGTTGTTTTATCCCTTTAGGCATTTCGGTTAGTGTCAGTAGTTAGTTAGTTAATTTAAGTTGAGTCTGTTATGTTGTTGTTTCTTTGAGTCGGTTGTAATGAGGTCCAAGGCTATATATATAGCTGACCTCTCCTCTGTTCTGATCAACGAAGAATTCTCTCTTCTCTGTCAAAAACATTCATCTCAGAAGATCCATGGCCTCTGGGTTGAGGAAATGAGAGCTGACAACATGAAAAAATAAGAGCTAAATAAAAGAGAGAAGATCGCGCAAGAGGGTACAAGCTCCAGAGGTTCTCAGGTTGGTTAAGAGTTTTGATGGAAGAATCCATCCAATCTAGGCATAAGCGAATATATGTCGTCGAAACTAGTTTCTTCATTTAGAGACTAAAAAAGTGAAATAGAGGATAAAGTTGTGGGGTATTGAATTTAGAGGGCCATAGAATTTCGTGGTAGTACTGGTTTCTTCATTCATAGACTGAAAAAGACAGAGTTATGCCATGTTGGGAAGAAAAAGGAAGAAAAACAATATATTTTTTTTCTAAAATTATCAAACTAATTAAAAATCAACACGTGATATTTTTAAAATAATTAATGAATATTTAAACATCGACGAAAAATAATAGTAACTTGTGATATTTTTGCTGCACATTTTCTTATATTATATCCCATTATAATCGGTATAGTGTTAGACATCCTATATTAAGGGTCTAAATACACTAGTTGTGCTAAAAATATTTATTTATGATATCTCAAATTCCCACTACAACTAATGCTTATATAATTTGAGTGGTTTTATTTTAGAGTAGATTCTGTCAAATGTCTCTATAGTGTGTGATTATCCCACTACATTATAACAAATAACTATTTATGTGTCATTGTTAATATCACTATTAAATTACTTAATTTTAGTGGCACTTTTTTATTTTCTTTGCTGCATATTGCTATAGTGTATATTTTTAAAACACTTTTATAATAGAATATCATTTATTTGATGACATTCTCTAATATCATCTAATCAAATTATTTGAGTCATTTGTGTTACTAATCTATACAAAATCACTATATATATTCAATTAACAACATTTTTTTCTACTAAATTTAATTATATATGGAAGTGGATATATGGATCCATTTTAATCCTTGATGTGAGTTGGTGTATTAGAAAAATGATGATCACATTCATGGTGCCATATAAGGGTGTTTACGGATTGGTTTGATCCGGATTTTTATAGTTTTTATTAAACCAAACTAGTATAACGGTTTTTCGAATATTAAAAACCAAACCAGACTAATAAATTTCTCAAACCAAAACAAACCAAACCATTAAAAACGGTTTAGTTTGGTTCGAAACTACGGTTTAAGTAGAATTTATAATTATTCATATTTTTTAAGTAATTGTACTATTTAATTTTATTAAGTTTTTAATTTTATTTTTCAAAATATATATTTAACATGATAAGTAATAGATCTATAACATATAAATAACGATATAAAAACATTCTCATAAGTCAAACATAACATAAGAATTCAAAACTCATGCAATAAAAAACTTGACACACAAAAAAGTTCAAAATTAAACATATAGTCATATATAATATATATATATAAATTTATTATTTATTATAAACGGTCCGGTCCGATTTAACCGTTAATTATTTATTACGAACTGCAACCAAATTATTACGCCGTAAACAGTCCGGATTGACCAAACCACCAAAAACGGTTTCTCCGGTTACGGTTTACAGTGGTTCAAATTGTCGTGGTCCGAATTTAAACCGCTGTTTTCCAATTTATATGAACAACCCTAGTGCCACGCATTACTATTGCAAATTTTATCTCCTATAACGTATTTTCACACGTGGAGTCCATATATATATAGGGATATGATTTTGTACCGTGATGTACTTTCACGGAATGTATTCTGTGGTACATTAGGTGGGTCTCAGGGTACATTAAATGAGTGTCAGGGTACGTTTCTACTTTTTAACTCTAATTACCCCTAGATCAATCTCAGTCGTTAGATAAAATAACTCCCTCATCTGAGGGCTGCCGTACATCACGGATTACAATCCGTGAAAGTACAATAACAGAACAAAATCATATCCCTACATATATACTTTTTAAAATTTGGAAAATATAAACTTATGTTGTGCCAGCATCTTATAGGGTAGGTTCTATAGAGTCTATGAGCTTATTTTTATTTCGTTCTCAAACTTGTGCCCGATTCATTTTTTTTTTAAATAGATTAGTCAATGTTATACGTATAAGCTCTGTGATTCACTTTTCTATTTTATTTACAGTTAATAATAATATGTATGATATTAGAATTTATTAAGATAGAGTAAAGAAGTTAATGTGCTTAATTTATTAATAGCAAGCAAGTATAATATTTTTCTTGATAAAATCATACCATTATTCAATTATTAAAACTCTATTCTATGATTATAACTTATCATTGTTTAGTATAATATTGTTTAGTCAATATATATGGATCGTGTCACAATCATTCAAGAGCTAATGATAAATCCAAAGACTCACGACTTTGATCAAAATGATATTAATTAATTAATTGAATTTTGTTTGGATTAATTACATTTTTTCTTTTAAAACATCGTGCTCTCTCTCATACAGGGTCGGCCTTGAGTAATAATGTGTCCAAAAAATTTGTTAAATATATGTTTTATTTAAGGGATAATTGCGGCAAAAGTCCCCAAAAACTTGAGGTTGATGCCGATTAGTCCTCAACCTCAAAAATTGGCGGTGAAAATACCTAAGGTACCAATTTTTGTTTGTCCGTTGGTCCCTCTTTCTAACAGATCCGTTAAATCAAAATAAATGCCACGTGTCAATTTTTTATTAGTCCAAATAACAATTTTAATTAAAAAATTTTAAAATAATATAAAAAATAAAAAGAAATTATTTTAAATCATAAAATTACTTTTTTTTCTCTTTTCTTTTTCTTCGTCATCTTCTTCACACAATTCCCAATCCCAGCCATGACCCTCACCCCATGCCCATCTCAGCCACGACCCTCACCATCCAAATTCACTAAGAAAAATCATTTCCAAAAATTAGGGTTTCTAATTTTTTTTATTGTAAAGTAAAAAAATATCTCAGATGGGGAAATTAATGTCTAATCTCGACCAACATTGCACCAAAGCCCTCAATCTCATCGTGCTTCAAAGATCGATCTGTTCATCGAAGAGATTGTGATCACTGATGCTCATGTCACTTTCTACAAGTTCAATATCAAGAGCAATCAATGGGTTAATGTCTCATTCTTCTTTTAACTCCCATTTTTTTGTTGAGAATTTATATAACAAGCAGAAAAGATATATTTTTTCTTTTTGGTGTTAGATCCTTAGAATCTTACGATTTGATTGTAAAGGAGCTCCATTTTCAAGTATAATGGAGAACTCTGGTGGTGGTGCTCTAATTAGATCCAACTGGTTCTCTCTTATTTATTCTCATCTGTATATATATATATATATTCGATTTTTCTTTATTATTTTATCAAAACAATGGTGGTGGTCTGAGTAAAAAAAATAAATTTAAGTTTTTGTTGGAGATTTGGTTCGTGAGTGTAGCAAACAGGGTTTTGTTTTGTTTTCTGGTTGTCTTTGATGTCGACGGTGGTAGTTGGTGACCGTGGCTGGGAATGGGGGTGGTGGCTGGGGATCGGTATGGGTATGAATCGTGTGAAGAAGACGAAGAGAAAAAAGAAAATAAAAGAGAAAAGGAAAAAAAAAATATTTTATGATTTTAAAATATTTTTTTTAGTTTTTAACTTTTTTAATTAAAATTATTATTTGGACTAATAAAAAATTGACACCTAGCATTTATTTTGATTTAACGGATCTGTTAGAAAGAGGGACCAACGGACAAACAAAAATTGGGACCTTAGGTATTTTCACTTGAGGACTAATCGGCATTAACCTCAAGTTTTTGAGGACTTTTGCCGCAATTATCCCTTTATTTAAAGTAAAATGTGAGTATTATTGGACCTCTTTTTACAAAAAAATTTTAAAAGTATTATTTTTTTCAATGTAAACTATATAAAAATTTTGAGTATTGGATTTAAGTAGGCCTTAGACACATGCTTAGCCTACCTTAACCTAAAGTCGGGCCTGCTCCCATATAACATTTATTGTGAATAAATAAATGTACTTTTAATAAGTATAACCAATAAATTAATGAGTATTATTAAGAAAATTTAAATTTTCATAATTTTGCGATCTAATTATAAAAAAATATCTTCATTTTATTTTATAAGAGCTGATGTTTTTCGAAGGTGAGAAATATAAAAAAAAAAAAGTTGACTGAATTATTATTTGATATTTTTTGAACAATATATAAAACATATTTTGATATAGTGTGAAAAGAGAGGTTTTTTTAAATTAATTAGCAAAATTAAATATATAAATTCAAATTTTTCTTTTATTATTAGTCATTAGATGAAATTTAATGATTCAACATTTTTAAATATGGAAGTTTATATATATAGATGCACTCTTAATAAGTGTTTACCGAGTTTTCTGAAACTAGATATTAAGTAAGGTTAAGCTAAAGAAAATTGTTTAAAAGAAGAAAATAACACGATTTAGTATGTGGTTCGAGTATTAATTAGTCATAGTCTACGAAACAATTTTATAAACTTTTATCAATAGAGTTTTTACAGCTCTAGTATTTCTTTCAAAGTCGTGAACCCTTTGTATGGAGGTGATAATACCTTATTTATAGGTAGTCCTCCTTAATGGGACGGACGAGGAGGGTTTTTTTTAATGAAATATTAGCCTATAGATGGGGTAAAATACATTTTTTTAAATATTATTTTGAGTTATTGGGTTAGGTAGGTGAGGTCCAATTCTTAAAAGCAATCTGTAAGAGTGTAGTACTGTTGACAATGACAGGTGCAGACGTGCGCATTCGTTGGAAAAGAAAATGTCAGAATGGAGGTGGACCCCTCAATAAGGTGATCTTTTTTGTTGTGTCATTTTTCTAAGACTGATAGAAGGGGCAAATCCACAAATTTCTCGAGATCCTATCAGAGGTGTGCCACGGAAGCAACCAATGACTGTCCTGAATACTCTTTCAGCTTCTAATCCCAAACGACCCTTGAGGGTACTCTTGTACACTTTAAGATTCTTATAAGTTTAAGTTACCATTTGTGGTATAGCTATCGTGTCTGAGAAGTTTATAAATTTAGAAAATCATATGGGTTTCGAACGCTTTCTCTAGGATTATCTTTATTGATGAGAACGACTGTTGTTGATCTTCTTGGGTGGGGTGATGGGCCTAAAACCGGTTGGGCCTTAGCTAGAGGCCACCGGTCGCCTTCCAAAAACGCAGATAACAATGGATATTACCCATATATGAGTATTATTGGAAAAAAAAAAATTCTATGCCTTTGTTGTTATCAAATTAACAAAAAAAAAATAATAATTTTTACATTATATGGGTTTGAGTTGTTTCATCGGTTGAGAGAGATAGAAGAAGTTGAGTTTGCGTTAGATACTTTTGATATAGTATAAAAAGAGAATTTTTTTTTAATTAATTAGCTAAATTAAGCATAGAAACTCAATTATTTTTTGGCGAATTTTTAAAAATACTATTTTTATGTTTTATTTACAGTTTTACAACTTAAAATTTTTAATTACAAAAATACATTTGTAAAGTTTTAAAATTATAAAAATATGTTTTGCTCAGCAAAAAATAAAAATATAACTAAAAAATAATGAGAAATCAACCTCACGACAACTACAAATAAATTATAAAACAACAAAAAATAATTACCATAAAACAATCTCATAATAACTATAATACAATTATAAATAAATTATATAAAATAAAAAAACAATTTATTATTCTTAGTGAAAAAGTATTTTTGTAAATATAAAAATTTAAAGAGTAAAAATGAAATTTTTTCTATGTTGATGTATTTTTGTATTTTTTTTTTTTTTCAAATTTTTGGTTTATTGTGTAAATTTTTTGTTATCGACTATTGAATCAAAATCTAATAATTTAATATTTTTAAAATTGATATTTATAGTTATTTTTCTTAGTAATTATCAATGGTAATACCCATTAAAAAATATTCTATAAATATAGTAATGATACTTTGGCAACTAATTAAGCTAGCTAGTTCTTGATAGTTAGTTGCTAATATCATATAAATATATAATTAGTTTATATATTTATATTAGATAATGCTTTTCGTGATAGTTAGTAGCTAATATATATTTTTTGATAAGTGAAGTTAGTGACAATTTTTCCAAAAAAAACAAAACAAAAGTTAGTGACAATTTACTATTCAAATTAAGTGCGTGCACACACACACACACATATTATATATTATTTTCCTTTAAACAATTTCATAGCTAATAAAAAATATGTAAGAAAATAATCAACTTAAATATATAAAATCATATCTACAATTTTCTCTTTTGTAAACGAATTGAGATATTTATCAACTTTCATTTTGCTCACTAAATCTTAGCTTATTGATAAATGTAGTTAAAAAAATACATTTTAGTTAAATTATTTATTTCCACCACTTTTCTATTTTCTTAAATAGTTTACAATATATACTAAAATCAAAGTTTAAAATAGTAAATTACACATTTATAAAAAAAAAAATATATATATATCTTTATATATTAAAAGTGCCTATCTAACGGCATTTCTTAGTTTAACATTCTTGGTTTAACAGAATATACTTAAAAATAAAAGAATATTCTGTTAAATTTAACGATTAGGTTTGATCTCCCGTTAAAAAATAAACCCAATAATTAAACCAAAAAATTAAACAATCTTTTAAATAAACAATCTTTTAAATATTAATAATCTCTTTTTAAATTAAAAAAATCATCTTAACCACATATCTCTCTAACAAACCTATCTTGGAGAATATTAATAATTTTTTTATTTAATATGTTTACCTTATATGTTTGTGCTTATTTTTAGTTTTATTTTTAATTTTACCACCAAGAGGAGAAGGTTGAAAAATATTAGAATATGAAAATATTATTGGTGCTTATTAGTAATTTGCAAAGATTGTGAAAGTCTATAAATATATAGTTGTGTAGCTATTATTAGATATGAAATGAGATAATAGATTTTTTTTCAATTAGAAGATTAATGTACATTTTACTATTAATAACATACATTATTATAACACAACTATGTTTTACTTACTAAATATACTGACACATATTTTATTTTTATAAAACAAATCGTTCAAATAATTATACTATTTTAATTATTAATTAAAATAAAAAACTAAAATATTAAATAAAACTAACACTACGTGGCTTGGCACGTAACAATTACCTAGTATATATATATAACTAAATATTATAACATTGTTTTCGTGTAAATTATTCAATATTTACTTAAAATTTATGGACATGACCGATCTTAGGTTAAGACAGGTTAGACCCGTACTTAAGGTCCACTTAGCTGAAATGAGAAAACAAAAGTCATCTTTTTAACCATTAACTTTAATAGAAAAAAATTATTAAACCAATAATTTTCATTAGATATCTACATTTAATATAAGAGATATGTATTAAAAAAGTGAATTATAATTATAATTTCTTCAATGCCAAAAATAGAGGGAAAATAAAACTAATGCCCTAGCCAATATATGATTGTTCATTATAAATATTACTTTCTTTTTGCATAAATATTACATATTTTGATTAAGTGCACTAGCTATATTTTTTTCCCAATCGGCCTTTTAGCCAACCACAACTACATTACTATCACTATCAATATCACTAACTATGCATGAAAAAAAAAAGAGCAAATGTGTAATAATAAAAGGCATATAATAGAAACTTAACTAGTGTCTCTCCTATCTTTGTATTATATATATGTGCAAAAACCTTTCTCATAAGTACAAGACTTACTACTCTAATTCAAATCATTAGTAGTTACAAAAGAAAAAAAAATGTTGCTTCCATGCACAAAAAACTTTTGTATTGATGATCATGACTTCCAAGAAATGTTACCACCACTTGGAGCCACAATCAACCAAAACCAAACTACTCGACTCAACAAATATATTGTTTCTCCTTTTAATCCTCGTTACAGGTAAATTAGTTCGCTGAGCTTCTACTTTTGCTTTTAGTTTTTAGTAAGTTTTTCCTCGAGAAATTCTTTCTTTTCTTAAGCTAAAAGCTGAAAAGATTATTTTCGAAGTTTTAGAAGTCTTAAATAGTTTTTAAAAGCTTAATCAACCAACCGTTGTGTGACATATGTTCTTAATTATTTCTTAATATTTATTCTCTCATGTAATTATAATATTAATGTGGTTTGATGAGATTAGGGCTTGGGAGATATTTCTTATTGTTCTTGTGGTTTACTCTGCTTGGATATGCCCCTTTGAGTTTGCATTTTTGCCAAATAAAAAAGACGACGCTTTATTCATAATAAACAACATTATCAATGGCTTCTTCGCCATTGATATCTTTCTTACTTTCTTCGTAGCCTATTTGGATAGCAACACATATCTTCTAATTGACAATCCAAAGAAGATTGCAATTAGGTAAGTATATATTACCAGAAAAGATCATTTCTCGTCGGTTAACTTCTTTAATAAATCGACGCAATAGGTTAATATGTCTATTTATAACAAACGTAAAAAAAAAAGTCTTTTTTTGATAGTGGTAAACTAAACTCTAGTTCATCATGACAATATTTTTTTTCATCTAATTCAGGTACCTATGTACTTGGTTCATTTTCGACGTGTGCTCTACTGCCCCGTTTCAATCCATTAGCCTTCTTTTCTCAAATCATCATGGTAGTGAACTTTGTTTTAAACTCCTTAACATGTTCAGGCTCTGGCGCCTCAGACGAGTCAGCTCTCTCTTTGCAAGGTTTCATTCTATTCTATTTCATTCCATTTCATCATCGATCATATGATTATATAAATATTTATTATCTTTTTCCTTTTTTCAGACTTGAGAAGGATATCCGATTCAACTATTTCTGGACTCGTTGTACAAAACTTATTTCAGTATGCACCTGCCTGAACAAAACATATTATTATACTATGTTATGATTATCACTCCATTTTCTATTTTTTTGAGCTTTTTAGGTGACCCTTTTCGCAGTACACTTGGCCGGATGTATTAACTATTTGATAGCGAATAGATACCCTAATTCAAGCCAAACATGGATCGGAGTTGTGAACCTGAATTTCAAAAGAGATAGTCTTTGGAACAGATATGTAGCTTCGATTTACTGGTCCATCACAACACTAACCACCACAGGTTATGGAGATTTGCATGCTGAAAATCCAAGGGAAATGCTTTTTTATATCCTATACATGATTTTCAATTTGGGATTAACATCTTATCTCATTGGGAACATGACAAACTTGGTTGTTCACTCAACGAGTCGCACCAAAAATTTTGTGAGTATATACGTTGTTATTTGTCATCTTAAGATATTTAATACTCTATAAACTATGTTAGAAAGTTTTAATTATTATGAAAATACTATTTATAAAATTATAGACAACTCTATTTTTCACTAATTGTGTGGTGTTGAGCACCAAGATTAAAACTTATATAAGATTTTCAACAATGCATAATTTTAAGTTGTCAACAATTTTTAATATTACTTATTACATTATATATAGCTACATTTATTTGTACAAGTAACAAAATAACATTTTGTAGTATATGATACCTTTGACCATCTCCACTAAAGTGTTAAAGAGTTTAATAGATATAAAATTGTCTAAATTTAACATATGCTAAAAGTTGTGTTAAACTTAGCACAAAATATAGTACAAGCTAAATTTTATATCACAAGAAATATTACTTTTTTATTTACTCGTTTGCGACATATTAACATAATTAATAATTTTGTACATTTATTTATAAATTTAATAAGATTTTTTACTCTTAATGCATTCGAGTACAACCTAAAATTTGAAATAAATATAGCAATTGATTTATTTTTTAAGCTAAATTTAACTCAAATTATACACCATCAATTAAAGATGGCCTTATGTTCTATTAGGCATTGTAGTTTCACTGTAATAATAATTCTCACGATACCAATAATGTTATTGGACACTGTAATTACTCTTATGCAATACTCATATTAATAACGATATGACATTTTATGTAGTATTGGCGATTGTACTTTTAAATTAGTACTTGTGTTTATGCAGAGAGATACGATGAAAGCAACTTCAAAATTTGCTCAACGAAACCAGTTGCCTCGCGGAGTTCATGATCAAATGTTGTCACACTTATGTGTAAGGTTCAAAACAGAAAGATTGAAGCAACAAAAAACCTTGAACAGTCTACCAAATGCCATACGTTCAAGTATTGCATACCATTTATTCTTACCTACACTTCACAAAACATATCTCTTCCAAGGAGTTTCTCAAGATTTTCTATTCCAATTGGTAACAAATTAACCCTACATACATGACTTTAATTGACATAGTATTTTTTTTATCCCAAATCATTTCTTTTAACTTTTTCTTCTTATTACATTACAAAATTATTTGATCGAGTCTAAGACAGACTAGACCCGTGTTTTGGACTCTGAAATTGAAGTACTAGAGAGTAAATTTTAAGATGTCCTTGCTAAGATTTGAACTTTTAACTTTTAATATAAGTAAGAAGGTTTAATAATTATACCAAACATGTTTAATTTCAAAAAAAAAAAAATTAATTATACCAAACATGATATACTATTTATACGTGTCATTATAGATATATATTGTAACTAATCAAATATATATACATTTTTACCCGATTAAAAATGATCCACATATATGTGAGTTCGCCTATGATTATGAATAACTAAATCAACATTTAAATAACTAATTGCACATTTATTTTGATATTTATTCAGTTATAAATATTTATTTACGAGATAATAATATTTATTTTATTTTAATTAAAAGATTTCAGAGATGGAGGTAGAGTACTTCCCAGCTAAAGAAGATGTTATTTTGCAAAATGAGGCTCCAACTTATCTATATATACTAGTTTCAGGATCTGTAGTAAGTTAATTAATTTAGTTTCAGTCCTGAATGGATTCACAAAATAATCCTAATTTAAATTATAATCTTTAATTTCTAACATAAAGTTTTTACTTGAAAATATAATAGGATTTCATATCAAATACTACTCCTGGCCATGATCAAGTAAGTGTAGTTGTTATATTCACAAATTATATTTTATCAAATACATAATTATGTGGAGTAAATAAATTATTTTGTATGTATTTAATACTATCATCACTATATATTTACCAAAAAAAAAAAAAATATACTATCATGACTATATGTCCTATAGTTAATTGTATTTATAAAAATAAAATTATGGTCGGTTCTAAGATTGTGTAGATTTTAAGAAGAAAAAAAATAGGCTATTAAGGATTTTTAATCCTCAATTTTTTAGTTTGTTGAAAATGGTTTATAAACTATTCACAGTATTATAAATTGATTATTCTGTCAAGTTTTATCACACGCGGCAAATAAAATAATGACATTATCGTTGCTTAGCTAGTTGTCGTGTCAATGAATGCTACGTGTGTAATTAATTTTATAATTTTTTTTTATTTAATTTTACGTAATTTTCTTAATCATGATTTGTTTTTTAATTTAATAATTTTTTAAAAATGCATAATTTTTATTTTTCTTAATGTAGTTAAATTATACATGTAGCGCTGATGTGACAGTTGGCTAAACAGTCATGTCATCATTTTGTTTGCCACGTGTGACAAAACTTGACCAATTTACAATATTGTGAATAGTTCAAGAACCATTTATAACAACCTGAAAAGTTTAGGGCACAAAAATACATATATCATAGTTCGGAGGGTGAAAATTCTAAATAGCCAAAAAAATATTATTAAACCCTTTTTTATTTTTATAAGAAAAAAAAACTTTTTTGGAGCCTCTAAATAGGCGGACCGTAAGTGCAAACCTATCTCTTTTAATCGAGAACGAAACCTAACCCTAACATTCTATATGTGGCTTCATAGGTTATTGGAAAAGCACATGCAGGAGACACATTTGGAGAAATTGGAGTTTTATGTTACAAACCACAACCGTTTACAGTTAGAACAACAGAGCTTGCTCAAATATTATTGCTCAACATAACACCATTGATGAATATCATACAAGCAAATGTTGAAGATGGGAACATCATCATGAATAATTTCATTATGGTAAAGCAATTCAATTTATGAGTGACATGTCCACTCACTACCTATACTCAAATATTACATGCAATAGGAAATAATTTCATGAGTTTTGGTAAAGGTCGGGCTTGGATTAAGATGGACTAGGTCCGTACTTAGGACCCACCCGATTCAGGGGCCAAAAAAACTTTTTTGCCTTTAAAATTATACGTATTTTTTAATAGTATAAAGGGCACAATAATTTTTTTTTCTGAAGGCCTACCCAATCTTAAAACCGACCTTATTCGGTATCAATATTTTACTTGTCTTTAATATTTTTTTTCCTTGTACAGAAGATGAATAATGGGGAAGAAACTAGCTTGGGATATAAAATGAATAATATTGAGAATGATTATTATTTCAAAGGACCAAAAGAGAAGAACATAATATGTGACACTACAATGAAGAAAAGAGTTATTATCCATCATCATCATCAACATCAACAACAACAACAACAACAATATGGGAAGCTAATAATCCTACCTGACTCAATTCAAGAGTTGTTCAAGGTTGCTGGTAAGTTTTTATTTATTTACTTTTCTAGTAAATAAAAGGTTAATTAGGATTTTTGCCCCTGAACTTTGACATGTACCTAATCATGCCCCCTGAACTTTTAAGGTCGTTAAAAATGTCCCCTGAACTATTGAGATTGTTGGATTTAAGGACTTTTGTCTAATTTCATTCAATTTTACTATTTCAATGATTGTTTATGTACTAAACCATGATCCCCAGACTTTAATATCTACCAAATCATACCCCTCGAACTTTGACATGTACTAAATTATGTTCCTTGAATTTTCATCCATGTTAGACTTTTTTACTGAAATTGGAAAAAAAATCATTAAATCCAACAATCTCAATAGTTCAGGGGGCATTTTTAACGACCTTAAAACTTCAGAGGGCATAATTTGGTACATGTCAAAGTTCAAGGGGCGAAAATCCTAATTAGCCTAAATAAAAATATGAACCTTCAATATGCTTTAATAAATTACTCCAACATTTTCTATTTTATTCTTCAAAATTTAACTTGCTAAATTTGACTTTTTTTTTTTATTTTACTTTATACTTTTATATTATATTATACATTAAAAAAAAGTTAAAAATATATGCACCATTTAGTACTCGTTTATAGGGATGGTAATTTAACTCGGAAACTCGTTTAATTACCCGTAAATACTCTACTTATATAAGTAGGGTATTACTAGTTGAATTAGAATTTAGAGTAGCTAGGTAAGAACATGAAAATATATACCTGATGCGGTTATAAGGTAGGGTAATTACTTAGGGTAGTTACTTGTTATTTAGGTAATTATATATATAAATATATTGATAATTTTTTTTTTTACCATTGAACATAATAATTTTATTAATTTATTTAATTATTTTTCTTAAAAATTATTAGGGTAGGGTTAATTACTCGTGGGTACTCTTTTTTTTGATTTAAGCGTTTATATATTACAACATGCATAACCTGGGACTCGAACCCAGGACCTCCAACACACACGCACCCCTTATGGCCACTTGAGCTAGCCTCAAGTGGTTTACTCGTGGGTACTCTATTCATTTATTTGTAGCGTAGAAAATAATTATGAGTTATTTTACTTTATCTGTCGTCGTTTTTCCATTTATTTCTTTAAATTTATAAATAAAGCTTTAGTTTTTAACTATTACAAAGAAATTATAAGATTGCACTTAGGTATATATATATATGCATATAGTTTCTTCTTAGTCCTTGTAAAACTACAGGTGAAAAGTTTGGAAGCAAGCCTACAAAAATCATCAATGGAGAGAGTGCAGAAATTGATGACATAAGTACAATAAGGGATGGTGATCACCTGTTTTTCTTATTTATTTATGATTACAAGAGAATTGTAGAGTAGATTGAAAATTTTAGCCATTGTAAAATAATGAATATTGTATAGTAATTAATGTTTTTGTTTTTTTTGATAAATCAGAGATTATATTGCACAAATCGATATTTACAACATATTAGCACCCTCAATCGGGCCTAATCAATCTATACACAATCAATCTTTCTATACATTACTCTTCTATAGGTTGTTAAACCAATCTCTATCTATGTCTTTGATCTTTTTAGGCAAAAATAAAGCAATTCTCATCTTTACACACTCCTTTAATTATTTCCTCAATCATTCTGCTGGTATTAATGACATTAGTTTGCCACAGTATAGCATTTCTAAGTCTCCATATGTTGTACACCAAGGCTAGCAGCAACATACACAAGCTTTCGAAATTTTGTGATTTTGGCCCTCCCGATCCATCTGATCAGCTGGGGAAGATTGGTTGTTGTTGCTGTCAATCTTATGTTAGGGTTTATAAAACACTTAAGAAATATATAAATCACAGATCCAAACATATTCCTAAAAGTGCTTTAATATAGAAAACCCTAATTCATAAATCTATAAAACCTTTGTTAAATTAAAGAAGAAGAAGATAAAATATGAGCGGAAGCACTAACCTAAAGCCATTGTTGGAGATTGCAGAGAAGGTTTTGATCTTCCAAGAATACACTATTTTCTAGAGTATTTTCTCTGATGGGGAAGGAGAGAATACAGAAACCCTAGTGTTTCTTGGGGACCACTACCTATTTATAGAGTCATCTTAGAATAACTCTTGGGTATTTATAATTTGGCCCCTCAACAAATTATAAATTAACTTATGGTATCTACACATTAATTCCATGACACTTTAATACCCATAACATAATTGGTCACTTAATTTTGTATCACACTTTATAATAGCATATACATTATACATATGTGCCCACAAATGATTTTTAATCCAACATCTTAGCCATCGTTTGATCTCCATCAAGTTTTGCCAAGCTATACCATGCATTCAAAAAATAAATGCAAGTTGGTTTCGTTTTGTTCATCACACAAACAACACCTTTCACTCACTTGCAACCCAAATTTCACCAACCTGTCTTTAGTTTTTAACCTGTTTAGCATCGCCATCCATAGTATCACACTATGCTTTGGGGTATTTAATCTAGCCCATACTTCTTGGCACCAGAACATTTTACAAGAAGGGGGTAAAAAGAGCTTATAGCCAGCTGCTATGGTGTATTTTTGCCCCTAAAATTCTGCAATGTCTGTGACAGCTTTGAGTTGTTCTTTAAGAGCTACCAACTTCTTGTAAAATGTTATTATAGTAATTTTATTATAGTAATTAATGTTTAAAATTGATAGTAATTACACCTAGTTTTTATAGGGTTATGAAATGGGATAATGTATTAATAATTTTATGGATGAAGAGAGGTAAAAACCTTAATAACCCAAAGGGTCAAAGTAAGTAATAACTATTTTCAACGGTGCAAATATATAACCACTTGAGTCTAGTTCAAGTAGTTATAGGAGGGTGTGTGTGTTAAGGGTCCTGAGTTTGAATCTCAAATTATGTATTGTAATATATGAACGCTTAAATTAAAAAAACGGTGCAAATATATGCACCCTCAATCCGTAGCATAAGGCATCTCGGACAATTTATTGTAAGATTATTGTATAATTATTTGACTATATAAAATTTAGTAATTATTCTGCATCACATCTAATTCTAATTATATGGTGGCTTTCTAGATACATTCTTATGTCCCTATATATATGTTGGAGAATCTCATATTGCTAATGTATCGAAAATATATCAAGGAAATGATGAGGAATGAGCTAATTTGGCAAGGAAATGAGCCTAATTGGGTACATCTAACTGCCAAAATCAAAGAAAATGTAAAAGCAAAGAATAATCCTTGTATGGACTAAGAAAGTTAGTCAAAAAGATGAGATTTGGTTCAACAATTTGTAAATTTTATGTATAGAGACAGATATATCAAGGCCTTAGCAAACTTTGTTAAGGTGCTTTTAGATTGTATAAACATTGTTGTGAGCAATAAAATTTACACTGATTCATCAAAAAAAAATATATCGAAAATATAATATATAAGATAAATGAGTACGTTACTCTTTTTATTGTCAATTAATTTTAAGATAAAACTTCATGCATTTTACCCCACACAATTTTTTTTACATTTTCAATCATACACTTCCACAAATTATAACATAGGTATCATAGCCTAAAAAAATTCTAATAAGTATCCAATTCAAATCTAATAACAGTCAAAAAGATAAGCCAAAAGAGCCTCTTATAATTCAGAGATAGTGAGTCAAAAGTGTTGTCGGTAAAAAAAACAAGCAAAAAAAAAAGCCGCTTGTAATTTAGTAAGCCAAAAATGCTGCTTGAGATTTGTTATGACAATTCATTAGTTACATGTTGAGTTTGTTAGAGTAGTTAGTAGTTAGTAGTTAGTTAGAGTTAATTTGTAACTAGCTAAAGCTTATATATATAAATCAACTCTTGTTGATTAATTCATTCAATAAAAACTAATTTTTTAGATCCATTTTTTCCTCTTTTTCTTTTACTTTCTTTTCTTAATGTCCAAACATTTCAACATGCTATCAGAGCGGGAACTTTTACCATTGACAATGAACGTGGCTCAGATTAGAGCTCAAGTTAATGGTCAATGTCTTCCAATTACGAACAGAACCACTAGAGATACTCAGGCTACTAGCCAAGGTCTTCTAACTACAAATAGAGCCATCATAGACGATTCCGCATCGATCTCCCTCAATCATAGTTTGTCGATCCATCTCAATAATCACAACTATCTACTTTGGAAACAACAAGTTCTGGCAGCCATAAGAGAAACAGATTGCAGAGATTCATTTTCGATCCTCTTCCGCCTTGAATGATGAAAATTGCATTCTTCGCAATGTCAGTCTTGCGTTCAACGATTAGGAAGTTCAGGGTCACCTTCTGGTGTCTTGACTTATTTCCTCAATGACAAAAAGTCTTCTCAGACGCATGGTTAGTTGCGAAATAACTCGTCATAACTCAGTCAATATTGATCTTATTGACACGACTCCACTTGTGTTTGAAAGCTCGTTTCAAGATCTTTCAAGTCATATTTTATACATATTACAATTCTGAATATTTTAAGTCAAAATTTTGTCCTCAAGTCAAGTGCGATTTTTTCTACAGATAACCCAAAAAATGATCCAACGGACACGACTTGAGCTCCAAAAATTAACAATTTTCATCTATAGTCAAATTTAGCCATTAGATCATCATCAATGGTCAAGATCAAGCCAGAGTGATTTTTTCATATTTTTTGTATTATTTTAGTGGATTTTCTTGCCTATAAAGTGAGAGCTCCATTAGCTTATTTTTCACATTCAAAAAAGTCCCTACAAGGTCAAGGCATCTCTCTCTAGAAATCTGAGCTCTTGCCTTAGTTAATTTTCTTGTAATTCTCTTGAGAAATAAAAACTCAAAGTAGACGTAATTCTATTACTGTCGTGAGACAATAAGGAGTGAACTACTATAAATCTTGTGTGTGTCTCTTATTTACTTACTTAACTCTTATCTCATCTCGTATCTAGCAAGCGAGTGTTGACCAGTTTTTTACAACAACAATCACTGCTGAGATTGTTTGGCTACACTCTCTGTTTTCAAAATTACACATTCACAATAAAGACTCCCTACCATATGGTGTGACAACTTAAGCACATTTTTGTTAACTGTCAATCCAACGTTGCAAACCAAACATAGTACTTTATCAAAGAAAAGGTTCAACAAGGGTTTATCGAGGTGAGACATGTCCCAACATTTGATCAACTTGCAGAAAGTTTAAGCAAAGCCATCACTAGTGCACAATTTGCTAATTTTAGAACTAAACTCAAAATTAAAGATGTGTCAATTATAAGTTTGAGGGTTGGTGTAGCTCATTAGTTAGCTATTAAGTTTGTTAAAGTAGTTAGTTAGTTAGTTAGAAATATACCATTTATATGTCTGAGGTCTAATGGAAGTTGAATACTCTCAAATGTAGTTTGATGAGTCATTTTTGTTTTTATTTGGTTGTGCAAATGGGTTTTTTTTAATTATTTTTTGAGATCAAATCTATTTTCGATATAAAGAAATGCTAAAAGGTACAGTGATGTCTAGTATTATCTAATTTATCATATTAATTTAGTATAGTTAAGTAGTAAATCCTACATAATTTAATGTAATAATTTTTATAAAATATCCCTAATCATTCTTAAGATGTCACTATTAGTACTTAATAACAATGATCATTGATATACTTGTAAGAGAATAAGGATAGAAATTCAATTTTGTATTTTTATGTTTTATTTTAAAACATTGTTATAAAGAACTAGTAGTGCTTAATACTATTATGAGGTGGTGTTTTACAAATGATGATCGATATTCTACAATAGCTTATTAAATTAGAATATATAGAACTCAATACTTAATTCAATAGTGATATTAGATTGTCGAGAGAGGATGATAGCATTTCTCTTTAGATGAATACTACCGTCAACCTCTTAGTCAATCTTCGTGCTCGAAAATGTATGTCAGAATATTTTTTTTTATTTTTTCTTCATTTGTTATAGTTACAACATCACCCTGTAAATTTTTTAAAATTTTCAAATAGTGTACTGTGTCGAAAATAGATTTGAAGTTTTTCGAACACGCATGGTAAACTGAAATATAAGGAACTCTGTTTTTAATTTCGTAAACTATTCAGAATCTTTTGAAAATTTACACTAATGATATTATAAATATAACAAACACTGTTATAAAAAAAAATTGAAAAAAGTATTTCCACATGTAATTTTGAACGCAAAAATTAACTAAGAGGTTATAATTAGTACTCGTCTTCTCTATGCAATTGTCAATCATGGAGCAAATTATAAGGAGCATTGCTATTAGATACTAATATTAGTGTCAATTATAGGTGGCACTCTATGATTGGTTAACGATATTCTCTAAAAACTATGTTCTTAAGTTATATAAGATTCGATACTTAATTAAGTACCAATAGTACCTCTTAGCATTTCTCAATAGAGAATTACTAAAAAGCACCACTGACACTTAGCATCATCTTCGGTGTCATACTGATATTAGTGTAATTAAGTATCAAGTCTCATATAAGTTAAGAATATCGTTAACTAATCGTGAAATACCAACTATAAAAGGTGTTGGATACCACTGAGTATCCTATAATAATACATTTCTCAATAATAAGAGGCAATGAAAATGAGCAAGTGGTAAAAGCATGATGAAACGGCGGTGCGTAGGTCCCACATCCACACTCTCAAAACTCATTATAGAGACAATACTTCTTAAACTACGCAACTCATTTAAAAAGACAAAATTAAATTAAATTAAATAAACATAATACTTTGATGGGAACACAAGAAGAGCATAACCTTTTTTGTTTTTATTTATTTCTTTATTATCAATCCCACTTCTCTTTTTGCCAAATTAATCATATTATAAAGTAACTTTGATTAGCTATAATACAATTTTTGTAATTATAATTTAATTATATATAATTGTGTACATTCTAGTTATACTTAAAGTAATCACTTTTTTATTTTAATAGATATAGATTGATTGGGATTAAATAAAAAGAAATTAACAAAAGTCTAAAAAAATTAGAAAAAATTGAAAGAGCAAGAAAATACCGCCATCTCATCAAACCTAAAAAAAAATTATATAGATATATAGATAGATTATATTATATAATATTATAATTGTACATAAACTTATTATACTAATTTATATCAATAAATTCTTTAATTAATATTAGTAAAATTAAAAAACTACACTATTCATAATTTTTTTTAAAAAGATTATAAGTATAAATTGAGCTCCTAATATATAATTACAAGATGTGTCTGGATATAAGTTAATAATTATTTATAAATTTTAATATCTTTTTTGACAAAATAACTAGTAATTACAGAAAAAAATAATAATTTTTAGTACTTAATATTTAAAATAAAAAGTTTTAGAAATTACATAGTATAATAACACTCAATTTTCATAGGAGTGTAATTGTGTGGTTAGTCAAACACACAAAACTTTATAATTACCTTCAATTACTAATTGTAATTTTTTGTTGGCCTTCTAACGTACCTTAAAACTCACATTTTATTTTTCAGTTTAATTACTTGATTCATAATTTTTAAAATATTTATAAAAATAAAATACTATAATATTTTTCTCAATTGAAATTTATTCTTTACGTATGAACCTACTAATATTGGCTCCCAACTATATAATCTTGGCTCCGCTCCTGACTATTGATATAATTTATTATTGGATTACAAATATTTTGATTAAATAAATAATATAAAAAATCGTTAACCAATCATAGCATGCCACAATATTGAGAAAGTTCAGTCCTAAGTATAAACAAGCGAGACCTGTGCTCAGGGCCCACTGACCCAGGGACAAGAGCAAAAAAATATTTCTTTTAAAGTTATACATATTTTTTTTACTAGTTATAAAAATACCATAACTCATTTTAAATAAAGGCCCAAATTTTTTTCCTATGACCTACTAAAATTCAGAACTGAATCTAATATTTAACACTTTAAAATAGTAAATAAATTGAAAAATACCTATTTTTTATATCCATTAATCAAAAATACTTTCATAGTCTATTTTATTAAAATATACCTACTTTTATGAGTGAGTTCTCCAATATACCCCTACTTTCTACTTATGTCAAACATATAATTTACATTAACTTAAGGAGTATAATGTGGACATCATCTATAAAAATGAGTATATCTTGAAAATAAAAATAAAAATTATAACAAATAAAATAAAATAGGTATACTATATATTTTCTCCCTTAAAATACCTAATCAAATCATAATTAATAATTATTCAAAAACACAAAACACAAAACTCCTCCTTTTATTAGGAGAATGATGTTGGATTAAAAATCCTAAGTGGGCACATATGTATAATGTATATGCTATTATAAAGTGTGATACAAAATTAAGTGACCAATTATGTTATGGGTATCAAAAGGGTATTAAAGTGTCATGGAATTAATGTGTAGATACCATAAGCTAATTTATAATTTGTTGAGGGGCCAAATTATAAATACCCAAGAGTTATTCTAAGATGATTCTATAAATAGGTAATGGTCCCCAAGAAACACAAGGGGTTTCTGTATTCTCTCCTTCCCCATCAGAGAAAATACTTTAGAAAATAGTGTATTCTTGGAAGATCAAAACCTTCTCTGCAATCTCCAACAATGGCTTCAGGTTAGTGCTTCCGCTGATCTTTTATCATCGTCTTCTTCTTTAATTTAGCAAAGGCTTTATAGATTTATATGGTTTAGGGTTTTCTATATTAAAGCACTTTAGGAATATGTTTAGATCTGTGATTTATATATTTCTTTAAGTGTTTTATAAACCCTAACAAGTGGTACCAGAGCAACCTTTGTTTAATTAATTGAAGATCTGATGATTTGGTTTTATGAAATTTGGGGATTCTGAAAATTAGGGTTTTATTTATTTATTTTAGTGCTGCCGCATTTTTTTTTCTTCAGTTATATATATTTCGTTTTAATGGGTTGATGAGAATATACATATATGTATATATATACTGTATCTTTAGTGGACTTTGATCGGTGTTAATTATTTCAGAATTGATTTGTATTGATCATTATATAATATATATATATATTGAATGTTTGCTGTGCGGCTCAGTTAATATATATACTGAAATTATTTTAGTTTGACTACTATTTTGTTTCTTTTGTTATATATATATTGTTTTAAGAATTTGGGTATACAGCTTCAGTAGGCTTTTCATTATGCGCTTTGGATTCATTTCTTTTTAATGTTATATTCAATTAAGTGTGTTTGTTTCTATTGTATGGCTTCAGGGCCTTTATTTTAGAAATAATATGAAGCGTATATTATACGATGATGAGCTTTGGACTGTTATTTAAATATATGTATTACATGTTGTTTTCGTTTTTGGTTTAGAATTAATTTCGGTGTATATATATATATATTTTGGTACAAACAATTTAATTCAAATTTTGGTGTTGGTTTATGACTAATATTTTGAGTAAATTAGTTGAAACAATATGTCGCCAAAGTGACCTCTTTTGTGTAGATTAATTTATTTAAATATTAGGATGGTTGTGTGTTTGTATTTGATGCTTATATTGACTAGCCCAAAGGTAAGTGAATATTTTGCTAGATTTCAAACATACCTGTGGCAATAAATATGTGACAATTATAAGGTATTTTGTGTGAGCAATACGTTAGTCCAAAGATTAACCTATTGTTTGACACAGTTTTATTGTCAATATTTGATTGCTACACCAAGAGTACCGCTTACAGTTAATATTACTGTCCAAAGACTTGATATTAATGTGTGTTTGGTATCTTGAGATGGGATTAACCAAATTTTGAATTTATTGTTTAATTATGCATATTAATGTGAGCTTGTTTTATTTGTTCTATATTCAGCTAGTTCATCTTCTGCTGCTTCAATATCTGCTAACATTAATTCTATTCCTATGCTTAATGGGACCAATTTCAAGGATTGGAAAAGGAACCTACTTATAGTTCTGGGATGTATGGATTTGGACCATGCACTAAGGAATATTGAACAACCTGCACCTCTCAGTAAGGAAAGTTCCCATGATGATAAAAGGGAATTTGAGAGGTGGGATCGTTCAAATCGCATGAGTCTAATGATTATGAAACACAGCATTCCAGAAGCCTTTTGGGGCACAGAATCCGAAGGGGTTACTATGGCTAAGAATTTCCTTGAACAAATTGAGGAACGTTTTGCTAAAAACGATAAGGTTGAAATGACAACACTTCTTGGTTCTTTAATGAACATGAAGTATAAGGGTCAAGGAAATGTAAGGGAGTACATTATGGAAATGCATCATATTGTCTCAAGATTAAGGACACTTAAGATTGAGCTTTCAGATGATGTACTTGTACTCATGGTTTTGTTAACGCTTCCTCCACAGTTTAACCAATTTAAAATTAGTTACAACTGTCAAAAGGAGAAATGGACTCTCAACGAGCTTATTTCTCATTGTGTGCAAGAGGAAGAAAGGTTGAAAAAGGACAAAACCGAAAGTGCTCATTTGGCCACTACTCCTAAGGATAAGGGCAAGAAAAGGAAATTTGAGAATGAAGCTGCTAAGGGTCCAGTTCAAAAGAAACAACAACAGGATTCTAAGGGTTGTTTCTTTTGTGACCAACCTGGACATGTGAAGAAAGATTGTGCCAAATATCACGCATGGCGTGTAAAGAAAGGTATTAATCTTGCTTTGGTCGTTTCGAGGTTAATTTAGTTTCAGTACCTAGAAACACTTGGTGGATAGATTCTGGTGCTACTACTCACATAAGTGTTTCTATGCAGGGTTGCCTGAGCTACCGAAAGCCAAGTGATGGTGAAAGATACATCTTTGTGGGCGATGGTCAATCGGTGGAAGTGGAAGCAATTGGGCATTTCGCATTGTTATTAGGAACCGGTTCTTATTTGGATTTGAAAGACACTTTTGTTGTGCCGTCTTTTAGGCGGAATTTAGTTTCTGTTTCTTTGTTGGACAAATTTGGATATTGTTGTTCATTTGGAAACAATCGGTTTACTTTGTCTTTAAATTCAAATATTATTGAACCGGTTATTTGAATACTTATGACAATCTTTATTTGTTAGAAACAATTGCATCCTATAATGAAACCTTGCATGTGGAATCACGAGGTACTAAACGCAAATTAAATAAAGAAAATTCAGCGTCATTATGGCATAAACGCTTAGGTCATATCTCAAGAGGTAGAATTGAGCGTCTTGTGTCTGATGACATTTTAGAGTCTCTTGACTTCACAGATTTCAATGTACGTGTAGATTGTATCAAGGGAAAACGGACCAAAACTAAGAGATTAGGTGCCAATAGAGCTTCGAAGTCTTAGAATTGATTCACACAGATATTTGTGGGCCATTCCCTACGGCATCTTGGAATGGTCAACAATATTTTATATCATTCATAGACGATTACTCACGTTATGGGTACCTATATCTCATTCATGAAAAATCTCAGTCTGTGGACGTGTTCAAAGCTTACAAAGCTGAAGTTGAGAATCAACTCAACAAAAGGATTAAGAACGTCAAATCTGATCGTGGTGGTGAGTACTACGGTAGATATGATGGCTCAGGTGAACAACGTCGAGGACCATTTGCTAAATTCCTAGAGGAATGTGGTATTGTCCCACAGTACACCATGCCAGGATCACCTAGCATGAATGGTGTTGCTGAGAGACGAAATAGGACTCTTAAGGATATGGTAAGGAGCATGATCGCTCATTCTACCTTACCCGAGTCCCTACGGGGAGAAGCATTAAAGACAGCGGCTTACATTCGAATAGAGTACCAAGTAAAGCGGTTGCAAAAACACCTTATGAGCTTTGGACAGTCGAAAGCCTAGTCTAAAGCATTTCCACATTTGGGGATGTCCAACAGGCAAGGCCTTATAGGCCACATGAAAATAAATTGGACTCCAAAACGGTTAGCGGCTACTTTATTGGTTATTCCGAGCGATCTAGGGGCTATAAGTTTTATGATCCCACCGTCGAAATATTTTTGAGACGGGAACCGCAACATTTTTGAGGATGTTGAATTTGGGGGGAGAAATAAGGTTAGAGACATTGTTTTTGAGGAGGAATTGAATTCAAACTCAGTTCCTACTATCATTTTAGCCACTGTTCAGGCTTCCACACCTGTCATTGATCAAGAAATGAATCCGGAACCTCAACAAGATAATGTTGAACAACTCCCAAATCAAAATGAGGCTATTGTTCCAGAAGAACAAATTCAACACCCTCAAGAACAAGAGCCATTAAGGAGGTCCACAAGAGAGAGAAGAAATGCTATTTCAGATGACTATTTTGTATTTCTTCAAGAACATGAGGATGAAATTGGAATGATGGAAGATGATCCAATCAACTTGCATCGAGGCCATGAAAAGTTCTAACTCTCAAAAGTGGATTGATGCCATGGATGAAGAGAATAAGTCTATGCAAGACAATAAAGTTTGGGAAGTTGTCCCATTACCAGAAGGTGTAAAACCAATTGGTTGTAAGTGGTTACTTAAAACCAAGAAGGATGAATATGGTAATGTGGTGAGATTTAAGGCACGTCTTGTAGCAAAAGGCTATACTCAGAAACAAGGCATTGATTATACAGAGACTTTCTCTCCGGTTTCATCGAAAGACTCTTTTAGGATAATATTGGCACTTGTTGCTCATTTTGACCTTGAGTTACATCAGATGGATGTTAAAAAAGCGTTTCTCAATGGCGACATTGATGAGACAATTTATATGGAGCAACCAGAAAACTTTGTGGTTGGTGACCCAAAGAATATGGTTTGCAAATTAAAGAAATCCATCTATGGACTCAAGCAAGCTTCTCGTCAGTGGTATCACAAGTTTCATCAAGTAATTATCTCATTTGGTTTTGAGATGAATATTATTGATGATTGTGTATATCACAAGTTCAGTGGGAGTAAATACATATTTCTGGTTCTATATGTCGATGACATATTGCTTGCTACTAATGATATAGGCTTATTGCACGAAACCAAGAGATTTTTATCTAAGCAATTTGAGATGAAAGATCTTGGTGACGCCTCTTTTGTATTAGGAATTCAAATACGTCGAGATCGTTCTCGGGGTATTCTTGGATTATCACAAAAGAGCTATATCGATAAAGTACTCAAAAGATTTGGCATGCAAGATTGTAGACCAGGTGATACCCCTGTTGCTAAAGGAGACAAATTCAGCCTTAGACAATGCCCTAAAAGCAGCCTTGAAATTCAGGAAATGAAAAAGATTCCCTATGCATCAGTTGTAGGGAGTCTAATGTATCTTCAGGTATGTACGCGTCCAGATATTGCGTACATTGTTGGGATGTTAGGCAGATATTTAAGCAACCCTAGTATGGACCATTGGATAGCGACGAGAGGGTTATGAGGTATCTTCAGAGAACAAAAGATTACATGCTCACATACAGGAAATCAGATCATTTGGAGGTCGTAGGGTATTCTGATTCTGATTTCGCTGGATGCCAAGATAGCAGAAGGTCTACATCAGGCTACATTTTCTTGTTAGCTGGAGGAGCTATATCCTGGAAAAGTGTCAAACAGACACTTGTAGCTTCTTCCACCATGGCAGCGGAATTCGTAGCGTGTTATGAGGCATCAAATCAGGGAATATGGCTGAGAAACTTTGTCACTAGGCTGCGTGTTTTGGAGAATGTTGAAAGACCACTTAAGATATTTTGTGACAATAAATCAGCAGTGCTGTATTCCAACAACAATAGGAGCTCATCCAAGTCAAAGCATATTGACATAAAGTTCCTAGTTGTGAAAGAAAGAGTGCAGAGTGGACAGATTTCCATAGAGCATATTGGGACAAACTCCATGATAGCGGATCCGCTCACAAAAGGATTACCACCCAAGGTCTTTCATGAGCATACTGCTCATATGGGTGTAGTATTACTTGAGGATATCATGATTTAGTGGGAGTTTGTATTCTCTTTGCTTTATGTTTGTTTAAGACATTTATGTATTTGGTTATTTTCTGATCAGAAATAAAGTTTTCAGTTTATTCACTCTGTTTTGTTATGTTTAAGTTTGACCTCACTTTGGTTTAAGGAGGACCAGTTGGAAATAGGCATGTTCGGTTCACATTGCATGTAATTTCCATGCTACACATCCATGATTGATCTATGTCATTTGGCTATATTTGTATATGTGACCATTGATGGGTTTAGTCATGATTGATATGACGAAAATCGCTTTGATCCTATATGGGTATAGTTGATGGACGAGATTGTTGTGAATACCTTTACATAATAGCAAATTTTGAGCTCATAAGGTTATACATTTATCAGGTAACATATGTTGCCCAAGTGGGAGATTGTTGGATTAAAAATCCTAAGTGGGCACATATGTATAATGTATATGCTATTATAAAGTGTGATACAAAATTAAGTGACCAATTATGTTATGGGTATCAAAAGGGTATTAAAGTGTCATGGAATTAATGTGTAGATACCATAAGCTAATTTATAATTTGTTGAGGGGCCAAATTATAAATACCCAAGAGTTATTCTAAGATGATTCTATAAATAGGTAATGGTCCCCAAGAAACACAAGGGGTTTCTGTATTCTCTCCTTCCCCATCAGAGAAAATACTTTAGAAAATAGTGTATTCTTGGAAGATCAAAACCTTCTCTGCAATCTCCAACAATGGCTTCAGGTTAGTGCTTCCGCTGATCTTTTATCATCGTCTTCTTCTTTAATTTAGCAAAGGCTTTATAGATTTATATGGTTTAGGGTTTTCTATATTAAAGCACTTTAGGAATATGTTTAGATCTGTGATTTATATATTTCTTTAAGTGTTTTATAAACCCTAACAAATGATGGCTTATTATTCTTTTTATTTTATTTTATTTTAATAAAATAATGAGAGAAAAAAAATAATGTTAAGTGGAATCTTTTAGAGAAAAAGACACTCTTCTCTATTTTCTTCCCTCATCTCATCCCATTCCCATCTCTCTCTCTCTCATCACTCTCACTACTCTCTCTTTCTCTCTCTATAAAAATCCATTCTGGGCAGACTAAAAACAGACCCAGAAACAAAGCTAGAGAGAGAGAGTGAGCTTCAACAACAACAATGGTGGTTTCATCTACAACTCAATGCCTCTCTCTGGTTTTACTACTTCTTCTCTTCACTACTATCTTAGCAGAAGATGGTATGTTCTCTTCTTCTTCTTCTTTCACTCTATTTTATTTATTTATTATTATTATTATTACTTTTAAAATTGTTGATTTTTGGCAAATATTTGAGATCTGATATACAAATTTCCAATATTCTTTTATTATTATTATTAAAAAAATTAAGATTAACACGTGTCAACTCAAACCCATGTGAGAAAATCTCTTTTATTATTATGTTTTTATTTGTATTTTGGTTTTAATTTTCCAACATTGATATGGGTATTGATTTTGCTTAATATTGGTACAAAATATGATAAGAAAAAAAATATACAAGTGTAAAAAGAAATGCCCAAAATTTTAAGGTTTGTTAAATTTAATGTGACTATAGTAATAATACTATATAGTTAAAATTCATTTTGGAAAAAAAAAAAACAATGATGAATTCTCTTTATTCTTCAAGGCTATGTGGACCCACTACAATTGAGTGGTTCATGCTAATCTTGTTTGAACATTAATGTGTTTTTTTTTTAATGAAAATAATAATGATGTGAATTAAATTTACTTGTAATATAGGAAAGCTTCTTCTATTGTGGGTCTATGAAATCTGATTTTCTACATTATTGAAAAAAAAAAATTAATGAGACATATGTTTATTGGTAGAGAAATAATAAAGGGTAATCGTGAGGGTACTTGTGAACACTTTTTATTATGAAGTGTAATATTATTATGGTTGTAATTTAATATCGAATTTTACTTATTTTATTTTAATAATGATTATATTTATTATAAAGTGGTGCATAGTGGTGTTATATTACTATTATTGTAGTAATTAAGTATTAGATATCTTATAATAATAAAATAATTTTTAAAAAATATTGTTAACTAATCGTGAATAGAAGCCATCTATTTAAGGGTATGCTTAATTAGGGCTAATTCACTTGATAATTGACTCAACCAATAAATGGTGTTTTCTATTATTTAGAGATAAATGCCAATGACCCTTTTCCTATTTCTTCTTCAAAATGAGTAAAGTGTGTGCTTTTTCTCAAATACAATAAACAAAGTAGAAATCTTGGGTCCATACATACTAGCTTCGGTACCCTTTTTCTTTCCCCTATTCTATTATTTTATGATTAGGTAAAAAAAATGTACTTATTAGTGGGAAACAAACAATTTTCCCGCCAGATCAAATAGTCATATTATTACTTTTTTATTTTTCTTCTTTTTTCTCTATTTTAACAAAAGGGCACAGTCCTTTTCCCACAAAGGACAGTAGCCCTTAAAATAGACTTATAATTGAACCTTTTTTATTTCTTGGTTACCATCCCAATTTCCAGCTAGAATCCCTAAAAAAAGCACCACTAGTAAAATAAAAATAAAATCCACTTTTTTTTTCTTTCTACTTTTTTCTTCACATTAGTCAAACTTGGGAAGACTAAAAGAATTGGGCCCACTAATTCGGTGGAATTGGGCCCACACGGAGAACTGGGCCTCTGGGTCATGTTTTATTTAGATTAGACCCATCTTCTTTTGATATCTCTTTTTTTGTCCTTTTGCAAAAAGAGTAAATATTGTTTAGTATTACATTATTTATTTATTTATTTTTAATTTTAGCTATATATTTTTTTTTTCATTTGAGGTCACTACATGGATAAGGTTCTTTATCTATATACAAGTTGTTCTTATAACTTTTTCTTGCAATTTTGTGAGGCCTAAAATTTATATATTTATATTTTGGATCATTATTGGTTGATTTTTATTTGGAATTTAGATTTTTTTTAATTACTAAGAAGCTCGAAATTAATTATAAAATCATATTGGAAGTGATGATTTTTGTGGGATTCACGTGTGATATTGAGTAGTGTGCCAATATAATTTTTTTTATTATTATTATTATTAATGAAAGTGATACATAGTACTAAGTCTAAGAATTTAACGATATAGTATTTATTAATGGAAGGAATTGATATGGTTTGAAATTTTAATAATGTATTTTTTGTGTGACAACTCGACATTCAACTTTATTTTTTTTTAAGAAAAAAAATGCATTCATTAATAATGAAAATTAAATGTTTATGTTAAATTATTTTTTATATATTTCGAATAAATGCACTTTATTTTCTGAAAAGTACTTATGTAAACATGATGGGTTGTCAAGATGAAAAATGTGGGATTTTGTGTTATAAATTACAATTATTTTTGACATGTGAACTTCTTACAAATTTAGGTTTGTATTAATTATATGTACATGATATTTTAAAAATATTATAAATTGAAATTGTAAAAATTAAATTATTATTTTCTACATGAAATGAAACAATTCATTAAGAAAATAAAAGTGGTGTTGGTATCGATAGTGAAGTGTTGCCATGATCTCTATTCTCTATAAAAAATTTCAATTTTAGTGGGTCATATTGTCTCATTGTTTGCCTTTATGAAATCATATATGTCTATCTTTTTTCTTACAAATATTTTGAGTGAATAAAAACTCAAAATTTTACTTTTTTTTAATTTGGAAAAAATAAATAAAATAATTGTGGGTTAAAAGAGAATACACTAATTTTTTTAGCCACATAATTAATTATTGAATGTAGTAAAATTATAATTTTTATTTAGTTTCGTCGTTACAGATTTTGTCTTAAACAGGACACATGTAAGGTCACTAAACGAAAACATGTAGTATCAGTTATTTTCCAATTAATAAATTTACAAACGGAATTTGTAATGACAAAAATTATAGTTTTTTAAATATTAGGTATTTATGCTACTAAAAAAACTCATCGAGTTTATACTGGTTATAAATTCAAAATTTTAAGTGTTTATGACGTAATTATCTCTTTGTATTATTATAAATTTTGACATTATGTTTAAGAAAAATAAACTCTATTTACAATAAAATTTATTATTTTCTAATAAAAGTAGTATTTTTGTAAAATCAAATTATAAAGTGGTATTTTAAATGGGCCTGTTTATGATACCACCAGGCCCAATACCAAACGGAGACTTCGAGACGATCCCAACAGGTGGTTTCCCAAGTGGCGAATCGGTAGTTGATGGGCCCACAACGATCCCAAATTGGAGATCAAACGGCACCGTTGAGATGGTAGAATCAGGGCAAAAACAGGGTGGGATGATCCTCATCGTACCACAAGGTAGACACGCAGTGAGACTTGGTAACGATGCTGAGATCAGACAAGATCTAAAGGTGGAGAAAGGATCAATCTATTCGGTTACTTTTAGTGCGGCTCGCACGTGTGCACAGCTGGAGTCACTTAATGTGTCCGTGCCACCTGCGTCGCAGACAATAGATCTTCAGACTTTGTACAACGTGGAAGGGTGGGACCCATATGCTGTGGCTTTTGAAGCTGACTCGGATGAGTTGACTTTGGTCTTTACTAATCAGGGTATGGAGGATGACCCAACTTGTGGGCCCATTATTGATGATATTGCTATTAAGAAGCTATTTACACCAGATAGGCCCAAAGGTAAATTCTCAATTTTATTAAAAAAAAAATTAATTAAAGTTTAATTTTTAATGGTAATAATAGTTAAATTATGGTTTTAGAATTTCGGTAGGTACTTGATCATTAAGTATTAAGTCAATGATCACGTAACAATTCCTGATTAGTTCATGTCATTAAATTTTTATTCTTTATTTAAAAATAATTAAATATACTAATAAGAAAATAACACATTTGTCATTTAATAGTATAATTTAAGTATTATTACTGTAAAAAACTTAATTTAAATATTTATTTGTAACTTTAAGTATTTACCTTATAAATTATTCAAATATATATATTTTTTAAAATTATCTATGGTTTATTATAAAAGAAATGGTGATGGTTTATTAATTAATTTATTTGGTTAAGCATATTTTTTGGTTAGACAATTTGTTATCTGTTTGAGGGAGTCTACATACCGTTAATTCATTAGTAATTCTAATAACTACATAAAAAAAATTGGGTTTAATTTCATGAGAAATGTCAAATTTAATAGGTATTAAAAAAAATTAAAAATTAAGTTTAGAAAAGTTAGAAATATGTTCATTGCTAACCATTAAAAGTCAATTTTTTTTTAAAAAAAAAAAGTCTTCTTCTTTTTCTCTTTTTTGGGGGTTTGTTTTCCAATTTTGAAATAGATCTTTTGAGAAATTTTTTAGAGATTATTTAATGTTAAAAAATTTAGTTTTGAAATAGATTTACCTAGAAAATTATTTTTGTATAAAGAAGAAAAAATGAGCTTAGATAAAATTCTTTAAAAAATATCTTTGAGTTTGATGAATTGGTAACAAAAATCATGAAATGGAACTCTTAGAGGTTAAGAATTCTGAAAAAATATAATTACAAAAATTTATAATTTTGTAATAATTGAATTTTTTTGTTATTATTTCTTTTATATTTTTAAGTCATAGTAAAAAAGAAAAGCATATTATGAAGGTTGGACTTGGGAGTAGAGTTTGTTCCCATTGTTGGGTCAAGGCTCATAATCCCAAGTATAGCTATTATGATAAGTTGTTCTTTGTTTTTACACTAAGGACAAAATTAAAGTGAATTTTTCAAACTATTTATAGTTTGAAAATGTGGACAAAATGAACATCAATTGATGACATTGTTCAATCAATAATCTTTTTTCTTTTGGTTGGAATATATGTATTATAAGATTAACTTTATATGCTTTTTTTAAAAAAAATTCTTAATTGGTTCAATTCCTTAATAAAGTGTCATATGACCCTTGAACTTGACACATTTGTTTTCATGTTAAAAACAACTCTCAAAATTCAAAGTTACTAACTTTGTCAACCATTTTTTCACACTTGGGTGTTGTAGATAATGCAATGGTGAATGGAGACTTTGAAGAAGGTCCATGGATGCCTAAAAACGTTTCGCTTGGAGTACTTCTTCCCACGAATTTAGACGAAGAGATTTCGTCGCTACCCGGTTGGAATGTGGAGTCAAATAGGGCTGTGAGGTACATTGATTCCGACCATTACAGTGTCCCAGAAGGCAAGCGCGCCATTGAGTTGCTCTCTGGCAAAGAAGGTATAATATCCCAAATGGTTGAGACTTCGCCGAACAAGATCTATAGCTTGAGCTTCGCTATAGGTCATGCCGGGGACAAGTGCAAGGAGCCTCTTGCTGTCATGGCTTTCGCTGGAGACCAAGCGCAAAACATTCACTACATGCGCGAATCCAACTCAACTTTCCAAGTCGCTAGTCTCAACTTCACTGCTAAGGCTGAACGGACGAGGATCGCGTTCTATAGCGTGTATTACAACACGAGGAGCGACGATGGGAGCTCGTTGTGTGGCCCTGTGTTGGATGACATTAGGGTTATGGCTTCTAGCTCTCGTCGAAATGTGTTTGGGGGTTTCGGGTTAAGGCTTGTGGTTGCCATTTGGGTGTTTTTTTATGTGTTGGTTTAAGGGGTTTTATAGATATAACAGATATATATATATATATATATATATATAGTGTACTGTATTGTATGGTATATTTTGCTTTCTAATTTTTGGTATGAGAATGAGATATGAGTAGTAAGCAATGCTCTTTTTTCATTCTTCTATTAATCATAGTTTAAATTATTGACTTTTTAAAGGGTTAAGCAAGAATGTGAATTCAGGTCAAAAAATGGCAAATGATGTATGTTTACAAGAAACTTATGCAATCAAAAGTAATTAGAAAAATTGATTAAGTAACTCCAATTTAATGTATTAACATTTGACAATGAATTAAATTAACCTTAATTATTGGTTTAGCATTTGATACATATGCAGAACAACATAAGTACTTATTAGGAGTTAATTAGTTGTATGTGCAGATCTGCATTGAATTATATATGGACAGCCTATTAAGATTATTAATTAGAAACAAAAGATTCGTAGGTAGGGTAGGTAAACATAATTCAAATTTTTATTACTTGATACTAATTATTTTGAGATAAATCTATTTTAGATCTTATATTTTGCAAAAATTACAGATTGGACATTCTATTTTGTTAAATGACAAAATAGACTTTGAGTTCAATTTTTGATAATTTTTTTTAATATAACCAACTTGAAGACAATTCCTAACACACACAGATGTAGAAAATTTATCTGTCATAACACCTCTAGGTCGGATTATTATTAAATTTTATTTTGACAAAAAATCAATTCAGGGCCCTATTATACCATTTTAAAAAATACATAGTCCATTTGTCATTTTACAAAACAGAAGGTCCAATCTAAAACTTTTGCAAGATATAGGATCCAAAATAGTATTTACCTATTATTTTATACTTCATGACCCCAATAAAAAAGAATAAATGACATTCAGTTAGAAAGAATAAAAATATAGAAATAGAATCAAATTTAAAATGTATACAAAAATTAATAAAAAAAATTGTTAAATTTCTTCTTATTTTTTATTAAAATTGTATTTTCTTTTATTTTAAATAGAATTATCATTCCACTAAATAATGAAATAAAATCCAATAAATTCGACCGAACATAAGAATAGAATAAAATTATTTCTTTTCTATTCTATTTCATTTCATTACCTCCAACCAATGCGACCTAAATTTCTACTAATTTGTTACCATTCATTTTTTTGTCATTGTGTTATGATTATATAAGTTTTACTTTTGGAAAAGAAGAAACAGAGCACGAAAGGAATGAGGAGTCATTTCATTGATCCATGGAGTTCAGTACAAAATGTTCTTTATATACAATTCACACAACCAAAACAAATACCAACTAACTCTAACAAATTTTCTATTAACTATACACTTCATCCTACTAACTAATTAACTTTGATGCTCCCCTTTAAGGTGGAGTATATATGTTGCAAATTCTCATTTTGTCTTTCAGAATTTAGAATTAATTAGGAAGAAGAGTCTTGGTACAGATATTTGCTATCTGTTCTTTATTGAAAGTATGAACTGTCTTTATAGCTCCTTGTTGGACATTTTCTCTTACTAAGTGATAATTGATTTCTATGTGTTTAGTCCTCTCGTGAAAGACAGGATTAGAAGCTATTTGTTGGGCTGCTTTGTTGTCACAGTGCAATATGGTTGGTCCTACATGATCAATGTTTAGCTCCTTTAACATGGATGCCAACCATATCAGCTCACGAGTAGTATTCAACATGGCTTTGTACTCGGTTTCAGTTGAAGATCTTGATACTGTGTGCTTCTGTTTGCTTTTCCAAGACACTAATGATCTCCCAAGGAACACACAAAACTCTGTTGTTGATCTTCTTGTTGGGTTTTATGCCCTAAATAAAACTCTTTACAATCTGATTAGTTATCAATATAAGAAATTTGAAGTGATTGATGTTTGCATGAATTTTACATGCTAATGGTTTAATATGTTTATTACATTCATACACACAAAATCAGTTAAATCCAGATCATATGTTTATTCACAATTACAGTATCGTCAACACAGTGGAATGTGATTGTGATCATATGAATCAAAAGTTTTGGTCCCTGTTTCATCAGTGTTATTGGATTTACACTGATGTGATAATCAGCGATGATGTGTACTTACACTTGGAGTAAGTGTTATGTTCTTTCCAGGACATTAGTAAAGTATACTAGTTTCGAATGTATGGAGTATACATTGGACTGGACCGATATTGCAACTAAGTTAAGATATTACAAACTTACCGTTATACATATCTTTCCAAGTCAATATCAGTAGTTGATCTTAAGATTAAAAGAATCTAAATCCTGATATGCTTAGGCTCAACTCAGGAGTGTTATTCATGTTCTTAGATTTATTAGTTAAGCCTACCTTTGGGTCAGGGTGATACGTATATTTTGGGAACATGATAGTATGATTGAGTGGGAGTGCTGAACATAAATATGGAATCTATAGCTTCTACTGGTGTATAGAAGTCAAGTGATGATTCCCTTCGAGCTTAGCAAATAGAAGTAAATGGATGAGCTCTTGTTTAACTGACTAATTATTAGATCACTAAACACCATTTACAGGTAGCTAAGTGTTTTAAGGGGCAAAATACATTGAGGGGTGAGAACGGTAAAGAAATCCCATCTCGATGTAGATCATCTATATAGAGGATCTTTAAATCACAATAAGATTATAACAATGGTTAAATGAGATAGTATATTGATATCGTGTAACATACAATATGCTCTATATAAGTCTGAGAGTGCAATTCTAAGTTCTAAGAGTGGATTCAACGAAGAATTAATAAGTAGGAATTTACGTGGTAAATTTGGTTCACTTATTGGAAGCTCAGCATATAGATCCATGGTCCCCATTCTAGTTGAGAACATTCTGCTTGTAAGACTCATTAATTGATTCGTGATTGATCAATTATAATTCTAAAGTTAGACTATGTCTAATTTTATGAATTTTCACTAAGCAGGGGTGAAATTGTAAAGAAAAGAGTTTCTAGGTTTATTTATTTATTAATGGACTTTATATGTCTAATTAATAATTAAATTAAATGACAATATTATTTAATAATCTATTTTAGTTATTAAATAATTAGTTTTGGCATTTAAAAGGTTAGAATTGGAAAATTGGCGTTTTTGAGAAAATAGAGATAAAATTTGATAAAACTGCAAAATCAAGTGAGGCCCAATTCAACACCATGGCCGGCCACTAGATGAAGTTTTTCAAATTAATATTTTCATTATTTTAATGCCAAATAATTCCTAACCTAAACCTAGTAGTTGCCTATAAATAGAAAGTGATGGCTCAGTCAAATTACACAAGTTTTCAATAACCTTTTCTGACAGAAATTTCTCTCTTCAGAAAAACTGAGCCTTCCCCACTTTCTATACCTGGCCGAAATCATCATTCTCTTTTCTCCTTCATCTTTTTCGTGACCCTAGTGAAAGAGTAAGTGCCCACACACAGCAAGCAGTAACTCAATCATAGATTGGAAGACTGTGAAGGATCAAACTTGAAGAAGAAGGACATTCGGGCTCAGATCTTGATTATACTCTGCTACAGAAAGGATTCGAGGGTTAGAGATCTGAGTGGAAGGAGACATTAATTCCGCTGCATCAATGTAAGGTTTTCTTAACTTTATATGTGTTTAATTTATCGTTTTAGAAAGTTCATATTTAGGGTGTTTAAACAACATACTTGTGAGTAGATCTAAGATTCTGGTAAAATAATTTCCAACACTTCTCGTGTCAACACATACTGCCCAATTAGCATTTGTGTATGCCTCAAGGTGAATCTTTGAATCTGCTAGATAAAAAAGGCCTTGTCCAGGGGTCCCTTTGACATACTGAAGAGCTCTTAAAGCAGGATCCATGTGATTCATTCTATGAGTGACCAAAAATTGGCTGAGCTTGTTCACTGTGTAGGCTAGATCAGGTCTAGTTATAGTGAGATATTAGAGTTTACCAATGATTTTCCTATACAGTTTAGGGTCAACAAGTTTGTCTTCTCCTTCTTGGCTTAATTTAAGATTCACTTCCATAGGAGTATTAGCAGCTTTACATCCTAATTTTCCTAAATCTTCAAGTAATTGAAGAGCATAGTGTCCTTGGGATATAAAAATTCCTTGATTATTTCTAGCAATTTCAAGGCTAAGAAAATACTTCAATTCTCCAAGGTCCTTCAACTTGAATATGTTGGTCAGAGTAACTTTCAATTTCTCCACTGCAACCATATTATTACTGGCTAATATGACATCATCCACATAAACAAGGAGGATTATGATGCTTGATTTATTCTTCTGAATGAACAAATAAGGATCAAATGATGAATGTTGGAAGCCCTCTTCAACCAAAGTTGTAGAAAACTTCTCAAATCATTGTCTAGAAGCTTGTTTTAGGCCATATAGGGACTTCTTTAGTTTGCACACAACATTAGGTGGCAACTCTCCCTCAAGACTATACCCTGGAGGTTAAGCCATAAACACCTCTTCATGCAAATCTCCATGGAGAAAAGTATTATTGACATCAAGTTGATGTAAAAACCAACCTTGAATGGCAATAAGGGCAGGGATGAGCTTGACAAAAACAAGCTTTGTGACAAGGGCAAATGTTTTATTATAGTCAATTTATTCTTGTTGGTTGTACCCCTTAGCTACAAGTCTTGCTTTAAATCTTTTAATGGTTGATTTTGTAGACCCACTTACACCCTATGGCATGTTGATCAGCAGGTAAACCAACTACAATACAGGTGCCATTAGCTTCAAGAGCTTCAATTTCAGTGTCCATGGCATCATCCCAAACAGGTATGCCTCTAGCTTGATGAAAAAATTCTGGCTCGAAGTGGCTGGAAATAGCTAGCACAGTTGCTCGAAACTTTGGTGATAGCCTGCTGTAGTCAAGAATTACAGAAAGAGGGTGAGCAGTTGATGAATTAGGTACCTGAGATTGCACATTGTTAGTAGATAAAAAATAGTGATAATCTTGAAGATAAGATGATTTTTGGGTATGTCTAGTTGGTTGAGTATTAGTAACTAGTTCATGTATGTTAATGATATCAGGTTCAGGAATGTGTGGTTGTGTTTTTGGTTGAGGACAAGGATGTGGGTGGCTGAGGTTCTGGCTGAGAACAAGGAGAGTCTGTAACATTTTATTGGGAAGCATAAGCATGAAAAAATGTAAAGAAATCAGGTGAAACAGAACCATTGAACACAAATGGAAATATTTGCTCATGAAAAATGACATCCATAGAACAAAACATTCTATTTGTATTGAGATCAAGGAGTTTAAAGGCTTTCATCCCAATGGGATAACCCATGAAAACACAAAGAGTGGCTCTATGAGAAAATTTAGTTCTTGCAGCCCCTAAAGTAGAGGCATATGCAAGACAGCCAAAAGATCTTAACTGTTCATAACTAGGGACTTTGGATTTGAGTATCTTAAAGGGTGATTTGTGTTCAAGGTTAGGGGTAAGAGTTCTATTTATAAGATATGATGTAGTACTTGTGCAATCTCCCCAATGTCGCAGTGGGATATGAGACTGAAAAAGCAAAGCTCTAGCAACATTTAACAACTGTTGATGCTTCCTTTCCACAATAAAGTTTTTGTTGTGGCCTTTGTACACATGAATGATAGTGAATAATGCTTAAAGAAGAAAACAATGTAGGGAATTGAAGTTCCTTAGCATTATCAAACCTAATTCCTTTAACTTGTACATTATATTGTGTTTTAACTAGATGTAAAAAAGTTGGAATGGCTATTTGTGCATCAGATTTGCTTTTAATGAGATGGATCTATATTTAGAGGAATCATCAACGATGGTAATGAAATACCTAAAACCTTCAACAGTTTGAATATGGTAAGGTCCCCAAATATCAATGTGAAGTAAATCAAAATATTATTTGGAAATATTATGATTGCTAACAAAAGACAACTTTCTTTGCTTGGCAAAATGACATATGGAGCAATGAAAATCAGAACAATGGGAATACTAAAATTGCAAAGCTTAATTCATTGAATGGTTCTTTACACAAGAAGCATGACCAAGCATATAATGCCATAAGATTTCATTACTGATTTTTGAATTAGAGATAGAACATGCTATAGGATTTTTCTGTTCAAACAAGTAGTAAAGGTTGCTAATTCTTTCACCCATCCCAATCAGCTGATTCTTGGTGATATCCTGAATCACACATATAGTAGGAAGGAAGAAAAAAGAATAATTAGCCGAATCAAATAAAGTATAAACAGATATCAAATTATGTTTGAAATCAGGGACACAAAGGACATTGATTAGAATAATGTTGGAAATTTTAACATTGCCAACAAAAGAGACTTTAGTATTAGCTCCATTTGGCAAACCAACAGAAATGATCTTAGTATTATTTTGAATAGATAAAAATAAAGAAGGATTGGAGCACACATGGTGTGTAGCACCAGTGTCAATGATCCAACTAGATTTAGGGACAAAAGAAGCAATACCATATATGTTTGACACAACATGTTGCTCTGGATGTTGAGGCTGAACTGTAGTTTCTTGCATTTTCTATGCTAGGATTGCCATGAGCTTTTGACACTGTGCAGCTAAGTCATGCTCCTCTATTGTACTTTCATTTATGTCATTCCCTATTATGTAATTAGCAAACGATTGACCTTGCTGGTTCCATGATTTATTGGGTGTTCTCTTGGAAATTTGCCATACAATTGATGTCCAGGGGGTATCCATGAATTATGTAACACTTATCAATGGTATGTCCAGGTATGCCACAATGAGAATACACAGGATGATTATCATTTTTGTTGTCAAAATAATTGTTTCCGTGATTTGCATGTGTATTCCCAGCAAATTGCTCTGTGTTATCATTAGAAGACTGGTTATTTTCAGTTTGAGGTATAACAATCCCTCTCTGTTTTTCCTCTTGGATTATACTGGCATAAGCCTTGTTCGCATTTGGAAGTGGATCTTGGAGCAAGATCTGAGATCTAGCACTAAGGTACGACTCATTAAGACCAATAAGGAACTTAAGAACTTTGTCTTTGTCCTAATATTCATGTATAGTTTTTATTGCGCCACAGGTACAAACAGGTTGTGCCCTGTATTCTTGCAGCAAATCCCACATTCCTTTGAGCTTAGTGTAGTACAAAGTGACATCACTTCAAACACCCTGGGAGCATTCTTTTGGTGAAATCTTTCCTGCAATTCAGACCAGATACAAGAAGCATCCTCCATGTACATTATACTATCAGTTATGGTAGGAAAAACAGAATTTGGAATCCATGAAATTACCAAACTATTGCATTGAATCCACAAGTCATAATTTTCATCGTCTTCATCAAGAGCTGGAAGTCTTCCATCAACAAACTTAATTCTGTTCCTTGTCAGCAATGCAACCATCATCGATCTTCGTCATGAGCTGAAGTTATCTGCACTAATGAGAATTTTAGGAACTAGAGATGAAGAAGTATTGTCAGCATTAGAGAGAAAATATGGACTTCGTGGGTCGTTAGTAGGAAATTTGTTATGTTCTTCAAGAACTTCAAATCAATTTAAGTTTTTAGCAGTTTTATTATTCCTGCTGCGAGTTTGAATTCTTCCTGCTCGTGCCATGGATTAATATGGAAATAAGAACAAGATAGAAGGAAGAGAAGAAACGAAAGCAAAGGAACTCAACAATTAGTTGACTCTGATACCATTTTACTTTTGGAAAAGAAGAAATAGAGCACGAAAGGAACGATGAGTCATTTCATTGATCCATGGAGTTCGGTACAAAATGTTCTTTATATACAATTCAGACAACCAAAACAAACACCAACTGACTCTAACAATCTTCTTAACTAATTAACAGTATACACTTCACTTTACTAACTAACTAACTTTGATAATAAGTTCTAGTCTAGTTTATATTTTATTGTGCATATTTGTTTATTATTATTGTTATTATGTCGAAATAAAAGGTATAAGTATGGCTAAAAATATTGGTATCAATTTGAATTGGATGCGTAATGCTCTTAGAAAAATTCTTTCGCACAAGTTCTTGTAGTATTTTTATTTGAAGGTACTATAATTAGAATGACTAAGAATTATATTGACTAATGTTTTTTGGTAACTAATATTAATGATTTTTTTGTTGATAAATTTCAATCAAACACGTGGCAACTATCTAATTACTAAGACTTAACATCATAAAAATTGTGCCGTAGAAAAAGATAGTTTTTAAAGTTGCCAAGATGTGTTGGTCTTTGTGGAAGTTGCGTAATGATCTGGTTTGGAATAAAAAAACTCTATCGTAGATAATGTTATTATTTTAGCTATGAGTTACCTTGTTCAATGGAAGAATACCTAAAATAATGTTTCAGGTACTCTTGTTTCATCTTGCCAAGATGGAGATAGAGCTGAGTTTTAGGCTAAGTCGCTGAATAATATTGTAGATGCTAAAATCCACAATCAATCGAAAATGATTGTACGTGGGCACCGATAACCTGTAGAACAAAGAAGAGAGTAACCAGAAAACTTTGGGACATTGGGATGGTGCCGGATGAAGAGACTCAGATGGTCAAGTCAGCAAGATTATTAACAATGTAATAAAAAAGATGAGAATAAATGACTGAACTAAGCTACCACCTATCTTGACTGCGGAAATAAGTATGTAGTTTTAGAGAGAATGAGAGAGTGAATGATAAGTGAGAAGTGTTGGGATGACTCAAATTGATCAGCCTCTCCCAGTGACTAAGAGTGGCTCTTATAGGCGTCCATGGAAAGACGTGACTCATGACCGCTCACCCCCTTGTGAAACGCTCCTCTCCCACTTGATTAGGGAGATCGTTGTTTGCATGGTCAGCTTAACTAACCACTTTAGAGATCGTTAGATGAGTGATAAGACTCAGTCTCGTATACGGGTCGGATTATCGTGAGCCCAATGTTGGGTCATGGGTAATGTTAATGTTTGACTTGACTGTATCGTTTTAGGTCTGTTGGGCTTGGTATTGTGATCGTACCGTCATAACTAGTCAAATACTCCAACCCAATCTTGTTTGAGCATTCTTTAGAAAAATCATATATGACTTTGAGCCTGAGTCCAATTTCAGTCTCTACAAATAATATTATCAAGGTGACAGTTGATACAACTGTTTTTCGTGAGCGAACTAAGTTTGGTTATGGAATTGTCATGTGAGATTCTAAAGGAGAGTTGGTGTTGGCTAAGACAGGTTGTTGTTGAGGCATGGGGCACTAAAGTTAGCTAAAGCAATTAATATCAAAAAAGTGTTGAATTGGATTAAAGACCAAGCTTGGGATTAAGTGGAGTTGGAATTTGACTACTTGGTGGCAATCCAAGCAATACGAAGTTCAGTCCCGTTAATCTCTTCTTTTAGAGTTATTATTGAAGATTGTCGCAAGTTTCTTATTTCTTTAAATTATATTTTTTATCTTTTATTAAACGGTGTGTTAATATGGTTTCTCATAATTTCGTTAGAGTATTTTTTTTTTCAAGTTAAGTGTTCAATAAAAGAAAAAGAAAACATCATAGAAACTTGTGTTGAAAAAAAATGAATAAAATTTTCTTTCTATGGTTAGTCCCACATAGATTAAGAATATTTTTGCACTATTTCAAATGTTGTATATCTATAGATTTTCTTAATTACAATATTGTATGTTTACAAAATGTGTAAAAAACCTAATGGAAATGAGTGAGATTGTATATATAATAATGAATTGAATAATGATTTTAAGAAAGTTAGATTTTTTTTAACAAAAAATTAAGTTAGCAAAAACTCAATTTTTAAAATTTGGAATTATTTCTTTTTTCCTTTTAAAATAAAGGCTTATTCTATACTTTTATTATTAATTTAATTAATATTTACCCATTTCTTTTATTATTAGATATCTATATAATTTTTGTTTTTAAATATATATATTAATATTATAAAATTAATATTTCTATTAAATAATAAGATATTCTATTAAAGTTAACGTAGAAATCTAAAAAATATCGTTAAATCAAGAATTCCGCTAGATAGCCATATCTTATATAGAATAGATATAATTTGTTCTACATATAATAAAAATTAAAAAATTTAAAATATTTTTAATTTCATGTTAAAAAAATTAAATTTAAAATTTTTAACTTAACATTGAATCATTAACTATATATTTTTACATAATTATATTATTATTAATAATTTTTTATTTTATTTTATTGTCAAATTTGTGTTAAGCGGGTCTGTTGTGTTAAATTCATTTTTATTTCGTATCAAGATGTGTCCACTCGTTTTCGACTCTCATTTAATTTTTTCAATCCTAACACGTAAAATTCGTGTCATGTTTATATGCCGTGTCGAAACCTATTTTTGCCACTCCTATTACAATATATGCGATTATAAAAAAAAAATTAATTAGACTAAAAAAGTGTCCTAAATGTCGAAACAAATAAAGAAAGTCTACCGAAATATGACTTTAATGGTTCGTTTGGTACGCCGTATTACACAATATTGTATTGTATAGTATTATATTAAATTGTATTTTATGTAAAATTATATGTAGTATTAAGTTTTATAGACACTTAAATATATAATATTTTAGTATGAATTAAAGTTTAACATAGTATTATATAAAAATATGACCTAATACGACGTTTCAAATTAGCCTAAAAGGTAAAATGTAAACTTACCCTAAAACCTTACCTATGTATCTTCAAGACATTTTTAAGGAGAAGGTGTGTTTTTGTTGATGTCATTTACTTTACAAAGTTGTACATTAACATTAGATATATATATCTCGAAAACATATTTTTGAGATTAGAATAATAAAACCATGTTGGAACATATTTTGAGATACAATAAAATGACCAAAATACCCTCTCTAATGGAACATGACCTTCCTTCCTTCTTTCCTTCTTTCCTTGTTCTATAAAAGGTCGAAGCTTTGAGGGCCATAGAGAGAGAGAGAGAGAGAGAGAATGAGGGAGGAGGAGGAGCCGTTATTCCATTCCTGAATATTCCGACCGACGAGCACCACCAGCTCACCCTCTCTCCTCCTCTCCTCCCACCGGTTCCCATTCCAATCCCAGGATGGAAACCACCATCACAGCCCCACCACCGTCGCCGCCAGAAGGTCTCGATGTTTCGCCCATCGGATCTCCCCATAACCTGGCTGATGACGTACACGAGGCTCTTTCTGAGGACGAACTAGTAGATCATACCCTCGATCATGATCATCGCCTCCTCCTCCAACCCACCGGTGCTCTTACTGAGGATCTGAAACGTAGAATCATTAAGCAGGTAACTTCTCCTTCCTTTATCATTGGTTTTTTGGAAATGTGGAAGAAAAAAGTTTGTTTCTTTATGAAGTTTTTTACATGACCTAATTTTATGCATTGTTGTTCTTGTTTTTGCTGAATCTGATTTGTATATATGAGTTAAATGTTAAACCCTGTGATTTTTTCAATAAGTTGATTAATTTGAAAATATGTATGAGTTTAAAATCACTATAGCAATTCTAATTTTCCTTGGGTTTTTCTTCTTGTAGGTGGAATATTATTTTAGTGATGGGAATTTGGCCAATGACAAACATATGATAAATTTGATTAGGAAGAACAAAGAAGGGTTTGGTAAGTTACATATTTTCTTGGTAAATTATTTGTCTTTTTCCATCTTTAAAGAACTAGCTCAATGGTTGTTGTTGACATTAGTTATTAGGGAAAGAAAGAAGTTTGAGGCAGTTTATGTTGATCTTTGCCCCTATGAGATTGTGTACCGAAATATGATTATATTTGTTGTATAATTATAATCATTTGAGACTTTGAAATACCCATCATATTGTTAACCTTTTGTAACAACACAAGAATAGAGAATGCTGAAGGTGATGAGATAAAGCAGGTACTTCTGACAGGTCTCATTGTCCAGATGTTTTCCTGGTGCAACCATATTTGGCTGTGCCGAGCATCTGAGACTGTGCTGAATGACTATATTCTTACCGCTGACTGATTCCTTCTCTATTCATATTAATCCTTATGAGATTAGGATGTTTTATGCTCGCAAACATTAGTCTTATTTCTACAGTTTTTGTTTGTACTGCCGCATACATGTGCAATGCCATGGTTTTGGGTTCTAAGTTGCTAATCATATCAACTTATCAGATGCTGTTCAATTTCACAGTGAACTAACAATGATAATGTTGTGCTTTTAACAATTTCAACTTGAGTTTGAGCTTTAGGTTCGATCTGCCATTTCTGATTCATCGATGCTAAATAATTACCTCAAGTTTCAGCCAAGAAATTTTAAGCTAAACCCTTATTTACTTGATAATTTCTCTGGTTAGTTCGTCGAACATGTAATTTGCGACTCCCTGATGCATAATAATTATCTTAGCTTATTAGGTCTTGGCCAAGAAGTTTAAGGGTAAAGCTAAAGTCTAAAGCATATTGCATTCTCTTGCTGTACCTTACATTTTGTTGCTTCTAATGTTTTCAGCTTGAGTTTTTGTTGTGCAATTTTGATACATGATTTAGAAAAATACTTGAGAAGTTATTTGTACCGTTCTAATTATTATTTTTCCCACCATTTGGTCTGTATGACTGGATAAAAAGAAGTGTAAGAGTTCAAGAACAATAAAGCCTTAGCTGGCACCGTCTCTGATCCCAATTGTCTATGAGATAGTCTTCATATGTGAATTACGTATTGTATTGTGAAGTGTGATATACATTTGATTAAGCTGTATGATATCCTATTTATAAACTTCTGGCGTAATCTTTTCTGCAGTTCCTATAGCAATTATTGCTTCCTTTAGGAAAATGAAAAAGCTTATCAGAGACTATGCATTAATAGCGACTGCATTGAGGGAATCAACCTCTCTTGTAAATCTTCTTATTTTCTCTTTCAAGTGTTTAGTACTTATGAAGTCGCTTCAAGTAGTAGTAATTTTCGTACGTCGTTCATGTAGGTTGTCAATTCAGATGGAAAGAAGGTGAAGCGACTTCATCCTTTTCTACTTGCTGAAACCAAAGATTCAAAGGTAACTTGTGGGGTACTTGATATTGATTGTGTTTGTATTAATTCTTCTAAAGTTTGTCTTCATCTAATTTGTGCACCCTAGTTATATACTGTTTTGGTAGAGAATCTACCCGAGGATCATTCAGTGGAGAACATACAGCAAATATTTGGAGAGGCTGGAAAGTATGCTCCCTTTTCACTTCTCTTATTGTTACTTTACTGGCGCTTTCTTCTAATCGTGTATTAAGATCGTATATTGCCTTTTCTAATTCTATCTTTCAGGATAAAGAATATTTGTTTACGTGATCCACATGCAATAGAAGCTTCATCTAAAGGAGACAGAGCCGAGAAGTTTATCAGTAGTAAGGTAGGAAGCCAAACTAACGTAATTATAAGTGCTGTCGGTTTTCTATCTAGTCTTTCTTTCTGTCTGTAACCTGTGAAATGATTTGGTTCTTCCACTTGGATAATTATACAATTCCTACTTCATTGATTTCATTAAGCTCACTTTATGACATTTGACGAATCACACATTGAACGTTGTATTCGAGGGATATAAATGCTCTGTTGTTATAACTAATGTGTGGTGTTTAATAATGGTTGTGGACACAAGATATGAGCATGGAAGCTATTGTAGGATTAGGGTTCTAAGCTATAATAGAGGCTGCTGTGAAAACTTGAGACTGAATTTTAAATGTTTTACTGTTTTATTCTATTGTAGCTTTATGCACTCGTGGAGTACGAGACTGTGGAGGCTGCCGAGAAAGCTGTGAGTCCTTATCTAAATTTGCATTTGATTTTGTTGCTAAAAGTTGAGTAATTGAAATGGAGGACAACTCACTTTCTGTTGAAAATTATATCAGGTGGCTACTCTGAACAATGAACAGAATTGGAGAAGCGGTATGAGGGTCAAGCTTCTGAAGCAAGCGGTATTGTTCCCTTACTTATTCCTCAACTTCAATCTCAGTAATAAGCGGAACTGAACCTTGTGTTGTTGTATATATGCCTTAGGCAAAGCACGGCCAGCGAAAGCAAATGTGGAGGCCGGCTGATTCTGAGAAAAATCACAGTATTCAACTGCCTGATCGGACCAAAGACGAGGGGAATCATAACACCACCGAGCAGCATGATGATACACCCGATGAAGAGGTAACTTTTTTTTTTTTTTCACACTTGAACTTTGGTCAAACCGATAGCTGGTGATTAATCTCTATGATTTTAGGATGCGGCTCACTCTTACAAACAGAAAAACGAGCACAGAGTTCGAAACCGAGGGAGATCAGGAAGACAAAAACACCGCGGTGCTAATGGGATGGGTACTTAGATTCTTCACTACACTATTAATTACCATTCTTCTTGAAAAAAAAAAGATTAAACAATCTGACATTCTGTATCTCACTTTCTTCTCTCAGGTCATGGAAATAGTTGGTCGGCTAGTCATCCACATGAACCTCCAAAGCCACCACCTGGACCAAGAATGCCCGATGGAACTCGGGGATTCACGATCGGTCGTGGCCGTCCTCCAATTTCTGATCAAAGTTAACCAACAAGAACAAAACAAATGCAGAACACACACACACACACACACTCTTTCACTCTCTCTGTGTCTATAATATAGACTATATAAATGTTATTATTGTCTATAATCCATTTTCAGTTGTATTTGTTGTGGAATGTGTTAGAATTTGGAGGTTTGTAATATCTATGTTTGGCATGGCTTTTCTGGTTTGTAATCTTATCACTCTTGTATGATATTCCTCTTTAATGGTATCTATTAATTCAGACAACATTAGTTACCTATTTTTATTTCTATTTAAAATTTGTGGTTTTGAGTATTAAAATAAATTTTGGTTTTTTTTTTTTTACATTTTAAAGTAATTTTCTTTTTGTATTTTATAGAAATTTACAAAATAATTAATGGAGCAATTTAAATTGTAATTTAAATTTATATAGCAACTTATATAGAAATTACTAGAGCAATTTAAACTGTAAAAATGAAGACAAAAATAAGTTTTTGGTGGCTAAACTCTCTCAATTTATCATTTCACATACGTTTAATTCTCTAAGTTTAAATTTTAGCGGTAAAATTTTTTAAACTATTGAATTGTTAATAAATTTAAAGTGACATCCGGTTAACTACTATTATGGACGTTTATGTGTACACTCTTGTATACGTGACACGTTTATATTGGTACACTAACTAAGTAACTATTATTATTTAATTTTTTTTAAAAAAAAATTAAATAAAACTATAAAAATAATAAATAAAAAATATTACAAGTGTTGAAATAATTTTTTATAATTTTTAAATAATAATATTAGGTGTACTAATATAAACGTGCCACGTGTACCAGAATATATACATAATCAATCTATGTTGACAGTTAACCGTTAAAAATAAATGTCACTCTAACTTCGCTAACAGTTCAATAGTTCTGAGAGTTTTATCTGAAATAATAACTAAGAGGATTTAACTGCAAAAAACTCAAATAAAAAATTAAAAAATAATATGCAAGATAGTTTCCTAATAAATAAATTAATCTATACCAATAATAATAATAATAATAATAATAATAATAATAATAAATCTAAAAAAGAAAAAGAAAATGACTGAATGATTTTGAATGTTGGTATCTTTATCAAAGGCATTTTGTGGTGTGTAGTATCTGCATAAATAAATGGACAAAATATATGAAAATAACATTTCAAGTGTCACCATAAGCAACCAAATCCACCGGTAATTACAATAACCTCAACTCTTTTTTTAAAAGAGATAAAATTTTGTGTCATAAGCTCTTAATTTTATTAATTTTTTTGGTGGAGGATAAAGTCAAAGTTAGTAAAACAAATAATTTATTTATGGTCATATGTTAAAATAGAGAGTCATTTTTATTGTTGTTACTTTAATTATGTTTTATATTTTAGTAAATATTTAATTATTTTAATAATATTTAATAACTTGAATTTGTCAAATGTAAATTAATTTTATAACATAATAAAATATTATTAAAAAAGTAAGGAATTCTCTATCGATTCTTTATTATAATTTCTTTTTTGTATGGTTATAGTTCATTTTTTTTAAGTCTCCCTTCTTATTTTAGTTAAAGAGTATATTTAGAAAACATGGTTAGAGATGCTATTAGTTATTTTAAACCTAATAAAGCCATCATCCGACTAATTAGACTTACACTTATTACATTAATCAACATTCAATATAAAATTATGGATTCTAATATAAATAAATGTAGTTACTAGTTGGTATAAAAAATTGTCACATTACACTACGATGGTGTTCAGTATGGTCTAAAAAATGTTATAATAAAACAGAGAATATAATTATTTATAAATGGATAATATTTAATTAGATTACGGTTAATTAAACTATATTGTATTTGGATTCAACATTTTAAAAGGATTTAAGATCTTATTATTAAATAATAATTTCTCTACATTTGAAATAATAAAAATCTCATACCAAAGAGAATATGGAAGATTAACCATTCTAATGAAAATATTATATCTTATTCAGAAAGAAAAATGCTAAAAGGTACTCATAGTGCCAAGTATTTTTATGAGGTGTAATATTACTATTAGTGCAACTCAATATCAGGTCTCACTTATTTTATTTTAATAAATATTAAAAAAATCGTTAATCAATTATAAATCGACATTTCATCGTAGTATTAGATACCATAGGTGTCTCGTAACAATGCTTATTTAGAAATGACAGAAAAAAAAAATTATTTTTGCTCCTACTACCAACAAGCCAAACACATATCTTTGTGTATTTCCCTAAAAAAATAATTTATAACAGTATCTAAAGTTTTGAGTTTGTAAGTGGTATAAACTCAATAATTTTTTAGCGCTATAAGTACAATATTTGTAAAATTATATATATTTTTTAATTTTGTCAGTACACACCTTGTTATTATTTCAAACGAGGCACATATAAGACTTAGATTCTACATCATTGAGTTTGGACGGAATTGTATAGATAAATTCAAAAGGAAGTCTGTATTAATACTGAAGAAAAATTACAATTTTATAAAAATTGAGTACTTATGCTGTTAATAAAAATATTAGGTTTATGCCGCTTAGACCATCTCCAATGAAAGATGTAAAAATTATGTTATTTTTGACACAAAGAGGATTGCCTTTACTGACATCCTTCCTTGCTTAGGTCAAGAATTTGAAATTCACCATAGCCCCTCTTGAAATGGATTAAATGCTTGGTCTTTTTGAAGGTTAGCCTGATGTAGGTGGTGTCATTTGTGTGATGAGAATCCTTGAAGTAGTTACCGATAGACCCAATTAAAGCAAACTGAGGTAAAGACCCCAATAGCTTACACGTGGTCCCCAGTATTGTCAAAATGACTGAATGGGTGGGGAAGGGGTATGCACCACGTGTTAGTAGAGATGTTCTTACAATCTTAAAATTTTAGATACTTATGTCGCTATTTGCCAAAAAATAGCAACTATGCTACAAATATACCACGTGTTGTGTAGTGTAGTGGCAGTGATTGCCTTTATTGGCATCCTTCCTTACTTGGGGTCAATAATTCAAAACCTACCACAACCCCTCCTAAAATGGATTAAAGGCTTGGCCCTTCTAAAGACTAACTTGCTATATGTGGTGTCATCTCTCGGATGGGAACCCTTGAAGTAGTTACCATTATCCAATTATAAAATTTCCATAACTGACACGTGATTCCTGAAATTGTCAAAATTAGGGCTGTACATCGGTCGGTTTGGGCGGTTTATCCTATATATTTTCTAACCCAATCTAAAGTTCGGGTTGCTAAAATTTAAGTGCAACCCGCCCAATTTAAAAAAAAAAATTCTATAAACCGACCAACGGTTTGGGCGGTTTGGTCGGGTTAACCCGCCCAAACCGGCCAAATTTTTTTTTTTTTAGTTTTAAAGTCAAAATGAACAAAATTTTTAAAAATAAATTAAAAATATCACATTCCACCAAAGTACAATACCATATATATGACTTTAAAACTAATAATTAAGTATATAACTTTATATTATTATATATTTAATCATTTATATTATATATAATAAAAACTAAAAAGTTTAAAAAAAAAATAAAAGTGCAAAATCGGGTTGGTCGGGTTGGTCGGTTTAATTGGGCGGGTTGGACCTATTTTCAACCCGTCCAATTAACAGATTGGGCGGTTTGTAATTTTTTCGGGTTATTTCGGTTTGTAATTTTTATCGGTTTTTTTGGTTCGGTTTGGGCGGATTATTCGGTTTAGGCGGTTTACAAATTTTTTTGTACAACCCTAGTCAAAATAACTGAAAGAATGAGAAAAGTATATGTACCACGTGATCCCCTCTTAATAATTTGCAGTATAAATACTTAAGTTAAACTCATAGTTGTAAATAAATACTTAAATTTAATTTTTTGACAGTAATAATAACTAAGTTATAATTCTAAAACTTCTATAGGTACTAGGGTCGGCCCTAGGTATAGGCGGGCTAGGCCCGTGCCTAGGGCCCACACTTTTCGGGGGCCCAAAATAAAAAAATAAAAAAAATTATTAGGTTTTTATTTAAGTAAAATTAAGTGTATTATAAACAATAAATATTCATAACTTAGTTGGTTGAGGTGGAAGCCATAATGTTCAAGGTCATGGGTTCAAATCCCATAACACTTTTTTTTTTGATATTTTTTTTAATGTATTTTTGAGGGCCCCAAAATTTATTTCGTCTTGGGCCCATATATTTTCAGGGCCGGCCCTGATAGGTACCTAGATGTTAAGTGTTAAATAAACTGTCATGTGGCAATCCTTGATTGGTCCAATTCATTAAATTTTTATTTTTTAAAAAAATTAGTTTAAATATAATGACTTAACATTTAATAGTCATGTACCTACAGAATTTCAGAAAATATAACTTTAAAGTATTATTACCGATAAAAATTAAACTTAAATATTTATACCGTAAATTATTCAAAAACAAAAAAAATATAATAATAACTATGCCACAAATATTTATTTTTTTTAAAAAAAAATAGAGAGAATGTTTTGTGTTGTTTTGTTTTGTTTTGTAAGAGAAGAATATTACAAAGAAAGAAGCTCAAAACCAAGACGCCGCTTATGAATATCACATCTCTTTAATGGCCTCCTTCTTCTTCTTCTTCTTCTCTAACAAACTTCTTTAATGGCGATTCATCTTTCTTCTTCTTCTTCTCGCTTCTCCAAATTCCGCTCCTTTTCTACTCTACCTGGATTTCAACCTTTTCATTCATCTTCCTCTCTTAAGGTCAATTAATAAATTTCAACCTTTATTGTCGTCAATTATATAGATTTATGTGTTAAATATTAGATTGTAATGATGCTGAATTCCCCATCTTTTTTCTTTTTTAGTTTTATGAATCAAGCATTCGACGACGTGGTCGTGGTGGTGGACGTTTACGCCGCCGGAGAAATCTGGAGTTAAGGGTGTTTAATGATGTACGTGAGGGTTTTATTTTACAGTTTTTGATGATTTGATATGCAAAAGCTTACGTTTTTTTTATCGGTTATGTTGTTTTGATGATCTTGTTATTTCTCAGGATTCGTTTGACATACCTGTTCTTGATGATTGGGGTGACAGTGCGATTACTCATGGGTATATACTTTCTTCCAGTGATGGTGAAAATAGTGATTCTGAATTTATACTTTCTCCAGTTAGTGATATGGATTTGCCTTCTACCTCTGTATCCAATAATGATGCTGTATCCCTTGCTGCTCATCGGTTTGGAATGGTTGGGAGAGGGCACAAGAGACATAGGCAAGTCTTCTTCACTCCTTAAATTAACCCCCAAATGCTTGCTTATAATAATAATAATAATAATAATAATAATAATAATAATCATGGTTTAGTTTTGCCCTGAATTATGGCCCTTTGTATAGTTATGTCCCCAAAACTATATCAAAAAAAGGTTGCAGAAATGTATACGTATTCTTAGAGCTAATGTTTGTATGTTTAATCTCGATAAACTGAATTTTGTATAGGTTAAAGTGACAGGGTATATTTGCAACAATTTGCATAGTTAGGGAGAATTTTTGCAACAATTTTGGGGGAAAATCCTATTTATTCTTAATGTAATGTTAGCCACCTAAAGCCCACTCATCTCTGTGTAGTATTCAAATGTTCAATGGTCTTGAATGGTGATTTTACTGGGATTTTGATCTTTATATGTATTTCTAATTGTTTGTTCATTTGGTTAAAGACCAATTAGGATGTTCTGTATGGAAGTTCCAATGTTTAATCCTTTAGCCTCTTGTGTTATTTCAGTATTGACCTTGAAATGTCAATATTTCTGTATTCTTTGTTCTGATCAGATTACTTTGCTCACTATGCTTTTGCAGGATTAGATATGGTGTGTTACTCAATATAGGCTTAATAGTTTTCTTCACAGTGTTATTGGTGTACGTAGATTGGTGTGCATGGAGAATTGTTAGACTTCCTTTAGAACCATTTCATTTGACTCGCCCCTTTCTCCTGTCAGCCATAATATCCTCTTGTGCTGGCTACGTTTGCGTACCTTTACTCTACGGTTTAAAAATGTATCAAATTCTCAGAAAAGAAGGGCCTGCAAGGCACTCTATTAAAAAGAGAACCCCAACAATGGGGGGATTGTTTTTTGTTCCGGTAGGTGTGATCGTGGCAAAATTTATTGCTGGTTTCTCATCTACTGAAGTTTCTGGAGCTGCTGCTGCTACTCTGGCCTTTGGTGCAATTGGGCTACTTGATGATGTCTTAAGCCTAATCAAGAATCGCAATAGTGGTTTATCTGCTCGAATGAAATTGCTTTTGGAGGTGGAACTTTTGAACTAGTTACTCTTTCTGTGGTTTAAATGCTAATGATTTATGAATTAGGAGTTGATTATTGCTCACAATGTTAAGTTGCAATTCTTTTCCAGGTAGCAGTTGGGATCTGCTTTTCATTTTGGCTGAATACTAGAAGTGTCTCGTCACCCTACGGCATGTATACTTTCTTATAACTAATCTGGTCAACATTTTTCTGATGGTAACTCACATGTCTGTTCTTGGGAAGACAAACTTAGAAAATAAACCATTGAAATTCACTCATTCAAGACTAGGATGGACAAGTAGGAAATTATTGTAAGGAGAATAGAGTTTTGAAACAAGATTTAGTTAAATAAATTGAGAATGTACAAAAGAAGCATTGGATTTCTTTGGTGAGTCACATAATAATGATTAATTAGTTATTGAAAATATAGCATATAAGGATTGTCATTAGTGACTTTTTCTGTTATGTTTTCTGATGCAGGAAAATGTTGGTTCCCCTTCCTGCACCTTTGGGTCTTGTCCAGCTGGGAAAATGGTATCTATTGTTGACTTCATTTTGTTTTGTTTCTATGGGAAACGGAGTCAATTTAACAGACGGTCTTGACGGGTTGGCTGGGGGGACTGCTGCCTTAGCATTTGTGGGAATGTCAATTGCAGTGCTTCCAATATGTCCCGGTTAGTATGGATCTTCTTGAAATAAGAATAACATGTCTGAATATTAACAGTTAGATAATTTTTTATATTTTACTTGTTTATCGGTTGGACCGTATTCATAATGATGTGATAATTTAGCTATGTCAATCATGGCTTTTAGTTATCTTGCTAATTCAATTGTTGGAAAAATTCTCAGTTGTTAAGTATTGTTGTGATTGAAACAGATCTTTCAATATTTGGGGCCTCAATGGCAGGAGCCTGTGTTGGCTTTCTTCTGCACAATCGATACAAAGCATCGATTTTCATGGGCGATACTGGATCATTAGCTCTCGGTGGTGCTTTAGCAGCAATGGCTGCCTGCACGGGAATGTTCTTTCCGCTGTTCATTTCATCCGCGATCTTTGTTTTGGAAGCATCATCGGTGGTTATGCAGGTTTAGCTAATTAGCCACCGAATTCAACTTGCTAGTTTTCTGTGTACTCTTGTATTTTTTTTTATGCTGTCTCTATGTTTCAGGTTCTATACTTCAAAACAACGAAACACTTTTCGGGTTATGGTCGTCGTCTTTTCCGAATGGCCCCGATTCATCACCATCTCGAACTATGTGGGATCAAAGAACCGTTGATTGTGGCCGGTGCCTACGTTATATCATCCTCGTTGGCGTTGTTTGCCGGGTATTTGGGCCTTATTTCTGCCTAGGATTTTTAGATCTTTGCCTACCACACCTTTGTAGTTAGTTAATTTGAGCCACACAAAGAAAAAGAGAAAAGAAAAAAAAGTTTAGTTAGGAATACGTTTCAATTTCAGTCATTTAAATTTCTAAGGTGACCAATCCATTGTTATACATTATATGCCAATTTTGAGATGAAAATAAGTGAATATACAAATGTCACATATAATATCTTGACATTGAATAAGTGTGTTAAACATCAAATGAAATCTGTTTAAAAAAAAAAATCAAAATCAAAATAAAACATTATCATTTATATTCTCACGAAATATACTCTGTTTCACAGTAAATAATTTAATTAAAACCACCTTCAAAGCCAAAAAAAAAAAAAAACTCATCTGAAAAAATTCCCTAGCAATTGTATATGTTCTCAAGAACAAACTTTATTGTAATTAATTTCTGCTAAAATATGAGAGTGAGTATAAATTCAGCAAGAGGATGAACTATAACAATAATTTTCTTAAATTAATAGGAGAAAGTTGAAAAGAATCCATAGGAGAAACTATATATTATATTTTTATATGAATTATGAGTTTGATTTTGGTGTTATTCATGGAATATAAACATTGTAAATATATATATATATATATTTATTTTAATTTAATGTTTTATGAAAGTTGTGTAATTTAGGTTCAATCCTTGATAGAATTGTAGATATATAAAAGTCGAAATTTTTACATGACATAAACCGATAGAGTTCGAGAGGCGTAAGTACGATTTAACATAAACAAATATAGGTTTAGTCACAATATGACATAATATTGTAAATTGACATGACAGAATAAAAAAAATATAGAATTAAACAAGACACGACACAACAAGTTCGATGGCACAACAAGTATATACTTATAGCTTAATCCAAAAGCATGACAAGTTAAAAAATATGAGTGCTTAAGCATGATAGTATAAGTCCGAAAGCACGTTATGTAAGCATGAATATATTAAGATGAAAGCAAGACACATTAAAAATTTTAAAAATAATAATTATAAATATTTATTTATCATTTAAAATTAATTAAAATGGTAGCAAATATTCAAATTAATAATTATAATTTTGTTATATGGTTGTGGGTAACTATTGTTAAAAAATTATATAAAAGTAGATTGAATTATAAAAATATATATAATTTAGTAGTTAGCTCTTGTAATAAAAAGATAAAAATGTGGAACATGTATCCAAATAAGAAAAGAGAAATTTGATTTTCTATACTTAAACATTTTCAAAATTTCTTTTTTGAACCAATACATTTTACACTATGAAAAATATGACTCTTTTTTCAAAACTCCAAAAATACCCCCTCTATCTACTTTGTCTCTCTCTCTCTCTCGGACCGAAAAAAAAAAAAAAAAAAACATATGGTCCGATGGGGTCCGACCAATCGGACCCATCGGACTATGTGGTCCGACCATCGGACCATATCCATCTCTCTCTTCGTTTTCCTTAAAAAAAAAAAAAAAAAAAAAATATGGTCCGATGGTCGGACCACATGGTACGATGGGTCCGATTGGTCGGACCCCATCGGACCATGTGGTCCGACCATCGACCATATGTTTTTTTTTTTTTTTTTCCTGTTCGAGAGAGAGAGAGACGAAGAGAGTGAGAGGGGGCGGTACAGTGGGTGGGTGGTGGAGGTGAGCCGTGGTGGTGCATTTGAAGGTGGGGCGGTGAAATGGTTTGAGCGTCGACGGCGTGGGTGGTCTGCCGTGGGTGGTCTGCCGTGGGTGTGTGGGTGCGGCACCGAGAGAAAGAGAGGCGAAAGAGAGAGAGAGGGCTGATGGTTTCAAATGGGGGGTATTGTGGGAATTAAGAAAATGTTATCCAATATTCCCCATTTTAAGTTTAGGGAAAAAAATATTCCTTAATATAAGCATAGAAATTCAAATTTCCCTAAGAAAATAGGCTAATTTGTTCAAATTTGAATACACCACAAAAATATCAAGCCTATGGTCATGTCGAGCCTACTTATAAATTTGTTTTTTTTTTTTTTTAATACTTATAAAATTGTCGGAACAACATGATATAGAACATATTTTTTTTACCCAATACTACACAATTTGTATTTTACGAGTTTTCCAAAATACAAGTATTACCAGCACGATACACATATTTATAGTTCTATTTCTTTACTTTGTGTAAGTCTTTATAGATAACTTTATTTTAATTTAATTTTACAACTAAAAAATCCACAACATATTTATGTTACTATTTTTTAAAGGAGAATTTATGTCCTCCACTCATGAAAAATAAAGAAGTATTAAACTATGTTCATAATTACTTTTTGTTCGTAAAATTAAATATTGAATTACCTTAAGCGCGGCCCTGAGATTTGATGGACTTTAAAAAAATAAAAATTTAATGCCTTTTATTTGAAAAATATGTAGTATTTTTGAAAATTACTGAAAAAAAAAAATATATTTTTAAAGGGAAAATATTTTTTTTAGGCTCTTGCTTAGGTTAACCGTAGGCGCAGAACTAGTCTCTTTTAGTCCAGGCCCGATCCTAATTACCTTAAAACAAAGTTAAATATTTACATCCTCTATTAGGAATGCACACAGGGCAGGGAGTGCTCTTCTCGTCCCCATCCCCGTTAAAAATTTTAATTCCATCCTTGCCTCATTCTCGCTTATTCCACATCAAGAACAGGATGGGAATCCCCTACTATAAAATTTAAGTTTATATATATTAAAAATTAAATATATAAAAATTATTAAAATAGATAATAATTAAAATATTACACACTATTTCTTATTTAATATATTATTTATTACTTTAAACACAACTTAAAAATTTATAAAAATAATATTAATATACTAAAAAAGTATAAATGTAAACTATAAACTATAAAATATTAAACAAGTCCCCATCAGGGTGGGGAGTGTCATGCTCGTCCCAGCCCCATTTAACATTTCAAGACAAAATATGATCCCCATTCACGTGAAAAAAAATGTGCATCCCTATAATCAGGGCTGACCTTAGGATAGGCTCCCACACTTTTCGGAGGGCAAAATAAAAAATAAAAAATTTCATTAAATTTTTATTTAAGCAAAATTAAGTGTATTATAAATAATAAATATTTATAACTTAGCTCAAATTCTATGATACTTCACCTTAGACTCATATATTCTCAGGACCAGTCCTGCTAACAATGAAAAAATTATACTTTTTTTTTTCTTTTTTTTTTTTAAAGAAAAAGTGTAAATGAAATTTAAGAGGGCATAAGGGAAAGAAATAATACAATACAATAAAATTTGGTGAATAATCATAATATACAAAAAAATATAGGGTCATATTCATAAATTCGTAAAATTGATATCATCACAAAACCCTAGTTTTTAAGTCATTCATGTCAATATCAACTTCTTCTAATCGAGTTAGGGTTTTCTTCAGGCGACTACCACTACACCTTCAAACCACTTCCTCCAAACCCTAGCGATCCTCTCAGTATCTGTCTTCTACCTTCCAAAACATGGTAATTCTATTCCACTACGCTGTTTTGATCAACTAATTTAGTTCTTTCTCAAGATCTTTCCTTAAAAATTCAATCTTTAGCTCGAAATCGATGTTTTTGTTTGTACAGATTTTTAGACTAGTTTTGTTTAATCGCAGATCCAGAACCATAGCATTCTTAAAAATATGATTTTGATTTGGAATTTTATGTGTCTGAATGTTGGGGTTGTTTTTTTACTTTGTATGTTGATAGTCTATGTAAATGTTCATCTGAATTTGTGGGTTTTGAAACATGTTTTGGTACACAAAATCTAATTTTTGAATTTGTTCTTAATTTATAATTTTCTTTTCTTAAGAGTACATTGAAAAATAAGAACTTTTCTTTGATGTTGTAAGAAATTTCTGTTGTAGCTTTGTGGGGGTTGTTAAGTGTATAATTTTAGACTGTTTACAGGTATGAATGAGGTTCTTATAGATTGAATAAGTACAATTTTCATATTATAGATTTTTTTGTTTGTTTGTTAATTTTGTTATGATATGTTTTTTACAGGCTTCAAAGAGGAAGAACAGAGAGCCAAAGGAAGAGAATGTCACTCTTGGCCCAGCTGTTAGAGAAGGAGAGCATGTTTTTGGTGTGGCTCACATTTTTGCTTCATTCAACGACACTTTCATTGTAAGTCTACTTCAATTTTCACTTGATGTAATTACTGTCAATGATTCTTGGTAGTGATTTTCGTTTTCGGTTTGATTTGATGCAGCATGTGACTGATCTTTCCGGGAGAGAAACCCTTGTTCGTATCACCGGTAAGGAATTGTTTTTCTTCTAGTGGCTTGTATTTGTACTGTTAAATTTATTTATTGTGTTGTTTTATCCTATGTTTAATTTTCTCAATGATGAAACATGGGCTTATGTTCTGTTTATTTTCATGATTTCTAAGTAAGTTTGATTCGATATTAGTTTCAATGATTTGAATTTGTTTTCTTGGAGAATTTTATTCAAGGAAAGATGAAAGATCTTTAAATATTGTTATATGTATGATTTTGTATTGAAGTGTTCGGTTAATTGCGACATGTTTGTCACTTTCAATGTGAATCGCATTATGTGTGAAACCTATTAATCAAACCTTGGCCTTTGTTTGCAATTACTGTTTGGTAAGGTTTCCATACCAAATTCAGATAAAAGAAAGTTTCCATACGAGAATATTTACGATTTGCAATACAGGTGGAATGAAGGTGAAAGCCGACAGAGATGAATCTTCTCCTTATGCTGCTATGCTTGCTGCTCAGGATGTTGCACAGAGATGCAAGGTTTGGATTCGTTGATCATAACAACGTCTATTTACTCATCTTTTGTGCTCTCTTTCTAAGTTACCAAGTGACTCGACATAGTTCATGTTTGTAGCTTTCTAAGATATTTTAATAATGCAGGAGTTGGGTGTTTCCGCCCTTCACATTAAGCTCCGTGCTACTGGTGGTAACAAAACCAAGACACCTGGTCCAGGTGCCCAGTCTGCACTCCGAGCTCTTGCTCGTTCAGGAATGAGAATTGGCCGTATTGGTACGGATCTTCTTGCTCTCGATTCTCCTCTTAATAATCATAAGCCTTAACTTTTTCTTACCGACTAACATGGTGATGTATTTGTGTTTCAGAGGATGTCACTCCCATCCCAACTGACAGTACCCGTAGAAAGGGTGGTAGAAGAGGTAGAAGGCTGTAAGCTTTCTATATTTGGTGCAAGTCCCATTTTCGAAAATGGCAATTGTTGTGATTCTTCAATGGGACAACTAAGGAGAGACCACCTTGAGTTAAGTAAGGTTGATTGGACTTTTCCAGTTTTGAGCCAATATGTAGTTTTCTCAGTTAAGACTTTTGAAGACATTTTAATTTTGAGTTTGTAGAAAGAAAGAGTGTGATATCATGAATTATTCAGATTCTTCTTCTACTTGTTAAGTTGAATTTCAGGTGTTTATGGTACTTGCACTATGAGTTTTGAATGAACTTATTATCCTCAAGCCCTATTAGTCGTGTGTTTTTACAAAGTAGTTTTTTCTTTTTTGGATTTGTTTTACAATGACCACTTTGAACTAATTTCAACTATAGAAAAAGATGAGTATTTTGCTAGTTTATCTTTTCCAGCCTTGAAATTTCTTGGACTTTCTTTCAATAAACATAGGAAAAATACCCTTAATTGAAATAGCATTGTTAATAGGCACTAGTATTATCATGAGGTGTCATCTTCCGATTGGTACTAAACACTCTTTCTAGCATTTCTTTAATTGAGCTATAAGTGAGTACTTGCATAGAAGTAATATTTCAAAGCTTGGTTAAATATGATTAACTTGGTTTGTGGGTCTAGGCATGAATTTGATACTAACCCAACTATGCTTGTCTATATCTCATCAACAAAGGGCAAATAACTTGTACATCACTTTTAATGGCCAATAGTTTTCAATAAAAACCGACTAAAAAGTCTTAAGAAAATGTTCTTAGTTTGCAGTTTGCAGCGTCGGCCATGCCATCTACGATGAGCTAAGTGCTTTTCTTCATTTTTGGAATTAAAGCTTACCCAAACCCAACACCAAGAAATGCATGGTTTGAGTACCAACTTCATTTTACAACATGAATTGGCTCCAAGGAATACTTAGTTCAAGTACTAATATCATATTTGGTCTTCAAACGCTTCCCAAATACCATATTTCTCCTCCTTGTACCCGAACCTCACACCAAGGAATACTTGGTTCGGGTATTGGGTCATAAATGCTTCATTTTGTTGCTCCATACCCGAGCTAGACATCTCATTCTTTGGCTCGGGTATGGTTTAAACCATATTCCTCAAAATAAGCTCCAACATACTTTCGATTCAACCATGTACCAAGTATATTCAAACAATCATCTTGGTACCTCGAACCCTATACCAAGAAATACCAAACTCTGGTACAACATGACTTATGCTCTATCCATATTAGTTCTTTTTGTAGCTTTCATGATGGAGCCAAACTTCCTTGACACATACTTGAGTATGCTTTACATTGTGGCTCCCATATTGGAGCCTAAATCTTCTTGACATGTGGTCCATACCCGAGTTTTATTATACCTCTGCAAGGCTCGGGTACACCTTCTATTATGGTTTCATCCTCAAGTCTCAATTCATGTAGAAAATAAAGTTGTTTTTACTTGACATATGCTCGGAATCTTTATAGCTTTTAAAAGTCTGGCTCGAACATCCTATAATAATAATAATGATGTCACGATAATTAAACTATCTAGAAAAAGTAAATATATGATTAATTTCAGTAATAATAAATACAATTGCTTAATATACTCAATACTACTAATACTTTTGAACAATTCTCATTCATAAAATGTAATTCAATATATAATAAAGGTAATTTCAATTGATCCACAATATCATATAGACAACAAGTTTAACAAGTTTGTAACATTGATAATGTGATTATCAATGTGTGATTTGATTTGTAGTAAATGTTAATATAAATAAAAAAAATGATATATTTGACTATTATAAAGTTTAAATAATTAATATATTTGAACATGGTGATCATCAATTATTAGATTGAAAAAATGTTTTATGTGATTGTCTTTTGTGACATATTCACCAAATTTTTGTCTACTTATATTAAAGTAAAATGTGTGAGGAAATGTTTATAAAATATGGATTTAAGATTATATGCCTTTTAGACAAAAGTTTTCAAATTTAATAATCTCGATAGTTTAGGGATAATTTTTAACGGCTAAAAAAGTTCAGAGAATATGATTTAGTATATGTCAAAATTCGGGAAAAAAAAATCTTAATTAGCTAAAAATAAATAAATAAATATTTAAGATTATATGCTACACATTTAATTTAGTGCATGGTTTATAAAATGTGTGAGGGAATGTATATAGATTTGAGTAGTAATAATATAATATTTTTATAAACGAAATATTTATTTTAATTTAATTTAATATGATTTAATATAATCTAATCATGTTTTCAAAAATATATATATATATATATATATTATCTAATCATAATTATGTGATGAAGTCTTTATGTGGATTTTAGTAGTATCTGTCAAAAAAATTGTACAGATATGTTATGAATAGATAGCCATGTCACCAACTCACCAATAATATATAATTATCATTATTAATTAATTTATTATTTTATTATATTAACAATATCTTTTTGTATGTTGAATATTAATTGTAGTCTTTGTTTTCTTAGATGTGTGTTTTCTTTTATTATTATTTATTGAGATTTAATCCTAATGATTACGAAATACATAATTTAAAATCAATTTTTTATATTTAATTAGATAAATATATTCATATTTAAAATATAAATAAAACTTAAACGTAAAATAGAAATAAAAAAACAAGGAGTGTACAAATCTAATTACAAATTTGTAAGTCCTACTAAAGAGCATTCCTATTAAGTCCTTTTCAAAAAATTTATTTATAAGGAAATTAAATAGTGTAATTTTCATAATTTTTATTGGTTTGCTTTTAAAAAAATTATATTTATCCCCTTAAATTTTTATAATTTGTTTTTGTGCATGTAGGCCTCTCTAGTTGAGGATTGCCTTCATTTAGTGTTGTAAATTCGTACATGTCGTGCTAGTCTAACTCATATTTGTATGTATTTTTCAAAATATGGGTCGTGTCGTGCCGTGCCATAAAAAAATATGAGTCGTGCCATGCCGTGCTGATATTTTTAAAAGATAGGCCCAACTCGACTTGTAGGCCCAATATTTTTGCACCGAACTCGGATTCATATTGTGCTTTGTTCGTGCTAGACTCCATTTCTTAAACAGGCCAGCCTGTTTTTAGATCTGGACTCAAATTTGTGCTTTATTTTTTCATATTTTTTTACAATTACTAAATTATATGTATATTTTATAATTTTAGTTATATTTATATAACTTTGCAACAATATTTCACACACAAGAATCATATACAAAAATTAGTAATATTATAAATAATCAAATTTTATATCAAACTCTATAAATAAATTGATATATAATTTTAATTTTACATTTTCTAATAGTTTTAATTATAAAATTATAATATTTAGTATTATACTTAAGTTTTATTATTATTATTTTAAATTATTTATAATTAATAAATATATATCTATTATTATTGAATATTAACAATAATAAATTTTAGGGTTTTCTAATGGATTATACCATATTTTTTGGGCTTGTCGGGTGTCATATTTTTTGGGCTAATCTATTCGTATTTACGTGTCGTGCCTTTCGTGCTTCTCGTGTCATGCCCAAGCTCATATTTTTTCGTACCTAATCGTGCTCGTACCGATTTCGTACCGTATCAAAATGTTCAGCAAGTATTTACAGCACTACGTCCATCCCTAAGTGGCGTCCAACACCTCCACGAGGTGGTACTTTGTCAGTAGTTATTAGTTAACGATTTTTCAAAATAATTGTATATTAAATTAAAATATACAAGACCTGATATTTAATTACACCAATAATAATAATATGAATAATATTCTATACAATTTCTCCTAATAAAATCAAATTATTAATGTCTTATCAATGTGTATTATTTTTTGTTACATACTTTGAATTTAATTTTCATGTGCCATTGATGAATGTTAGAGATGAGATTTTAATTTCCAAATAATAGTAAGTTGTTGGAAGTTAAAAAATGGCATGGGGAGAGATTTGATCTTATTGGACCAAAGTTGAAATTATTAGTGGGCAACATGAGCCAAACATGAGATTCATGTTTTTAGCATTTTATAATGCTTTGAATATTGTTGGTGAACTTTATGTATATTCCCAATTTTCTTTCTTTAATTTCATAGGATTCGTGGGATTTAGAAATGAACATTTAAAAATGAACTATTTGTGTGACAAAAATATTGTTCTTTCTGTTATATTTTGTTCATTTTTATAAATTAAATGGCATGGTCACAAATTATGATATTGTACTTATTTTATTTGTAATTTTATTCTAATCATCTACAACATTTCACATTTTTATTTATTTATTTATTTACAACTGTAAAATTGTAACTTAATTTATTTACAGGCCTTTCTATGTCAAGCCAAAAGTCTTGAGCTATGGGAAGCCATCTGGATCCCGAGAAGACTCAATTGTGCAGCCGATTTTGTGGCTCGGTGGGCGATTCAATCCGGTCAGTATGGATCGGTTGATTTGGCCAATTTTGACAGTTCCCCGCCTCCTTGGGGGGTGGATGGCTGAACCGGTTTTTTTTTATGTAGTTTAGTTTAATTTTCTCTGTTATGTTTTTTTCTTAGCTGTTTGCTAGATTAGTCGGTTTTCTATGCTGTCTTTTCTTTGGCCTGGGGCCTCTTGTCCGATTTCGTTTGTAGTGCTGTTCGTTGCTCCGTTTGGAGTAACGTTTATCAAAAAAAAAAAAAAAAATCTTGTTTTATTGTATTATTGTATTGGAATCTTGATTTCTTTTTTTTCTTTTGAAGAGGGAATCTTGATTTCTTATTTTCATTAAATATATTAAATATTATCTATCAAATAATGATACTAATCTGGTTTTGGGCTTCCTACATTAAATTATAAAATTATCTTTATTTACTTTGTTAATTACCATTAAATCCAAATAATTATTGTAGTGAGTTATTAGTAAAAAAAAGAATTATTAATAATCTATAAATATATAAAAGAGGAAATGTTGTTTTGGGCTTCTTAAATTACAAAAATGACCTTATTTTCTTGTTAATTGCTATTAAATCCAAACTAATATGATAGTAAGTTATTAGTAAAAAAAATTGTTAGTAAAAATATATATTTTTTTTAATATTCTTTTGAAAAATTATTCTCTTAAAGTAATTTTATACAGAAGTTAAATAGCTAAAGTGTGCATTGTCTTATAAAAATAATAGAATAATAACTATTTATGTGTTAAAAACACGATATAGATATATATTGTACAATTATTTTTTAGAGTGTATTTTTAATTTTTCTATATATATATATATTTGAGTGGGGATAGTCTTCACCTTACAAATAGATAAGAGTGAGGATTAATATTTAATTAATTATAATAATAGTGATATAATATCTTATAGTAATATTGAGTATAAGTAGTATTTTTTCTCAACATTTATATGGTCATAAATATTTTGCTCCACGTGCACAGCACGTATAACTTTCACTAGTAAATTTAAATGTGTATTTGAATGAAAGAGAGTTGTTTGTAGAAGTATAAAAATTTACATAGTATAGAATGAAAAGTACTATATACTTTCGTCCTTATTTTTGTCCCATTTAACATTTTAAAAGTGCATAACTATCATCTTCTCTATCTTATTTCACGTTTAGATAATGAATCTTTGCCAAATTAAGATAGAGTAACTCACTCACTTCAAAGCCCTAATCCCGAAAGAATAATGTGCATTTCCAGGTCTACATATTATAAAGACTACTTATAGTATTTTCCAGGCTCGATCCTAATCATAGGCAGATTAAGCTTGTACTTAAGGCCCACCTAGTTTAGGAGCCCAAAAAAAGAAATTTACTTTTTAAAATTACACATTTAATTCTTACTCATTTTGAAAAATACTATATTTTTTTTTCTAAATAAGAATTCACAAATATTTTTTTTCCAGTAAAAAAAAAATTCAGGGCTAACCCTGGTATTAGCAAATTTCTTTTATATTTTGTATTACACTTTATAATAGCTTATATATTATATCACCCTGCAAATAAGATAGGATTTCAATCCAACATATTAACACTTATTGGCTAAAATGAATACTAAATTACACTAATATCATTGTCATGTTTTAAGGTGACTTATAACAACAAGAAAATTGATTGCAAGATAAGCCATTAAATGCTAAAATAGGTTAGAAATAAAATAAGAAAAACTAAAATCATACTCTATATATTTATATATATAATATATATTTCAAAGTCAGAATTTGATTTTATATTAAATCTTACTATAATGGTATTCTATCTTTTGCACGAAAGATAAAGTAATGTATATTGTTATGCCAGCTTGTATTCTTATGTTTTAATAATCATAATGTTTTTATCATTTTAAGAGTGACATTTATGAGTGTTTTTTTTAGATAAGAAAATAGTTTATATATATTAGGGTTACATATTGAAATTTTCAACTTTTTTTTATTATGGGACAAATTTTTTTAAAAAAATACTGTGTTTTTTTTATAAAAAATTCCGTATAAATTTTATAATTTGTATTGTGTTAAGCTTTTACTATTGTTCCACGATTATTTTTTAGTTATTCTACTATTATATTTAATTGTTCTATTTTATTGTTTTACGGTTATTTTATAAAAAAATTATATTTTTATAAAAATTCTGTGTGACAGTAAAATTGTAAACTTTTATCAAAAATCTAATATTTTTATAAATCCCATATATATTATAGTTTATAGTATTTTTTATATAAAATTGGATTAAAATTTAGCCTACCTCTTATTATAACAACTTTTTATAATTGTTTTCTTTGTATTGGGAACCTCAAGAATGACCATATCATATTAAAAAATAAAAAAAATAAACAAAAAATGTGAGAGAGATTGAGTACCTACTCTCTCTATCCCAAAGAATCAAAGATGGAGCCACATGGTTCCAAAAAGCCATCTTAAATTTTATTTTTCAGTTTTTTTATTATTTATTATTATTGTATGTTTTTATATATTAACATATTTGGTATATTAATTAGTTTTATTAAAATAATTGTATAAGAATCTTTCACCAAAAGAAATAAAAAATAAGAGGAGTAGCTAATTAGGATTTAGGATAAATTATTTTTAATGTTGTTTAGTAAAATAATTTTTAAGTGTAGGTGTCCATTATTTTATATATATCTTTATATATTAAAAGTGTCTATCTAACGACATTTCTTGGTTTAACAGAATATACTTAAAAATAAAAGAATATTCTGTTAAATTTAACGATTAGGTTTGATCTCCCGTTAACAAATAAACCCAATAATTAAACCCAAAAAATTAAACAATCTTTTAAATATTAATAATCTCTTTTTAAATTAAAAAAATCATCTTAGCCACATATCTCTCTAACAAACCTATAAACTGAAAATGATATTTTTTTTAGAAAATAATAATTCAAATTTAAAATCACCGTATATATCTATTTATTAAATGTTGTTGTTTTTTAACATTGTAATTTAAATTTAAACTCATTGCACATATCAAAAAAATATATTTCTATTATTATTTGTTTTACCCAATCCATGTATCTAAAAAAATATCTTTCTATTATTGTTTTCTTTTTTAAACAATAAAATAAAAAAAAATATATTTATGTTTCTTAAAGAATCATTATTGTGATGTCATTGCCTATTGTAGTTACTAAAAAATATATTTTTATCATTATTTTAAAGAATAAAAGTATTATAAAATTAAAAATATTACGGTTAAACTAAAATTATATTAACAACAAATTTTGAATATTATTATGTTTCCTTTTATAAATAACATTAAATTAAACAGTTTTTTAATAAAAATAATGTTGTTTATTGAATAACATAAAAAAAATTAATTATACAATTAAAAATAAACATGACTAAAATAAAAACTAAGAATATAATCAAGTTTACGTGCATTATACGTAATATTAACTTAGTATGTATATATATGTCATGTATGTCGCGTTGTGTGTTGTATTGGATTGTCTATTTTTACACATGTGAATAATGTGTGATGTTTACATGAATATGTTTATTGTAGTTACAACGAATTTAAATACATTTTGTTTTTAATTTTGAATAATTAAATTTACGATCGAAAACATGCTTTGAATTTTTAGATTTCAACATTGTAAAATGTGAGAAAATTTATGACTAACAATACAGAATCAAAACTACTAAACTTTCATTGCAAAAAAAAAAAACAACTAAACTTTAATCAAATAATTAATAATAGATTAAAAAATTAAGAACAATAATCGGATAAAAAACAAGGATGAACATAGTAAGGAAAACCAGAATACAATTAAGGGAGAAAACAAAGAAATCAACACTAAGATATATATTGGTTCGAGTCTGATAGATCGATGTGATCTATGGCCCTATTCTAATTCTGGAACACCACCAAATCCTCTTTATTGATTGAGCAAGAATTAGTACAATACAATCGAGAAAGATTATCTGTTGAGTTTGTTGAGTTTTGTGCCCTAAATAAAACTCATTTTACCCTAAATAAAACTCATTTTAATGTTATCAGATTTACTAATTAATAAAAGATCAAAAATCATTTTATGTTGCATGATTCACATGATTTATTTCATGATTAGATGTTTAATGTATAAATTCTATTAAATCCAGAACATATAGTTATTCATGATTATAGTGTTGTCAACACAGTGGAATATAATCATGATTATATGTTTCAAAAGTTTAAGTCCCATGATTTGTCTGTACACTAAATTTAGACTGACATGATAATCAGCAATAAAAATACTTACACCTTGGATAAGTGTTATGTCATTTTTAGGGTATTGGTAAAGTATGCTAGTATCGACTGTATGTAGTATACATCTGATTGGACCAATATTGAACTTGGATAAGATATCATAAACTTACCATTATATCTTTCTAAGTCAATATCACTGGTTAATCTTAGGTCAATAGATCTTAATCTTGAGATGGTTAGGTTCGATCTCAATTATATTATTTATGTTCTTAGAGTTGTTCATGAAAGTTATCCAATGGTTCGGGCAGATACTTACATCTTGGGAACATGATAGTATAATTGAGTGGGAGCGCTAATCATAGATATGGAATCTATAACTTCTATAAGTGATTAGAAGTGAAACAATGATTTTCTTCGAGCTTTGCTTAATAGAGATAAATTATTGAGATCTCATTTCAGTAATTATATTAGTTTACTGAAATATCATTTATAGGTAGCTAAGTATTTTAAGGATAAAATACATTGAAGGGTAGAACGGTAAATTTGTTCCTTTTCGATGTAGATCATCTATAGAGGATCTTTGACTATTTGAATTAGAACGATGGATAATTTATAGCGTATCTATATCTTGGTACATATAGAGTGTTCTACATAATTAAGAGTGCAATTCCGAATCTATTGTGGCATAAGGAGGAATTAAAAAGTTAGAGAATTTACTTAGTAAATTCTAGTTCTACTTATTGGAAGCTTGATTATATAGGCCCATGGTCCCCACAATAGTTGAGATAATACTGCTTGCAGACTCAGTTAATTAGTTTTAACTAATCAATTATAATTCTAAAATTAGACTATGTCTTATTTATGAATTTTCACTAAGTAAGGGCTTAATTGTGAAGAAAAGAGGTTTTGGGGTTTATTTGTTAATTAAGAGACTGTGTATGGTCTAATTAATGAATAAAACAAATGCTAATTGTAATTTGATAATTTATTATAATTATTAAATAAATAGTTTTGACATATATAGAATTAAAATTAGAAAATATGACATTATTGAAAGAAAGATAATTGGTTGAAATAAAGTGGCAAAATTATAACTAGTGAGGCCCATTAAGTGACCGACTACTAGAGTGTATTTTTGCCCATTATTTTATTCTTTTTTAATCCATATAATTAAATCCTCAACCCTAGTTGAAATAATGAAAGGAACATGATGCTCTCATTCTTATCCAATCCACTTCAACCAAACTAAACCTAGTTTCTAACTTTGTCAGACAACTAGTAGATGAGAGACTCCTTTCATAGTGATTTCGAATCCTTATCGTTGTTCTTCATCATATTCAAGCCTTAGTGATAGAGTACCATGCTCACCCATAGCAAGTCAAGTACTCAATCATAGTGTGAAAGACGGTGGTTAACCAAAACCGAAGGAGAGAAAGAGATCCAGGCTCAAATCTTGTTATTACTCTGTGACAGAAAAGAACAAGGGTTAGAGATCTGAGCGGAAGAAGTCATATTATTTTGCTGCCATCAATATAAGGTTATCTAAACTTTATATGTGCTTATTTCATCGTATTAGAGAATTCATATTTAGGGTGTTAATCAACATACATGTTAGTAAGTCTAGATCCTGATAAAATAAGTTTCATTAGAGTTCTCTCAAAGTGTTTCAACTCTCACACTCTTACCTAAGAACCTTATTCATCTACAAAAAATTCTTCTTACAAAATCTAAACGCAATATATCTCTTTTCTCTGTACCTGTCTTTCTCTACCTCTCAATCTTAACTCTCTTTAACTCTTAATCTCAATCTGAACCGTATTCTAAAATGTCAGGTCAATGTGGTATTTATAGTCTTAGAATCAAGATCCCAAAGTCGGTGGCTGCAAGAAATGAAGTTGTTAAGTTAGTTAGTAACTAACTTAACAAATTTTCCTTAAAGCAAGATTTTCACGTCAGTGTAAGTCTTAGTGCATTCGGGAACGTATATGAGCTTCCGGGATCACAGACTAAAGGCACTCGCACAAAGAGTTTCCGAATAGGATAAAGTCTGCTAGAGTCGACTATCCAGAACTGTCTTTTCAAGAGGAACAACTAGCCATCTGGAACTCTTTCTCAGAGAAAGGTTATCTTTTCTTGAAGACCCTTCCCAGAATGATAAGGAAGCCTTTCAGGATTGGCTTCCACAAGTAAACAACTTTCCAAAAATGACTATTAGAGACCTTTTCATTTAAAAAAACTATACCACATAAAATATTTAATTTTTTAAAAATAAATTTATTAACAAACACCATTTTAATATTGAGGTCCTAGTTCATCACGTGTGTGAATTGGAGCATATGGTGAAGTATTAGTTAAGCAAATGAGACTATTTTAATTACTAACACATTCTTATAAAATTTACCTACCTATTTTCTTACTATTAAACTTTACAAAATATTCTTACTATTAATTTTGACTCTTTTCTTTACCTATGGTATGGTACTACTTTTTGGAGGAAGTGGAAATGAAAAAAGAAATAATAATAATATGTATATTTATATGTATGTATGTCTATAAAAAATATTTATTTTAATGTAATTTTTAGCGTTATAATATATTAATATGACATGATCTTTAGATCAACCATAGCAACCAAATAATATGATGAACTAAAAATAGTATCATATTACTTAGCATATATTATTATTATTAAAAATAGGGAATTTTGCTCCACATACTAAAATTTTTAATTTTTTAATTTTTTTTATTGTAGGGCAGAATCTTTTTAAAAAATATTGTGTATTGTGTTAAGTTTTTACTGTTGTTCTACGATTGTTTTTTAATTATTTTATTGTTGTTTTAATTGTTTTGTTTTTTTATTTTACGGTTATTTTATAAAAAGACAGTATATTTATAAAAAAAATTATGTGTAACAGTAAAATTATAAATTTTGCTCAAAATCTAATATTTTTATAAAAATCCTTTAAAAATAAAATGATATACTAGACTTATTTAAAATAAAAAGATATAGTACCTATATAAGTAATATCATTTCACATATAAAATAAATAATAATAATAATATTTTCTTAAAAAATATTATGGAGTTGGGGGACCACATAGAGTCATACACTACACAGATGACTCACCTTATCACAATCATATTATCTATATTTCAATTAATTCATTATTTTCAAATGAATTAGTAGTAATTTTTTTTAAAAAAATAATTAGTAGTATAATATGGTATTAGGACTCCTTAAACTACTAAATGTTGCATATTACGTAACTCAATATATATTTATATATAATTATTGTAACAAAAGATACATGTATATGGTTTATGATCCTAAAATAGAATTTGGTTGAATATGAACAAGTATGTAATGTATGTATGTATGTATGTATGTATGTATGTATAAGTATAACTAATTAATCCAATTATTGAGTACAAAACAATGACCTTGTCCTTTGTTGCCTATGCACCACGTCACATTACCCCTTTATCCAGCTGGATTTCAAGCCCACCAATGGCCCATTACTCTCTTTCCACTTTCTCTTTCTATTTCACTAAAAAAAAAAAAAAAAAAAAAAAAGAAATTACACTCTATACCCTTTTATATTGTCCTCTTTTATTTTTACTCTTTTTTTTAAAGTCTATTATTTTTACCTATTTTTTTAAACATTGTATTAATTTTGCCTCTGTCATTTCAAGATACTCTCCATGTGACTCTCTTATGTCAGGATATTTTGGGTACAATACATATAAAAAGAAGTATGTTTCAAATAAATATAAAATTAGAAGTAAATTTGATTAATTAATTAATAAAAGAGGCATTTTTCAACTTACCCCTATATTTATTTAACAAAAAAACAACATATGTTAAATATGAGAGAAATTTGCGGTATAAATTCTCATCAAATTTATTTTGATATAGATAAATTTTCAATTTCGAAAAAGAATATTTGTAGCAAAATCCCTTCACTATTTATAATTATAACACATATAATTCTAATCAAAAAAGTGACAGCAAAGTACTGTATCTTACGATTTTGTTGCGATTGTACTTTTTCTGGACATTAAGGTAGCGTTTGGTTGGAGGTAATAAAATAGAATGGAATAGAAAAGAAACTATTTTCTTTTATTTGGTTGCATTTTAAACTATTGGAATATTATTTCAATGGAATGACCTTTCCACTATTTTGATGGAATGACTATTCCATTTTGAAATAGAAGGAAAGACCATTCCAATGCAAGATTTGAAAAATTTTAATGCTTTTTTTTATCAATTTTTTTTATGTATTTTAAATTTTATTCCATTCTATTTCTATTCCAATTCTCAATCTCATTCCTATTCTTATATTTTCATTCTTGTCAACCAAACACCACCTAAGTGTGAGCTTAGAAACATGCGGGAACACATCATTGAACTGCATATTATATAAACTAAAGAAATATGTCTTCACATGTTTTTAGGCTAGCACTTAACAGTTAAAAAAAGGTACAATTGTAAATAATCATAAAATAAGATACTTTTGTTGTCACTTTTTTTAATTAGGGTCATATGTGTAACGATTGTAAATAAAAAAATTTGTCGCAAATATTCTATTTCGAAAAATGGTGATGATAGTTTTTAAGATTTAAAATTTTATAAGTCTTTTAATCTTATTTTTAACAGATTCGTTAACTACTTCTCAAAATGTTACGATATGGTCCAACTAGATGGTGACATGTTCTAATCACCACCTAATGAAAGTTAACGATTCGGAGTGAGAGAATTATAATTTTAGTAACACTAAATCGTTTTATTATAAAAAATTATTAAATTATTACTAGTTATAAATGTAAAACTGTAAATAGTTATGTAGTAAATATTTCAAATTTTGGTAAGAATAATAAGATGTTCATACACAAATCATACATTAATTATATGTTAGGCTGTACAATTTAATTGTAGTTATTATTTGGTACCCATCATAATTGTAATAAAATTATGATATGATGACTATGATGGCTTTTTATTTAGTAAAAATAATTACTTAATGATGACACTATTTATCAAATTATAATAAAGAATATGAAATACAAAGTATTCTTAGCACTCCTCTCAAAATAAAGACATATATAAATGTAAAAATTTCAATCAATAGTCTTATTTTAAAAGTAATTTGTCACAAAAATTTTATATGTACATATTACTATTGCATCTTATATATTTCAATTTAATAATTATTATAATTTTTTTAAAGAAATTACTTCATATACTATTTCTTAATTTTTTTTAAAAAAAAATTTATTATTTAGGTTGCTATGATAAATGCTCCGGTGATTTTTATGTGTGTTGCTATGTGAATTTTAGTTGCGATTTAAGTTGTTTTATTAGTTGTTATGTGAATTTCTATAAAAGTATAAAAAAAACTACTTTTAAAGTGTAAAAATAAAATAAAAAAAAATCTATTTTTTTAACTATTCAATATATATATTTTTTAAAATTACTATTCAATATATTTTAATTTAATAACCAATACAAACAATTGTCTTACTTTATGGCAAAATTAAATTGGGACTTTATATAAATATTTTTGGGTAATTTACAGCGAAACTCACTTACGTTTTAATTTTTATACACTTAACCTCCTTATTGAATTACCACTATATTAGTTTTAGGATTTTATTGTCACATATACACAAGTATATACAGCTGTTAACAAATGATATTTAATAAATATTTAGCTGGCACCTTAAATTTATAAAGAAAAATAAACTTAAAAAAAATTTTGCCACCAAAAATAAAAATAAAAGAATTAAATATATAAAAATTGAAACAAAGAAATTTTGTCCCAAATTACTCAATATATTTCTAGTCAACTAATATTAAATAGGATAGTTTGGTGCAATAGTAAATATACTAAATGTCAAAAGCTTTTTATTTGAAAAAAAATGTCAAAAGCTCTACATTTTTTAGCTTTTATTAATAAATAAATTAAAAATGGTAGAATTTGAGCCTACACCAAAACACAAAATTAACTGTCACTATACCAAAATTATTTTGATATTTAATATTCTGTTATGTTTAAGTCTACAACTTCCAAAACACAAATTCTACTCGTCTTAGCTTAGAACCGATTTTACGCCATTTTCATAACAGTTACAGTGTTGAACATTATTAATACCTAATATTAATACACAAATATTTTTCAATAAAAGTGATATCATCAACCTCCTATTACAATCTCTTAGTCAACTTCCGTACCCAAAAATACATACCAAAATATTAATTTTTCAATTTTTTTCATAGAGGTGTTCGTTATAGTTACAACATCATCCCTGTAAATTTTCTTAAAAAACTTTAAATAGTTTACAATACTGAAGATATGTTTAAAAAAATTTGAACACACGTCGTAGACTGAAATATCATGAAATCTGTTTTTGCTATTGTAAACTATTCGTGATTTTTCAAAAATTTACAAAGATACTTTTGTTGTCACTTTTTTTTTTAATTAAGGTCATATGTGTAACGATTGTAAATAAAAAAATTTGTCGCAAATATTCTATTTCGAAAAATGGTGATGATAGTTTTTATGATTTAAAATTTTATAAGTCTGTTAATCTTATTTTTAACAGATTCGTTAACTACTTCTCAAAATGTTACGATATGGTCCAACTAGATGGTGACATGTTCTAATCACCACCTAATGAAAGTTAACAATTCAGAGTGAGAGAATTATAATTTTAGTAATATCGTTTTATCATAAAAAATTATTAAATTATTACTAGTTATAAATGTAAAACTGTAAATAGTTATGTAGTAAATATTACAAATTTTGGTAAGAATAATAAGATGTTCATACACAAATCATACATTAATTATATGTTAGGCTGTACAATTTAATTGTAGTTATTATTTGGTACCCATCATAATTGTAATAAAATTATGATATGATGACTATGATGGCTTTTTATTTAGTAAAAATAATTACTTAATGATGACACTATTTATCAAATTATAGTAAAGAAAATGAAATACAAAGTCTTCTTAGCACTCCTCTCAAAATAAAGACATATATAAATATAAAAAAATTTCAATCAATAGTCTTATTTTAAAAGTAATTTGTCACAAAATTTTTATATGTACATATTACTATTGCATCTTATATATTTTGATTTAATAATTATTATAATTTTTTTAAAGAAATTACTTCATATACTATTTCTTAATTTTTTTTAAAAAAATTTATTATTTAGGTTGCTATGATAAATGCTCCGGTGATTTTTATATGTGTTGCTATGTGAATTTTAGTTGCGATTTAAATTGTTCTATTAATTGTTATGTGAATTTCTATAAAAGTATAAAAAAACTACTTTTAATAAAAAAAAAAAAATCTATTTTTTTAACTATTCAATATATATATTTTTTTAAAATTACTATTCAATATATTTTAATTTAATAACCAATACAAACAATTGTCCTACTTTATGGCAAAATTAAATTGGGACTTTATATAAATATTTTTGGGTAATTTATAGCGAAACTCACTTACGTTTTAATTTTTATACACTTAATCTCCTTATCTTTTTTTGGTGGCAAAATCTCCTTATGTTTACTTTTCTTTACAGATTTGAAACGCCCGTTAGATAACCGTTAAATACCAACTGAATTACCACTATATTAGTTTTAGGATTTTATTGTCACATATACACAAGTGTATACAACTGTTAACAAATGATATTTAACAAATATTTAGCTGGCACCTTAAATTTATAAAGAAAAATAAACTTAAAAAAAATTTTGCCACCAAAATTAAAAATAAAAGTATTAAATATATAAAAATTGAAACAAAGAAATTTCGCCCCAAATTACTCAATATATTTCTAGTCAACTAATATTAAATACGATAGTTTGGTGCAATAGTAAATATACTAAATGTCAAAAGCTTTTTATTTGAAAAAAAAATGTCAAAAGCTCTACATTTTTTAGCTTTTATTAATAAATAAATTAAAAATGGTAGAATTTGAGCCTACACCAAAACACAAAATTAACTGTCACTATACCAAAATTATTTTGATATTTAATATTCTATTATGTTTAAGTCTACAACTTCCAAAACACAAATTCTACTCGTCTTAGCTTAAAACCGATCTTACGCCATTTTCATAACAGTTACAGTGTTGAACATTATTAATACCTAATATTAATACACAAATATTTTTCAATAAAAGTGATATCATCAATCTCCTATTACAATCTCTTAGTCAACTTCCGTACCCAAAAATACATACTGAAATATTAATTTTTCAATTTTTTTCATAGAGGTGTTCGTTATAGTTACAACATCATCCCGGTAAATTTTCTTAAAAAACTTTAAATAGTTTACAATACTGAAAATATGTTTAAAAATTTTTGAACACACGTCGTAGATTGAAATATCATGAAATCTATTTTCGCTATTGTAAACTATTCGTAATTTTTCAAAAATTTACAAAGATAATATTGTAATTATAGCGAATACCACTCAAAAAAAAAATTCCAACATATAATTTCAACCATAAAAGTTGACTAAGAGATTACAATCAACACTTCTCTTTCAACAATTAAGACACCTAAAACCCACCTTTTATTTATTTATTTATTTATTGCTATCTTTATTATTTATAGCGTAAAAGACCATGAAAAAAAAAAATAGATTATTTTTTTGTTTTTAAATACCAAAATAGATAAGGGTACATCAGTGTCCATTGTAAAAATTTTCATATTTTATTATGTTTAAGTCTACAACTTCCAAAATACAAACTCGGTCGGTCTTAACCCAGAACCGAATCCACGTTATTTTCATAACGGTATTAGACACCACTGATACCTAACACGAACACACAAATACGTTTCAACAATTGAGATACCTAAAACCCACCTTTTATTTATTTATTTATTTGTTGTTTGTGTTGTTTGAATCTCCATTTCCAAAGTTGAATAACTTAATATACTTTCCTATAAATACAGCCCATATTTTCATTCCTTTACACCTTTTATCTCTGTGGATCATTTTCAAACCCACCAAGGGCCAATTTTCTCTCTCTTTCTTTCTCTACAAAAAGTAGTAACTATTCTTCAAAATTTCAGACAATCCAACTTCATTATCTCCAACAGGTTTGTTCTTATCTTTCTTAGATCTGTATATAATTTTTTTCTATAATTAATTCTTTAGATCTGCAGATTTTTATTTTTTTTCTTTTAGTATTTTCTTATAAATTATATTTGGCAGTCTGTTCATATATAATAATAATAATAATAAAAATTCTTCAATTGTAAACCCAAATTGAAGTTTTTAGAGTTTGGGCTCTTTAATGGACTAAGTTTTTATTTTATTTTATTTCATTTTATTTTATTTAATTGTTCTCCTCATTTGGTCTCACTCTACAATTAAACACTCCATTTATGTTTATTATTGTTATTTAATTTTTTTTTGGTAATTATTACTCATAATTATTTCATTTTTTGTATATATGTTTACAAGAAACTATAAACATTTTGCAGGCATAATTGTATTTTTTAAAATAATTAAATAATTATATTTCAACCATTATACTATATGATCATAGTTATAGTTTTGTTTCGGCAATTTTAGTAGGTTTTAATTATTTTTTTTGTTCAAAAAAAAATAGTAAGTATATATTTCTTTTCAATTAATTGGTTGAGTTTAGAATTGAAAAGTCACAAATATCCTTGCTTTTTTTTTTTTTTTTTGCTTTTTCAATTAATTTAGTCACATCCTTTATATATACTAACCGAAGGAACTTAGGATAATGAGTCTTATCTTACATTCAATTAAAATTAATTAAAATTAATTTGTAACATAAATACTTAAAGTTAACTTAGGGTTATAAATGAATACTTACGATTAATTCTTAAAAGTAATAATATACTTAAGTTATATTTTTGAAACTTATGTAAATAATTAGCTATTAAGCATCAAATTAATATCTATGTATTATTTTCTTATTGATATATTTAAATATATTATTAAATAAAAAATAAAAATTTAATGATTTGTACCAATTTAACCTTTAAGAAATACAAATTAGATATTATTACCATTAAAATTTAAACTTAAGCATTTATTTTAGCTAAAAATTAAAATTAAGTATTTATGCCACAAATGATTCTGCAATTGATTTTCTTTTTTTTAATTTACCAACTTTTTATTTGATTTTCAGGAGTTTGGCGGAATGTTTCATCAAGTGATTTTGGGTGTTTGATAAGTTTCTTTGACTAAATTTTGCTTGGGGATCTTTTTTTTCATACCAGTTGCCATGTGTCGAATTAGCATGTCCTTAAGCTAGACGAAGAATTTATTTTGTTTAAAATAAATGGATTCCTTATTTATGTCACTCATTCCTTACTTGATCACTCTAGTAGTTTTGATTTTATTAGTGGAGCAAATCTTGTACCTTGTAAAGAAGAGTTCGATTCCAGGTCCACTTGTCGTTCTTCCATTCATTGGAAACGCTATTGCGTTGGTTCGTGATCCTACCCACTTTTGGGACAACCAATCTGATGTGGCCAAATCCTCTGGTCTTGGCTTTTGTGCCAACTACATCATTGGTAAATTCATTGTCTTCATCAGAGACACTGAACTCTCTCACAAGGTATTTGCCAATGTTAGGCCTGATGCTTTTGCCCTAATCGGACACCCTTTTGGGAAAAAACTCTTCGGGGAACACAATCTCATCTACATGACTGGTCAGGAGCACAAGGATGTTCGTCGTCGAATGGCTCCCAATTTCAGCCCTAGAGCTCTCTCCACCTACACTACATTGCAACAAATTATAATCCTCGACCACCTCAAGAAATGGGAGAGACTTTCTTCCAACTCGGCTCCAGCGTCGATTCCTCTTCGCTTATTGGCTCGTGACATGAACCTCGAAACCTCTCAAACTGTCTTTGTTGGGCCGTATTTGGGCCTTGAGGCTCGCGAGGTTTTCAAAGTTGACTATAATTTTTTCAACATTGGACTCATGAAACTCCCTATTGATTTTCCCGGTACTGCATTTCGTAATGCGAGGCTCGCCGTGAGTCGCCTTGTACATACTCTTAGTAATTGCACGAAACAAAGTCGTGAGAGAATGATGCAAGGAGAGGAACCAACTTGCCTTGTCGATTTTTGGATGCAAGAGACATTAAAGGAGGAAGATATGGCAGCTGAAAACGTTAGTGATGTCGATATAGGATCTTACCTCTTTGATTTCCTCTTTGCCTCTCAAGATGCTTCGACCTCGTCAGTTCTTTGGGCAGTGACATTGCTTGAATCTCACCCTGATGTTCTCCAAAGAGTTAGGGATGAGGTCTTGGCGATATGGAATCCAGAATCAGACTCGCTCATTACAGGGGAAATGTTGTCGCGAATGAAGTACACGCACACAGTTGCGCGTGAGGTGGTTCGGTATAGAGCTCCCGCGACTCTGGTACCACACATTGCCGCAGTTGACTTTCCATTGACCGAATCTTACACAATTCCAAAAGGCACCATTGTGTTCCCTTCTACTTACGAGTCGTGTTTACAAGGGTTCACTGACGCAAATCGGTTTGACCCGGACCGATTCTCGGAGGAGAGGCAAGAGGACCGAATTTATAAACGAAATTATTTGGCTTTCGGAGCTGGGGCCCACCAATGTGTGGGCCAAAGATATGCCTTAAACCATTTGGTATTGTTCATCGCTATGTTTTCTACACTTTTGGATTTCAAGAGGCATAGAACGGACGGTTGTGATGAGATCGTTTATGTCCCTACGATATGTCCCAAAGATGATTGCATGGTCTTTCTCAGTCGTCGATGCCAACGTTATCCAAATCTTTCTTCTCTTTAGTTGGAAAAAAGGAGGGTAAAATAGTCATTTTGGGTTTGGTTTGTCCTTTTGTTTATTCAAATGTCGTTCATATTTATACAGCTAGGATTTTTTTTGGAAGAATTGTATTTGGCTCATTGTTTGGTGGACAATTTGGGGAGTGTGTGTTGAGGTGGAACAAAATATATTAATAAAAAAAAGAAGTTGTATATTGTTTCTTTTTTATTTATTTATTTTTTTTGCTTTTCTTGTGGTTGGTAGTTATAATTGATTTTTGGTCTGATTTGGTAAAAAGAAAAGGCTGTGTGCATATAATTATTACAATGATAAAAGTGACAAGAGTTGTCTTTTTCATTGAGATAAAGGGAAAGAACAACATTAAAAAAATATTGATGCTGTGTTTAATGTTTTGCTCAATTTTGACAATGAAATGTTTGTTATAGATTTCCACGAGTGTTAATTACAACTCTTTAGTTAATTTTTACGCTAAAATTATATGTTGGAATATATTTTTTAAAAAATATTTATTTTATAGTTGCATTCGTTATAGTTACTATATTATTTTTGTAAAATTTTTAAAATATTTCAAATAGTTTATAGTATCAAAAAGTGAGTTCTTGAAATTTTAAATCTATTTTCAACACTACAAACTATTCAAAAAAATTCAAAAATTTACAAAAATAATGTTGTAACTATAAAGAACATTGCCATGAAAAAATATTGAAAAACCATATTTTGGTATGTGTTTTCGAGCACAGAGATTGATTAAGAAGTTGTAATAATATGTTAATGATAACACTACTCTGATTATATTTTTCACTTGAACCAAACTTTTCAGTTTTCAAGTTCCTCAAACTTAGAGCACTCCCATCAGTTGTTTTATTCTATTAGCGTACCCTTTAAAATACTTTATAACTTTTTATTTTTATACTATATCACATATTTATATCATATTAACTTTTTTTTTTCTCTAAAATATTAGAAAGAGAGAGAGAAAGATTTATAGAATAATAGTTTAGAGCATGAATAGTTGTAACTAAATGTAGCTAATGAATAGTGCTTCAGTAAATATCTCATCTAACAAGTTTTGTCATCTTAGCTATTTTACCTCACCTAATGTGAATGATTAAGCACATGTTTGTTTTCTTTAATCAATTTTGCAGTGAAATGTAATGTAATCATTATTACATTGTGTTGTGCAAGAATCCACACTCAAAAACAAAAATCAAAGGAACAATGTATCAACAAATTAATAGAAACTGAACTTGAATTAAAACAAAAGCAAAAAAATAGATATGTTGGAACAAAATTGAATCACAAGATGAAACAAAATCTTTAATAGTTGAAACTTTATTGATGATAATAAATCCGAGAACAACACAAATTGAACAACTCTCTCAAATTACAAAGAAACCTCACACAGTGTGTCTTGTGATCGAACACACTCAAGCTCAATTTACAACCCTCCGAAATTGAGAATTACAATCTAAAAAGAATGGAAGTGAAATGAGGTATTTATACCTTTGTACAAAACTAACTAACAAATAAAAAATTAAAAACAAAAACTTCACTAACAACTAACTAAAAATTTAATTGTCCATTCTCGGATTAGAGTAGAATGATACATAACCAATGAAGCTTTGTCACATCATCAAATAGTAGCGATCAAGTAGCTCGAACCACATAACAAATCCTCCTTGGTTCAATCTCTTGAATCAAAAAAACTTTCGAAAATAGAGGAATAAAATTTGTCAAAAATCAGATTAGCATTACTTAATGTTGAGTAGATTTAGGTTGTGCCTAAACTTCTGTATGCTAACACTCTTTGTTAGCATGTCAGCAAGGTTTCTTCTGTGTTGATCTTCTTGGCTTGAATCTTTCCTTGTGCCCCTTATGAAATGATACTTTATATTTACATGCTTGGACCTTTAATGTAGCATAAATTTTTAGGGAATTACCCCATATACTATTTTTTTTAACTTTTTTTCTTTAAATTTATGGTTTGGGTTTCTAAAGTGGTTGCAGCGCTAGTTGCAATAGGGGTTTTTATACGATTTTTTTTTTTTACAATTTAGGTTGCAGCGCTAGTTGCAATATGAGTTTCTATGTAGAATTCCGTAAAAAAAAAAAAAAAAAAAAAAAAAAAAAAAACTATTTTGAAGTGTAAAAATGAAAAAGCCCTTAAATTTTTTGATTATATGTAGGGCACTCTGATTATCGCAATACATAGTCAATTTTTAGAGTTTAAACCCAACTCCTGAGAGATATCTTTGAGCCATAAAGCTTCTTTGAAGGCTTTTGTTGTAGCCATGAACTCAGCTTCAGTGGTTATAAAGGCAACAACTTTTTGTAGATTTGATTTCCAACTTATAGCTCTTCCTAGTCCAGTGAAACCAGACCTATAAGAGATATTCTGGTGTCTACGTTGGTCGTATAATCACTGTCTACATACCCTACCACTTCTCCTCGAGACCCTGGGTTCCCATCATAGATCAAACCCAAATCAAGTGATCCTTTAACATACATGATGATCCACTTGATTGCTGTCCAGTGAGCATCACCTAGATTAGCCATATACATACTGAAAATACGTAAAGAATGAGCTAGATCAGGCCCAGTTCAGAACATTGCATACATGACGCTTTCAACCACAATAGTGTATGGAACCTTCTTCGTGAGTTTTCTTTCTGCATATGTCTTAGGACATTGAGACTGAGATAGCTTGAGTTTGAAGTAAGGGGTGTTGACACAATTTTGGAATCATTCATTCCAAATTTTTCTAGAATTATTTGCAAGTAGTCTTGTTGAATGAGCTTTATTACCTTTAGAGTACTTTGATCAATCTTAATACCTAAGATCTTCCTAGTCTTTACAAGATCTTTCATCTCAAATTCACTACTCATTGTGTTTTTAGTTTTGATATCTCAGTTTTGTCGTTCCCAACAATGAGAATATCATCCACATATAACAATAAAAACACATCCTGATTAAAATAAACATATGGATCAAACTTACTCTTATTGAAGCCATTATGAGTAGTGAAGTTGTCAAACTTGATATTCCATTGCCTGGGAGCTTACATGAGTCCCTATAGTTACCTTTTCATCAAGCAAACTTCATCTAAATTTCTATTATCAAAGTCCTCGGGTTGAACTATGTATATTTTCTCTTCTTTTTAACTATGTAAGAAGTCTATCTTCACATCCATTTGGTCCACCTCAAGCTTGTCTTTGGCAACCCTTCTAAGTATTATTCTAATTGTGGTTTGTTTTACTACAGGTGAGAAAATTTCATTGTAGTTAGGCCTTCTTTTTGAGTGAAACCTTTTGCTACAAGTATTGCCTTGTATCTTTCTTCTTCAGCACATATGCCCTTCTTTTCCTTGTAAATCAACTTGCAAACTAATTGGCCTTGTACCAAATGGTCTTTTGACAATGATCCATGTCTTATTATTCTTTGTAGGGTGCATTTATTCATCCATTTCCTAATTCCATTTCTTGTTGTCATGTCTAGTGATGACTTCATTGTAAGTTGTTGGATCTGAACTGATTTCTTCCTCGACTACAGATAGGGCATATGGGTGATGTTGACAGATTTAAAGCTCGTCTTGTCGCCAAAGGTTTCAACCAAAGGCAAGGCATTGATTTCTCTCAAACTTATGTTCCAGTTGCCAAGTTCAATACCCTCAAAATCTTTTTGGCCCTTGCAGCCATCCACAATTGGCATATCCACCAATTAGACATAAATAATACTTTCCTTCATGGGGGTCTCCATGAAGAAGTTTACATGCAAATTCCTCCGGGATATAAGGCCCCCCAACTCTGTTTGTAAATTAAACAAGAGCATATATGGCCTAAAACAAGCCTCTCGACAATGGTACTCTAAACTCAGTACCACACTCACTAACGATGGCTTCAAATAATCCCAATCTAACAACTCATTGTTCATCAAACACTCATAGTCATATTTCATTGCCATTCTCATATATGTGGATGACATAATCGTGGCCAGCAATAACACGAATAACATCATGCATTTCACCAAACCCGTTGACCAAAAATTTAAACTAAAAGACCTTGGTAAACTTTGTTTTTTCCTTGGCTTTAAAATTGGTCGCACCAAAGAAGGCATCTCAATTTCTCAAAGACCCTTCACCATTCAATTACTCCATGACACAAGTTACATTGGAACCAAACCCGCTTCCACACCCATGGAGACAAATTTAAAACTTAGCAAAGAAAAAGGAACTACCCTGACTGACCTGACTGCATATCGAAGCCTTATTGGCAAATTAATCTTCCCAACTATTATTAGGCCGAACATCACCAGGGCCGGCCCTGAAATGTAGTGGGCTATAGGGTAAAAATTATTTTTTGGGCCCTTATTTAGAAAAAAAATGGTATTTTTCAAAATCAGCAAAAAAATTGTATAATTTTAAAAGGGCAAAAATTTTTTTTTGGGCCCCTGGACTAGGTGGGCCCTAGGCACAGGCCTAGCCCGCCTATGCCCAGGGCCGGCCCTGAACATCACTTATGCAGTCAATCACCTCAGTCAGTTCTTATCATGTCCCCGAGTTCCTCACCTCCAAACTGCTCATAGACTTTAATAATATCTGAAAAAGACACCAGGACATGGCATTTTTTCCCCTGCAATTTCATGCCCCAACATCACTGCCTTTGTAGAAACTAGCCTTTCTTCTGCCAATGTTCAACTCTCCTTTTTTGCCGATGCTGATTGGGGCAGCTGTCAAGACACAAGGAGATCCGTTTCAGGATACTGCATCTTTCTTTGCAAATCTCTCATATCGTGGAAATAAAAAAAACAACAAGTTGTATCTCGTTCCTCTGTTGAAGCTGAATACTGTGCCATGGCAAATGCCACATCCGAACTCACTTGGATCCTTGCCATTCTCAAAGACTTTGGGGTTCATCTCTCTTCACCTCCAAAGTTATATTGTGATAACACTGCTGCCATTCACATCAGCGAGAATCCCGTCTACCATGAACGCACCAACCATGTGGAAATTGATTGTCACTTCATTCGAGAAAAGGTCCAACAAGGTTCCCTCCAGCTACTACATGTTTCTTCCAACAACAACCTAGCGAACATATTCACCAAAGCTCTTCTTCCATCTCAATTCAATAAAATTGTATCCAAGTTGGGTGTCATTAATATTTACACTCCAATTTGAGGGGGCTATTAAGAGTTAGTTAATTTTCTGTTAGGAAAGTTGTTATATTTTTCATTTAGCTGGATCTTTTTCTGTTAGAGTCTTCACCGACTCACTTGGTCTATAAATAGACCTTACTCTTGTATTCTCAATTTTAGTTCAATAAAGATAAACATATACAATTTTTCTCTGCAATACTCTGTTTCTCATAAGTTTTCAACACTTTCTATAAGTTACATTTTACGATTGATTAACGATATTTTTTAAAAATTATTTTCTTAAATTATATGAGACTGATACTTAATCATACCAAGATACCAAAAATTGTACTAAGCACGAGTGACATTTTTAGCAATTTTCAAATAATTTACCTAAGTCAATCTCTTATCGTGCATCCTAGAGCTCATTGATGCCACACCATCACCAAGCATAAAAAAAAAAAAAAATCAATTTTTTTCCCAATAATAGAATTTGTCTTTTTTTTTTTCTTTTTTCTTTTCCTAATAATAATAATAATATAATTTTCAATTTTTCATAAAATAAAAATAAAAAAGAGAAAATTGAAGAAGAAGAAGAGAAAAACCAGAAAAGAGGAATTTTGATTTGATTGAAAGTGAAACCCTAACCCTAACCACCGCCACCACCATCATCATCATCATCGATCGAGATCAATTGAATTTCATAATCGAAAAATGAGCGAGCAAGATTCCAAGACCAGAGGGATCGGTATTGATCCAGAGAGCCAATACTACTACGGCACCTTCCAAGGCGTCGCAAATTCCTATCCTCCTCCGCAACCTTCTCATCCCGTCTTCGGTTTTCCGCCGCCGCTTCCTCCTCCCGCCGCCACCGCCTCCACCAGCCATCCTCGATACCCTCATACTCACTATAACCATGGATATCAGACCGTTCCTGGTACTTTTACTCATATATCTATATATTTATATAATTATGCAGATCGATTTATGCACTTGCTTATTTTATTCGTTATCTCTGATTTGAGTTTTAGGGTTTTGAATGATGGAAAGCTTCACACTTTTTTGTGTTTTTGACTTTGAGGTGAAATGAAGGGCTTATGATGAGTTTTAGGGTTTTAAATGATGTTATTTTTGAGGTGAATTTGGCCTATTAGGAGCTGTGGCTGTTGGATTTTACTCTCTATTTGAATCCTGAGATGATCAAATATCATTTTTGGGATTTCAAGAGCTTTTTAACTCACATTTTCTTTTTCATGATCACATACTTGAGCACCTATATATTTTCAGAAAATTTCGGATAATTTACCGTGTTGAAAATAAAGTTAAAACATTGCTATTGCTAAGCAACTACTATAAAAGCTACAACATCCGCGATGATGAAAAAGAATTGAACTAAAAAGCTTTTTTGGATGTCAAAACAGATAAGCGGGTGTACTGAAACGACATTTTAGGGGGGGGGGGGGGGGGGGAGAGTGTAATATAGATTTTTCCATAATCTTATGTTGCTATCACTAATGTAAAAGTACTAACTAAGATTTAGATATTTGATATTTGTATGGAAAAATGAGTTTCTCCATTGTGTCTAATGTCCTTGTATCTTATTTGTTAAGGTATTGCTATTGTTGAGGGACATCCTATAAGAGAACATCGTCTTCCTTGCTGTGGTCTTGGCATGGGCTGGTTCTTGTAAGTTTGTTCTTACTGATCTCTTAAGAAGAAAATGAATAGTAATATGTTAGACCTTAAATATATGAGTCACAAGTTAGTTAGTTCAGCTTAGTTCCTATAGGGTCGGTTGTTTTATTAGTTAGTTAGAATTCTATATAGAGGCTAGTCCTATCTTACAAGAAGTATCAATGAGAATTTGTGTTAAAGAAAGTAATTTACTTTATGGGGAGAATACCAAACTATATCGAAGAGTTTAGAAATGCCCATGTTCTTCTAATTCTTTTAAGAACTGAACTATAGAACAATATTGTATCATAATATTACTGTTTCATTTTGGTGTCTATCATTACTTGTTTATCTATCTTTGGATATTTTGGGGCAATTATATTATCCAAGTGCTTGATACCAAGTTGGAGTTATTTATGCGAGTTGATATGTATTTTTGGCATGTGTAGTTTTAAATGCAGTCAATTCATGTTGACATATGTCAGTAACTTCTGTGTTTTTTCCTTTTTTCCTTTTTCTTTGGAAAGGTTCTTAATTGGATTCTTCTTTGGTGGAATTCCTTGGTATGTTGGAGCGTTTGTTCTACTTTTTGTACGAGTGGACTACCGAGAAAAGCCTGGATATGCTGCCTGCACTATAGCTGTAAGTATCCCCTATCCACTTGCAACAAATTTGATTTCGATCTTGCTTAAGGATTTTTCCCCAGTAACTTCATTATCACTTATCAGAAACCTCAACAAAATGTTAAGTGGTACTGTTAACTTTTTCATAATATATGTTGATTAAGATTTTTGGTAACTAAGTAATTGTAGGATAAATATATATGTAAGAGCTTTAGGAAGGGTCCGAGAGATAAGAAATTGATTTTTACCTGGTTCGGGTTACTCCACGAGTCGATGGTATTGATATTGCTTAGATTTACAACAATGACTGTCTCCCAATTTCAGCAGTGTTTTGCTTAAGAGCTGAAAATAGAATCAAACCAAACCAAATAATTAAGCTTAACCCTCTAATGTGGCAATTCACATTGGATAACTTGACTAATAATTCAAAGCTTCGGCCTATTGGGCTGGCTCGAATGGGATTGTAGGTAGGACTGATGTGCTGGACATGGTTCCTGCACTATAGCCGTAACTATCTAGGACTGTTAACTTTATCACAATCTTCTTTCATCTTTTGTTTGATAATTTGTACATCCTTTTTTAACTTAAAATCATCAACAGAAGCTGGAAATAAGCGAACCCCATTAGTGGTTTACTGTCTGCAACATATACACTCTTATAAAGATTTGTCTTTTAGAGCTTTGAGTGCTCTCTTTAACCCTTGGTACTTTGTTTTAGGGATGCAATATTCTTCAGTCATTATTACTTTTTGTTAGTTGATCTCTTAGATTTTACTTGCATAAAGTAAATCAATGCAAAACTTTCACAGTTGTTTTAATTTTTACTTTATGTTAGATTTTTGTACACCACATCCAACATCCGATCTGATTCAATTGAATATTCAAAAATAACATCCAATCTAATCCGATCATAATTGGATATCCAATGAATGACAGTCGGTTATAATTGAATTGAATTGTATCAATTTATGCACACCCATACCTAAATTGAAACTATGTCTTATCATGTTGCTTGTAAATTATGCATTGTTTTATGTTCTAATTGGGTTTATGTTGTTTTACCATGTTATATGTTCAGTCAATTCTAGCTCTGGTTGCTGTAACACTTGGCATAACGAAGAGACATCATGCTTGGTGATCCCAAAAACTAATCAAGATTATTAATGGTTGATATCATTTGTATATTTCTTCCAATCCACACAAGTATAAAGTTATAAACATTAGGTTCTTTCTTTATATAATAAAGTTATAAACCTGTATTTATTTGTATGAGCAAGTTTGTTGTTTTATCCATATATATAGTGTTATTTATTTTTTTCCCTTCTGTATTGGGATTTTCTCTGTTGGCTAAAATTATTTTAAAATTACTTGTAATCTTAAAATGATATGTTATATGACGACTTTTTTTTTTGTGAGTAAAAAATGTTATATGACGACTTGATTAACCAATTGAGAATAATCTATTAACTGAAAATAATGTTATTATTTGTAAATATTAACAATATGTAAGTGGCACACGCCGTAGCATATAATTTATAATTTAGATTAATTTAAGGAGTTAAATGGAATATTATTTATAAAAGTGAGTATAATTTAGAGAATATAAAAATAAAGATAAAAATTAAAACTAGTAAAATATAATGGATATATAATATAATTTTCTCAGACTATCAAATTCTGCAAGTCAGAACAACAAAATGAAGTTTGATTTAACTAGTGTTTTTTTTATGCGAATAACCAAAAAACAAACTGAAAAAAAAAGGATAAAAATTAAAATTTTATATATGACTTGGTAAAATTGAAAATCAAATTGTGTAGATGGTAAAAGATGTAATAACTTTTGAGATATTTATAAAAAAAATAAGTAAAAAGAAAATATGGTGTTTTTTTTAGGGTAAATTGAGGCATAAATACTTACTGTTTTCGATTTTATACACTTAAATACTTAATGTTTATTTTTGGTGGCAAAAATACCTAATGTTACAATTCTATTACACTGTTACTACCATTTCTGTTATTAACTCATAAATATAGACACGTGGAGGACCCAAATGCATTACATTTATTTATTTTATTTTAAAATTTAATATTCTTAATATAAAAAACTAAATATTACTTGTTTTTTTTTTAAAAAAAATAAGAGAGATGCAATACTAAATTAGCATAGCTAAGTGAACCAATGTAGTATATGGAACATGATTATCGAATTGAAGTGCCAATATCATGTAAAAATTGTTAATGAGAACACGTTTTTTTTTTTTAAAACAAGTAGCATTTAGTTTCTGATATTAAGAATAATAAGTTTAAAATAAAATAAAAATAAATGTAATGCATCTGAACCCTTCACGTGTCAATATTTATGAGTTTCGAAAGTGGTAGTAACGGTGTAAGAGAATTGTAACATTAGGTATTTTTGCCACTAAAAATAAACATTAAGTATTTCAGTGTATAAAATCGAAAACATTAAGTATTTGTGCCGCAATTTACCCTTTTTTTTATTGGGAAAAATAGGGTGTTTCTACACCCCGTTAAAAGGGGTTAAAAGGGGTGTAATAAACTAATAATAAACTTTTATCTATTTGCACATTCAAGAGAATTTTTGAATCGTGTACTGTACGCTATAGTTTGAAGACAATTTATAAAATTTTCGATAAATTCAAAATAATTTATAATATAAAAAATTATTTTACACATGTATAAAATAAATAGATAATTTGACAAAAATACAAAAACAACAACAAAAAAAAAAAAAATTCAAAAATATAGTTCGTATGGAGTTTTTAATATTTTTACCGTTTTTTTAGATTTTATTTACATAAAATATGGTCTTTTAGTATATTTTTATGTTATGTTTTTGTTATTTTGTAGTTAATTTTTTATTATTTGTATATTATTTTTTATGCTGTTTTGTTGTTATTTTCTTGTTACTTTCATTTAGTTTTTTTGTATTTTTATAAAATACCTTAAAAATGTAAGAAAAATTGAACGTAAAACTAATTATTCATAAAATAAGGTCATACGTGCAACAAAAAACTCTATTATCAACGTAACAATTTTTTCCGAATTTCTTAAAATTTTACGAAATATCATTAGATTAAATTGTGAGATTTTTACACCACATACTAAAATTTCTCATTTTTTTTTTCTTTTTTACTATGGGACGAATTATTTTTTTAAAAAATGAATAATTACATAAGGTACCATTTTTTGTAAAGTAATTATATTTTTACGTTCAAAGAATATATATATATATATTTTTATATTTTTACGGTTTTTCAAAAAATAACACAAAAGCAACATAAAATCAACAAGAAAACTACATAAAAGTAACATGAAAATAACAACAAAAAATAACATACACATAACAAAAAATCAACAACAAATTAATAAGATTACAACATAAAAAGACCGTATTTTCTGTAAATAAAATCAAAAAAATCGTCAAAATGTTTAAAACTCCGTGAAACTGTATTTTTGTAATTCTTTTGTTGTTTTTATGTTTTTGTGAAATAATCCCTTTAAAAAATACTATCTACTATGTTAAATTTTTATTGTTGTTCAACAATTATTTTTTAGTTGTACCATTGTTGTTCTAATTATTTTGCTTTGTTATTTTACGGCTGTTTTATAAAAAAAAAATATTTTTATAAAAAATTTTCGTGTAAAGTAAAATTGTAAATTTTGTCCTAAAATTCAATATTGTTGTAAAAAGCCCTAATTTTTTTTAAAATTTGAAAGCCCAAAATATCTTATTGGGCAGGTGGAGATGGAATTGGGAGAAGTTGAAAACTACCTCTTTTTATTATACATTAATCAAATATAACTTTAAAATAATTTTAATTGATAAATACCCTCTTTTATAATCAAAGTACTAAATATAACCTCACAAAACTTATCAAAATTAGACTTTTTAATGCATAGGGATATAACTTATAAAAATGGGTATAAATTAAAGAATAATAAAATGAAGGTAAAAATTAAGATATGAAACAAAAAGTGGGTATAGAGTGTAATTTCCTCCATGTCCATGGAGGATGGAATTGGGGCATTCAGCCCAATCTAAAGAATTTCCACGCTGTCATAAACGTACACGTGTAATTATACGATTGGATTAGGCCAAATAAGTCATTTCCCAACTAGGGTTTTTCCTGGTCTCAGACTCAGAGCTCGTATAAAAGCGAAAGAAAACCCTAATCAAATCTTCTTCTAACAGAGAGAGAAAGAGAGAGAGAGAGAGGGAGGAGAGTAGAGACCTTCGCTAAATCTTCAGCTGTTCTTCGATTTCTCAGAAATGGTGACTTTCAGGGTAAGTAGCTGAACAAAATCGTTACCCAGATCTCCAACTCTTTTCTGTTTGTTTCTCGAGAAAAAAAAAATGTTAATTTTCTCTCTGTGTTTCGGTTTTTGTGGTTCAGTTTCATCAGTACCAGGTTGTGGGAAGGGCTCTCCCTACTGAGTCAGATGACCATCCTAAGATTTACAGGATGAAGCTTTGGGCCACCAATGAAGTCCGTGCCAAGTCCAAGTTTTGGTAAGCCAATGTTTTTTTTTTTTGGATTATGATCTTTAGGGTTTTTGGAGTTATTTGATTTGGGTTAGTGATTTGTTTTTAATTTTTGATTAGGTATTTTTTGAGGAAGTTGAAGAAAGTTAAGAAGAGCAATGGACAGGTTCTTGCTATCAATGAGGTATTTTATTTGCTCATAAGCTTGAATTTGGATCATCTAAACATTGTTCATTGTAAAAATCATAGCTTTAGTATATGAATATGAATATGAATCCGAGATAGACATTTGAAATAAATGAAGTTGATTCCATTTTAGTGTAACTTTTTTTTTTTAATTTTTTTGTGTTTGGAAATGAAAGTTATCCCATTTGGTTAAGAGTTTAATTTTAGCTATCTCATATGATTTTTGTTGAACATTTCTTTTGGTTCTAAAATGGAGTTTTTTGAGCACAAAAAGCCTGAGGATTACCAACTCTTAATGTGGCTCAATTAGGGAGACAGTACAACAATAATGTTTTGTACTTTGGAAATTTTTTGATAACGATGAAAGGCAGTTTTGTTTTGTCTATTGGTTTTGGCTTTGATAACAGAGGTTAGCCATTGAAATGCAAACGTGTCTTTGCATCACCAAACTTTTGAAATCGAAATCCTTTTAGTGAATATGTACTTGAGGACAAGTATTGGTGTTTTTCCAATTGAAATTTTGATTAGAAAACTCACAATTGACCACAATCATTATGCTTCTCTAGTCTTTTTCTAATAAACTACGTATGAATGGGGCATTTTGACATACAAGTCATGCCATTTATTGGTGTTTTTTCAATGGTTATTGCTTTGTATTGAGAAACTTTTCTAAAACTAATTTCAGATCTTTGAGAAGAATCCTACAACAATCAAGAACTTCGGTATCTGGTTGAGGTATCAAAGTCGAACTGGTTATCACAACATGTACAAGGAGTACCGTGACACCACACTTAACGGAGCTGTGGAACAGATGTACACCGAGATGGCTTCTCGTCATAGGGTCAGGTTTCCTTGCATCCAAATCATCAAGACTGCAACTATCCCTGCTAAGCTTTGCAAGAGAGAAATCACCAAGCAATTCCACAACTCGAAAATCAAGTTCCCATTGGTCTTCAAGAAGGTTAGGCCACCAACCAGGAAGTTGAAGACCACATACAAAGCAACAAGGCCCAACTTGTTCATGTAACTTGGTTATTTAACAATCAAGCTATAAAGAGAAGTTGAGTGAGTGAGTGACTCAGTTGATTCCTAAATCTTTTTTTTGGTAGAAACCTTTTTTGTCTGTTTTGTTTTGAAGGATATTTCAGTCGTTTGAGCATAAATTTTAATTTATTTTTCTTTTATTGACACTTTATGAGATCATATTTGTCTTACAAATTACAACTATCAAGATTTTGCTATTTCTAAAAGATATTTCAGAAATGTTAGTTAACAATTCTTCTACATTGGTTTCACTTTATGTATTGAATTGTTATCATTTATGTTACTAAATTATATTTTTATCAAGGATAAAGGAAAGGGCTAAAATTAACTTCAGAACAGGAAAGAATTAACATCAAGAAGAACCTTATCATGATCATTGGAAGCTGTTCGGTGAAGTACGCCTTCTGTCCCGGTCCTCTCCATGCTTGAATTCTTCAACAACTATTAGTTAATCGTAATGAAAATCAATATTAACTCACCTGGTACTAAGGCCTATGCGTTAGAGATCTGTTAGATGGATGATTAGAGCCGAGAGCTTGAGGCCGTCTCTAACGCTAACCTGTTCTCGTCTCTAATCATCACAGCCAAGCGGACGAAGAAGGTTTGGGGTTTCCATTTGTATAGGGACTTTTCAGAAGAATTGAGAGACCAAATGCTCCCAAATCTTGAAAGTTCACCCTTTGAGAGATCTTGAAAGATTAGGTTTCAATAAAATTTCGAATCAATTTTGGTTTTTTAATTTGTATTTAACAAAGCAATAGTAAATGTTACAATAACAAAACCAGAAGAAGAAGTTGTTTCAACTCAAACTTGAATTGCATTAACCTTAACAAAAGAACCCAAATCAAAGAAAAATCAGAGAAGAAAAGAAAACAACAAACCAAAACATTAACATCAAATGATGAACTAGTTAATCATTTAATATGATCCATTGTTTACCAATCCAAACTCTCATTGTTGTTTGATATTCTTGCATCAACACTTCATCTTTTGTCTTTTCAGTTACAAAATGTTTCTTCAAACCACAAACTTCTAATCTAATCTTACCCAATTCCTTCTTACATTCATTAACACCATTCATAACACATTTTAGATCTTTCTTCATCTCGAGTTTCGATGATATAGACAAACTCGGATACCTTATAATTGAATCCAAACACAGAATTATCCTCAAGATCATGTCAAATGCTTGATCAATCTTTCTCTCATCATCATCACTGAAACCATTATCATCATCATCACTATTATCTTCGAAAGGCTCGAAAATCTGTTTAAGCTCTTTTTCGGCTTTTCCAATCACAAAAAGAATCCTTTTGATGACATTAGTATGCTTCTCTTGATGATGTTGTTGCATTAGCGATTTGAGTACTTGTTTCAACACATTCCATTTTCCATAAAGTAATAAATTTTCCGAAACAACAAACATAAGATCGCAAAGATTTGAACAAAGGCGATCCCCGATCTCAATTATAACACTATGAATCATACAAAGTGTTATAAATTCATCTTCTTGATCAAGATCAAGAGAAACCAACTCAATGAAAGAGAATTTATTATTACCTTGTTGTGATTGAGCCTTAACAATCTCATTTCGCCTTTCGATCATCAATTCTCGAATCCTATTCCTCAATCCGAACATAGTCTTCTTCTTATTTTTCACTCTCAACTCTAACGAATCATCAAAAGAAGCTTCAATTGGAAGAAGAAGAAGAAAGAGTACTTGTTTTGAAAGATAATAGTGCTTGATAAGTTTAAGCTTTCTTGTCAATGATCTCAAAACCGAATCATCATCATTATTAATTCCGAAATTGTTAAGCTCCAACATCAAGTCATGTTCTTGTTCTTTCATGTCTTTGAATTTTGTCTCCAAAAGAAAAAGAGTGAACTTATTGAGTCTATTTAAAATCTTGAAATTGAATTCATGTGCATACGATGGAGAAAAGCACTGAATAAGTAACTGATTAAACTTTACTTTCAAAATTTCTCGATGTTTATGACATTGATCATAATCATCATCATCAATCAAAGACTTGAGCTTCTCAATCATTGTGTCATTGTATTGAATTGACTTAGCCAATTCACTTGCTAATGATTCTACCATATTCACCATTGCTGGAAAATGAGAAAAATGAGAGAGAGCCTTTATGAAGGAGTTGTTATACATATAATTTATAGTTAGAGAAGGTAGTTATTTTTCTGTTTCTTTTTTTTTTTTTTTTTTTTTTAAATAAAAATAAAATCTCTAATGGAAAAACATCATAACAAAAAAAAAAAAATTTGTGCCATATATACATACACTTTCTATATATAAATTTAAATATGTAATTTACACAAAGTACTTAAAATTAATTTTTCACTTTTAAAGAAAAAAAATATTATTTTTATATTACTTATATTATTTGGAAAGCAACAGAAAAATAACCCTCCGTACTTCTGTAAAAAAAAAAAAAAAAGTTAAATTTCATAAAAAATATAAAAACAATTTATATGCGTAAAAATCTAAAGCTTTTGTCATTTTTGAGTATTAGTGAAATAATATCTTATAAAAATGTGGGTATCTTATGACTTGGCCCATATTAGAAGCCCAATAATAGAGGCCCATTTATAAGAACAGACCCAAAACCAAAAGTCACATAAATATTTATTAGGGTTTCTCCATTTCTCTCTGGTCGGAGACGAGGAATTCCGTTGGGTTCATAATCACCGGCCGGAGCAGCAGGTACTCTCTCTCTCTCTCTCTCTCTCAGATCAGAATTAGAGAACTATTTTTGATTCTAAATCTTCTTTTAATCATTCTATAGATTAGTTTATGTTTTATAGTTAGATTTTAATCTTTTGTTCTGTGTATGGGTGTTAGATCTGAACTGAGATTTGTATTATGATTATTTGGGTTACCAATAGCTACAATCTGTGATTAATGATACAGAATAAGAGAATTTGTTGGTGGGTTTGAATAGAAATATGCTTTTATTTATGCCTTTTGTTATTATGAAATTAAAGAGTTTCTTCAAATAATTTGGTGTTGTTTTAGTTAAGATTGGGAAAAGTGTAATTAAACTCATTGATGATGATGATGATGAGTTAATGTTTTTTGTTTTTTGTTTAAAGGAGATGAGTTGATGTTGTGATCATCATAATCATAATCATTATTATCATCATCATCATCATCAATGGAAGCGAAATTCTTTAGGTTTTTGAAGATTGTAGGTGTTGGGTACAAAGCTAGAGCAGAATCAGAAGGAAGACTTTTGTTGCTGAAATTGGGTTACAGTCATGAGGTTGAATTGACTGTTCCCCCTGCTGTTCGGGTTTTTTGCTTCAAAAACAATGTCGTTTGCTGCACCGGGATTGACAAGCAAAGGGTACACCAGTTTGCAGCCACTGTCCGTAGCTGTAAGCCTCCTGAAGTTTACAAAGGCAAAGGTATAATGTACATTGATGAAGTTATTAAAAAGAAACAAGGAAAGAAGTCTAAGTAGTTAGTCTAGTCTTCTTTGATATGAGAACTGTGTTAGCTGTTGAATGAAACAAACCTTTTGTTTTTGTTAGTTTCGATTAGAGACCCTTTGGTTTGTTCATTGGAGAGGTGACAAAAATTGGTTTGTTTTAAAGATTCTTATATGAACTAAAACTCACTTTCATGTATGAAAACAAATTCATGTTAGTGTTGTCAAATAAGGGCATGTGATGAAGTTATTGAAAAGAAACAAGGAGAGAAGTCTAAGTAGTTAGTCTCATCGATTGAATATTTATCGAGTTGAGTCTAGTCTTCTTTGATCTTAGAACTGTTTTAGCTTTTGAATGAAGCAAACCTTTTGTTTTGGTTAGTTTCGATTAGAGACCCTTTGGTTTGTTCATTGGAGAGGTGACAAAAATTGGTTTGTTTTAAAGATTTTTATATGAACTAAAACTCACTTTCATGTATGAAAACAAATTCATGTTAGTGTTGTCAAATAAGGGCATGTGATGAAGTTATTAAAAAGAAACAAGGAAAGAAGTCTAAGTAGTTAGTCTCATCGATTGAATATTTATCGAGTTGAGTCTAGTCTTCTTTGATTTTAGAACTGTTTTAGCTTTTGAATGAAACAAACCTTTTGTTTTGGTTATTAGAGACCCTTTGATTTGTTCATTGGAGAGGTGACAAAAATTGGTTTGTTTTAAAGATTCTTATATGAACTAAAACTCACTTTCATGTAAGAAAACAAATTTATGTTAGTGTTGTCAAATAAGGGCATGTGATGAAGTTTTTTTCAATTAATTTTGGGATGTTTTAGAATGAGTTAACTTGTAATATCTAATTTTACATATTTTAATTTAATAAATAATGATGTAAAATGACTAATAACAATACTTTGGATCAAAATGATTGGGTGGATGTTCATAAATGTTCAATTTATGTTTGGCGTTTTTATTTATTTTTTATTAAATTCTTAATTTGTTTTGTTGAAAGTTTCCTCATCAACTTAGAATATAAAATATAAGAAAATTTTACAATACACTCCTTTAAAAAGGATGTACCAATTTTATTTTTGTATTCAATATAAATTTTTAATCAAATTTTTTCTTATGGTTATATATGTTATAGTTATTTAAGATATCTTACAAAATTTTAATAAAAAATTTAACATGTTGAGAAAAGGATTCGAATACTGTGTTGCACGTGTGATTATTTTATTTTATTTTTTTTTGACGCGGTGATCAAAATCACACAAGATTATCAAGACAGCAATTCACAATCGGCGACAGCACCTCCTCGAACCAGGAATAGTTCATTGTCTAACCGAAGGGCATGCTTTGCCAAACCATGCACTGCAGAATTCTCATCTTGAGCCACGGGGACAAAACTGTCCCCGGAAATTTAGACAATAAAGCTATAACGTCTTCAAACAACACCACATCACATTAAAAAAACACCTTCTCATTATTAACTAGTTGTCTTTAGAGCAAAGCGAAACTGAAAAAATTGCAACACCAAAATAAAATTACACTTATATTAGAATGACAATCTTCAAAATAAAATAATATACAAATTTAAAAATTAACACACACTTCATAACTCTAGCTCTCAGCAATACTAAAAAAACTAAAAAATGAACAAAATTTTTAAGAATAACTAGCCAAATTTTGGCTAGTAACAACAAACTAGCACCCTAATATGTAACGCCTGTACTTTTTCATAAATTACAAGCATTAATATACGAAAAAACTATAATGTCGCTTTTGTTTATAAACATAAAATATTTCATATTTGAGCTCAGTTTGGACTTAAAAGACATAATAATTAATAAATAAAAATAATTGCGACATTAATTTAATAACATTAAATAAAATAAATGGAGCGTGTCCTAGACCACTCTCAGTTATATGGTCCTTAGCGAGTACACACACAAGCCTCCAAGGTCTCACTTGCCACCGACTTTCTAAGTTTTACATCCTTAATCTGCACATGGTAAGTTTGATAAGGGTGAGCTACTAAACTCAGTAAGGAAATGGTTGTCACGTAGTCACATAAAAAAAAACATATAATTAAAACTTAGATGCACATATTTAGACAAATATCAATACATATAAGCTTAATCTTGTCACTAGTAACTAAACACTAGTTCCTAAGCTAAGTCACATAATAATAGTTACGCCCGAGTCTGACTTTGGCAAATAAACCTGAACTATTAGACTAAATGGCGGAGGGCTGGGTTTAGTATAATCGTACCCACTACTAGATGGCCCCCTATCTACCATATAGACCCAACAATCAAGTATTTAACCATTATCTTCTCGGTCAAACCATGTCACATAACCTACAATAAATCTAATTTAAATAATATTTAACTACTTTACATTATTTAAATAACATATCATAAATCCTATCATAATTAAATCATAATCATATCATAACCATATCATAATTAAATCATAACTACATAATAATCATATCATAACTATATCATAATCATACCATAATCATATTATTGTTTACATAATGTGAATCCATTGTACCGTCCATTATCCAAACAACATAACTAGTTTAAATAATGCGAATCCATTGTACCGTCCATTATCAAAACCACATAATCAGTTTAAATAATGTGAATCTTATAAACACACTATTTACATACATACTTAAATAACATGAATCTTATAATCATATTATTTAAATATATACCTTTAGCAATGGCCATGCTCTAATACTGTAAACATACATAAATAACATGAATCTTATAAACATATTATTTAAATATATATTATACAGTACATTAAATAACAAACAATAAAGAGTCAGGCAGAAGACCTTAGTTAACTTCTCTTTTACTATTCCCACTCTTCCTTGAATGTTATTACTGTTGGAAATTATTTTACCAGGATCTTAGATCTACTCACAAGTATGTTTATTAACACCCTAAATATGAACTTCTAAAACGATTATAAATAAACACATATAAAGTATGAGAAATCTTACATTGGGTGCAGCAGAATAATATGTCTCCTTCCACTCAGATCTCTAACCCTTGTATTCTTTCCGTCGCAGAGTATTATCAAGATCTGAGCCCGAATGTCCTTCTTGTTGAATTTCTTTCTTCACGATCTTCCTCACTATGATTGAGGTACTACTTGCTGTATGTCGGCACTACTCTATCACTAAGAGGGTTCGAAATATTCAATGAAGAAGAAGAAATGAGAGTGGCGGCTAGGTTAGAGTTATGGCTCAGGTTTTTCTCTGAAGGAAACAAGATGCAAAAGTCACTTTTTTGTGAAGCCATCACTATCTATTTATAGCATGCCACATAGGGTTAGGTTTGAATTATTTGGCATTAAAATAATGAAAATATTAAATGATAAAGCCTACAAAGGTGGCCGGCCATGGCTAGTGGATTTGGGCCTCACTTTTGCAATTTTGCTGTTTTATCATTTCTGCATCTCATTTTCTCAAAAACGTCAATTTTCAAATTCAACCATTTAAATGTCAATTTTAACTATTTAATAACTATAAATAATTATTAAATAATATTGTCATTTATCATATTTATTAATTAGACCAAACAAAGTATCGTAATTAACAAATATACCCTAAAAACTCTTTCTTTACAGTTTCGCCCTTGCTTAGTGAAAAATTCACAAATAGACATAGTCTAACTTGAGAATTATAATTGATTAACCAAAACCAATTAAATGAGTCTTACAAGTAGTATTGTCTCAACTAGTGCGGGGACCATGAGTCTATATATCCAAGCTTCCAATAAGCAGATCAAGAATTTACATCCTAAATTCATTAACTTATTAATTCTTCGTTGAATCCACGCATAGAACTTAGAATTGCACTCTCAGTATATAGAACGCTCTATATGTTCCACCATATAGACACGTCATTAGTTATCCATTGTTATAATCCTAATTTGATCAATGATCCTCTATATAGATGATCTACACTGTAAAGGGATTAGATTACCGTAACACCCTACCATGTATTTTATCCTTAAAACACTTAACCCCGTATAAATGATATTTCAGCTTAGTGAAATGAGTACTCCACCATTTATTTTCGTTTGGTCAAGCTCGAAGGAAATCATCCTTTACTTTCTATTTTCCAGATAGAAGCTATAGATTCCATATTTATGTTAGCGCTCCCACTCAATTGCACTACCGTGTTCCCAAAATGTACGTATCACCCTGACCCAAAAGTAGGCTTAACTAACAAATCAAAGAACACGAATAACACTCTTGAGATTGAACCTAATCATATCAGGATTAAGATCATTTGATCTAGGATCAACTAGGTGATATTGACTTGAATAGATATTGCGGTGAGTTTAATAATCTATGTCAAAGTTCAATATCAGTCCCTTCCGATGCATACTCCATGCACCCAACCCAAGCTTTACTTTAACCAATGCTCTGGAAAGAACATAGCATTTCTCCAAATGCAAGTAAACTTTGTTGTAGATTGTCATATCAGTAAAACCCCAGTGCTGATAAATCTAGGAATCTTTAATCACATAGTCATGTTTACTTTCCACTGTGTTGACAACACAATAAACAGGATCAAGTATGTGAAAAGGGTTTGGATGAATTTATAAATCAAATAGATAAACAATTGATAAGATGAACCAAAACATACAAATGAATGAAAAATACTTCTGTTTCTTTATTGATATTGAATAAAATGGATTACATTGAAATAGAGTTTTATTTAGGGCATAAAACCCAACAAACTCCCACTTGCACTAATATAAAACTAATCAGTACATATCAATTAATCTTAAATTCTGACGGTGCTTTTCAAATGCAGTCACTGCCAAGACTTTGGTGAATGGATCAGCTAAGTTGTCCTCTGTGTCCACTTTCTCAACCAGTACATCCCCTCTCGCCACATATTCTTTGATGATATGATATTTCCTTTCTATGTGTTTGCTTCTCTTGTGGCTTCGAGGTTCCTTACTGTTGGCTATTACTCCATTGTTATCACAAAGTAAGACAAGAGGCTTTTCCATTCCAGGCACGACATCAATACTGGTGAAGAACTTTCTCAGCCAGACAAGCTCTTTAGCAGCTTCTGCTGCAGCTATGTATTCTACTTCCATTGTACAGTCTGAAATCGCGGTTTGTTTAGCACTTCTCCAAACCACTGCTCCACCGCCAAGAGTAAACACCATCCCAGATGTAGATTTCCTGTCTTCAAGACATGCCTGGAAATCTGAGTCGGTATAGCCTATGGGATTTAAAGCACCACCCTTGTAGACTAACACAAAATTTCTTGTACTCTTTAAGTATTTCAGAATATACTTAACAACATTCTAATGTTCCTGACTTGGATTTGACTGATACCTGCTCACGATTCCAACTGCATAGCAGATGTCAGGTCTAGTGCATAACATTGCATACATTAGACTTCCAACTGCAGAAGCATAAGGAACTTTTGCCATGTCCTCTATCTCTTGAGAATCAGTAGGAGACTGTTCCTTAGATAAACGAATACCATATCTAGAAGGCATATTCGCCCCATTGGTGTTGTTCATGGAGAATATATCTAAAACTTTATCAACGTAAGTTATTTGAGAGAGAGCAAGGGAGCTGTTCTTCCGGTTTCTAATAATTTGAATACCAAGAACATAGGCTGCCTCACCCAAATCTTTCATATCGAATTGAGTGTCAAGCCATTCCTTGATATTGGTCATTTTCTTGATATTGTTTCCAATAATCAAAATGTCGTCAACATAAAGGACCAGGAATACTACTACTTGGTCTTCCTTGAGTTGGTAAACATAAGGTTCATCTTCATTCTGAAGAAAGCCGTAGGTCTTGATGATTTCATCAAACCTTTTGTTCCATAAGCGAGAAGCTTGCTTAAGTCCATAAATAGACTTATTTAATTTGCAAACTTTCTTTTCCTACCCTGGAAGAACATAGCCTTCTGGTTGCTCCATATAGATGGTTTCTTCAAGAACCCCATTAAGGAAGGTTGTCTTGACATCCATTTGCCAGATTTCATAATCGAAAGCAGCAGCTATGGAGAGAAGAATTTGGATGGATTTGAGCATGGCGACAGGACTAAAAGTTTCCTCATAGTCCACACCTTCTCTTTGGGTATAACCCTTGGCTACCAGTATAGCTTTAAAAGTTTCGACCTCGCCTCCAGCGCCTTTTTTCTTCTTGTAAATCCACTTACATCCGATTGGACGATAGTCATCTGGTGCGTCTACATAAACCCAGACTTTGTTCTTTTTCATGGAATCCATCTCTGAATCCATGCCGGCTGACCATCGTTTCCGTTGCGGACTTGCCATTGCCTGTTTATAGGTTAATGGGTCGTCATCAATATCGTCACCAACGACCATATTGATTTCACCATCCAAGCCATAACGATGTGGTTATGTTGAAACCCTCACACTACGACGAGGAGCGGTGATCTTCTGAACAAGAACTTTGGTAGTAGTTTTCTCAGTTGGGTCGACTGAGGGAGTGGGATTATCCTCTTCTTGAGTGGAAGAGGACGGAACATTAGAAGGTCTTATATCTGCAAGCATTTCCTCCAAGACTACTTTACTTTGTGGTTTGAAATTCTTAATATAGTCATCTTCAAGGAAAGTGGCGTTTGTGGAAACAAACACTTTATCATCCTTGCGACTATAAAATAGTCCACCCCTAGTCTCTTTAGAATTTTCGACAAACATGCAAACCTCAGTTCGCTTTTCAAGTTTACCATCTTTCTTTCTTAATACATGAGCAGGGCACCCCCAGATTCTATAATGGCGTAAGCTAGTTGTACGACCATTCCATAGTTCTAAATGTGTCTTAGGGACTGATTTAGATGGAACAACATTTAAAATGTCGGTTGCCATCTGAATCATATCCCCAGAAGGACGTAGGTAGAGTTGAGTAACTAAGCATGGATCTAACCATTTCTAAAAGCGTGCGATTCCTTCTTTCTGCAACTCCATTTTGCTGTGGAGTGCTAGGGGCAGTTAATTGGGATTCAATGCCAAGTTCGATCAAATGATCTTTGAACTGCATATCCATATATTCTCCACCCCTATCAGTTCGCAAGATCTTTAACGTTTTACCTAATTGGTTTTGAGCCTATGCATGAAATTCCGGAAACTTTGAAACGTTTCAGATTTCTTATGCATAAGGTAAATATGACCATATCTAGAGTAATCGTCAATGAAAGTGACAAAGTACTCATAACCACCTCGAGCTTTTACATTCAGGGGTCCGCAAACATCTGAATGCACTAACTCTAGGGGTTGTTTGGCACGCTCTCCCTTTGCAGAGAAAGAACGTTTGGTCATCTTTTCTTCTAGGAAAGACTCACAAACAGGTAATTCACCTAAGACGACATTTTTCAATGGACCGTCTTTGGTTAGCCTATTTAGTCTGTCATAGCCTATGTGACCCAAACGTAAATGCCATAGATATGTTTCATTATCATCATCGATCTTTTGCTTTTTGTAGTTTCTAGGTTTAGCCACTTTAAAAAGTTCGTTATGTAGGGCAAATGGTTTGTCTGGTCTAAGAACATAAAGCCCCTGTTCCATGGATGCAATACAAATATGAATGTCATTTCGAGAAATGGTAGAACCAGTATTCGAAAAATCTAATTTGTATTGTTGCAATTGTAAGCATGAAACAGAAATCAAGTTTCTACTGAAATTTGGAATGTATAGGACATTGTCTAATTCTAAAATTCTGTTTTGAAACTTGAGTTTGGCTTTTCCTCTAGCTCTAACCGATACCATTTCGCCATTACCAACCTTAAGTTTCAACTCTCCGGATTTCAAATAATTCCATTTCTCAAGCAATTGCAATGAACAACTTACATGGTTTATTGACTTTATTCATAGATTTATCGATCTCCTTTCAAAAGAGATGATTGAATTGGTTATGGTTATTCTTTGGAGAGTGGTTTTGTCTTAACAAGAAAGTCCATAACAATGTTAAGTTGACTCCTGAGCTTATTGTTAACTGGGCTCGTGACTACCTTGGGACTTTTCACAGCAAACAGCAGGTGTGAAAAGTGTATAGTAAATATGTGATCTCAATGTCTATCCACACATGTGATCTGAATCAAAATTACACATACTAGAGTATAGTGTATAGTAAACTGTACTTAGTAGTTCTATATTAAAGATTCCTTTTACTTTAATAAACTACTGATTAGTTTTATTCATATTGTATAATCTTAATTCTCTTGTACATCCTTACAAGATTATACCTTCTCTATATAAATAAGAAATTTTTAGATATTTATTAATTATACTTTTATAATTAATGTATACATTTATCTTATAATTGTATTTCAGATATTCTGTAATATATTATCCATTACTTTTAAGGCATAAATCCCAATAGTTCTGCTATTTTCTTGCTTTCCTGTCACCATTCCAACCACTAACTTAGATTCGATAAAGATGCTGCCTGCACCACAAGATCTCGAACCAAGGAAGGTCTCATTGTTTGCAAGAGAAAGTAGGAGAAGAAGAAGAGGACCAAATATGCCACTATACTCACGTCCAAGCTTTGCCACTAGAAGAAGAAGAAGAAGATTTTTTAATTTTAAAATATAAGTTAGTAATAGTACGTGGACTAACAAAAATTTGCCACATGTATATTTTTGTACACAGTTTCAGTCCATCTTGGCACTTAACAGACTAAAGTGGATAAAAAAAATTGAAACTAAAGCAAATTGAAGTTTGGAGAGTTTTACCCTCAAAAATTCAGTAATGAGAGTTGATCGTGTCAAACTTAAAAATTTTAAAAAAATTTAGCTGCAAATCTAAAAATGTAAGTTTTATTTTTATTTATTTTTTAATAAATTTTTAATTTCTTTTGTTGAAAGTTTCCTCTTCAACTTAAAATATAAAGTCTCAGCTTTCCTTAGAAACTACCAACCATCAATATTTTCTAAAAATAACCCTATCTCAACAACCCTGTTTTCTCTCACAAGCATAGAAATGATTATAGAAAAATTTACATAATAGACCAAATTTTAAAAAAAAAAATTACAAATATACATCAACACGAAAAAATTACATAATAGTCATATAGATCGGTTGGAAACTTATTTTACCAAGATCTAGATTTACTAACATGTATGTTGATTATAATTCTATAATCTAACATCCTAAATATGAAATTCTTAAAAACAAATAAATAAACACATTAGGAATTAAGAAATTCTTACAGTAATGACAATAGAATAATATGACTCCTTCCATTTACATCTCTAACGCTTGATCCTTTCTGTTGTAGAGTATGATCAAGATCTGAATCTAGATTCTCCTTCTGATGACGATTGAACTACATAATCTTCCTCACTATGCTGAATATTACTTTAACATGTGTGAGCAAGCTCTCAATACCAATGAGCACAAAATTTTGAGTCAAAAACCAAGAGAATTTTGAAATTAATGAATAGAATAATAATAACTTTCCTTTTGATTCAATTTTGTCTGACACAGAGAGTCATTAGTCTTTGAGTCAAAGACCATTATGTTCTATTTATAGGAAGATAGTAGGATTAAGTTTAGAACTAAATGGTTTGATTTAAAAGATCCAATGACATAAATAATAACCCATGGCCAAATTCCCAATAAGGTCCATGAGTTTGAATTTTGTCATTATTTTATTTCCTTAATGAAATAATTTTTTATATCTTCAAAAATTTATTTTATCTATTCTAATTACTTAAATGCTAATTTTATCTATGTAATAATTATAATTAATTAATTAATAAAATTATCATTTAAATATATTTATTGATTAGACGCTCCAAGGACTCTTAATTAATAAACAAACTTTTATTTCTTTTTTCTTCTCAAATATGCCAATCCTTAGTAAAATTCATAAATAAGACATAGTCATTATTTAGAATCCTAATTGATTAAATAAATCAATTAATTGAGACAAAAAAAAATATTATCCCATTTAGTGCAGAGACTATGTGCCTATGTAACCAAGCTCCTAATAAGTAGATCCAAAATTTACCAAGTAAATTTTCTAACTTATTAATTCTTCCTGACTCCACTATAGATTTAGAATTGCACTTTTAATTACATAAGATACTCTATACACCAAATATAGATACGCTATGAATTATCCATTGTTACAATCTAAATAGTCAATGATCCTCTATAGATAGTTTACATTGAAGAGGGACTAAATTACTATTTTACCCTTCAATGTATTTTATCCTTAAAACACTTAGCTAGTTGTAAATAATATTTTGGAAAACTAATATAGTTACCGAAATGAAGCCTCAATCATTTAAACGTATTAGCCAAGCTCTAAAAAAACCATCGTTTTACTTCTATTAGTTATAGAAGCTTCAAATTCTATATCTATGATTAACATTCTCACTCAATTGAACTACCGAGTTCCCAAGATGTAAGTATTGGCCAATCCTATTGGTTAGCTTTAACGAACAAGTCAAAGAACCCATATAGTACAATTAAGCTAGAATTTAACCATCTCAGGATTAAGATCAATTAACCTAAGATCAACTAAGTGACATTGACTTAGAAAAGACATAACGGTAACTTTATGATATCTTTTCCATTGTCAATATCGGTCTAGTCTGATGTATAACCGATACATCCGATACTAGTTTACTTTACTAATGACCTAGAAATGATATTCCACTTATACAAGTGTAAGTAAATCTTTATCATTGATTATCCCGTCAGTGTAAATCTAGTGCACTGATAAATCATGGACTAAATAGTTTGAAGCATATAATCATAATTACTTTCCACTATGATGACTTCATTGTAATTGTTAATAACTATATGTTCGAAATTTAATAGAACTTATATATTAAATCTATAATCATGTATAAAACATGTTGAGATCTCAATCTCAACTGGAGATGGCCACCAAAGTTGGACTTGAATTATGGGAGACGAGAGAGACCAATTGTTCTAGCACAAATGATGGACCAGTGCAACGAGAATGGGTTGAGTGATAGACCTATTTCGCATCATTGTTGGAGTGACAAACTCAAGTTTTGCCACTATACTCGCCTTCAAGCTTCGCCTAACGCCTCTAGAAGAAGATACACAGGGAAGAACCGAAAAAAAAAAAAGAAAAAAAAGGAAAAGTAACAAAAAGAATAAAAATAATTACTATTTTTTCTTAAATTTTAAAATATTTTTAATTATTTTTTATAATATTTAAGTTAGTAATATTATGTGGACTAATGAAAATTTGTCATGTGTACACTTCTGTACATGGTAGTAGTCCACCTAGATACTTAACAGACTAAAATGAACGAAAAAGTAGAGACTAAAACAAAATGGAAGTATTTGAATCAAAATGATAGAGTGAATGTTCATAAATATTCAATTTATGTTTGCAATTTTTATTTATTTTTTAATAAAATTTTAATTTGATTTGTTGAAAGTTTCCTCTTCAACTTAGAATATAAAGTCTAAACAATCTTATTTTAATTTTTTTTTGGGGTAGAAATAAATTTCTTAAGCTTGAGATCATTATGATTAATGTATTTAATGAGTAATGAGTTCAAACTAAAGATAAATTTTTGTATATTTATATATAAAAGTATATTTAATATTTATGTATAGATTTTTGTATATTTTATTTAAAATGTATAATTTTAATTAAACTTATATTTTTTTCCCTTTTCATATTTTCAAAACATACATCTATAAATTATACAATAGAATATATTTTAAATATTCAGACAAAAACAATTGTATGAAATTTTATGAGAATTTAAATATTATGCTATAATATTAAACTAATTTTGTTTTGACCACATGTCTTTTTCTATAAATACAAATTGATTTACACCATTTATTAATTAGGCAACGTTATTAATTATCTCTTTTTTCATGTTCATGACAACCAACCAAATTTATACATCATTTGGATATAAATATCATGATCAAATCCATCACTAATAGGTACAATTAATTTTGATCTTTATTAAAAATGTCTTTAAATCATAATCATTTAGAAAGAGTTTTATTGATAGGATGCATCTTCATGATGATTGCTCCTATTAACTCAAAACGTGAAGTTTATAATGGATATTATTACATCCGGGAGCACAATAAGATTCGAGGAAAGGTGGGTGTTAGTCCAGTAACTTGGAACAATACCTTACAAAAATACGCAGCCGAGCGCGTCATATCGCTAAACACGCACTCGCTAAAGTACGTGCCCTTGGCTGGACCTTATGGCGAGAACTTCGCCAAAGGTGAGCCTCCCGTGATGCAGTGGGAAAATGAGCAGGCAAATTACGACTACATCACCAACAAGTGTAAGAAAAACACTGTGTGCAACAATTACACTCAGTTGGTGTGGAACAAATCCACTGACATTGGTTGTGAGAGAAGTGGTTTAGGTAATGATATGATTGCTATTTGTTACTATTATCCCTCAGGAAATAAACCAGGAGAACGGCCTTATGCTACACCCAAATATGGCTTATCCAATAATTTTTAAATGTTCTTATTGACCTCAGTGTTGCCATATGTATAACCTATACCAAAATTTATTATTAACTGTTGTTATTGCGCATTGTTAACAATTATGAATTGTGGTCGTTACTGTTTACGTTGATAGCTTGTAACTATCAGAAAACTATCGATGTAGGCAGTAATGACGACAATAAATAACTGTCAGTGTTGTTGTTTAGAGTTTAATAAAATCTCCGGAATTGAGAAATTATAACTCTAATGCCAATTTCTAGCAATGGGACCCACAAATAATTTAAATTCATAAATAATTATAAAAAATATCAAAAATTAGTGCTAATTGCCTTTACTAATCTAAATTACTAATGCGATCATTACAATTATCCTCCCGTTAAAAGGATTTCGTCCTCGAAATCTAACCTGAATAGCTCTGGATGTTGAGTCCTCATGTCAGACTCTAACTCCCAGGTGGCTTCCTCCACCTTGCTATTTCCCCAGAGCACTTTGACCAAAGCGATGGTCTTGTTCCGAAGAACTTTCTCCGTTTTATCTAGGATCTGAATTGGTTGTTCTTCGTAGGATAAGTCTAACTGTAGTTCAAGGGCTTCATAACTCAAGACATGAGTTGGGTCTGAAACATATTTCCTCAATATTGAAATATGAAATACATTATGAACAACCAACAGTGTTGGTGGTAAGGCTAGCTGATACGCTACATGCCCGACTTTCTCGAGTATCTGAAATGGCCCAATGAACCTAGGGCTTAACTTACCCCTCTTCCTGAAGCGTCTAATACCTTTCATTGGTAAAACCTGTAGGAAAACATGTTCCCCTACCTGAAATGCGACATCTCTGCGCTTCGGGTCAGCATAACTTTTCTGCCTACTTTGGGAAGCAAGCATCCGAGCCTTGATCTTGTCTATAGCTTCATTGGTCCTCTGAACTAATTCCAAACCTAAGTACTTTCTTTCTCCAGTTTGGTCAAGCTCGAAGGAAATCATCCTTTACTTTCTATTTGCCAGATAGAAGCTATTGATTCCATATTTATGTTAGCGCTCCCACTCAATTGCACTACCGTGTTCCCAAAATGTACGTATCACCCTGACCCAAAAGTAGGCTTAACTAACAAATCAAAGAACACGAATAACACTCTTGAGATTGAACCTAATCATATCAGGATTAAGATCATTTGATCTAGGATCAACTAGGTGATATTGACTTGAATAGATATTACGGTGAGTTTAATAAATCTATGTCAAAGTTCAATATCAGTCCCTTCCGATGCATACTCCATGCACCCAACCCAAGCTTTACTTTAACCAATGCTCTGGAAAGAACATAGCATTTCTCCAAATGCAAGTAAACTCTGTTGTAGATTGTCATATCAGTAAAACCCCAGTGTTCTGATAAATCTAGGAATCTTTAATCACATAGTCATGTTTACTTTCCACTGTGTTGACAACACAATAAACATGATTAAGTATGTGAAAATGGTTTGGATGAATTTATAAATCAAATAGACAAACAATTGATAAGATGAACCAAAACATACAAATGAATAAAAAATACTTCTGTTTCTTTATTGATATTGAATAAAATGGATTACATTGAAATGAAATTTTATTTAGGGCATAAAACCCAACAAACTCCCACTTGCACTAATATAAAACTAATCAGTACATATCAATTAATCCTAAATTCTAACGGTGCTTTTCAAATGCAGTCACTGCCAAGACTTTGGTGAATGGATCAGCTAAGTTGTTTTCTGTGTCCACTTTCTCAACCAGTACATCCCCTCTTGCCACATATTCTCTGATGATATGATATTTCCTTTCTATGTGTTTGCTTCTCTTGTGACTTCGAGGTTCCTTACTGTTGGCTATTGCTCCATTGTTATCACAAAGTAAGACAAGAGGCTTTTCCATTCCAGGCACGACACCGATACTGGTGAAGAACTTTCTCAGCCAGACAAGCTCTTTAGCAGCTTCTGCTGCAGCTATGTATTCTACTTCCATTGTAGAGTCTAAAATCGCGGTTTGTTTAGCACTTCTCCAAACCACTGCTCCACCCCCAAGAGTAAACACCATCCCAGATGTAGATTTCCTGTCTTCAAGACATGCCTGGAAATCAGAGTCGGTATAGCCTATGGGATTTAAAGCACCACCCTTGTAGACTTACACATAATTTCTTGTACTCTTTAAGTATTTCAGAATATACGTACTTAACAACATTCCAATGTTCCTGACCTGGATTTGACTGATACCTGCTCACGATTCCAACTGCATAGCAGATGTCAGGTCTAGTGCAGAACATTGCATACATTAGACTTCCAACTGCAGAAGCATAAGGAACTTTTTCCATGTCTTCTATCTCTTGAGGATCAGTAGGAGACTATTCCTTAGATAGACGAATACCATATCTAGAAGGCATATTTGCCCCGTTGGTGTTAGTCATGGAGAATCTCTCTAAAACTTTGTCAATGTAAGTTGTTTGAGAGAGAGCAAGGGATCTGTTCTTCCGGTTTCTAATAATTTGAATACCAAGAACATAGGCAACCTCACCCAAATCTTTCATATCGAATTGAGTGTCAAGCCATTCCTTGATGTTAGTCATTTTCTTGATATTGTTTCCAATAATCAAAATGTCGTCAACATAAAGGACCAGGGATACTACTACTTGGTCTTCCTTGAGTTGGTAAACACAAGGTTCATCTTCATTCTGAAGAAAGCCGTAGGTTTTGATGATTTCATCAAACCTTTTGTTCCATGAGCGAGAAGCTTGCTTAATTCCATAGATAGACTTATTTAATTTGTAAACTTTCTTTTCCTGCCCTGGAAGAACATAGCCTTCTGGTTGCTCCATATAGATGGTTTCTTCAAGAACCCCATTAAGGAAGGCTGTCTTGACATCCATTTGCCAGATTTCATAATCGAAAGCGGCTGCTATGGAGAGAAGAATTCAGATGGATTTGAGCATGGCGACAGGACTAAAAGTTTCCTCATAGTCCACACCTTCTCTTTGGGTATAACCCTTGGTGACCAATCTAGCTTTAAAAGTTTCGACTTCGCCTCCAGCGCCTCTAGCCTATAAATAGAACACTATACATTAGCAAAGGGTTCAAACACCATTGTTCATATACTAAGGCTAAATTTAGGGTTCTTAACTTGGACAAGAGCACTTTTGTGTAATAATCAAAGGTTTTTCTAGTTAATAATATTGACTCGTGGACTAAAATTAATTAACACTTGAACCGTGTAATAATCATTATCTTTTCTTCTATATTTCATTTATTTCTTAAGCTCTATTTATTTTATAATCGGTTTCTAAAAATCTCGATAAATATTTTGGTGCTTTCATTGAGAGCTTAAGGAAAGATTTTTCTACCAAAGTTGTCATCTACAACAATGGTAACCACTAGAACTATCGTCGCAAAGCCTACTGCTCACAAAGGTGGAGATGATGTTGCCATGGAGGACGTTAATCAACTCCCCCTAATACACACTCGGGTGGGTACTATGGGAGGCAGGGAAACGTCAAAGGTGGGTATTCGTCTTGCTTAAAAAGAATAGCAACGCGAAAAGCACGTCGATGAAGACCCCATTGACGAAGATGATTGAGAAGATCATGAGGAGGATCCTGAAGGTGGCTACGATGAAAAGGATTGCGTAGAGTATTATGAGCCAAATCTCGAAGTCATTGAGTCGAGAACTCGCAAATACCAAAAAGAGATCAGTGGACCAAGAAGAGGTTTCTCGTTAAAATTCAGGATGCTCTGGCACGGATACAAGCACAATCTGATCCTGAAGAAAATGTTCTTGAAGAAAATATCCCAAAAGAAAATATTCTCGTTAAAAAGTTTAACCATCCGAGAGATGGACCTTTCGCTCCAGCAAAAGACAAGGGGAAATGTATCATGGGTAAGCCTCTGAGCAGACCCACTCAAAATGTTACATGGAGCAACAGATAGGATTGCCTATGCCCTACTGCAGGGTCGTCCAATCAAACCTCAAGGAAGAGTGATATGGGACGATGGACTTTGTACTCAGGTGCAAAAGCCTAATGTTCAGGGATGGAAAAATCACCCCAGCGATTCTGTTAACTAGAGCATGGAAATGAAAGAGATACTCGGAAGATGGCATGTCGATGGTGGACCTCAGGGATCGCCTAATGTAAAGCAGTACAAAGTGAAAGGTAAAAAGGAAAAGCCCCGTAGATGAGACATCAGGTTCAGCATCAATGACAAAATCCGTGGATGTGAGCTCATGGATGACCACACTAGACGATTGGAAGATTAGATAATAACTTTGACTAAATTTACAGACTATTTGGCCCGAAAACAAAGCGGAGCCATATATGACTAAGAAGATGGGGATCTTGAGACATGCTTAAGAAGAATCATAGAGGCACAGCTGTCGGAGAATTTTTAAATATCACAAATGGATCTATACTAAGGCAGAACAAACTTCAGGGCCCATATGTCTAAGTACAATAGATTGATGCAAGTGGCACAAGCAAGCGATGAGAAGTAATAATTACATATGAATTTTTATTTTCATGTTCGATAACTAAATTAGTAATTACATAGTTTAATAACATTAATCATTTGAAAATAGTAATATTTTACAATTACACGGTGTAATTATTTCAATTACATGGGTACAATTACCTCCAAATTGGAAAGAGTAGTTGAGTGAGACTCAATATTAATTACCTCTAGTTATATTATTGTATTACCTAGCTAAACAAATACCTTAGACCTTATAATTATTCCAAATTACACTCGATTCTATTTACATAATAACTTTCTAAATATGCTTACCAATCAAATAAACTATATATAAGCAAAATAATACAGATTAAATTAAATGAATACTCCTACAAACTAAAAAAAAGTATACAATTAAATCTAGCTAGCTATAAACAAATTAATATATATCAAGAATGTTTAAATTATATTTATCTCTAACTAATTAAATACAACTAATGTAATGATCTCTCTTCAAAAACTTTACCTTATTAATTTTTTCTCTAAAACTATATGTCTATGTGTCACTAAAAAAGTCATTATAAGCATAAAAGTAAAGTAAAGAGGATAGAGAGAAAGAAAAATGTGGCTATATATATAATATTATCTCTCTATATATTAATAATAATGAGAAGTTTTGTTTTTCTTAGTGTATACTTTCATCATCAATTGAGAATGAAGAGTTTTGGGATGCTAGCTTCTTTTACTATCTTCCAATATTTTCTTCCATTAGTTTGCTGCATTTCATATGATGATACCATTCACAACAAGAGCCTCAAAAACAACTCTCATGAGGTACTTAATTTATATAATATATATTAAGAAAGATAATTTGATTTCAAGTCATATACTCACACTTATATATATATATATATGTAATTTAATTTATAAATTATGTGTGTTCATTCTTGGATCCATGTCTTCTTGTTTTTTTTTTTTAATAAATTATATATGTATTTTCAGTTGAGTCCTAGAATGATATCTCATATTAGAGTTCATGGAATTCTTCTATGGATTTCAATGGGATTTTTAATGCCAATTGGAATACTATTAATAAGAATTTCAAGTGGAGAAGAAAGTGGATCCACTCGAGCCAAAGTTTTCTTCTATCTTCATCTTATTTTTCAGGCAAGTCTCTCAATTAATTATTATAATTTATAATATTAATCTTAATTTTGATTATATTATGTTTATAACATTTATAATGTATTATATTATATGTGAATGTTTGTATAAAATTATCATTTTTTTTACTACTTAAATTGTTAATTTGGTAGTGCTTAATAGTTAGTTATTTAGTTTTCGAGTAAATTAAATACTCAAGTTATTATAATAGGACCAAGAAAATAATTTGGGTTTTTGAATTCTACAAATAATATGATTATTTTTGCAGTTATTACTAAAATAATTTATATATGTAGTTGTATTATAAGTAATAATTTGGATACTTTAGTAACTAAAAAAATTAAATTATTAAAGAATAATAAAATATTGCAAGCTAGCATATTATTAAGTATTTTAACTACGAATATATATTATATTATTTTATTATTATAAATATTAATAATAAGTTTTATACTTTTAAAAGCATTAATATTAGTTATATATATATATGTGGAGAATTCTTATCACATATGATGATCATCATGGTAAATGAGATCCATGCATAGTCTTTAAACTAATAATTTCATTATTAATTTGTGTAAAAACATCATCATACTATCTTTAACTTTTTTCTTTAATTTTAATGATGGTGTCCACTATATATATTTTATGTTCTTTTAAAATGCTTATATATATATATATAATATTATGCATAGCCCACTGTTTTTAAAGATACCCATCCAAAAAATAGAACAAAAAGAGTCACTTGTGATCAGGGATAGTGAGCCAAAATAGAGCCGCTTATGATCGAATTGTCCACGATGGTGAGCAAATAAAATAGCTACCATCTTGAGGAGAGATGTTAGAGTCCCACATTGCTAATATGTGAAAAGATAATAGAATATATAAGATGAATGAGCTACTTCTCTCATAGCCAATTGGTTTTGAGATGGAACCACATGATTCTCAACATAGTATCGAGCCATATCCCTAGCGGGCTTTCGATCCACACCTGTCCGAATGGTTAGCCAACCGCACGAGATCCAGATAGTGCAAAAGACGCCTGAGATCCAAACAAAAATAAGCGAGCAAATAGCATGGCCTGTGATAAGGTGATTCAATATTGATGAGCAAAAATAGCCACCATCTTGAAGGGAGATACACATGGATTAAATGTAAAAGTATTGAGCCATATATAAGAACATAGGCTACTCCACTCATAATTAATTGGTTTTGAGATGGAACCCCATTCATCTTATTCCCAAATTCTAACAAGGATAGTGTCTACTATATATATTTTATGTTCTTTAAAATTGCTTATATATATAATATTATGCATAGCCCACTGTTTTTAAAAAATATATATAGATATATATAGCTAGTTAATAACCAAGAAGATTAATATGATGAAGACTTGAATATTAAGAAAAGAAATTACATTAAATTATTAACTATACTATTATTTTCCATAATTTATAAATTCTTCTCTCTCTAATTTGGCTTTTGAGTTTGTTGTTATGTATATAATGTAGGAAATATATGTAGTAAATTGGTAGGTTTTTTTTTTTTTATTTTGGTATTTAAATTTTCTTTTAAAGTAATTAAATTTTATGATTAGTTATTTAAGATCGGTTGTAAATTTTTAGAAAATTTTGAATAGTTTACATTGTCAAAAATAAAGTTTAAATAATTACTTACCACACGTATTATAAGAAAAACCAGTTACGCGTAAAACAAAATATGTAAATTTTATTTTTGACATTGTAAATTATTCGAAATTTTTTAAAAATTTACTAATTATTTTAAGTAACTATGACATACACAATTATAAAAAAAAAAAAATTAAACTAAAAAATTTTCGGTAAAAAAATTTACCAAAATACATATTTAGAAAAAGAGAATGTACTGTAAAATTAGCCAATAATATAATATTGTCATAAATATAAGTATGATGATCATGAAAACGTGAAAATTCAAACTTATATATATATAGTTATTCAATAATGATTTTATATGTTTCATTATGTTTATATATATATATATATATATATATATATATTTGTATTAAAATGGGTGATGTGTGCTTGAATTTACAGATGTTGTCAGTGATACTTGCTACAGCTGGAGCAGTAATGTCTTTAAGAAACTTTGAGAATTTATTTAACAATAATCATCAGAAAATAGGTCTTCTTCTCTACATTGCCATTTGGATCCAAGCCATGATAGGCTTTCTAAGACCTCATAGGTAATATATATATATATTTATATATCAATTTATATCTATTTATATATAGTATTAAAATATAATTACATTTTTTTATGACATGATAGAATAAGTAAAATTTTTATTTTTAGATTTAAATAAATTATATACTTAAAATAAATTAATTTTTTAATTAAAATATTTTTAAAAATTAATATTTATAATATCTTTTTATTTTAAGAAAATAAATAAATTAAGTTAGTATTAGGTTGTAAGTAATTTATTAATTATTTTTAGTAAATTTTTAAATTAATACTAAAAGTAAATGTAATCATCATGGTTACATATTTAATGTGATCATTGAAACCTACTTCATATTATATATATTTTAAAATTAAAGAAATTAAATATATTTATATAATTACCGCTCAATAAAAATATTTATTCAAAAGTATAACATTTTTAAATAGCATTAATATTAAGTACTTTAAGATGTGCAATACTATACTAATATGGAGTATTGTGAGTGGTTAGCAATTTCTTATATTATTTAGTAAATTAAAACATGTGGGATCTCATGTTGAAATACAATAATAACAGTATGCTATCTTTTATGCCTTGTTTGGCGTAAATTCTATAAACTATTTTTTGGCTCTCAGAATTGAAAAAGGAAAATTCTTCTAAGGGTGTTTAGATAAAAAAAAATAAAAAATTATTTGGGAAAAGTTAAGATTTGTAACTTCAAATAGTAAAAATGAAAATTTTTTGTATTAATATATTTTTATAATTTTTTTTAAAAAAAAATTAGTCTATTATGTAAATTTTTCATTTTTTTTTTTTACATACCAAATATGAGAATTTATAATTATTTATTTTCCATTTTTTTTCTCATTAAAATTTAACTTTCAAACATAACTTAAGTACTTTAACGATCATTTTTACTGTAATTATATAATTAAATAAAAATTATGCAGGGGAAAGAGAGGAAGAAAGGTATGGTACATAATGCATTGGATATTTGGGAGTTTGATATCATTATTTGGGATTATAAACATCTACACTGGATTAGAGGGTTACTATAAAAGAACATCAAAAAGTTCATCAACACTTTGGACTATCCTTTTCACAACACAAGTCTCTCTTATTGCTTTCCTTTATCTCTACCAAGACAAAAAACAACACTTGGAAAAGCAAGGACTTACTCTTCCCAACCTTGAACTTGCTCATGTCTCTCCTCATCCTCATAATAATAATAATAATAATATTAAGGAGCTCTTACCTCAACCATGTGGCAAGAAAAATGCTCTCATGAACTTGTTTGACTAGAATTAATTATGATATATATATTCTATATGGATATTTATATGGTAATGACTATTGTTTTATTTCTATGGTATGGATGTTTTTATAGCCATAGATAATAGATCAAATGGTAATAAATAAATAAGTGTATGATAATAGTTAATATTTGGGTTGTATCATCATATTAATATTCATATATTATTTTAATAATTTAATATTTTTATTGAGTATATGTAAATCTATATTAGTTAATGTGCACTCTCAAAAGTCTTACACATCAATGATTAGAAAAATGTTCATATACTATAAGAACAAAATAAGGGTATCTACAATAGAATTATTCTATATATCTATATATATAGTTTTGTTTGTTTTTCTTCTTCATCTCTATTTTCTTTTTGGTTTTTAGTATATTATTAGTTTAACAAACTCTTCATAAGTTTCCACTAATATATATTTGTGATAAATAAATGAGCAAGTAGTGTCTTAAAAAGGGAATTACAAGTTTGGATACCCAATATAAATATATAGATATATATATTATGATTGTTTATATTATGAGCAAGTAGTTGTAAGAGATATTTCGTTAATGTTTTAAATATTATGAATAAATTAAGGTGTTGAGGTTAAGATTCATAAATTTTCACTTTAAAATTTTTTATTGTTAGTCACAACAAAACTTGTGACTAAAAACAAAAACAAAAAATTGTAATTAATTATAAATCATAGATCGAGCGGCAAAAATTCTAAATAGTCTAATTAATTACTATCTAAAAGTTTTTTTTTTTATTTATAACTTGCCTAAATTAAGATTTCTTTTTGACAAGTATCACTTAAGAATATGCAATGATGACATTACTAACGGCGCATGATTCTCTTCAACCAGAATAGCTCATTGTTTAGTCAAAGTGCACGCTTATCGACCCATGGGCTATAATATAAAAATCGTGAGTCACGTAAAATACAACGACCCTTAGAAATTTACACAATTAATAAAGCTATAGCGAAAACTAATGACCTTTTGAGCTCGTAAAAAATACATAAAACACTTACATACATAAATTAAATTAAAAAACGAATTAACACACTAAATAATAAAAAAAATATAGACTAAAGTATTAAGAGCACTCCCATCTCATATCTCATGAACTAAAATAATTGAAAAGGTAAAAATATAAATATATATATATATATATATATATATATATATTGTTAAAAATAGGCTCCATCAAGTGAGCTAAAATAGCTCAATATTTTAGATCATGAATAGAGAGAAGCACTATTTATTCTTCAAATATTATTTTAATAGTTTCTTTATATTTTTTAATTCTTTTGCATTTACTATTTTTGGTTTATATAATAAATATATTAAAAAATTAAATATATAAATGATATAGAAAAATAAAAAATTTGATGTATGATATTGTTGACACAGTTTCTTGTCAATAGATCTAGCAAGATCGTACACGAGCAAGATGAACACAAGTAATGTAACACCCTAACTATCTTAGGCGTATTACGTGATTTTTAAACGTACTGTGCAGCTCGTTGCTAATCAACGAGGTTTATGGAAAAACGTGATTAATTAAAATTTTGCTTTTTCATTAAACTTATAAACCATTTTACAAAAAGTCTCGGGATCCCGATTTATAAAAATATTTACAAACGTTTTTAATGTTCAACTTTTACATCAAAATAAAGTCGTCTAACGACAGTTACAAAATCTCAGCCCTGCTGTCCCGAGGATCGTACGCTCCAGGCCTAACCGCCCCGACATGTACAATCTCAAATGCTCGGTCACGGTCCATCAGCTACAGCCTTGCCTTTACCTACACATGAACGTAAATTGTGAGTCGACAGACTCAGTAAGAAAAGCATACTAATATCATACATAAAACTGACTGCCGTGTCCAACACGATACTGAGTCCCGCTACTGCCATGTCCAACATGGTACTGAGCCACTACTGCCATGTCCAACATGGTACTGAGTTCTGAACGTTCATAGGGACGGTACTATTGACACGTAACAACCTGATCGGTCGAACCGGTCATACTCACATTCTTGGTCATACTCGGCTGTACCGACGTGTTACTATATCCTCACGATCGGTCGAACCGGTCATACTCCGCCGTCTTGGTCATACTCCGGCTCGTACCGACGGGATACGTCAATAGCACGGAACCACCAACCAAGTGTCACTGATCGGTCAAACCGGTCATACTCCGCCGTCGGTCATACTCCAGCCTGTACCGACGTGACAGGGTTGGATGGTTCGAAGCCAACATACAACTAATGTAATCTAATAGGCTTCCTACATGCTCGCTAAACATGTAATCTACATATGCATACTGTTATACTAATCTTACCTGGATTCCGATTTCGTGTGCGGCCAACCCGACCGGAACCGAAGCGAACGGCGGACATCGGCTCCTAAACCATAAAAATCACAACGCTATAAGTTGACACGCTAAATCACTTCCCGGGGACTAAAACTTGAAACTAAAAGTTTCCCTCTCGATAAAAAGCATGGCAAGACCCCTAAAAACCCAAAAACGAGGAAAACTAGTGGTTCGAAAAATCCCCAACCTAAGAATCGGTTGCCCAACCGAATTCGGCTCGGGAAATTTCGAACCCCCATCCGAATTCCGATGCTCAACCGAATTCGGTTCCTCGCGAGCAAGAAACATAAAATCTCATAACTTGACCAATTCGACCCCAATTGGTCCCAAACTTTCCAGACCTGTTCTAAATACCCTAAAGAACAAATCCAAGGCAACAAACCTACCCAGAAACCACAAATACAAAATTTGCCATTGGAGCTCAAGCTTTGAGTTCCAAACTCAAGCTTGAGCAAACCACCTAAACAAGCAATCAAACTAGCTTAAAACCCCTTAAACTAGCATAATATAACCTCTGCAAACTAACAGAAACATCCAGCAATAACACAGCAACATATCATAGCATTTCATCCAAAAATCACATATTTTACATAAAAACAACAAAGCTTTGAACACCCTATCTAGCATGCTTCAAACCACTCAATTAACATCACATAACATACTTTGAATCACATAATTTAACCATAAAAACACAGCAGCAAACTCAACTAGAAATCATGCATGCATCTCATTTTTTTCACATTTTTCTTAAGAAATTTAAAGAGAAGGAACTAGGGAACACATACCACAACAAGGGATCTCTAGAGTAGCAAATTAGGGCTTGAATCTCTACCAAAAATCCCAGCTTGAACCCCCAAGTCTCAGCCGAAATGCAAGAGGAAAAGAGAGAGAGAGTTTTCTATTTGATTTTTTCTAATTTCTTTAAAATTTGACTAAGTGATGGAATTTTGAGAAAAAGGAATATAACACATTTTATTTCAGCCAAATAATCACATAATTAATTATTTATTTTCCATTTAATAAATCATATAAGACAAAACACTAATGGGGCAAAAAGACCATTTTGCCCCTCCACCATAAAATCACATAAATCATACTAAAGGGGTATTTTTGGGACATTCTAAATTCCCGGCCATTCCCGACATTCCCAATGTCTAAAACCCGTCCCCAAAATACTAACATACTAAGTTGTGATTTCTACTGAGCCAAACGTCGCGTTCCAAAATACCGGACACCGGAAATGCGAAACATAAAAGCTACTGATAACATACTCATGCATATCTGAATTCCATAAATATCAATACTAAATTATTTAAATAGCTATAAATAATTTCATGATTAACATAAATAACTGCTAATTTCCAAATTAACCAAGCGGGCTTTACAAGTAATTATCAATCAAAGTAAATCGGTTTGTAGAAAACAAAATTAACGAGATGAACACAATGTTTTATAATGGTTCACCCCCTTTCAGCGATAATAAGTTAGTCAACTTTGAGTTTTATTAATCTCAATGCTTAAGAACAATTCTCCAGAGTTATGTTCTCTAAAAATTTAGTTCTCAAATGAGATTTTAGAGTGAAGGAAGGAGCGAATGTCAATGTAAATATTTTTTAGTTTGTATGAAACTAATTTTATTATTATTTGATATTTGAACAACATTTTTGTTAATTCTATTTTTGGCATATTTAATTGACAAAAATATTTTATTATTTAATGTATATTTCGGCTGGCATATATTTACTGTTTGATGTGCTTTAATATTCTTGGTGATGGAGTCAATTTTTCCTGTGAACCGGTATGACCTCATTCTATTACTTCATTAGTTTGATAAAATAATTTCTGATTATTCTTATGAGTTTGATTTTTTCATCAGGGACAAAGACAAATGGACATTGTGAATTCTAGTTGCAAAAATATCAAGGTTATTTTATTTTTCTGTCTTTTAATCAAAAAATAAAAAAAAAACAAAAAACAAAAAAAATACAAAAAAAAATACAAAAAAAAAGGTTCGTGATCGAGTAGTCAAGTGAGCTTTGTTAAAAATGTTGTTATTTTTTTTGTTATGTTTCATTATGTTCTTAGACACAATTTTTGCTCTTAAGTGGTGATTAGTGCTTTTGTGTCTTGGTGTGTTCTCTTGTTCCTTATTTGCAATTTTTTCTTTGGGGGGCATTTTCTAAAAAAATAAAAGAAAAAGGGGGGCACATTTTTTTCGAATCCTTGTAAATATTTTTCCTTTTATTTTTTTTTCATTTCTTGGAAACATGTTTTAATTGTATTTATTTAGAATGTTTCCTTTATTTGTGGAGATTTGGTCTTTTTGGTGTTTATAGGAAACTTGTTCTTAAATAATTAATTTTATTTTTGGTTTCCTTTTTTGGTGGCTATTTCGGATTTGGTGGGGTTTTTATTTCTTGGATTTTGTGGGAATATATGGTTTCCTTTTTTCATTTAAGGAAACATTGACCACATTTGAAAAACCTTTCTTTGGTTTCCTTTTTCTTTCCACACGTGGGTCAAAGGTAAGGAAGTTACCTTCCTTTTCAGTTTTTTTTATTTTGGGCATTTAAAATTGAAAGTTATATATTCTCAACTTCCCATAATCCCACGATCACCACTCTCTCTTCTCTTTTTATTTTTTCTCTCAAAGGTCTAACATTGTTCAAAGTGTAAGAGGGTTTGTGTTCTAGGGTTTCAAAGAAAAAATGGCCAAAACTAAGAATGCCCAACCATCCAAGAAGCCCACTCGTGGATCTGCGTCTGCTTCACCGGTGTCTCCGCCTGCGCCGCCTGCTCCAAAGAACCGAGCTTCTGGTTCGTCTTCTGCTCCGACGAAGTCTGCCAAGAAATCGAAGACCCAAGCTCGAAAATCAGTGGCAAAATTCTCATCTCCTCTTGTTGGTGCCTCTCCTGTTGCTTCTCCAACACCTGGGTTGGGTGATCATGATGAATCCCATTCATCCGATCACACATTGTCGAAGTCCTCTTCTTCGAATGGTGCTCCTAATGTCGACCAAGCTTTGGTGACTTTGCCCACGGTGAGTTCTCGAACAAGTTCCAAGGTTTCCACTCCTTCAAAGCCTGAAGTGGTTAAACCTAAAATTGTATCCAAAGGGAAAAAGGTGGTTTCTTCATCTTCAAAGGGCAAAAATCTCAAGGAGAATCCCCCTTCGGTCTCTTCCTCGGATTCTGAACCAGAAGAAAGTGAGGAGGATCATGATTCAGAGGGCTTGTCCGATTCAAGTGAAGAATTTGTGCCCAAAGATCTTCCTGTTGTTGATGATTCTAGATCCGAGAGTGAAGAACCAGAAACTGAGCCTGTCACTACAGAATCTGTTCCAGTCCCTCTTGCTGTTCCAAAGAAGGACAAAGGAAAAAGGCCCATTGTCTCTACAAATCCTGTTCTTCCTCAGAAAAGAAAGAGGCCCTCTGGTATTTCTCTTGATAACTTCAAGCCCCACTCTCATTATTTTTGTTATAATGATCATGCTAGAGATATGAAATTCTATGAGAATAGGAATTTTACTGTGGAGAAAAATTTTAATGTTATTGCTCATAAGCCTTTTGGAGTGTATAACATGTTGAAAGAAAGACAATGGGTAGATACCTTGATCGGTTTTGATGGGTATGTGGATAGAATTGTGAAGGAATTTTATGCTAACATCACTGATGAGTTTCTCGATGAGGACTCTTTCATGTTTGGCAAAGTTTTTGTCAGAGGACACTGGTATTCCTTTACTGTGAAGGATGTTGCTGAGGCACTCAATTTGCCTATGGGAATTGAGCCAACTGATGTGGAGTTTGATCGTCAAAAGGTGTTCGGTTATCTCTCTGGTGATAATGAAATTGAACTCTTCGACACCATGCATATGTCTCAACTCACCTATCAACATGCTCCTCTCATGAGGTTTGCCCTATCCAATTGGTTTCCTTGCTCCAATCCGGTAAATGTTTCAAATGAACTTGCTTTCTTTTTGTATAAAGTTTCAATTGGTGCTAAAATTGATTTGGCTGACATGATTTGGGAGCAAATTGTTTCTCTTGTGCTTTTTATTAATGTTTATTTGAACTTATGACTTTGTCCATGTTTGTTTTTGTTATCTTTGGCTCCTTGATAGACAAAAAGGGGGAGTAGTATTATTTTTTTGGATTCATTGAACTCTTTGTTACAACTCTGGACCCTTGGTTTTAGGGGGAGTTGCTTGTTTGTGGTTTAACACTTTTCCATTTAAAAAGTTGTGTTCTTCGGTTTGCAAGCTTTTCCGTCCAAAAAAAGTTATATGTTTTATGTGTTAGAGAGCTTTCATGCAGGGGGAGTATTTTCTATACTCTTGTATCTTTAAAAAGCTATTTGCTTTGGTTTCTAACACTTGATGCAGGTTTTCTCATAATAAAATGTTTTGTCAATCAAAGTGCCAAAGGGGGAGATTGTTAATTCCATTTTTGGCATATTTAATTGACAAAAATATTTTATTATTTAATGTATATTTCGGCTGGCATATATTGATATGGTTTCCATATTTGTGTAAATCAAACTTGAAAGGAAAGTTGTCTAGCTTTCCTATTTTTGGAAAAAAAGGTAAAAATGGTAAGTTTGGTTACCCATTTCGTTTTTATCTAACCAGCTGTGTAATCTGATCTTGTGTTGAGTTTCTCATTTTCTTAGATCAGGTTTCTTGAAGAGAAAACCGGAGCTAGACTTTCCTTTTCTATAAAAGGAAAGTTGTAGTTACTGCCCACGATTTTGTATGTACAGAAACGGAAATTCCTGGACTGATTGAAGAATTATTTTAGGGAAGTTTCTAGTGGGTTGAGGTCTTGTTCAGACTGAATGTAAGCTGTCTATGAGATGTATATTCATTATAAATACATCTTATAGTAGCTAGGTTTTGTATCTCTTTCATACACTTAGAATTGCTTTCATATCTTAAGGAAAGAGTGTCTTTGTTTAGTACCTCTCTTGGTACCTCTCTTGTATCTTTGAATTCCATTCATATCTTTAGAAAAGAGAGTCTTTGATTTGTAGAGAAGAGTTGTTCTACTCTTACTCTGTTTATTTGTTGTTTGTATTGTCTTGAGTCTGTATTCAAGTCTACAACGAAGAAGAACATCAGTGCACCTTCGGGAGAAGGGTATTTACAAGCTTTCGGGAGATTGCTTTTGAAGTCTTGCATCGGGAGGATACAAGCACACAACCTTCGGGAGATGGTTGTATAGGCTTTCGGGAGATAGCCTTTAAGCCTTGAATCGGGAGGATTCAAGCACTCTTCAAGGTGATCGAAGGGAGTTCGAGCACTTGGAGTTTTATCAAGATTCGGTTAGTAGGTGGAATACATCAAGCTTGCGGCATACAATAAGAGGGAGTCTATTTATGCATAAGTCAATTACTTTGTATTTTTGATACCGATCTAATGAATCTTATCTCTGGGCGTGGCCCCGTGGACTAGTAACAATCTGAAAGGATTGTTGAAACCACGTACAAAAATCTTGTGTGTTTTTACTTTTATGCACTGTTTGTTTTTCTGGGTTTCTCTGGAGTTACAGAGTTGCATTCTGTAACTACAGAAAACTGTTTTCAGTACCAGTTTTATTATTCCGCATTTAATTAAATAATCAAACTGGGAATATTAAAATACGGAATTTCAATTTTGGTGTTTTTATTTTAAATAACCAAGTTCTGACACACATATTATTCTATTGTTTTCATAACTGGTTTTTTTAAGTAACTAGTTTTCATAACTGTTTTTTTTTTGTTGTTGTTCATAATGGAGTTTTAAGTTTCAATTTTTTTTAGTTGGTTATTTTAGGAAACTGGTTTTTATCTGTTAATTTTTATTTTGGTTGCTTTAATAATTGGTTTCTCTCCTTCCACAGTTTTTTTTGGTTATTCTTTTATGGTTTTTCATAAAGTATCCAATCCGATTACGATCCAATCTAATCCAATCCGCAAAATGCGAATATCCACACTTAATATTATATATATATATATATATATTTTAAAAAAAACTATAAAATATATAATATTATTTAGAGTTATTTGCGGCATAACCTCCTTAAGTAGTCAGGTTTTTGCAACTAACCTCCAATTCTAAAATTTTAGTTGTAAAATCTCCTAAACTCGAGTTCTGTTAGCACTTAGCCCCTTCCATCCATTTTTAGCTGTTAACTGTCATGGTGGAATGCCCACGTGTACATAGTGTACACGTGACACAATTTTATTGGTCCACGTAAATAAAGAATGTTAGGGAATTAGGGTAATGAGAGAGAGAGGACGAGAAGAAGAGAAAGAATGTTAGGGAATTAGGGATTTTTTTAATTTTTATTTTTTTAAAATTGTTTTTTTAATTTTAAATTTTTTAATTTAAAAAAAAATTATTTTTTTATTATAAAATAATTAATTTTTTTATTTTTTTTAAATATTTATTTGAGTGGACTAGTAAAATTGTGCCACGTATACACTGTGTACATGTAGACATTCCACCATGGCAATTAACAGCTAAAAATGGATGGAAATGTTAAACTGCTAACAGAACACAAGTTTAGGGGTTTTTAGCGCTAAAATTTTAGAATTGGGGATTAGTTGTAAAAACCTGAACAGGAGGTTATGCCGCAAATTACTCTATTATTTAAAAAAAAAAAAAAAAAAAAAAAAAAAAAAAAAGAGAGAAACCTAATAATTTGTAAACCTAAATATGCATAATCTTCTACAGCCGTTCAACTCAAACCTAAACCAAAATTTTCTTCTCTTCATCACTGTCAATCTCTGTCGCCGTTCCACCGACCACCGATCACCGACCACCGACTAGTCTATCTCTTCAGTCCAGAACTTCAGTCGCCTAAGGGTTATCATTTGAAAGCAGCAGGGCTTGTTATTGAAGGTATTGAACAAAGTGCTGTTTATTGATTGCTTCCATTGTTTTTTAATTGTAATGTTTCAAAATGAGACATAATTAAATAAATATGTATACCTACGTCGAAGAAAGTTTCTTGATTGCTTGATCTTATGTTCAAATTCAAGGTTCACTTTCATTCAAATATTTTAGTACTAAGATATATGGATGATGGATAAAGAGCCTATAAAATCTTGGGTTCTCTACTCAGCCCAAAAGATGTTTCAGGGGTGTGTGTGTGGTTACGGGATTTAGTTCAAAGTCGTCAATTTCAATCTTGGGTTTACTCTTGATTTTATAATAAATCAGTTGTAGTAGACAAATGTTTTGGGGTTTAGTTGTTTAAAGACATAGCAGAAATTGAATTTTACATTGCAGTTTCATAGTACCAAGTTTGATTTAATCTATGTGCTGCATTAGAGATGTGGGTTTTTTATTACTTATTAATGGTATATTCACTATATTCCCCATTCAATGCTTATCTAACTTTAATCTCCCTTCTCAACCCGTACCTTGTTTGTTCTGGAAACTAGATTGTTACAAGTTTTGTGTCAACTTTGTTGTTATATGTGTCAAATAACTTAATATTAATATAAGCTTTAGGCAAAAAGGGCGTGTAATCCTAATTTGTTTATATGAGAGAAAATCTATGAAGCATTGGATTTGAAAATCGGGTATTGGATATGGAGCATTGGATTGGATTACAGATCGGAGATCGGAGAGAAACTTTGTCTGGTTGTTTGAGTTAGTTTTCTCAAGTTTTGATTCTCTCTGTTTTGCTGTGTAGAGTTGTTTTGCATTTGCATTGATATGGGAATTTGTTATTATTCATCCTATTCTCTCTCTTTTTGATAATAGTTTTATTTCTGTCGTAATTAGTTTATACTGTTAAATAGTACAGTTTTTAGATTGGTATTTGTTCCTATGTGTATATGTTATTATTTCATTACTGTGTTTAAGCTGTTTGGTGTTGATGATGATGATGATGATGAAGAAGTGTTTGGTGACATTGTGAAATTTGTCTTTAAATAAAATGTAATTGATGAAAAGTTACATAGAATAGAACAAACAATGTTGTGTTGTTGATTGGAGAGATAATTTGTGGTTGGTTTCAAATTTTATTTGCTGTTTTAATTGGAGAATCAAAATAGGCAATGCTTCTTCATTGGAGAAGAGATGATGATAATTTGAAGTTACCAATTAATAACAATTATGATTTGTTCATTTGCATCTCTTTAGCATTATTGTCAGCATTTGAGTTCAATTTTAATGTTGTTTTATATCATCAAGAACTTTTGTAAATTGTTTCCCTTTTTCTAGTGTCTTTACTCACAAATTTTGTGAAAAAGTTTTAATTTAATGAAAAGGAAAAAAAGTAACTTGAAAGAAAATTTGCTCTCCTGTTGAATTCTTCTATAGTATGAATGATTTTTTGCAATGTTAGGTAATAGACTCCATTGATGATATCTAATATTAGTATCAGGATCAAGATAAAAGCATTGGATTTCATTTCGTTTTGACTCCCCTTAGGTCTAATCATTTGAAACTCTAAAAATATTTTGGTATGTAATAGTTTTATGGTATATGAATTAGGTATTGGCTTGTTTTCGTTTAAAGATCTTCTTCCAGTAGTCTCTTCTTCACATCACATCTACAAATAATGTTCAAAAAGTAAGCATTTCTTTCTTTCCTTCCACTTTCTATTTAATCTATTTATTTGCTTTGTTGGATTGTGATGATTTTCATTTTGTTTTCAATGTCTTTGAAAGTAAGCAATTCAGAATTAATATGTTCCCTTAGTTCAAATTTTTTTTGGGGTTTTCATGTTTATGCTTAGAGATGAAAATCGGGTGAGTAATAAGCGGGTAATGCATCTCCCAATTTCGTTCCTCATTGGGTATAGGTACCCGTTAAGATTAAAACAATAAGAAAATACTGTAATGTAATTCAAAATGAAAATAGAAAACAAAACATTGACTTTAAAATAAACATACATTCTATCTATTAAACAACTTTTATTACACAATAAATTAGGAAAGATTAATAGTCAAGTTTGTAAGTATAGCTAATAACTTTAATACATAATAATAAGAAAACTATATAGAAAGTTTGAAAACTATATATCTAGGTCGAATATGAGGTGGGTAGTATTACTTCCGACCCCGCCACGAACTCGCTTCAGGTATATAAAATTGCACCCTACCCCCGTCTCATTATTCATTAATACATGTAATCCCCACTCCATTCAGAGTGGGTATACGTCCCCGCAAGTCGAATTTCCATCACTAAATTATGCTCTAGTTGAGCCAAAGCCAAATGAGTAAGTAATTTTAGATATATATATATGTGTGAAAATTGTTAGATAAGGGCATCATTTTGCTTTTATTATGGTGCATTTCTTATTTTCTTTATATAAAGAAATTCTAATTTTTTTTGTATATGACTGTATACATCATGGTGATGCAATATGGGTACAACTAACGATTCTGAAATTTATTTTTCATCTATGGGGTGGCTGCCTACTATAACTATAGTGTAGACTGTCGTATCAAAAAATTGAAATATTGTGTTTATAGGTACTAAAAACAGAAAACACTCATACGGGAGAGTAAAAGTGATGCCCACACCTAAGAAGCTTCCCATATATATATATATATATGAGTCCGATGGACACAGCCTTTGGACTGAAATTTTTGAGTGGGGGTGCAAGTTATTGCCATAAATTGATAGTAGGTATGGAAAAATGAGGGTATACTGAACAATGGCCCTATGAAACATAAGTTGGGTTTAGACTTGGTTATGTCTTGAGCGGTTAGAAGTTTCAGTATTGTGTTTAGTTCTGCAATTGTAGTCCATAGGTAAGTTATTATTATTATTGGAAACTCGAGGCTTAATATAGTTTTACTATTTGATGTTTGTAGATTTTCCTCTGAAGATGTCTCTGCACAAAACCAGGTGAAGGCATCTGTACAGCGCAGAATTCGGCAAAGTATTGCAGAAGAGGTAACTTTCTGTGTCAGTTTATTTAAGTTCAAACAAGTATTACTATTACATAAGTTTTGATTCATGTGTCTGTATTTATTTTCGCTTTCATTGCTGCCCCTCCAGTAAATATAGATTTTTTAACACTTAGTTGATTTCAATTTCAGTATCCTGGACTTGAACCTGTGTTGGATGATTTGCTTCCGAAGAAATCTCCTCTGATTGTTACCAAATGGTTCGTCACACTCACTCGGTTGCTCCTTGCTTGTTTTCATTCAAAGAGAAGAGAACTTTGTAGTCTGAACTTTCTTTTGCATCTAACATCCCTCTTAACTTTGCAGTCAAAACCATCTAAATTTGGTTGTGGTAAACAATGTTCCACTGTTTTTCAACATTCGTGACGGCCCTTATATGCCGACCTTAAGACTTCTTCATCAATGTAAGAATTTCCTGCTTGCAGAACAATAAATTAAAATAATGATGACACTATAAATACTTCCTAATAAATTGGTGACACTGTGAAACTCGTGCTGTTTTTTTTTTAACGAAACTTCCACGGGTCAGTTTGGCAAATGATTCTATTATAAGTACCAGTCTTTGGCTAGTCTGTAGATTTTCGCATTTGAGTCCAGCGGGAAGGGGGTTATTAAAGTCCTTACTCTTATTCACAAACCAATGACAACTTTGGTACAGAGTGTGAAATTAACCAAATAGGCAGAAGAGATAGAATCTAACTTTGCCCCAATTTGAAATGGATCTTGGTCTTTTTTCAGTTTGATTTTCATTTAATAGTGGGGTGTTCCTGAAATTCCTGTTTTTCTGTTTGTAGCTTAAATACATATTGGGGTGTTACTTTTTTGCACATAATTAAAGCCTTTACTTGAAAAAATTATGGGATCTTTGAGAGTTTGGCAAAAATATGGAAAGAGTTTATGCTTTGTTATTGATTGAGTTTAGCTTTACTATTGAGAGGGAAATTTTCAATGCAGACAATAAGCTGTGTTAAAAAGTAAATCAGAATCGTTTTATTTTATCTCCTTTACATAATTAGGAAACTTAATCAGGTAACAGGTGTATGAGAATCATTACCATACAAATGACTCCCATTCCTCTAGATATGATAATAAAGCCTTTTTTTTTCTTTCTTTCCCTATATATATCATTCTTATTTCTTATTACTGGTATTCTCCACTTGATTTCAAAACCCCAGAAGAAGATGATAGGGATTTCCTACCATTTAGTGTGTAAACAGTGGCAAATCAAAGGCAAGATAGCCAAACAGTACCAAAGAGAATTATAATAGCTATTATATTGATGTTACAGTGACAAAGATAACAAGCTTGCTGGGTATTCGAGAGACCCAGCTCTCTCCCAAGAGCAAAAGGCTCATTTAACTAAAATCATTCACACCCTTTTTCCTTCACTATTGAGTCCTATATATAATAACAATACCCTTATTACAATTACACTTATGCCCTTTTTATTTAATATCCCAATGCCTATCAATACCGGCCGTCCGAAAATCACCTTGTCCTCAAGGTGATGGAGATCAACTTGTAACAGCAGTAGGTGCATCCCGTGCTCACCCCTTGTCAAAGAACCAAGCCAACAAATGCAAGGTGTTCGAGTCATGAGAAAGACGCCACTGCTTGCGAGTCTACCTCGATCAAAAAACCAGCTGAGCAAATTAATATTTGCTCTCTGGGTGTACAGAACAAGTTGAAAGAGGGCCACTGATTTTTGCCCAAAATGCCTTGTCTTGCCCCTGTCGAACACCCAGAAACAACCCACTCCAGTAGATAAATGAGAAAAACAAGAGATATACCCCCAAAATCCATAGATGTTTTTCAGAAGGGACACTCCAAGATCTATTTCTTTTTGTTGGTGCCTATCAGAAGATTCATGCTATGCTTTCCTATTATTTGTTCTGCAGATCCAAATATAATGAAAAAATTACAAGTTGATAGGGGAGCAATAAAATTTGTTCTAGCTGGTGCAAACATTATGTGTCCTGGTCTTACATCTCCTGGGGGTGTTCTGGATGAAGAAGTCGGTTCAGAAACTCCTGTGGTATGAATTTTACATAATTATTCGCTATTTTAACATTGCGAATATTTCCATGTTCTGATAAATTTTTGAAGTCTGAGGTTCTTACCTTAAATCTTAATACTTTCAGGCCATAATGGCTGAAGGAAAGCAGCATGCTCTTGCAATCGGTTTTACGAAAATGTCTGCAAAGGATATGTAAGTTAATCTCGACCGGATTTATGGGCTGTTAAATCATTTTAACTGACCAACCTTGTGAAATGTTGCTATGCTATAGTTTCATTTCGTCGCATATTATTTTTTTCATTTACAGAAAGGCAATCAACAAGGGCATTGGAGTGGACAACATGCATTATCTTAACGATGGTCTTTGGAAGGTAAAAAATGAAACTCAAATTTCAACCTCTCTTTATCTTATTTGATATGTTTCTTTGTAAATTTTAATAATAGAGTGATTTTTATTATATTACTAAGCAGATGGAACACTTTTCTTAGATTGAGAATTTTGAAATGGAATATTGACATTCACAAGATCAGATGGAACAAAAAAGAAAAAGAACTTGTTTGATGAAGCTCTTATAATTCCATGGATTCTCTTTCTCTTTTTTTGGGGGTGTTAGTATTATTCTCAAGAGGTATCATCTTGGCATATATATATATATATATATCTATATATGTATATATTTTGATGAGGCCTTCTTGAAAGTTGGTTAATGTTTTTTCCTTCTTTCCTTTTCTTTTATGATAATATGGAGTTGAACTGTTTATCTATCTATATTTATATCATGTATAAAAGAGAGAAGAGGACCATTTTTTTTTTTTGGCATTTTGTACCTAATTTTAACATACATATATATACATTATATGTTAAAAAATGGATTTTTAGAAAATTATGAAGAGTAATTTGCGGCATAAATACCTAAGTTTAACTTCCAGTTGCAAATAAATACCTAAGTTTATTTTTTGTTGGTACCTGATTGTTAATTGTTAAGTAAATTGCCACGTGGTAATTCTTAATTGGTCCAAGCCATTAAATTTTATTTTTTTAAAAAAAATTAATTAAAGTATACCAATAAGAAAATGACACGTGGATAATGACATAATATTTTAACAGTTAGGTACCTACAGAGTTCTAAAAATATAACTTAGGTATTATTACCGCCAAAAATTAAACTTAGGTATTTATTTGCAACTGGGAGTTAAACTTAGGTATTTATGCCGCAAATTACTCAAATTAGAGTATGAATAGATTAAGATGATAAAATCAAGATTTTAAAGTTTGTTGTATACTTGACTTGTATACATATCGAAATAAATACATGTGTATGAATAGTATAGAGTTATGTAGCAAAATAAACGACATAATACAAATGACTATGTTTAAGGTGAGTCTATACTTACATTTCCCATTGATTTGATAGGCCTTTTATTTATTTTGGCATTTAAAGAGAGTTGATTTGATAAGCTTGATATAAAATAATATTGTTTTTCATGTTGAAGAAACATAATATAATGTAACAGTAATTGCAACGTTTAATAACCGTCTGTATTTTTATGTATTATAATTCATAAAAATATTAAAAGAAATTTATAAATTTTTTTAGAAAATATTTGGATGTATAGATATACTGTTATTTGTTTTGGTATCTAAAATAATTTTTTAGTCAATTTTTTAATATTTGTTTTGTATCTAAAATAATTTTTAGTCAATTTTTTTTTATAGTTATGTATGTTTTAGTTATTTAAGACAACTTTAAATTTTTTTAAGAAATTGAGATAAATTTAACACGTTGAAAATGGTTGTACACATGATTATTTTATTTTATAAGCATGTGAAATAAACTGTTTGGATATTTTTCTCTATATTGTAAATTATTTTGAACTTCTTAAAAATATATATGTTATCTTAATTAACTATGACGTACATGAATATAAACAAATAGGCATAGAGTGCATCAAAACATTTCTTTTAAGAAGCATCCAATTCTCTTTTTTTTTTTTTTTGGTATTTATTTTGTTTAATTTTTTCTATAAAATAACCTTTTAGAAAAAAAAAAAATCTTATTTTTGTAAACTTATACCTTAAAAATCATAAAAATGAAAATTCTCCTAATAAATAGGGATAATTTAAAAAAAGAAAATACAAAAACAACAAAAAAAAAAAATTACAAAGATACAATTTGTACGAAGTTTTTAATATTTTTACGGTTCTTTAGATTTTATTGACGTAAAATACAGTTTTTTCATGTATTTTTTATGTTATACTCTTGTTATTTTATTTGTTAATTTTTAGTTATTTGTATATTATTTTTTAGGCTGTTTTCTTGTTACGTTTTTTTTTTTTTTTGTATTTTTATAAAATACCATAAAAATGTAGAAAAAATAAATAAACGTAAAAATGTAAAAAATCATTAAAAAAAATGGTATTTTATGTAATTATCGCTAATAAATAAAGGAAATTACATTGTATACTCATTTTACTTTACTGTTTTAATTTTCATCTTCATTTTCATATTCTTTAAGATATACCCACTTTTATAAATGATGTCTTCCTTAGACCCATTAAATTAATGTAAATTATATAATACACTTAAGTAGAGATTGAGAGTATATTGTGTAATCTACTCAAAAAAGTGAGTATATTTTAATAAAATATCATATAAGGGTATTTATGATTAATGGATACAAAAGAGGTATTTATTTTTTTCACTTATCCTTAATAAACATAAAAGAAATTATATTGTATACCCATTTTACTTTATTTATTTTAATTTTCACCTTTATTTTTATATTTTTTAAGATATATCCACTTTATGTTTCCATTATACCCTTTAGGTTAATATAAAATATGTGCTAGACTTAAGTAGAGAGTGAGAGTATATTGGGAAATCAACTCAAAAAAAAAAAAAAAACCTCAAAAAAGTAGGTATATTTTAATTAAATATAATATGAGGATATTTTTTATTAATGGATACAATAATTATTTTTTAACTTATCCCTAATAAATAGGGGAACTTTCAATTATATACTCAATACTAAAATTATGTAGGAAAATTCTACAATGCACCCGTGAAAATGGATATATTAATGCACCCCTATCTGTTTTAGTATCCGAAATAATTTTTTAGTCAAATTTTTTCTCATGGTCATGTCCGTTATAACTATTTAAGACATCCTGCAAAATTTTAAGAAATTTGGAAAAGTTTAACATGCCGAAAACTATGTTCAAACAGTGTATTGCACGTTTGACTATTTTATTTTATACGCGTGTAAAATCGACTGTTTGAATATTGTTTTGTATATTGTAAATTATTCTGAATTTCTCAAAATTTTGTAAGATATCTTAAATAGCTATAACGTACATGAATATGAAAAAAAAATTAGACTAAATTTTTTTTTTCTGAATGCCGAAATAAGTTAAGGGTACATCAATACATCCCTTTTAACTTTCATACTTAATATAAAATAATATATATCTACATTCCAATTCTTTTTCCGTCTAAGCTTTTTTTTTGGTTTTCTTTTTTTCCATTACGTGAAAATCAGCTACTTTTTTATTTTTTTTCTTCTTTTATTGCTTTTTATTCTCTCGGACTATTTTTTTTTAAAAAAAAAGCTATACCAACATAACTATTTATTTTGGTTTTGGTTTAAAAAGTAATACTATAATAACTTATTTTTTTAAAAAAAAAAATACTCATGTTAATATCTAAAAAATATATATTTTTCTACTTACATGTAACTTTTTTTTTTTTTTTTAAGAATAATAACTAAATTTTAAACTCAAATATTTTTTTTATATATTTATTTTTATCTTTTTTCATTACAATTTTAAAATTAAAGAATAATTATATTGTTAATTCTTCAAGTTCAAAATTGGCATCATCTCTCTATTTATTTTTGAAGATGTTCATTTTATTATGTAGAACCCACAATTTTTTACCATCATCAGATAATATATTCAAAATCAAAAACAACATTTCAGTTTCTTTTATAATTCATTATCAAACAAGAGTAATTAAATATTAAAATTAAGTATGTATACTAACTAATTAATAACTTTATTATTTGATACTTAAAAGTTATTTGATAGTATCTAAATAAGTCTATTTTATCGAATAATTTTAATAGATCTTTTGCAAAATTTATAAGGAAACTAAATAGTATCTTAAACATTAGTTTTATTACAAAACTTTCTTTTAGCTACCATTATGTTATATTGTTGTTTAAAATATTTTACATCAATGTTTTTTAGTAATAGTTTTATTACTTTTAATCAGGTATAATAAAGTATAAGCATTTATCCTATAACTTATTAGTAAAATTAGTATATATAATTATTTTTAAAAAAATATAGCATATATAATAATTTTTTCATAATGTAACTAATTTTGTGATGTTTAAGATATTATTCAATTATTTTATGAGGTTTTTTTTTTTTTTTTTTTTTTGAAACATACCAAAATATCTATATTATATAGATTTGTTTTAAGTATATCATTTTGTAACTTTCAACAAAAAAAATAATAAACTTTTTAAAGTAATCAATAAAGTTGATTCTCTCATAAATTATTTTAGAAACTTAACAAACTTGTTCTACAAAATAAATTTATGTAGAATACAATTGGTATTTTTAAATATGAAATAACAAAATATTATTTGCTAATCCAATAAAAATAGTTAAATTTAAAATTTTAATTATTTTTGTTAACTAAATTTAAAAGAAACTTAAAAGTTACTTTTAATTTTTAGTATTTTTTCGTTGACGGCGAAAAAATATATGCTTCCCACATGTTAAAATGATCACCTCAAAAAATAGATTGTAACAATATAATTTTAAGCTCAAACAATGACTAGAAATTTTTTTAAACTTTTAAGAGAAAAAAAAAAAAGAAAAAGTAATAATAATTAATTTGGTAAGCTTGTATACACATTTTCAAACAAAATTAAAAAGACCTATATTTTGCACAATTAAATAGTCACCTGTAATATTTATTTTAAAATTAGTGAGCGTAAATTTTTCTAATAAATAGGGAAATTTACAAAATATTGAAATTTGGGTTAATTTTTACAAAAATATTGTCACATGGAAATTTTTTCAAAAATACTGTGTTTTATAAAACACCAGTAAAACACGAAGCAGTATAACTCAAAACAACAGTTAAACACTAGTAAAACACCAGTAGAACACCAGTGAAAACTTAACACAGTATACTGCAGTATGAAACTTATAAAAAAACATAGTAAAAAAGTAAAAAATACCGCCTGACAGTATTTTTGTGAAAAAATGGCAAAAGTTAGTATACCATCTAAATTTCCCAATAAATAAGCATAAAAGCCCAGCCCAGCCCAGCCCAGTTCGTAGCCCAGTCCAACCCAGCCCATAAGACTTGATTCGAGGGAGAGACTGAGAGAAGCAAAAGCATCAACCAAACAAACAAACAAACAGACAAAGATCAACAATGGCGGACCAAAACCCCAACAAGAAGAGAGTCATCGTCGAATCCTTAGGATGGCTTACGGAATCCTCAATTATGCCCAGAAAACACCGCGCCATCGCCGGTGTCGGAGCTTCCTCTATCCTCGACCTCAAGGCCCAGCTCTACCACTCCCAAGAGGAAGCTAAGAAAGCCAGGGACCACTCCGCTTCAGATCCCCATTTCCAACGCCCCAAAAAGAAGATACCTTCTCATCATCCTCTCTCCGCCGCCAAGAACTCTGGCGTTGAAGCCCGTGCTTTCAAGTACGTTACTCTATTTTCATTTTTTCGATTCAATTTTTGTTGGTTAGCAATATATGCAAACTATTGAGATTTGTCATTCTGCAATTAGCTATTTGGTACTCGTTTTTATGATCTTGCTTGTACAGATTTGAACTTGCTTGAACAATTATGGGTAGAAAATTCGCCAAACTAACCACATCGAATCGAATTTAAACTCTGATTTTGTATGCCGTATATGCTATTTTTTTATAATGCAATGTTAAATTTTGATTCATATCACAATTTTTATGCAAATAAACATAGTACTTATTAGAGTATGATATATGATTCAATTACAGTGTATCAAGCGGTCCGTACATTCTGATATGAGAATGACATGATTTGTAGTGACTAACCCTAAAATATGTTTGATATGAAGAACCAGCTGGTACACAACTAAAGAAATAACAGCAAGAAACAAATATAGGAATATAGATGAAAATGGATCTGGAATTGATATTACTAATAATATTGGAGAATTACAGTGATAAATCTAGACAATTCGAGAGGCCTAGGTCCTCTCCATGATGTAATATACTCACCTATTTATACTATTCTATTCCCACTCAAATACTATCCTTTTAATAAGTTAATTACCCTTTTGTTTAATCATTGACTTAACTACAATGATTTGTAGTGACTAGAACTTCAGATTTTGTGGGCGCAAACCATATGCTTGATCGGTTTGAAAATTAATAAGTTAAACTAAGCCAAGATGTTGAGTAGCTGCAGAGATAGAGGAGAGAAAAAACGCTTACAATAAGTAAACTGCCTTCACTGTAGGAAATTTGTCTCTTTCCTTGTTTTGTTATTAGTAAGTAATAGATGATAAGATAATAAATGGTTCAAACAAGCATAACTGCTTTCTAATCATATATTTTAGTTTCTTTTAGGAATCTTCTAACTTTTTTTGGACATTAAGATTAAGTTGTCTTGCTTCTAGATGATTAATTTTTGTTATTTGACCAATAATTAGAGACAAGCTTGAGCTGAAAGCAGTTAAGGATGGATCAGCTAGCTATGCTGCATTAGAGAAGAAGGCTGAATTGTATGAGAAGCTAATGAGGGGAGAATTGTCTGATGAAGAAGAGAAAGAGAAGTATTCTGTGAATTTTTTTGCCAAGAGGCTTGACGATGATGAGTCACAGAAGATTCAACAGCCTCAATCTTCTGATACACTAGCAATGGAAAATAAAGATGCTGACAATGATGATTCTTTGCTGTTTAACATGAAACCTGTGGGACTTGGCCGAGCAGCCTCAACAATGGACAATAATGAACACAAGCGTTTTGTAAGGTACGCGTTTAAAGCTATTTCTATGCACTAGTTTATTTGGTTGTATGCATTTCTTTAAAAAAATTTAGGGATTCTTCATATATGAATCAATGACCTATAATGGTTCATATTGTAAAACACTCAGAAAACACAAGAAACAAATTACATAATGCAGTACCAATTTCTAACAAAGTCCGAATATAAAATATTTTTGAATTAGTTTACATTGAACAAGCACAGCCACCCAAATCCTGATCTTCCCCGATAACTTTTACCCAGATTCTTCTTCGTTATCAATTATTCTCTTATTTCACTCTAGCCACGATTCCCACCACCTTCCAAAGCTGCTGCTTTCTTTGATCACCTTGTAATAAACATATATAGAATGTCTATGCATTCCCCATTCCACGCTGAAATTATCGCTTTGAACTTTAAACCTTAACAGAACGAACAATGAAGGAATATATTTTCTCTGTTTGATTTACACAACATGATGGATTATTGTTGGTTTTGTTCGCTGCATACCATTAAACATCATTGTATTACTATTATTTTGAAAAGTGATCGGTTAATTTATTATTCAGATGATACCCTTTGAGAATAGCTCAATTTTGTAGGTGTTAGGATAGACCTGACTACACTCTGTCTATTATTTTATATCAAGCATAAAAGTGTATGGTTAATAAACTTGATGAGCGATTTCGTATTCGATTGGAAACTCGATATGTGAAAATAATGTTTGATGTGGGGGGGTTCCTCCAGGGAAGTACATCAAGAAGCAAATCAAGCAAGAGAGAAGGCATCTGAGCTGAAATCACGAAGAGAACAACAGGTGAATGCTCGTCGGGAAAAACTAAAACAGGCCTATCTTCGAAAACAGTTAGACAGGAAACTGAAAGCTGCATCAATCCAATCCAGTTCTGACAAAACATGATATATAAGATGAGGAATTCAGGATGTACTACCAGCAATCTTAACAGTTTTTAGTATTACACTGTAACTAATTTCTTGTACAGATATATTATGGTTTAGGAATTAACCAGAGTTATGAATTGAATTTAGATTATAGTTTTTGCTTATTTTGTCTATGAAATTTAATGTAGGGAAAAAGCTAAATGGGGGAGTATGGAAAGAAACCCATTACTTGGAATGGAGGTAGGAATTCAACAATTTTTTTTTAAAAAAATAAGAAATTAAATTAAATTGATCAAGTAGATTTGTTAGACTATTATTGTAATTATTATTATTTAAAAAAAACAAATAAAATTAAGAATGTGTGTATTGAAAATTAAAATATTACTATTATTTTTCAAAAGTAAAAATAAATAAAATGAAAATTAAAGGGAATCGACTCTGCTGGGGATCGAACCCAGAATCTCTGGTTCCGTAGACCAGCGCCTTATCCATTGGGCCACAGAGTCAATTTGATAGGTAAATATAAGACGTGATTTTATCACAAAGTAGTTTTGTTAAGTAAATATATTATATTTCAAAGAATATTATATGATTATTCCATTATACATTCATTCTTCTTCTAAAAATAAAATTAAATTATCCATCTATTAGGGTTGATCATAAAATAATCAATCCAATTCGCAATTAAATTGGATTGGAAAATAAATATGTACTTGTGTAGATTTGATATTGATTGACATGTAAAAGTAATTAATTCAATTGACTCCGCACATATATTCTATTCTTATTATAAGAAAAATATAGTTGAATAAAATTGAACATTTTTTATACATACAATTTTTTTTTTCCTTTAATTATTATTTTTTGTTCTATTTATTTAATTAGTTGTTGCCTGTTCGAGGTATATAACAACAATAATTTATTTTATTTTATTTTTATTTATGTGAGAATATTTTTTTAATAAATATTAAAAAGTAACAATTCCAAAATAACTAATTCAATCCACATTTTTGTTGATTGGATCTAAAATATTAAATCTACACTTAGTACGAATTTGATGAATTGTAAACAAAATAGTATGGATTAAATTAGACGAACGCCTCTAACATGTATTACTAAATACACATTTAAATAATTGGTAACATATTTTGAAGAAGAAAAAAAATATAATAATCAACAGTTATTAATTTTTATCTTTGAATTACAATATATCAAATGACTCTGTGGCCCAATGGATAAGGCGCTGGTCTACGGAACCAGAGATTCTGGGTTCGATCCCCAGCAGAGTCGTATGCCATTTGTCTTTTATATTTTTTACTTTTGAAAATAATAGTAATAAGAAAAATAAAACTAAATAAATTCACAATAAAACTCAAAGTATTAATCTTGTTTTTGGTTCTTTTCCTAATTTGTTTCATTTTTTAAAATTATAAATGTTTGTTTTGTCTTGTGTAACATACACAACCAATTATTTATCAATCTATTTAGGTTAATTAGGATTTTTGCCCCCTGAACTTTAACATGTACCAAATCATGCCCTGAACTTTTAAGGCCATTGAAAATACCCCCTGAACTATTGAGATTGTTGGATTTAAGGACTTTTGTCTAATTTTATTCAAAGTTCAGGGGGCATGATTTGGTACGTGTCAAAGTTTAGGGGGCAAAAATCTTAATTAGCCATCTATTTATATAATGTTGGAATATAAATAACTAAGATTGATACTTTTTTTATGCAGGGGCCGACTGGTTTGTCTACCGAAACAAATATGGTGTTAGGTGAGGTGGATTTATTTGTAGATATTAAAATTCATACTGATTATTGAAAAATGGGGATGGGGTTGTGACATCTAGTCCTAATGGTCATGTCTTCTTCTTTAGTGTATTTCTGAATGTAGGGTCTTTCAAAGTATTAGCCTTGTTTTTGGTTCTTTTCCTAATTTGTTTCATTTTTTAAAATTATAAATGTTTGTTTTGTCTTGTGTAACATACACAACCAATTATCTATCAATCTATTTATATAATGCTGGAATATAAATAACTAAGATTGATATTTTTTTCGCACAAGGGCCGACTGGTTTGTCTACCGAAACAAATACGGTGTTAGGTGAGGTGAATTTATTTGTAGATATTAGAATTCATATTGATGATTGAAAAATGGGGATGGGGTTGTGACATCTAGTCCTAATGGTCATGTCTTCTTCTTTAGTGCATTTCTGAATGTAGGGTCTTTTGAGCCTCACGTGGTGAAGGCCAAGGCTTTGCTCCATAGTCTCTCACTTTGCCTGTAATTGGGATATACGTCTGAAACTGTTTGCTCAGATCACTTGCGTTTGGTCCTTATGATTAATAGTCAAGACATTCATTTCAATGAGTTTGATATTATACTTAATGATATTGTTCATATTTAGAATTCTCTTAGTAGTATTTTTTATCTCATTGTAAAAGGTCTAAAAACCTTACGGCTCATTCATTAGTTAAGTGGACTCTTAATTTAGACGAATCACGTATTCAATGGTCGTGCCTCCCTATAAATTTAGTTGTTTAATTTTCAAGGCTCCTTTATACTTGACCCATTTTTGGCTTGTGCCTTGGAATTATTTCGTTTTGAAAAAAAAAAATTAACAAAAAATTAGAAAACTAGATTAAATAAAAATAACGATAAAAGCAAAATGTGTGTTACAATAACATCAAATGACTCTGTGGCCCAATGGATAAGGCGCTGGTCTACGGAACCAGAGATTCTGGGTTCGATCCCCAGCAGAGTCGATTCCCTTTAGTTTTCGTATTTTTTTCATTTTATTTTATTATTTTTCATAAAAATTTAGTAAGAAAAAAAGAACCTACGTGTCATAATATTATATTTATCACAACTATATATTAATATCATTTTTCCTTCTTTTCTTTCTCTTTTAGCCTAAAAGCACAAGCACTGTGATTACTAGAAGAGCTAACATCATGATTGAATACAAGGTTGATTTACAAGTGTCACTATATTACTATACACTTCAAAACCAATAAATATATAAATGAGATTGGACACAAGTTTTGCCTAGCACTTTTAGACGGATCATCTGGCAATTGATTAACGATACTTTTTAAAAAACTATTACATTGAATTATATGAGACTCGATACTTAATTGCATTAATAACGATATTAATATATAGGAGAGTGTTAGATACTTCTGGACACTAGTATCTTTTAGTATTTTTGATATATAAATAATGATCATTATTATTGGGTACCAGTAGTATCTAGTACTTTTAAACATGTCGTCTTGTTATTGAGTATCAGTGTTGTCTAGCACTTTTTAGACGTATCGTCTTGCAATTGATTAACGACACTCTAAAAGCTATTACATTGAATTATATAGGACTCGATACTTAATTGCACAAATAGCGATATTAATACATAAGAAAGTGCTAGACAACACTGGACACTCGTATTTTTTAGTATTTCTGATATATAAATAATAAGCATTGCTATTGGATACCAGTAGTGTCTAGTCACTATAAACATGTTTTCTTGCGATTGGCTAGCGATACTCCCTAAAATTTATTACATTAAATTATAGGGTAAATACCATTTTGGACCCTGTGTTTTGCAAAAGTTATCAATTGGACCCTCTGTTTTGTTAAATGACAAAATAGACCCTATATTTTCTAAAATGGTATAAATAGGACCCTGAATTGATTTTTTGTCAAAATAAAATTTAATTATAATCCGATCTAAAAGTGTTATGACAAAATTATTTACATTTTCTGTATTTGTTCGTATTACGAATTGTTTTCAAGTTGATTATATTAAAAAAAAAAAAGTTGTCAATAATTAAGTTCAGTGTCCTATTTTTACTATTTTAGAAAATACATGGTCCATTTTGGCATTTAACAAAATACAGGGTCCAACCGGTAGCTTTTGCAAAACACAGGGTCCAAAATGGTATTTACCCTAAATTATATAAAACTCAATACTTAATTAGACTAATAGTAATATTAACACATAAAAAAAATACTAAATAACACTAGTACCTTTCAATATTTCTCATAAATAATAAAAATATGGGTTTAAGACCTCATTATAATACTTGATTACTTATATTAGTGCCGTTACATAGTTTTTTTTTTACAGCTGGGAAAAAAATTTAAATGAGAAAAGCCACCACCCTTCAAATGATTTTGTTTCTTGTTTAACCAACATAATATTATAGCTTATTTCCCATTAACTCTTCCTATATAAGTTTTGTTGAGTAGTCTAATTTTTCTTCACAATCAAAAAACACACTCACAAAACTCTTCTCTAATATCAACCAATTCAACCTAAAAAGTTATGGAGAGTTACAAAGTGACTATAGCTTTCACTATTGTACTTCTTCTAACTATGGCCACTTTCGAAGCTGCTGCGGTGGAAGTTGAAAGTGTCGGAGCAATTCCACCGACACCGATGCAAAGCTGTGCGAAAGCATTGGGTGTTTCGGTTGCACTTGCAGCCATGGTTTCACTACTTGCTTGGTTCTTCTAAACTTTGATTGTTTGATTATTTGGTGCCTATGTTCTCACTTTTGTTGAGTCTCTCAAAAATCTTATATTTGTTGTCAATGTATAATTACTTTTCCCATTCTCATCAAGATCATAAGCTAATGAAGTTTAAATAGAGGTCTCTATCTATATAATGACAAACTTAACATAAATCTTTGGCTTTACATGACATGATTAATCATAAGGGTAAATTGATTTAATAGTCTCTAATATATTTAAGCCAAAATATAAAGGATCTAATAGTTCTAATTTCCCCAATCTTTTGCTTCTTTTTTGTACTAATACTAATAACTACTAGTCAATTAATGTGACAACTTAAGTTAATTCCTATTACTATGATTATCAATCCAAAAAGGGCACAAAAGACAACTTAAGTTGTTCTTCTTCATGCCAAGAGTTTTGGACTCAAGTATTGTAAAAGTTATCGATTGAACTCTCTGTTTTGTTAAATAATAAATTGAACTTTGTATTTTTCAAAATAGTACAAATAAGACCATAAACTCAATTTTTAACAATTTTTATTTTAATATAAACAAATTGATGGCAATTACTAGTACGAACAAATGCAGAAATCGTAACTATTTTTATTATAACATCTCTAAATCGAATTATTATTAACTTTTATTTTGTTCATAGTACTATTTTTAAATATACAGAGTCTAATTTATCATTTAATAAAATAGAGTGTCTAATCAATAACTTTTGCAAAACACAAAATCTAAAATGATATTAAGTACTAACCCATGATTAAATGAAGAAGAAAAAAATCTTACGGTTTTCTCCATATTTTTTTTGGCAATTTAGTACCAAATTGGCTAGCTTTTAATCAATATAAAAAAGCTTCCCAAGCTTATATTTTTCTGGAAGTATGATATACATCATATGCCAAAATAATGGTACAAAGTAGAGAACAAGCAACACTAAGATTTTCAAAATACTCCTCTGCCCAAAACCAAGTTTGGAATTTAAAGACAAAACATTAGATTACCGCTGCTTTATGGAACCGAAAAGATCCTCATAAGAACGCTTGGGAGCATCATCGCGTGCAACAATCTCCACGACTTTGTAGTTTGCTTCGGGATGTATTAATGCCTCAACAGCAACTTCTGCAACCTGATCTCTGGATATGCTGCCTGAAGAAAGAGTGTCCTAGCATAACGATAAACAAACCGAAAAAAAAAAAAAAAAAAGAACTAAATCAGTACATGTGACAGCTACAATAGTAAGTTTAGAAATATGTTTGAACTTGTAATTTTAAGTCACCTCTGGCTCCATCACAACATTCCCACTTGGAGGGTCATTTTTCAACCCGCCCGGCCTTATGATCGTGTAGTTTATTCCAGATTTCCTGATGTGCTGCTCGGCCTGAAGCTTGGCTACTAAGGTGAGTCCAAAGACATTTAGAAATATGTAAGCAGGATTAAGTATTTGGCCCATTGCAGCTCCATTGACTAAAATGGAGCTAATGAGAATAAATCTGTTTATATTTCGTTTACGGCAAGCTTCAACAAGGTTCACTGTGCCAAAATTATCCACCTATATTGGTAAAAACATAAGAAGAGAAAGAAGAAACATCATCATCATCATCCAAATCCTAACATTCTAAAACAACTGAATATAATATAAATATGGTATGAGTATTGAATATCTGAACACCACTACTCGAATGATAAGACCTTTTAGAATTTAGAATAAGATGCATGGGGTTCCATCTCGAATAATAAGACCTATTAGAATTTAGGACAAGATGTATGGAGTTCCATCTCGAATGATAAGGCCTGTTAGAATTCAGAACGACATTTAAGAAATCACAGGACCAAACATGACATTTGAAAGAATCCCACAAGAAATTGGCACACATTGGGCGAAAGGTCCCAGATGGAGGTTAAAGGGGAGAAGCGGAAGCTTTTAGTTTGACTCTTATACCATGTTAGAACTTGGTAAAATGTGATTAAAGTGCATGGGGTTCCATTTCAAAATCAATTAACAATGAGAGGAGTAGCTCATGAATCTTATATATGGTATTTTATTTTCACACATTAGCAATGTGAGACTAACTAGAGATAAGACCCGAGTGATTTACTCAAATTCTTGCATACCCCACATACCCCTTACTCACCTTTATATGAACAATCTAAGTAATCCTCAAACTACCCTCAATACAATGAGTCACACACCCTTTTATTTACTATGTTCCACACACCATACTAATCCTGGGTCTAACATTTGATTAGATAATGCTACATTGAATCTATAAAAGAGTAGAATATCATAAATTGAAGCTTTCTCTTCCCTCTTCCTCAAGGTCTAAGAAAGTGTAATTCAATGATATCTGAACTTAGAATTTACTTGCAGAAAAAGCTTTTTAACACAAAGAAGAGTGATCACAAGGCAAGATAACATCTTTCTTACAAAGACCAATATCTTTAACTGACCTTCCATGGAGCAAACAAATCCCAGCCTGGTCGAAACCCGGTAGCACAAATTACAGCATCTGAATCTTCATCTATCACTTCAGCAAGCTTATCAGAACCATCTGTTACATCAGCTTTAACCTAAAACAAACACAGAGAAACAGTAATTCATCTTCATTCCAACAAAAAGAAAAGGCTAATTAGGACTTTTCTTCATGAACTTTGAACTTTGACATATAACAAATCAGACTCCTAACCTGCTAACCCCTTTTCCTCAAACTATTGAGATTGTTAGATTTAATGACTTCTGTTCAATTCAGAGGACACAAACAATCGACATGATGAAAATTCTTCAATTCAACAATCTAATAGTTCAGGAGAATTTTTAACAGCATGAAAAGTTCATGGTCACGATTTGGTATAAGTCAAAATTCGGTGAAAAAAATCCCAAATTAGCCAAAAGAAAATGTTAATAATGTCCATAGATAGATGGCAACAATATGGTTATATACTCTTTTTAGTGTTCCACCATTAATGTGAGACTCTTTAGTAAATGAAAAACAAAAGACTAAATTGAGTTTTCTAGACATATCTAACACATCAAAACCTCATAAAATAGATAAAAACATACAAATTGAAGATCTGGGTTATCCTTAAAAATGGTTGTTTTAGCCTTATCCAAGTCCCTAACCCCAGCTTTGACAGAAAAGCCTTTAGCCAAAAGCTGTTCAACAATTCGTTTACCAGTGCTACCAGTAGCCCCAGCTACGAAAATTTTCTTCTTTCTAATGGTAGAAGAAGAAGAAGCTTCTTCCACGGTTATCTCATTTCCTTGCATCTACAAAAACCAGAGAAGACATACATAGCTATAATTAGTATTAATCATTTGAAGAAGAAGAAAAAGATGAAGTTGGGTTTACCTTAATGGAAGTGGAGAGTGTAATGGAAGTGGTTCTGATTGTAGAAGAAGAAGATTTGGTTGTGAGAAGAAGAAGAGGGAATTGAACTGTGCATACAGAGTGAGCAAAAGCTAAACGAGTGGCCATTTGGTCTCTCTACATAACACACACTACATATATAGTTATATTTCTCTCTCCTCTCTTCTCTCTTCCACGTGGCAGTAAAGGTCTAGAAGGCAATATTTGCTTTTTACTTTTTAGAATTGCTAAAAAAAGGCACTAGTGGTACTAGAATCCTCCTTGATGTCATATTGTTATTGATGTAATTAAATAGCGGGTCAAATAAAATTTAAGAAAATAGTTTTTAGAGAATATCGCTAATCAATCAGAAAGTATTACCTACGAAAGGTGTTGGGTATCACTGGTACCCAATAGCGATCACCAAAACTTGGTGCAAATCTTATCCCTACCCTTTCAGTAACTTAGACAATCATGAAAATCACGTGTTAGTTATAGGGGTCTTAGAGCATCTTCAATAATGGTATTCTTTAAAGTGTCAAAAACCTCTAAATCACCCAAAATATAATATTTTATTTTATCACTCTTCCTCGTCATTTTTAGCCTTTTTTGTTCTAAAATGTTTAAATAGTAAACACCTCTAAAAATTATTAAAATAATATCATATTATTATTTAATATATATTAAATAATTAAATTTTCTTATTTCACCACAAAAATAATAAAAAAAAAAATAAGAATGATAATATATAAAGTATTTTATTGTATGGCATTCTTTGTTGGCCTTTTTTTTCACTCCAATCCAGTGGTAGGCATAATATTCAAATATGTCAAAAATATACTCATGTCATCAAATATTTTTAAAAGTATTTTCATTGGAGATAATTTTATATTTCATTCTCCTTTAATTAAGTTATCAGTATCTACTGTAAGAGTATTCATCTCATTAAGGATGACACTGCCACAACAAGTTCACTTCTTAAAAGGTCAAACTTAAACCCTTTCATAAAAACATATTCATATCATTACACCACACAACACATAGTAGAAGACATTTTATGTAAAGTATTGTTATTTGGCATTTAAGATATCTTTGGCAAGAAGTAAATTTAGCCAAATAATAATAAAATCGAACAGAGTGAATAATAAAAATAATTTTTCAACAAATTACTATTATTATTGCTTGAATAAACATAAACCCTAGAAAATATATTCAATGAAAAAAAAAATTTGTGTCAGTTTTAAAATAACAATTATTACCACAACTAGAAGAAACTAAGGGGGGCTTTAGCCAAATAACCATCCCAAAAACATTTCAAACGATTAGAGCACTCACAATAGTTAGATAAAAGAAACTTTTCTTTCAAATAGAGAATAAAATAAAGAGAAGAGATAAAAAAAAAATTATGTCCATCAAATTATGTTAATAATATATAAACAATTTTAAAAATAGATTATTAAAAATAATCTTAGACCAAACAAACAATTTAATGCTATATTTGGCAGTTCCTCCAAAAAGCTTAGACCATATTTTAAAGACACATCCAAAAAAAGGTCTTCTGTGGCCAACCACTCAGCCAAGTATTAGTGTATTATAAATACCTAATAACTCAAGTCGACTTTTTAAACCATCGTCAATGGAATATTTAAAATTTATGTTAAATTTGGTACAAAAAATAAGTTTATATTTAACCCATTATTTACAATTGTGCTCCAATGCACAAGATGTAAAATTAAAAAAAAAAAAAAATTGATTATATCAATAGTAATTTCATATTTCATTGAGAATATACAAAATTTATTATTTTTTATTCTTTTATTATTTAAATAATAGTAATATGATAAATAAAGTAAATAAAATTTAGTAAAAGTCATTGAATTACAATCACAATCATTAGTGACATTATAGTAAATAAAAAAGTACCGTTTATTGTGAACTAAATTTAGTACAATGTTCTATCTTGTACTAAATTTAACACTTTTTAAAACACCACTAGAGTATAATTTTTTTAAGTGTACTAAAATATAGCAATACACGGTCTTTTTGACACTCCATTAGAGATGCTCTTAAATGGGCAATAGAAGTCGAACAATATGAAATTCCTTTTTAACCCAAGAACAACAATCAAGTTAAAACTCTTGTAATCCAAGGTATGTATAATATTGGCAATGCCATGTGCAACAAGACATAAGAGATTTGTCTCAAATAACCATATTCCATTCTAAGTTAACAATGCAATAGAAAACAGCAAAATGTATGTTAAGTTCATAAACTAAGACAACTAAACCTAATGATAATAAACAAGAAAACAAGGATATGAAGTTAGCTTCTTTTACTTGGAAGGTTTACATGACATAAATTCAAAATAATTGAGCTTGTTTTTCATCTTCATCGATATCATCAAACCGAGACAATGAATGATACAGTTTCGGGATTTATACCATATGTACCGTTCCATCCGCTATCATCACTCTGTTAGCCTCTTGTAGTTTCTGAAATCATCAAATTTTACATTATAGTCTAGCCATTGAAGAAATAAAAGAAGCTAAACAATGTTGTATGTATGTATACATATATATATTTATATTACCTCTAGTAGGACTGTTATCTCTGCTCTTGTGAAGCGGACATCGATCCTGGAGTTGACAGCCTCCTCTATACCGTCGATGGATAATGCATCCAAGTGATTGGTACGCATATGCTGGCCGAATATAGAATTGAATGCTTCTATTCTGTAAGACGAAACAGACAAAGATGTATTAGAACTCGAAGAGTAGGAAAACTCGTTGAATAGGGGAAAAGAAGCTATATAGATACAGACCTCTCTGGAGAAAGTTCATCAACAGATTGGGTTGGAAGGTCATCATCTATGTCCATGGCATCAGTTGTTGAACTGTGTAAAGAAAAAATTAGTGAGAATCAGTAACTGAATTAGATTTAGCTATTGAGCAAGAACAAGACTTGTTACTTACCCTCCTTTACCGGCTGCACCACTGTCTGGTCTATCAGTATCATTTGTGGGACGATCAGCTCGGCGTTTGCTCTCTGTTTCTTTCTCCTTTTCGTTCTCACGCTCCTCCATCTCAGTCAATTCTTTGTGATATATGGCAAAGTTTAAGACTTTGAGTGCAGCTTCGACATCTGATTGTAAAACCTGTTTAAAGATAGATCAATTATTCATAAGATGAACAAGCTAAACTGTAGATGAAGATACGAAACTGTAGTGCATTTGACAAGTTTCAAGTGCTTCAAGCAGATTGTGTAGCACTTATGATAGCATTGGATTGATTCACTCTATCTATGTGGCTGAAACAGTTAGTCTAGCAGTTTGTTTAGCGGTTTTTAATGCGTTTTCTAAACGCCATTCTTTCCTCATTGAACTTGGTTCTTTGGTAGAGGTTTTAGCAAGTTTGATGTTCAGTTTTCCTAGAGTGTCCCTAATCCATGTATGTTGAACGGCCAATGAGATTGCACATGGATTAGCTCGGCATGCTCTTCGGGTGGATAGAGAACTTGTATTGTTTGATGAGATTCCTTCTTTTGGTGGGATTCATGATACTTAAGGTTGTATGACATTATAATTTATTTTTCAATGAAGTTATTCATTGTTGCAAAAAAAAAAAAAAAGCACTGGTTACCTTTCTGCTCAACTTCAACTTAGCATGGGCAGTAGAGAGACGAATAATGGTTTCTAAAGTTCTGGCAGTAATTGGAAGTGTCCCTCCAGTCTGTAGAGTCAAATAATCATATTAATTTAAAGGAAGAAATAACTATTGTATTCTACAGTTTTGAAGAATTTCACAGTAATTAATTACCTTTGCATTTGAACCAGCATTTCTGAGTTCGGCATATGCAGTTGCAATTTGTTCGGATGCCTAAAATATAGATGTTGTAGAAGCAAAAACAAATAAGCAAAAAAGCACAGCAATTTAGATTATTAAACAAAAGAAAGAAAATTAAAGCACATCAGAACCTCATCAGTAAGTTCTGGTTGAATCCTATGCTTTGCGTAATGAATGTACTTTTTCAGAAACTTGATGGTGAGCGTATCACGCTTTCGGCCTTTATCTGTTTTCTTCCCATGCAGCATTCGGTTATACTTCACAAACACAGTCGAATCATTATCTGCCTCCTCTTCTCTACCGTATCTTGAACCCCCTCCAAGGGCTGCTTCACCTGAGGTTTAATGCACATTTACTCAGAGTTATGTAAAGAAACACAATGCTTGAGGAAAAAAAAGTGCTGTTGTAATTACTTACCTCCATCAGTTGCAGAACGGAACCGGTGCATACGCAACACATGCTCTGAGATGTATCGGTCAATATCGGCATCCATTTGATCAAGTACAATAAACAGTAAGTCAAAACGAGAAAGTAGAGAATCTGGAAGTCCGATATTCTTGGTTGGAGTAATCGAGCGGTCATACTGTAATCAATTTAATACACATGATGAGTAAGATGAATGAAACCTGGTCTCGAAAAATCAAATCTCAAGCAAGTAATTTCAAGTTGAAATACCACACTGGTGACCATTATCTTGATACTTACAGTTCCGTATATGGGATTTGCTGCGGCAACCACACTGCAACGAGCATTGAGCGATGCATGGATACCAGCTTTAGCAATTGTTACAGTCTGCTGCTCCATAACTTCATGAATAGCAACACGATCTTGGTCGTTCATCTTGTCAAATTCATCAATGCACACAACTCCGCGATCAGCAAGCACCATTGCACCAGCTTCAAGCCTTCTTTCTCCTGATTGCAGACAAATAATATTTCAGAAGAATATCATTTCATTAAGAAAACTGTAAAAAAACTTGTGAGGTAAACTACCTGTCTCTTGATCTGATGTAACAGCAGCTGTCAGACCAACACCAGAAGAACCTCGACCGGTAGTTGATATTGCCAATGGTGCAATATTCATAATGGCTCTCAGAAGTTGAGACTTAGCAACAGAAGGATCACCAACCATCATCATGTTAATGTCACTACAAGAAACAAGATTGTGGATAAAATGCAAACAGAAAAGAAAAAGGAACAGAAGATGTGTCCTGAATTCCACACGGATCATTAACAAACACAAATAGCAATAAAAGAATAACTCACCCTCGCAAGTGGGTGCCATTCTTTAAGTTCTTTTCAACTCCACTAAGCATTAATAGAATTACTGCTTTCTTTATCCATGAATGTCCATAAATGGATGGCGCTAGCGAATTACCAAGAAGGTCGAATGTGTCTTCTCTTTCAGCAATTTTCTTTATGTTTTTCAAGTCTTCAGGGCTATAGATTGGTGCATTTGCCTCCTTGTTGAGCAAAGAAACATTGTTGGCAATGAGAACAGTCCTGCAAAACAAGAGCACTTATTTAAGGATTCCAACTAAAACAAGCATCACTATTTAAGATCTAGAAACTACTGTTTTACATGGTTGATACTAACCTGAATACTCCATTCACACTACCCTTACTTTTACCGGGAAGTGCTTTGTAAATCCCTACAATAGACACACGGTCTCCCGGTTTGCATGAATCAACAAGGTCATCTTCAACTATGATATCCACTGTTCTTGGAAGCTGACCAGGAGCAGAATTCTCTGGCACTTCTTGCATTGACAAGGTCTGATGATCCTTGTATTTGCACAGCCCATACTCGGTAACCAATAAATTTCCATTGTCATCCTGAGCATGTACTTTCTTCAGTAAGAGACTAATCAAATAAGAAAGGAGAAGTTAAGAAAGAAAAAGGTCTTGAGTTTACCCTCGTAGGATAGACAGTTCCTGTGGGCAACCCCATATTGGAAGTAATGTCACGGTATTCACGATTGGTGAAGCTTCCAGTGGTAGGACAGAAATGAACACTTTTAACAACTTTAGGCCTAACAAGAGAACCTACAAAAGTGTTGGCAACAAATTATTCCACGGATAAAAAGATTATCTAAAAAATTACTATCTGTCCCGCAAGAATATCTTCAAAACCCAAAGCATATCAGTCAAAATGTAAACCCATATCTCTATTCCCTTCTAGAAGATAAAAAAAATCAAAGTAAAAAATGCACATAAATATCTAGGGTTTTGGGTGAAAACGAATTCATTCAACTACATACAATTCTAAGAGTAGTCACTGATTCTCAACTCATCAAACAAAAAACTTGTTCCTGTGTTTGTAAGTGCTTATGAAATAGTATAAAAGAAGTAAGTACATTTGGTGACAATTCCTTCAACGCAGACCATGGAGCCTATGAACTCAGACAGTAAGTCTCTTGGCGTGACACGCCGAGATACAAAAGGACCTTCAAATCCCACATTCACTTGTTCTTCTTGCTTCAAGTACTTTGGATCAATTTTGTTAGCAACTTCAGTGGCAGCATCGCAAAAGGCTTGCATATACTCATTCGGATTCCTAAGAATCCTGTATATATGAAAAGAACAAAGAGAATCAACATATCAAAATCAATTAAATCACATACAATTTCAAAGAAAACACACCACATTGACCATTCACTTCACTATAAAGCAAAAACAAACCCTCATCCCACCAACTAACTAAGAATTTATACACACACTATTCAGTATCGAAACCATTTCTCTTAATATCAAAGGGAACAAGAACAATTAAAACCAGTTGCTCCTCAAATTGAGACAAAAACAGCCAAATTCACAACTGTATACGAAATAGATTTCCGATATTCTTCCTGTAAAGAACTAAGAATGAAAAAAAAAATACCTGGGACCGAAATCGCCGAAGGCATGGAGATCGGAAATGTTAACGATAAGGCGACGGCGCTTATGGTTGATCATGGCTTTGATCTCGTCCATGTAAATCTGTACCAAATTTCACCAAAATCAGACAAAATTGACATAAACACAAATAACACAGAGATAACAGATAAAGCAGTAAGAGAGACTTACACCGTCCTCGAGGAACGCCATGAGCTCCCGCTTGTGAGCCGCCCTAACTTCTTCGCTGATATCCATGTTCGGAGTTCTAGAGAGAGAAAGCTAGAGAGAGAGAGAGAGAGAGAGAGAGAGAGAGAGAGAGAGAACGCGCGCCCTAGTTTGAGCGTAGAGAGTAAAGAAGATGGTGAATTTAGCGGGAAAATTTCTTCTGCTATGGCGGGAACTATCGGCCCATATTTATAGGGACCCACAAATTAACTTTTTTTTTTTTATTTATTATAAATTAAACTAAAAATTATTAAATTAATTCAAAATTTTATGACAAAAATGAAAATGAAAAATAAATTAAATTTTTTACACTAATTTTTTTTTGTAATTTGCACTGTAAATACTTAAGTTTAATTTCTATGACAAAAATGCCAATTTATAAGAGTTAATACCATTTTATATTACGTATTTTGTAAAAGTTATTAATTGAGCTTTGTATTTTGTTAAATGACAAAATTGACCATGTATTTTTAAAATGGTACAAAATAATACTTTAAGTATAATTTTTGACAATTTTTTTTTAATATAACCAACTTGAAGCACGACCAGATGTAGAAAATGTAACTAGTTTTAACATAACACTTTTAGATCGAGTTATTAGTAAGTTTTATTTTGATAAAAAATTAACTTAGGATATTATTTTATACTATTTTAAAAAATACATGGTCCCATTTAGCATTTGATAAAACATAGGATCCAATTGATAAGTTTTACAATATACATGGTCAAAAATAGTTTTTCTCCAATTTATAATGCTACATTAGCATTTTGACGAAAATAAAAATAGAACAAAAGCTAATACACCTCTATTTAAGAAAGGTAATTGTCATTTTGGACCTTGTGTTTTGTAAAAGTTATCAAGTAGACTCATTATTTTGTTAAATGACAAAATGGACTTTGTATTTTATAAAATAGTACAAATAAGATCCTGAACTATTTTTTGTCAAAATAAAACTTAATAATAATCTGATCTAGAGGTGTTATGACAAAACTGATTATATTTTATGCATTTGTCAGTGCTAGAAATTATCTTCAAGTTGGTTTTATTAAGAAAAAAAATGTCAAAAATTGAGTCTTATTTTTATTATTTTTAAAAATATAGGGTATAGTTTGTCATTTAACAAAACCGAGGATCCAATCGGTAATTTTTACAAAATAAAAAATCTAAAATAGTATTTACCCATCTAAGAATAATAGAGGTACACTAAAAGAAAAAAAAAATCAAACATCAAAAAGAATTAAATATAACAACAATAACAATAAATAATACTTAAAACTATGCCATAAAAAATATATAAATATAATATACTATATGATAAAATATTACAATTTGGAAATTAATTATAAAATATATATTATAAACTATATATATTTTATTAATATATATTAAGTATAAGGATTACATTTTTGCAAATGAATTTCTATTTTGGATATAATGTAAGTTCATGGAGCAAAAACATTAGTTATACATATGTATGAAAATTTTAATGAAAAAACTACACTTTATACTTTTTCTATATTGTCCTCTTTTATTTTTACCCTCTTTTTTAAAGTCTATCATTTTTACCTCTTTTTTTAAATATTATACCAATTTTATCCCTGTCACTTCAAGATATTTTCCATGTGACTCTCTTATGTCAATGTATTTTGGGTACAATACATATAAAAAGGGGTAAATACCATTTTGGACCTTGTGTTTTGTAAAAGTTACAGATTGGACCATGTGTTTTGTTAAATGACAAAATAGACTCTGTATTTTCTAAAATAGTAAAAATAGGACCCTGAGCTTAATTTTTGATAACTTTTTTTTTTCAATACAACCAACTTGAAGACAATGCTTAATACGAACAGATACAACAAATGTAAACAGTTTTGTCATATAGCACTTTTAGATCGGATTATAATTAAACTTTATTTTGACAAAAAATTAATTCAGGGTCCTATTTGTATTATTTTAGAAAATACAGTGTCTATTTTGTCATTTAACAAAACACAGGTCCAATTGGTAACTTTTGTAAAACAGAAGGTCCAAAATGGTATTTACCCTATAAAAAAAGGTATGTTTCAAATAAATATAAAATTAAAGATAAATTTGATTAATAAAAGTGATATTTTTCAACTTACCCCAATTTTAATTGTACATTCTTTTAAGATATGCTTGAAATATATATATAGGATAATTTATTATTCATATTACAAAGAACTATATATACATCATTTTCATATAGTTAGGATTGGAATACTCTTGCATTTAACATAACTAAGAAGTGACATTATTGTAATAAAACATATTATTGAGCCAAATGTAATATACTTGACATATTGTTGGACAAGCACTTTTGTGTAAAATGCTAAAAACATAAAATTACATTTACATTTTACACCATAAATTTGGCACTATGCTTTAAACTAAAAACAATTGTTGAAAGGAAATGCCTCAAAGTTCTTTCTTAATACAATTTCTCCATTTATTTTTGACCATTTCATTATGCTTTTAATGACAATTTCCATGCACCACAAATAAAGAAAAAAAAAAGGCCCATAATGCTAGACTAGTCACAATAACACCACAAGTTTTGGTAGTTCAACCTAAAATGTGTGCTAAAGAAAGAGCCCTTGGAATGGGGACCATAGAGCTTTTTAATTTGACAGTTGAAACTTGAAACTATTACAACACAAGTAAATATAACAAATGGCTTGAAATAAAATTATCAATTGCATAAACTTCCTGAGAAATTGACAATATAAAAAGCCAGCCTCAACAATAAATTAACAAAACCTATTCTCAAGTGAGCATGGTTGATTGATCTACAAAAATTTCCAATAAACTTGAATTGATCATCAAGGCTTGAAGGCAGAGAAAGCCACCACAGAGTTGTGGCCCCCGAACCCGAATGAATTTGAGATGGCTGGGAAAATTCACAGATAAAATAATTTCAGTGAGTAAAAACTTCCAATACCATTGTCATAAAAGCGAAATTCAGGTAAATTTTAAGGTTAAGTAGAGCCATACCAACATTAACCTCGTGTTGTTGCTTTGTGTTTGCAACGGTGTCAAAATCGACCGAGGGCTCCGGGTTCTGCATTTTTTTTCAATATAGAGCATGTTATCCATAGTAATTGGAATAAAGATTTAAGCTTGTTTCTTTTGAGAACTGATTGAAAATATATGAGCAGGCAAACTCTAATCGAAAATGCATCACATACAAATTGGTTTATACTGGGATGCAACCATCCGCTGTTAATGGCTTTCACGGTAGCGATAGCTTCCAAACCTCCAGCAGCACCAAGACAGTGTCCTATCATAGACTGCAACAAATTGAAGAGAAAAAAGTAAACTTTATTCAGAAAATCGAAAATTACGTAGACGTGAACATAAATACATATGTCAATATTGATATAAATATATGTACAGAACGAGCAAGAGAGATTGCCTTAGTTGCATTGATTTTGATTCCTGAAGTATCCTTGAAAACCTTCTTGATAGCATTTATCTCAGCCAAGTCACCAGCAAGAGTAGAAGTAGCATGTGCATTGATGTAGTTAACCTAAGAAGGCCATCAACTAGTTTAATTCCACAAAGCACAATCCAGATATAACGAAAACGAACAGCTAAGAGGATATTGTGTAATTCTAGCTACAGAATATCATGTATAGAAGAAATAGCAATAACATCTTCCTCATAAACATAGTAGCACACTTGCAAGCAATCGAAAGAATTATTCCATATACAGAAAAATGAATCCATACTCCAATGGAAATTAATGAATTGTAGCATTTCGGGACAGCAACAAGTAATAATAAGTACAGTAAATGAAACAAGGTAAAATTAAAATGCAAACAAATCACGAAATACACTGGATCAATAACCATTGAATAAAATGAATGGTAAGACAAACATCGATGATGATGATGATGATACCTCTTCAGGTGACACACCAGCATCTTCTAGGCTACTCAATATACATGAAGACACACCCAACCCATCAGCTCTTGGGTCAGTCATATGATAAGCATCACAGTTAACGGCACCTCCCAAGTACTCTGCAATAATTGGTGCACCTCGTTTCATTGCGTGCTCCAAGCTCTCCATTACCTAATCATAATTTGAAATGGAACACACATATTATCAACATTATCAGACCATTGTTATAAATAATTTTGATTTAAAACCACAATTCACTAATTATTTACCAACACTCCAGCGCCCTCGCCCATGACAAAGCCATCACGGTCCCTGTCCCATGGGCGAGAAGCCGTTTTGGGATCATCATTTCTCTGAGAAAGAGCTCTACAAGCAACAAAGCCTCCAAGCCCAATAGGTATAATGGCAGCCTCAGTTCCACCAGCAATCATCATATCAGCCTCACCTCGGCGAATGTGATTCGCAGCAGCATAAAAACAATAATTCGAGGTAGCACAAGCAGTGGAAATCGAATAGTTTGGACCCATGAAACCAAGATCGATTGCCAACAATGCAGATCCCATGTTTGTAATAGCATAAGGAATAAAAAAAGGTGTAATTTTCCTGTGACCTTTCTCTATCAGTGCCTTGACACCATCAGAGAAAACAGTAAGACCACCCATACCGGTCCCAACAAGCACACCGGCTCGTTCCTTATCAATCTGTAAACCAAAAGAAATACAAGAATTTCAACCAGAGTCCAACCAAATCAAAGGTTGAATTTACATTACAATAGCTAATAAAAGACCCCAAATGCAAGAAACCAAAAAACCATTCCTGAAAAAAACAGAACCCCAAATTACAATCAATACATTATTCACAAGAATTTTTCTAGTTCACTTAGAAAAGAAAAGAAGTGTCATTGTCAATCTCAAAAATTCTACTTTCAATATCAAAATATATAGAGTTCAAATGTATTTATAGAAGGGTCTTAGCTCTTACATATTCATATCACTACAAAAACTAACAAATAAATATTTATGAATTCCATTATCAAAAGACCCAAATGTGAAACAAAAATCAAATACCATTCCATAAAAAACATAACTTTAACAATTCATATATATAAATGCATAAAAAGAAGGATTCCCCAGATCGATAATTTCGAGAAAAAAAATTGTACCTTGGAGAGCTTTTCACCACCAAGATCAGCATCCTCAAGAGCTTTCTTCCCAGCAACAATGCAATAACGAAGACAATCATCAAGCCTTCGGTCATTCTTCCCATCAATATACCCTTCAGAATTAAATCCACGGATCTGACCACCAAATCTAGTAGGAAACTTAGAAGCATCAAAACGATCAATAAGACCAATCCCACTCTCACCGGAAAGAAGCTTATCATAATAAGCATCAACATCGTTACCAAATACAGAGACAAGTCCCATGCCAGTAATTACAACTCGTTTCTTCGGGTCCTTCTCTCGCTTAGGAGCCACAGAAGACGAAGATGCTGAGATGAAAGAGACTTTGGTGGGTCTGGTGGGTCTGGGCCAAGCCTTGGTGGTGGCATTGCGGAGGAATTGGGTTCCACGGTGGCGATGTGGGTCGAGTGGTGGAGATGGTCTGAGAGTGGAAGCTTGCAGTGACTGCATGGTGGAGAGAGAAGAGAGAGAGAGAGAGAGTTGGGGACGATGATAACAAGGAAGAAGAGAGAGAAAGAGAAGTGGTGATTTTGGGGGGTTTTAAAGAATAAAATAGAGAGAGAGAGAGGAGAAGGGGGCTTGGAGTTCTCCGCCAAAGCCAAACCAAACACCAAATAGGCAAATGCTATTTAATTTCCTTTTTACTTATGTTTCATTATATTGGAAGAGGTTTCAATGGTTACATTTTTATTGTAACCATCATGGTTACATTTTTTTTAGCCATTGGATTACTATTAAATGGTTGTGATTATTTTGGAAATTAAATAAAAATAAATAATAAATAACTTGTAACCTGAAAGTAACCTAATCATTTATTTCCTTATAAAACTTTAATTAAGATTAATTATATTTTAAAATTAAATTAATTATAATTATTAATTAATTTTTTGCAATTTATTACTATATAAGGATCTTTTAGCAATTTATTTTTTTATACTTAAATTATTTAAAATTTTATAGCAAAACTTTTTATAATTTAAAATTATACACATATAATTTCATAATTTAAATTTTATTATACTTGTAATCTTAATTTTAAATTATTACACTTAATTATTTAATTTTTTTATTTAAATATTTAAAAAGTAAAAAATGAAATAAGTTGAAGGATTTTTTAGAAAAAAAATGGCTGCACTTGTTATCGATTGATTAGCTTGAGGCCTCATACTTAGTTCATATAATTGTAACAAAATAATTAAATATCATTTAAAAATAATTAATTATTTGAAAATTTATTATAAGAAGAGAATTTTAATTTGTGTCAAAAGAAGTTTAATTTTTATAAAAAAAAAAGTAAATTTTATTGTAAATATTATAATTAAATGGTTTAATTATTAAAATAAGTCAAGTAAGGATTTAAATATAAATATTAATTGCTAAAAGAGGTCTTTTTAAATATTTAATTAATTATTTTAAGAAAATAGTTAATTATAATTAAATAATTCTAAAAAAGGAATGTCTATTTAATTAATTATTTTAAGAAAATAGTTAATTATAATTAATTAAATCTAAAAAAGAAAAGTTTACCTATTAGTAACCTGCTATTACAAGTTAAAGAAAAATATAACCATATGGTTACAATATAAATGTAACCATTGAATAGTCACCCTCATTATATTATATTATATTATGGGACACGATTTTGTCTTGTGATGTACTTTCACGGAATGTATTTCGTAATGTACAGTAGCCGTTAGATGAGGAACTTATTTAATCTGAGGGTTGGGGTTGATCTAGAGGTAATTAGGGTTAAAAAAATGGTAGCGTACCCTGAAACCCATCTAATATACCACGAAATACATTTCGTGACATCATGAGACAAAATCGTGTCCTATTATATATATATCGAAGTGTTACACTCAACCTCCTACTACAACTTCTTAATCAATTTATATGTTTGAAAATATATGTGAAAATATTTTTATAATTTTTTTTGATAATGGTGTTTAGAGGTGACAATTCGTGTTCACAGGTCGTGTCGAGACTCGTGTATAATAGGTATATACTCCATCCGAACACGACCCGTTTAATAATTATGTTAAAAAATGAAATCTGAATACGACCCATTTATAAACGAGTTGGCATGATACGGCCCGTATAACCCATTTATAAGCATATTTTGTTCAAACATGTCAACCAATAACACGTTTATAATTCATTTATGATATGTTAAAGTACTAAAATAACTTTAAATAGGTCATTAACAAATTAATTTCGTATTAGTCGTGTCAATCTGAATACGACCCATTTATTAAATAGGTTAGACGAGTCAACTCGAACACGATCTGAACCCATTTAATGTAAATCCAAACCCGCTAACTCTCGTGCGGGCTTCAAGTCGTATTATCGTGTCTAACCCATTTTACCGATCCTAGAGGTGTTCGTTATAATTACAACATCATCCCTTCAAAATTTTAAAATTTTCGAATAATTTACAGTGCTGAAAATACGTTTGAAATTTTTTAAACGCGCATGGTAAACTGGAATATCAGTAACTCTGTTTTTAGCATTGTAAACTATTCAAAAAATTTCAAGAATTTACATGAATGATACTGTAACTATAACGAATACTGCTATGAAAAAAAAAATATTTCGGCATGTGATTTTAGACATAGAGATTGACTAAGAAGTTGTAATTAGCACTCCTCACTTTTATAACTGCCATCTCACTCATCTCAAATGGATCCACATTATTATTATTAGGCTAATTAGGATTTTTTTCTGTCATATACCTAATCATGTCCCGTTAACTTTTTTGATTGGCAAAAAACTCTTGAACTATTAAGATTGTTAGATTCAAGAACTTTTGTCTAATTTTATTAATTTGGTAATTGTTTATATACTAAATCATGCTCTTCAAACTTTGAATCTACTATATCATGTCCCTCGTACTTTGACATGTACCAAATAATGACCTCTGAATTTTCATCCATGTTAAACGTTTCTTACTAAAATTGGACAAAAATCCTTAAATTCAACAATCTCAATAACTCAAGGGGGATTTTTTACGCCCTTAAAAGTTTATGGAGCATGATTTAATACATGTCAAAGTTCAGGAGACAAAAATTCTAATTATTATTATTATTATTATTATTATTATTATTATTATTATTATTGTTGTTGTTGTTATAGTAATTTACGGCGTAAATGCTTAAGTTTAACTCTTGATTAGCTAGCTTGATTTCAAAATTGTTTGCGTCAATGGCAAGTGGTCTTATACAGGACTGGACCCCTATCATGGTAGGTAGCACATAATCCCTCAAGCTTCTGTCAATTGGATTATGGGCATTATAATGGTCCATTGCACTCCCACTATTCCCATTATGAAATAATACCTAAGTTAAATTTCTGGAACTTCAGTAGGTACATAGTTGTTAAGTGTTAAATCATTATCCACATGTCATTTTCTTATTTGTATATTTAAATTACTTTTTAAATAAAAATTGAATGACTATGACCAATTAGGGGTTGCCACGTGGCCATTGACTTGACACTTAATTATAAATATAACTTATGTATTACTATCGTCAAAAATTAAACTTAGATATTTATCTGCAACTGGAGTTAAACTTAGGTATTTATCTGCAACTAAGAGTTAAGCTTTGGGATATACGCCACAAGTTACTCTTATTATTATTGCTATTTAAGATTTTTACCCTTTGAACTATGACATATATATATGATTGGGCCCTTGAGTTTTTCAACTAAGAATAGTCCCCCAAACTATTCATAGTGACGTAAAGTGGTCTTTTTGTCAAGTTTTGTTACATGCGGTAAACAGAATGATGATGTGGCAGTTTAGACAATTAATATGTCAACACCACGTGTGTAATTAATTTGAAAAAAAAATATATTTTAATTTTCTAATTTAGTTTTAATTATTTTTTAAAGAAATTATTAATTGATTTTTTTACTTAATAATTTCTGATAAATACATATTTTTAATTTTAAATTACACATGTGATGTTAATGTGGCAATGATATAAATATTTACGTCATCATTATGTGTGTCACATGTAACAAAACTTGTGAGAATTACCGCTTTACAATATTGTAAATTATTAAGGAACTATTTTAATGGACTCAAAAATTCAAAGGCACAATCATGCATAGGTTATAATTTGGGGAGTAAAACTTATTATTATAGTAGATTGCAAGTAAACTCATCTCTTAAGTCTATAACTTAGTTGGGGTATGCCTCTTATGTAGGGGTGTTCATCCGATCCAAATCCGCACTTTTTTGGTCAAACAATATCCAATTCGCACTAAGTACGGATTTCATATTTTGGATCCAATCCGATCCGCATAAGAGTTTAAATCCAATCCAATCCAATCCGCAATAGTGCGGATTGGATCGGTTACTTTTTTAATAATAAATTATTTAATATTTCATAGAAAAAAAATTAAAAAAAGACTATTGTTTCTTAATCTCCAATACTAATCTATTTCCATCTCTATTTATATACAAATTAAACCAATATACATATATATATCAATATATATATTTATCTTTAGATTTACACTAAAATATATATGTATATAATTACTAAAATAAATAAGCTAGTATATATATATTTAAACTTTATGTGTATGTGTCTATGTGAATAAGAATTATTTTTCTTGTGTTTTTTATTACAAAATAAATAAAATGCACCAACTCAATATATTACTAAAAAAGATTAAGAAATTAGAAGTTTGTGTCTTTTTTTAATTAATATATATTACATATTATAATTTTTTAAAAATATATATAATTAAGTGCGGATTGGATTGGATCGGTTACTTTTTGAGGTCAAACAACATCCAATCTGCACAAGTGCGGATTTTAGATTTTTCAATCCAATCCAATCCGCACAAGTGCGGATATCCGCATTTTGCGGATTGGATTGGATACTTTGTGAACACCCCTACTCTCATGTATTTTAGGACAATAACTAAGTAGATTGCCCATAAAAAGTTTATGAGAACTAAAATTGATGCGAGACGGTGCACAAGATGTCAACCTGGGCGCCCAACACTGACATTAGACCCAAGTTGAGCCCTAAAATGTCCACGTGACATCCTCAGCTTCACGGTTTATCTTTTTAGGGCCATTAGGACTTGTTCTTCCTAATTATGAGTAGGTAACTATATTAATCTATTTTATACAATGATATTTTCTTAGCCAATAAGAATTAGAAGAATGTTAATTACAATCTTTTATTATAATCTCTTCGTCAACTTCTACGTTCGAAATCACATGTCGAAATATTTTTTTTCAATTTTTTTTTTCATAACGGTATTCGTTATAGTTACAGTATCATCCCTGTAAATTTTTGAAAAATTTCGAGTAGTTTACAGGATCGAAAAACAGATTTCCTGATATTCCAGTTTACCACGCGCGTTCAAAAAATTTCAAACGTATTTTCGGCACTATAAATTATTCGAAAAATTTCAAAAGTTTATAAGGATGATATTGTAAGTATAACGAACACTCCCCGTGAAAAAAAAATTGAAAAAAAATATACCGACATGTATTTTTGGGCATGGAGGTTGACTAAGAGGTTGTAACAGGAAGTTGACGGTAGCACTCCTCTAAAAATTATTGATATTTAAATTTATATAAACATTAATACCATATATCTCTCACTCCCTAAATATTTTATTTTGAGTTTGTTAGTATTTTAACAAAGTCTATTACAATATACCTCATAAAAAAGTACTAACAGTTTACACAATTATATATAACTACGTTTTCTTAACTGGAAACATTCATAAATTATTTATATATTTTTTCTGTCAAGATTAATAATATACAAATAAAGGTGTTCATTTGATTCAATCTGTATTATTTTTGGTCAAACAACATCCAATCTGCACTGCAAATTTCATATTTTAGATCCAATCCGATCCGCATAATAGTTTAAATCCAATCCAATCCGCAATAGTGCGGATTGGATCGATTATTTTTTTAAATGATAAATTATTTAATATTTCATAGAAAACAAATTAAAAAAAGACTATTGTTTCTTAATCTCCAATAGTAATCTATTTCTATCTCCATTTATAAATAAATGAAACCAATATACATGTATGTCAATATATATGTACTCATCTTTAAAATATATATGTATTTATTACTAAAATAAATAAGTTAGTATATATTTAAATTTATATGTATGTGTCTATGTAAATAAGAATAATTTTTCTAATGTTTTTTATTATAAAACTAATAAAAAATACCAACTCAATATATTACTAAAAATAATTAAGAAATTAGAAATTTGTGTCTTTTTTTTTTTAATATTACTAGAAAATTAATATATATTATATATTAAATATTTTTAAAAAATATATATAATTAAATGCGGATTGGATTGGATCGGTTACTTTTTGAGGTCAAACAACATCCAATCCGTACAAGTGCGAATTTTAGATTTTTCAATCCAATCCAATCCGCGCAAGTGCGGATATCCGTATTTTGCGGATTGGATTGAATTGAATCGTGCGGATTGGATTGGATCGAATACTTAATGAACACCCTATTTAACATGCTTTTCTAATGGAGTTTATATGTTCTTTTTATTTGATAGAAGTACAATAATATTATAGTTAGGGTAAAAGTCTTATTTATTATAATATTTTTCACATATAGTTAGCTGAAATAGATTTTTTTTTTCCATATATTGATTGTGATTATACTTAATCAATCTTCAATACTAGTGATAACAATATTTTTGAATATAGCGTGAATTATAAGTGAAATACAATACTAATGAGTTTGAACGATTTATAAGTGAGATATGATGATAATGATTTTAAATATAGTAGTAATTACAAGTATGATACGGTGATGACAACGACGTAATTTTTTTTCTTGCGTTTCATTTTATATAGCTAAAATTTAGTTTTTATCGTAAATATATTGTAACTTTTTTAGTCACATGACATAATATTTTTATATATAGTTAGTTCAAATAGATTTTTTTGTTCTTATATTGATTTTAATAATCCTAACAATAATTTTGAATGTAGTGTTGATTATAAGTGAGATACAATGACAACGAGTTTAAACATTTATAAGTGAGATACGATGATGATAATGATTTTGAATATAGTAGAGATTACAAATGTAATACGGTGATGACAACTACTTTTTTTTTTTTTCTTTTGTATGTTTCAATTTACATAACTAAACTATAGTTTTTTTCTTAAATATAATTTTTTTTTTATTCACATGATATAAAAATTTATAATTTATAGTGTTCAAGTAAACCACATCTTAAAATTGTGATTTTTTTTTTATTATTGTTAGTTAGAAAGATTTTATTTTGAAATTATATTTTATTTAAATCAATCAACTAAATAAATAGTTTGTTTTGATTTGTTTGATGTCTTTATTTTTGTAAATTAACATAAAGGAAATAAAAAATTATTTTAATTAACTAGATTTAATAAATATTATTAAAAATATATGTATAAATTTAATTTTATAATAAATATCACTAATTTTTAATAATTGAGTTTTAATTTTTGCAATACCAATAAAGAAAAAAAAGAATTGAGTTTTGCCATACCAATAAATATTTTTCATTAATTAATTTTGCATTTATATTTTTAAGAATATCATGGCTTTTGTTGCCCACAATATTATATTAATAGTTATTATTTATTGTAAATACAAAATTTAAATGAAGAGTGCTAAGAGAATTTTCTATCACATTCTTTTTTACACTCTCTCTTTAATGTGATGACAAATATTATATTTTCAACAAAAGTTATTTTTACTTAATAATTAATTATGATATTCTAATGTTATTACAATTGTGTCATTACTACTTCTAATATAATTATTCTACTAACTTTTTGTTTATAAAAAAATTAACTACATTAAGAATAAAAGTGAAAAAAAAATATATACATATATTTTAAAATAAAACAAAGTAACAATTAATATTTATATAAAAATTGTAAGTTTTTTTTTTAAAAATTATGCAGAATAAAAATTAATACAACTTAAATCTTTTTTTTTTCTAAAAAAGTAATAATTTTTTTTAATGATTATTATAATTATATTATTTATCAATATAAATACACTAATAAACCATCTAATATATTTATATATGTAATTAAATATTTTTTTTATTTCTTTTGTGGTATTTACATGTACTTTTTTTTAACAATTTTATTTTTTAATATAACTAACTTTAAGACAATTTCTAACACGAACAAATACAAAAAATGTAACAAGTTTTTTCATAACATTTCTAGATCAGATTATTATTAAGTTTTATTTTAACAAAAAATTAATTTAGGGTCCTATTTGTACAATTTTAAAAAATACAAGGTTTATTTTGTCATTTAACAAAATAAATGGTCAAATTAGTAACTTTTACACATCACAATGTTCAAAATAGTATTATATATATGCACCAGGTGAGTCCTTATTTTTAAGTAGGGGTGTTCATGAAACCGCTCAAACCGCTCGCACCGCACCACACTGTAAAAAAAAATGTGGTTTGAAATTCTTTGCGGTGCGGTCGCGATTTGAATTTTTCTTAAACCGCGCAATGCAGTGCGGTTTGCGGTTCAAATTGCACCGCACCGCATATTATAAAAATACCAATTTTTATTACTATCTAGGTTCAATATGTGAAGGCCCAACCCAAACCCACTAATTATTGTATTGTTGAAACTTGAATTTTTTTTTTTTATATTTATTTTTGAACCTTATGGTATTTTTGACAAGTGTTGCTCAAGCTTTATTATATTTGTGATAGTTTAATTATTTGGTGATAATCCAAACCGCAGAAACCGCATAAACTGCACCGCACTGTACCATTTTTTGCGGTGTAGTTTCTGCCGTTTTTTAGTTTCGCGGTGCGAGTACGGTTTGGGAAATTGAAAAACCGTACGTGCGGGTTGGTTTGAAAAAATAGTCAAAAACCGCACCACCCGCACCGCGAACACTCCAATTTTCAAGCAAGCAAAACGACACCGTTTAACCGCGTAGAGAGGCATATAATATATTACAAATGAAGTTTGGCTATTGCCACGAATCGAGAGAGAGAGAGAATCATCATCAACCATGGCGAAAGGAGCTAAAACCTCTCAAAAATCTCGCTCATCATCCTCAGCCTCAGCTTCTGATTCTACCCAAATCACCGGAACACCTTCCACTAAGTAAACACCATTCTCGACTTCCTCACTTATTTCTACTTTTTTAATTTTCTTTCATACTTAAAAATTCACTAATTTGTTTGTTAATTTCTCCCTGAAACTACTTTGTTTGTTTGGTTCCTGAGAAAATTCACAATATTATGGTTTTTCTCTTCTGGGTGTCTTGAAATGGAAAACCCATTTCCACAATGAGTTAATATATTATTAAGCTTTTAAGATTATGAATGAAAAGAACCCAAAAACAAAACAGAAGAAAAAGAGAGAGAATTTATTTGTGGGGTTTATTTATGGTTTATGCTGCTTTTGGGTTTTGAGGAGGAAATGAAGAACTCTCCACATTTAGGTTGTGTTTGCTAGGTGTAATGAAATGGAATGAAAATTTTCATTTCATTCCTTTGTTTGGTTGTATTTTTATACCATTTTCGTGGAATGATTATTCTATTTTGAAATAGAAGAAAAGATCGTTTCGGGAAAAGATTTACTAATTCTTTTTTCATTCCTCTCAACCAAACATACTTTTTTGTTAAAGCTCATTACTTACTATCTTTTATATTGAAAAAAATCATACAAATTCATGAGGGGTTGTTGTTGTTGTTGTGCTCATTTCATTAAACATTCTCATTTTGGGAAACTGCCCCTCATATCTGTTCTTCTTGATTGTTTTTAGGAAAATGGTTTTGAGAATCAAAACAACTGAGGGGACAAAGAGGTCAGCAAGATTGAGTGGTATGAACCAAGAGAGAAAGGTGGTAAAGTCAGTACAGAAGTCAAAACCAAAGAATAAGAAGATTAGTAACAAAATTGATGCCAAGAAACCCAAGAAGCCACCAACAGCGTTCTTCTTCTTCTTGTAAGTTCTTTCTTTTATTCCCTTCTGTTCTTCAGTATTTACTGGGCAAACTTTGTCATTTTGGACATTAGATGTGGTTATGTACTTATGGCCTGCATTGCATAGATTGTGTGTGTTCACTGGTGATATTTAGAGAGAATAGGGCTGTTCATTTTCCTCAAGTGTTCGCCGTTCTGATTAGCAATGTCATCATACTAATGGGAATGTTTACATGTTGAAAGTAATATGTTAGTGTGTGTGTGTGTTTTTATAGTTTTCTTGGTGTATTGTAGTTTTATTTTTCTTTCTTTTTTGTAATAATTGAGACTGAAATTGTATTTGACTTGACATTTTCGATCGAATAATGAGATAAAATGTAAGTTATAGGTGGTTAAATATGTTGGTTATCTTCATTCTTTGCCAGTAGTGAGCTGAAATGGCTGAGAAGAATACTTGATATACGGTGGCATCTATCGTTCAATCTTCCTTTGATGAGTTAATATTTTTCGAAATTCTTTTGAATACAAAAAGGAGCAATGACTTTTAACAAAGTCTCCATGTAGAAACTCTGCCTCCCCTAATAGAGCTTTAAACTTTTCTAGTAAAGTAACTAGATTGATGTGTTAATCATACAATCCATGACAGACGAGAATACGGGTCTAATCAAGTCAAGTTTGCAGGTTTCATGGTCCTTGAAGCTGCATACTTGATTGCATTTGTTTCTTCTGAAATTTATAAGTAACAAACTTACACCCCATTACATTTTGTTCTTTTATATCTTATGGTCATTCACATCGAAAATGTTGTACTTTTGTACCCGATCGATTGAAAGTCTTAGTGTTGGAGCTCTTTTCTGTTCCTATTTGGTTTCATTTCCTGAGATTATGCAGACTAGTTTGTTACATAATTTCTTTATTGACCATTTGTATTCTTGTTCTTTCAAGGGAGGACTTTCGGAAGGTGTTTCAAGAGCAAAACCCAGATGTCAAATCAATGCGAGATGTACGATAACCAGTGTCATATTACTTTATTGATTTTTTACTAGGTAGTTTGATATTACTGATTTTGGATTCTTATTTGGTTTATTAATGGATTCACTCATTAATTTTCTTCTCAGATTGGGAAAGCATGTGGAGTGAAGTGGAAAACAATGACATATGAGGTTTGTTCTACATCTGTATATGAATTTGATTTCTCTTGGCCTTTAAGTACTAAACAAAGCTAGATTACCGAATAAGAGAGTTCGACGATTTGTGACTGAAAAACTACAAGGGATTGTTGCTGTGTCTGTTCCAGGAAAAGGTTCAATATTACGACATAGCCACAGAGAAACGAGCAGCGTTTGATAGTGCCATGGCGGAATATATCAGTAAAAAGGTAAAGATTGCCATATATCAGTATCGAAACACATTTTTTATCGTTTCGTTTTTCTTCATGCTCTAATTTAAATCATAAATTCTTGCAGGAAAGTGGTGAAGAATCCGAAGATGAAGAAACTGAGGATGATTCAGAGTTGGGAATAAGCTGAAAATTTGGAAAAGCAATAATGTTCATGTAGAGGTTGTAGTTAACAAGTTGTATATTGATCAATATGGGACACTGGTTAATTTCTCTTCTCAAAACTATTGTATAATTTTTTTTTGTTCATGTTTTTTATTTTCTTTTTTTCCATTGTAAAGAAAGAACTACTTTTATCCAGTGGTATGGAAGATTGTAATTGTAGGTTTCATCATTTAGTGATAATTTGTTCTTTTCAACTTCATTTACTCCCTATACCATAATCCACCTTTAAGCAATTGATTATCTAAGATATTATTCTCCAATTCTATTCATAAAAATTTGTGTATTTGGTTGAAATGTATTTAGCTAAATGTAGAGGATGATTGAAATAGCTAATTACTCAAAAACTTAGGAAAGTGACATAAAATTCATGAAGTACCTCAACAATGGCCTTTTTTAGTTTATGTTCTTACTCGAAAAGAGCTGTCAAAACTAAGAACATTGCCTCGGTAGGATCAAACCCAAGTAATTCGAAAACCCATCTTTCGAAACAAGAAAATCAAAGCAAAAGTAAGTTGGGGTTCTCGCCCCCATCTCCTTTATGCTACCATTCTGGGAGCACCTGACCTCAACTCTGTCGGTTAAATTTGATGACGATATATTTATAAAGAAAATCGATTTAGTGTTAAAATTTTGATACATACTTTTCAAGTCTAAGGATTGATTGGCAGTTCAATCCAATTAATCACCATCCAAGTGTACCCTCCAAAATTAATATCTGCATTGTTAGATATTACAAAGTGGGATACAAGTTTTGATCCATGAAACTATTCTATAAGTATTCTTCTTTGTTTCTTGTTCTGTTTTTTCAGTATGAATATCAAAACCCCACACCATCTACACTTTACACTTATCACCATTTTCATTAACAAAAAAAGGAAAAGGAAACCTCTTTCCAAATGAGATTATATTTGAAAGTTGAATTTTGGCAACAATTTCAACAAATCAATATCTTTTGGTATGGAAAAAAAAAATTTAATTCAACAAAAATTTTACATGCCAATTTGGTACTTCTTGTAACCTCATACATAAACTTGTGAGTCATTCTAAGTTCTGTCTAATAACACAACAAGAAAGTGGCATGGAGTTACAGTTTCAGAGTTTGTTCTTCATTTGCAGTACGAAAACCAGATGATGATAATGAATTCGAAATGCTCCTTACTTCTGCTATCATTGCAACTACATCATTGAGTTTGTTAATGGCTGATCCCACACCCTGCATTCCATGATTACATGTGTTATGTCAGTTTAAAATACTAGATTGAAGACCGTTGAGAGCTGTGATAACGAAGGTTGTATTATGCAAAACTTACCACACCAGCAGCTCCAGCAGTGATGGCCATTGGTGCTGTCACCGCGCTTAGACCAGATGAACACATGACAGGAATCTTGACAGCCCGCGAGATGGAATATGCAGCTGCTAATGTCGGTGTTGCCTAAAAGATGATCAAGTTTCGGTTAGTTAAGCAAACACAAACAACGAAATCCCTCAAAGAAAGTACTTTTTTGATAAAAGTGGCGAGGAATTCAGCTAGAGGCTATACTCTCCAAAATACAACCTTTCGAGAGGGTTGTTCTCTCCTAGGACCGAGTCTATTTTATTTCCTATTTTACACTTAACAGCTACCAAGTCTTAATCCCATGAAAGGGATTTGGTAATTCCCTGCCCTAAAGCTATTCACTCGGTCTCCTAGAGTAAACAAAGTGTATTGGAGCTTATCAGAAGATACACAAAGTAACAAAAGATACAAAACCAATGTCAATAGTTATACCTTCTCAATCAAACCAAGAATGCCAGACTTTGTAGGGTTCGAGCACTTCCCTCCTTCGGTTTGAATGATGTCAACACCTTCTTGCTCCAGCATTTCCGCAAGCTTGACCTGTTTTCATTCCAAATTCATGTTTGTAAATCGAATGCACAATGCAAAGGAGTGAATCTCCCTACGAAACCAAGCTGCTTTCTGACCTGATCGGGAAGACTTAGCGTGTGAGGCACAGTGACTGATAAGGTTATGGATGGAAGACTCCTCTTAGTCTCCTTTGTTAGATTCAGTATCTGAAATAAGTACTCACACAATAAGAAAATAATGATCATTTTCACTAGCTTTGAGTTATTTCTTGATCAATTTACATCGAAATTATACCTGTTCGGGAGTGAATATCACACCCTTCTCATAGAATGAATCATAGTTTCCAATCTCAACCTGCATATGCCATAAACTTAGCTTCTTAAGAAGAAAATCAAAGAAGTTAAACCTCAAATTCCTCTTAAATTACAGCAAAGGTAACGAGTTTTGTTGCCAAACCATTGTTGCTCCTGCCTCGACCGCAGCCAGGAATGCAGCTGGATCTACAGAAGAAACACAAACCTGACAAGACACTAAATTAGTAATGAAGTCCATGAGACAATGCAGGAATTCAAAGATTGTAAAAATTTGTTAAATTAGACAAAGATATGTTATTTGGGTTTGTGTTGGAAACCTCTCCTACCTTCAAAAGGCCATTATTAAACCAAATTTCACAAGAAAAACAGAAAAAACTAGAAACCACACACAAATGCAGACAATGTTGTAGTTGGTTCGAGTTTTCAGAATGAAACCTCGACATCCACGGCGGGTTATCGAGTTTCTCTTAGTACAAGCTTCAAAATCAAAGCTTTCTCATAAGAAAAAACACATTGTCACAACTAAAATTGTATTCAGAATCATGTCAATGAAATGGATAATTCCTTTTGTTAAGAAAAATAGTTAAATTCTCACAAATGAACATAATAAAAGAAAAAAGGAAATGATTACTAAAAGTGTATGAACTTACAGGAAGAGATGTTAATGTAATGGCAAGCTTAACCAACTCAGGATCACAAGCTATATCCACATGAGTTGCTCCTCCCTATAATAGCAAAAACAAACATTTTCACTTGAAAAAAAGGCAAAAAAATATTTATATACAGAAAAAATTCAACAGTAGGGAACCATTTCATTTACAGTTTCGAGTTCAAACATTCAGTTGCACGAGTGAAATTCACCATTTTGAATATATTTCTCTAAATATATTTCAATTCAATTGGTTATGAGACCAACCTTATCTGCAGCAGAAACAACTGAAGCAACATTTTCCTTATCAAAATTCTGCAAACCTGAGATAATCTGTAAACAAAAGCAACACAATTCAAAGCTAATTTAATTACCATAAAATTCACCATTAAAAAGCAAATAAGATAGAAAAACAATTAAAGGTTTTACCTTGAGAGCTTTGCAGTTATGAAATTCTTTCAAAACAAGTTCTTTAGAAGTTGAAAGAAGTGCTTTGGTAGTAAAAGAAGAAGACCCTTTTCTTCTTAGAGCCAAAAATTGTGTTGAGGAAGAAGAAGAAGCATGACCCAGAAGAGGATTGTGAATGGGTTTTAGAGATATGGAGTTTGAAGAAGTTGTCATGCACATTGAAACCTCCATTTTTGTCTCTTCTCTTTCTCTTTAGCTCAAGTTGTAGTTGGAAAGGAAGAGATAAGAAGAGTAGTGTTATTATTGGTGTATTTATCATACTAACATCAAAAATGTTAAATATGTTAAATGAACCAAAAAGAAATAGGAGAATTATTCCTGTTTTTTAACTCATTTTTTATTTTGTTTTTTAATTTATGGTTTGAGTTTCTAAAATAATTGCAATGCTAGTTGCAATAAGGGTTTCCATACGATTTTTTGTTACAATTTAGGTTGCAGCGCTAGTTGCAATAGGAATTTCTATGTAGAATTTCGTAAAAATGTAAAAAAAACTGTTTTAAAATGTAAAAATAAAAAAATCTCAAAAAATAACTATATTGAATATATGTACAGTGTAAATTTATAGTCGTTTTATCAATGTAATAATTTTTTACAATTGTAATAAGCGTATTTGAAAATTATTTAATTATTGAATCGTAAAATTATTAAAATAATAATTATACTATGTTTTAATATATAAACATATTTGAATATAAAATAGTAATTATAAATGAAATTCCAATATCTTATTTAGTAAAATGATTCCCCTAATTATATAGAATTTATTAAGTACTATTTAAAATGATTTTTTTTTAATAATTAGACTCAATTTTTATAGATGACAATAAAAATTGGAAAATATAATTAAAAATCTATTAATTACCTTAAATTATACAATTTTAGTATAGTTAGAGTACGCACATTAGATCTTTTACAATTTTAGTATTCAAATTGAATAATTTAAAATAATTTACAATATAGAAAATAATGTTTAATCAGTCTATTTTACACATTTATAAAATAAAATAATCATACGTGCAACACACTATTTGAACGTAATTTTCGGCGTATTAAACTTTTTCAAATTTCTTAAAATTTTGCAGGATGTTTTAAATAAGTATAACTTTCATGAACATGAGAAAAAATTTGAGTAAAAAATTATTTCGGATACCAAAACAAATAAAAATATATCGGTGTATTCCTGTACAATTTCCCATATTAATAATATTAATGGATCAGAATATATAAAAGTGAAAAGAAAAGTATTATTTTTTATTATGTATGAGAGTGCGTCACTGGCAGATATGTATATATATATATATATATTAGATTATATTATTATATTATATCAAACAAAATAAAAACAAAAAAGAAAAATGGCCACAATGACCGGTGCCGGAGAAGAAGGCAAAGCCACCCATATCTTAATCTTCCCATTCCCAGCACAAGGCCACATGTTACCAATCCTAGACTTCACACACCAGACCCTTACCCAAAACCCAGATCTCATCACCATCACCATTCTCGTAACCCCAAAAAACCTCTCTCTTCTCAACCCACTCCTCTCTCTCCATCCTTCCATTCAAACCCTCGTCCTCCCTTTCCCATCTCACCCTTCCGTTCCCCATGGAGTTGAGAATCTCAAGGACTTACCCGCCACCTCATTCCGTTTCGTAATTCCCGCCATCACTCGACTTCGAGAACCTCTCACTCACTGGTTCAAAACCCACCCTTCGCCGCCTACCGCCATTGTTTCCGACATGTTCTTGGGTTGGACACACTACCTCGCCGTCGAACTCGGGATTCGTCGGATTACCTTCTCTCCTTCCGGCGCTTTTGCCTTGGCCGTCATCCAATCTTTGTGGCGAGATATGCCGAAACGATCGGACGGTCAGGATGAAGTCTTTGAGTTTCCTGAGATTGCGAATTGTCCAAAATACCCTTGGTGGAAATTGTCTTCTCTGTACAGATCTTACGTTGAGGGAGACCCAGATTCGGAAATTGTTAGGGAGTCTTTTATTGGGAATCGGTTGAGTTGGGGACTCGTTGTTAACTCGTTTACCGAGTTGGAATCGGTTTATCTTGATTACTTGAAGAAAGATTCAGGCCATGATCGTGTTTGGGCTGTTGGGCCTATACGGCCCATGTTAGATGATCCAAATGGGCCCACTACTAGAGGTGGGTCCAACTCGGTCTCTCACCATATATTGTCATGGCTTGATAAGTGTGATGAGAATAAGGTTGTGTATGTTTGTTTTGGTAGTCAAGTTGTGTTGAGAAATGATCAAATGGAAGAGTTAGCTAAGGGTTTGGAGAGAAGTGGGGTCCATTTTGTGTGGTCGGTTAAGGTGCCAACTGGATCACAAGTGGACGGTGATTACGGAAAGGTTCCGATCGGGTTCGAAAATCGAGTGGGTGAAAGGGGTTTGGTGATTAAAGGGTGGGCCCCACAAGTTTCGATACTTCGGCATCGGGCCGTGGGCGCTTTTTTGACTCATTGTGGTTGGAACTCGGTGTTGGAAGGTATCGCGGCGGGAGTACTAATGCTGACGTGGCCCATGCAGGCCGACCAATACGCTAATGCCACGTTGTTGGTGGACACCTTGGTGGGAAAGAGCGCGTGCGAAGGTGATCGAATTGTTCCCAATTCGGTTGAGTTGGCTCGAGTTTTTGCGGAATCGGTTGGCGAGGAAAACCGAGCCCGAAGACGTCGAGTTGAAGAATTATGTGGAGCGGCGAACCGAGCTACTATGGAAGGTGGTAGTTCTTATAAGGATTTGGAATCATTAGTTGCCCATTTGAAAGTCACAACCATTTAGTAAAGAAGTTTCTTATTTTGCTTGGTAATGTTGTAATAAAGCTAGTTAAGCTAAATCATGTGACCATTTCTAATAGTGTGCTAAAAATATATGGCAGAGTGGTTAAACTAAATAGTTCAATTCAGTTTTTTTTAGAAAAAAAATAAAATAAAATGAAACTTTGTTCTTTTAAGAGAATAAATTAAGTTCTATTTTTAAAGGATATTTTGATGTGGAAAATAGAGATGAAGTACCTATTGAAAATATATTGTAAAAAATAATAGTGAACTGCTCATTGAAAATGATAGTATGAACAATCAAAATTCAATACTAGAAATAGTTATGGTGATCAAAATGATGATATTTTAGAGGATAATGATAATAATAATACAAGCAATCAAATACATTTGAACATTTGTTCGGTATATTTGATCCAAGAAATTGAGATGCTCTTGAGTCAAAAATGATTAATTTATTAGCGATGAAGGGTCCAAAAAGAGATTGTATGAGTGGTTCTAAAGCTAAATTTTCTAGACGATTCATTGCTAATTTGTATGCTAGAGTTTTATCAAATGGAGAGAAGTGTGATCGAAATTGGCTTGTTTATTCAAAAGAGTTAGATAGAATATTTTGTTTTTGTTGCAAAGTTTTAAAAGTGAGATTAGTAGAGGCATGTTAACAAATGAAGACTTTAGTGATTAGACACATATTGGTAAAAGACTTAAAGAACATGAAATCAGTATAGAACATGTTAAAAATATAACCACTTGGTATGAATTGCGTTTAAGGCTCAAAAAGAATCGAACGATTGATAAAACTACCCAGAATAATTGAAAAAGAAAAAGATCATTAGAAAAAAAATTTACTAAAATTTCTTGTTAAACATAAATTGATCTTTCATGATTCTAATGAGAAATTATATCAAAAAGTAATGAAATTTTTTTAGGCTTAATTGACATGTTGGCAAAGTTGGGCCGGTTGAAGAGCTATGCAACTTGGTCTATTGCCCAGAGTCCACCAAACTAAATAGCTCAATTAAGTTCCATTTTAAAGGCTATTTTGATTCTCTAATCCCAATGCCACTTTTAATGTTAAATTATTAATTAATATATATTTAGTTAAACTTTGCTTTCACCGTATATATAATATTAATTATATTATATTTTATAAATTATAAGTAAAATTGATGAGTAGAAAAACATTAATAGATTAGATTTTTGCAGGCAAAATGGAACAACAGAAAAATAGTAGTAAGTGAAAGGATGATTTTTTTTTGTTTTTTTGAGTTGGCTTACCATCAAGTATCAACATCAATTTAGTGTAAGAACATCAATTTCTCCATCAGATTTTAATTAAACTAAAGTATCTATATAATATTTTAAACTTTTATGTTAAGAATTATGGGGTTCCATTTCAAAACCAATTGATAATGAGTAGAGTAGCACATGTTCTTATATATGGTTCAATACTTTCACATTTAATTGGGACAATACTCTCCAATATTTTAATATATATGAAGAACAAGAAATGAAATAGGAATTAAATATTTTTTGTCATATTGTTTTATTCTTTCTTATTTCTTGATTTATTATTTTTTTTTATATATACAATAAATATAATGCTAAAATTATTAGAGAAAAAAATATATGTAATATATTTTATAGTGTTCAATGTTCATTCTCCTTTAATACCATTAATTCGTTCTATTATATTATATTATAATTGCTATTTTTAATTAAAATTAATCACTATTTTTTTAATTATTAATTAGTCACTACTTATTAGTACTACTTTTTTTTTATTGTTATAAAAATATCATTGCATAAATCAAAAAATTAATTGAAAAAGGTATTGGGCAATTGGCTACTCTTAATTTGTGATAGAAATTTTTTTTAATTTGATGTTTTTAAAAATTGAAGATAGAATTGGTAGCGAATACTAGATTCTTTTGTTCCTTTTTCCACTTCTAATTTAATAAATTATTACTGTATTAATTGCTTTTTAAAATATTATATTAGTTCTTGTGTTCTTTTTTTTTTTTCACTATGCCTCCTATGAGAACCAGAAGTTATTTTAAAATATCATAATTATGATATTATTGATGTTGAAATTCCTGAAAATATGACTCCAAATGAGAATGTTAGTATTAAGAATCAAACTGAAAGGGTTGATGTGGAAAATAGAAGTGACGTACCTATTGAAAATGATATTGTGAAAAATAATAGTGAGGTGCTCATTGAAAATTATAATATGAACAATCATAATTCTAATAATATAAATAGTTACGATGATCATTTGAATTATTAACTTGAAAATGATGATGTTTTAGAGGATAATGATAATAACAATGTAGAGCAATCAAACCCATTTGACATTGGCTTGATATATTTGATCTAAAAAATTGGGATGCTCTTGATTCAAAAATGATTAATTTATTAGTGATGAAGGGTCCAATAATAGATTGTACGATTGGTTCTAAAGTTAAATTTTCTAGACTATTCACTGCTAATTTGTATATTGGAGTTTTATCAAATGGAGAGAAGTGTGATCGAGATTGGCTTATTTATTTAAAAAAAGTTATATAGAGTATTTTGTTTTTGTTGCAAAGTTTTTAAAAGTGGGATTAGTAGAGGCATGTTAACAAATGAAGGCTTTAGTGATTGGACACATATTGGTAAAAGACTTAAAGAGCATGAAATCAGTATGGAACATGTTAAAAATATAACCATTTGGGCTAAAAAAGAATCGAACGATTGATAAAACTACTCAGACTAATTTAAAAAGAAAAAGATAATTGAAAAAAAGTTTTACTAAGAATTATTTTAATAGTAAAATTTCTTGCTAAACATAACTTGGCCTTTCGTGGTTCTAATGAGATATTATATCAAGAGTAATGGGAATTTTTTGAGTTTAATTGACATGTTGGCAGTGTTTGACATAAGACTGGTTGAAGAGCTATGCAATCCGGTCTATTACTCAGGGCCCACCAAACTAAATAGCTCAATTCTGTTTTTTATTTTTTTTTTTTAAAAAAAAATGAAATGAAACGTTACACTTTTAAAGGAACAAATTAAGGCCATGTTTGGTAGGAAGGAGGGAAAGTTGGATGGATGTGGAGTTGATGAAGGATGGAGAATATAAGGGAGGGAGCGGAGAGTAATAATCCTTTTATATTGTTTGGTAGGAAGGATGGAGTGATTGAAGGATAGATAATTATTAAATTATAAAATTACTATTTTATCCTTATAATTATTTTTTAATAATATTTGTTAAGGGTATTTATGTAATTTACAATAATTAAAGAAAGAGAGTTCCAATCCTTCCATTATTCGAGGGATTATAAATTAGAGATTGTAATCCCCGCTTCAAGCCTCCATTGGGTCCTTACACCCACGGAATGAATGGCTCTTATACACGAGTACATCACTCTGGCTGCTTCATCGACTGATGACTGACCCTACAGACCAACACGAGTGTTTCCAGCGTGCTTTGTCCTCACTCGTACACTTCCTAGGAAAACTTCCCAGGAGGTCACCCATCTTGAAATTGCCCCAGGTCAAGCACGCTTAACTGTGGAGTTCTTTCGTGATGGGCTACCGAAAAGCAAGATGCACCTTATTGATATAGGTAGTACCAATCAATCCATTTAAGCCCTCTTTAACTGTGTAGTCCCATACCTACACAGTCTCCGAATCATCCCACTTGACCTTCCCCAGGCGATGTGGGATTGTACAGCTTACCCGGTATTTCCCCTTACGGATCACGGGACTACTGACTGTCACAATCACCACCCTTATGGGGTCCGACGTCCTCGTCGACCACACTTCCGGCTGGGTCAAGGCTCTGATACCGTTTGTAACATCCCCACTTCAAGCCTCCATTGGGTCCTTACACCCGAAATGAATGGCTCTTATATACGAGTACGTAATGAATGGCTCTTATATACGAGTACGTCACTCTGGCTGCTTCATGGACTGATGACTGACCCTACAGATCAACACGAGTGTTTCCAGCGTGCTTTGTCCTCACTCGCACGCTTCCTAGGAAAACTTCCCAGGAGGTCACCCATCCTGAAATTGCCCCAGGTCAAGCACGCTTAACTGTGGAGTTCTTTCGTGATGGGCTACCGAAAAACAAGATGTACCTTGTTGATATAGGTAGTACCAATCAATCCATTTAAGCCCTCTTTAACTGTGTAGTCCCATACCTACACAGTCTCCGAATCATCCCACTTGACCTTCCTCAGGCGGTGTGGGATTGTACAGCTTACCCGGTATTTCTCCCTACGGATCACCTCTCCTTTCTTTCCTTCAATCCCTCTTTCCAAACAAAAGGATTTGTTATCTCCTCCCACCTCTCTCCATCCTTCCAATTCTCCCTCCTACCAAACATAGTGTAAGTTCCATTTTTAAAGGCTATTTTGATTCCCTAATCTCAATGCCACTTTAAATATTAAATTATTAATTGATATATATATATATATATAAATATTTAGTCAAATCTTGCTCTCATCGCGTATATATATAATATTAATTATATTATATATTAAAAATTATGGGTAAAATTGATGAATAGAAAAACATTAATAGATTAGATTTTTGCAGACAAAACGGCAAAACAGAAAAATAATAGTAAGTAAAAGGATGATTTTTTTTTTTGAGTTGGCTCACCATCAAGTATCAACATCAATTTAGTGTCAAAGACATCAATTTCTCCATTAAGACATTAAAATTAACTGGGAAATTTGAATTCCTATACTTACATTACCTAAAAATTTGTCCCCTAAATGCAAAGTTATTAAAATTGGTAATATATGACCATTTTACCAATTTTCCTAAACTACCTCTCTCATTTGTAATCAGCCTCTCTCTTCCTCTCTCTTCGTCTCTCTCAGCCGATTTCCCACACCAAACCCACACCCCCAAAAACCAAAAAACCCACACAGTCGCCGGGCCCGTCACACCCAAACGTTGAGCACACACTCGGACCAACGTAACCCGAAGGCTCGCAACCCCGACCCACTCCGACGAACTCCCAACATCGACCCACTCCGAAAATGTCGAAGGTATGGTTTTTTTTCTTTTTTTTTTTTTTTTTAGAAAGGATTTAAAGATTTATTTTGTTTGAGATTGTTTGTGAGATATTATTGGTTAGATTTAAGTTTTATTGTGAAAATGGGATTCGGATTCCGACTGTGAAGATGGGATTCGGATTCCGACTGTGAAAAATGGCCTTCGGATCTGGGGAAGAAGGCCGGCCCGATGGTGTGCAGTCGGTCCGATGGTCCGATTGTGGGTCCGAGTATGGGTCCGATGGTCCCTTTGGGGTCGGGTCCGATGGTACGATTTAAGGGGTCCGATGGGGTGGGGGCTCGGAGTGTTCTGTATGGGCAGGGAGATATGCCCGATGGGTCCGATTGGACCGATGGGTCCGATGGGTACCCTATCGGGCCAATCGGACCCATCGGACCCGAGATTATTTTTTTTTAATTATTTTTTTTAATATTAATGATTTAGTAATTGTTTTAGGTATTAATGTATTATTATATTATTTAGTGATTGTTTTAGGTATTAATTTATTTTTAATGACTTAAGTATTTTTTAATTAATTATTGGTAAGTAATAATTTTTAATTTATTATTAATTATTAATTATTGTTTTAATTTTTATTGTTTTATTAATTATTGTTTTAGTATTAATTAGTAATTATTGTTTTAGTATAAATTATTAATAAGTATTTAGTGATTGTTCTATTTTTTTGATTAATAATTGTTTTATATTATTTATTAATTATTGTTTTATTATTAATTATTAATTTTTGTATTAATTTTTATTGTTTTATTAATTATTGTATTTTTATTAATTATTAATTAATGTTTTATTATTAATTATTGTATTAATTTGTATTGTGTTATTATTTATTATTTTTATCTAATTATTAGTTATTACTTATTAATTTTTATTAATTATTAATTAACATTTTATTATTAATTATTAATTATTGTATTAATTTGTATTGTTTTATTAATGATTATTTTTTTACTAATTATTAATTATTAATTATAAATTTGTATTATTTATTAATTATTGTTTTATTATTAATTATTAACTTTTGTATTAATTTTATTGTCTTATTAATTTTATTATTTATTGATTATTGTTTTATTATTAATGATTAATTATTGTATTATTTTTTATTGTTTTATTAATTATTGTTATATTATTGTTTTTTTTATTGTTTTATTAATTATTGGTTTTTTATTAATTATTGTTTTATTATTAATTATTGTATTATTTTTTATTGTTTTAATAATTTTTAATTATTATTTTATTTTTTATTGTTTTTTTAATAATTAATTATTGTTTTATTAATTATTAATTATTGTTTTATCTTTTATTGTTTTATTACTTATGAATTATTGTTTTAGTATAAGTTATTGATTATTTTTTTTTATTTTATTGTTTTATTGATTATTGTTTAATTATTAATTATTAATTATGAATTATTATTTTATTTTTTATTGTTTTATTCATTATTGGTTATGTTTTATTATTAATTATTTATCGTTGTTGGTTTTTTTTTTTTTTTTCAGGGAACTGCACATCTTATAATTCCAGTATCGGACCATTACACTGGCCGTGTCACATGGCGCGGGGGTAGTTACTACTACCCGAAGATTAAGGCTAAATTTGAAGAATTTAACCTATTGGACAGGGTGAGGGAATCCCCTTTTAGAAATTTTTTCGAGAGAGCGCCCATACAATTTTCTGGAGCATTTTTTCATCAGTTGATGCTTCACAAAATAAAATCTGACAAGCCGGACGAGGTGCATTTCTATGTGGGAAGGAAGAGATGTAGATTTGGGAGGGTGGAGTTCGGCTTGGTCACCGGGTTAAACTTGTTGCCCGGCCCTACTGAGGAAGACATCAAACAAAATGTAAGCTCTGACCGGTTGATTTAGGAATATTTCAACGGTAGTGCTTCGATCACCTTTGGCCAACTGCGCAGAGTTTTTGAGAGCTGCACAGAAGCTGATGATGTCTACAAGTTGGGGATGGCCTTGTTTGTTATGGGCGTCCTCACTGGTAAGGAGGAGAAGACTGCCGTTCCTCCTTTTGTAATAAGAATGGTTGATAACCTTCCATTCTTCTACGAGTACCCTTGGGGAAATATTTCTTACACCAAGCTGATGGAAACTTGTAACAAGGATTACTTGGATGTGAAGAATAAGATGTTGAAAAAGATTGAGAAGGGAGTAACTCAGAAGGAGGCAAAATACTCAGCCTACGGCTATGCTGCAGCATTGCAGTATTGGGCATACGAGGCCATATTACAGCTGGGCAACGAGTATGCAGTGAGGAGGTCGCATCGCTTTCTGAGAATGGTCAACTGGGAGAGTAAGCCGAACACTACACTCGGGAAGGATGAAGTGACCAGATTATTTGCTAAAAATGTAAGTTTGTTACGCTTTATGTTGAATTCATGTTAATTTCCATATATTATATTAATATATTTGTTATATTTTTCAGTTGACAGTGTAGTCCGTGTTATGTCCTCGGCCGAACGAGATTGATTTTGTGAGTTACATAACCGGGGGTCAGCCTCCGTTATTTGTTGACTTGGAGGAACTTGTGTTGGGTGAGGATGGGCAACCAACACAGGATGCTTTGCGAAGCCAGGCTGAAAAGCTTGCCTCCACATTGGAAGAACGAGCGGAGGCAGCCCGAATATTTAAAGACTATACACCACCTCCACCGTCTCCTCCACGTGCACCGCCTGCAGTTCCAGATGGGTCTGGTGTTGACCCATCTCCAGCTTCAGTTCCTGATGGGTCTGGTGTTGACCCATCTGCAGCTTCAGTTCCTGATGGGTCTGGTGTTGACCCACTTGCAGCGTCACATGGTCCTCCTGTTCCCCCGTCAGCTTCTATTCCCAGCACCTCGGAGGCTCGCGATCCAGTATACCCTGCCATTTTTGCAAGGTTGGAGACTGTGGAGAGGGGGCAGGCCGCTCTGCTAAGAGGACAAACAACGATTATGGATCAGTTGAAGACCATAATGACGCTCCTGCAAGATCCTGGAAGGCTGGCAGCAGATTCACAGCCACAGCCACAACCGGAAGAGGAGGCTCGGACACCGGAAGATGACTTCATTCTCCCAAATGATTACCAACCGGATGATGATGACAGGTTCTGTACACCTGAGAAGACGAATATCACCAGCATCGGGGATACTCAGGATTCTGAGGTGCAGGTGTTAGAGACAGCTTCAGAAGTCATGGAGAACCGGAGGAACAGAAGGCGACCTAGGTGGTTCGCTGAGTACACTGAAATGAAGAAGAAGGCTAGGGCTACTTCGACACTCGTGAATGCGGATCCACTTAGAGTGGTTGATCGGAAGCTGCTCAAGACTTTTCACAATTGGGTACTCGGCCAGATTGGGAACAATTACCCAAGAGAGTGCTTCACCGGTCGATACCATTCGTCTTGGTTCCTCGAACTGCATACTCCGAAGTTTTGGCTTGGGAACGATGTAAGTTTTTAAGACTTTTTTACTGCTTTTGCTTTTAAAGACTTTATTTAACTCTTTTTTATTTAATCTCTGACATATTTAATTTTCATGTTTTAGCATTTGGATGCGGCATTCCATTTGATGAGGAGGCGGCAACACTTTTATCCCGAGGCCTACCCAAATAGATGTGTCATAATGCCGTGTATTTTCCCAGCAGGAGTTATTGCTCAGTGGGAAGCTGCGGGTGATGAACAGGCTAACTATCAGTGAGACGAGAGCATATTAGATTTGATTCAAGGGGATGAAAGTCAATTCTTGGCCAGTTGGAAGAACAAGGAGAGAATATATATGGCCCTCCACTTCGATGGAGTAAAACATTGGGTGGCACTAGAGGTAGATTTGGATCATAGGTTGTTGAACATATTTGACTCCAGCCTCGGATCGATTTCCCCGAACAAATTGAACCGTCACCTGGCAATGTGGGAAAAATTACTACCAAATTTGCTGCTGCAGGCTGGCCTATTCGAGAGTCATGACATGATCCTCGTGCCTCAACTTACCGCCTCAGAGAGCCAGGTCAGAAATTTCACTTCAAAAGTCATGGATCGGGCCGTTGTTCCACAGACAAAGACAAAGTAACTTAATTACAATTGATTTTTTTGTTATTTAACTTGAATTTAATTTGCATACTTTTATTCATTTACTTTTTATTGTCTCATATAGCGGTAACTGCGGGATGTACGTGATAGAGCACATCGAGCATAGTATGCTGGAGACTACGTTTGATAATGTGCACGATGAGAGTATGAAGAAATTTAGAGAGCGGTGGTGTGTAGATTTGTTTTACCAGAATTTAGCATGAACAAATGTGTTTTTTATTTGGTATTTATTAAGATAACAATGTAACTGGTTTTTTTTATTGGTATGTTTATGTTTTTTCAAGAGTTCATACAAATTTTACGCCTCTCTTTCGTGCAACAAATTATAATAATTATGTAAACATAAAATATCACAAATTCTAATGTTTAAAATAGTCCAACATTAATTCAATAACAATACATAATAGTCCAACACATCACGATACAAATAAAATAAAATAACATTTTTAACCTCGGTAGTTGCAAGTGCTTCTGTTGTTCCCCTTGGCACCGCACATGCTACAATTTCGCGATTTGATAATCCTTTCACCATTACAAGCAGTTCGGTTGTTCTTAATTCTTCCAACCTTTTGCTTCTTGGGTCGCCCTACTGGTTGCTTCTCAACAGGCACTCCAACTGTCATGTTCTTGATGTCATCAGGCAATTCCCAATCATCCTCGTCACCAACTGGCATAATTGTTCCTTCATATGTCCTCCTCCAATATTCAGTCGTGTAATATGGCGAGCATAGTGTGTACGCGCTAATACTTCGCTCCTGAGATGCGGCACATGCATGAGGACAAGGAAACTTCATGCACTAGAACAAGCCGCAAGTGCAAGTATGTTCCTGCAAGTCCACTACGCCACCGGTCATAACTGTTCCTCCAGGGTGAACCTGCAACGTGTAAGGCCCGCATGAGTCAACGTTCAAATACCGACCTTTTTCAAAATGCAATGTCAAGTCCTCCTCCATTTCTGGTGCTAGGGGTTTCGTCCACTTGTCAGCTTTTTCTTTTCGTGAAGCAAACCACTTCTGGACTTTGGACCTCAGGAATGCTACAGCAGCAGTGATCGGGAAGCCTCTTGCATCCTTAGTTGTGTTGTTGAAGCTCTCAGCCCAGTTGCTCGTCATTACATTGTAACGTACCCCTGAAAAGTACAACCGGACCCATTTTTCAAATCCAATTTCCTCAAGATATTGTGCAACCGCTGGATTCATGGCCCGAATGTTCTCAAATTTTCTGTGAAACTCTAATCTTGAATATGTGTACGCACACGTGTAAATGTGATTCGTGAAGACGTCAGTCTTGAACTTGTGGTTGATGTTCATAATAATGTGGTGGTAGCATGCACCGTGGTGTGCATCAGGGAACACGATATCCAAAGCACGAATAATGCTTTGATGCCTATTCGAAACAAAAGCTAAGTTCTCAACATCACCAATCGTTTCTTTCAATTTTCTCATAAAATAGGTCCAGGAATTGTGGTTTTCACTGTCAACTATAGCAAAAGCTATCGGAAAGATATGACTCCCTGCATCCAAAGCCACTGCACACAACATTTGCCCACCATACCTAGTCTTCAAGAAAGACCCATCAACGCATACAACAGGTCGACAAAACCTAAACCCCCGAATAGAAGGACCCAGAGAGAAGAAACAATACTTGAAGCGACCACCTTCTACCACAAAATCCGTGATGGTACCTGGATTCCGCAACTGTAGCATGTGCAAGTAACTAGGTAATTTCGAGTACGAATCTTCAGGTGTACCCCGAGCTAGGTGTAGTGCCTTCTCTCTGCACCTCCATGCCTTTTCGTAACTCATTTGGATCCCGTAATCCTTGTGCATACTTTTTCTTATATCAGAGGGCAACTGATCCGAGCCGTCAGTTGCGAACTTATCCTTAATTAGATGGGCAACTATTACAGGTGATGCTTGACGGTTATCTTTTCCTCGAAGATCAAGGGAACATGTATGTACATTATGAAATGTACTCACCTCAAACATGTTAGAAAGTACGTTCTTCTTCGCTCTTAATCTCCACCCACAATCTGTATCCTTACATGTGACGTACCAAATATCAGTACCGGACTTCCTAACGTAGTAGTCAAACCCTTTGTTCATTGCATACAGGCCAACAACCATCTTTAAATGCTCTTTGTCTCTAAAAAACTTTCCCACATGTAACTCCCCGGCTGGTGTGCCACCCGTAGATATATAATGACTATGATCCTCGATGTCTTCTCTTGTATACATTTTCTCCTTAAATTTACCGTAACTTGTCGAAGAAGAAAATGGATCGCTCCATCCAGTCACATTGGTACCTCGAGCATCAGTAGGACCACTAATATCATTGGTCTCTCTACCATTATTAGGACCTGTACTGTCAGTAGTTCCTCTAGCATGACTGGTTTCGCCTGGACGACTACTACTAGTACCAGGTGTTTGGCAATTTTCTCTACGGGGCATTCTTTTCCGTGTCGGTGGCCTCGGTGGTATTTGGTACGATAGTGGAGTCAAGTTCAAAGGTACAGCAGCAGGGGCCTCTGTACCTTGGTCGTCTCTTACGCCATCATTGCCCTCAACATAACATTCAGGGTCTGGACCATTAAAAAAACCACCGATGAACGGCATTTGTGCTACAATATCAGCATTCGGCATCATATTGTTTAATTCAGGTAATACATCTGCAACCAACACCTCTGGATTTGTTTATGGAACAAAACTCCCAACCTCGCTACGATTATCCTTAACAGAACTTGGTGTGGGACTAGGATCGACGCAAACATTCTTCTTTAACAAAGTCACAAACAAAGGAGTAAATTCATCTGGCTTCTTCGCAAGTGTAGATAAAAAGTACCTTGCACGCTTATCATTTCTAATAACTTCAGGGCGATACTCAAAGCCTTTCTTGTACTTGTAATGTACTTCCAATTTCAAGTCATACTCCACTTTGTCGACATCCAGTTCTTCGTACAAAACATCAACCAAACCTGAGTAGCTTAGGTTCGGATCAATGTCAAATGTCAAATTGTCGCCCCGTTTATAAACCCAATCTCTACCATCAAACTCCCAAACACCATTATACATAACACACGCATTAACAGTTGAACCTGTCACATACATTTAAAAAAACACTTTACAACAAAAATCTCACCGAAAAAATATCTTAATTAATCATTAATAACAAAACAATAATAATTAATTGATAATAAAATAATAATTCATAATTCATAATAAAACAATAATTAATAATTCATAATAAAAAAATATTTAATAATTAAAAAATAATTATTAATTGATAATAAAATATAATTAATAATTATTACTCAAACCATAAAAAATAAACAATAATTAATAATAATTCATAATTTATAGTTAATAAAATAACTAAAAAAAAATTAATTCTTAAAACATTAACTAAAATAATAATTAATAACTAATAATTATTAATAAAAAAATAATTAATAACACAAATAATAAATCAATATAAAATAAATTAATAATAATAAATAAAAAATAATAATAGATTAAAAAAAAAATCCCGTAGGGTCCGATTGGTCCGACCATCGGACCCCACCGATCGGACCTTATATTAAAAAATTTTAAAAAAAAATAAAAAATTCAAAAAAAAAATTGGGTCCGATGGTCCGACCATCGGACCCATATGCGGACCATCGGACCAGTGTTCCAAAAAATTAAAAAAATTAAAAAAAAAACATCGGACCCGAGGGGGGTCCGACCATCGGACCCAGTGATGGACCATCGGACCATCGGGTCTTCGCCCCTGTCAACAAAATTTTTTCCCACATCGGGCCACCTGGGGCCCGACGAAAAAAAATGCAGAAAAACAGCAAAATTCCAGTTTTCACATGCAGCAAAAATTATAACAGAAAAATAGCAAAATAACAGCAACAATCCACAGATCAATCATCAAACACAACATTCTTAATTAAATATGACAACAACAAACAAGATTTAGAAAAAAAAAAAATTAATTACTTACCCATTGATGGAGCTTGTATGTGTTCTAGCTTCTAATGTGGTGGATTAGTGTGGTGGCTTGTAGTGTGGAAGGTTGTAGCTTTTAGTGATGAGTGAAGAGAAGAAAAAAATTTTGGTGGTTGTGGAAGCTTTCGGGTGGAGAATTTTGTTTGTTGAATTGATGAGAAAAGGGTTGGAGTATTATAGGAAAAATACAAAAATTATCATATATAATTCATTATGCATAGTATTAATTTAGGGGAATAATTTATGGGTTATTTAAGCATGGAAATTCAAATTTCCCAATTAACTAAGGTATCCATATAATATTTTAAACTTTTAACATATGAAGAACAAGTGAAATATGAATTAAATATTTTTTGTCATATTGTTTTATTCTTTCTTATTTCTTGATTTATTTTTTTGCTTTTTTTTTTTTTTTTTTTTTTTTTTTTATATACGATATATATAATGCTAAAATTACTAGAGAAAAAAATATGTAATATATTTTTTAGTGTTTAATGTTCATTCTCCTTTAATACCCTTAATTCATTATATTATATTATATTATAATTGTTATTTTTAATTAAAATTAATCACTATTTTTTTAATTATTAATTAATTACTACTTATTAGTACTATTTTTTTTTTATTGTTGTAGAAATATCACTGCATAAATCAAAAAAATTAATTGAAAAGGGTATTGGGTAATTGGCGACTCTTAATTTGTGGTAGGAAATTTTTTTAATTTGATGCTTTTAAAATTTGAAGATAGAATTGGTAGCGAATACCAGATTCTTTTGTTCTTTTTTTTCACTTCTAATTTAATAAATTATTACTATATTAATTGCTTTTGAAATATTATATTAGTTCTTGTATTTTTTTTTTCTCATTATGCCTCGTATGATTAGAAAATATGAATCTGGATATGAAAAACGTAAGAAAAAAAAATAAAAAATTGAAGAGTTAACTCAATCTCAAAGAGGAGCTCTTGATAAATTTATTATAAAAGAACCCCAACTATTTTTAGAAAATCATAATTATGACATTGTTGATGTTAAAATTTCTGAACACATGACTCCAAATGAGAATGTTAGTATTGAGAATCAAACTGAAAGGGTTGATGTGGAAAATAGAAGTGACGTACCTATTGAAAATGATATTGTGAAAAATGATAGTGAGGTGCTCATTAAAAATGATAATATGAACAATCAAAACTCTAATACTAAAAATAGTTATGATGAGAATTATTAACTTGAAAATGATGATGGTTTAGAGGATAATGATAATAACAATGCAGAGCAATCAAACCCATTTGACATTTGCTTGATATATTTGATCCAAGAAATTGGGATGCTCTTAATTCAAAAATGATTAATTTATTAGTGATGAAGGGTCCAAAAAGAGATTGTACGAGTGGTTCAAAAGTTTAATTTTCTAGACTATTCACTGCTAATTTGTATATTGGAGTTTTATCAAATGGAGAGAAGTGTGATCGAGATTGGCTTATTTATTTAAAAAAGTTAGATAGAGTATTTTGTTTTTGTTGCAAAGTTTTTAAAAGTAGGATTGGTAGAGGCATGTTAACAAATGAAGGCTTTAGTGATTGGGCACATATTGGTAAAAGACTTAAAGAGCATGAAATCAGTATGGAACATGTTAAAAATATAACCACTTGGTAAGACTCAAAATTAATCGAATGATTGATATGTTAAACAGTTAATCATCTCTTAAACAGTTTGTTTTTCTGTTAATTACTGTTTAGGCTTATTGTAAGTAGTTAAGGTTGTTAATTTTGTATAACAACTTTTTTGTCTTTTCTGCTGTAATACTTTCTGGTCTATAAATAAAGATGAGGCAACCTTTATTGGGTTAAGCCTTTGCATTTTTCATTTCGTGCCTCTGCAAGTTCTTTCCTCTGCTCATAGCATTCCTCTGTTCATACTTCACCTTCTTCATGGTATCATCGAGTCTCTGACCTGCGTCCATGGAATCTTCCACCTCCGATCCAACCACGACAACCGCTGCTTCTTCGGTTCACTGGAACCCGTTTGCAAACTCCCTGTCTTCCTCACTCACCATCAAGCTCGACCGACTCAACTATCTCTCATGGAAGTCTCAAATCGTCCCCACGGTCATAGGGCACGATCTTGATTCGATCTTGTTCTCGGATGTCACTCCACCAAAAACCTTGGTCAATGGAACTCCAAACTCCGAGTATCTGCAGTGGAAGAAGAAAGATCAACTTCTTCTTTCTTGGATTAGGTCTTCAATGTCTGAACCTATCCTTGCTTCTGTGGCAACTTACACAACAGCCTTCTCGGTTTGGAGGGCCCTTGAACAACGTTTTTCATCCCAGACCAAAGCTCGCCTCTTGCAATTAAAGGGTAACTTCTCTAGACTTCAAAAAGGCACCTTGCCAATTGCTGAATATGTTGAGAAAGCTCAAGCCACTGCCGATGCTTTGGCTATTGCTGGCTCACCTGTCGACACACAAGACTTGGTTCTCCAACTCTTGAATGGTCTTGGACCAGAATTTGATCCCGTAGTCTCGGGTATCACTTCTCGCAGTGATGAGCTTTCTTTTGAGGAAGTGCAAGCTTTGTTACTCTCTCATGAATCAAGACTTGAACACCACAGTAGTATCACAGATCTTTCCCTAAAGATGCAAGCCAATTTGAGTGTAAATCAGTCAAGAATTGGAGGAAATCATCACTCTGGTATTCCTTCATCTCGAGCTCCAAATGGTGAATCTGGCCGCACCTCTGGACGTTTCTTTGGCCGTTCCAATGGTTCAAGATTGATGTGTCAAGTTTGTCTTCGCATTGGTCACACCGCGGCTGTTTGTCATTACCGCTTTGACAAGAACTTCACCACTCCTAAGTATGGTAGTTCCTCTTCCTCTCATGCTTTCTTAACTGAAATTGAATCTACCTATGATCCACAGGCTTTAACCACAACGATTCTTCCCGATATGGGAGATGATGATCTTTGGTATGTGGACACCGGTGCCACCAACCATGTTAGCCATGGCAATGTCACTTTGGATACTGCTATCCCATACCAAGGAACTGAAACTCTAGCCGTGGGTAATGGTAAGCAATTACTCATTTCACATATTGGTCAATTGTCTATACCCTCTCATAACTCATCTTCCTTAAATTTACAAAACATTCTACATGTCCCTGCTATTAAGAAAAACTTGGTTAGTGTTTCTCAACTCACCACTGACAATGATGTTTTTCTTGAATTCCATAAATCTTGTTGTTTTGTAAAGGACAAGCTAACAGGGACTGTTCTTCTTAAAGGGAGGGCCAAAGATGGTTTATACCAGCTTGGGGAGTCATCTACTTCTGCCATCCAATGTCATCTTACCACAAGTTCTAGGGTAGATAAATCTTGTTGTTCATGTTCTTGTTCTTGTCACTCTAATGTACAAACTGATTCTTGTAATACTCAAGATATTAATAAAACTACCCAAGATGGGTTTGCTGTTTCTCCACAAGCTTTTTCTGTCTCAAAGTTTAATGATGTAAATAGTTGGCACTTAAAATTGGGGCACCCTGCCGATTCTACATTGGCAAAAATTTTACCTCATATATCTCATACAGGTTCTTTAAAGGCATTACATTTTTGCAATGCTTGCCATCAAGGAAAAAGTCATAAATTGCCATTTTCTTTGTCTCCTAATAGGGCCAACCAACCTCTAGCTCTCATTCATACTGATTTATGGGGTCCCTCCCATGTTGTGTCCAAAGATGGTTTCAAATACTATGTTCATTTTCTTGATGATTATAGTAGGTACTGTTGGATTTATCCATTAACTCAAAAAAACCATGCTTTTGATGTATTCATAAAATTTAAAAGTCTTGTGGAAAAACAATTTAACTTGCCCATTAAAAGTGTCCAAGCTGACTGGGGGGGTGAATATAGACCATTTGCTCGTTTTTTATCTGACCAAGGGATTCATTTTCAACATCCTTGTCCTAGAACAAGTGAACAAAATGGCCGTGCGGAACGCAAACATAGACACATCACTGAAACTGGCCTCACATTATTAGCTCAAGCTGGGTTGAGCATGGATTATTGGTGGTTTGCTATGTCTTGTGCTGTGTTCACAATAAATAGACTTCCCACACCAGTTATTGGTAATATGAGCCCTTATGAGTGTCTCTTTGGCACTAAACCAGATTACAACATTTTAAAAGTATTTGGGTGTAGCTGTTTTCCTCATTTGAGGCCATACAATAATCACAAGCTTGAACTAAGGTCTCAAGAATGTCTTTTTTTGGGGTACTCTTCTCACCACAAGGGCTATTTGTGTGAACACCCAAATGGCAAAGTGTACATCTCACGCAATGTCATCTTCAATGAAGGACACTTTCCTGCCTTGTCCAACTCACCAAAGGTGTCCTCCAATCAGGTATTGTCCTTGAATAACTCTCCTAATTTTAGTTTCCAAACTAATGACAATAATACATGTACTAATGTTGGTCTTATTCACTCTTCTCTTACACAACCTACCACGGCTGCTGAGGGAATTGACCATACATATACATTGTCTCAAGGACAACCTGCTACAGCCCCTCACCCACGCCCTACACCACCTATTATCCCACAAAATGACAACATCAATACTATTACCCCACAAAATGACAACATCAACACTATTACCCACACCATTCCTCTTTCTAGCATAGGCCCTACTCCCAATACATTAAATACCACTTTACCAAATGTTACTTTTCCCTTTGTCCCAGCCGAAAGTACCTGTAGCCCTTCACACCTCAATATCCCAACGGCTACAATTCAACATGTACCATTGCAGTCAACAACTCCTATTACTCAACAGTCCCCTAATGTCCTTCCTAACAGTGATCTTGCCAACCCACTCACGGGTCCTACAAGGACTCATGCTATGAAGACAAGGTCTCTAAATGGGATTAAAAAACCAAAAGCATACACAGCCACCAAGTACCCTTTACCCGAGTCCCTTATACCAACTGAGCCAAAGAATATCACATCTGCCTTAAACAATCCAAGGTGGTTCAAGGCAATGAATCAAGAATATGATGCTCTAAAAAAGGCAGGTACTTGGTCTTTGGTTCCTTATTCTCCTCATATGACTGTGATTGGCAACAAGTGGGTTCACAAGGTCAAACTAGATGCTCATGGCAATCTTGACCGACTAAAGTCAAGGCTTGTAGCTAAGGGCTATTTGCAAACACCTGGCATAGACTATGAGGAAACATTTTCTCCAGTTGTTAAACCAGCAACAGTAAGAATTCTTCTTACATTGGCAGTATCTCTTAACTGGCAAGTGAAACAATTGGATGTCTCCAATGCTTTTCTAAATGGTGAGCTACATGAGATTGTCTACATGAGTCAACCAGAAGGTTTTGTTGATCCTACCAAACCTACTCATGTTTGTCAACTTCACAAGGCTCTCTATGGACTAAAGCAAGCCCCTCGTGCATGGAATCAAACACTTAGGGACAAGCTACTGGAGTGGGGATTTAGTGCTTCCAAATCGGACACCTCCTTGTTCGTTTATGGCTCGGGTAACAACATCATAATCCTTCTTGTCTATGTTGATGATTTTTTAGTAACTGGTCCTAACACTCATCTCATTTCAAAGTTGATTACTGATCTCAACAAGTCTTTCTCCCTCAAAGACTTAGGACCGGTTCACTATTTCCTTGGTATTGAGATTCATCGTGACCATTCAGGCATGTATTTGTCACAAACAAAGTATATCACAGATTTACTTGTTCGTCTCAATATGGAAGGAGCCAAACCTTGTTCTAATCCTACAAGTTCGGCCATTAAGCTCTCTCTTACAGAAGGAGAACCCTTTGGTGATCATACTCTTTATAGAAGCACATTGGGTGCTTTACAATATCTTACCCTCACAAGACCGGATGTAGCATTCATTATCAATAAACTAAGTCAGTTTATTCATGCTCCCACAAGTCTTCACTGGGAAGCTTGCAAGAGGCTTATGCGTTATCTCAAAGGCACCATACATCATGGTCTTCATATTACACCAGCTCCTTCCTTAACTTTAGAAGGGTATTCTGATGCTGACTGGGCGTCGTGTGTTGATGATAGACGAAGTACAGGGGGTTATGTGATGTTTTTTGGTGGTAATCTCGTATCATGGTCCGCTAAGAAACAACAAGTGGTTGCTCGGTCCAGTAGTGAGAGCGAGTTCAGGGCTTTAGCAAATGCCGCTGCTGAAATCAAATGGTTAGTCTCACTTCTTTCTGAGTTACATGTTACTTCTACTCACTGTCCCATATTATGGGTTGACAATCAAAGTGCAGCTGCTATTGCTGCCAATCCAGTCTTTCATGCAAGATCAAAACACATTGAGATAGATTTACACTTTGTTAGAGATCTCATCCTCTCTAAACAACTATCCATTCGGTATGTTCCAGCTATAGACCAAGTTGCAGATGCCTTAACCAAGTCCCTGTCAACCGATCGATTTCTCTATCTTCGGTCCAAACTCAAGATGTGTGACACTCCTTTCGTTTGAGGGGGGATGTTAAACAGTTAATCATCTCTTAAACAGTTTGTTTTTCTGTTAATTACTGTTTAGGCTTATTGTTAGTAGTTAAGGTTGTTAATTTTGTATAACAACTTTTTTGTCTTTTCTGCTGTAATACTTTCTGGTCTATAAATAAAGATGAGGCAACCTTTATTGGGTTAAGCCTTTGCATTTTTCATTTCGTGCCTCTGCAAGTTCTTTCCTCTGCTCATAGCATTCCTCTGTTCATACTTCACCTTCTTCATGATAAAACTACTCAGACTAATTGAAAAAGAAAAAGATTATTAGAAATTTTTTTTTACTAAAAATTATTTTAATAGTAAAATTTCTTGCTAAACATAACTTGGCCATGGGTGGTTCTAATGAGAAATTGTATCCAAAGAGTAATGAAATTTTTTTGAGTTTAATTGACATGTTGACAGAGTTTGACATAGGGCCGATTGAAGAGCTATGCAACTAGTCTATTACCTAGGGCCTACCAAACTAAATAGCTTAATTCTATTTTTTTTTAAAATAAATGAAATGAAACATTACACTTTTAAAGGAAAAAATTAAGTTCCATTTTTAAAGGTTATTTTGATTCTCTAATCCCAATGCCACTTTTAATGTTAAATTATTAGTTGATATATATTTAGTCAAACCTTGCTTTCATCGTGTATACATATAATATTAATTATATTATATATTAAAAATCATGGCTAAAAGTAATTCTGGAGTGGTTTCTAGTGCCTCTGGTACCATCTCTATTATGGCCACTATTCCTTTGGGAGTCAACCCAGTTTCTAGCCTGCCTGATCAAATGGTTCGGGGGAAAGGTCTACCTTCTGCTTTTGGGTTAAGCGTCCATCTTTCATTTCCCAGCAAGCTGTTGTTGGTGGCTCTGTTAGGACTCAGCTGAAGAGAGCGTGTGCTGGTGATAGGGAGGACGATTCATCGTCTGCTTCTACTGATTTGGAACTGGCGGGTGATGCTTTGCACACCCGCCCAGAAAAATGAGTTTTCTGTGTTGGAATGCACGTGGTTTGGGGAGTACACGTGCATTCCGTCGTCTCTCCCTTCTTGTGAAAAGTCATTGTCCTGATGTTCTTTTTTTGATTGAAACCCGTTTGTCTTTGAGTTTTGTGGATAGAGTAACAGTTGGCCTGGGTTTTGACCATGTAGTCATATCAATTGTAATATATGTCTTAATGATAATGATTTGTTTCACTTTACTGGTTTTTATGATTCTCCCATTTCATCTCAAAGGCCTTTAACTTGGAACCTTCTGGACAAAGTTTTCTATACTGCTCCAACTTTCCTTGGTTAATTATGGGAGATTTTTAATAGTTTTTTATCCTATGATGATGAAATTGGTAGTACATACTATGATCATAAGGATATGGATAACTTTTCCAACTTTCTTAATAAATTTCAACTTTCTCCTCTTTCTTTCGTGGGAAATAAATTCATTTGGCGCAATCGATTCGTCTGTGAACGAATTGATTGGGCTCTTGGATCAGATTCTTGGTGTGCTCTCTTTCCTAATGCAGTTTTGCATCATCTTTCTTTTTATGGGTCTAATCATCGTGTTTTAAAACTCCTCCTTGATGACAATAGCCCCAATCTTTCTCTTAGGAGTAGAAGGCGTTTTCATTTTGAGAATGTTTGGCTTGAAAATCTTGAATTCTTTTCTGTTGTTAAAACATCTTGGGATAGTGGTACTACTAGTCAGGATTCTCCTTATCCCTTTCATGTTTTTCTGTCCAAACAGGATCTGTGTATTTCTGCTCTTAAATCTTGGAATAAAGTTGCCAACTTCTCTCTCAAATCTCGCATCTCTTATCTCCAAAAGGAAATTTCTAGGTCTCACGACCTTTCTTTTTGCACTAGGGATGATCAGTTTCGTGTCCAATGTCTTCAATCCCAACTTGATGCCCTTCTTTATAAAGAAGAGATTTATTGGAGACGACGTGTGTTACGAAAATTATAGAACAATACGCAAGTGCACTTAATCAAGTAGTAAACTCACGCAGGTGAGGTCGAACCACAGGAAATTGAACTGAATACCACTAAATAAGACTTATGATTCTATTTGGTGGATAAATAATTTTGATAGATTTTGAAATAAAGAAAAAACAAGAAAGTTAAAGAAAGCAATAAAGGTGTTTAATCAAGGATGAGAAATTAGGGAAAAGAATCCTATTGATTTAATTACCCAATTGTTAATGCTAATTACTATTCTCCTTCTCAATGTGAATGACAGATTATAAAAATTAACCTAACTCTTTTCAAATCTTTTAGGTCCTAAATCACATGTTATCTAATCATCTGTGAGATAGATTAACATATAATCAGCATTAAGCAATAATCTAAATGTCACAAAGGCTATGCAAATACTTTCGTTTCACATCAAAACCTAGTTTATCCAATTTTAGCATTCCCAATTCTCACTTTTCAGATTTTGAATTATGATAATAAAGCATGTACAAGGTGATCAATCTTAAACATGTAATTAAACACAAATATGGATAAATTCACAATTAAGAAAGGAGAAATAGCAATTATCATTAACCAAAAGTAATTTCAATCAACATTCATCATCTCCCTAAATAGGAGTTTAGTTCATAAAATCCATAATAACATCCATAATCAAAACTAAAACAGAAATTAACATAAAAATTAAGAGTTTAAGAAAGAACTAGTTGGTGATTGCATTCCGGATCGTCACCATTGCTTCCTCTGCCTCCTTCTTTCACTTTTGGGTCCAATTTCTGCCTCCCTTCGTTCTAAAACACGAGCCTCTTAAATAGAAATTAGTGTTGCTACCTCTGAAAAAGTCAAAAACTGCCAAAAAATCTCGTCTTTCGCCTCCTAGTCGCGACCATGGTCGCGACCATGGAAAGTGGTGGTCGCGATTACTGAAGCAAATTTGACAACTTCAGCATCTTTCAGTAAAATATGCATAACTTTCACATACAAACTCCAAATGAGTTGATTCAAGATGCGTTAGAAAGAAGAAAAAGAAATCTAAAACTTTTATGTTTTGACTTTTTCCAAAATATGTTCAGAACATAGTCAAATTTAAGCTTAAAGTGGCAGCTTTATTTTCTTGCAGATTTTTCTCTATTCTATAGATTGTTGTTTTCCGAAATTTGATCAATTTATACATTCCAAGTGTGAAACCTGAAATCAAAGAAAACAAGAATAATTCTATTCCAAAGAGAATAACAAAGAAGGAAAACAACTATAAAAAGTGACCCAAAACGTAGGCTAAAAATAGCCTAACAACGGGCTCGCACACATTGGCTCAAGGCTGGTGATAAAAATACTAAGTTTTTTCATCGTTTTGCCATTCAGAGAAAAAAGAATAACACTATCAAATTTCTTAAGGATGATCAAGATAACATTGTCTCTGATCATGGTGCTATTTGTAATCTGGTAGTTTCTTATTTCTCTGGTCTGTTTTGCTCTGATGGGTGTGATGCTGAGGCTACTAGCCTAATTCTAGATTGTCTTGGTCCTCCTTTAGATGATGTTGATTATGCTTTTCTGGATGAGCCTTTTTCTGTTAAAGAAATTATGAGAGCCCTTTTCAACCTTTCTGGGGATAAAGCCCCCGAGCTTGATGGTCTTAATGCTTACTTTTATCAGAAAAATTGGTCCACCTTAGGGCTTGATTTTGTACATGCTGTTCTTTCTTGTCTAAATGAGGGTACTGATTTTTCTCAAGTTAATTCCACTCTCATTTCTTTAATTCCTAAAAAGTAGCATGCTCACACCCTGAAAGATTTTCGCCCTATAAGCCTTTGTACAACTTTATACAAGGTTATTTGAAAAGTTTTGGCTAATCGTTTAAAAATTGTTTTGGATAAAATTATTTCTCCTTTTCAAAGTACTTTTGTGTCTGGTCGAGTCATCTTTGATAATATCCTTATTGCCCAAGAAATTGTGCATGCCATTAATTCTAGGAAAAGTGGTAAAATTGGTTGGGCTGCTCTTAAACTTGACATGGCCAAAGCTTTTGATCGTGTTGATTGGCATTATTTAGAAAGTGTTATGTTCCACTTCAACTTTCCTCCTCGGTTTGTTTCTCTTGTTATGAAGTGTATTACTACTACCACGCTCTCTTTTTTGATCAATGGTTCTGTTAGTGAGTCTATTAAACCTAATAGGGGTCTTAGGCAAGGAGATCCTCTATCTCCTTATCTTTTTATTCTTAGTGCAGAAGGTTTATCATCTCTTCTTAGGGCCAAACAGGGTGCAGGTTTGCTCAATGGAATTGCTATTCTAGGTCTGCTCCTTCTATTTCCCACTTGTTCTTTGCGGATGATAGTCTTGTCTTTTGTGCTGCCAATTGTACTTCCTATTCTACTCTCCAGGAAGTATTCAATACTTACTCTAGAGCCTCGGGACAGGTTATTAACTTTTCAAAGTCTTCTATTCTCTTCTCTCCTAACACTCAACCAAACATTCGTACTCTCTTTTTCAATACTTTAAATCTTGAAGATAGACCCTTTATATGTAAATATTTGGGTCTTCCTCAATATTTCTCTAGATCTAAGTATCATTCTTTTGCTTTCTTAAAAGATAAAGTTAATTCTATGCTTAGGGGTTGGTCTGTTAAGTGCTTTTCAAGAGCTGGTAAGGAGGTTTTACTTAAGGCAGTCATCCAGGCTATTCCTGCTTATGCTATGACCTGCTTTCGTTTGCCGGTTAAACTGTGTAAGGGTATTGAAGCTGTGATGGCCAGATTTTGGTGGGGTTCCGTGGGTAATTCTAAAAAAATTCATTGGAAATCTTGGAAATACTTGTGTCAGTCTAAATTTTTGGGGGGGATGGGTTTTCGTTCTTTAGTTCATTTTAATCAAGCCATGCTTGCCAAGCAAGCTTGGCGAATTTTCAAAAATTCCACCTCTCTTCTTGCCTCAATTCTTAAAGCTAGGTATTTTCCTTGCATTTGGAGATATCATTGCATTTGACACAAGGCATTTGGAGATATCATTGCATTTGACACAACATACATGACAAACATGTACAATAAGCCTTTATGCATTATCGTAGGGGTGAACCACCATTTTACAACATGTGTGTTCGGATTGGCGTTGCTAATGAATGAGAAAGAGCTGAGCTACTCGTGGATGCTACAAACATTTCTAGAATGCCATGGTCAAGTGAAACTAAAAGTTGTTGTCAACGACGGTGACCATGCAATGCATGATGCAATAACCACACATCTGCCACAATCCACGCATTGACTATGTTGTTGGCATCTCAGCACAAATGCAAACAGAGCCGGTGGGGTGATCCTAAGTTCACAAAAGCTTTCAGTAATTTGATGTACACATGCTACAAAGAAGAGATGTTCGAAAGTAAATGGCAAGAATTCATTGAGACCTTTGAAATGGAAGACAATGAGTGGTGCCAAAATCAATACAATAGGAAGCAAATGTGGGCTGAAACGCTTCTCCACGGTAAGTTCGTTGCTGGAATTTGAACAACACAAAGATGTGGGGCTATGAATAGCTTCCTAAAGAAATTTTTAGAAAAACAATACACACTTCAAGATTTGTGATGGCAATTGCCAAGCATTGTCTAAGATTCGATACATAGAGAAGGTTAACAATTTTAACAGCAGAAACACCAAACCAAGTGGAGTACAACAATCAAATGCATTAATTGTCTACTACGAGCAATGCACAAAATTCTACACAAGGGAGATGTACTTCAAAGTTGCTGAACAAATTGGATTAGAAAATAGGTACTACACAAATGGCCACAAAGACCATGCCAACCACACTATATTCAATGCATGCAATTTTAGAGATAGCCAGTCAAGGCACAAAGTGGCGCGTACACTGAGCACAAACCACTTCGAATGCTCATGCTTATTCTATGAGACTAATGGGTACCCGTGTCGTCACATTTGGGCAATGATGAAGATCTGTTGGGTAAGAATAATTCTAAATTCATTTCTTCTAAAACAGTGGAGCATCGATGCTAAAACTATTGATGAAGATACTGAGTTAAGCCCTCCGTTAGACCTAAATAGCCAACAATGTGAGTATGCTAGATATGGTGCCTAAATTCAGATGCAAACATGATAAACTACTATGCATCAAAATCAACAACTCACGACAACATCGCAAAGGAGGAAATTGATAGACTCACGATAATGTTCAAGGAAGGGTTCGAGATTAGTGAATCAAGTCGTAGTGCACCTGCCCCTATATCATATCGTGACAATCCAAACATCATTCAAGACCCAACTAGGGTTAGAACAAAAGGAACAGGTAATGCACAATGAAGGGATGGAGGACCTACAAATGGCACAGGTTCTAGAGAAAGGCAATGCGAGCTTTCCTGTGAGATGGGTCATAACAGTAGAACATGTCCTAATCATGGAACAACACCAGCTAAGGGAAGAGGGAGAGCCACAACCAGCCACACTTTGGAAAAATACACAAATTCGAGGAACGAGAAAGTTCAAGGAGACACAAATATGCCTTATTCGACACAGGGCTCATTCCACAGTAGTTATTACTAAAATATGTAGTAACAACCGAGACTTCAAAATTTAATATTTCAAAAACATCTATAATATGCACTGTATTAAAAATTAACTAGGCTACGCTAAAAGCTATCTAATGGCACATCATTAGCTTAATTATATAGTTATTTTGATGATGTAGTTAGCAAAGTATCATGGGAAGCTCATCAAAATATTCAACATGTTTACAACGTACTTCATGCAAGGCACATCTTTTTAAATGGATTTATATTTATTTTCATCGAATAACTATTATTTTTTTATTTGAAAAAATATTCTTAAAAAATAAGACCTATATAAAACCTTCAAAGTAAAAATATGTAATTATGATAATTTCACTCATTTTATATTATTCTTGATCATTGTCAATATTTATATTATTTTACAACAATTTCAACAAAATATAAATATATAATTAATATAAAGAAGAATTTCACATTTACACAGATGATATTGAGAAACGTAATTCCAGCACAAATATTTAGAATGGGAGATTGAAATCTAAAAGGATAAAAAGTTTGAACTCCTCACCCTCAGCGACACTTCAAGCACCGTTAATAATTATTAGTGCCTACCGATTTGTAAATAACTATTTTAATTATTGTGGTATGTGAATGATGACATTATAAGTTGTTAAATTTATTAATTAAACTACATGTTTTATTTTTTTGAAATTATGTAATAATTATGTATCTATCAAATAAAAAAATTATTAAAAAAAAATAATAAGCTAGTATAAATAATATTATTTTAAAATATTTAAATAGAAAAGTTTATTTAAAATAAAGAAATAAATATTAATTAATTAACATAATGTATGTTTCTTTTTGAAGTATTTGCATTTACTTAAAAAAAATACCTTAACTACACTCCAATTTTTTTTTTTTTAAAAAATTAATTTTTATAAAAACCAACCAAATAATGGGAATCTTTTAAGTTAGCAGTTCGTGCACTCAAAGTGGATGACGAGCTAGTTTGGATGGATGATTTTCCATCATTCTTTTATGATATATTAAACTATAATCTTCTTCAATGAAAGTTCATTTGTCAAAAATAAAAAAATATGAATCTTTTAAGAAGTATTGTGTGGTTTAAACATGGCCGGCCAAAGGGTGGGGCAGCCGTGGCCTAGGCCCCCAAAAATTAAAATTAATTTATAATTTTTATATATATATATAAAAATTAAAAATATAGTATATATATTTTAGTTTAGAAAATATCATAAAAAAATTATAGCACATTCAGTAAGAGTGAGTGAGTTTATTGGTTTTAGGTGCTTGGTTCGATTCTCTCTCTCTCTCTCTTTTTTTTTTGTTTGATTTAAGCGTTTATATATTACAACATAGGGCTGTACAGAAATTTTCGTAAACCGCCCAACCCGAATAACCCGACTAAACCAAACCGACAAAACCGAAAAAAAATACAAACCGACATAACTTGACAAAATTCTAAACCGCCCAATCTGTAAATTGGGCGGGTTGAATTTTGACCCAAACCGCCCAATGAACCCGCCCAAACCGATTTAACCCGATTAAGAGTTTTTTTTTTTTTTTTTTTTTTTTATATATATATATTATATATTATATAATATATAATAATATATAATATATATTAAAAAAAACCCAATCCCTAAATTGAATTTAGATTTGGAATATTATGTATTTAATGTTATTAATTTTTATTTTAGTTGAATCTGGAAAAAAAAAAGAAAAAAAAAAAAAAAAAAAAAAAAAAAAAAAAAAACTCCTAATTCGTCCAGAATTTTTTTTTTTTTAAATTGGGCAGTTTGCATGCAGAATTTTATAACCCGATTTTCATGTTGGGTTGGAAAATATATAGTATAAACCGACTAAACCGACCGATGTACAGCCCTATTACAACATGCATAACTTGGGACTCGAATCCAGGATTTCTAACACACACACCCCTTATGGCCACTTGAACTAGCCTCAAGTGGTTTTAGGTGCTTGGTTCGATTCTCAATGCACTCACTTTTTGACTATTTTAAAAATTTTAGGATTATATATTTATATAAATTCATTATTAGTAATATTATATTTTACTTAGTAAGGATTTAGATGTATTGGGATTTTCTTCTTAAAAAAATTAATATTATGTTATATATATTTTTTATAAAGAGCAATTAATATGTTTAGTACATAATTTTTTAAAAATTACTCTAGGTGCAATTAAAAGAATAAAAATAATATTATAATAATAATAAATAAATTAAATAGGTTTAAAAAATAACTAATAAGAATATTATAGCTTAAAAATCTAATGGCAATATTATAACAAAAAATAATAATATTATAATTTAAATAAAAAGTATATTTATCAATTATTGTGTATCTTCTTAAATTTATACAACTTTTAACATATATTAATTAACTACAAAAAATCTTACTTTTAGTCACAACAAAACTTGTGACTAAAAGTGAAAAAATTGTGATTAATTATAAATTATTATTCTTATGTTGTGACTAAAAGGTCCGTGGCTAAAGGTATTAGTCACAAAAATTATAATTTATTGTAACTAAATGTATTTTTAGTCACAATACTTGTTGTTACTAAAACTAAATTAGTGACAACTTGTAACTAAATACTATGTTTTAGTCACAAGTAACATTTTGTTGTGACTAAAAGGCAAATTTAGTCACAAAAAAATTATGTTGTGACTAAAAAGTTGTCACTAAATATAGCAATTTTTTGTAGTAAAAAAAATTAACATAATTTTTTGCATACTATTGATTTATTTTTTATGTTAGCTTATGTGGTGAAAAAAAATATTTGTCATATGGAGATAAAATAGTTAAATTATATTGTGTCAAAATATAAATAATAAATAATATCTCAAGGTAAAAAATAAATAAATAAATAATGTTTATTTTAATTTTTTGTAAAAGAAAAAAATGCCTCATTTTAAATTTTGCATTAGGCCTCTCCACACCTTGAGACGCCCTGATTTTAAGGTAGTTATTGTGTATTGCATGACACCATAGTATAAAAAAGGGACAAAACTACATTACTCAATAAAAAAGAGAGTTCTATTTGTACCCCATAAAATTATAAATACATCACATTATTAAAAAAATATAAATTTAAATAATTTTTAAAAATTACTTTTAATATTTTTTTAAATTTTTTCCTCATATTATTTTATATTAATTTCAATAATTATTTTGATTTCATTTTCATATTTTTTTCTAACTCATGTATATACTTTTTTATTTTTTTTTAAGAAAATTTCATATAATTTTTTATTTTAATTTTTTTATCATAATATTTAAAATATAATTTAATTTTATTTGTTAAGTATATTTTTTAAAAGTATGAATTGGAAAAAAAAAATTACTACAGATATAAATTTTATATAATAAAATATCTTTAAATTTTTTGTAAGTATAAATAAAATACTAAATTGTCCAGTATACTAACAAAAAATACAAATAAAAAAGTAAATAAACTTATAAGTTGTATTTATAGGTCAGAATATATAAAAGTGAAAAGAAAAAATATTATTAAAAAAAAAAGAAAAAGTATTATTTTTTATTATGTATGAGAGTGCGTCACTTCTTCTACCAGATATGTATATATATATATATAGGGCTGTTTTTATATTTTATATATATTATATTATATCAAACAAAAAAAAAACAAAAAAGAAAAATGGCCACAATGACCGGTGCCGGAGAAGAAGGCAAAGCCACCCATATCTTAATCTTCCCATTCCCAGCACAAGGCCACATGTTACCAATCCTAGACTTTACACACCAGATCCTTACCCAAAACCCAGATCTCATCACCATCACCATTCTCGTAACCCCAAAAAACCTCTCTCTTCTCAACCCACTCCTCTCTCTCCATCCTTCCATTCAAACCCTCGTCCTCCCTTTCCCATCTCACCCTTCCATTCCCCATGGAGTTGAGAATCTCAAGGACTTACCCGCCACCTCATTCCGTTTCGTAATTCCCGCCATCACTCGACTTCGAGAACCGCTTACTCACTGGTTCAAAACCCACCCTTCGCCGCCTACCGCCATTGTTTCCGACATGTTCTTGGGTTGGACACACTACCTCGCCGTCGAACTCGGTATTCGTCGGATTACCTTCTCTCCTTCCGGCGCTTTTGCCTTGGCCGTCATTCAATCTTTGTGGCGAGATATGCCGAAACGATCGGACGGTCAGGATGAAGTCTTTGAGTTTCCTGAGATTGCGAATTGTCCAAAATACCCTTGGTGGAAATTGTCTTCTCTGTACAGATCTTACGTTGAGGGAGACCCAGATTCGGAAATTGTTAGGGAGTCTTTTATTGGGAATCGGTTGAGTTGGGGACTCGTTGTTAACTCGTTTACCGAGTTGGAATCGGTTTATCTTGATTACTTGAAGAAAGATTCAGGCCATGATCGTGTTTGGGCTGTTGGGCCTATACGGCCCATGTTAGATGATCCAAATGGGCCCACTACTAGAGGTGGGTCCAACTCGGTCTCTCCTGACCATATATTGTCATGGCTTGATAAGTGTGATGAGAATAAGGTTGTGTATGTGTGTTTTGGTAGTCAAGTTGTGTTGAGAAATGATCAAATGGAAGAGTTAGCTAAGGGTTTGGAGAGAAGTGGGGTCCATTTTGTGTGGTCGGTTAAGGTGCCAACTGGATCACAAGTGGACGGTGATTACGGAAAGGTTCCGATCGGGTTCGAAAATCGAGTGGGTGAAAGGGGTTTGGTGATTAAAGGGTGGGCCCCACAAGTTTCGATACTTCGGCATCGGGCCGTGGGCGCTTTTTTGACTCATTGTGGTTGGAACTCGGTGTTGGAAGGTATCGCGGCAGGAGTACTAATGCTGACGTGGCCCATGCAGGCCGACCAATACGCTAATGCCACGTTGTTGGTGGACACCTTGGAAGTGGGAAAGAGCGCGTGCGAAGGTGATCGAATTGTTCCCGATTCGGTTGAGTTGGCTCGAGTTTTTGCAGAATCGGTTGGTGAGGAAAACCGAGCCCGAAGACGTCGAGTTGAAGAGTTATGTGGAGCGGCGAACCGAGCTACTATGGAAGGTGGTAGTTCTTATAAGGATTTGGAATCATTAGTTGCCCATTTGAAAGTCACAACCATTTAGTAAAGAAGTTTCTTATTTTGCTTGGTAATGTTGTAATAAAGCTAGTTTGGCTAAATCATGTGACCATTTCTAATAGTGTGCTAAAAATGTGTGTTGTATTGCTATATTTGAGTAATTTTTAATAAATGATTGGTTATAAGAGATCATCTTAGTAATATTATTAACTAGCAAAAACTAATAAATAAGAAAAAGTAAAACTCAATTATAAATATTAATGATATCTTTAATAATAGGATAGACCCAAAATAATAATTTAAAACATTCTTATTGGTAATAGCTTTGAATAGAGAGAATGGAATATTGGAAAAATACCTAATGCCTAAGCTTTAAAGTCGGATTAGTAGGTCTCCATGTTGAGCCCTACTTTTGCAATTAATTTTGACAACGTTATAAGAAAAAATCACCATATCACTAGTGTTACTTTCAACTTTTTTTCTCCTAATCTATTGATTATTATAATTATTATTATTATTATAGGAATTATTTTATAGATTATTTTTTAACTTTCTTTTAAAAAAAATTTACGGTTTGAGTTGCTCCGATAGTTTCTCCGATAGAGTCTATGTAAGTTGTTACGCAGATTTTAGTTGCAATTTTGATTGCTCTGTTAGTTAATTCAATTCCATCTACCTAATGACCTTAAAGCATGAATGAAATTTATAAATTACCAAAGATAAAAATGAGTTTACTAACTTTGAGTATTTTTTTGTAGCTAAAAAAAATTAAGAATAATTACATAAAATACTATTTTTTTTTATAATTTATTTGTATTTTTACATTTAAGGGTTTTTTTCTTCATTTTGATAGTATTTTATAAAAATAATACGAAAACAACAAAATTACTACATAAAAGTAACATAAAAATAATATTCAAACAACGTCAAAAAAATAAAAATAACATACAAATAATGAAAAAATCAATAATAAATTAACAAAGTGTACAACATAAAAATACATCAAAAAACTATATTTTCTGTAAACAAAATTATAAAAATCGTAAAAATATTTAAACTTCTGTATAACTGTAATTTTGTAATTTTTTTTTGTTATTTTTGTGTGTTAGTGAAATAATAAAAAAATATTGATTCTTTGCCGATTATTGCAACCATAAATTTTTGAGTACTCTTATATCACAAATATTCTTATAATTGAATATTTTAAGAGAAATGCTAAAGGGCACCAGTGGTGCCTAGTACCCTCCTATGTGTCAATATCGCTATTGATCCAACTAAATATTGGGTCCCATGTAATTTAATATAATAACTTTTAGAGAGTATCGCTAGCCAATCGCAACGCGACATGTCGAGAAGGTGCTAAACACCACTAGTACCTAATAGCAATGCTCATATTTTAATTATCATTGAAAGGCAACAACCAATCAAGCAAAAAGCTCAAATACATCTTGGAAGATTAGGCCACCAAACCATACATCACGTGAAATGGCCAACTTACAATGAGAGAAACTTAAAACATTATTTGAGAAAATTCTATTATTTATATAGTAGGGTGGTTTGCGGTGTGGGCAGGGGCGGATCCATATTGTGGCAAGAGGGGACAGTCGTTCTCTTTAAAAAAGAAATCAGAAAAAATAATGTATATGTATTTTAGTTAGTCATAACTTATATTTATAATAAAAGATAATATTTATAGACATAATAGTAGGCTTATATTATAGTTAAGATAGATTACATATATATTAGAGGTCGAAATTCAAATCTTACTAACAACAATTTAATTTTTTCTCTTTAAATTTATTTTTACCCTCATGCTTTACAAAAAAAAAAATTACGCCTCCTACTTTAAATTCTAGGTCTGGGTGTGGGCAGGGCCGGCCCTAAAAATATATGGGCCCAAGACAAATTAAATTTTGGGGCCCTGAAAAATATATAAAAAAAAAATTAAAAGAAGAGTGTTATGGGATTTGAACCCATGACCTTGGACTTTATGCCATCCACCTCAACCAACTAAGCTATAAATATTTATTGTTTATAATACACTTAAATTTTACTTAAATAAAAGCTTAATAATTTTTTTTATTGTTTTTTATTTCGGGCCCCCGGAAAGTGTGGGCCCTAGGCACGGGCCTAGCCCGCCTATGCCTAGGGCCGGCCCTGGGTGTGGGTGTAATACGATTCTTGGTTAAATTTTTAGGTTGTACTTCATATGCAATTTGAATAATTTTCTAAATTGCACTCGCATCACATAAACTTTCGGGTTGATTGGCTTAAGGAAGGGGATCAGAATATAAAGTTTTCCATCTCCAAACCCTTAACCGCAGAAGGAGGAATCGTTTATCACAATTGAGGCTTGATGATGGCTCAACAGTTTATGGGCAGCAAAACATTCAGAATGAAGCAGTTGCCTATTTTCATAATCTGTACTTAAAACTGCACCACAAAAATGCAGTGTGAAGTGCCCGATTTACACTAATCGCCAACTAATTTTGATAATTAAATAAATATTAATAAAATTATATCATACAATCCATTTACAAAAATCATAACTAAAAAAGTTCAAACAAAATAAAATACAAATACATAAATAATTCAAAACTCAATACAAAATATAATATAAACTATGATATGTATTATATTATTTATTTTAGAGTTGTTATCTTCTAACTATTGAGATTTTTTTTTCTTAGGTTTTAATATCATCGTTAGGGAATTAATTCATCTTTTATCTTATTTTATTTTGTAAATATTTTGGAAATTATTTTTAATATGTTAATGAGCAGGGGTGTAGTATTCAGTGATATAAGTTAAAATTTTAGTTCTTTGGGTGTGCTGTTTGAATTAGGGGTGGCAATTCGTGTTCGCGGGTCGTGTTTGTGTCGTGTCGAGATCCATGTATAACATGTAAATTCTTGACCCGAACATGACCCGTTTAATAATCGTGTCAAAAAATAAAATCCGAACACGACCCGTTTATAAACGGGTTGACACGACACGACCCGTGTAACCTGTTTATAAGCATATTTTGTTTAAACATATCAACCAATAACACGTTTATAACCCATTTATGACACGTTAAAGTACTAAAATAACTTTAAATAGGTCATTAACGGGTCAATATCGTGTTAGCCGTGTCAACCCGAACACGACCCGAACCCATTTGAGGCAAACCCAAACCCGCTAACTCTCGTGCGGGTTTCGAGTCGTGTCATCGTGTCTGACCCGTTTTGCCGGCCCTAGTTTGAATAAGTTAAATCATTGTTGTTTAAATTTCTGATGACAGTTTTGTCTCATGCTGCTCGATGACTTTAGCAGTTTATGGTTTGATAAAACATGCTCTTCAGTTAAACAGTGACCTTTCTAAGTTCAAAGAAATTCTTATACTGTTTACAAATATCTGCATCGTAAATTCACGATAAAAAAATTACCAATTAAATATAAAATATGCTCACTTTTTTCATTATAGTGATATGCTTAAATATATATAGTTAATAAATGTAGTGCCTAAAGTTACTCATAATTATATGGAAGACTAAAGTAAATCGAAATTCAAATAAAAATATAAATTATATTACAAAAATCAGTATAATATAAGAGTGGGTGTGTCGTGATTTAAACCGCGTTTATATATAGAACTTCAAATCATAAATTGTAAACTACACTGCACCCATTACAAGAAAGATGACTTTTGGAGGACTATTTGAAGTTTTCATATCAACTAGCACTTTAGTAAATTAAACCATTGATCTCTCCAGTATAACTTTATCGATCATAATCGGTTTACCTATAGTGCTAACTAAAACACTTAAGTTATTTCGACCCCAATATTGAAGACCAATGCCATTGAGTCTAATCCATACGGGAACAGAACAAAATATCTTAACAATATCCATGTTTGATGTCCAAGGTCGAAGAACTACCGATTTCTTATCGAATTGAATTACACCATTATGAATTTAATATGATTATTTTACAAATTTTATAATTTAGTGTCTATTTACTTAAACAGTGAACTACTGCCTCTCTTCAGAAATTATATATATATATATATATATATCCATACTCAAAATTGTATTTAATTATTATTACATTAATATATATATTAATTAAACCAAAATGAAAAGGTAAAAAATCAGAAAGGAATAGAATCTTGGAATTTTTAATAGAAGTGCATGCATGTCCTAGAATGAAGTGTGTGAATGAGACTTTTTATTTGTGTTACAATTTAATTATTAGTACAAAGATATATGCATAACTTTTTTTTCTTAATTAATTAATTTTTCTTTTGGTAATAGTGAATGTGATAATCTATATTTATCAGCTGTAATATTAAGTTGGTTTCTATATAATTATAAATGATATTTTAATACATAATGTAAAGACTTAATATACATAAAAATATTATTATTATTATTATTATTATTATATATAATGAAAAATTTAAATAACTATTAGAAAAAAAAAACAAAAAAATTGGCTAGATTTTGCAGGGAAGAGAATTAATTAACAGAAACGAAAAAAAATGAAGAAAAACAAGAAATTATGAACTTTGGATTAATTAAAGAAATAGAAGAAGATATGCATACATACATTAATAAGAAATTGAGAAATGATTAACTAATTAAGCATAATTAGCTTATGTTAATTTGTACAATAAATAAAATTAATCATCCATCTCTATAAAAAACATAAATAAAATCAATAAACCCCATCTTCAAAAAAAAAAAGTCAAATCATTGACCTTCGATTAATTTCTTCCTTCACAACCTCTCTTCAAATTTCTTTCTTTCTCAAAAGAAGTTGTTAAAAACGACAGAGTAAATGAGCAAAACGACAATAGAATTAGAAATGGCAACCGCAGAAGAGGTAGAAAAAAGCGAGAGAAGTAACCAAAACGACAGCCTCAAGCACTGAAACGACCTTAAAAACGACGTTTTGAAAAAACGACACCTGAATAATATTATTGAGTCTCTTCCATTTCATAAAGAAGAATTTCGGTCGAAACGACGACGTATTATTATTATGATTAGTTGTTGTTGTTGTCGTTTTGGATGATGATGTTGATGATGATGATTCCTTCTTTAACTTCTTGAAAAAATTATTCAATCTCTTCTTTCCCATCATCATGATGTAAATGATTTTCTTTGGGCTATTTTCTTGGTATCCAAACAGTTTGGTTGAGTTGTTGTTGTTGTGAAGAGAAGATGAATGAATATATGGGTTAGGAAAAAGATTTTCTTTTCTTGAATGACACGGTTTTGGTTTTGTGTATTTTAAGACAAAAAAAAAAGAGAAAATGATATGAATTATATAAAAATAAAATGAAGACGGTGTGTTTATATATAGGGTGAGGGTATTTTGGTAAATGTAGTGGAGAAGGGGTAGTTTGGTAAATTTAAGAGGAGTGGACAGAGTGGGGATGAGTGGGAATTGGTTGTTGAGAATGAGATGACTTGATATTTGATTTTGTCAAAGTAAAAAGAGGTGTTCTTCTTACGTGTGGGAGTGAGTGGACCCTACCTACCTATTTGAAATAAAATAGAAAGTAATGATTGGGACCTATTTAAATAAAGAGATTCTTTTAGAATATGTTTGTAATAGAATCATTATTACTATTTCATTGTTTTTTTTTACTAATAAGTAATGGGAATCAATAGTAAGGTAATCATTATCTTACATTTGTTTACTTGCATTATTAAAAGGGAAATTTCATTTTTAATGCTTAAAAAAATACCTTTTAACAAAATTTAGACTCATAATTAATTTATACAATTTAATGCTATTGTTTTCAATTTCTACCTAAAATGTCCCCCCTTTCATTTTCCTTCTCTCTTTGTCTCTTTCTCTTCCTCACTCTCTTTCCCTCAAACTCAGGCAGACCACCAACCACCACCACTGAATCTCTTCTCCTCCATCACCAAACCTCCTCATCTACCCAAAACTTAATCCAACAACCCCCAAATCTCACCTACCCAAATCTTTTTCTCTTCCTCCTCCTCGACTTCTCTCAACCACCATCGCCATTCGCCACTGCCCACTTAACCCTCCCCTAATCAGAAGCTCATTGAATTCGTATTTGTTTGAGACATTAGATGGTGGTGGAGGATATGGTTTTCTGGCCAAAATGGAATTATCGATACTTTGTCGATAGTTTATCGATGGTTTTGTCTGCGCACTGCTTTTTTTGTGTGCAAACAGAAATCATCGATAACCCATCGATAACCTATCGACAACTTATCGATAAATGTCATCGATATACTATCGATAACCTATCGATAAATGTCATCGATAAACTATCGATAACCTATCGATAAATGTAATAAAAAAAATCCAATAAAAAAAATAAACACGAAGATGAAGACGGAGACAGAGGTTCGGGGCCTCTGGTTTTTTCGATGCTTGAGTGCTATGGAGGTCCGATCGGTCTTGGGCCTCTGGGTTTCGTCTGGGTTTTTGGATAGATGAAGAGGTTCGGTGGTGGAGGAAAGGAGGTTCGGTAGTGGTGGTTGGGTGGTCTTGGTGCCTGGGTCTGGTTGGTCTCGGTGGTGCGAGGAAGAAGAAGATAGAGTGAGGAAGAGAAAGAGACAGAGAGAGAGAATGAAAATGAAAGGGAGGGTAGTTTGGGTAAAAATTGAAAATAATAGCATTTGATTGTATAAATTAATTAGGAGTCTAAATTTTGTTAGAGGGTGTTTTTTTAAGCATTGAAAATGAAATTTCCCTATTAAAATTAGGAAAGAGAGAAGTTGATTAAATAAGGGAGAAAAAAAAGGGCGAACTTCTCCCACCAATTTTGTAAGGAATGCCATTAAGGGTAATAGATTTTTATTATTTTTATTTTATTTTTTAATATTAAATATATAATGACAATGTTGTCCTTTAAAATATGTCTTGCAAAATAACTACCATATAATATAGTTTAACTCAAAAGGGCAATTTAGTCAATTTAAGCATTCTGATTACGTTTTCTAATAAAGTAAACAAGATAAATCACAACTATTCCATTTCTAAAAAATTTTAGTAAACAACATATTACAAATATTGATTCCGATTATTTTTCATTTATTCCGTTACATTTCTCCATTAATTTATTCCGATTCTGATTACTGTATAGTAAACGTGCCATTAAAGCTTTGTAATCACTTTACAATGTAATGACTATTACATCATATATTGTAATTCCGATTACATTATTCCCATTACAATTATTATTCTATTACATTACCATTCATATTACCATTACCATTCCCATTACATTACATTCATTACATCAAAGCAAACATCACCTTAGTGTCTCCTACTTTTTTCAGTGTTATATGTGTAATTAAGTATCAAGTCTAATATAATTTAAGAAAATAAATTTTAAAGAATATCGCTAACTAATCGTAAGACATCACCTATAAAAGATGTTAGACATCCTCAGTATTATATGAGTATTAGATCCCATATAATTTAATATAATAATTTTTAAAAAGTATCGCTAACCAATCCTAATGAAATATGCCTAAGAACAATGTTCTTAAATAAAACTTAGGGTTAGGTAAGTCTATATGACACTCTAAAAAGGGACTTTTCGGCAGACTATTTATCTGTTTCAGTATATATGATAGCAGTCTACTATTGTTATGATTGTGTATGTTGTAGTGATCTAAGATTACATGTAAATTTTTAGAAAATAATGCTAAAAATTAGGTTTAAATATATTGTTGTATGTGTGATTATTTTTTCTTATGTGCGTGGTAAACAATTGTTTGAAATTTTATTTTTGACATTGTAAACTATTTGAATTTTTCTGAAATTTACAAGGGAGCCTAAATAACAACGTATACGATCATGAAAAATTGGATTAAAAAATTATTCAAAATGTCAAATTAGATAACGAGTCTATCAAAACATCTCTTTAGGATTGTGTGCTATAAATTTCCTCAAAAACTTATACGCATTATATCTATTTAAAAAAATTATTTAAATTATACGTATTTTTGAAAAATTCTAAAATGCACCTTTTGGTATTTTTAATAGGGATAATTCAAAAAAAAAAATACCAAAACAATAAAAAAATTATAAAAATACGAGTATACAGAATTTTAAATATTTTTTTACGATTTTTATGATTCTATTTACAACAAATACAATTTTTTGATGTATTTTTATGTTGTACTTTTTTTTTTTAATTTTTTGTTATGTGTATATTATTTTTTGTTGTTATTTAGATGTTATTTTGTTATTACTTTTATGTAGTTTTCTTGTTGTTTTTATGTGTTTTTATAGAGCACTGTAAAAATGTAAAAAAAAAAAAAAATCTTGAAACGTAAAAATGTAAATTTTTTACAAAAAATATTATTTTATGTAATTATCTCTTTTTAATTATAGCTATTTTTTAATTAAAAACCATGAATATCAAAATGATATTTGGTAAATTTTTGAAAAATTTAAATAATTTCATATGTTAAAAATGTGTAAATTCAAAATAATTTTTATTCTATAATTATAACATACAACATCAAATAAAAAATGAGATTGTAATTATTCGAATATTAAAAATAGAGTGGGGTAAATTTTAAACCTTTTTTTTTTTAGGGAAATTTTTTTAAACCTTTTTTTGTGTGTGGGTAATTAGTAGCTTTCAAACTTTAACCCATAGTAAAATTTTGTTCATATGAATAAAAATTATATTTGGTTTTTTTCTTTTTAAAAAATAAAAGTATGTATAACTTAAATCAGTTATACAAAAGAATTATAGCCAAGTATTTTTAATTTCTACATTTAGAAAGTGACAACTAATTACGAAACTAGAAACCCTTTATTTATGAAACAAACTAGAAAAACACTCAGTGGCGGACCCAGAATTTAAAGTGAGGGGGGGCGTAAATAAATTTAAAAAGAAAATATAAAGTGTAGTTAGTGGGGTTTGAACCTTTACCCTCTAATCTATTTACCAACTACCTTAACCATTACACCAAAGTTCCTATCATGTCTATAAATATCATTTTTTAATACAAATATATATTGTAACTAATTAAAATACATATACATTTTTTTCTCGATTTTTTTTTTCAGGGGGGGCGACTGCCCCCCCTCGCTACAATGTGGGTCCGCCCCTGAAAACACTAATTAATTTGACTAACTATTTACTTAGTAAAATTTTGTTGATAAAATATGAATATATATATATATATATATATCTAAATTTCTATAATTACTAGCTTACATATTATTAATAATTAAATTTAAAATTAAAATTTCTATAATAATACAGTTCAATAACATTCTTCAAAGTATCAAATATATATGATTTTCGAAATATAAAGCATCAGATAAATATTATTAAAATGTAATAATTTAATTGAAATATAACTTAATTTAATATATTAATTCTTAGTCAAAGCCAATATTAATCTTGTCAAACAAGAAATGAAAGAACTACGTACGATATTACATATTGAATAATTAAAAGATTAATATATGTTTCACATAATATATAATAATAGTGATTATTAAAGAATTAATAATAGAGCTGAAATAATTACAGTGAAGTTAATTAGTGATTATTATAACATGCATAATATGAAGCTTCGATTAATTGAGATAGATTTTAATTTATATATATAGTCAATTATGATGACTTGTGCATTTGAAAGTCAAATAGAAACTTGTGAAGAAAATAAGTCAAATTTAATATAACATATAGTTTGACCAAAATAACACAAATCCATTAGGAATTAATTATTATAAACTTGCTACAAATTAAAGGAATGGTTCTAAATGTTCTAGAATTAATTTATATATATATAGTTTCTTCTCTTTTTTAATTAAATTTATTATTAGAAAATTTTACAATACACCCATTTCAGGTGTATTGATACACCCTTATCTGTTTTGGTATGTGAAAAAATATTTAGTCCAATTTTTTTTATGTTCGTATACATTGTAATTATTTAAGGCAACTATCAAAATTTTGAAAAATTCAAAAAAATTTAACACGTCGAAAATAGAGTTCAAAGAGTGTGTTCCACCCATGACTTTTTTATTTTATACATGTGTGAAATAGACGGTTTGAACATTAATTTCTATATTGAAAATTATTCCGAATTTTTTAAAATTTTGCAAGGTATCTTACATAATTATAGCGTATACCACTATGAAAAAATTAGGACTAAAAAATTCTTATAGATGCCGAAACAGTTAGGGGTTGCCTCATTACACTTATTTTAGTGGGCTACATTGTAAAAGCGCCCTTTATTATATATTATTTATTTAGTCGACTTATTAGTGATATATATATAATATAAGAAAATTCTACAATACACTCGCTTAAAATAGATGCATTAATGCACCTTTATCTGATTTGGTATTCGAAATAATTTTTTCTCATGGGCATGTACGTTATAATTATTTAAGACATCCTACAAACTTTTAAAAAATTCGAAAAAATTTAACACACTAAAAATAAGTTCAAATAAGGTGTTGCACGCGTAACTATTTTATTTTATACACGACTGAACAATATCGTTTATTCCTAGTGTTTTTATTTTCTTTTTTCATTTTTAAAGAATAATATATATCTCTTTTATTAAATGTAGCAATCTAATAAAAAATTTGATTTAACGATTTAGTTTTTTTTTTTCGTTAAAGTTAACGGGTAAAACTAACACTGTTAAATCAATTAATTAATTATTTTTTTTTTGTTAAAAAAATATTTTAAATTAATAACTAAATTTAATTTATATTTATTAAAATATAACTTTAATAATTATTTAAAAATATCAACAAAATTAAATAATTATTTTTATATAGTTTTTAATTTAAATATAAATTGGACGTTTGTTCAATCAATTAATCACACTTTATATAATAAATTTATTTAGTTATATAGTTTAAAATATCTAATCTTATTTATTTATTTTATTTTTTCATAAAATTAATTAGATATATTTTTTATAATTAAATTGTATTAGATTTAATTTTTATTATTATTTAAATTAATAATTAAATAATAACAACTCTAATAGTAATACAACTCTAAACAAACATGCATCACATGTTACAAATATACGTGTAATATATATGGAACACTCACAATGCATTTAATATTATTAGAAACAATTATTTATTTAGTATATATATACGGTAGATTAAAATGCATCAATCTCTTTCACTTTATTATATGTATGATAAAACAAAATTAAAAAGTAAAAAAGGAGAAGACGAAAAAAAGGAGTGAGAAAAAGATGCCATAGAAATATTTAAACTAAATTGAATTAAATTTAAAATTATTCTACGAGTCGGTCTTGGACTAAGATAGACTAGACTCGTGTATTAACCCTGAATCGGAGTCTAAAATTTTAATGAAAATTATAAACTTAACTATAATAAAATGTAATTTATACATAATTATATTAAAAGAATAATAATGACTCTTAATGTAACAATAACTTATATTTTCATTTTACACAAGTGCTAGGGTTTCAAACTTTTGATCTTTTATCACATTTAAATAAAATTTTCAACTACGCCAAACCGTCACATAATTTAATCTAGTATGATAAGAAAAATACTTTTATAAGAGTGTCTTCAAAAATTTTATGTTGCTTTAGGCTTCAAATAATTTAGAACCGTTATACTATTCTCAGACTACAAAAATAAATTATCGTTAGTAACAACTTTTTAGTTATAACATAAAATTTTTGTAACTAAACATAATATTTAGATAAAGTTGTCAATAATAAAGTTTTAGTCACAACAAACTATATATTATGGCTAAAAATACTGTTATATTATTGTTAATATAATAATATGTAGATTAAAATGTGGTAATATATAATATTATGTGAATAATATATATTAAGTGTGTATGGTAAATAAATGTGTAACCTATAACTTAACCTACACTTTTGTAACCTACATAGTAACTTGGAGAGGAGTTACAATTTGTTGTCATTTGTAACTCTTGTGTTGATCACATATTATTAGTGTAATAAAAGGGTTGTTACACAATTTGGTTTAAGGATTTCAAAATTATGATGATATAGTTGTTACAAAATGTAATACTCATTTATGGGAGAGAAATGAGGTGGTATTTTGAATCCTTAGAGTGATCATCTAAACACTATATAAAGGAGTCTAATGTGCTCATTGAGATGAAGTTTTCTATCAAAAAAGCACATTGCTAGAAAACCCTAAGGCTTGATAATTCCTAAAGCTATTTCCTAGAGAGTTCCCTTAGTGCTTAGAGATAGGGGGAAATAAGCTTTTGGACAAAGGTGTAATACCTTGTTCAAGTCATGGTGATCCCCACTAATCTACACTCAAGGTTGTGAGTGAGTGTATACATATATATTATTCTCTTGTTATATATACATATATTATATTACATGCATGTGTTGTAATCTTCTCTTCTACCTTTCATATATATATATATGTAATATATAGTGTATATATATGTATTGTAACATATATTTAATCAATCTCTTATTTTAGTCCTTGTATTATTTTACAATAGAGTCGTAATAAATCTTGATTTTCTTCCATTGTTATAAATCTCTAACAATCAAAAGCTTATTCCTTTTCAATGGAAGAGGTGATAAATCAAGTGTGAGAACACAAGGATGAGAGATTAAATGTGAAAACCATTCATGGGTGAGCATGGTGGTGTATATTATGTGATTTACTATATTTTATATAATAGTAATATATATTATATATATATGTGATCATGTGTTTATATCATATTATATATATGATGTTTGAAATTTATATCATGTTATTTTATGTATATATGTGAGATATATAATATATAACATGTATATATATGAGTAATATATATTATATATATGTAGAGCATGTGATATAATATATATTAGTGAGATTAAATATGTAGAAATAATTATTTCTATGTATTTATATGAGACATGCATATATAATATATATTATGAGTATATAATATATATCATGTATGTATATTAAAGTGTATATATGTTATATATGTGTATATAATATATATCATGTATATTAATGTGTATATATATGTTATATATATGTGTGAGATATATAACATATATAGTTGTGTAATTAATATATATTATATGATATATATATGTATATTATAGTATATATGTTATATATATGTATGAGATATGTAACATATATATTGTGAATTTAATATTCATAATATGTGTATGTTACGTATAAGAAGTTGATTAGTAACATACATATTATATTAATATATGTGTTATATAGTATGATAATAATGTTCATAGTAATAATATAATATTGTTTATTGCTATTGATGTGGAAATTATTATCATCTATTTTATGAATAAAGAATATTTTAAATTCTTTTTTAATTTGGTAGTGAACATCTTACTTTATGAGATAATAAAAGATGGCTTTTGAGAAGTTACATCTTTAATTGGGTTATAAGAGATAATCATCTCATATTATGAGATAAAAAAGTGAACTATGAGAGTTACACTTATGAGAATTGTCTTCTCATGCAAGAGCAAATGGATCATGTGAATCCAAACTTATGAAATGAGCCATAAATTGGAAGAGCAATTTTGGACTCAAAAGTAAATGAATCAATGTGGATTCAAAAATTGTGAAAAAGATAACAAAATTGGAGAATCAATTTTGAATATCTTAAATAATCAAAGTTGTAAACAAAATTGATGAGAATTTTGTTAACTTTGGTATAATTTTGGGCTAATCTCAATGAGGAGATAACCTTAAAATTATGAGTAAGAATAATCACATTATTTTGTAAGGGGTGATGTGAGTTTGATATTATAATTTTGTTGAGAAAACTAAAATATCAAATGGTATTTAAAAGTGACCTTAAAAAGTCATTTCAAGAGGAAATACACAAAAGTGATATTTTATATACACTTTATGCTAAAAATGTGGGGGTGAACCACAAATTTAATCAAAATGTGTTGAGACATTGTTGATTAATTTATTTGATTTTGAATTCAAATTCTAAATCAAGTTGGCTATGTGCATAAGTGAAAATATTGACATATTTGGTGTCAAATATTTTTGGTAAAAATAATTTCAAGAAGGAAACTAAATTTTTAAAAAAAAAAAATTATAGAGACAAAGTGGTCTTCTATATTTTAAAATCAAGATATTGTCTTGATAATGAAATGTAAAAGTGTGGGGGTGCATACTCCAATATGAGAAAGTTTAGACATACTTGGTGTCTAAAACTAAAATGTGTATTTTTGAGACATGCGTAGTGTCTCAAAATAAAGTGTAATTTAGACATGTTTGGTGTTTAAATTAGTGTTTAATTTTGATATGCTTGGTATCAAAATTATTGAGAATTTGTGCGAAAATTAATCTTTTATGATTGAATTTTCAAAGCTTAAGTACTTAAGGAGAAAAGTGGTCACAAAGTGAACACTATATTTTGGCATGCATGATTCACATGGAATCAATAGTGAGAGGTTATAACAAATCGCTTAATCTCCGTACAAGATTAAAGCATGAATTTTCGAGGGATGGGACCTAAACTCCCTTAGTATTTTGCTCATTGATGGTAACCTATCTTAACACTAGTAAACATCTAGTCTTAAGTTCAATAGGTACTAACAAGTCAATAGAGTGAATATGGTACTCAATTGTCCCATCTATGGACGAGTACATGTTGTGAAAATTGAGGGTTAAAACCATAAGGTTTTTTAATGGAGCTTAAGCTTAGGAAAACTCACTTAAGCTTAAGAAGTGTCTAAAGAGTGGTGAGACATTAAAACTCCACCTATATGGACTAGAGGTGGTGCCGCCTCTTATGAGAATTGGGAGTTATTCTCTAGAGAGTCCATGAATTGGAATTTTGCACATGGCCATTAACGGTGCAAGAGCGAGACATGCAGTCTCAAGTGAGCATTAGCAAGGGTGTGTGTGTTATCACCGGTTTGTACTAAAGGGATAGTGGTTCAATGCTACGGCAACCAAAATTTCATCAAACTTTGTGGTAACTACACTAAGGTAAAATTCAAGTCGAAAGATATTTTACCTAATGCACCTAAGCAAGACTTCTTTAAAAGTGTATATTTATTCAATCAAAGTGGGGGAATGTTATATTTTGATATAATATTTTGATTGATTAAATAAATGTTACAAGTGTGTTACAAGTGTGTCACACATTTTAATCTAGTGGGGGATTGTTATATTATTGTTAATATAATAATATGTAGATTAAAATGTGGTAATATATAATATTATGTGAATAATATATATTAAGTGTGTATGGTAAATAAATGTGTAACCTATAACTTAACCTACACTTTTGTAACCTACATAGTAACTTGGAGAGGAGTTACAATTTGTTGTCATTTGTAACTCTTGTGTTGATCACATATTATTAGTGTAATAAAAGGGTTGTTACACAATTTGGTTTAAGGATTTCAAAATTATGATGATATAGTTGTTACAAAATGTAATACTCATTTATGGGAGAGAAATGAGGTGGTATTTTGAATCCTTAGAGTGATCATCTAAACACTATATAAAGGAGTCTAATGTGCTCATTGAGATGAAGTTTTCTATCAAAAAAGCACATTGCTAGAAAACCCTAAGGCTTGATAATTCCTAAAGCTATTTCCTAGAGAGTTCCCTTAGTGCTTAGAGATAGGGGGAAATAAGCTTTTGGACAAAGGTGTAATACCTTGTTCAAGTCATGGTGATCCCCACTAATCTACACTCAAGGTTGTGAGTGAGTGTATACATATATATTATTCTCTTGTTATATATACATATATTATATTACATGCATGTGTTGTAATCTTCTCTTCTACCTTTCATATATATATATATGTAATATATAGTGTATATATATGTATTGTAACATATATTTAATCAATCTCTTATTTTAGTCCTTGTATTATTTTACAATAGAGTCGTAATAAATCTTGATTTTCTTCCATTGTTATAAATCTCTAACAAATACATTTAGTCATAACGAATTGAAATAATTTTTGTGACTGATACATTTAGACACAGATGTTTATTAAGTTACAACATAGAAATTATTATTTATAATTAGTCATAATTTTTTTACATTTAGTCACAAATTTTGTTATGACTAAAAGTAAATTTTTTATAGTGTCATATATATTAAATAAATATTTACAATTATTATTGGAAGAAATTTTAATTTTATATAGGGCAATTAATAACTGGTTGCTAGTAAAGTTAAGGCCAGTATATATATATAGAGCTAAATTTTTGACAAATACAACTAAGGAATAATAATATTCTTACTAAAAGTTCTCATCATAAAGTAAAAGAGTTTATGTATACTTTTTAATTAAAGATAAAAAAGAAAGAAAAAAAACAACCCATTTTATATTCGATCTTGGTTGTCTTGAATGGTATAGAGATTTCAAATTAGAATAAAGTAAGATATGTTACTTATATTTTATGGTTTATGTTTTCTTGTAAGTGTTATTCTAGAGATATACAAAAATTGCACAAAGTTTTTACACAATGACCTGTATTTCTTTATATGAGGATCTTATTATCATTTTTATTTGTCTAGTTTAGATTTTTTATTTTTATTATTATTATTAATATATTAAACTTGCAGTGATGTAATATACCCTACTAGCTTAGATATGTTACGGTGTTTTTATTATGCTAATCTTTGCTAATTAAAGGATTTTAAACAAAAAGTGTGTTTAATAAAATTTCAATAATAAATGAAACTTTACTAAATTTATATTACGATTACAAAATATTTACCATTGGCGATCCCAATATCTATTTTTCAAAACATACATAAAATACACAATATCAATGGTGTTGCCAAACGACAAAAACTACGCTTGCATTGTCCTGAAGATCGCAACCCTCCAAGTCTAATAATTTGGGTATGTACAATCTTCACCAAGCCTGTCACTTACTGTTGTTCATCTTTCACTTCACATTTACCTACACATGGACACATATTTGTGAATCAATAGACTCCATAAGAAAAATATAAAATATACAACATAAATTTGACCTGTAATTAGGCCTCCATACACCCAATTACTGTAAGTCTACTACCCGCGTCCAATACATAACTAAGTACAATTAACCATAATACCATACTTCACTAAGTACATACTCTAGTCGTACTAGTATTGGTCTCATTAATTCGTACTTTCCATATTGCCTAACATATATTTAACGATATCCTAGTGCAACTTTATGTACACCATATTGTTATTTCTGATATGTTAATCTAATTAGCAATATATGCTATCTGATACCCACTAGCATCACTATATATTAGTGTTATACCTGAAATTCGGCTATGTGCCACAAGCTGACACGTATCTGACAAAAAGAATGTGAATCGACTCAAAGAATATAATAATGATGACGTATCATTAAATGTAATTAAATACCTTGTCCCAATTAAATATAAGTTTGATAGATAATGTTCAAACTCGTTGACTGTGCAGTCTTATGTGAGACAAGAATAATAACTATTAAACTGATATTGACGAGACATATGTCTGCCTCAGGATACACTCAGATAAATATACAAGGAGAGGATAAAAACCTGTTTGGACAAATTAAAAGTGACAACACTCAACTGCCTTACGTCACACATAGCGCGAAGATCACCTCGCAGTATTAATATACCAATAAAGGGATACAACGAGAATTATTTTCTAACACTTAGTATTTTTTTTCCATCAAGATGGACAAGAAGGAGAACTCATGTCTGACGAGACAGAACCTTCTAAGTCAGCATAATCGTCTAATGGATAAAAATAAAGAGCGGTTGGGTAGTTATTATATATTATCCCATGTGTGATAATGAAATGTGGGGATTGTCCACGTTTCAATAGCAGTTATAAATGAATCAATCCCCAAAAGAATAACGACCAACTTATATTCCTATAAATAGGGACAAAATCAAGGAGAAAAGAGACGACAAATTTGAGAGAGAAAAGACTGTTATTCAAATACTGATATTGTATTATGTACTCAATAAATATCCCTAATAATAAAAAAACTCGTGGAGTATGTAGATTTTAACTACAAAACCACATAAAATATCTGGTGTTATTTTATCATTTATTACTTATTTATTTCTATAGTGAATTTATTACAAAAGGCTATTAATTTGGTTAACAAAAATCCGTGTTAATAGCTTGGTGCTTTCATTGAGAGCCTTGGTGATAAAAACTCAGAAAAATCCCTCCTTATAAACACAAATCTAGCCATATTCAATGGCTATAACAATTAAAACGACTGTCATCATCCTGAAGAAACAACCCATCATCCTGGCAAAGAGCCTATGTGACCTCAAAGACCAACACATCTGAAATACCACGTTTAAAGAGGAATGATGGTAACAATGATAAAAACTCAGAAAGGAGGAATGAGGATGTTAATAACTCTGCCAGATACATGCCTAGGAGCGAGAATGCTTATGATGCAACCACATATGTGCCATTGGTAAAGTTAGAGAATAGACAACTTCGACAACGATTGACTGAATCTAACCGACAAAATGCTGAGTTGGAGAGAGAAGCTGCAGCAGCCAGGGCTACACAGGGGACAATTCCTCAGAACAGATCTAATACTGCGATAAGGAGACCACAAGGAAGACCTCGAGGCCCCAAAATCAGGAGGCAGGAAACAAACCAAGGGAATCCCCCAAATACCCAGGAGGAACAACCTAGGAATACAAGGGATGTCCCAATGGACAGGATAAATCAACCAAATTCGAGTAGGGCAAGGAATCAAGAATATTGACGAGATGTTCCACAAACTCCCATGTATTTGCTAACCAAGGGGATGAACGAACTCACATGCCAAAATCATCTCGCGTGAATGAAGAAGTAAGGCCTCCTAGACTAGGGAATCAGGGATTTTGTAAAGACCGCTTAGCTTTAATTTAGAAATTAGCAGATAATTAGGGTTTAATTATGAAACTTGCATATTAGTTTTGAATTATTAATTTATGATGATTTATTTGAATTCAGAATGCATTTTATATGTCATATATAGAATTATATAATTTTGCATGTTTTATGCCCGTCAATATTGGAACGCGGTGTTTGGCTATTAGAATCACATCCTAGTATTTTTAATATAGCGGGGCAGTATAGTTAGACATTGGAAATGTCAGGAATAGTCGAGATTTTAGAATTTACCAAAAATACCCCTTAGTGACTTTTTTATAATTTTTAGTGTGGAAGGGCAAAATGGTCAATTTGCATGAGGGAGTTTTGTCTTTTGTGGGATGTACTAATCTGAATTTTAAAGCTTTAATAAGCTGATTATTTTTAATAAAACCATTTATTATTTTCATTTTATTCAAAAAATAAGAAAAATCAAGAAAAGCATTTCATTCTCTCTTTCAACCTCTCTCTCTTTCGAAGCCCCTAGACCAGCTAGGGTTTGGATTATTTTTAAAAAATTCAAGCAGTTTGCAGCAAGGATTAAGTGTTCTTAGGCTCTAGGTAAGCTCTTGGATCTATCCTCTTTAGTTTCATGAATTTTGAAAAAATGGATTATGCATGTTTTGAGAAATTGAGTTATGTAGCTGCTGTTAGTGGTTGATTTTGTTTTCAGAAGTTTATTTATGTTTAGATATGTTGATTTAAGCATGTTTTGAAGGTTGTTACTAGAGTTAGGCAAGTTTTGAGTTTTAGAACTCAAACTTGGAGCTTTAATGGTGTTTTTCAATTCTGAGCTTGGATAGTTATTTTATTGCTTGAAAAATACTTACTGGGGTATAATATGCAGGTCTGTAATGTTTGGTAAAGTTTGGAACTGATTTGGTTTGGGTTTGAAATTGTTTGGGTGTTTTGGGGAAAATCGGTACCTGTAAAACCGGGTAACCAATTTTTGCAGTAAGGATTCCCAAAAATTTCAGGTTATCGATTCGTGCTAGTTTCATGTTTCTAGTTGGTTAATTCCCTGCTAGTTTAGGGTATTGCCATATTAAGTAGTAGTAATAGGTTTTTGGTTTAAAACCTAAGTCCTGGTTGTGATTTAGCGTGTCACTTATCCATGTTGTTATCGATGTGATTTAGGAGCCAGTAATTTGTCGAGCAGTTGTTCCACTCAGGTTGGCTGGCATACCTGAATTCAGAATTGAGGTAAGATTAGTATAATGTCATGCATATGTTATTACATGTTTAGCGTACATGTTGTTTATGCCTGTTAGATTGCATTGATAGCAGTAATAGTATACATAGAGTTGTACTGATTACTGATAAATGTATGTTGGCTGAAATACTGATTGATGATGTCACATCAATATGGCTAGAGTATGACTAGCATATTGAGTATAGGCTGACATTATGGTCGATAGTATTGTCGTATGAGTGTTCTAGACTCAGTACCGTGTGGGACACGGGGATAGGGTTATGATCGGGTGTATGGACGCCAAATTATAACCCGGGATATTAGTATGTTTTATGTTATGCTTTTCTTACTGAGTCTGTCGACTCACAGTGCTATTTTTTTATGTGTAGGTAAGGGCAAGGCTAAAGCTGTGAGAGTGAGCAGGTGAAGATTGTACATGTCGAGGCGGTTAGGCCTGGAGTGTACGATCTTTGGAGCATCAGGGCTTTTTTCAGTATAGTCGCTTGGCGACAAAACTTTTGAATATGAATAGCAAACTTTTGTAAATGTATTTTGTAAACGGGATCCCGAAATTTTATAAATGTAATACTTTAAGTTTATTAATTATAAGAAAATTTTAATTAATCACATTTTTCATTAATCTTGTTGATTAGCAACGAGCTGCACAGTACGTTTAAAGTCACGCTAACATGCCTAATTTAGTTAGGGTGTTATAGATTTCCTCGTGATAATGAGGGAATACCTAGAAATCAACTTAGGACAAGTTGTCTTCCCCCGAGACATCCTCAACATCCATCCTGAGCATATAGAGACAATGTACACACGTACTTAAATAAATGACATGTGTCTAATCTCTTCTAGAGAAGAAGGCTAGTGCGAGATGAGGTAAGCTCAAGCTCGAGACAGTCAAGGTCTCGAGGGCATAGTCGATCGAGTAGACAAACGTGAGAAGGAATTAGATCTTGACATTATTATGCTGACCGAGAAAGCATAAGTAACTCACAAAGTTATCAATCGGAGAGTTACTCGGAGATAAGATCTATATTTGCGCAATCAACTCAATCAAAATACAAATCAACAACAAGTAGATCCCATCCAGCTATGAATAATTGAGCTGGAGGATAAATTTATAAAATATCAAGATGGAGAACATGAAAAATTGCTAGGATATGACTCAGACGAAGAAACCTAGTCATTCCATCCAAATATCTTAAATTTAGAATTTCCTCAGGGATTTAAGAATCCAAATGTCTCGCAGCGATGGGACCACAGATGCGGTCGCTCATTCAAACAACTTTAACACTATTATACGAGCCAACAATATATCAAATAACTTGCGTTGCATTTTATTTTCAACTTCCTTAACAGGGGCAGCGAGCAGTTGGTTTTATAAATTCACCCATCATTCTATAACATCCTGGGAACAGCTGTCGAGGGACTTTAAAAAGTAATTTGAAACTGTAAGAGACCGTCGAGCTTCCATTGACTATGGGAGAGCCACCCTTATCAAGAATTCTTGGTTGTTGATACCCCATCTGTGTATAATATATTGATGGGTCGTCCAACTCTAATTGGACTAAGGTCGTAAGTTCAATTAAACACTTGTCCCTAAAGCTTCCAACATAGTCAGGAGTGGGAGTAGTTAGAGGCGACCAGTTATTGGCTCGAGAATGTTATCGTACAAAACTTCAAAATAGGAAGGCCAGTCATCAATTAATGGTAATCCTAACTGAGTTGATAACTTTTATAGATGCATACTCTGGATATAACTAGATTATTTTCCACTACCTAGGATCGACCAGTTAGTGGATGCAACTGTTGGAAATTATTTTACCAGGATCTTAGATCTACTCACAAGTATGTTGTTTAAACACCCTAAATATGAACTTTCTAAAACGATAAATTAAACACATATAAAGTTAAGAAAACCTTACATTGATGCAGCGGAATTAATGTCTCCTTCCACTCAGATCTCTAACCCTCGAATCCTTTCTGTAGCAGAGTATAATCAAGATCTGAGCCCGAATGTCCTTCTTCTTCAAGTTTGATCCTTCACAGTCTTCCAATCTATGATTGAGTTACTGCTTGCTGTGTGTGGGCACTTACTCTTTCACTAGGGTCACGAAAAAGATGAAGGGAAAAGAGAGAGGTATTTCGGCCAAGTATAGAAAGTGGGGAAGGCTCAGTTTTTCTGAAGAGAGAAATTTCTGTCAGAAAAGGTTATTGAAAACTTGTTAAAAGCATGTGTTGTGACTAAGCCATCACTTTCTATTTATAGGTAACTACTAGGTTTAGGTTAGGAATTATTTGGCATTAAAATAATGAAAATATTAATTTGAAAAAACTAATCTAAGTGGCCGGCCATGGTGTTTATTGGGCCTCACTTGATTTTGCAGTTTTATCAAATTTTATCTCTATTTTCTCAAAAACGCCAATTTTCCAATTCTAACCTTTTAAATGCCAAAACTAATTATTTAATAACTAAAATAGATTATTAAATAATATTGTCATTTAATTTAATTATTAATTAGACATATAAAGTCCATTAATAAATAAATAAACCTAGAAACTCTTTTCTTTACAATTTCACCCCTGCTTAGTGAAAATTCATAAAATTAGACATAGTCTAACTTTAGAATTATAATTGATCAATCACGAATCAATTAATGAGTCTTACAAGCAGAATGTTCTCAACTAGAATGGGGACCATGGATCTATATGCTGAGCTTCCAATAAGTGAACCAAATTTACCAAGTAAATTCCTACTTATTAATTCTTCGTTGAATCCACTCTTAGAACTTAGAATTGCACTCTCAGACTTATATAGAGCATATTGTATGTTCCACGATATCAATATACTATCTCATTTAACCATTGTTATAATCTTATTGTGATTTAAAGATCCTCTATATAGATGATCTACATCGAGATGGGATTTCTTTACCGTTCTCACCCCTCAATGTATTTTGTCCCTTAAAACACTTAGCTACCTGTAAATGGTGTTTAGTGATCTAATAAATAGTCAGTTAAACAAGAGCTCATCCATTTATTTCTATTTGCTAAGCTCGAAGGGAATCATCACTTGACTTCTATACACCAGTAGAAGCTATAGATTCCATATTTATGTTCAGCACTCCCACTCAATCATACTATCATGTTCCCAAAATATACGTATCACCCTGACCCAAAAGTAGGCTTAACTAATAAATCTAAGAACATGAATAGCACTCCTGAGTTGAGCCTAAGCATATCAGGATTTAGATTCTTTTAATCTTAAGATCAACTACTGATATTGACTTGGAAAGATATGTGTAACGGTAAGTTTGTAATATCTTAACTTAGTTGCAATATCGGTCCAGTCCAATGTATACTCCATACATTCGAAACTAGTATACTTTACTAATGTCCTGGAAAGAACATAACACTTACTCCAAGTGTAAGTATACATCATCGCTGATTATCACATTAGTGTAAATCCAATAACACTGATGAAACAGGGACCAAAACTTTTGATTCATATGATCACAATCACATTCCACTGTGTTGACGATACTGTAATTGTGAATAAACATATGATCTGGATTTAACTTATTTTGTGTGTATGAATGTAATAAACATATCAAACATATTAAACCATTAGCATGTAAAATTCATGCAAACATCAATCACTTCAAATTTCTTATATTGATAACTAATCAGATTGTAAAGAGTTTTATTTAGGGCATAAAACCCAACAGCAACAACATGACATGAGTTGATAACTTTTATAGATGCATACTCTGGATATAACTAGATTAAAAATGCATGTCCCTGATCAAGAGCATACAAGCTTTGTAAAAAATATGGGACTTTACTCCTACACTTGTTAGTGTTCTCTTAAAATGTCAGTCTACACATCTCAAAAATCGTGAAATTTAACAGAGACAAAGCTAAGACCGTTGTGCATAAGTTCTCTATTGGATACACTGACAAAAAAGTAGTTTTAAAGCACTAACAATAATTTTAATTGAAATAGTAAATACCTAACAATATTTTACTCCACTAGTCAAATTGAATTCTTACTACTAATAAGTGTATATGAAGATTGATTTCGCGTTAAATTTGGTTAAAATGGCCCCCTAATTTAAAAAATTAATAATATTCTTCTTTTCAGGGTAAATTTTAACAAGTTTTTCCCCTAATCTTACACTCGTTAGTTTTCTCTTAAAATCTCACCCTACACATCTCAAAAAATTGTAAAATTTTACAGGGACAAAGCCAAGACCGTTGTGCATCACTTTTCTATTGAACACGTTGAGAGAAAAAGTAGTTTTCAAGCACTAACAATCAATTTCATCGAAAAATAGTGAAAACCTCACAATTCTGATAGTGTCACATTGAATTCGTACAACTAAGACGTGAGTATGAAGATTAGTGTCGCCTTAAATTTTGTTATATTGACCCCCTAAGACATGCATATGAATATTGGTTTCACATTAAATTTGGTTAAAATGACCCCCTAATTCAAAAATTAAAAATATTCTTCTATTCAGGGTAAATTTTTACAAGTTTTCTTTCTTACACTTATACTCGTTAGTGTTGTCTTTAAAACTCACCCTACACATCTCAAAAAATCGTGAAATTTTACAAGAATGAAGCCAAGACCATTGTGCATCACTTTTCTATTAGACACGTTGAGAGAAAAAGAAATTTTTAAGCACTAACAATCATTTAATCAAAATAGTATAAATCTCACATTTTTGATAACGGTACCCCTTTATGAAATGTGGCCCGAACCCATCTCAAAATATTTTTCTCCACTAATCACAATGAATTCTTACTATTGAGACGGGAATATGAAGATTGGTTTCGTGTTAAATTTTATTAAAATGGCCTCCTAATTAAAAAATTAAAAATATTCTTCTTTTTAGGATAAATTTTAACAAGTTTTTTTTTTTCTGACTCTTACACTCATTAGTGTTCTCTTTAAATCTCACCTTAAATATCTCAATAAATCATGAAATTTTACAGGGACAAAGTCAAGACCATTTTCCAGTACTTTTCTACTGGACACGTTGAAAGAATAAGTCCTTTTTAAGCACAAACAATCAATTTAATCAAAATAGTAAAAATCTCACAGTTCTAATAGTGATATCCCTTCCTGAAATGGGGTCCGGACCCATCTTGGAATATTTTTCACCACTATTCATAATGAATTCGTACTACTAAGACGTGAATATGAAGATTGGTTTCCTATTAAATTTGGTTGAAATGAGCCCTAATTTAAAATTTTAAATTGTTCTTCTATTCAGGGTAAATTTAAACAAGTTTTTCCTTACTCTTAGACTCGTTAGTATTCTCTTAAAATCTCACCCTAGACATCTCAAAAAATTATGAAATTTCACAAGGACGAAGCCAAGACCGTCATGCATAACTTTTCCATTGGACACGTTGAGAAAAAAAGTAGTTGGTAAGCACTAACAATTATTTTAATCGAAATAGTAAAAATCTCACATTTCTGATAGTGGTTCTTCTTTGTGAAATATGGCCCGAACCTATCTCGAAATATTTTTTCCCACTAGTCACATCAAATTCATACTACTAAGACGTGAATGTGAAAATTAGTTTCACATTAAATTTGGATAAAATGAGCCCCTAATTTAAAAATTGAAATGTTCTTCTATTCAGGGTAAATTTTAACAAGTTTTTTCGTTACTCTTACACTTGTTAGTGTTTTCTTAAATCTCACCCAACACATCTAGAAAAATAGTGAAGTTTCATAGGGATGAATCCAAGACCATTGTGCATCACTTTTCTATTGGACACGTTGAGAGAAAAAGTAGTTTTCAAGCACTAACAAATATTTTAATCGAAATAGTAAAAATCTCATATTTCAGATAGTGGTATCCCTTTGTAAATGTGGCACAGACCCATCTCGGAATATTTTTCCCACTAGTCACAATTAATTCGTACTACTAAGACGTGAATATGAAAATTCAATTCACTTTAAATTTGGTTAAAATGACCCCCTAGTTCAAAAATTGAAAATATTCTTCTATTCAGAGTAAATTTTAACAAGTTTTTTTCTTACTCTTACACTCGTTAGTGTTGTCTTTAAAACTTACCCTACACATCTCAAAAAATCGTAAATTTCACAGGGATGAAGCCAAGACCATTGTGCACACTTTTTTACTGGACACTTTGAGAGAAAAAGAAGTTTTAAAGCACTAACAATTATTTAATCGAAATAGTAAAAATCTCACATTTCTGATAACGGTACCGCTTTATGAAATGTGGCCCGGGCCCATCTCAAAATATTTTTCTTCACTAGTCACAATGAATTCGTACTACTAAGATGGGAATATGAAGATTGGTTTCGCTTTAAATTTTATTAAAATGACCCCCCAAAATAAAAAATAAAAAATATTCTTCTTTTTAGGGTAAATTTTAACAAGTGTTTTCTTTACTCTTACACTCGTTAGTGTTCTCTTTAAATCTCACCCTACACATCTCAATAAATCATGAAATTTCACACGAACCAAGCCAAGACCGTTTTTCATCACTTTTCTATTGAACACGTTGAGAGAATAAGTAGTTTTTAAGCACTAACAATCAATTTAATCAAAATAGTGAAAATCTCAAATTTCTAATAGTGGTATCCCTTTCTGAAATGTGGCTCGTACCCTTCTTACAATATTTTTCACCACTAATCACAATGAATTCGTACTACTAAGGTGTGAATATGAAGATTGGTTTCCATTAAATTTGGTTAAAATTGCCCCGTAATTCAAAAATTTAAAATGTTCTTCTGTTCAGGGTAAATTTAAACAAGTTTTTACCTTACTCTTACACTCGTTAGTATTCTTTTAAAATCTCACCCTACACATCTCAAAAAATCATAAAATTTCAAAAGGACGAAGCCAAGAGCGTCATGCATAACTTTTCCATTGTACACGTTGAGAAAAAAGAGTAGTTTTCAAGCACTAACAATCATTTTAATCGAAATTGTAAAAATCTCACATTTCTAATAGTGGTTCCCCTTTGTGAAATGTGGCCCAGACCCATCTCAGAATATTTTTCCCACTATTCACTTCGAATTCATACTACTAAGACGTGAATGTGAAGATTGGTTTCACATTAAATTTGTTTAAAATGACCCCCCTAATTCAAAAATTGAAAATGTTCTTCTATTCTGGGTAAATTTTAACAAGTTCTTTTTGTTTAACAGGGATGAAACCAAGACCATTGTGCATCACTTTTCTATTAGACACGTTGAGTGAAAATTAGTTTTCAAGCACTAACAATCATTTTAATCAAAATAGTGAAAATCTCACATTTCTAATCACTACTACAAATATCAAAATTCGCGACGGTCCTAAAAATAATTTTTTTTGGGGACCGTCGCTAAAAAATTAAGCAACTATTTAAAATCGTCGGGAAAAATTTAGTATCCCCAACGGTTTAAAATCGTGGCAAACAAAATAGGCGACATTTTTTAATAAAATACAAATTTTAAGGAGAGCCTTATACCATATAAGGGCCCATTAAAAATCCGTCACCTACTTCTCGCCACATTTCCCATGTTCCTACCTACTTATTTTCTATTTCCCACATGCCCACTTATTTCTTCTCACATATTTCTTCTTCATTTTCCACACCCTAAAACAAAAATCTTAACTCTCCAAAACCCCACCCACGCCTCCGCACCATCGCCCTCCTCTCCGTCGTCTTCCTCCCCCTCTCGATCTCCCTTTCTTCTCATCTCTCTCGTCCATCGATCTCCACCCACCCTCCTCCCGTCGGTTTCCCTCTCATTTCCGTCGCATACGTCAGACCACCACCACCTCCCGTCGGTGTCCCTCTCATCTCCGTCTCATACGTCGGACCACCACCACCTCCCGTCCGTCTCCTTCTCTCTTTTTCTCTCTCTCTGAGCTCGGTATAAATATATTTATTTATTTATATACTTTTTTATTTATTATATATATTTGTTTTGTTATTGTATAAATTTAATGTGTTTTAAAGTTAGTTGTTATTGTAATAAAATTAATTAGTTATTTTATTTTAATTTAGGTAAAATTATAAAACTAATGGACAAAAAAATGGGAGAAAATACAGATTTTTTCCCACTAGTCACAATGAATTCGTACTACTAAGACGTGAATATGAAGATTGTTTTTACATTAAATTTGGTTAAAATGGTCCCCTAATTGAAAAATTGAAAATATTCTTCTTTTCAGGAAAAATTTTAATAAGATTTTCCTTACTCTTACACTCGCTAGTGTTCTCTTAAAATGTCACTCTACACATCTCAAAAATGTGAAATTTCACAAGGACAAAGCCAAGACCGATGTGCATCAGTTTTCTATTGTTCACTTTGAGAGAAAAAGTAGTTTTTAATTAACCACACTAACAATCATTTTAATTGAGACTGTTAAAATCTCACATTTTTGATAGTGTGGTTCCTTTTGTGAAATGTGGCCTGGACCCATCTTAGAATATTTTTTCTCACTGGTCACATCGAATTCGTACTACTAAGACATGAATATGAAGATTGGTTTCACGTTAAATTTGATTAAATGACCCCCTAATTCAAAAATTGAAAATGTTCTTCTGTTCAGGGAAAATTTTAATAAGTTTTTTCTTTACTCTTACACTCGTTAGTGTTCAACTAAAGTATTTGTTGTGAAAATTTTATTGATTTATAATTGCGCAATTGTACACAATCACAAACAAGTAATACAAGGACAAGTATCAAAGTTCGTATCCACGTAGATTTTTACACTAAATAATTCAATATCAGCTAAAAGCAATGATAAAAAATTTAAAGTAAAATTAAATAAAATAAAATAACCAAATCGAAAGAAAATTTTCTATCCTTGATATAGAGGAGTCTAAAAACAATATTTAGAGTAGTCCCTAGTAGAGGTTTACTATAAGCAAGGTAGTCCCTAGTTTAGGGCCCCAATTTTATAGTAGCACTTATATGTATAAAATTTTAGAAATATATCAAGATTTCAAAAATATACTATTAGGTCATTTATTAAAAAGAACATAGGGTATTTTTAAAAATGATTAAAAATATATATTTTTAAGAAGAAAATATTTATTTGGGCCCTCAGTTACATATGGGCTTTTTATTAAAAAGATGTGTGATATTTTTAAAAATTATTAAAAGAAATATATGTATACTTTTAAGAAAAAAAAATATTTATTTGGGCTTATAGGCTAGATGGTTGGACCTTAGACACAAGCTTAGCTTGTCTTATTCTAGACCCCGACTCAAATAAATATATAAATATAGATTATAGTAAGGAATTATTTCTCAAATACACAAAAATTATAAAAATACAAGTGTACGGAATTTTGAATATTTTACGATTTTAATGATTTTATTACCAAAAAATACAGTTTTTGAATATTTCTTTGGACTGTTATAAATTAATATATACATAAATGTATGCATGTGCGTGAGTATTCACGTGTGATTCATTATATAAATATATATATATATATATTTATATATAAATATTACCCAAAAGAGAGTAATAAATAAATACTTAAAATAAAATACAAATGGGCATGCAAATTGTGAATTTGTAATAATTACAAATTATATTTATGGTCATTAATTATCATCAGTTATATGTTATAAGAAGAATATACAGCTCATATACACATATATATGTAAAGTAGGAATTATACATGGAATATATATATATATATATATATATATATAACCTAGCTATAATTGTAAACAATATATATAATATTTATATATATATATATATACATTAATTGTTATATAACGTACGTGCACTATAGTCTTATCTTTTGTAATAATAATTACATAGCAATAATGGAAATAGGATATTATATAAATACATACAATTCTTTCTTCCTTTTATAATTATTTTTTATCACCACAAAATATACCTAAAACAACTATGCAGGTGTTACCTTCCTCAGATAAACCCTAATAATTTACTAACTTTTTCTTATGTCTATATATGTTAATTTTATATACATAGAAAATAAAATAAATAAAAAATAAAAAACCAGCCGTGCACATATATTAATTATGAAATTATCCAACTAATGCCAAATTAAGAACTTTATATATATATATAAAGAAGATTATATATACACAACAATATTTTTATTATAAGTAAAAAAATTGTAATTAATTAGTGACAATTAATAATTAAATAATATATTTTAGTTACAAGTAATTTTATTGTGATTAAAAAGTTATCACATATGATTTTTTTTAGTGATACTAGTACTCTCACACCTAAAATAAAACAAAACAAAAGAGCTTAATTTTGATTTGGAAAGAGATAGTTGCGACAAAAGTACTAAAGTTTTGACTTTCTAATCGGTATAAATCTAATTTTTTTAACAGTATAAGTACTCTATATTAGTAAAATTGTAATTTTTGTCCAGTTTCATGAGTGCAGATTATTTCGTTAATGTATTAAAAGATTCTAAATCAATTGATCTATATAGAAACATTTAGTATCAGTTACTTCTATTTTCTTTTAATAAATTCAAAAACTAAGTCGGTATAAACGGAATTAGACAAAAATTATAGTTTTACTAATATTGATTACTTTTGAACCTCTTCATTGAAACCAAAACAAACTTACACAATAGTCACAAAGCGGACTACATCCCTAATAACAGTGTTATAGCACTTTGGCTACTTATATTGCCAAGAAAAATTATTAAATTTATGCTCTTTATAAAATTAAAATTTTAAGTATTTATAATGTTATTTATTTATTTTTAAAAAATAATTGTAGTAATTTATTTTTTATAGATAAATAATGATTGTAACATATTCAAATTACATGTATATATCTCTACATATAAAAATGCATAATTAATCTCAATCATACAATTAAAATTAAAAGTAAAACATGTTTCCAATATATAATTATGCAAGGTAAAAACTAAATACAAATCCTTCTATATACAATATGTATGTATGTCTCTAGCATAACTCTTATTTAAAATTGTCATAAGTAAAGTATAAAATATAATATCTCATGATTTTATAGCATTATTTATTTATGTGTAAAAATGGCATATAATAGTGTATATTGTGGGATATTTACCATTGCTAAGTGTCTAATATATATATATACATACATTTTTTCTCATTCTATTAATTATGAGTATATATGTGTAATTAGTGTAGGTAATAACAAACACAAGTATAAATTATACACAAACTTAATACATGCTTATGTAACAAGAGACTTTTAATAAGTGAAACTAATCTCAAATAAAGATGTTTGTTTATTTATTTATTTATTTTACAGATAGATATGTATTAAGTTTGTGTGACTAATTTTATTAATTTTGCAACGGTTATCTACAAATGATACTCAAAATCAACAAATGGAAAGAAAAAAGAAAAAAATTCCTTCCATCTTAGACAATAAATTTAAAAATTTATAAAAAAAACATAAAATTAAATTATAAAAATTAAAATAATATTAAAGTCTAGTATTAGAAACAAAAAGTAAGCAAAACGATTTCGGAAACCCTATAAAGAGGTGTATAAATAATTCTCTTTATATTCACCTCACCCTCACTCTCATTCACTCACTCACTCAAAACCTCTTATTTTCCTAGAAACAAAAGAAAACTTTCTAGGCAACCAAACAGGAAAGATCGAAAAGAAAAAAATAATTAATGGGGCGAAGAAAGATTGAGATGGAAATGGTGAAAGACAGCAGTTGTCGTCAAGTAACCTTCTCGAAGCGTCGAACCGGCCTTTTCAAGAAAGCCAATGAGCTCGCCACACTGTGTGGCGCTGAGGTTGGGATTATCGTCTTCTCTCCTGGTGGCAAACCATACTCTTTTGGAAACCCTAATGTGAGATACATCATAGATAGGTTTCTAAAACCTAATCTTTACAAGAAAATGGTGAATAACTCGTCCGTTGGAGCAAAAGCTTATGAAGAGACGATGAATGAGCTTCATGACAATCATGTGAAGCAGCTGAGCGAGGAGAAGCTCCGTGGTGAAGCCATTGATGGGGAAATAGCCAAAGGGAAAGGGCTTGTCATTGGTCGCGGATGCAAGAAGATTGATGAGCTCGGTTTCGAAGAACTTGAGAAGTTTAAAGAGAGTTTGGATGAGCTTGATGACAAGGTGAAAGAGAGAGTTATGGAGATGGAAGCTTCATCCACATTGTTGATGTTGTCCAATAATAATAAGCTTGTGACTGGTTCTTGTGTTAAGAAGAGGAGTGTTAGGGTTAGGGCTATCGCTAAAAAGAATTATTTTTAATTAAACGTTGAATAATATAATAATATTGGCACAATAATGTTAATTTCTATTGGCATATAATAATTATATATGCCATGAGTTTTATAAAATATTTGAAATAAAAAGTTCAATACATAGATTCATCTTGTGGCTTTTGATTTTGGATAGATTGAGATTTAAATCAAAATTATTCAAACACAATATATGTTTAGATGAGGAATGCCTAATTTGTGGATTGAGTAAAGAAATTAGAGAGCATTTATTCTTCAATTGTCACTTGAGTTTCCAAGTATTGGTTGGGCAACTACACTAGTATCGATTTTTAGGCGGCTACAGTGGCTGCATAAATCGAAAATGAACAGATTTCAGCGCCAATTTTTTTCCACAACATTTGCAGTGATAACATACCACATATGGTGGTGCAAGAATGAAGCTCTTTGGAATATAAACATTTATACAATTGGTAAAAAGAATCAAATATGATGTTAAGAGTAGAATTCAGAGTGTAATACCTAAAAAAGTGACAAGAAAGAATTTAGAATGGTTTGAACAATTGTTAACAATTGTAAAAAGTGGCAGGTTGATGCTACTAGGATGTAAAACTTTGTTTAGTGGAATATATACTCATCCGATTGACCAAAAAAAAAGCTCACTGATTTGAAACTTATAAATTGATGAAATTATCTTAGAATGCTTTTATCTTTTAAAAATTATTGTTTGTCTGAAAATATACATAAATGTGTGTCTTATGATGAGGATTTTGACATATTTAGACATGGTAAATATATGAGGGCACTTTCAAAATAGGGTCCAATAGTAGAAGAAAACTAAAGGGGGATGTTTACTTTTTGCAACCACACAAAAATAACTACTAAAATAAACTTCAACAAATTAGGATGAGCTTGAATATTAGTAATTAATAATATTATAATTAATATTATTTTAAATATATTCACTTTTCGTCATTTGGTATAAAAGTAAAGGCTTTGTAAAGAGAGAAATGTTTTTGAAATATTGGGCGGACGCAAATAATATCATCTTCTATAAAGAGATGCGACTGTGTTGAAAAAACAACTCTCACTTGTAAATACATTTAGGTGGGATTAATTATATGACAAAATTACTTGATATTGTAGTAATTATTGATAAATTCGGGCAATGGATTCTTTATTCTAAAATAGAAGGATATCATGAAATTTTATAAAAGTGTGAACAACTGGCTTAGCTAATCTCTTAGTCCTTAAGTCTTGTGCACAAGCCAAAAGATAAGTTAAATAAAATATTGGGATCAAATTAATATAGTAAATATTATTGTAAATTTTATATTTTATGAATATTATCAACCAAACTTTTAGTTTTGTTAATGGTAATTTAAATTCTGTATTTTCAAAATGGTAGAAAGTAATACCATAATATCAATCTTTGTCATTTTTTTAATATAATCAACATAAAGCCATTTTTTGCATGAATAGTTGCAAAAAAATGTAAATAACCTAGTCATAACACCTCCAATCAGGTTATTATGATGTTTTATTTTTACAAAAAATTGAGGTAAGGAGTTTTTTTTTTCTTTTGTACCATTTAAAAAAAAATATAGGGCTCAAATTATTATTTGACAAAATAATGGGTTTAATCAGTAATAATTGCGAGACACATGGTCCAAAACGACAGGCCTTTGAGAAGGAGGAAGGTGAGCTGTCCATAAAGACAAGCACAAACTCCTTATCAAGCTCCTCTTGAACATCACCAAACCAACTTGTGGTCAGCCCAGAGGAATAACAATATGAGATGCATAAAAAACAGAGAGCAGAAAAGTACATCGCAAAAGACTAGGATAACAGTTTCTTCCCCCATCATGACACACAGGACACACACGGTTGACCTCCACTCGCCTAGTTTGCAACTACATTTCAATAGGTAAACAACTTGAAGAAGCTTTCAAAGTTAAATTCTTGCATTTTGGAGGAGTTTTAAGTTCCAAAATTTTATTTGAAACCTAAACTTGTCCTCCATATTTTCTTTACCAATTAATTCTTGCAAAATCTGGTAAAAATTGTTAATAGAGTACACACCCGACAACTTAAGAAGAAAAAACCCATTAACTAACTACTTAAAGGAATACCCAACACCAACATTTGATTTTTTTAACCAACACATCTCCTACACCTACAACCCCACTTTCATTAAACCAATAATCTTAGAATTCACCAGCCCAAAATACCTACAAATCTTTTAAGGGTTAATATTATCAAGTAACCAAGGCTCATTAAAATAGTCACACCCTCTCATGATACAATTTTCCAATAGATGTAGACCTTCATTCACCCAACTTTAAGCTTCCAAAACACTTCTTTAAATAAAACTCAAATTGGAGCCAATATGACCTTTAAGAGTTTCTACTAGGATAAACCAATTACTAAAGATCCCTAACGTAATGCACAAGTAGCTTGAACCCTTGTTTCTATGTTGGAGCAAGATTAAAGTTATGAATACTTCTAAAACTAATACATTTTTATTTTATGCTTATACTTAAAAGGCTGATCTACTCATCCACTGAATACCTTTGACTTGGGAAGAAGATGATTTTCAGCAAAAATTATTCATCATTCTTTCCATGTCTTTAGAGTTCCCTTACAATAATTAAAACTCCCATATGGCATAATAAGAAGTAGATTAAGCCATCTTCTTTAAAAAAATCTCTTAACATGCTCTAGACAAAAGTCTACCATCCCACACTTGAACTTATTTACAATTTTTTAACTTAAGGAAACCCAAGATTGTTAATTTATTAAATCTCATCATGCTTGGCAAACCTAAGTTTGTATTGTGAGCATTTGCGACAGGCATCAATCCTAAGACTTTACAAACATGATACCTAACCCTTAGCTTTGAGTTACTACTAAAGAAAATGAAAGACTTTTGAAGAATAATTTTCTGATTAGAGGCATGTTTGAGCACATTGAGCAATTCTAAAACATTTTAATCTTCATCTTCTATAACTCGAAAATATAAGTAGTTGTCATCAGCAAATAGCATGTAAGACACAACAAGAGCACTACAAGCTACCGCACACCTATGGAGCAAACATTTTGCTTTAAAGTTCTTCATAAGAGAAAAAAACCATCAGCACACAAAATCAACAAAGAAGGAGATAAAGGGTCCCCGTATCATAAGCCTCGAGAAGGAACAATAGATTCCACTGACCACTTTATACCTGATAGAAGAAACACAAATCAAAATCAATTGAACCAACCTCCTATCAAATCTCATCTTTGCCAAAGAAACTCTTGAAACATTTCACTCAATCTAGTCATAGGATTTAGTCTGGAGGTGTTCATTAGCCACATCCAATATTTTTAGACCTATCCAGATCTGATCTAATTATATATTAGATTTTAGATTTGATCCAATCCAATTAATTTCAGTCATCTGATTGATCTAACATCCATTGGATGTATTTCATATATATCTATTCAATTGGTTCAAATTTATACAATATTTTAGACCTAGTTTTCTTAGATTGGATCGGATCATATCCATCCAATGTTTTAAATCTAGTATTTATTTGACTAGATTGGACCTGTTATCCTAATTTCCACACAAAGTAACACGACATTCTTCTGAGTGACACGTGAAGAACATTCTAAGACCTGGATGGGTAGTACGGTCCTCAGCATGCCATCAAGAGTGGCTTATTATCCAGAAACAATCCATTTAAGATTAAAATGAAACATCTGAACAAGGTGAATACAACTGTCCGACTAGCTTCGATCTTACATCGAGCCTACATGCATTGACCACGTAAATGCACCTGAAGCAAAACTTTGGAGATACTTTTTTTTTCATTTATAAATTAAATCTCTATTTTAGTGGGATTTCCACACGTTGTTGTTGTAAAATAGGAAAGTAATCAAGTTTCCTCTTTTATTTCATAATTATTTTGGGGAACTAAATTAATCTAATGTTTCCCTATATATAGTGAAGCCATCTCACTATTCAGGGATCAGAATTCAAATTCTAAGAGAGATCTTATGCTGTCAAATTATTTGTATGCTTTTGAGAGAGATCTAGATCTCACTTGCTTCTTTTCTCATAAGTAATATAAGTAAAAAAAGGAGTAGGCTATTACCATAAGGAGTAGACAATCGTGCTAATTCAACGGTCCTACCAATTAACTAGATAACAATCAATGGAGAATACTCCACTCATATAGGATGCGAATAGAGGAAAAAAAAGCCTATATCCCAAACGGACCATAGCATGGGCCAGGGTAATGTCCATCCAACTACACTCAATAGACCCAAGGTAATGGACCGTCCAATCTGAGACCACAGGATCAAGCTGTGGGCCACACGGTAAACGAGCAAGTTTTTCCAACCCATTACCTTGGGGAAATGGTCAATACAATTTTGTCCTCAGACGGATATACTGAACCAATCAACTGCTAATAATGTCCATACAAGAAGGCCTCCGGGTGAGTCAGTCTTTAATAGGTTTAGACCCGTACATGATTTAAGAGACGATCTGAATCGTAGAAGAGGAGGTCATGATTGACATTTCATTCCTACTAATGTTCAACCAATTAAGGTAGACAATTACGTGCCAAGTAAAGTTTTAAAGGGTCTACAGGTAACACAAGGCGGTTAACAAGCAGGTGAAGTTGATCCAGTGGTGCAAGCCCAAATAGATCAACTTAAGAGCCTTGTACAAAGCCTAAACGACCCAAAACTCACCGACCTAGAGCTTGATCGGATACGAGGTTCACTATTTTCACCACAAATTAATGCCCTTGAACTTTCGCACAAGTTCAAGATGCCCACATGGAAGATGTATACGGGCAAAGAAGATCCTCTCTCTCACATCAAGTACTTTCAGATGAAAATAGATTTACAGGCTGTAAAGGGTGATGTATAGTGTAGAATTTTTCTAGCTACCTTGGCGAAGGCCGTCCAATAGTTGTACTTCAAGTTAGCCCCAAGAAAATTTAGTTCATGGAACTTCTTCATGGCAGAGTTTCACACACAGTTCTTATAGTTCTCATTTTCTAGGAAACTCCAAACTCACTTAGAAAACTTAGTCAAAATAAAACAAATACCAGGGAAGCTTTTACAAGACTACATTAGTATGTTTATGACTGAGGCTACGAAAGTGAAGGGACTAACCGAGGAAGGAAAACTGGCTACTATCCTAGGAGAAATAGAATCTCTGGGAGAATTATGGAAAGATATCAAAAGGTTTACTATGGGTTCAATGGGTGAGTTCTTGGACCATGCAGATGGATTTATAAAGCTTGAATAAGCAGTACGGCGAGTAGACACAGTTGGTCAAAAAAAAGACCAACCAAAGTTACACCACTACTTCCAATACATCCATCTAGCATAACCAAAACCCTCAACCTCAAAATAGTAGTAGTACATGTCAAAGTGTTAAAAGGTCGAACAATGACAATTATCAAGGTAATGGGAAGAAGGAGAAATTCAATAATAATTATGATCAACAACGTCCTCGAGAGAAAGCTTCAAAGTTTACTGCCTTCACTATCCTTACTAAAGAAATAGAAACTATTTTCACGACAACTCAGTTTGTGGTACCGTACAAGAGACCCCCACCAATGACGAAGTACATGAACAAGAGAGATACCACTAAGTATTATCGCTTTCATGAGAACTATGGCCATGATACTGTTGAAAATTATTTTACCAGGATCTAGATTTACTAACAAGTATGTTGGATTAACAACCTAATACGAATTCTAAAACAATGAAAATAAACACATATAAAGTTAAGAAAACCTTACAGTGGGTGCAGCGGAATATTATGACTCCTTCCGTTCAGATCTCTAGCCCTTGATTCCTTTCTGTAGCAGAGCATCACCAAGATCTAAACCTGGATCTTCTTTTCTCCTTCTTTGATGCAGAATTTCCATAGTCTTACATACTATGATTGAGATACCACTTGATGTGTGTGGGCACTACTCATTCACTCAAAGTTTCAAAATTTAGAGAGAAGAAAAGAGAGAGAGGCGTGTGAGGCATTTTCTGAGGGAAACAAAGTGATCAAAGATGTGTGTCTATGTTTCCTCAATCCAACACTTTCTATTTATAGAAAACCCTCTAGGTTTAGGTTAGAATTGTATGGCATTAAAATAATGGAAACTACAAATGGAATTTCCTATGCATAGGGCCGGCCATACAAAGGGTATTGGGCCTCACTTTGCAACTTTCCCATTTTGTTATTTTCCATTCCCATTTTCTCAAAAATGCCAATTTTCCAATTTAACCTTTTAAATGCCAATTCTAATTATTTAATAACTTGGAAATAATTATTAAATAATATTGTCATTTAATATATTTATTAATTTAGACATATAAAGTCTCTTAATCAATAAATAAACCTAAAATCTCTTTTCTTTACAATTTCGCCCTTGCTTAGTGAAAATTCATAAAGTAGACATAGTCTAACTTTTAGAATTATAATTGATTAATTAAAATCAATTAACTAAGTCTTACAAGCAGTATGGTCTCAACTAGTATGGGGACCATGGGTCTATATAACCGAGCTTCCAATAAGTCGAACCGAATTTACCAAGTAAATTCCCTAACTTATTAATTCCTCATTGAATCCACACTTAGAACTTGGAATTGCACTCTCAATCATATAGAACGCTCTATATGTTCCATGATATAGACACGTCATTAGTTATCCATTGTTATAATCCTAATGTGATCAATGATCCTCTATATAGATTATTTACATTGAAAAGGCACTACTGTTACCGCTACACCTTCAATGTATTTTATCCTTAAAACACTTAACCCTGTATAAATGATATTTCAGCTAAGTGAAATGAGATCTCCACCATTTATCTTCGTTTGGTTAAGCTCGAAGGAAATCATCCTTTACTTTCTATTTGCCAAATAGAAGCTATAGATTCCATATTTATGTTAGCGCTCCCACTCAATTGCACTACCGTGTTCCCAAAATGTACGTATCACCCTGACCCAAAAGTAGGCTTAACTAACAAATCAAAGAACACGAGTAACACTCTTGAGATTGAACCTAACCATATCAGGATTAAGATCATTTGATCTAGGATCAACAGGTGATATTGAATTGAATAGATATTACGGTAAGTTTTAATATATCTAATCAAAGTTCAATATCGGTCCCTTCCGATGTATACTCCATACATCCGATACTGGTAAACTTTGCCAATGTCCTGGAAAGGACATAACACTTTTCCAAGGTGTAAGAATACCTATCGCTGATTATACCATGTCAGTCTAAATCCAGTGTTCTGACAAATCAGGGAATAAACTTTTGAACATATAATTAAGATTATATTCCTTTGTCGACAACACTATAATCTTTAACAAACTCATATGTTCTGGACTTAAAAAGAATTCATACATTATATACATATAATCATGAAATAAATCATGTGAACCATGTAACATAAAATATTATTTCTGATCTTTATTAATAAGTAAATCTGATTATATGAAATGAGTTTTATTTAGGGCATAAAATCCAACAGATACCATCGAGTACAATAATCTAAAACAAGGTATAGAATTCCTCATCAGGAAGAATAACTAGCACTTACGTATGTATGTTAAGGTTGGCCAAGACCAAGGGGCCACCCGTCCAGATAATAATCAGAATCAATTAATGTCTCCATATGTGGATAGGCATTTACAATTGATTATTTAGGACCCTTACATTGCTGGAGACTCAAACGAAGGTAAAGAAAGATATGCTAGGACCCTGTAGTATGAGGAAGAAGATAAAATATTAGCCATGGAAGAAAAAAAGTCGAAACAACCACTCAGATAAGAACTAGCCATCTCATTTAGTGAAGAAGACTCTGACCACATTATCTATCCTCATAATGATCCCTTGGTTGTTGAGGTACAGATTGCAAATAAGATCATTTCTCGGACAATGATTGACAATGGTGCTTCATCAAATATTCTTTTCAAAAGTACATATGAGAAAATGGGGCTTTAACTTAAAGATTTTGCCCCTTGTACACAGTTGGCATACGACTTCTCTAGCCAAAGCATAGCTCCTATTGGATAAACTTGCCTTCTTCTCATAGTGCAAAAATCTCCAACAGCCAACACAATTATGGCACGATTTCAAGTAATCAATACACCTTTTGCATTCAATGTCATGTTGGGCCAACCAGCTCTATATGATTTGAAAGCAGTTATCTTAGTTTACCACTTGTGCATCAAATTGCCAACTAGAAATGGAATAGGTTGTTTGAAAGGCAATTAAAAATCTTCACAGGAATGCTATAACCTCGCTTTCACAAAGGCCAAAAAAAGAAGACACAGCTGGTCAAAGCTCAGGGAAAGGCAAAGACATTTCCAAATAGGGATTCGCATAAGGCAGAGATGTAGACATGGATCCTTGCTTCGCGGAACCAAGTATGAATGTGGGGCCAGTAGAAGTTTAAAAATATCATGTCATGTTCACCAAGAAGCTCGAAATTGGTAAAGGTTTGTTGCTTGAAATAAAAGCTACTTTGATAAAATTTCTTAGAGCAAACCTTGACATTTTCACCTGCTCGCATGAAGACATTGTAGGAATTGATCCAATTGTAATTTCTCATGCTCTTAACATTGATCCCAATTTTTGTTTTATATAGCGGAAAAAAGATTGTTAGACAAAGAACGTGCACAAGCATTGAAATAATAAGTAGACATGTTTCAAGCAATTAAATTCATAATCAAAGCCTTCTACCCAGCTTGGGTAGCCAGCCCCGTACTGGTGCCTAAGCCAAACAAAAGATGGTGAGTATGCATTGATTTAACAAACTCTAATAAGGCCTGTCCAAAGGAATGTTTTCTACTTCCAAGGATTGACCAGCTGGTAGATGCTACAGCAAGTCATGAGATCCTAAGTTTCATGGATTTCTATTCGGGGTATAATCAGATAAGAATACATCCACCCAACCAAGAACATACAAGCTTTTGTACTAATGTTGGTTTACACTGCTACGAAGTTATGTCGTTCAGACTAGACAATGCTGGAACTACCTACCAAAGGTTAGTCAATATAATGTTCAAAGACCAGATCAAACGTAACATGGAGGTGTATGTAGATGATATGCTCGTAAAATCTCAAAAGGCTAGTGGGCATATAGAGGACCTGAACGAATGCTTCAAAATACTTAGAAAATAAAACATAAAACTCAATCTCCTCAAGTGTTCCTTTAGGATCAGCTTAGGTAAATTTCTTGGTTTTATTGTTAATGCTCGTAAAATAAGGCCAACCCAAAGAAAATTCAAGCCCTTTTATATATGAATTCGTCAACAAAGGTCAAGGATGTACAAGCCTAATGTTGGTTTTTATGCCCTAAATAAAACCCATTACAATCTAATCTGATTAGTTATCAATAAGAGAATTAGAAGTGATTTATGTTAACATGTAGTTTTTCATGTTTATGGTTTAATATATGCACAAAATCAGTTAAGTCCAGAACATATATTCATTCACAATTACAGTGATGTCAACACAGTGGAATGTGATTGTGATTATATGATTCAAAAGACTAAGTCCCTGTTTCATCAGTGTTTTGGATTTACACTGATGTGATAATCAGAGATGAAGTATACTTACACTTGGAGTAAGTGTTATGTTCTTTCCAGAACATTGGTAAAGTATACTAGTTTCGAATGTATGAAGTATACATTGGACTGAACCGATATTGAACTTAGTTAAGATATTATAATACTTAACGTTGTATCTTTCCTAGTCAATATCACTAGTTGATCTTAGATCAAAAGATCTAAATCCTGATATGCTTAGGCTCAATCTCAGGAGTGCTATTCATGTTCTTTGATTTATTAGTTAAGCCTACTTTTGGGTCAGGGTGATACGTATATTTTGGGAACATGATAGTATGATTGAGTGGGAGCGCTAAACATAAATATGGAATCTATAGCTTCTATAGGTGTTTAGAAGTCAAGTGATGATTTCCTTCGAGCTTAGTTAAATAGAAGTAAATGGATGAGCTCTTGTTTCAGTGATTATATCTTAGTTCACTAAAACATCATTAACAGGTAGCTAAGTGTTTTAAGGAGCCAAATACATTGAGGAGTGAAACGGTAAATTTATCCCTTCTCGGTGTAAATCATCTATATAGAAGATATTTGATCAAATTAAGATTATAACGATGGTTAAATGTGATAGCGTATCTATATCGTGGAACATATAGAGCGTTCTATATAACTGAGAGTGCAATTCCAAGTTCTAAGAGTGGATTCAACAAGGAATTAATAAGTTAGGGAATTTACTCGGTAAATTCGGTTCGGCTTATTGGAAGCTCAGTAATATAGGTCCATGGTCCCCATTCTAGTTGAGAACATACTGCTTGTAAGACTCACATAATTGATTTTAATTAATCAATTATAATTCTAAAATTAGACTATCTCTAGTTTGTGAATTTTTACTAAGCAAGGGCAAAATTGTGAAGAAAAAAGATTCTAGGTTTATTTATTAATTAAGAGACTCTATATGTCTAATTAATAATTATGTTAAATGACAATATTATTTAATAATTCGTTTTAGTTATTAAATAATTATTTTTGGCATTTAAATGGTTAGAATTGGAAAATTGGCGTTTTTGAGAAAATAGAATTGAAAATTGTTAAAACTGCAAAATTCCAAGTGGGGCCCATTAACACCATGGCCGGCCACTTGGATAGGTTTTTTCCAATTAATATTTTTATTATTTTAATGCCAAATAATTACTAACCTAAACCTAGTGGTTACCTATAAATAGATAGTGATGGCTCACACCAAAATAAGAGTTTTCAGTAATTCAGGAGATTGCCTTTCAGAAAATTGAGCCACTCACTATCTTTCTATAGCCGACCCCCTCTCTCTCTCTTTTCCTCTCCCAATTTTTAAATACCTTGAGTGATAGAGTAGTGCCCACACACATCCAGTGGTACCTCAATCATAGTTTGGAAGATCGTGAAGAATCCAAATTGAAGAGAAAGACATTCGGACTCAGATCTTGGTGATACTCTGCGACAGAAAGGATACAAGGGTTAGAAATCTGAGTGGAAGGAGACATATTATTCCGCTGCAACCAATGTAAGATTTCCTAAAATTTATATGTGTTTATTATTGTTTTAGAAGTTCATATTTAGGATGTTAAACAACATACTTGTGAGTAGATCTAAGATCCTGGTAAAATAAATTCCAACACCTTATTGGTTAAATAGCCACACTAAGCAAATTTGTGTCAAAATTTATCGATAAATGTGTTCCTTTCTTCAACATCCTTCGATGAAACAAAACGTTTAAATGGACCGAGGAATGTGAGCAAGCTTTTCAAGAACTAAAGAAGCAACTTGCACAACCTCCTACCCCATCAAAACCTCTAGACAGAGAAGAATCGGGAATATACCTTGCAGTGACTTAATATGCAGTAAGTGTCCTGCTGACCAAAGAAGAAAATAATACCAATATTAAGTCTACTATGTTAATTAATGTTAAAAGTCGATACCGACTAACCTTTGCACAAAGTCTTGCAAAAGTCAAATGACTCTAGTTGGCTACTCAAATGGGTGATTGAACTAGGACAATATGAAATTACTTATCAGCCCTGAGCAATAATAAAAGGTCAAGTCCTGGAAAATTTTATAGTTGAATTCACAGGTAAAAAAACGACAAGTCCAAAAAAGAGTACAAAGCCTGAAAAGGAACAAGAAAAAGAGTCCCCACCAGAAGAAAACATTGAAGATAGACGAGTATGGAAGCTACACGTGCATGAATTACTCTTATTACACATGGGGGAAAGCTTTGCATGAAGCCGTCAAATTTGGCTTCACGACATCTAATAATGAAGTAGAATATGAAGCACTCATCGTCAGATTGAAACTTGCTCGAGAGGTGCATGCTGAATATCTAGAACTTTATAGCGGTTCTCTATTGGTTGTTAATCATATTCTGGGAGAATACATGGCTCAGGGAGAAAAAATTATGCCATATTTAAGTAAAATTCAAGACTTGCTCGCACAATTTAAGGGATACACCATCATGATAATTTTAAGAAAGGAAAATGAAATTGCTGATGCTTTGGCACGGTTGGCAAGCAACACTGCGACAGACAAGGAAAACTTAGTCCTAATTCAATTTTTGAAAAACTCTAGCATCACCTACACGGAAGAGATTGAAATGCTCGATGACAAACCTAATTGAATGACCCCAATTACAGCCTATTTTAATATTGGAACACTTACAATCGACATAAATGAAGCTCAAAAGATGATGAGAAAAGTTGCACGGTACTTAATCGTGAATGGTGCGATGTATAGATGAGGTTTCTCCATGCCTTTGCTAAGGTGTGTTACAAATGAAGAATCTACATGACTACTGACTGAAGTTCATGAGGGACTCTATGGCAATCATGCTGGGGGACAAAGTTTGTCTAAGAAAATCCTCCGACAAGGATATTTTTGGCCAACCATGATAGAAGATTCAAAAGCTTATGTGAGAAATAAGACAAGTGCCAAAGGTTTTCTAAAGCTCCCAAGGCTCCACCCAATGAATTAATCCAGATGCAAAGTCCATGGTCCTTTGATATATGGGAATATACTTGATCAAACAGCTACTAAAAGGAAAAGGTGGAGTGCAATATGCAATTGTGGTTATTGATTATTTTATAAAGTGGACGGAAACTGAACCACTGGCAACTAAAACTTCCAAGAAATTTTTCAATTTTGTAGTGAAAAATATCATATGTAGGTACGAACTTCCTCAAAAATTGTTTTAGATAATAGAAAATAATTTGATAGCTAAATGTTCACTGATTTCTACGCGACACACGGGATTGTGAAAAGCTTCTCGATAATCGCACATCCTTAAGAAAATGACTAGGTTAAAGCAGTCAATAAAACACTAAAGGACACTCTAAAGAAATGTCTAAAAGAAGCCAAGGGTAATTGGCCTAAAGAATTGCCCGAGGCACTCTGGTCGTATAGAACAACAGAAACGGACAACCATCAGGCAAACACCTTTTGTTATGGCCTACGACTCTGAAGCAATGTTTCCCATGGAATTAGAACCTCCATCCCACATAAGATTGATGCATAACCAAGAGACCAATCATGCCCTCCTAGCAGAGTCACTTGACGAAATTAAAGAGCGAAGAGACCTAACAAACCTAAAGCTACAAGTTCATCAGCAAAAAGTAGCTCAGTACTTCAACAAACAAGTGAAATAAAGGAAATTATTTGTGGGGGGCTTGGTACTCAGAAGAGTGTTCCTTAACGATAAAGACAGTGCGGCAGGTGTGCTTAGACCAAATTAGGAATGGCCATACAAAGTAACTGAAGCATAGGAATTGGGTCAGTATGATGAATACATGAAGCTAGTTCTATTACCATGGTATAAGAATTGTGAACATCTAAAAAAATACTACCAATAAATACAAAGGTCCGAAGACCACGTAATTACATAATGCTCAAACATCACTCTTAAGTGATGGCCTTTTGAATGATCATCATTCAATGGTTTGGTAAAATGCTAGTGCCAAGGTCTGAATGACCACTTCTAAAGCATAGATCATTTTAACAAGCATTACTCTTCAGTAATGCCTTCTGGGCAAAGCTTCTCCTCCAAAAGTTTTTTATTTTTTAACTAGCTAAGATTCAAACATATCATGTAATAGATTCTAATTATTGAATAAATTTTGTTAATATAGTAACAACACATATCAATAAATAAATAAATAAAGCGATCAATTATCGTTTAAATTGTGTTAATTCAATAAATAATTACTTGCAAAATTTTAGTGATTTAACCTTAAGTCATGGAGCTACCTATACTTGTACAAACAAGTTTGCTCGGGTAAAAGGTTTAAAAAAGTTACTATGGCATACTCTAGTTAATTTGCAAGTGACCAGAAGTCTAAAGCCTGCTCGGTCCCTTGGGGGGCACCTACATCTGTAAGATGACATAAAAAACACTTAAGCAACAAAAAAAAGATAATCTATATGCATTAAAATGAGACATAAAAGGTTAAAAGTCTGGGCTTGAAGGTTGTCCAATCAGCCATTTATCTTGACAAACAAAATAAAACTTTGATTAAATATCGCTTGGATGGCTATGTCTTAAGGTTGTGGCCTAAAGGTTGAACATAAATAAATATATAAAAAAAAGAAGATAAAAAGGGGATCTTGATATGGAAAAGAGGTCAATCTATTGGAGTGGCCAGGTTTAGATCTTATGAGGCTGAAGAGCCATCTTGATCGGCAATGGAGAAATCAAGATCCAATTGTTATAGGTTGCTCAGTGTTTCCACTAGAAACTCCATTAACGGATTGACCAAATTGCTTTTCTGTTTCAGCTGCTTTAGCTTCTTCTTTAGATTTCATCTATTGGCATCCTTCGAACAAGATATCACGAACCTCTGGCTTCATGTAATCACAGTTATCTTTGGGATTAGCCTTCCAAAACTCATAAAAGATCTCCATGCTGACCTCTGAGTAAGTCGCAAAGTCTTTAGCACGGGCCTCAATCTCCTTGTTCAAAGCTTCCTCCTTAGCAACTATGGTGTTTTTCCCTTCGTTCACCTCATCAGTTAAGTATTTAACTTGCTGATTGAAGTTTTGAAGAAGCATCCGAAGTGTGTTCCTCTATTCGAGCAGTCTATTAGCATGCTTGAACTCGATGTCCAGATCGGCCTCAAGTTTGTCAACTTGAGGCATGTCAACCACTTGCTTCTGTAACTCTTCAACCTTTTCATTTACCTCGTGCAACTTCTTATTGAATTCACCTTGGGCGGTCTCTTCACCTTTTACTTGGCCTAGGACCTTCTCTAATTCAAATTTATTCGTAAGAGACTGGATAGCTAAAGACTTAGTACAGGAGTACAAATACCCGAGCTTAAGGTTAATCTAAAACATAATAGTTGAGTTAAAAGATCAGCAAGATGTAATTTGAATTAAAAAATAAAGAAGGGACCAAAAATAACCTCCCACTCATTAAAAGTTGAGGTTGATGAACTCTCACATAATGTTAATGAGGTTGCACGGAGCCTGGGCTGGTCTTCGTGAAGTAGTTGAAGCATATCTTCGTCTAACCAGTGCTTACCTCTCCACAAATCACCCGAGTTCATCTATAAACAGAATGAGAGAGACGTAAGGACTGGACAAAAGGAATGCATTTTTCAAAGAAAAAACATCACAGATACTATGATCAAACAGATCTAAAGATCCAAGGAAGGAAATTTTATCCTAATGACAAAAATCCCAGAATCAAAGGTTCAAGAACACGGGAAGAACTCGGGAATTTCCAAAAACACTGAGCAACTATTTTTAAATATTTTTTCAGTAAAACAGTTCAGACTTATCAAGAATCAAGAATCTAGAGCCGCACACATGCATTCGGACCCTAAATTAGATACCCTAATCTCTAATTTTGAAGAACAATTCAACGTAAACCAAATTTCATAAAGTAAAACAAAATGTAGGAAACTGCATAAAAGTTAGAAAACTTACTCACTATTGGTAGGATTCTAGGTGATGATTTGACCTAGATTCCAAAAATCTCTTTAGTGTTCTACAAGGCTTCAACAGAAATTCTTGGAAGTTTTAGAGAGAAAAAGATTCTCTGCTCTAGGTTTTGAATTTGAAAATATGTAAAAGAGTACAAAGGAGGCTTAAATCCTTCTTTTATAGGATTTTGAAGGGGTAACTTGGTAATTACAACTTCAAAATTTGGATTTTGCCCCCAAAAGGAGAATTAGTACTCATTAAAGAGTGCAATCATTAGGCATGCGGTACCCAATAACTGTCAGTGCATCAATCGAGGTTCAGTTGCCAAGAGTAGTAAATGTCTAAGAATTGAAGAGACAACAGTATCTTCATATCCTACAGGTAGGTCACTTTAAGTCAAAATAGAAGTTGAGAGCTAAACGTGTGTCACACATCCGACCAACTTAGTGGCTGAATAAGTTCAAGTGTGAGGAAGCAGTTTCCACGCGGACTTAGGAGCAAATGTTATTCAAATTTCTGCACAAGGTGAAACAACATTCTTTTGAGTGACACGTGGAGAATATTCTAATACCTAGACGGTTAGTACAGTCCTCGGTATGTCGTCTAGAATGGCTTATTATTTAGAAATAATCTATTTGAAGATTATTATGAAACATCTAGATAGTGTGAATAGAATGGTCTGACCAGCTTCGATCTTACAACGAGCCCGCATGCACTGACCAGGATAAATGAAGCTGAAGCAAATCTTTGGAGATACTTTTCTTTTCCATTTATCAATTAAATACCTATTTCAGTGGGATTTTCACACACTATTATTGTAAAATAGTATAGTAATCAAGTTCTTTTATTTCTTAATTGTTTTATTTCAGTGGGTTTTACACATTATTATTCTAAGAGAGTTCTTATGCTATCAAATTATTTGTGATCTTTCGAGAGAGATCAAGATTTCTCTTGCTTGTTTTCTCATATGTAATACAAGTAAAAGGGTAGTAGGCTATTATCATAATTACGAGATCGAACTTCTATAAATCTCTGTGCTCTTATTTTCTTAATGACGTATAATTATTATTCATTATTATCTATTATTCTTATCAGTTTAATTGACTCAACGTTGTTGGCTAAAAGTAAGGTCAATATGATCCATTCAATAAAAAAAGGCAAAATTATAATCTTAGTTTTCATAACAATAGAAAATCTTAGTGTATATATGTTAAGTACCACACTAGAAAATTTGATTAGTGATTCAAATTAAATGAAAATACATATTAATTTGATTAGATATTTGATGTAATAGATTTTTGGACACTACATTCAACATCTGATCCAATCCAATTAGATATTCAAAAATAATATCTAATCTAATAATTGAATATCTAACATTTTGTAGTCAGTTGTAATTAATTGGATCGATTTATGCACACATTTAACATTTGGGAGTCAAAGTATCAATTTTGTTCATAAAAGTTTAAAGTAATTTGTAAAAAGCAAGAAAGAAAAAAAAAAGTCAGTACAAAATTCCCCTTATAAATATTCTTGAATTTATCAAATATATTATTTCTCAATTCCTACATCTTTTGTTGTGTTGTGAAAACACTTTTTGAACTAATATAGTCATCATTTTATTAGGTTTAATTTCTATTTAATTTTAAGTTTTAGGTTTGAAGTATGAAGAATTATATATGTCAACAATTAGTAAAAATTTTGAAAAAAGATTTAGGATATTTTATGTTAAAATAATATTTCTAATATTTATTATGGGCATCACTTTGTCATTGATTATTTTAAGTGAATATTATTTTTAAGTATACTTTTAGAATTTTCATTACAATTTTTCTTTATTTAAGATTCTAATAAAATTAAAATTTAAATAATTTATTACACGTGTGTATGATTATTAATGAGCAATTAATCGTCCAATAATCAAAACAAGGCTTACAAGTATTAAAATTTTTAAAATTAATATTTATAGTTATTTATTTATATATTTATTAAAAAGTATTCCATAACAAATGTAGATAAATTAAACTTTTTATTATATGGTAAAGTTGTAGCACACTACAAACATAGATAACATAACTTAAGAGCTCTATATTCATAATAAAAGGATTAAATGTATACACATAATCCCCATTTTATTATACTATAATATATGAAAATGAGCTCATTATAATTATATAATAGTATTATTTAAACATACTATTCTTAACAATATATAAAGCTAGTAATGTTTTGAGCAACCTCCTCTTCATGATTTCTATAGTAAGAGTATCATATATTTGTAGAAGAGATTTCTCTCTTTTCTTAAGCTCATACAAATTCATACCCTCAATAGGCTCATTCCACCAATACCCTTCTCCTGGCTTTACCACCACAGGTGTTGGTGAAGCAGCTAATAACACCTTGTCGAATAGCTTTTGGTCAAACTCAATTTTCGGGCGCCCGATCTTAGTAGTCGGTTTGTTAGGGTTTGTGGTGGTGTTGGTCGCGGGCTTGTTAGGGGTATTATTTTTCTTGGATACCATGGTTGAAGAAAAGAGAGAATAATAAATTAGGTAAAAGAAAAATAAAATTTGATGCATAGAAAGTATTGTTGTGAAAAAAATTGTTGTGGAGTATTGTATATTTATAGTAGAGATAAGGTCATTTTATTACTCTTTTTATCAAGTTGTCATTTTATCATTTTGTATCATTTATAGTAGTAATTTTTTTTTTTTTTGTATAGAGATGAATCATTTATAGTAGTATTGGATTGTATTTTCCAACATTTGGAATTAATAGAAATTATTTCACAAATTACACTTATGATTTATTCAATCATATATAGGTATTTCTTTTTATTGCTCTCTCTGGATTCTGTTTTAGTTTTTTTTTTCTTCTTCTATAATTGGTTAGGTGCAAGTATATATAGATATATGTATCATAAATATTTCTTTCTTTATTTGTCTAAAATTATACATTTTTAAGTTACAAAGTTTTCCTTTCTCCCTTTCGTTGTAATAGAGAATTAGGATTTTTTTTTATTTTTTATTTTTTAAAAAAAATATCTATAGCTTAGAAATTCTTTTTATAGAAGAAGCTTATAGTTATGATTTTTTTAAAAGGAATAATATGTATAATTTTGAAGAGTTATACATATTTTTGAACTATTATTTATTTATCTATAAAAAAAGAACTTTATTTATTTTAATAAACAGGTACAATAAACTTATAACCGTTTTTTCTTTTCTTTAATTGTTTAACATAATACAATATGCATATATAAAATAATTAATACATATAAGGTCGATGACTAAGATGGTCACGCTCTGAAATTACTTTAAATACTTCTTTTTTTAAGTTATATAATTATAAAATAGTAAAGATATTTTCTTATATTTGTGAAAGAACTACGAAAAGAGATTAAAACAAAATAAATAACTTATTTTTTTCAAAGGAAAAAATACCGACAATTTTAACTGAAATACATGAATAACTATTGTTGATTATGACTTTCTTCACGACATAATTGTAGTCATATAACATGAGAATCGCAGGAAGCATGGATTCCAGTTGCACTCTGATGTTCAACAAAATTCATAAGCGAGTTGATTAGTTCTTGATTAGTACCACTCCTATTAATTAATCCCTGCAAAATGTGAAGACAAGATGTTTAAATTATTATTATTTGTAATAGGAAGTAGAATTAATAAAACATAATGAACTATTGGCCATCTTCTCCTTAACTTGCTTAACCATTTTTGCATGTAACTCTTCAAGATTTTTATGAAGTTGCTTAAGCTCATCCAAACTCAGCCCATCTACCGGTGCATCCCACCATCCTTTTGGCAGGTTTGGTGCCACATCTATCGCCCTTGGCGTTGACCCTTCTGCTGTCATTTTCTTATGCTCTTTTAGTGTCTCTTTTTCAGCATCCAAGTTATTCGACATATTATTGTAATGTTCATTCAGCTCATTGATCCTCACACGTCGATACTGGGCCTCTACAATTGGAGATGTTTGCGTGTCTGTTTGACTAGGGAGGAAACGAGATGCTACATCATCAATTGAAGGGCTACCATAAGAAAATGGTTTACCAGATGGTGAAAATATCACAACACCAACCTCAGCACCGCATAAGGTCACCAACTCACAAGCCTTCTTGTAAATACCAGATCTACGTTTTGAGAAAGTGATGAGGCGATTCTCTTCCTCTTTGATCATTTTCATCTCTATTTTTTGTCTTCCTTTCGTTTTTTTCTTAGCCTTGGTGGTGTCATTGGTAAGGCTAGTGTCTAAGTCTATAGGAGTTATGTTGGTGTTGAGAGTGAGAGTATTATTGGTGTTGGAAGGGGTGATGTTAGTGTTGGTAATGGTAGGGTTGAGGTTGGTTTTGATGTTCAGGCTTGTGTTGGTGGTGATGTCTGAGGTTGTAATGGTGGTTATGGTGTCAGGTTTCACAAGGGATGATTTGTTGTCAATAGAGGCAGGGACGGGTGTAATATTGGAGTGTATCCTTGGAGTATAATGGCATAATGGTGCAGCGTCCTTGGAGATGCTCGTAGTGCTTGTACTGATAGGGACAGCGGGGATGGTTTCAGTGGTAGGTGTGGTAGGGGTAGTGGGGGTGGTGGTGGTAGGGGTAGTGGGGGTGGTGGTGCTAGGGGTGATAATAATAGTAGGGGTAGTTGGGGTGGGGATATCAATAACAGGAGTTATGGGAGTAACGGTGATAGGGGTGGTAGGGGTGGTGAGGATGGTAGTTTCGTTGCTTGCTTCCATGGGGCACGGAGAAGAGAAAAACTGAGAAATATTTGATATGTAAAAAATTAAAGTGAATAACAAGATGACGAATTATTTTCTTTTTTGGTTAATGAGAATTGTTGTTGAGTCTAATACGTATTTATAGAAGGAGAAACTTTTATAAGAAGGAACACAATAAAAAGGTATTAAAGATAAGAACGTTTTATTATTTATTTTATTTTTTTATTCATATTATGTTATCTGGCTATATTTTATCAACAATAAAATCAATAAATTGATTATTTTATTTTTTAAAAAAATTATTTTTTTTCGCATAGGATATTCTAACATTATTTTAATTAGTTATTTATCCTTTATTAGGTATATAATATCTCTCCATGTATTTTTTTTTTCAAAAAAATAATATTCTAATTATTAAAAGCTTAACATATGAATTGTATTTTAAAATTTGAAACTCTTTATAATTAAGTTTAAACACATATTATCAAATAGACATCCTCTAAAATTTTAAATTTATTTTCATATATTTATAATTTATATTGTTATTCTTAAAAATCTCACATTGAACATAATTTCATATATTATTTAACTTGTTTGCATATTTCCAACTGAGAATAATTTTAGAGGCTAAGTATAAAGATGTGAGATAAGTTTAAAAATTATTTGAGGAGTCTATACAACATACCCATCTACAAATTCATCAAAATATATAAACAATATTTTGATAAACTCGAAAAGAAAATATCCAAAACATTTGAAAATGCTACAAATTATATTAATTTGCAGCTTGTTCCAAATTTCACAAATAAAAAAATAAACAATTTTACGTTTATAAAATGTAGAAGGGTAATTAAATATCTACAATGTATATAAAACAACCCAAAAATTCATTATTATATTGATTAGGGTTTTGATAAATTTTCTTTAAATTTCATGTTATATTTTATTATGTTGTTTAGACATGCATTATGTTTAGTGTTATAACATTAGATCAATAGTTGGATTGATAAAAGGATTTTTAATCATTGGAAGTCAAAATATATGATCAAATTAAACATAAATTACATCAAATTTTGATCAAATTTCATGAAATATATAATAAAACATATATGCAAGTACATAATGGAATCCATTTTGTTTATTTTAAACAAAAGGCAACTTCTATTACTTTTATATACACATAACAAAATAATTTTATTTTACAAGAGAGATAACAAATATGAATCAAATTCATAGTTCTACACAATTATGTAGATGGGATTATTGTTGTTATTTATATAACATTTTAACAATAATTACGATCGAAGTATAAATATTTTTGTGTGTAGAAACATAAATAGTAATGTTTATTTTATAATTAGGATGTATCTTATAAATACATGCTAAATTAACCTCGATATATTTGTTGATATATATATGTGCGTTATATATTATGAATTAATTTTAAATATTTATTAGATTAAATAGAGATCCCATTTTTTTTAAGAGAAATGAACTCTAATTTATTGGTTTAAAATGCAGTCAAATTGTCCTACAACTCTAATATAATATAATGTAACAATAAATTAAAAGTGTGACAAAAATAATTTGTAAGTTTGTATCATATTTTTTGGATGTACAAAATTTAACCAAAACTATATGTGTAAGTTACACATTTCAATTTAAAATTTTTAATGCTAGACTTTAAGAAAACCGCTTAATCGATTCCAACTGCTTAAAAATTCTCAAATCTTACTATATAATCTCTTCACCACCAAATTAAAGTCTCTATAACATCTGTGAGGCATAAGGAGTTTGAATTTCAAAAGGTGATAACTTAAATACTATAAATATGTGTTTTATGTTCACTTTCAAATACATATTTTCCTATGCATAAAGCACATGGCTAGAAAATACACCCAAAGGCTTTAATGTATTATTGTAGAAATTTGAATTAATTTGAGTTATATCTAAAATTTATATGTTGTATAATCATAAAATTTTATATAAATGTTAAATATAAAATTTATTGTGTTTTTGTGAAAATAGACTCTTTTTTATAATATTAATTATTTTTGACATGGTACAAACTTATTTTGCAAGAACTAAATTATTAAATTGTACAAAATTTAATGTTGTTGTTCATAATCTTGCTAAATATGCATTTTCCGATGTTACGAATAAAATTTGGTGGCATGTCTATTCTTCTTGTATTCATGCACTTATTTTGTGTGATATCATTAATTAATAAATTTTTTACCCCTTCTCTTCTTTTCTAAGCAAGTTGCTCGAAAGGTTGTTTAGAGATTTTCTTCTAAAAAGAAAAAAAAAATTGCACAAAATTAATAATCACATAAAAAAAAGTAATGACATATTTAAAAATGATTGAGAATTCTTTAATTAGAATATATGAAATGATTTTTTTTTTAAAAAAAAAAAAAAAATCAATGATATCATAAAATTTCTTAAAATAAATAGAGCAAAAAACTATGGGTAAGAAAGAATATCACCTTCAAAAAATATTTATTGATACAATTATTGACCTTTTCCTTAAGACTTACATGGAAAATAATTATTAATAATCCAAATGTTAAATTTACCTTAAAAAAACAAAAATAAAAAAAAATAAAAAAAAAACCTTATAGGGAATGTACAGATTTTTTATTTAAGACTTTCACCTTCAGATTTTTTTTTTCAAATAATAATATATAGTAATGGCAGTTGTAAAATATTTCTTCCAAATGGTCACTTTTGTGCATTGTTCAAAAAGGAAAAAAAAAATTATATATTAAGTTCTAAAATTATATACATACCCCTTAAGATTTTCTAAATTATGCTTATATATTTTTTTAGAAATATTAAAAAATTGCTGTAAAATTGCATATTATTATTTGCTCAAAAATGTTATTTAACTAATTTTAAAGTTTAAATTAAATAAAAAATTAATTAATATTTTCTTGAATTGAAAGTTGGCCAAATATTTTAACAAAGCACTATTTTAAATAGACTAATTAGAAATTTTACTCTCTGAACTTTGACATGGATATCAAATTATACCCATTGAACTTTTAAAGTTGTTAAAAATGCCTCCTAAATTATTGAGATTGTTGAATTTGAGAACTTTTGTCTAATTTAGTAAAAAAAAGTCTAACATGCATGAAAGTTCAGGGGGCATAATTTAGTATATAGCAAAGTTCGAGGAATCTAATTTGGTAGATATCAAAGTTTGGAGAGCATGGTTTAGTGCATAAACAATCATTGAAATAGTAAAATTGAATAAAATTAAACAAAAGTCCTTAAATCTAATAATCTCGATAATTCAGGAATAATTTTTAACCGCTAAAAAAGTTTAGATGGCATGATTTAGTACATGTTAAAATTTAGGGGTAAAAATTCTAATTAACCTTTAAAATATAGATAATATTTGCTTAATCATTAAAATTCTATCAAAAAGTGTTTTCCTTTATTTGTTAGTGCTCTTTGCTTTGAATCGGCCATGCACAACTCACATGGGCTTTTTTTCCCTTTAGTCCACCCAATCCAACTAATGCTTTCTCCCTTATTAACAAGGGGGGGAAGTTGAAAAATATCATTTTTATTAATCAATTAATTAAATTTACCTCTAATTTTATATTTAATTGAAACATACATCTTTTTATATGTATTGTATCCAAAATATCATGACATAAGAGAATCAGATAGAGAGTATCTTGAAGTGACAGGAACAAAATTAGTACAATATTTAAAAAAAGAGGTAAAAATGATATACTTTAAAAAAAAAGAGTAAAAATAAAAGAGGACAATATGAAAATGGTATAGAGTGTAATTTCCTCTATCAACAACTACACCATGGGCTACTTGTCATTTTTCTATGAGATAATTATATAAAATACAATTTTTTAAAAAAAAATTACATTTTTACATTTAAATATATATTTTTTTACATTTATATGATTTTCTATAGAAATAATACGAAAATAACAAAAAAAAAACTACACAAAAATAATAAAAAAATAACAACAATAAATTAACAAGAGTTTAACATAAAAAAAATCGTATTTTTTGTAAATAAAATCATAAAAATTATTAAAATATTTAAAATTTTGTACAACTGTATTTTTATAATTTTTTTGTTATCTTTGTGTATTTATGAAATAATCTCTTTTTTTATTGGCTAAGTTTTCAAGTCAATAACACTTGATGCTCTATTTTCTCCTCATAAATGCTAAAGAATATTAATGATGTCCAACACCATGTGCCAAAACATAATATCATTATTAGTTAATTTATATGGCATCCCACACATTTTAGTTATTGTTATTAGTATTAAATATTTGTATATGGTACTACATATTTTTATTTAATAATTATTAGAGAAATTATGTAACCACTTGTAGAATGCCACCTCATAATGATATTAGGCACGAATAGGCACTACGTGTGCCTAATAACAATACTCAATGAAATAAAACCAAAAATAGATGATAGCAGTATAAATATCAATATTAATAATTGTTTACCGAATTTTTCGGAAACTCAATATAATAAAATAAGATCAAATGGAGATGAAGATTTTAACGTGGTTTGGATATTAATGAATCATAGTCTACGAGCCAATTGTATTGGGCTAAGTAGCCTTGAAGTATTACACCAATATTCTTGACAAGCTTAAGAACCTTAGTTTTTTGCTATAGTGTTTGAGTAATGCATTTCCAACCCTTTGCAAGAAGGGATGATGTTGTAACGCCCGCATTTAAATATTTACTAAACTCAAAAGATAACCTTAATATATTATATCTTTATAATTATATGGATCGGGATCCCGAGTATCAAAATACAATTTAAAAGTATTTTTACTACTAATATGTACATATAACATTTTTTTTTAAAACTTGCGAGCATGCAACTACAAAATACAGACTCAAAAATTCCTTGTTGCCCTTTTACAAAAATCGAAAGAGAGAAAGAGAGAAAAGCTTGAGAGAATGGCAAAGTTAGGGCTTTTTATTCTCTTTTCAAAATAAAGAGTAAATACACACTTTAATTAAAATACTTTAATAAAAGGGCTGAAACAAATAGGACAAAAGAGTTAATCACATAATCCCTTTTAATTAATTAATTTAATTTCTTTTTCCTTTAAATAAACATCAAAGATTTTGAAAAGAAAATAGAATAGGATAATAATTAACAAGGGCATTTTAGTTAAAACCTAACCCGATAAAAACCAACACTATTAAATCTAACGATGATGCCCCAAAAAATAATAAAATGCTTTAATACCCAAAGTACGACTCTCTAACGGCCCAACGTCGCTTTCCACAGCTTCCGAACACAAACACAAAAATTGAATAATCTACATAAGATAGCATAATAAACATATATGATATAAAATATATTTCCAAAATATACATTTCACAAATATTAATTAAATCTCATGCATAAACCCTAATTATTCAATAATCCATAACATTAAACTTAGGCGGTCTTTACAATTATCCCCCCGTTAAAAAGATTTCGTCCCCGAAATCTACCTGAACAGCTCTGGATGTTGAGTTCTCATTTCCGACTCCAGTTCCCAAGTGGCTTCTTCCACTTTACTATTCCTCCAGAGTACTTTAACCAACGCTATGGTCTTGGTTCGAAGGACCTTTTCCTTCCGATCTAGAATTTGTACTGATTGTTCATCATATGATAGATCAGGTTGCAATTCTAATGTCTCATAACTCAGAACGTGCATTGGGTCAGACATGTACTCTCTTAGCATAGAAATATGAAATACATTATGCACTGCTGACAATGAAGGAGGTAAGGCTAACTGGTAAGCAACTTGTCCAACTTTCTCCAAAATTTCAAAAGGTCCAATAAACCTAGGGCTCAACTTGCCTTTCTTTCCAAAGCGTCTGATCCCTTTCATTGGGGATACTCGTAGAAAGACATGATCACCAGGTTGGAATGTAACATCCCGTCGCTTGGGATCTGCATAGCTTTTCTGCCTGCTTTGAGAAGCAAGCATTCAAATTTTAATCTTGTCTATTGCCTCATTTGTTTTCTGGACCATCTCAGGGCCTAAGTATTTCCGTTCTCCTGTTTCGTCCCAATGAATTGGGGAACGACATTTCCTACCATGGAGCAGCTCATAAGGAGCCATTCCTATGGTACTTTGATAGCTATTTTTATAGGAGAATTCAATCAGGGGCAAATACTTACTCCATGACCCTCCAAAACCATGACACAAGCTCATAACAAGTCTTCAAGTATTTGAATAGTTCGCTCAGATTGCCCATCTGTTTGAGGATGAAAGGTTGTGCTGAATTTCAAATTAGTTCCCATAGCCTTATGTAAACTCACCCAAAACTTCGATGTAAATTTAGGGTCTCTATCTGAAACGATAGACTTCGGTACCCCATGAAGACGAACAATTTCTTTCACATACAAATCAGCATACTGATCTACTGTATAGGTTACCTTAACAGGTAAGAAATGTGCCGACTTTGTAAAGCGATCCACCACAACCCAAACTGAGTCGTACATTCCTGTGGTCCTAGGCAAGCCAACCACAAAGTCCATCGCAATGTCTTCCCACTTCCATTCTGGAAGTGTCAATGGTTGAAGTAATCTTGCCGGTCGTTGATGCTCGGCTTTGATTTGTTGACAGGTTAAGCACTTAGTGACGTAATCTACCACATCCCTTTTCATCCCATACCACCAAAAATAGGGCTTCAGGTCTTGATACATTTTGGTGGTTCCTGGATGTAAAGAATAAGGGGTAGTATGAGCTTCATCCAAAATTTCTTTCTTAAGCTCGGTGTTATTAGGGACACATACTCGTGCTTTAAACAACAGCATTCCACTGTCAGAAGCTGAAAAGTCCTTAGCTTTGCCCGGTAAGACATCTTTTTGAATCTTAACCAATTCAGGATCTTCTAATTGAGTCACTCTAATTCTTTCCAACAAATCTGACTGAAATGTCAGATTAAATAATTTCTCAGTCACCAACTCAATGTTTGCCCTAGTCATTTCTAAGGCTAACTGAGGAGAAATCATGACCATGTTGGATATCTGATCAGGTCCTTTTCGGCTTAAGGCATCAGCCACAACATTTGCCTTTCCAGGGTGATACAGGATTTCACAGTCATAGTCTTTCACCAACTCTAACCACCTTCTCTGTCTCATGTTCAGATCCTTCTGAGTGAAAAAGTACTTGAGACTCTTGTGGTAAGTATAAATCTCACACCTTTCCCCATATAAGTAGTGTCGCCAAATTTTAAGGGCAAACACCACTGCTGCAAGTTCCAGGTCGTGAGTTGGGTAACGCTGCTCGTAATCTTTCAATTGTGGGGAAGCATAGGCTATGACTTTATCTGGCTGCATTAACACACAGCCCAAACCCTGCCTTGATGCATCACAATACACCACAAACTTCTCTTGATCAGATGGCAAGGCAAGAACAGGAGTTGTAATCAACCGTTGCTTCAGCTCTTGAAAACTCTTTTCACACTTATCTGACCATATAAATCGTTGGTTCTTCCTAGTTAACTCGGATAACGGCATTGCAATCTTGGAAAAACCTTCCACAAAACTTCGATAATAACCCGTTAAACCGAGAAAACTTCAAATTTCAGTGACTGTTTTAGGTCTAGGCCAATTCTTCACCTCCTCAATCTTCCCTGGATCAACCATAATCCCGTCTTTCCCAACAATATGCCCCAAAAAGGACACTTGTGACAGCCAGAACTCACATTTTTTAAACTTTGCATAGAGTTTATGATCTCTAAGTCGCTGCAGAACCATTCGAAGATGTTGCTCATGTTCTGCTTCTGACCGAGAGTACACAAGAATATCGTCGATAAATACAATTACAAAATTATCGAGGAAATCCTTGAATACCTTATTCATAAGATCCATAAAGGATGTCGGTGCATTTGTTAACCCGAATGACATAACCAGGATCTCGTAATGACCATACCTGGTTCGGAAGGCTGTTTTCGGAATATCCTCTTCTCGAATTCTCAACTGATGATATCCAGACCTCAAGTCAATCTTAGAGAATACCGTTTTGCCCTGAAGTTGATCAAACAAATCGTCAATTCTAGGCAGAGGATATTTATTCTTAATGGTTAACTTATTCAGCTCCCGATAATCGATACACATCCGAAGAGTTCCATCTTTCTTCTTCACAAATAGAACTGGGGCTCCCCAAGGTAACACACTAGGCCGAGTGAACCCTAGATCCAACATCCCTTGGAGTTGTATCTTCAGTTCTTTTAATTCAGTAGGTGTCATTCGGTAGGGTGCCTTTGACACAGGTTTTGCTCCAGAAATTAAATCGATGACAAAATCTATCTCTCCCTGAGGTGGTAACCCAGGTAATTCCTCTGGAAATACATCCAGGAATTCCTTAACCACTTTAACCTCTTCAGGTCCAAGTAACACAGGTTTACTGGAATCCACTACAACTGCCAGAAATCCAACACATCCACTGCGTAGCAAATCCCTAGCTTTCAACGCTGAGATTCTTGGAACACGAGAACCTTGGACCGAACCAACAAAGACAAAAGGTTCCTCATTCTCCGGTTTAAAAGTTACCATTTTCCGTTTACAATCAATGCTAGCAGAATATTTAGACAAAAAGTCCATACCAAGTATAATGTCGAACTCGGCCAATGGTAACTCCACAAGATCAGCGCTCAATTCTCTATCTTCAATTCTAATTAACACTGATCTAACCCACTTTCTTGAAATAATTAACTCCCCATTAGGCAACAGGGTTCCAAACCCCGTCTCAAAAATATCACTAGGTCTATCAAGCTGATCAAGAACTCTTGTTGACACATAAGATCGAGTAGCACCCGAATCAAACAAAACAGTATAGACAAAACCGTTGATTAGAAGCTGACCTGTAACTACTGAAGGGCTGGCAGCAGCATCAGCCTGAGTTATAGCAAATACACGAGCAGGTGCAGGCGCAGGTTTGGCTTCAGGCTTTGGTTCCTCTTTCTTCAGCTGAGGACAGTCTTTCTTAAGATGTCCCACCGAACCACACTGAAAATAGGCTCTCCGGTTACAAGTCTCAGGGTGATGCTTCTTGCAACGCGGGCACTCAGGATAGGAGTAAGTCTGACGTCCTTCTTTGTTCTAGTTTCCTCGAAACCTTTTACCTTGTCCTGAACTTCCCGAAGATGGAAAAGTTCTTTTCTTTTGCTCAAAAGTAGAATCTCCACTTTCTTTTCCAGGACCAGAAATAGGGATTGTAATAACCCCTCCAGCATTAGGAGGCTCTCGGGTTTCTTGCAAAAACTTAACTGCTCCTTCAGCTCGAAGAGCCTTATCAACCATTTCTGTGTAAGTTGTAGTATCATTCGTTGTAATAACCAGCTCATGCCTGATCTTGGCATTCAGTCCAGCCAAATACTTTTCCTTCTTGCTAAAGTCTGTCGGTACAATTCCAGAGGCTAGCTTAGCCAGGCGATCAAACTTGGTTGTGTATTCAGTCACTGACAAACCCTCGCCTTGTACCAACTCAACGAATTCCTTCCGCTTTGCACTGCGGACCGCCTCATTATAATATTTGGAATTGAATAAATCCCGGAATTCCTCCCAGGTCATTCTGGCAACTTCCTTTGTAAGGGATATCATTTCCCACCAAATCAATGTATCTTCCTGAAATTGAAACGTGGCACATGCCACTCTGTCATTTCCGACCACTCCCATGAAATTTAATATTCTTTCGATAACAGTCAACCACTGCTCAGCTTTCACAACATCAGGACCTCCCAGAAACACTGGAGGTGCCTGCTTCCTAAATCTCTCATGTAAAGGCTCCATACGGTTACCAGCAACATGTTGCTCAGCTGGCACCGCAGGGGCTGCAGGAACCGCAGCAGGCGGTTGCGGGGGAACCTCAACAGGAGCATCCCGTTGCCTGAGTCGCCGGATCTCCTCTTCTTGCTTTTCAATTCTAGCTTGCATTTCAGCAAACCTTTGCTCCCAATCAACCGGAGCCTGAGGTGGATTCTCCTGGCCACCTCTCGGGGCACGACTGCGGCCTCTACCGCGTCCACGGGGGTTTTGGGGATTTCTACCACCCCGACCACCTCCAGTCTCAACCATTTCACCCTGCCTTTGAACGTTTCGTTGGGCGTCCATTATTAGGACTTAGCCTGCGAACCCACAAGGCACGTAGGTCAGAAAGTGGTCAAAATATTTTTAAGACCGCAATTAGGGTTTATGACATCTATTTAATCATATATACAACATATCTTAGAACAGTTTTCAAAAAGAAATAAAGCTTACGGAACCGTGAGTTGAGCTCGACACTGTCCTTGATTGTACATATCTTGACGGTCTTCAGTGGACAACCTGGTGGCTATGATACCAAACTGTAACGCCCGCATTTAAATATTTACTAAACTCAAAAGATAACCTTAATATATTATATCTTTATAATTATATGGATTGGGATCCCGAGTATCAAAATACAATTTAAAAGTATTTTTACTACTAATATGTACATATAACATTTTTTTAAAAAACTTGCGAGCATCCAATTACAAAATACAGACTCAAAAATTCGTTGCTGCCCTTTTACAAAATCGAAAGAGAGAGAGAGAGAGAGAGAGAGAGAGAGAGAGAGAGAGAGAGAGAGAGAGAGAGAGAGAGAGAGAGAGAGAGAGAGAAAAGCTTGAGAGAATGGCAAAGTTAGGGCTTTTTATTCTCTTTTCAAAATAAAGAGTAAATACACACTTTAATTAAAATACTTTAACAAAAGGGCTGAAACAAATAGGACAAAAGAGTTAATCACATAATCCCTTTTAATTAATTAATTTAATTTCTTTTTCCTTTAAATAAACATCAAAGATTTTGAAAAGAAAATAGAATATGATAATAATTAACAAGGGCATTTTAGTTAAGAACTAACCCGACAAAAACCAACACTATTAAATGTAACGATGATGCCCCGAAAAATAATAAAATGCTTTAATACCCAAAGTAAGACTCTCTAATGGCCCAACGTCGCTTTCCACAGCTTCCGAACATAAACAGAAATTAAATAATTTACATAAGATAGCATAATAAACATATATGATATAAAATATATTTCCAAAATATGTATTTCACAAATATTAATTAAATCTCATGCATAAACCCTAATTATTCAATAATCCATAACATTAAACTTAGGCGGTCTTTACAGATGTAGTATTTATAAGTTAGGATCCGGGTAAGGGTATACCTGGACTCGCTAGGGTTTGCAGGTAATATGACTCACTATTAGGGTAAATACTTATAATACATTAACTTAGGGCTCACGGATTGAGACCTAACCCGTGGGGTTGTGATCTTCCGTACGGTTGGGAACCATTTGATGTCGACAGGTGGCATGCGTGTGTTACCTCTGCGTACTTAGATGTCATAGTATTGGTCGTCAAACAAAGGATATGCTCCCTTTGGTGGTGTGCGCACTCTTATAGTTTGACGTAGGGGACAAAGCCTTAAAATTATAGGATTCAGTGTTAGAGAATTGCCACATCAGCTTAACCTTCTGTGACGTCTCTTAGAGTGCCCTTCTAAAAGACAATAACTCATCTAGAGAGTCTCCCTTTATGTCCGTGATGTCTCCTTAATCCAGAACGGTTCGGATCAGGATGCGAGTGACTTATAGTCCTGATGGGCTTGCGATCCATCTCTATGTACGGTTTCGACCTGTTACCTAAGTTGGGCCTGCCTTCAGGCTTCAGTTAATCATCTCTATCTTGAATATGCCACATGTCTTCCTTTTATAAATACGAATAACATTTACCTCTTAGCTTCTAGAACTTGAGAGTTGCGAAGGCTTAAAGTCTTCTTTTCCAGATCATTATGGACATTTGGGAAATTTGAAAAGGGGGGGGGGGGGGTAACATTTTCGTCTTCCATACCTTTAATTATGGAATGCAATGAACTTTCGGGTTCTAACAGTTGGATTACACATGTCGATGGCTTCTTGGTCTATGTACTGTTGGAGTTTATTTTACCAAGACTTAAATTTACTAACAAGTATATTTTTAACATCCTAAATATGAACTTCTAAAACGATTTAAAATTAAGCACATAAAAAGTATGAGAAACTTTACATTGGTTACAGCGGAATTAAATGACTCCTTCCGCTCAGATCTCTAACCTTTGTATCCTCTCTGTAGCAGAGTATCACCAAGATCTGAACCCGACACTCCTTCAGTTGTTTGGATTCTTCACAGTCTTACACACTATGATTAAGCACTAACTTGCTATGGGTGAGCATGCACTCAATCACTAAGGCTCGAATTTTGATGGAGAAGAACACTAAATTTTTTGAAATTAGTAGATAGAAAAGAAGAAGAAGAAGTCTCAAAAATACTAGTTGTTTGACATAATAAAGACTAGGTTTAAAAGCTATAGAAGCATTAGTTGGATAGTGAAACCTTTCTTTTCTTTTTATACTAATTCTCTTAGGGTTATGATTGAATTATTTAGAATAAATAAATGATAAAATAAGAGCAAAAATAGGACCTAATGGCCGACCCCTATGTGGGTCCATCACTAGTTAGATTTTACCACTTTTCTCAATCATTTATCTATTTTTCACAAATACCACTTTTTGTATTTTCAATCCTATAAATACCAAAACTATTTATTTAATAATTAAAATTAATTATCAAATAAAATTATCATTTATATTATTTATTAATTAGACTCCATAAAGTCTCTTCATTAACAAATAAACCCTAAAATTCTATTTCTTCACAATCAAGCCATAACTTAGTGAAAATTCATAAACTAGACATAGTCTAACTTTAAAATTATAATTGATTAATTAAAATTAATTAATTGAGTCTTACAAACAGTTTGTCTCAACTAGTATGAGGACCATGAGCCTATATAACTGAGCTTCCAATAAGCAGATCTAGAATTTACCAAGTAAATTCTCTAACTTATTAATTCCTCCTTGCACCACTATAGATTTGGAATTGTAATCTCAATTATATAGAACGCTCTATATGTTCCACGATATAGATACGCCTATGAGATTATCCATTTGTTATTATCTCAATAATCAACGATCCTCTATAGATGATCTACATTGAGTAGGGACTAATTTACCGTTACACCCTTCAATGTATTTTATCCTTAAAACACTTAGCTACCTATAAATGATATTCGAGTAAACTAATATAATCACTGAAATGAGTACTCAACCATTTATCTCTATTAAGCCAAGCTCGAAAGAAATCATCATTTGACTTGTATATCCTGATAGAAGCTATAGATTCTGTACCTAGCGCTCCCACTCAATAGAACTACCATGTCCTTAACCTATATGTCACGAGAAGAACCATTTGGTCGAATTTAACGAACAGATTTAAGAACACAAATAATGCAACTGAACTAGTTACTAACCATCTCAGGATTAAGATCACTTGATCTAGGATCAACTAGGTGATATTGAATTGAATAGATATTACGGTAATTAGTTTATCATATCTAGTTCAAGTTCAATATCGGTCCCTTCCAATGCATACTCCATGCATCCAACCCAAGCTTACTTTAACCAATACCCTGAAAAGGACATAACACTTATCCAAGGTGCAAGTAAACTAAATTGTAGATTATCCTATCAGTTAAACCCTGTATACTGATAAATCATAGGTATACATTTAATCACACAATCTTGATTACTTTCCACTGTGCTGATGACACAATAAATAAGAATATCAATGTGATAAGGATTTGGATGAATTTATAAATCAAATAAATAAATAAATGATCACATAGACACATAGTTGAGAATGGTCTTGCTTTGTTAGCTCAAGCTTCCCTACCCCTCAAGTTTTGGGATGAAACCTTTAGGACTGTTGTGTACATTCAAAATAGGCTGCCTACTCCAGTGTTAGGCAACAAATCTCCCCTAGAAACCCTTTTCAACATTAAACCAGACTACACATCATTTAAAACATTTGGCTGCAAGTGCTTTCCAAATATAAGGCCATACAACAAACATAAAGTTGAATTTAAATCTACTCCATGCACATTTTTAGGCTATAGCCTCAATCACAAAGGCTACAAATGCCTTGACAAAAATGGCAAACTCTATATTTCAAGAGATGTTCTCTTTGAAGAATTCTCTTTCCCTTATGAACAGTCTAGTGCTCAAACCAGTCTTAATTCCTTTCAACAAACAACAACTTCTTTTTGTGTCAGCTATTACCCCTATGTGTCCTCATTTTAAACCACCATACACTGACGGATCTGTTAAACACCAGTTCAGAGATTGACCAACATATTTTAATTGACATTAATGAACCATTTGTGTAGCCAAACAACAATACTCTTGATATTATGTCTAACAGTTGGCATCCAAGTCAACCATCTGTGTTTGATGTAGGTGAATCTTCAAGACTATGTGTTGATATGCCTAATGAGTAGCCTATCTCACTTAATCTCACACTAGCTATTCCACCAAATTTACCTTAAGTTCTCAATAGCACTCCTCTGTAAGCAGACCCTGCAACATACATGGCACCACCAGGATCACATGATACTGCTCATTTAATATTAGCACCACTTTCTGACATTGCAGGGTGCCAAAATGCTCCTAAACAGCGCAACAAATACAGCATGAAAACCAAGTCGAAGTCAGGTATTCACAAGCCAAAAAGTCACTTAGTTTCCAGGGTTCCCACAACACTTCATGAAGCATTGCAACAAATACAGTGGAACAATGCCATGGCTGATGAAGTCTTAGCCCTAACAAGAAACAAAGCATATACCCTGGTTAAACTTCCACCAAGCAAGAAGGCTATTGGATGTAAATGGGTTTACAGGATTAAAGAAAATCCTGATGGCACTATCAACAAGCACAAGGCAAGACTGGTTGCCAAAGGCTTTCACCAGCATACTGGGTTTGATTTCACTGAAAGTTTCAGTCTAGTGGTCAAACCAGTAACTACTAGAGTGGTTTTAACACTTACCTTGTCTAAAGGATGGACAACGAGACAACTAGATGTCAACAATTCATTTTTCAATGGAGAATTGCAAGAAGAGGTGTACATGGTGCAACCTTCTGGATTTGAAATTCCTGGTAAAACTGATCTAGTTTGCAAGCTTCATAAAGCACTCTATGGCCTCAAACAAGATCCTAGAGCATGGTTTGACAAACTCCAAAATAACCTTCTGTCTCTTGGTTTTGTTTCATCTAATTTAGATTGCTCTCTGTTTATTTAACATGCTGCAGATTCTGTCACTTTGGTACTATGTGGATGACATTGTCATCACACACATTGATCACAATGTTGTTACAGACCTTGTCTCAACTCTCAATACTCGATTTTTTTCTCAAAGATTTAAGCCATCTTCACTAATTCCTGATGGCCAGTTAGTTGATGGCCTAACCAAAGCAACCTCGAGCCAAAGATTCTCTACATTCAGGAACAAAGTCAAAATTGAGAGTATTTCAATTATGAGTTTGAGAGGAGGTGTTAGAGTTGATAGTTAGTTAAAACAATTAGCTCTAACTGTTAGTGGTTAATCCTAGTCAGTTTGTGTGTTAGTAGAGTTTGTTGGATTTTGTTACGGTAGTGTCCAATGTATATAAACTCTACTGTTACATTGAATGAATTGAGATAATCTTTACTATCTTCATTCTTTCTTCTTCTTCCTTTTTGTGTTCTATTCTTTTTGTTTTGATGTTCATCATGGCAAGAAGGTTTAACACTTTTTTATTTCAAGTTATTTACTTTAAGCTATTATTGAATCTATAATAACTTGGTGTTGGCTATTTTCTGAGTCAAAGATTTCATATGAAATTTTTAGACTAGCAACATTTCCTCTTACTTTTCTTAGAATGTTTTTAAGAAAAATGTAAATAATGATTAATTTTTAGGGAATGTAGGGATGGTTAGAGATGATCCCACTAAATAAAACTTAAAAATAAAAATTATGAAGATATTTTATATAAAGAAATTTAAAATACTTATAGATATTTTTAATTATATTTTTAATTTTATTAGTTTAATTTTGAATTAAAATATAAAAAAAATTATGTAGATATTTTATATAAAGAAATTTAAATTTAAATTTAAAATACTTAAATATTATACATAATTTTCACTTTATTGTTTAATTTTGAATTAAAATAAGAGACAATTATACTTAATAGGACACACAACGAAGTTTTATTGTACATATAAAATACATATATATAATCACATTCAAAAGACACACCAATGTAGCCGCTAAATAAAATTTTGAAGATCAAAATATCAAACCCATTTCAAAAATTAAAAAAAAAAAATTAAACAATATACATGTATTGTGCTTAACATTATTTTATTGAACTTAATTAAAAAAAAAATTTATTATGCGTACATTGCACGTAATATCAACATGCTATTTATATATATCGTTATTTATCTCTCTTTCATCTCATTTTACCTTCAATAATCCTAGAGCAACCACTAATAAATATTTGCAATAAAGGTAGATATATACAAATATAACACAACTAATAATAGTTCTTAGATTAATTAATCATGCATGATTATAAATGTGTTTTTATATATATACACTATTTAATACGACATAATTCATAATTGAATGAAGGTCTTCATGAGCACAAACACAATTAATGGTATATATCAATATTTTTGTTAAGAAAAACAAAATATTCTTAATAAAAATATATGTCACACTCATTTATATGTTTAATCAATACAATTAACTTATTTATTTATAATTTAAATCACTCCTACTTAGTTTATTATTATTATTATTATTATTATTATTATTTTATATTAGAGAGAGAAAATTTAAACTTAAAATCTCATCTTTATTAAAAAAAAAATGTAAAACTACTAAAAATATACCTATAACCACTTATATATATAAAAATATTATATAGTAAAATTAGTTTATTAAAATACAAAATATGGTAATCCTTTTATTTTTTTTGCTCAACTTATTAATTGTAATATATTTGTATTCTCATAATTTCTTTTTTTTTTTTTTTTGACAAAACCAAATTAAATATATATTATTAATTTTTATTTCAACTCAAGAGTCTCTCTTAATAAAATCCTAAAAAACCATATTAAGAATATTGTGACTTGAACTAAATTATCAGTTTCAAATCATCTATATGAGAGTTCTTTTATCATTGACGATATCAGAGTAAAAGATGTGAGCTAAAGATATAGTTGGAGTCTACATTAACGCAAGCAAAAAGACAAAAATTCAAGACAACCAAAAAAGGTAGAGACTAAAAAAATAAAATTACTAAGAACAAAATAAAATCTCTGATACCAAATGTTAGAGAAAAAAAATAAAAATAAAAATAATTAATAATAAATAACGTTATATATATACATATACTAAGTTAGTATGTATGTGTAAAACTAACTAACAGAATTGTAACTAACTCCAACACTTTATGCTAATAAATGTTAACACGGTATTTAAGAAAATTAACTGCGGTTACAATATAACACGGAGCGAATCACTTCTCTTCTTTCGATGTCAACAAATGAATTTAAGTATCAATAAGAACATAATTATAACACGACATAATAAATACAATAAACATAGATACGATCAATAGGAGATAATAATAAAAATTATACTTATATTAATGTATTATGATTATACTAATTAATATTGTGATAATATATGTGATAAGTGGATATTTCGCGTGTAAACTCAATTCAGTTATTCTTTTCTTTTTAAAATATACACTTGAACCACAATAAAATCAAGTTATTAATTTAACTTTAACTCAGATGATAATTGACAAAAATGATTTCCTCATAAAAATATCATCTTTATTGTACATGGTACACTTCATATATCTCATTAAAATTTTCTAAATAATTAAGATATATATGATATTTACTTATTATATATCTCTAATATTAATATATATGTGTTATCTCTATAAACATATATATATATATATATATATATACATAGATTTTTAATTAGTTAATTTTTATCAGTGAAGTCTTTATAGTGTGATGCCAAGTAAACAAATACTTACACCCATTTTTTTTTTTAAAAAAAAAAACAAATAAAACCATTTAAAATAGGGTTGAAAATCTATTTCATTCTACAAAACCAATATATTCGTAACCTACAAAATTAATGATTCCAAAAATACTCCAAACGTATTTTCCACTATTGAAAAAAAAAAAAAATCTCCCCCAAAAAAACCCTATTTAAATGAGCCCTTCCTACATCATTTTCCTCACCCCATTTCATACTTTTCCCATTTAGAGAGAAATCCTAAATAGAAAATAACTTTATTATTATTCTTCTTCTTTCTTGTTCTTATCAAGAAAAAAAACTTTTCTTTCTTACTAGGGCAAAGAAAAAAAAAACACTATAATATGGGGCGTCGTAAGATTGAGATGGTTAAGGTTCAAGACCGAAGTGCTCTTCAAGTGACCTTCTCAAAGCGTCGAAATGGCCTTTTCAAGAAGGCGAACGAGCTAGCCACCCTTTGTGATGTAGATATCGCGATTATTGTCTTCTCTCCCGGTGGAAAAGTTTACTCATATGGAAAACCTAATGTTACTTCCATAATCGATCGTTTCCTACACGAGCAAGAGCATGGAGTTTCGAGTACTAAGAAGAGACGTTCCACCTCTCGTCGCAAAACCAAGGAGTTGGAGAAGCTCAGCGAGCAAGTTAACAACGGCGACATGGAGTTGGAAAAAGAGAAAAAGAAGAGAAAGAAGAGAAAATATGATGAGAATGAGGAGATGAAGAGGTTGAAAGAAGAGTTGGAAATTCTCAAAGAAGAAGTGGATGATAGAAAGCATGTGGTGGAGGCTTCTTCAACCTTGATGATGATATCTAATGATACTTTCTAAACAATTTTAATTTTATTATTACTATTATTATCATTATTATGTTGCTAATAATAAACATAAATTGATGAAAGTAATATTTTTCTAGAGATATTACTATTCATTAATTTTTATGTTCTATGTTTTATGTCATGTATGAGTTTGTGTAAGTTTGGAGTCATTTTTATGAAATTTAAATGGTGTTTTTGTTTTAGTTAAGAGAGATGAATATGTGTTTTACAATTATTATTATTTTATTTTATTTTATGTTATATGCTTAGCTGGTTTTAAGATGCAATTATGGTATATGAGTAGGAGTGATAATACATATTTATTTTTGTGATTCTCTTTACAAAGAAAAACAAAGTAACGGATATATTTGTAAGAAGAAAACTTTGAAATTATATATATTCATTTGAAACGCATATATATAGTAATTAATTAGGTCAAACTATGTTTTAATTAAGAAACAAACACTATAGACCCTTCTCTTGAAATTTGAATAGAACAAAAATGCATGTGTGTGAATTAATGGTAGAAAAGCATGTAGAGAGGAAGAAAGTAATTAATAAGAATCAAACAATGTATGAACATCAATATATAGCTAGCTATATTAATTTTAGAGAGTTTAAATTGCTTATGTATAAGAGTAAACATAGTCATGAAATATGTTATATGTTTAAGAGATTATAATATATATATATATATATATATATATAATAGAGAAATCACACACATATATATATAGAACACTTTGGTTATAATATAAATTTAACTATAAATATTAATTTAGATTTTGATCAAATGACGAATAATAAAAGAAAAATTTGAAATCTTATGCTTAATTTAGCTACTTAATTAAAAAAATATTAAAATATATCTCTTTTTACACTATATCAAAAATATGTTTATATACAAAGTGTTAGACTTTTTATTTGGGCTTACATTAAGTTTTATTGGTTTTATTAAAACTTGGGTTGATTGGATAGTTTTTTGCTGTGTTAGCCCATGTTGTTGGTGATCAATTGTTAATGGGCTTAGCATCTGTGAGTAAAGTCTAGGTGAAGCAGAAGTGTGGGCTTTTCTAGTTGACTGAAGCCTTTGATGAGCAGGCCCAGCCCAACTAGGGTTTTGTAGCTAAGTCCCCTCCCTAACTCTATAAATACATATTGTCTCATCACAATTGTATACCTTTTGATAATCAGATAAATAAACTGCTTCTGATTTAGAGATCTAGGGAGGAAGACTTAGTTGATAGTATTGTACTATCAAGTGGAGTAACTGCTGTAAATCAAACAGAGATAATTGCTATGGATCAATCAGGTACACATACCTAATTATTATATATTACTATTGTGTTCTATGTTATATACAAATAGATCTTGGGTTCATTATTAATTTTTCTAACATGTGGTATCAGATTACCTATTGTATATGATTTAGAACCTATAATTTTTATAACAATTAATATGTATATGTTATTTTTTTTTTCCAATTACATATTAATTTCGTTATTATTTTATGTTGAATTTTTTATTTTTCGATCTTAAAAGTTTAGGGGTTTTATTCCTCATTAAATTCTCTTTCTTTTGATATATTACTTGCATAAAATCATTGAGCAAATTAGGAGAATTTTAAGATTAATTTTTTAGGGTTTATGTATTTTTTCTTTATGAAATTCAATTTGGGATTTTTGATTCTATTGTTTATACATTAAAATTGGTAGTGCAAATCTCATTACCAACTAATTTACAATGTTTCTACCCATTTAATTTTTCGAATTGGATAACACACATTGTAAAATCGGATTGTTTTTTGTTCTTAATTTTTCGGATTGTTTTTGCCATGAGATCTAGACATTGAGCCTTAAAAACTCGAAATTAGTAGTCTAGATGGACTAGAAATCCAATACCGATCGAAACCCCTCAAAATCCCAAAGTTTTCCGTCGGTTTTCGCCGGAATTTCACGTCCAGACCCGACCGCCTGCAACCGGGTCGGGCTCGACCCGTTTCACCCATGCTGGAGGAAGAAGATAACTCCCAGCCAGCGATGCCCACTCGCACAGCCCGCGCGTGGGGGCGCGTGCGGCACCTTCGGGTGTCGTTTTTTGACGTTTTTTTTTCCATCGTGCTTAAAATTAAATTTCTGATTTTTCTATGATTTTTAATTAATTTTTTGACTCCGTTTAATAATTATTATTATTTTAATGATAATTATGCAGTTAAAAAATTATTAAAAATAATTTTTGATGTTTTTTCAAAATCCGTAAATCATAGAAAATTTTTTGGGTTTCTTCTCGTTCCATAAAACATAGTCACTCTCTTATTTGATTTATCTTGACTATGTAATCTCCACCAATATTCTTTATTTCACATTTTTCCATTAATTGTTGTTCTAAAGTTATAAAACTTGATTATTTGATATAAAAATAATGTGTTATGGTGAACACTTTATTTTTTTTATTATCAATATAATAAAAGCAATTAATATCTCTCTTTTAGAAATTTGGTTGAAAATTATTAATTTTCAATGATTGTTTTATCACCAAATTTCACATGTTGAAGAAAATATTATATATTTTGGTTGACTATATGTGTAATTACTTGCCCAAAGGTAGTATTTACATGTATTAGTTCACATTCCATGAAGTGAGTTAATATTAAATATATATATTTTCATTATTTGCCCAAAGGTAATAATTTAAATATATAAATTTATTATTATTTTTTGCTTGAATTAATATATATTTTTAAGAAATTTATTTGCCCAAAGGTAATAAAATTCTTAAATGATATGTATTTTTTCTTTGTTGTTAACTTCATGAAGGTAGATCATGTGTGTGTTATATTCTCACCCCAAAGGGGAGTTTATAATGACCAGTTGATTCTACAATATTTTCTAATGCATTGCTCATATTGCTTATTCAAGTTTTAATTTTAATTTTTGGATTTTTCGGTCTCCTTTCTACGAACAACAATACCGTTTTCATCTGAATTCTGAATGCTTCAACTTTAAGACATGGAAACGAGATGTGAAAATTACTTTAGGCATAATAAATTTGGACTTATGCCTTCGAGAAGAAAAATCTGCTGATCTTATTCTAATATCAGAATTGTTGCCCAAAAATTCTTCATGCACATTGGAAAAATTCAAATCATCTTAGTTTCATTGCTATGAACCGTTTAATTCCTGAACATCTTTTGATGGTTTGCCAAACACCTCAAATACTAATGAGTTTTTCAAAGTAGTAGAAAAACTATTTCACACTAGTGAAATCGCTAAAGCTGGACATCTTATGGATGAAATGGCAACCATTAAGTATGAAAAATAAAAGGAGTGCGAGATTTTATTCTGAAATTGGTGAATGTTCAGTCCAAGTTGAAAGATTATAATATTCCTCTTCCCGACTTTTACACTATTTTTCAAGTTCTTCATGCACTTCCTGCCTCTTTCAGCCTTATCAAGACAACCTAAACACTTATAGTAAAATATAAAGTGTTAGTAACCTTATTTCTCAGTATAAAGTTAAGTAAAGCAAGCTAACAAAATGAGAAGAATGAGTCTTCTCACTTTGTTTCTCAACTCAAGCCCAACAAAGGATAAAGAAAACATGAAAAGAAGCAACCACAACCAGGGGCTAAGGGATCTCAGAAGATAAGTGAGAGGGAGTCAAAGCTTAAAGTGGCACTTATGTTAGAGTTGATGTTATCTATATTGGCACACTTATTCTTGAATTACAGTTTAGTGTTCAGATTGTTTTGAACAGTAATTTCTTGATTCCTACTTTTAAAGTAATTCAGTTTCGCTTCCGCTTTTAGTTAAACAGTGATTTTCTTTTCGTTTCGCCAATTATAGTGTTGACATTATGTTTGACTCCGAATAATTGGAAACTGTTTTTACTCTGATATTCTTTTCAAATTATCATTGACTTCCTTAGCTTCCTTTTTCAATATTGTGAATATTGTGGATAAGAAATCTTATATTAAGATAACATCCTTATTATTCTGGCACGATAAATCGGGTCATATTTCTAAAGAAAGAATTGATCGATTACTTCTAGCTAAAATTCTTTCTCCTGTTGATGTTTCTGGTTGTGATACTTGTGCTGATTGTACTGGTGAAAAATTGACTAAAATAAGAAAGCAGACTGCTCACTATAGTGACTCTTTATAAGAGATTATCCACACTAACATCGGTAAACCTTATTCCAACACGTTGTGCAACAACAAGTATTTTATAACTTTTATCGATGTTTTTTCTTCTTATGGCCTCACCTTCCTGATCAGAGACAATCCAACGCTTTTGATAAAGTCAAAATCTTTCGAAATGTTCTTGAGAAATCATTGGGAAGAGTCATAAAATTTGTTCATTTTGATCGCGGAGGAGAATATTCTGGTTGTTATATAGAATCTAAACAACACATGAGGCCTTTTGCTGAATATTTTCCAGAAAATTGTGTAGTTTCTCAATACAATATGTCAGGTTCACTGAGAAAAATGGCGTTGTTGAAAGGAGAAACCGCACTCTCATGAATTAGTGAGAAGCATGATGAGTAGAACAAATCTTCCAGAGTTTTTATGGGGTGAAGCACTTATGACTGCAACTTATATTTTAAATCATGTTCCCAGTAAATCTGTTCCCAAGACCCCTTTTGAGTTGTGGACTGGGCGGAAGCCTAGTCTGAATCATCTTCGTGTATGGGGTTGTCCAGCTGAAGTAAAGATTTATGATCCTAATTTGAAAAAGTTAGATCCGAGAATAAATCGTTGTTATTTCATTAGTTATCCAATGCGCTCAAAAGGCTATCGCTTTTCCTGTCCTACTCGTGGTACGCGAATTGTTGAATCTCAGATTGCTAAATTTTGATGTTGTTGAAAATATTCATTCACCATCTCTTGAAATGGGGGAGTCATCTAAAGGAATTTTTATTCCTATGTCTTTTTCAAGAGATGATAATAATAGCAGTCTTATTCTTACTCTAGTTGATAACGCTCCCATTGCTGATGAATATATTGCTCCTACTATCCAAGATGACGGGGGTCCTATTATTGATGAGGAACCTATTATTGAAGAAGGTTTTGTTGTTGATGAGGGTCTTGTTATCAGAGAAATCTAATTGTGGAATATGTCATTCAAAATGATGGTCAATAAATAGAGGTTATTCCAGAAGTACCTCCTATATGGAGATCTCAAAGACATAAGGTGTCAATAAGGTGTGATGATAAATCTATTTACCTTGGAGAAGGTGAATGTGATCTTGGTCATTTTGTGGAACCTCTTACTTATAGTGAAGCACCCAATTGTCCACATTCTTCAAAATGGATAGAAGCTATGGATGATGAGATTAAGTTCATGGACAAACATAATGTATATGTGGAAGTTAGTTCTATTACCTGATGGTTTTAAACCAATAGGTTGCAAATGAATTTTTTAAGAACTAAAAGGGATAAAAATGGACAGATTGAAAGGTTTAAAGCGTGTTTAGTGGCTAAAGGCTTTACTCAAAGAGAAGGTATTGATTACACTGAAACTTTCTCACCTGTTTCCACTAAAGATTCATTCAGAATTATTATGGATTTAGTTGCGCATTTTGATTTAGAGTTACACCAAATGATTGTTAAAACTATTGTTCTGAATGGAGAATTGAGTGAGCAAGTCTATATGTCTCAACCTGAAGGCTTCGAGGAAAATGGAAATGACAATTTGGTTTGCAAATTGAAATGATCCATTTATAGTCTCAAACAGGCATCTCACCAGTGGTACTTGAAGTTTAATAAGGTTGTGACACTGTTGGGTTTCATCGAGAACAAGTTTGACTAGTGTATTTATATGAAGATCAGTGGGAGTCATCATATTTTTCTTGTTCTTTATGTAGACGACATTTTACTTGCCAGCAGTGATTTGTCATTACTAAATGAGACCAAAAATTTTCTGTCTTCCAATTTTGATATGAAAGATCTTGGAGAGGCATCCTATGTTTTGGGGATTGCGATCCATCGTGACAAGAATTGAAAATTTCTTAGCTTATCTCAAGAAGCTTACATTAATCGTGTGCTCAAAAGGTTCAACATGAATTTGTGTAAAGCCGGTTCTGTTCCTATTCTGAAAGGGGACAAGTTCACTAAGCAGCAATGTCCTAAGAACGACTTGGAAAGAGAAGCAATGAAGAATATCCCATATGCAAGTGTAGTAGGGAGTTTGATGTATGCTTAGGTTTGCACTAGACCTTGACATTGCTTTCATGGTCGATGTTCTTGGGAGATATTTATCTGATCCTGACCATGATCATTGGGTTGCAGCCAAGAAAGTTTTTGAGATATTTGCAAAGAACAAAGAGTTTTATGCTTGTGTATAAGCATGTCAACAATCTTTAAGTTGTTGGTTATTCAGATTCAGATTTTGGTGGTTATGTAGATGATTTAAAGTCAACTTCTGGCTATATTTTCACTTTTGTTGGTGCTGCTATATCTTGAAAAAGTGTTAAATAGACTTTAATCGTATCATCTACTATGTATGTTAAATTTGTTGCATGTTATGGGACATCTTTACAAGCTTTATGGTTAAAGAAGTTGATTTTAGAGATACGATTAGTTGATCCTATTTCCTCTCCTATACTAATCTATTGTGATAATAGTATTGTTGTTTTCTTTTCAAAGAATAATGAGATTAGTAGTGCTTCCAAATATAAGGAAATAAAGTATCTCACTATTAAAGACTTGGTTAAGAAAGGAGACATTGTGATAGAATATTTAAAGACCAAGTTGATGTTAGCTGATCCTCTAACCAAAGGGTTAAGTGCCGTGCTGTTTAATAAACATGTTGTTAATATGGGCATTTTAGAATCTTTTGATCTTTTGGGTTAGTGGGAGTTTTGTTTTTTGTTTGTTTTTAGAAATTATTATTTATAATTTTCTGAATAAAGTTATGAACTACATTTTATGTTTCAATATATTTTTATTATTGAATGGATATGTTTTCAATTATGTTTTGTTATATTCTCGAGAATGATTGAATTGAAAGCATGTGGTTCATATTGTTGTGATCATTGTCTTTTAAATTTATTTGCTTATTGACAATGATATGTTGTTGGCTTAATTCTTTAAGCAAGTTTAGTGACACTTACTTATTTTAAGTGGTGTATGTTTAATTTCACTGGCTTATTTATTAAGCATCACGGTATCAGTGAAATTGAGGACTGATAAGGATATTATGTTATTTTATATTGATCACATGTTGAACATAAATCCTTACCACACTACTAGACTTATTGACCATGTCGATTTAATACTTTGGTATTTTGTGATTATGAATGTCTTTTGTTGAGTTAAAAACAATATGATTGTCATAGTTCATTATCAAAGGTTAAATTGGACCGGTATGTTGAGATGCTATCAGAGAACTATCATTTTTAAAGTGGCCACAAATGTTTTCTTGTTGTTCAACCCATGAGTCGTTTTAAAATAAAATTATTTTGATATATAATATATATATGTATTAAAATTAATGTAGCCCAAGTGGGGAATGTTAGACTTTTTATTTGGGCTTACATTAAGTTTTATTGGTTTTATTAAAACTTGGGTTGATTGGATAGTTCTTTGCTGTGTTAGCCCATGTTGTTGGTGATCAATTGTTAATGGGCTTAGCATCTGTGAGTAAAGTCTAGGTGAAGCAGAAGTGTGGGCTTTTCTAGTTGACTGAAGCCTTTGATGAGCGAGCCCAGCCCAACTAGGGTTTTGTAGCTAAGTCCCCTCCCTAACTCTATAAATACATATTGTCTCATCACAATTGTATACCTTTTGATAATCAGATAAATAAACTGCTTCTGATTTAGAGATCTAGGGAGGAAGACTTAGTTGATAGTATTGTACTATCAAGTGGAGTAACTGCTGTAAATCAAACAGAGATAATTGCTATGGATCAATCAGGTACACATACCTAATTATTATATATTACTATTGTGTTCTATGTTATATACAAATAGATCTTGGGTTCATTATTAATTTTTCTAACACAAAGCTCTCGAAATGTAAGTTTCCTGGATAGGTGCAACCTGGCTGGTAGTATTCAGATCAGGGGATCTCGGATGAATGTGGTAAGGTTTAGACGAAGGTATGTGGTTGGTAGATGTTCTAGATATTGGTTCTAAGTGGGGGTTATGATTGTTATATTCTGGTCGAGTAGGTTTCAGACATTGGTATGTTTGGTTAGGGAGTTGTTTCAGGAAAGCTCCAATTTTGAGGTTTCGAGAAGGAAGATTCCAGGTGGGATCAGATTGTCTAGATGAGGGACTCCCGGACAAGAACTTTCGGATGAGTTTAATTTAAATCAAACTTAACTTTTCTTTATCTTTTTTTTTTTTGTCGAAAAACTTTTTCTCTTAATTATTTTTTTCAGCCGATGGAACAACCACAACTCATATAATGTAAAAATAAGAAATTTTTATAATTAGATAGAAAAATTAAGTATAAAAATTCAAAGTTTCCTAATATTGTCCATTCATGAGTAGTATGCATATATAAACACTAATAATTATATACAGTGACGAACCTAGTTATATTATTGTGGGGGCTATAGCTCCTACTAAAAAAAATATTGTCTTTTAAAAAATTAAATGTAAATTTTTTAATTTGATAATTATGAACTAAAATAGTAGAAAAGCTTCCACAAAATTAAATAAATCTAGTAATAGTAATTATAATGTAAGTATAAATATTTTTGTATGATAAATAAGCCCCCATAAAGTAAAAATTCTAGGTCCGTCACTGATTATATATACAATAATTTCCTTAAGACTCACTAGTCACTACAATAGTAAAATTTTTAACCATATAATAAATAAAAAGTAGGATATTTATTCCTCCAACTATATTACTAGTTCTTTCTTTTTTCTAAAAAAAACTACATTACTAGTTCTTTAAAATCGTGTCCTTTCAATTTAATTTCCACATTGTGAAAATTTCTTTTAAATTATTATTATTATGAAATAATATACAATTTTTTAAGTTTATTGATACAAGGAATTTTGTAAAAGCAAGGGAATGAATTGCTCAAGTGAGAATTTTTTGTGTCGTGTTGCTGTAAATTTTTTGGCTAAACTTATTGATGCTGGATATTATAATAAATACTTTTATGTATATTAAGTTATATTACAAAATTGTAGAGTGATTTTATTTTTTACTAAATATTACTTTTTAATCACAATAACTAAATATAAATTGAATTACAAATGTAGCTTTTAGTTTGACTAATATTTTTAACCATCCACGAGGGTTCTCTATCTCCTGAGGTAGTGCACGGATTTTTCAGTTTAATAATTACTGGTATTTTCATTAAAAAAAATATATATGATTTTGTCCATTATTGTACTTTCACGAATTGTAATCCGTGATATACGGCAGCCGTCAGATGAGGGAGTTATTTGATCTGACGGCTGAGATTGATCTAGGGGTAATTAGGGTTAAAAAATAGAAACGTACCCTGACACTCATTTAATGTATCTTGAGACTCATCTAATGTACCACGGAATACATTCCGTGAAAGTACATCACGGGACAAAATCATATCCCTATATTTTTAACCATAAAGTTTTAATGCTTTTAGTAACAATGATATTTTTTTAGGTCTCAATTAAGTAAATTTTTTTTACCATAAAGTTTTAATGCTGCAAAATATATAGAGTGAAAATTACATTATTAAAAGAGTTTTTCTTTTTTTTTAAAAAAAAAAAAAAAAAAAAAAACTTAAGAAGAGAGATATGAATTATCGGAGATCTCTTTTTAATTTGCAAAAATATGCATAGTGCCATTAGATTATATTTACAATCACTACATTATTAATTGTTGAGTTTACGAGTTGAGAATCACCTATCTTACACACATATATTTAAATATTAATAATCATAAATATTTTTTAACGTAATTAAAAGACAAAATTGTATTAATAATTTATCTCACTAAATTAATACATTATTGTCATTTATTAAACATAATGCTCAATTATTATATGAAATTTGTCATATTTATAATAGCAATACATATAGACAGAACGTATGTTAGAGTCTACATGATTCGAAAAGAGTTAAAAGATAAAAAATGAGAAGTTAAATAATTGTTTTAGAAGTAACTAATTTTATGTCTCCTTATGTTATTTCTATATTCATTTTTGTATATTGGAGTTTCACTCTGATACCAATTAAAACAACTAAATTAATCTATAAAATTCATTTAAAATAAAATTAGTCATGCTTGAGTGTTTAAAAAACATAAAAAATTATACAAATATATAAATTGTTATCGCTATCATAAATCTCAATTAATGTAATAACAATATTAAATCAATTATAATTAAATCAAGTAATATAAAATAATAAAATTTTAAAACTTATTGTAACGCTAAAAATATATATTAATTATATAAACACAACACAATATGTAATTTTACTCTCTTGTTTATATGGGATAACAATGGAATGCTTCTCAAAATAATTAGTGTACATTATTTATTTTTACCATTTATATATTTATATATATATATATATATATATTTTACATATAACTAAAAATATATACAACATACATAAATAGGGATATGATTTTGTCCCGTAATGTACTTTCACGGAATGTATTCCGTGGTACATTAGATAGGTCTCAGGGAATATTAAATGAGTGTCAGGGTACGTTTCTACTTTTTAAGCTTAATTACCCCTAGATCAATTTAAGCCGTCAGATTAAATAACTCCCTCATCTAATGGTTGTCGTAAAGTACAATAACCAAACAAAATCATATCCCTACATAAATATATCACATGCATATACTTACACTTTTACATGCCTAAATATATCATATGCACATATTTATAATTTTAAAATTATGGATTATTGTCTCCAAAAATTAACTACCATTTTTATATAGATAATATATGTGTGAAAAATTCATGCATAACATCTTCAGACTAGTATGGAAAAAGAAAAAAAAAATTGATTCGCTACAAAATTTTGTTATGTTTGTGTTAAGTAAATTGTCATGTAATAATTCTTGATTGGTCCAAATCATTAAATTTTTTATTTTTTTAAAAAAAATTAATTTAAATATACCAATAAGAAAATGACACATGGATTATATTTTGACATTTAACAGCGAGGTACCTACAGAGTTCTAAAAATATAACTTAGGTATTATTACTGCTAAAAATTAAACTTAGGTATTTATTTACAACTGAGAGTTGAACTTAAGTATTTATACCGCAAATTACTTTTTAGAGCTAGAATAATTCTATTAAAGGCACAAAGCGAAAGGGATCTTAAGATCAATACAATCAAAATTCATCTAAAATAAGTTGAGCAGAAGACTCGACCACCAAACACTAGAGGTTTCTATAGAGAGACATTTTGAGCAAGAGCATTATTAACTCGGTTCTAATATAGAAATATGAGAAAATAACTTTCAAACATGAAAAATATAATTAATAACAACATCATACTCATTAGACATTTATCTTATTAGAAAGAGAGTTCACCAACAGAGATAGTCTGAAACTAGTAATACGAGTGTGATATTACACATAATTGTAGACATTTTTTTTTTCTTCTTTTGTATTTTTTGGTCTAGGTATCAACTTTTCTAGCAGCAGTTCTTGCTTTTTTAGTTGGATTAAGATAAGCTCAAAGAGTCTCGCAGTTATTCAAGCAGAACATGTAGCTCTAATGGTGGCATTTGTTGTTGGTATTGGACTTTCTCTCAATTCCTTTAAGCATGATTATTTAGCTTTGATCTCTGTCTTTTATAAGAGATTTTCTTTATTTAATGATTTAGGCTCTCTTTGAATGGTTTTTTTAGTTTAGTGTCCCTTACTCATGTAAATTATTCCGTCAATATAATTACACATGAATTAACTGTGTATGCACTTAGGATAGATGTTGAGCTAGTTTAGATGGAATATTTTCCTTTCTTTATGATGTATTCAACTCTAATTTTTTCAATGGAAGTTTTTCCATTGATAAAAAACTGCAAACCGAAGATGAATCACTCAAAAAAAAATTAGGGAAAAAAACAGAAAAATACAAAAAAGGAAAAAAAATTACAAAAATACTTTGGGCCGGCCCATTAAACATTTATACAGTCCACATACAAATATTTACAAAAATATCACATGCACTAAGCCTTCAGCTGTACAGAGCAAACCATAAAGATGAAAATACCTTGATCGTTTCAAAACCGCAAAACAACCAAAATGAAACCAAAACGAGAAAAATACAACTATTAATTCTGGCAAAATCAACTGGAAAAGAAGACCTGCAATGATCTAAACAGATAATGACGAAAAAAAAATCAGAAAAACTGTGAAGAAACTGAAATTACACATTTATTTTCTGTTTTATTCGATCAAAATAACTGCCCCTAATATCGAAATCTATATTCATGAAATGTAGATCTGTAACAAACAGATCTGGAGCTCCCACCAAATCCAAAACAATGTATGATGTGAAAAAATTAAAAAAAAAAAAAAACCTCATGAATAATACATCTACGTTATATACAGTTGTATTTTGATTGATTACTGGTTTCCAATATAAATATATTTTTTTAGAAACACAATAAGAAGAGTAAATTCGAATTAAGGTACAACCAGTTACGTATAAGTCTGTTTATTTTTTGTTTTGGTTGCCTTATAGTTGCATTATCGTTTTATGATAGTTTATATATTATGTAGGAATTTAATTTGACGGTGACTAAGAAATAGTAGTTATACATAGTAAGTTTTGTGCAAATAGTTGCATATTAGTTTTATAATGAAATAACATATGCAAGTAGCAAAACTATAATAAAACTATTAAACAACTGTATACAAACTAAAATACAGGAAAAACTCTTTGAACATCAACATCCATGATAAATCTCATTGTTGCCCATTGATGATATAAAAATGGACAGGAAACAACTAGACAAAAAACATATTAAAAAAAAATACATACAGAAGGTGTTTACACTATTAAAAAACTATGAAAAAACTATTACAAAATGAGAAATAATCAAATGAATAAACTGAAATGAAAAACAATAACAAATCTCGAAAAACAAAAACAGAAAAAAAAAACAACAAAATAAAACAGAAATTAAGACTAAACAAACGAAAATGAAAAACTCATAAAAAGAACAAATAAATTAAACTAAAAAAATAGAAGCCCTAAAAAACCAAACAAAACTAAAAGAAATGTTAAAATGAAAAATCTAAAATAGTAAAATCAATAAACACAAAACACACTAATGTCAAATACGAAAAAAATTTCAAAAAGGAGGGAAACGAAAAAGAAACCGAAAACAAACCTGAGATCGAAGACCAGCTCCATTTTAATCATTTTTTGAGCATCATCTTGATGAGTTTTTTCTTGGGCAACAACCTTTGATTTTTTTTTAGGAGGAGCTCGCTCACGTTTCGACAATTGAGGAGCAAAATCGGAGTCATCGTCTTATTCCTATTAGCTACAGATTTTTTCAACCCTATTTTAGAACTTTTCTTTGGCAAAGGGGAAGGAGAAGAGAAGGGAATGATGTAAGGTGTGATTGATATAAGTCATCAATCAATGACGTGTGTGGCTGCATGCATGGATTGTGTGTGCAAGTGGTAAAAGTGTAATAAAATAAAGTTAATGTGTATAAATGTTAGTTTAACCGTGTGAAGATATATATAATAAAGTGTGTATTTTTTATTTTTGGTGTAAAAATTTCAAAAAATTATGTTATTATTTTTTAGGAGTTTTTTCATTTTTACATTTATTTATTTATTTTTTTTTTGTATTTTTACGAAATTCTACATAAAAACCCTCATAGTAACTAACGGTGCAGTGTAAATCGCAATCAAAATTCACATAGCAACTCACACAAAAACTATCGAAAAAACTACTAAAACAACCCAAATGAAAAATTTGAAAAAAAAATTAAAAAATAGTATTTATATATTTTGTTGAGTGTTATAAATTAATTTCTCTCTTTTTTTTTCATTCAAAAGCTATTAATTATATATATTAATTAATTAATTAATTATGGTCAAATCAAAAGGTGGAAGAAAAGGGAATCAACGTGAATCTTCTCTACTTTGAGTGTCACACGTATAAAAGCAAGCAACCGCACGTGCGAGACACCCAAGCCCAAAAAGTACCGTACCTTATTCTTCTACATTCAATACCTTAAAATTACCAATATACCCTCGTCCTCTTCATTTATTTACCAAAATTACCCTCGACATTTTCCTTTCTCAGATTTTCGCCCAAAGGATCTAATCTTCTTCTTTTTCTTCTGCCATGAAAGATTCCATCAACGAGGTTTCATTCTCCCTCCGTACATTTTTACTTCTTCGCCAACATTTCCAACCCAATCCACTGCCAATTCAACAAGCTGTCTCCCATTATTAGAAACACCAGCTTTTTTCATTTATATATATAACTTTATTAGGCTATAGATATAGATATATTATATATATACAGAGACATAAACTGTAAAGGAGAAGATGATTGAATTGACGGAAGAAGGGTTTTGTTTTCCGAAGCTTTTGGTGGGTGTTAATGTTGCTCTTGCTCTTGTTGATGGTTTTATTGCGGTTGTTTCATTGGCTCAGGTTTGGTGTTTTTTTTTTTTTTTTAATAAATTTCTTTCATTTATTGCGAATTTGAATTGGGTTTTGCTTTTGTTTATCGATTTGGTGACTGGATTTTGTGGAAATATTGCCAATGTGGGCTTTGTGTGGCTGGAATTTGATGAATTGGGTTCGAGTGGATAAATGAATTTTAGATGAGTTGTTTATGTTTTGAAGCTGAATTTGGATTCTGGGTTTGGATTTTATGGCTTTGTTTTGATTGTTTTGATGGTTTGGTTTTGGATTATTGTTAGAAATTGGATTTGGGTTATTACAGGTATCCTCATTGGATAAAGTATTGTGCTTTATAGCTTGTTATAGCAATATGAGACTTAGTTTGAATAAGCTGTAGTTGAACATTTCAAATTTGTAATGTTTTTGATAGTTTGAACTTCATTTTGCTCTGTCGTAAATGGAGAGCTTGTATGAGCATTGTTGTTACAAGTCACCATTTGGATTGTAGTTTATTAAGCCAATTCTATTGAGAATGGAGAGACTAGTTATACATTTGAGGAAACAATGTATAATGCATATTCATGTACTGTTTGTTTTACTTTCTTAAAATGATCAATGCTTATTTGTTTCGATAATTTCAGCTACACAGGATTCATTCCAGGAACAGACACAGTGGGTGGACTCGCCAAAAAGTAAGTGTTATGTTTTTGGACAGTTTCGGTTTATATCTATGTTTGTAATGTGTTTGTGCATGCCTTTTTTTATTCAAGTGATATTGCTAGGGCTGTGATGTGAACTATATCCAACCCTATTTAAATTCGGTTCCTTGGCATACTATGAAACTGTTTAAGAAATTTTTAGAGATGTAGGCTGCTTGATATGTGTTAGAGACTCAACTTGTATCTCAAAAGTTAGTAAAAACCTGTTCCTAATAACCTGAGAAACACAGTCTATAAGTTCCCCACCTAGGAAGTGGTTTCAAGACTCTAGTTTTGAAATTCAGCTCGGTCATAGTAATACTTCATCCCCCAATCTTAACAGATCTCAATGAGACATATTGTGCCTGTTTGTATGCATATTGGTATTTTACAGTGTAATTTACCTTCCCCAATTGCATATATACATACATATGCCTATGTTTGTTGATATATTAATATATGAATGTACGTATAAAGCTTACATTTACAATACATGTACAAGTACTCGATAAATCTTTTTGTGTTGTGTTGTGTTGTTACTGTTTGTATGCCATAACTAGCATCTATCTAAAATCCTATTGAATGTTTTCATATTTACACATAAAACTTCTAAATTTCAGGTCTTTCATCTCATGATTGGCTCTTCTAATATGGGTAAGAAAATATAATTTTGACACTATAAAGTTTATACTATAAATCCCAGAACTTGCTTAGCTAGTCCAAGTTCAAACCTAATATTTGAAAACTACGGCAATTGCTATAGCTAACTACAAACCTAATCTTTTGAGCTTCCCCTTTCGGGTTTTTTTTTTTGACATACTAATATTTATTAGTAACTTTAGCTTAAGCATTTTGACACTTCTGAAACTTACTGTATCATGAGTTAACAACATATTTGGCTTCTCATTACAGGTTACTTTCTATATTTTTTATTAAGTCTTATTGCCGCTTGCGAGGGGTGGCAATGTTGGTCACACTCTTGTGGCTTTGTTTTCATGGGTATGCTTCCTGTCATGGCAGCAAGATATATATTTTCATTAATGGCTTGTTGAAAATTCTTGAAAAGTCAAACTTTTGCTTTGCAGCTTTCCCAAATGTTCTGTTTTCTGCAGCGTTTCTTCTTCTTTTATCGTTCTGGTATGTTTTCTTTTTGGTTGTTTCAAAGGTTCCAAATTTACTTAAGATACATTTTGAATGTAGTTTACAAATCTTAAATATCCTTTCTTCTCAAGTGGTTTGGAGGTATAATTAATTTTTGCTTTAGTTAGATCTAATTGCTGTTCTCAAATCGATCGTATTGCTATCAGCGTATTATAAACTATAAGTGGTGTCTTCTTGCTTCTCGGTCTTTTCTGTTTTTGTTCGCCTTAATAAACTTTCCTATAGGGTTGATCTCTGTCATCAGTCAGATGATGAAGATGATGAGGATGAAGAAAGCAGTGCTGAGGAATCTTTGTTAGAGAAGACATTTAATGAACGGAATTCATTAAACGCAGATAATCACAATCACCGAAGATGTTTACCTTTCCGGTTGGTTCATGTTCGAAGCCGCCAGAAAATTGTTATTTTGGTACGGAAATAATATGTACAATAGCTCATAATTAAGTGTTATATGTTACTACGTTTTCCCGAGATGCATAACTCAGTACTTATTTATCAGGCAACTCTTCTAGCTATTGTAATAATGTTCGCATTTGCCGTTATAATCTGGATTGGGATGGGGAAAAACCCTATTGATTCGACAGTGGTGGCTCGGGTATGCACTACGCACACATTGATACATTTTGTATTTTCTTTCCTTGGCATTGTTATAGAATGCTTTCTATATTTTCCCTTTTCTTAGATTAACATATATTAGAGTTGTTACGATGACTTTATCGATTTATGCAGGTATATGTAGAAGTTTTCGCTGGAGCAATGCTTTTATTAGCCGGAGCACTAGCTTGTTATGGTGAGTAATCTTTCGTTCAAGTTTATCCGATTTTATGGTCTCGAAACTTGTTACACTTTACAAGATGCTATTGATTTGTTTTTTGTTGAATGAAGTAATGTAAATGTAAAACACTCGAAAGAACCGGCCTTTCCAATTCAACACCGATGCTTCCTTATAAAGTCGTTTGTATATTTCATTATAAAGTCAAAAATGTTTATATTACTAATGAACTCTCATGGAAGTCACTACATAGATTGTTTTACGCATGTTTTCTTTTCTTTTTACCATTAATTTGTGTATGCTTTAATATTTTTTTGGTCCTTTTCTTTTTTCAAGGAATATTAATATGCCTGAAAATGAGCAAAGTCAGGACCGAAAGAGCTTCTTCGGAGCTTTGGAAGGTTTTTTTTTTCTTTCCTTTTTTTTTTCCATTTATTCTTAATGTGATATTTCTTAGCTGCGAGTTTATGCTAAACATACTTTACTTTTCAACTTTATCCAGATATAAGATTGCTCAAAAGGTTTGTTTTTTCGGCATATAATTGAAAACCTTTTTATGAGCACTTCCCATGTTTTTATCTTCTTTTTCTTTTCCTTTCATGAAAATTGTGCTGAATGAACGTAACTTTGGGTTCGCAGGTTGCGGGTTTAGCTGTTGTTTGTGTTATATGTTTCACCTCTAGTGCTTTTGTGGCTCTCTTAACCGATATTCCTGTAAGTTCTTATCCATAGTGAGTGTAATGACATTCATTTTTCTTTCAAACATCTAACTCGGTGTAATAGATCTCTCGTGACGTTCATTTCTCAAATTCTTTTCTTAATTGCAGATGCTTTATCACTGGCATGACCAAGAAGTAAATGGTGTTTGTATATTTCTTCTAATCGTGTATTACTTTGTAGGTAAGTAATGCTAACTAAGCCTCCAAATTCAGTTAACGAGTTGATCGTATTCTTCTCTCTTCTTGAAAGAATTAGAGCATAGGCATTGCATTGATATCAAAGAGAAAATTACGAAGTTCCAAACTCTTCGAGACTGTTTGGTTTCTCCCGGAAAGTGTTTTACTTTCTTTTAACACATAAATTCTCACTGATATTCTTGTAAGTTTTAAGATAGGACTAGCCTTTATATAGACTCAGCCACTAACTATAAAGCAATAACAGTATTCTAACTAAAGAACGAAACATCCGACCCTATAGGAACTAAGCTGAACTAACTAACTTGTGACTCATATATTTGAGCTCTAACAATGACTAGTTATGAAATTAAGTTCACTACTATATGTATATTCTCTTGAGATTTCGATTTGGGTTGTTTTAATCCTTAAAAATTCTCAAGATCTCTATTCCAATCAACAGGATTTGCATCAGGTTTTAGTCTCCTTAACACCCCTAATGATTACATGGTGTTAAGCACTGATTAGCTAAGTCAGATGCAAATGTGGTTGTTGATAACAAAGAAAAGAAATGATTTTTTCTCTTGGGAGAAGTGGTAAATTGAGCTCCCTTTGTTAATTTGTTTTATTTGCTTTCATGTGCTTCTAGGTTCATCAATGCCCTCAGCCTTTTTATTATGGGTCATGAGAGAAGTACCGCCCTTAATAACAGCTTATGTACAACCAGAATCAGCTACATTAACTTTCGTAAGCGATACTACAGCAGCAATACCAAATCCTCATCACTGGACTACCGCGCCAAGTGTTAGAAATCAGGTCTGCATTATTTCTTTCATGTCTATACCATATTCACATCCTCTCATAACCCAATACATGTTTTTTTATAAATATTATTTGTATGAACATTGGCCATGGTTTTATATAATTTTATGGATGGGAAGCTTAGAAGATCATGTCTCAGTTCTGGTTATTAGGGGCAGCAGTCCTTTGTTTTTATTTTTTCAACTTTAGAAATCAATCGAACGGGTAAGGCCAAGGTAAGTAAAATTTGCAGTCTAAAGATTATCGAAGGTGGGTTCGATTACCCCTTCTTCCAGATGATATTTTTTTCTTTTTACAAAGAACAGTTACTCATTGATGAAAATATGGAGTACAAAGGTCATAATAGCTAGTAGAATTTCTTCCAACCAAATAACCTCGTTTTCTTCGAAATGATGTTTAGTCTAGTCAAAGTAACCGATTTATTGTATACTAATGAATATTTAAACTGAAGGGTAAATACTATTTTAGACCAAGTGTTTTGCAAAAGTTACTAATTAGATTTTCTGTTTTGTTAAATGACAAAACGGATCTTATATTTTTCAAAATGGTAAAAATAAGACCATAAACTCAATTTTTTTTAAAAAAATATTTTTTAATATAACCAACTTTAAGACAATGTCTAACACGAACAAATATAGAAAATGTAACCAATTTGTCATAACATCTTTAGATCAGATTATTATTAAGTTTTATTTTGACAAAAAATCAGTTCAGGATCTTATTTGTATAATTTTAGAAAATACAGGGTCTATTTTGTCATTTAACAAAACAGAAAGTCTAATTGATAACCTTTACAAAATACAGGATTTAAAATAGTATTTACCGTATACTGAAAGACATTAGCAGAATTGAAACTTCATTATAAAGTAGTGTCCTGCTTAGGTCAAAATAAAAAAGAAGACCTAACCGAAAACAGGATCGGACAATAGAGATATCTTGTGTTTATAAAAGAAATACATTTTTGCTGAAATTTGAACATTTACTCTTTGGTTTTGATCTGCAGATATCAAGAGCAAGTCCTATATAACTTAACATCTCTATGCAAATCAAGTTCTCTTCTTTTTTTCTGCCCCAAAAATTGATATAAGGATATATATGGCCAAGATCTGCATATGTGGATTGTGGGCACTGGATTTGGTGAGATCACAGCTTGAGGAACTTGGACAATTATGATGAGATCAAAGAAGGAGGCGGCTGCTGCTACCGAGTCACACACAAATCCTTAACGGGCACTTGGAGTCGAGCCGTAAGGTTGCCAATGCCATGGTTCCTTTTTTAACATTTTGTCCATGTACATATAATAACTTGCACAATGATAAATCTTCTAACTTTATAAAAATGTTTCTGTTTAGCAATGAGAGAATAGAAACATAGTATGTGAATCCTTTTCATTTGTTGGACATAACAATATTTAGCAGAATTTTCAATTTCATTAATAATGAAGCTTGACATTTTTTGTTTGGTAAGCCAGAACAATCTCTTGCCTCAAACCAATGTACCAAAACATAATAAAACTGTCAAGAAAGAAGTCAAAGAGAGTTGCAATCTAAAACCCAATTGAAAAACAACTCGAAACAAATGGTGGCGACAGCCGAACTTCGCAAGCTTTTGCTGCAACTTTGATTGAATTGATCATCCTCTGTACAATGACCAAGGAAGGAAGGTCTGTGATTGTTTAAATGGCTTCAGTTGAAGACAGATCCTGAATTTATGAAAACTTATTAGCATAGTTTGCTATGAATTAGTATTAAAAAATATATATGTTCTTGATACCTTATCTGAGATTGGCTCTGTTTTGTTTGGTCCAAGTGACCCAAAATCTTTGGGAGGCCATATCTATTGTACAAGAAAACAAAATTGGGAGAAAAATCAAGACAAAGATGACTTTTTTCAGAGTATTGTACCTTTGTTAAAACCATATTAAAAGTAAACAGTTAAGAGAAGAAAGAAGAAATATACCCTCCAGATGAATTTTCCTTCAAGGAGACCATAAGGGACTGGCCCAAAATTTCTTGAATCCCTTGAAGCATAGATATTGTCTCCCTCTACCCAAACATGTCCCTTTGGAACCTTAGAAAAAGACAGAAACAACAAACTAATAAATACGATTTTTGCCACCCGAACTATCATGCTCCATGATTTGTGTTCCGAACTACTACCAATACCAAATCATGTCTCCCGAATTTTGGACAGACGAACACAATTTGGTGGTTGAAATTGAAATAATTCCAAGCCGAATTTAGAACAACATGAAAATTTCGGGAGCATGATCAGGTAGTGTCTATGGTTTTGGAGTCAAAAATCATATTTATACATTTCTAAACTCCAAAATCAAACACAACAAAGCTAATCACAAATTCAAATCCAAAAACTCAACAAATATTACAAAACAACAAGATAAATTTGAAAGAGGCATAACATCAAACACTTGGAAGACACAAACAAAAAACATCAAAAAATATCAAACAATTTCATCAAAATCAAAACACATTCTCTTTACATTATACTCAAAAATCAAAACCCAATAGCTTAAAACTAAAAGAAATCTAAATTTGATTCAACACTCATACCACAGTGGTGTCCGTCCGATCACTTTTTCCAGGCTCAACCACATACGAAACAGAGTCACCTTCCAATCCAATCAACCGTTTGGTGACCACAACAGTTGGGTGAAGAGGTGATCTCACCAGCACGATATCACCGCGATCCACCGATCCCAACCGGGTCGAGACCCGTTCGGCGAGGATCAAGTCGCCATTGAGGCTCAGAGTCGGGAGCATGCTAGGACCGTAGGGCTGCAAACAGAGGATCATCAAGTTATGTCCTTTTTGGTAATTTCGTTACTGATGTTATTACATAGAGATTGTGATCCAGTGTGGTGACGAGTACTTACCAGAACTATTGTGAAGAGGTATTTGTTTGCCACGTGGAGTCCGCAAAAGACCTTTAAGGTTAAAAAGGCCATTTCCATTCCTTCACGTACTATATTTTTCTCTCTCATTACGTACAGAAAGTCTCTCACTTTTCTAAATGCCATTTTTGCTCTCTCTCTCTCTCTCTCTCTCTCTCTCTCTAGAATAAGATTTTTTATCAATTGAAATGAAATAGTAGTCTTGTGGGCAATAATGTCATTTCATAATTTTATGGGCCTATGGGCTTGGACCTTAATGTAGCAAAGGTGAGCCCAAGAACTTAAACTGCTCTTTTTCTTTTTCTTCTTTTTTTTTTTTTTGGGTAAGTTGAAAAATGCCTCTTTTATTAATCAATTAATCAAATTTACCCTTAATTTTATGTTTATTTGAAACATACCTCTTTTTATATGTATTGTACCCAAAATACCCTGACATAAGAGAGTCATATGAAGAGTATCTTAAAGTGAGGGGCGAAATTGGTACAATGTTTAAAAAAAGAGGTAAAAATACTAGACTTTAATAAAGAAGGTAAAAATAAAAGAGGACAATATAAAAAGGGTATAGAGTGTAATTTCCTCCTTTTTTTTTTTTGAGTAAGGAATAATTAAGACACAATTTTTTGTAAAATATTTACATTTTTACGTTCAAAGAACGTTTTTTTTATATTTTTACGGTTTTTCAAAAAATAACACGAAAATAACAAGAAAATTACATCAAAATAACAACAAAAAATAACATACATATTACAAAAAATTAACAACAAATTAACAAGATTACAACATAAAAAGACCGTATTTTTTATAAATAAAATAAAAGAAATCGTAAAAATGTTTAAAATTCTGTGAAACCGTAGTTTTGTAATTTTTTTGTTGTTTTTATGTTTTTGTGAAATAATCCCTTTTTTAATATGCCTTTATAAATTACAAAGAGGGAATTATAAATTTTACAGGTTTTTATATATTTTTGTGCAAAAATATAGTTTTTTTTTTCTTTTCAAAAAGATTATTTTATGAAAAAATTGAAGAAAATAATTAAAAAATATAGGAAAATTAAGTAAAAGTAACCATGATAACCAATTAACATAAGGGGATAACTAGATACTTATGCTGTTTTTTTTTTATACATTTTAACTTTTTTCTAAAAATTTTCCAAAAAAATAACTTTTTAAAAAAATATATATATATTTATAATCTTATACTTTAAAAATTATATAAATAAAAATTTCCCTTATAAATAAAGGATAGAATTAGACATCATAGTCATTATAGATAATGTTTTGCTGGTATTATTGATAACTCAACTATATCAGTTAAGTTTTGAGCAAAAGTTCTTTTAACTACGTTATGAGCCACAAAATTATAAAATATAAAAATAATAGCGAAATTACAATCTAAAAATAAAGTAAAGAGTTTATTACATTGATGAAAGTAATTACCAATACTCCAACTGAAATAAGCATCTTTCATTATTTTTGTAGTTATCTTAGAATCGCTCTTAATCAATACAATGGTGCTTTAAAGAAACCACTGTCTTCACGACTAGCAAACAAGTCGCAGGTTCCCTGTCTCCTTCGACTAATTACTTAATACATATTGTGTGTTTGTAAATAACTTTACAAATACCAAATAATATAATTAATAATTAAAATATATTTAAAATTACAAAAGATATTTGAATGCGAGGTTATAATTATAAATTTTACAGACTTGTTAAGCCAAATAAGTAATAAGTATATAGAAAAATAATTTTTTATTAAGTAATATTTAAATTGAATTTCTTTAATAATTATGTAGTATAATTATATTAAATTCTCATAAGATCGTAAGAATTAAAAAGTAATTAAGACTTATTAATTACCGTATAATTACATAGTCAGATAAGCATATGTCAAATAAAATATTCACGTAATTAAATAAATACACCTTTAAAATAAAAATATTATAAAATTTATCCTACATTATCATACTAATATATCAAATAATACCATTCAAAAAACATATATCAAATATCACATAATATTTATTACAAGAGAAAAATAACAAATCATTTACTAGAATGTAAAAAATAAACATATACTACAATTTTTACTCAATTTTGTTGGATAACATCCTTGCCAAATTCCAATGATTGTGTTGGATTTTTTATATATATACTAAATTTGACATTTGATAGCCTAATTTGTTTTGGTGGTATGTTACTTTCAATTGGGGATTATTCCTTTTTTTTTTCAAAGTTCCATTGATGACCTAAAATGCAATTTTCAAAGTTGGAATATTTCCCTTCAATTTTTTTTTTTTCACACTCATGCTATCTTGTTTATTATCATAGATTGGTTGCTTCTAACAAATTTATTTCAATTCATATTTACTTTATCACATAAGATAATTGAATGATTTTCAATCTAAATAGTAAATAGGTGGCTATGATTTGTGGTCTATGAAATATTCTAATGGATTTTACTTCTTGACATTTTTTATCTTTTCACAAAGTAACTATTTTTTAATGTTATTATTATTATCATTATTATTAGAATTACTCTATATACTATTTTTTTATTTTTTATTTTTAAATTTACGATTTGGGTTGCTCTGGTAGTTGCTTCTGTAGTTTCTATGTAGGTTGCTATGTGGATTTTGATTGCAATTTAAATTGCTCTATTGGTTGTTATGTGAATTTCTGTAAAAATACAAAAAAAAAAAAAAAAAAAAAACTATTTTGAAATGTAAAAATGAAAACACCCTTATTATTATTATTATTATTATTATTATTATTATTATTATTATTATTATTATTATTATTATTATTATTGAAGCGTTTAAATATACATTACATTGCATAAGTTGGAATTCGATCTTAAGATCACAATTCATTTCTTACGAACGGTTAATAATTTTTTTACTAAATTAAAATATGTAAGATTTGATATTAAGTTATATCAAATTAATATCATCTTATAATTAGGGGTGTTCATTGGATCACATCCAATGAATTTGGACCCATCCGATCCAATCCAATTATTTATTGGATATTAGATTTTTCCATCCGATCCAATCCAATTGAATTGAGTCATCCGATCCGATCCGATCTAATGGATGTATTGGATTGGATCGGTTCCATCAATTGGATGCTTTAACTGGTTTTTTATTAGATTGGATTGGATCCATCCAATGAATCCCAATGATGAATCCAATCCATTTTAACCACTATTTAGGCTAATTTCATTAAAAAAAAACATATATGAAAAAACATAATTTAAAACCTAATAAATAATAAAATAATATATAAAATATTAAATAAAATAATTAAATATATAAAATTATAAATATTAAATATGATTGGATGGACATTGGATGATATTGGATTGGATTGGATCGGTTATCCATTGGATCGGATGTCTCATCCAATATCCGATCCGATCCAATTAGATTTTTAAAATTTGCATCCGATCCGATCCAATTATGATTGGATATCCGATTCTATTGGATCGGTCGGTTGGAATTGAATTGGATGACTTTCTGCACACCCCTACTTATAATAGCTAATGTTGGACATTATAGAGGTTCTTTGACAATTTTCAATTTTTTTAGTGCATAAGATTTGCACAAGAAAATAAGGCTCAAATCTTTGAGTATATAGGGTAAAATTTAAATATATTAATAAATAAATAAATTTTGAAAATAAAAATAAAAATAAAATCACATAAATACATAAATATCATCAAAAGAATTTTTATTTTGAAGAAAATAGTGTAGCTCGTCCTCTCAATTTCCATGAGAAATTCTTTTGTCATTTAATCTCAACATGATTTTGACTAAGCATTGCTTTGATCTAAATACTTTTATTATCTCCTAATTTTAATAAAGTACTAATTAATGTAAAATTACATCACTTTAAATCATCAATACCCAAATTAAATGAGTGTTTGGTATAAACAATTTTTGGCCATTACAATTTCTAAAATAAAATAAATAAATTCGTACCAAATATATATTGTAAGGAAATTACTTATTAATCTTTTAATATTTTTTAAAAAATAATATTTAAAATTTTAAAAATTTGAGGAAAATAAATATACAATTTAATAATATTAAAATTAAACACATTCCCAATATTAAAAAGAACAATAAAAAAATAATATTGCAAATAATCTATTAATATTTATATATATTTAAATTAATCTAAAATTGGTATAAGCTTAATAACCTAAAACAAATAATATTAATATTTATATATATTTACATTAATATAAAATAAATAATATGTATATTTATATATATTTTTAACATTACCTTATTAACACCACTAAATTTAATGGAATATTCTCATATTTTTAAAATATTCTGTTAAACTAACAAAAATCGTTAGATATCCACATTTTATATATAAAGATATATTTATTGACAAAATATATTATTTTACTCATAATGTAAAATGTTTTAATATTTCCTTCAAATATGCAAAACCTTACTCTTTAATTTAGTAAAAACAAAAAAAAAAAAAAAAAAAATTGAAAACCTCAAGTTGTTGTATAAAAATCTCATATGGTATAATTGGATCAACAAAAGTAAAATAATAAAAATAAAAATAAAAATAAAAACGTTTGTCATGATGTAAACAAACTTGATTAAAAAAAGACATAAAGAACCAAGTTTCCTAATAATGTGTCACAACAAAGAAGTATTCTTGTGACCTATTTTTTTCCATACTAAATTCATAGTGCTTCCTCCCCTTTAAACTTAAAAAAATACTTGGTTTTGAATCTTACAATGCATGCTTACTTGATTATATAAAATAATAATAATAATAATAATAATAATAATAATAATAATAATAATATAATATCACATTTCTCCTAACCTCATATTCATATACATTAAGGTTGATAATGGTTCCCTTGATCAAAGCAATTAGGTTAAAAATGATTGATATTGTTCATGAGGAGCCCACTATATACTCACCAAAGCTTTCTCTCTCTCTCTCTCTCTGCATTTCATGTAGAAATAAGGGCAGATCCACATAGAAACAAGGTGGGACAGTTATCCTTTTAAAAAAATCGAGAAAAAGATGTATATGTTTTGTAATTAGTTACGACATATATTTGTAATAAAATATGATATTTATAAATATGATATTAGTTTTGGTGTAATAGTTAAATTAGATTACATATATGATAGAGGTCACGGTTCAAATCTCATGAAAAGTTTTTTTTTTTTAATTTACTTTTGTCCCTGTTTTACGGGAAAAAAAATTACACACCTTTTCACTTTAAATCTTAGGTCAGCCATTAAGTAAAAGTCAAAGTAAATCAAACCAAGCTTAGAGTATATATTACCTTAAACAAAATACATAAAACAAAACTTGGAATGGAATGCAATATTAATTTTTTTAATGAAGAAAGAAAAGAGGACAATCCTATTTGGTTATATGCTATACATATTGTGGCACAAAATATGCATTAAAACACTATTTCATTAAGTGTGATATTTAAGAGGACTAGTTTTTAGATGATCACATTTAATTTGTTTTATTAAGACAAATAGTTTTAGATATCACTATTATATTATTAAGTGTAATATTTTGATGTATTTTTTGTGTGTATCATTACTGTATGCATGTTTATAATAAGGGTGTTGATAAAATACTCGACCTAATATAATTTATAAAGTGCAAATATTTTTATTTATATTTGTACAGAATAGATTTGAGTTAAAAACTCTAAAATCCACACGTGTATGGATTAAATGTTGTTTCAAATACAAAAATAAGAGATACAATCCAATTCATACTTATTTATATTTATTTTAAAAAATTTAAATATAGTATTAATATTTTAAAGTAACTAAATACAACTAATGTATAGTTCATATCTTTTTTAAAATTTAATGTATCAAATATATTTATATAAAAAAAAAATAATCTAAAACTGTAACTATTTTTTTTTATTATTATTATATTTTGTTTATTATTTTAATTTATTGTTAGAAACATAAAATAACAACTTATTTTCTTTTGTTGTTGAAGACTTTAAAACAAATATCTTATGTTTTATCTTTTAATGATTTTGTTTTTTGGTGATGTGAAAAAAAATATATATTTTTAATTAATATTAAATAATTTAACATTAAAAGTAATTAATTTAAAATAATCGATTTAATCTAATCTACACTATTATAGATTAGATTAGATTCAAAATATAAAATCTACTTAGTGCGGATCGGACACACTATAAACAAAATAGTAATATTAGATTACCTATAATGTAATGTAAGAAATATCTGTACAGTAAAACACTTAGAAAACTTTTGCTAAATTCTATCATAATCTTGTCCTATATCTAATTATATATTCTTTGTTGTAATTATATAAAACTCCCCCATTTAATTTTAAAACCCTTGAACCAGAAGACTTTGTTGTTGCTTTTAATTTAGCATAATGAGTATTGAGTGGATTTGTGTGATGCTCCCCCAAACAAAGTCAACTTAGGGGACACTTATTCTTCTTTATATTTTATAACTTAAATTTTGTTAAAAAATATATATTGATATATTTTGTTGGAGACAAAGTGGATATTCATAATATAAAATTTGAGCAATAAGCTTTACATGTTTCAAAAATATTCTCTTTTATCATATTAAAAAAAGTTTCAAAAATATTTTCTTTTATCATAAAAAAAAAAAGATAAAAAAAAAAATAATAAAAAAAAGTTATAAAAATATTCTCATATTTATGAAATTGTGAAATAGGGTTGTATACTTAGAAGTTTGACCAAATAAAACTACTTTTATTTTATTTATTTATTTTGAAAAGATTTTATTTATTTTTATTAAAGTATATAAAGGAAATTGTTATTTGGTATTATGTGATTTTACAAAGTATAAATTTGGTACTTTTAATATGATATTGTTTTTTGGGATTTTTACACTTGGTATCTTTTTTTGTCATTTTTTTACATTTTTATCTTTATTCATTTATTTAAACATTTTTAAAAAAATTATTTTTCAATATTATATTTAAAAAGTTTGATAATTACACAAATACCTATGCATGCTTATGTCATAGGTTTTCTCCAATATTACACTCCATCTCTTCCACCTTCTTCTCTTTCATCTCCAATATTACATTCCATCTCTTCCACCTTCTTCTCTTTCATTCATTTTTTTTTTAATTTTTCTTTTATTTTCTGTTAGTTTTTTTTTTTTTTTTCCATAACCCACTATCATCCCATGTGAAGCCCTAACTCACGGATTTCAAACTCCCATCTATGCTACGATCCTAAAATGGGTTTGAAAGACATTGCAAAGAAGGGAATGGGTGATGCTGCAGAGCCATCTGGTTCTAAAAAAAGATTTTTCCAGCTAAGATTGAACCTTGTAAGGCAAAGAGAACCAAATCTTCGAGATTTGTCAAGGATGTAAGTTGGGTTGTTTTTTGATTTTTTTTTAGTTTTTTTCTTGTTGTTTTGTTTTTCGTTTGCTGTTTTGTGTTTCAATTTTTTTTCTCCATAACGTCTTAGGTTCTCTCCGATTTTGACTTCGAGGATGAAGTTTCTGATTTGGAAGTGAAGCCTAAAGTTAAACCCAAGAGTTGTTTACCTTGAATTTTTTTTTTATTTTTTTAAGTTGAAATTTTTAATCAACCGTTATTTTTTATTTTATTTTTGTTCTCATTTTTGTTTTCTTAGTTTTTTTTTTTTTTTGGTTTTGTTACTGCTATTAAATAGTTTTTAGCATCATTTAACCAAACTACACTATTTTTCTTTTTGTCAGTTTGGGTTTTCTTATTAGTTGTTTTTAAGTTTTAAATGTATTTTTTTAGGGATTATTGTTGTTTTTGTTCTCATTTTTTCTACGAAGGTTTTAAGTTTTCATAACATTTTCTCTTTATTTTTAATTCGTTGTTTGATTGTTATTTTAGTGTTCTATTGGCCTTTTCTAAACAGTTGTTTTAATGTTTAGTTTTAGTAGTTTTAGTGTTGTTTAATTTTATTTCACAGTGAACAATTTTTTTAGTAATTTCATGTTTTGCAGATTGTTGTTAATATGTTTTTTTCCCAATTGTTCATCTTTTAGGTTGTTTATGTCTGGGTGTTTTTAAAATGTTGTTTTGTAGTTGCTTTCTGGTTTTTTTTCTGAAAGCTTAGATGATGTTTGTTTTTTCATATTTTATTACCTTCAATTCTTTCTCTGATTCAATCATGGGTGAGTTTCAATGATTTCCAGATCTCCTTCTATTTGATTCTTCATCTCTGAACGTGATTTGCTTTTTTGACTGAATGTTGTTTTTGAGTTTTTTTTGTACAACAATGGAGGTTGGATGATTTTTTTTCTTTCTGTTTTTGTATTTGGATTTTCGGGATTTAAATTGTTTTCCCTTGAGATCTACATTTTTTTTAGATCTGATTTTCCTGGTTTTGGAAGGAAAATGGTTGAGAATGGGTTGGGGGATTCGTCCGCTGGGTCACGAAGAAGATGGAGGGTTCCATTTTCCTTGCTGGTATTTTTGTAATTTAACAACTTTTAGTTTCTATTTTTGTTTATTTCCCTTTTTGGGGTCATAAATGTAAACTTGTTCCATTTTTAATTTATTATAGAAAAAATCCCTTGTTTTTTGGGGTAAATAAGTCTATTGTATTGCTCAACTCAAAGAGTTATAAAGGGTAAATAACGGCATAAGTATCCAAAGTCTTAAGTTTGTAAGTAGCATAAATTCAATATTTATTTTTAGCGATATAATATAAGTACCTAATGTTTGTAAAACTGTAATTTTTTTCTAATTTCGTCAGTACAGACTTTATTACTATTTTAAACATGACACATATAAGGTCTAAATTCTAGATCATTGGGTCTAGATAGAAACATGTAATAACAATTACTTCTAAATATTATTTTAATAAATTCATAACAAAGTCTGTACTGACGAAATTGGAAGAAAATTACAATTTTACAAACATTGAGTACCTAAGCCGCTAAAAATAAATATTAGGTTTAAGTCGCTTACAAAATTAAAACTTTAGGTACTTATGTCGTTATTTACCCAATTACAAAACTAAGGTGGTGTTTGGTTAGAAGTAATAAAATGGAATGGAATGAAAAGAAACAATCTTCATTCCATTCATTTGTTTGGTTGCATATTAAAGTATTGGAATGTCATTCCAATAGAATGACCTTTTCTACCATTTTGGTAGAATGACTATTCCATTTTGAAATTGAAAGAAAGACCATTCCAATACATAATAAAAAAATTCAATAATTTTTTTATCAATTTTTTTTTATATATTTTAAATTTTATTTCATTTAATTCCAATTCATATTCTCATTCTCATTCTTATTCTTATGTTTTTATTTCTCCCATCTAAACACCACCTAAGATATACCTCAAGCCATACCAGCACAAAAACAATAAGAAAATAATTGTTAGATTCAGCCAAATCAGGATGTTAGATTACTAGATACTTGTATTTATAAAATTAGTCAAAATAATACTTTATCTATGATTTTGGTTAATAATTTTACCATAATACCTAAATTATTATTCCTTTTTAGTATTTTAAATAAGTAAAATTTATTGGGAAAGAAATATGATAACACATATTGATATTATTCACGAAAAAATAATTTTGAAATTATAAAAAATAACAAATTAAAATAAAAACTAAATAGAACTTTTTAAAAATTGGTTTTTCATTTTTGTTAAACGCATTTTTAAATAATTTTTTATTTTAAAAATTAAGAACTAGACTAGTTATAACATTATATGTGTCATAATATTTTTTTTAAATAAATTTTGACAATTTAAAGTACCTAAATAAGAGATAATTGTTGTTAGTAGTTATGAATAACAAGTTCTCTACAATTGAAGAAGTTGTTAGCGTTGTAGTTACGTAAGGGTTTCTGCTGCAACAGAATCTACTGTTGTGTCTTCTAAGCGGTAGAGGAAACTGAATATAGAGTTCTTAAGATTAATTATGATGCTGTAATATCTTTTATCCAACTTTATTTGAGTTTTTGTGTCAAGCAATTTGTGAATCAGGCGATCGATTGGCTGACTCATTTTTCTAATTTTAATATGGCAATTAGTGATTGCTATTAATAAAATTATATAACTTTTTTTAAAACAAATTGAGTAATTTGGGCAATATAGAAAAATTATTGATCGAAATCCTAAAAAATGCTATTTCAGTGACTGATTTTACAAATATATGGTACTAAATAAAAAATAATAATTAAAAAAAAAATCAGGGTACCAAAATTATACTTTGCTATAACACAAGACACTAAATAATTACCTACCCAAATATGAATTCACAAAGTAAACTAGAAATGAATTAATTATGCTTTGTGAGTCAATGATGATATCATTAGTACACCCTACACTCTTATGAGTGTATGATAGAATATCATTTTTCTTTTTTAAGTTCTAAAATCCACTCTTTTCCACTAAAGGATAAATTAAAAACTAAACATGAAATCATTACCAATCTTAAGCATTATTAATAAACTCATCTCTATTTGTTCCCTAACAACTTGTAAAATCCTACCTCACAAAAAGCTAACTTTTACTATGTATATCAAAGTCCTCTTATATAGCCATAAAGGAAATAAAATTTTCAAGGGTTATTATAAACTCTAAATTTGACATTATTAAATTAATAAGAGTGTTGTTATTAGATATTATTACAATATATTTAAAAATAGTTAACAATATTTTTTATAATAATTATTAAACTTAATATTTAATTGAGTAATTATTATTTTTGGATCTTATATTTTATAAAAGTTATTGTATGGACCCTCTGTTTTATAAAATGACAAATTAGATTTTGTATTTTTTAAAATAATACTAAATAGTACCTTGAATTGATTTTTTGTCAAAATAAACCTTAATAATAACATGATATAGAGATGTTGTGACAAAACTAGTTACGTATTCTACTGTTCGTACTAGAAATTTTCTTCAAATTGATTGTATTAAAAATAAAATTGTCAAAAATTAAACTCAGTGTCTATTTATACTATTTTAAAAAATACAATTTTTTTTTATTATTTAATAAAATAAACAATCTAACCGATAACTTTTACAAAATTCAACATCTTATTAACCCTATTTAGTTATGATCACTAAGCACATATTTATTTAATAATGTTTATGGACTTATAAGAAAAAAAACACATATTTATTTGATGATCCATCCATTTATACCTTTTGGATTTTATTCCTTTGTAAGAATTAAAATCCCATGCCCCCATTTCTCATGTCTTTACCATGTCCAACCAATGAATATATGACAACTCATTTGATAAGATAATGCACTCAAGGTAACATCAAAAACTTTAGTGGTCTTGCTCATGAACTTGGCATTATTTTTAGTTGTATGGTTTATTTGTTTTTGTCTTTTGTAATAGTGGGGCTAGAATTATAAGAAGAAAGAGCTAACAATGATGATTTTAAAATTGTTTTGTTTTGTTTTTGAAGTGAGAAAAAATCTTCTAATTAATTTTTAAAAAAAAATGTTAAAAGGTACTAGTGGTGCATAGTACTTTCTTATGTGTTAATATCACTATTGGTCTAAGTATTAGATCCCATATAGTTTAATATAATAATTTTTAGAGAGTATCATTAGTCAATCGCCATGCGACGTGTTTAGAAGTGTTAAGCTCTACTGATGTCCAATACCAATACTCTTAATTTAACTATACTTCTTTTCGCACTAAATGAAAAACTTGAGCACCAAAACTCAACAAGCCTTTCTTCAAAAGAACAATAGTCTTAATTCACCATGAATGGTCCCAAAATGAAACAATTGCTCATGAAAGAACCTAATGAAGGCACATAAAAAACAGTAACAAGAAAATGGGCAAGCAAAAAAGAAAGAAAACAAAAGAATAAGATGAAGAAGAAAATTAAAAAAAAAAAAGATTGAAAGGTCTAAATGTAGTGGTGCTCCACTATAACCACTACCCCTATTTAATGGGTGTGTTTGGACATAAGAATAGAAAAGGCACCATATAACAATGGGCATATAACATTAGCAAACACAAAAAAAGAGAAGAGAGACCAAAGACAATGACATAGAATCGTACACAATCATACATGCTCACATAAAGTAGTAGTTTCCCATCTTGTAGCCTCATAAAACCATATATATTTATAAATATGTATATTTAAAATTGTTGGGTAGTGATTGGTTTTAATCATTATTTATAATTACTTTTTATTTGTCGAAATCAGAATTCAAATAGTTCATCACTTTATCGCAGTATGATTGTTTTGAAATTTATGTAGTATACAATACATTATTTAAATGTATATTATCACACTCGAATTATTCAAATATTATTTGTAACTAGTAATTTTGGTTGATTGGTTAAGAAAAAATAAAAAAAATATATCAATATTCAATGACATAAAAAAATTACTAATATACATGTAATTAGTAAATTTTAATTCTATTATTTGTAAAATTCTCAAAAATAATTCTATTACTTGTAAAATTAACTAAAAGGTATAATTTCTAACAATTAAGGTAATAATAAAATATTAGAGATAGTAAATAATTATTTTAAAATTCTATAATAATAATGTAAAAGTAATTTTTTCGCGTAGTATTTAAATATACATATAATCAAGTAATAGGATAGGTACGCCTATACTTGAAACCTACCCTATACTTGCATCGGGTACATATTTTTATACCCTAATCATATCCTAAACCCTAATTTATCGAGTAATACCCTACACATACAAGTAGGGTACCCTTAGGTAAACGAGTTTTCGAATAAAACTACAATCCCTAAAAAAATATCAAAAGTGCCATATAGATAGTGATTAAAAACAATCACACTACTATAGTGGAACCCTATACAAATAATCACATACATATATATATACACACACTAAAAAGCAAAAGGGGCACAAGACATTAGTAAACAAACAATGTTGTGAGTGTGTGTGCTCCACAAACCCCACTACCCAATACCCATTGGATATGGTGACAGAAGCACCATGACCACCATGCATGGAGAGGGAGCATTATGCTCATGTGTTCAATGGATTTTCCCAACTGATAAGACTGAAAATGAAAAGTGCAATAGAGAAAACTATGAAGAAAATTTATTAACCATTCCAAAGAGATGAAATATCAAATAAACAAGGCATAATAAGCACTCAAAGAGTAGTTAGTGGCAACACACACAACAATAACTAACTTATGTTCTTAGCAATACAAAATACAATATTACATAATGAAAATATGAAACTACTTCAGTCTCAGCCTAATAATGTTGTAATGTCTCTCCCTGCTTTTGTAAAAGATCGATTCTTTATTCAACAAACATGGAAGAAGAACCATAAGAAGCCTCGGATACAGTACAGTAGTATTACCGACCGCTAAATATTGGATATTATTATCTTAGTCTTGTCAAGTCCACATGAAGAACCATAACTGCAGCGGTAGAAGAAACGAGCGAGTTTTGATCACGATTACTATGATGACATAATTCAGATACTAATTTCGGAAATTCTTAACTCCATGCTTCTGTACTTCAACCTTGAGAGACTTTAAGTACTGAACAGCTTCGTCTAGGACAGTGACGGTAGTCATGTCATTACCGCCAGGTACAATTCCTCGCAATGCTTTCACCATTTTTTTCATCCTGTGTCGTTTCCTTTCGCTGTTGGAGCTGCTACTGCCACTGTCAGAAGACTTTTGAACAGAAGATGATGATGTTCTATTCTTCTTGTTCCTTGTACCATAATTGGAACAAGATTCAGGGGATGAGCTTCCATAATTCCCGTAAGTTCGTGCAGTGCTTAGCTCTTCCTCGTCGTACTCCTCTTCTTCTTCTTCCTCTTCCAAGCTCAGCAATGCATCGATATCATCTGAGTCTTCCTTCAGAGTAGAAGACAGTTCTCCAACCTCATTATTATTCCTATCAATTCCTCCGAAATAGCCTTGGACACAAGCTGAGCCCATGTTTAAAGCAGGACTACCGAATTTGTTGGCAATAGCAGGGTGGAACATAATTTGACTGCGATGATCAGTCTGATCAAATATAATGAAATTCTTGGGGCAGACCTCAGAGGGTTGAAACTCAACACCATGAAAATGTTTAAGGTGGTTACCACCAGGAGGTAAAGCTGCTGCCCCGAAACCAGATGCAACTGGAACATGCATTTCATTATTGCCCGCTTGATAGTCAAGGGGAGGTGGTTTTTTTTCAGTGTAAAATTGGTGGTTGCGCTGCATCAGGATTCAATTAGTAGATGAACGTTCGGTTTTCAGCTTTTTGAGTAGACAAATTATTAGGATTCAACTGGAAGAAGGTTCTTAAGTTAAACGCGAGATCACAAGACTTATGCAATGAATGAAGAAGTTATTGCCACTCAGGTACAGTAGAGAGCCAAAATACTATAAGTTCTTCTTATGTATAAACAAAACCAGAGGGCAGTCCGTCCCAAATCCCAAAGTCCGACGATTACAAACAGACTACGTCACAGGTTTAAGCAATTGACGGAAATACTCAGCCTGCAATAAACAAGTAGCATGTAACCAACAACACAATGCATATTCTATAACACAAACATGGTTTTGACAAAGCAACAACAGCAGCAGAATATTGTTAGATTTCGAGAATACACAATAGCATTGCTCTGATCAAATTATCAAACGATTAAACGAATTCATAATGTACTCTTGCTTGCACCAAAGACTCCAAATTTTCAAACAGTAAAAGTTTGGTAAATGTAAAATAAATAGCTAGTTCTCCCTAACTCATAAACCAGAGGATTCAATAATAGCTTCTCCTGTTCCCCAATACAAGATAACATGATACTAAAGCCTTAGCAAGTTAAACACACTATAAACAATATTGTCTTTGAAGAAACAATAATGAACATACTAAGCTTGACAAGAAGTACAAAACAAAAGTAAACATAGAAAAATGCTAAAAAGGGAGTAACAATTGTACCTGGCAAACTTGCATCAGTTGGTAATAAGCAATAACCCCCACACTCATTTTAATTTTTCCAACTTCTTTAACTGCTCGATATCTTTTAATGGAAATGGCAATGAACATTCTCACACCTCCAACCAGCTTTTGTAAAATTCAAAGTAAGAAAGAACAAGCAAACAAATCGAATATAATACTTTAACCCCCCCAAAAGCAACCACCTGCAAAACCCAATAAAACATTAGAATCAAAAGCTAAAAATAAGCAAAATCTTATACATATAACATATATATATATATATAAACAATCCAAAAGGGTCTCACCAAAATGAATCAAATTACAGAATAACACGAAAGAACACCACCAAACGAACACATTTGCTGCAATAAGTTGAAAGGGATGACGTCCAAGGCATCTTGATTTCAATTCTTCTTCAATTCAAATATCATCGAAAATTGAATCAAAGCTTTCACTGTATACACAAACAAAAATCACAAATATAACCTAAAAAATAAAGCTCACTCCTTTTTCTTCTTCAAACAAAATAAATTCAAAATTTTCTCAGCAACCAAACAAAATGGTACTTTTTTTTCAATCAAATCAACAAAAACCCACAAAGAAAAACAAAGATCTAAGCTCAAAAACACAACAGAACAAGCTCAAGTTCAAAACCCTAAATTTAAAAAAAAACAACAAAAACATACAGTTATCTAAGAAGATCGAGAGGTATTGACGATGAAGTTTAAGGATTGATGAGTTGTTCAGATGAATTTCCCTAGATTTGCGCTGGCGAACAAGATCTATATCACAGGATATGGTTGTAGAGAGAGAGAGAGAGAGAGAGAGAGAGAGAAAGAGGTTGAAGAGAGAGAAAGAGTATAGAGAGAGTTAAGGGAGTGTTTGGTTAGAGGGGTATTTATGTAATTTGAATGGGTTTGGATTTTTATGGAAATATGTGCCGGGTTTCGAGACAGTGAGGAGTCAAACCCGGAAAATGAGAGCCGTTGGATTAGAGAGAGAAATGAACAATCTCCGTCTATTGCGGATTGAATATGAACCGTTGGATTAAGCACGCGTGCGAGGGAACACGTGGGGGCCCACCAGCTTTGACGAAAACGGAACGGGAAAAACCACTTCTTTACTACCCTCGTGTGTAACCCTCGCTTTCATAATTATTAATTATTCTTTATTATTATTATATTATTATTAATTAATTAATTAATTAAGACATTTGTTTTTTTCTGAAGAAAAAAAAAATAAAATTGGAAATTAAAATTAGTCTAATCTATGTCCACTATTTTTATTTTTTTTAAAAAAAATATTATGTATTGTTGTGATAGGACAATTTTCATGTGTTTTGCATTGATACTTTTTCACTTTGTTTCAAAAGTTTTATATATACATATATATATATTTATATTTATAGAGTATAGGTTAGGGACTCATAATTTTCATTATCATAAATCAATATTTAGGTCTCTTTTAACTAACTTATTTAATTTTGTGGGATTATTTTAATATTTTGCAGTATAAATATTAAATTAAAAGAAAAATATTTAAGGTGTATTGGTAATATTTTCTTAATTAATTTTTTATTTTTAAAAAAGTGAAAATATTTTTTAAATCATGTCCTGAAAAATTGTTTTTACTTTTCAATTTTATTATTAAGAATTAAAATTTTAAAAATTTTGAAAATAAAAAAAAAATCACTTTCTAAAATTTTTTAAATAATTTTTTTCTTAATTAATATTTTGGACTCTAACTCCAACCTCGACCTTAGAACTCGGACCGAGACCCAATTCTGGCTTTGACCTCAAACTCGGACCTGGCCCTTGATCCCGACTTCGGACTCGAACCCAACTTAAATAAAATCATGAATAAAAATAAAAATAAAATTTATAGAACACATTTTTATTTTATGTTTTTGAAATTAAAAAAATAAAAGTGGTTATAGAATACATTTTTGTTTTTCAAAATCAAAATTTTTAAAAAAGAAAGGTGGTGTTTGTAACACTTTTGTTCTTAAATTTTTTAATCACAAAACACAATTTTGTTTTTAAATTTTAAAATTTTGCTTTTGAAAAATAAAAATGTGTTCTATGACAACTTTTATTTTTTAATTTTAAAAATAAAAAATAAAAATGTGTTCTGTAAATTTTAGTTTTATTTTCATTTGTTGATTTTATTTAAGTTGGGGTTAGGGTTCAAGTCTGGGTCGGGATCTGGGTCCGGGTTCCAATGTCTAGTTCGGTACAGAATTAGGTTACACCCGAACTCATTCAACTAAAACTGAAATCTATTTTTTTTTTTTTTTTTTTGAGTTTTGAGCTGGGTGAGTTTGTCGGGTGAATAGTTCTCGCGTGTAAATGTGCACTCCTATTGTAAAGTAACAAAAAAACAAAAAATAAAACATAACAAAATAGAACAATACTATTCCAAAACTCACCAAACATAGGTAGAAAGGAGCATTACAACCTTTCAAAAAGCAATGGTTTTCCAAACTCAACTTTCCATAAGGTTCAAAATGGTAAAAGAGACAATACAATAAACATACCTCTAAAAAAATGGGTGCATATCTTAATTAGAAGAGATACCATTACTTTTTGTACACTAACAATGAAAATAACTCCTGAGATTGTATGAATCAATGCTGAAACTAAAATATGTTATTGATATGGGAGTTTGTACAATAACAGAAGATTCTTATAATAAGTTAAATTATGTGAATGTAATATTTCAGTGCATATTTATAATTAATTTAAAGCTAATTAGAATATCTATCAAATCAAATCCTCCCTCAATTTTAACATGTACTAAACTTTGTTATTTATCAAATTAAACTCTCAAATTTTAACATGTACCAAATCGTGCTTCTTAAATTTTCATCATGTTAGATTTTCGTTAGTAAAATTAAACAAAATTATTTAAATCAACAATCTCAATAGTTTAAAGGGAATTTTTAAGCTACTGAAAGGTTTAAAGAACATGGTTTGATACGTGTTAAAGTTCGAAGGAAAAAAATTCTAATTAACCTTAATTTAATTAAAGAAGAATTTTAAAAATATTTTTTTTATGTTTTATTTACAATTTTACGGCCTAAATTTTCTATTAAAAAAATATACTTGTAAAATTATAAAATTATAAATATACACTTTGCTAAAAAAAAAGTAAGAAAACAAATAAACGACAAATCAACTTCATAACAACTATAAATAAACTATAAAACAACAAAAAAAAAATAACCAAAAAAATAAACTCATGACAACTACTATACAAATTTGATTGGTGTAGATACTTGAGAGTTGGTAATTTCTATGGTCAGCAAGAAGCAGGCCTGATCCTTGGTTAAGGCAGGCTAAGCCTGTGCTTAGGGCCTACTCAAACTCAGGGTCCAAAATTTTTATATAGTACATTTTTTATTGAAAAAATAGTATTTTTGAAGAAAAAAAATGTGAAAAAAAGACTCAATAATATTCATATTTTACTTTAAATAAAACACACCTTCAATAAATTTTTTAGACTCATTATTACTCGCCCTGGCAAGAAAGAGATTCTATCAAATGTGTTTGAGAAAGTTGACACTTTACTTGTGCCATAACTTCTTATATAGACAAAAACAAGGTTAACTTTACTAGTCCTTATTAATTTAATGTATCAAATGTTATCGACTTTGAAGTCTTATTGTTCTTGAAAATCTAATTAGAGTTCTTCAAATACATTCATAGCAATTTCTCATTTTTTGTGGTAATTGGATAGTTGCAAGCAGAACGAACAAACAGAGCGTGCTTTGAAAGAAACAATTTGTTACCTCGCTATATTATTAAGATAAATACTCAAAGTTTATATCCGAAGCGAGTTTTCAAAAAACTACTCGCGTTTAAGCAAAACCCACGTTATAAAAACGAGACTTATCAGAATCGAACATTCAAATTATTGGGGTCATGAAGAATATAAATTTCAAGTTTTATGTTGAAATGCCATAATGGTTCAATTTGAAGGCTGCATTGACTGGTAAAACTATAATCTTTATCTTTTAAACCCTTATATATACACACATACATTGTACTATTGGTACTAATATTAATACATTAAGGACCAATTATATAATTTGGGGTATGAAATTATTTAAGCTTCTCTATTAGTATTGGCTTGGTTGAAGGAATTCTTTCTAGCTGTGGCCAGAACAGTCTTGTCAGCAACTATGAAATATGCAGCTCCAGCCACTGTCATCAGATTGATTAAACTTTTCATTAACAAAAACCCAACATTTTATCTTAATAACTAAAGAAAAGAGTATAGTAAGTAAGTAAGTAACCTGTGGAGATAATAAGAGCTTGAGCTGTGTGGTTCAGATGGGCTTTTGCCCAAGGCAGAAATCTCACACTAGCAAGCTGTGAGTAAACAATATATATATACTATTTTTCAGAAAATTTTGAATAATTTAGTATACCAAAATCAGTATTCTAATAATCTTTTGTACCTGCGTAATAAGTACACCTACAATAAACTGTTTGAATCTTGATTTCGATATCGAAAATTATCTAGAATTTTTTGAAAATTTGGGTGAAGGAGAGGGAGGGACTTACAGTTGGAATGGCAGTGGCAATAGTAGCCACAACAGCTGCCTTAGCTCCTGCTTTGACACCTTCTGTTTTTGTGTGAAAAAGGTAAAATGTTATTGCATTTTTTTATTGGTCCAAGACTATGTTTATTGAGGCTATCAATCATTTTTAATAAGGGTGTCTCTCGATCAGTTTGGTCGGTTTAGGTTATATCATTATTTAACTTATAAAAATCTAAGCGCAACTCGTCTAATTAAGAAAAAAATTTCAATCTATCTAATAAATTGGTCGGTTTAGTCGGGTTAACACATCCAAACCGAGCACTAATATTTTTTTTTTTTAAATTCAATTGTTATATTTTAATTAATTGTGATTTTAAGATAAATATATAGATTGAATTCAAAGTTCAAATCAATCACCATCAAAAAAATATAGTAGTTTGAAATTTCTATTTTTTTATAAATATGTATATAAATTATATTATATATAATAAAAATATATATATAAACTTTCTTAATCGGGTTGGTCGAGTTAGCTCGGATTAATTAGGTAAGTTGGTATTATTTTTAACACACTCAATATAAAGATTAGTCAAGTTATATTTTTGTCGGATTTTTCAGTTTATATTTTTCGTCGAGTTATCTCGATTTGTTTTGAACGAATTGTTCGGATTAGACAGTTTATAAAAATTTATGCACAACCCTAATTTTTAATCCAGTTGCTATTTGTGATTATATGCACAATTATACATACAAAACCTAAAACAAAAAAACTTTTATAGGGATTTTCTCATCTTTGGTTCATCAAACAAAACAACCAAAATCTTAAGAGCATTTTGCATTGAAAGATTAAAAGCAACAGAAAGAAGAACATACCATCAGAACATCGTTTAGCCATGGCCAATCTTTGGTCCTGTGAAGATTGAGCTACATTCTTTGCCATTAATTTGTATTATAAAAGATATAACTAGTGAAGTTGTTGAATTTAATTGAGATATTTATAAGCATATTTGAATGAAAATAAAAATGAGAAATAGTTGGTGAATCAGAGACATATGTTGAGGTTGTTTTGATGAGAGTTTGATGGTTTTGCTTTGAATTCTAAGGTCTGTGGTAGGCACTTGTTTTCATCAAGACACATGTTAATCATAATCAGTTGCCATTTGTTTTTCTTTTTTCAGATTTTATTCCTTAATTGCCCTTGGTTTCACAAGACTTGTCTTAGTTTTGTTGAGGGCCTCAAGGTAATTTTGATATATGAGCAACTTATCTTGAGATAACTTATTCTTTTTTGATTGTAAAAGATTTTTTTTTTCTCAAATTTTGATTATGTAGATGTGAAGCTCAATCCACTGGTTTTAAGACAAAAGTGGCCAAAACAATCATGGGTCTTGCATATGTGGAATGTAATCTTTTCTCCAATGTAACTAAGACAAATGTTTGTACAAGTATTAAAAAAGTGGTTTTATATTTAATGCAATGAAATTAATATTATTGAAAAAATTCTAAATTGCACCCAAGGATGTATCGGTGTATTTCTATGTTTTGGTATCTGAAATAATTTTTTAGTTAATTTTTTTTTTTCATAGTCATATACGTTATAGTTATTTTAGATATCCTATAAAATTTTAAAAAATTCGAAAAAATTTAACACGTCTAAAACGTGGTTCAAATATTGTGTTACACACGTGACTATTTTATTTTATACGTGTGTGATATAGACTGTTTAAACACTACTTTTTATATTGTAAATTATTCTGAATTTCTCAAAATTTTGTAACATATCTTAAATAACTATAACATACGAATAAAAAAAAAAAGTTGGACATAAAAATTATTTTGAATGCCAAAACAGATAAAAAGTGCATTAGTGCACTCTTTTTAAAAAGGTGCATTGTAGAAGCACCCAATATTATTTTGGCCTAATATGAGATTGAGTTATTCTAAAATGGACCCTTCTAAAGTGGGTGCATTGATCACCTTATATCTGTTTTAACATTCAGGATAATTTTTTAGTTTAAGTTTTTTCATAGTTATAGTTATTTAAGACAACTTTTAAAGTTTAGACTAATTTACAACATAGAAATAAATGTTCAAAGAGTCTATTCCACAAAAGTATAAAATAAAAAAATCACGCATACAGTAGACTGCTTGAACTCTATTTTTTGCGTGTTAAATTTTCTAGAATTCTTCAAACTTTTGCAGGATGTACATACACGACCATAAAAAAAAATTAGATTAAATTTTTTTCTCGAATATCGAAATAGATAAAGATACATGGTATACCTCTTTTTAAAAGATGCATTGTAGAATATTCCTATGAGATTTATTATGGAGTGATTTTCACTAACATATTGTGTAACATGTGTGTATTGGAGTTCTTTGCCTATCTCCTTTAACATTTGGCTATTTTCCAATTAAACGTAAAAAAGAATTTTTACACAAAATACTAAAATCACATTTATTTGCATTTCTAATAAAAAATATAGATTTCTTTTTTATATTTTTACATATTTTTTTAGTTAATTTTTTTATGGGAAACAATGTTATTTTTATGCTGCAACATAATATAGCTCAATAATGTGAAAATAACTGTATGTATTTTTGTAAAAAAAAAATTAAATTCATAAAAATGCTAAAAAAACTTTAAATCTGTACTTTTGTAAACTTTTTGCAATATTATGAACAAAATCCCAAGTTAAAAAAAAGAGCTTCACAAAAAGTAAAAAGTACATATAATATATAAAAGCATTACTATTAGGCATCAGCGATGTTCGTATCTCGCAATTAGTTAGCAATATATTCTAAAAGCTATTTTTTTAAGTTATGTGTAACTTGATACTTTTTTTTGACTTTGGGGAAAGGGGAATCCGAACTTAGGACCTCCTCTTTGTGAGGAAAGTGTGGAACCATTAAGCTATGCCTATGACCTATGGGACTCGATACTTAATTATAGCAGTATGACACTGAAAAAAGTAATAGACACTAACAGTTAGTATCTTTTAACAATTCTCTATATATATAAAAAAAAACAATTCCTTCTTCTGCCAAAGAAAGAAAGGTATTGATTATTTTTTATTTATTATTTTTTTCTCTTTGCAACATACTCATTATCTAATGTTGTTCAAAACCAAAACAAACTATAAGGAATTGGAAGGTGCTTCAGACAAACTAGTAATCAAAAGAGTTTTATCTTGGAAAGCTGATATGACCTCAAAAATCAAGTATTTCAAAGTGAAAGGTATTGATTAGTTAAATAACAATAATAATAATAATAAGAGTAATTTGCAGCATAAATATCTAAGTTTAACTTCTGGTTACAGAGAAATAACAGCAAGAACAAATAGAGAAACAAAAGAAATAGTGGCTGACATGGTATTGCTGTAAAAAGAGGATTACAGTTAAATGGTTCTCTGAGATTCAAAACTCGATTCATGCCTAACATCACTCTCCCCCTAATCTTCTACCTTACTAATCTTAGGGTCTAACAGTCCTCAACCCGAAACAGCAGGAGACAAACATATTGCAAAAAAAGAAACATGTAAAAGAACCAAACCAAATCACCTATGAAGAAACATTATTATTTTAAAATATCAAAATAGCATCATAAACATGTAATAGAAATTAGCATGCAAAATTTGAAATTAGAAATCAGAGGAAACTCAATGACAAGCTTAAATGTATGTGTTCAGTTTACTATGTAAGCCACCTAAGAATTCTATGATTGATATCCTCTTATGTTTAGATCTCATTTTATCCTCAAAAGTTGTAAAAGCACTCACCTTCTCATGTTCTGCTTCAATTTCCTCGTAGGTGGAAGCCTGCTTCTTCACAATATCGACTTTTGTTCGATCAGTTGTCTGCATAATGACACAGAAAACATTAACAATGGTGAGTTTGAAAGAAGTGGGCAAGGGAGTGGTAGGAAAAAGAACGAAAAGCTATGCTATAACGGCTCACCTAATCTCTTCCAGTTTGCAAGGGAGAGGGCCGAAACAGACTTATTATGCCAAGGAATGTAGAACAAGGATCAATAATTTTCAGATTTGTAGGCACACATTGTTACTTAAGTTACCTAGCATTAGTAAATGCTCTTCCTCTCTCTCACTCATTCGTTTCATTTCCGATCCTAGACATTTTGCTATCAATCGAATCTCCTCAGATTGTGGATGGGATTTGTCCCCAGATGAAAATCCATGAAGACATGAAGAGACTCCAACATCCACCCAACTAAATCCTACTTCTTTCTTCACTCCTTTGTTCTTCATTATTCTCCTTATCATTGAAACCTTTTCCCACTCCTCTTTCTCAGCATACAAATTGGATATCATCACATAAGGACCGGATTCCATTGGCTCCAATGCCAACAAATCCTCAGCTATCTCCTCAGCCATCTCTACATTCCCGTAAATTTGACAAGCTCCAAATAAGCTTTGCAATGAAGACAAACTCGGTTGTCCTGGAATCATTCTGACCATTTCCCTTGCCTCCTCTAGTTTTCCTGCCCTTCCGAGCACATCCACCATGCAAGAATAATGCGCAGGAGATGGTTCGATATGATACCTATTTTCCATAGAATCGAATATTAGACGGCCCATCTCAACCATTCCCTTTCTACTGCACGCCGTGAGAACAGAAAGAAAAGTAACTGAGTCGGGCCTTTCCCCTTCTTTCTCCATTTCATTGAACAACTTTATCATTGATTCATAGTCTCCATGGCCAGCATAGGCAGAGATTATTGCTGTCCAAGCAAATTGACTTCTAGTAGGTGTATCATCGAAAACTCTTTGAGACTCATGGATGCTACCGCGTTTTGCATACATGTCAAGAAGAGCAGCTGAGATAATTGGATCGGTGTTTAATCCAAGTTTTATCAAGTATGAATGGCATCTTTGCCCATATTTTAGAGATATATCCTCTGCATCAGCAATGGCACTCAAGGCACTACCAAAGGTATAATTGTTTGGCTTGGACTTCGTAACTGCAACTAAAAACATCTGCAAAGCTTTTTGGTATAACCCATTTTGAGCACAACCCGAAATCAGTGAATTCCATGATGTGATATCTTTGCGGTTGAGCTCTTCAAAGAATTTCAAACAATCTCCCATGGACTCAAACTTTGCATACATGGTAATGAGGCTATTGCAAACATTTTGCTCTGATAAAAATCCAGTCTTGATGCAAAATCCATGGATTGTTCTTCCCTCTTTCGCCAACTTTCTAACCGATATGGCATAGATTAGTCCAACAAATGTAACATCATTCGGATATACACCGTCTAGTCTCATATCATTGAAGAGAGACAAGGCATCATCTTCATTCAACGAAATCATCGATGTCCAAGACACTACATTTCGTTTGTTTATAGCTTGAAAAACTAGTTTTGCATCTTCAATAACATCACACTTAGAATACGTTGAGATCAAGACATTGCAAACCGAAACATCAGTTCCATATCCTAATTTCATTGTCAAGCCATGTATCAGTTTCCCAAGCACTAAATTTCTTTCATGACCGCAAGCCGAAACTGCACTCGTTAATGAGATATGATCAAGCTCCATCCTTCCTCTCACCATTTCAGTGAATAACAAAATCGCTTCTAAGCCATGATCTCCTTCTTGAGTATACCCAGATATCATTGCATTCCAAGTAACCAAATCCTTGTTCGGCATTTCATCAAACAATCTCCGAGCTTCCAATAGACGATCCCATCTAGAATACATGGATATAAGTGCATTTCCAACAAAAACTTCACAATCCAAACCAAATTTGGTAATAAGACAATGCAACTGAATTCCAAAAAGAAAATCTTCATGATCCGAACAATATGCTAGAATCGTAGTATATGTCACGGGATCAAACCTGACCCCATTCAAGTTCATTTGAAGAGCAAAGTTCAAAACATCCTCACTCTTCTGAAACCCTGTAAGTATAGTGTTCCAAGAAACCACATCAGGATAACACAAACTCTCGAAAACACATAAAGCACTTTCCAACCGCCCATTTTTAGAGTACACATTCATCAAAGAATTAGCAACCACAGTATACGAAACAAACCCTGAAGAAATAGCATACCCATGGACTTGGCAGCCGATTTTCAGCTCACTTCGACAGGCCTTAAGGGCAAGAGCCACCATAACTTCGTCAACATTTCCAGAGAAACCCATTCGAAGCGTGTCCTTAAAGATTTGAAGACTTTGATACGGAAGATTCTTGTGCAAATAGCAGAGCATTGAGCGGGTAATGGATGCATTATCGGCTTCACTACTTTGATCAAACAAGTGATGCTCATTTCTAAAAGAATGAATCTTTATAACTCTAATAGAACGTTGATATAGCAATCTACTGATTATGGTGAAATTCAGTTGGCGGGTAATCATCAGAATCTTAAGAAAAGGTAGTTATTTTGATCTGGTCGAATAAAATGTAGTGCAAAAAAACTGAGAGACAAATGCATTTTTCACTTGCATCAAATTTTGCCTTTGATAGAAACTCAAAGTTTTCATGGCAAATAATCTCAATCCCAACTGCAAAGCCATTATGATTTTAGCTTATCTTATGAACCTCAGAATTGTCCTACATAAGAACAAGAAAGCATATAAATTAGCCAAAGTTATTCTTAAGAATTACTTCGATCTGAGTTCATGCCAATCTACTCTAGTCTCAACAACACATCTCACAAGAACACTCATCACAATCTCTCTGTATAGTTTCTCTCTTACAAAAACAAATTACAAAATGAATCTAAATGCTACTCATATACTTGTCCAACCAAGTACTAAAGAGACTTAACTATCCTAAACAGTAACTAATGACCAAAACAAACATAAGCTTAACTAAACTCTAAGATGGTGTTTGGTTAGAAGTAATGGAAACATAGAATAGGATTGAGAATAGAAATTGGAATTGGAATGAAAAATGTTTACAAAAATTTATCAATACATTGGAATAGGGAAAATAGTAATTACACTGCAATTCTTCAAAATACAACCAAACTAAGAAAATTTGATTCATTTCCATTCTATTTCATTTCATTACCTCCAACCAAACACCACCTAACTATGTAGTATTGTGTCTATAAGTATGAGCATCATCAAAAAGCTTGTCATTTTGCAGAAACATAATAAAGTTTAGTTGAGAAATTTTATCAAACACATAATGAACATAAACCATAAAAATTTCAAAATATACAAATGAAAATACAAATCACTATCTAATCAATATCCATATCAAATACAAACTCATCATCACCAAAACCAATATCCAAAAATTTCTCACCTTCTAGACCCCGAGACCCACCCTAGCACTTCGTCGCCGTCGCCGTCGCCGTCGGGCAATTGTAAAAGAAGATGATGAAGAAAATCGTAAGAAGGAGAAAGAGAGGGATTTTTTTTAATAAATAAATAAAGAATAAATTGGATTTTTACCCCTCAAGTCTATCATATTTGTAGAATTTTACACTATTTTCCCGAACTATACAAATTATTACAAATATCTCCTTCCAGTTCCAATTACATTCTTCTAATTTTTTATAGAGTTTTTTGTAGTTAAATTTTCTCAATTATCATCTCACTTGCACTTAACTATACAAACTCAAATTTTGATAGTAAAACCCTCGAAACTACCCCTGAAATTTATTAGGCTATAAGAAAAAAAACTTATATTTTTGGGCTTTTATTTAAAAAATATAATATTTTTCAAAATGAGTAAAAAAAAAGTGTAATTTTAAAAGGAGACGAACTTTTTTAGGCCCTTCAGCTAGGTGGGCCCTAGGCACAGGCTTAGCCCCCATATGCCCAAGGCTGACCCTGAAACTACTCAACTTTTAGTAAATTTAAGGTATCATCTATTTTTTACAATTAACTGTCAACATGGATTACTTATGTATACATTTTTCTACATGTGACACGTTTATATAAGTACACCTAATATAATTATTTCAAAATTTATAGTATTTTTTATTTTTATAATTTTATTTAATTTTAAAATAAATCTTAAATAATAATATTAGGTGTACGAATATAAACGTGTCACATGTACAAGAGTGTACACATAAACAGTCCATAGTGGTAGTTAACTGGATGATAACTTAAATTTGCTACCAGTTCAGTAGTTTGAAAGGTTTTACCATTTTGAATTTAGAGGGTTAGGACTTAAGTGCACGTGAAAAGATAGTTGAGAGAGTTTAGCCGCCAAAAACTTTTTTATACAAGTACAATTGTATTACAATGACTTATTTAATAACTTAAATTTATTTAAAATCTAATTTATTAGCATTAAACACATAAATAATAGCTCTAAGAATGCACATACATACCTCATAATTTATCATTAGGCCGCTAATTATGTGTTTATTTCTTGTCTTGACTTTTAAATTGAACTGAATTAATAATATATTAGTGTTATAGCAACAAATTATTTAAATAAATGACTAATATACAATTGCAGGAGTATGTTATAGTTCAGGGGAATAACCTCCACTAAACAAAATATTACACTTTAAAAAAATAAATATATATTTTTTTTATTTGAAAATTATAAACTATAATTGTAAAAAAGCTCCCCACAAAATAAAATAAATTTAGTAAGAGTGATTATAATATAGGTACATATTTTTTTTATAATAAATAATTAGCCCCACAAAATAAAAATTCTGAGTGCATCACTCCACGTTATGCAGGTTGACATGTTTGATTGGTTAATCCTAACCCAACTCATTATGTTCTCGTGTCAATGTATCGTGTTCGCCTGTAGACTATAAATATGTTACAGTACATGTTGATCGATATGATTAGTATGACTATTTAATTTTTATAAAAATAATTTATTACGAATTATTAGTATGATTAATAAAATTCTCAATATCAAATATAAATTATATATTTATCTTCTTGTAAGTAACTTTTTTTTTAATTTATATATTTTTTATGAAATATTAATTTAACTATAAATTAATAATTTTAAGAATATATTAGATATAAATATATCAGTCAGTGTTGATTTCGTGTCACATTCGTTAACCCTAATCCAATCAAAATAAATAATCGTGTCATTTGGGTTAGAACCAACTTCAACCCGCATTTATTTTTCAAGACCCGCAATAATTTATTTCGAGCTCGTGTCGTGTTGTTGTGTCGTGATGACTTGAAATGCAACCCTTATTATATATGTGTGTGAAATAAATTAATTGAATATTATTTTTTACTTTGAAATTATTCAAAATATATCAAAAAAAATTTTTTAAAAAAATATTTTAAATAATTATAACGTTTGTTTCATGACATGAAATATAAAATTGAAAAAAAAATTCTTAAATGTCGAGATGCATCAATGCACCATTTTTTAGTAGGCATTGCAGAAGCATCCCATATTCATTCTAATATTGATAATACTAATTAGTACTTCAAAGTAAAAGTATAAATTTGAGAAATCAAACATTCTTTATTCACAAATTTTTATGTCTTAAATTAAAAAACTCACAAAAATACATAAGAAAGAAAATACTCTTCAAGCAAACTTATTACAATTTAACCACACTAATCACTTATAAGATAGGCTGCAAAACCCAATAAAAATAAGATCATTATCAAATCATTATCATTTGTTTAATACATTAAGTACTTCTCCAAGAACCATTCCTCTTGGATTATTTGTAACTCAATTTCGATACTCAAATTTGCAACTACCATAACCTGAAAAATCCACACCAAGAGTAAAATAAATTAATAAAATTAGTACATTATTTTATGAAAGGCCAAAAAAAAGTAATTGATAGTGAAACCCCATTATGTTAAAATATTATACATGTTAACCCCTTGAAATTTGAGATGTTAATTAAGTTTCACCGTTAAATGCTAACTAGATTACCACCATGCACTGTGTGTATACGTGACATGTTTTTCATTAATTTTGAAGTTTTAGTACCACATTTATACAAGTATACACGGTGTTAATCTCAATTAGCATTTACTAGTGGAATATTCAGCTGACAACTCAAATTTACTAATAAAAGTAAGTTAAGAGGGTAAATGTATAAAAATTAAAACATAAGAAAATTATTCTTTCAGTTACTTAAAAAAGAATGAATGAGTTAATAATTTTCTTACTCGGGTCGGTCATGACAATTACACCGGTACCCATAAAATCGCAACCCGAATCATGCTTGCCATTGGCTTGATAGAAAAGGTTCATAGCAGCCGAGGCATGGCTAATTAGGTTAGTTGGATCATAACAAGCACCACCACTTTTAATTAGGCTGCAATCAACATGGCTGCATGCATAGTCAATGTTGGTTTGTAACATCTGATTATTGCTCACTGGATTAGCCACACACCACTTTCCCTATAGCCAAACAATACCACTCAATTAATTAATTAATTAATTATTAAGAAAAATGTTACACTAATAACTAATTATAATTACCACTGATGATAAGTCCACTGATATTTCTCCACCTACAAAATAAAATTTGGGTATAAATAAAACAAAGTTTCTTGGCTCTTAAGAAAAAGAAAAAACTTAAAGGACCCTAATTTTATAAGATTCTTAAATTAACTAAAGATTTTAATTAATATGGAAAGTACTTACCAGTTAAAATGCAGCTGCCAATGCCTGTAAATTTGGTAAATAAGAAAAAAAAATGTTAAGATTATGTATAACAATGGGATGTATATCAAGAATAGACCAAGTTAATCCTGAGATTTTGTGGATCTTAAGAAAAGAAAATAATATTAGGCTTTTATTAAAGAAATATATAGTATTTTCAAAAATATTAAAACAAAAATTAGAGCTTCTAGACTGAGACTCTGAGTGGGCTCTAAGTGTAGACCTAGCCCACTTTAGTTCAAAACCAGCTAAAACTAAAGAGAAAATTAGGCTGTATACCTCTTTTAGCTTGCAGTATTTAAATTTTACCCTCTCTTTCTATGTCTTTCATTTCTACCTTTTTTTTCAGCCACTATACCAATTTTGCCCTTATCTCCCTTCCTCCCCAACTTGCCCAAACTCCCACTGAAACCTAAGCATCTCAAAATCCTCTCAGATTTTTGCTATTGCTATTGCTTTCCGATTTTTTCAGTTGCTATGGAGGAATTCGTAACTTATAGTAAGGGTATATTTGGTAGTTAATTATAAAATAAGGTATATTTCAATTAAATTTATTTTAAAGTTATTTTTAGTGAATGTGTAATAAAAAGAGGTAATTATCAATTTATCCCAAAACTAAAAGTAGAGTGGCAAAAATAGTAATTTTAAAGGAAAGAAAGATATTATTTTTTTAAGAAAAATTAAAAATATATAAATAATAAAACTCGATGTAAAAATGTTTTTTTAACAAAAATTTGGGGTGGTAGATGGGCCATAGGCGTAGGTCTAACTCGTCTTAACTCAGTGCGGAACCAAGAATGGAGTGGCCAAATTGAAAAAGAAAAAAGTTGGGTGGCCAAAATCATAGTTTTAAAAGAAAGAAAATCATTGTTTTTTTTAAATACAGATTTTAAAAGTATATTAATAAAAAAATGGAAAAAAAAATGTTTTTTTTTTCAAAAAAAAAAAAAAAAAAAAAAATTGGAGTGCCTTCCTTCATGTTACTATAGCTTAATTTAGGAGATTAGAGAGAATTATATAGTAATAACTTGAGTTAATTATAATTACTTGGATTGTTTAGAGAGACAAGACCAGTTTTGTCAAAGTCACAATTCCAAGGGTGCCTTCCTTTTCTTTGGTAATAAAGATTCATAGCAAATGAAGCATGAAGCATGAGTGAATTTGTGTTGAAGCAAGGATGATCTTGCTCGATGGCGTCGCAATCGTGTTCGTCGAGATGATCACAAGCGTAAAATTGGTTATTTTTAAGTGTTAATTCTGGCGTTGAAGGCTTTGCAATACACCATGTCTAAAAAGAAAAGTTCATAACATAATTAATTAAGATAATGAACATAGTAATAAAGCTAAATAATTTGAACTATTTTTGTTACCTGCAAAGTCTCTACTCCAAAACTTTTACCTACAAAATAAGAAAGATTATTAGAAGAATAGTAACTAGTTACTAGAAAGATGTTACTTACAATAAAATTATAAAGTACCTAAGTTTAAAGATAACACCAAAAGGAATTTAATAGACATAATAATAATGTTCTTATGAGCCATTATTGATTTTGCACTATGAGAAAATAATGGAAGAGAAGTATATAAGGATTTATAGATGAAACTAAGATTTGGGTTTTGAGAATGGGAAAGATTTGAGCAAAGCAATGGTATTTAAAGGCCTATAATTAAAATGGCTCTTGATTTGGGAATGTGGAGAACTAGCTGGAAAGAAAGAGTTTTATTTTTATTGAATTAAATATTTTTAGCATAAGATCAAAGAATTAATTAATTAATTAATTAATTAATTATTCTCTCTTAGTCTCATGTGCATAGAGAAAAAAAATGATATGTAACTTTCATGGATGGAATATTGAGATACTTTTTGACATGGTTTATGATAAATTAATAATCCAACATTATAATAAAGTTGAATACTAAACTTATATTACATTAGGGTAAATATAACTTTAATAGAGATGATGAAATTTTGAGAATTACTTAGGTACTATTCAAAAATTAGGTATGTACTATTGTAGTGTTGAATTTAGCATATTTTACAACATTGTATTTGTACTATTAATATATTTTTTTTATTTGTGTTTATGATAAAATATGTGACACACTCACAAATCATATTTTACAATATTGCATTTTTAACTATTACTTCTATATATATGATAATTATATTGTAGGACATTTAGTTTGTATCTTGGGTAGATTTTTTACCAATAAAATTAAAATCAAATAAAAATTACATGGTATGATAATATGTACACATAGGATTATTTTTTTCTGGCTAAAAAAAAAGTGGTTGCTTTATAAAAAAAAATAATAGGTTTGTTTATTATTATTATTATTATTTTGCTATTGAAAAAAAATGAATAAGTATGTTTTAGAAAAAATACATATATAATTTTAAAAATAATATATAAGTTAGAATGTGTTATAAAAATTATATTATATTCATAAAAATGTGTTAGCGAGTGAAATTTATGGTATTTAGCTAAACTAAAATTTGTGTACAAATAAGAAAAAGTTTATTAACCCGTATAGATGGTAGCATTAAAGAGAGCATTAAATTAAAAATACATTTAATCTTGTATAGAAAAAGAAGTTGTGTAAGATAAAATTATTCTTAAAAATTATAAAAGAGTTGTAAGTTTTTATGTTGAAGGAGAATCCTCTTGTGGATGTAATTGGCTCAGTTTGATTAATAGATATTATCTTTCTTGATAAAAAAAAAATAATAAAGTAAATCAATTTAAAACAATTATGGTAGAACTATGTATGTAAACAAATTGATGGCAAAAATACTTAAGTAATCAATTTCGTTATAGTTAACTATTAGTATAAAAAAAAATAGGCATATACCATTTTTTAACATTTTTTTTTATTTTTAAGGTTTGGATTGCGCTTTAAGTTGCTATGTGAATTTTCGTAAAAATGCAAAAAAAAAAAAAAAAAAAAATACTTTGAAATGTAAAAATAAAAAAACTTTTAAAAAAATTGATAGTAAAATTCGTAAGTAAAATTATTTTTTGAACATAAATACCTATATAAAAATAATTTAGATTAACTCTTTTTTAAAAAAATAATAATTTTTTAATTATTAATATTATTTATTTTTTAAATAAAATATATAATTAAATATTATTGTAATATGTATAAAGTTGTAATTATGTATAAGTAGTCTTATTATAAGAGTATACATAATTGTCAAAAAAACTTACTTACTGGTAGGGAACTTATGTTAATTAAGTTTTACTATAGTCTTACTCTATATGTATAAATATGTATATATTTAGAGTTTTTTGTGGTAAAATCTTTTTAACTGTCGTTTTACTTGCATATAACCTTCTAAGCACAAATTTTGACGGTAAAATCTTCTAAACTACTGAACTAAGAGAAAATTTAAAGTGTCATTTGGCTAACTGTCACTATGGGCTGCTTATGTGTACACTCTTGTACACATGATACGTTTATATTGGTACACCTAATATTATTATTTAAAAATTATTTTCAAAATTTATTTTAAAATTATAAAAATAAAAATAAAATATTTTTAAAAAATAAAAATATTATAAATTTTGTAATAGTTTTTTATATTTTAAAATAATAATATTATTTGTACCAATATAAATTTGATACATGTACAAAAGTGTACACATAAGTAGACTATATTGGTAATGAATTGTAAAAAATGGATGACACCTTAAATTTGCAAGTAGCTCAATAGTTTGAAGAGCTTTACCGTCAAAATTTAATCTTAGAAGATTAAGTGTAAGTGGAGTGATGATAATTGAAAGAATTTTTTCGAAAAAACTCATATATTTATATTTATATTTTCTTTCCCACTAGTGATCACTTTTTTTTTTCTTCAAGTGATCCCACATGGATAGTGAAAATTGTTAGCTAGTGATCAAACTCTTGTTTTATAATAATCAAATTTGATTTAGATCATAATATATCAAAAATTTATATAATTAAGTAACAAAAGCAAACAAATAAATTAAGTTTCCCTATATAACTAAGTAAGGTATTAACAAAAAAGTTAGTATGTATAATACTATGTTATATCAAAAAATATTATTCCTTCTCAAGTTTTTTTGTAATGACCAAATCTATTTAATTTCCTTGCAATTGAATTCACCATTCTTATAAAAATTATTATAATTATTTATTAATCATATTCAGTTTACAATACTATTATTTTTGTAGTGATGAGAGAGTAAATAATTCCTAGTAGACTAGTTGTGCTTTTTCTTCTTTTCAAGTGATCTCCATTAATAGAACTTTTATTATGAGAATTAAATGATTAATAATAAAATTATTCAACAAAAAAAATAGATAAATTTTGATGAAAATACATAGACACAAATCAATTATTATTATTATTATTATTATTATTATTATTATTATTATTATTATTATTACTAGGGAATGGATCCGCGCTTCGCGCGGTTTTAATAAATTTTTTTGAAATTATATATTTTAAAATTTATTTCTTAATTATCAATAAAATTAAATCTAATACTTTTCAATTTTTTTTAATTATTTACTTATATACATACACTAATTAATGTATATAGAAACTAATTATTAAATAACAAAATTATAAATAATTAAGAAAAACTATCAAGTGTATAAAAAAAATGTAAAAATAATTTTTTCGATATCTATTAAATTTAATCACTTAATTGAGCAAGATTTAAGTATTCAATCACTTATATAAAATAAAAGAAAAATACTACTAATTTTTGGACAAATTGAACTGATCAATAAAGAAATGATTTATACTACTTATAATCCTAACATAATTTGTAAATATGTAAGATTTTTACTTAAACAAATTACTAAGATGATATATTAATATTCGATGTATACAAAATTATATAAAAAAACCACAAACTCACTAAGAGTTTAATAAAATAAATAAATACCACAAAATAAAAAGTAGGATGCCACCTTATTAATTAATTTGTACTTTCTAAAAAATCAAAAATCAAATTGCTTGTATGTTTAGAATTTTATTTGTTTTTCTTTTTTAGAATTAGGAAAGAAAAATATTGTGCTTACATGTAATAAAAATATATAGTAGAAAGATCAAGAGTTTGAGAATGATGGACAATGATGAATAGAGATGATAGTAACTCTCTTTATATTTGTTTGGTATTAACTTATAGATAGGTATAAAATTGAAATATAAAATTATTATGTTACTAATTATAAAATGTATCTTTATTTTCTTTAAAGGATATATGTAAATTGATTGATTTTTTTTTTTTTTTTGATTGTATCTCTCATCTTCTCACTTTTATTAAATTATATTTATTTAGTTAATAATATTTTTAAAAATATATATGATATGAGATTTATGCACTTTTAATTCTTATATTTCTTTTTTTAAAAAAAAATACCTTTGTGGAAATATTTATATATATTCAGTTATATTTATATATATTATATATATAATATGTCTAATGTTGTTTTAATTGTTATATGAAAAAATATTGGAATATAATAACATCAGGATCTTTGTTTTTTTTCTGTTCTCTTTTATATTTATGTTTCAATTAAGCTGAATATTAATTATTACAAAAAAGTAATAATATTTGTCATTAATATATATTTTTTTACTTCCAATAAATATTTTCTTTGAATCATATGAGATTGGGAATTTGTTAGTGGAATTCAAAAGTCAAGTAAGATTAAAGAAATATTGTAAGAAAAAAAAAAACATAGATAAGTATAAAAGGTTATGGATTTAAATGGCATTGATATAAGAGAAAAATGATTCAAATGAGTAATTACCAAATTATGAATTTTGTTGGAGATGATGTTACTTAATTTTGAATAAGTATATTTGAAGTTTTTTTTTAGTGAAAGAATTATTGCATGAAAATGATTCATAGTCATTTATGTATATCGTATTAGTATAGAGAATAAAAATACCAAAAAGTAGCGCAAATATTTGAAATATATATATGATTTGTCTTTTGAAATCTACTCCCATATTAAAATTGGCAAAATATAACTCATTATTATGGTACTGATATAAGAGGTAAAATGATTCAAATGAGTTACAAAATTATAAAATTTGTTGAAGATGATGTTTCTTAATGTATAATAATTACATTTGAAGTTTTTTTGAGTGATAGATAATTAATGCATGAAATTCTCAACATAAATAATTCAGACTCATTTGTGTATATAATATTAGTATCAAAAATAAAAATACCAAAATTTAGTAAAGTATTTATAAAAAAATATATATGATATGTTTTTTGAAATTTTATTCCACTCTAAAATTAGAAAATTATTAATTATTATCTTCATCACATTAACTAAATTCGTTTTTTTTTTTTTTGCATCCATCTAAGAAAATATTAAATTATAAGTCGTTGAAAGTAATAATTTATAATAAACACATTAAAAAATAAAAATTATTGACTATCTTACACATATGAACAATATTATTAAAATACTATTATTTAGAAACTAATTAAAAGGAGTGGGAACAAAAAAAAAAAATGACAAATGACACAAATAAACATCAAAATGGTTTTACAATAACAAAATGAAACAAAGAGAAAAGCTAGAAAATTAATTGGCAATAAAATGTTAAGACTTACAAATATGTATAAGAATGAGGGAGAGAGAGGAAGAGTGAGAAATAATGTAAATTAAAATTAAGGAAATTTGAAAGACAATAAATTCTATAGTGACAAATGACAATGTTTTAATATATAGCAAAGTATGAATTAATATTATTTGTCAATAATTTTTTATTTATTAGTTAACTATTACCATTGTTAACTTGGTATAAAACATTAGTTCATTATTATAAATTATTATTATCATGTTATTATTTTTTTAATGAATTAGTAAAATATTATTATTTTTAATTTATTATTATAAAAAATTGAAGATAATAAATAAAAAGTAATAATTAAAAATTAAAAATTGAAGATAATAAAAAAAGGAAGACAATACTATAAAAATTAAAAATTAGAAATAAATAAATAGTTGTAGAAGATTTAGGATGCCATTGCCATATCATACATATCCATATACAAGTATACAATGTTTATATTTTTATACATATTTATATATCTAAATCAAAATGTGTAATTACTTATTATTAATCAGTCATAATTTTCTTTCTTAGATAAAGTTTATCATAATAATTGATAAAACATAAATATTTCATTCTTAATAAATGAAACAGTGGGAATGAGAAAGGGTTAGTCATTTAACGTTGAAAATTTATATTAAAACGTAGGCTAATAATAATGAAATAATGTTAAACTTTATTTTCATATAAACCCATTATAAATTAAGTAAATTATGTAGGCTAATAATAAGGAATTAAATTAAAACGGACACTTAGTAAAAATTTATTAAAAAAATAATTAAATAATAAGAAAAATTGAGATGTCAAGAAATAAGAAAAAAAAATTCATAAAGTTCGCCATGTCACTTTTATTTGTCTTTTTTTTATATAATTATATAATATAATATATAATGAATATAGAAATTTAAATAATGTATGCAGATTTTTATTACAATCTATCTATATATATCTGTAAAGAAAATTTTTAAAAAAAGTAATGTGGCATTATATATTAATTATATTGATAAATTGCTTAAATTTTATGACTTTTTTATTTTTAAAGATTGAAAATCTTCCTCATAAACTAAATAGAATTTGTAATACTACTTCCAATTGTTATCTAAATTAAAGATATTATGGTTTTATGTCTTATTATGAGATGAGATTCGGATAGTTTATATATATATATATATATAAACAACAAAAAATCAAAATAGAAGATGAAAATGAAAAATTTAAACTTATGAAAATCAAATTTATAAGAAAGAGTAGAATGGAGCAAAAAAAAAAAAAAAATAGTAGAAAGAGAGATATATGATGAAAATAAAAACAAATAAAGATTAGTGATAATCTTTCAAAGCAAGAAAAAAATTACCTAATAGTTTTTGGTGCAAAATATCTATTTGAGAGATTTGCCAATAAATAACCTGAAAATAGAGCATTAAGAATTAGAAAAAAGATGAAAAGAAAAACATAATAAAATCTTCAAAAATTAATAGCCATATTAAGAAATATAAAAATAAAGCATAAAAAGTTAGAAAGCAAAACAAAACATAAGAAAAACTTAAAAATTATGAATGTCAACAAAATTTTAACTTATATATATAGACAAAGGAATAAGAGCTAGAATACAAAGAGTTTTTTTTTTAATAGAAAAATATAAAAAGTTTTAGTAATTAATTATAGACTTAATATATAAACATAAATATAGGAGTTATACAAAGAATACAAATAGTTTTTAGTTATAAAATTTTGTTTTAAGTAGCATTAAAAACTCTAAATATATAAGAAAAATTAAAAATTTTGAAAAAATTAAAAAATGAAAAAACTCTCATATATGATGTCACATCACTTTCCTTAAAATTCTCATATATATATATATATATTTTGATTCTCTTTTATATTTAATTATTTAATAAATAATTAAAAAAGTTAAAAAAAAAATGAGAAAAATAAAGAATACCTCTATAAACATTAGTGTGAAATTACCAATAATATATAATTAAAAAAAATATTTACATAATTAATGATAGGTAGTCCTTTCAAATAACACATATAATTAAGAATAGTATACATAATAATTAAAGAGCTAATAGTATTAAGGCTAGACATGAATTTGAAATGAATTAATTACCTAAAACTAAAAATATGCATTAAAAAATAGAAATAGGAAAAAATAGAGAATAGAGAATAGAAGAAGATTAGGATGCCACTTAACATGTTTTGTGCTTTCCTTTATATTATATATTGATATTGATATTGATTATTATTATTATTATTATTATTATTATTATTATTATTATATTGTGTTAGTACAAGGAATATGCTCACTTGGTATCTTATATTTGTTTAGAAAACAAATTTAGTATTTTTTATTTTCAATAATATTTATTTGTATTTTAAAATTATACATATTTAATAATTAAAAGTCAAATTTGATTTGACTAAACTAATGTCATTATAACTAAAAATAATTCAATATGAATTGAAAACTCATCTAATTGAAAATAGCCTGATTACATTGATAAAATTTGACTGATCAAATCAAAGTTTAAAATGCCCAATATGTATGATTGTAAAATATTAAATACTAAATAAATATTATTAAAAATATATAGAGTACCAAACTTATATTAAAATAAAACACATAAGTACCAAATTTATATCTAAATATATTTAAATAAATTTATATTGAAAGTGACTCTACTTTTGTTATTTCTTGGGTAACTAAGTAGTGTGTCTAATTTCACCTAAAAAAAAAAAAGTAGTGTGTCAATTTGTGTTATGCTCATATTATTGATGATATTGTTAGTTTATTAGTTGTTATTTGTGGTCCTTGTTATGTTATTTCACTAAATGGTGTATTCTAAGGCTAATTTTATGCTAATTAAATTTTTTAAGGGGCTAACAATTTATCGTTGGTGACTCTCATAAAAAAAAATATCTATTACTACTATTTACTATTATTTTTTCAAACCTTTCATATTTTCTTTTTTATTATTTTTTTGACGTTGTATTGGAATCGATAATAATTTAATAAAATAGTTAGAGTTTTTTTTGTGTGAGTTTTATAAGATATATAACTATATGATAAAATGTTTAATTAAAAATATTATTTATAAATTAGACTTTTCTTTTTTGTTAGGAGCTCAATTTTTAAAATTAGAATACGACCTTTAAATATTTAGGACGACCCTAGTGTAACCCATGCACAACCTCATTTTGTTACTAGTTTTAGTGAAGATTGTATTTAGACTGATACTTGTTCTCAATTCTATGTTCTCAATTCTATGTTCTCCTGTAACAATTAATTTTTATTGAATAAAATCTTTCCTTCAAAATAAATAAATAAATACCAACATTACAAAAATATATTTTTTTTTTAGTATCTTCAATAAAGTTTGTGATAAAAAAAACCATGAAGTGAAATATCTGTGTTTAAATTATATAAATTATACAAATATGCACTTTTTAATTTCAAACAATTTTACAATTATGTATAATAAAATATGGCTAAATTATCTTATAGTTAATAGTTGCAATTGGCTAAATATTATTCCTTAATCCTAATCAATTTTTAGTTAGGACATATCAAATGATAACTCTCTCTCTTTTTGTGTTTTTAGGGTGTGTTTGGAAGTAATTGTGTAATTACTAGGTAGGGTAATTATTAGGGTAGCAATTACACAGTTTAGTAATTACACTATATTTTAAAATGCAAGGTGTATTTAGATATGAGGTGGTAATTACATATGAATTCCTAATATCTTGTTTGGCAAAATAATTAGTAATTATATGGAAAATAATATTTTTTAATAGCTAATGTTTAATATGAAAAGTTTTTAGTAATTACACACTGTAATTACATTCAATTCTCATGGGGGGTCATGAGAATTTGAGAGTAATTGGAACCCCTCAATTACTTTCAATTACACAGTTACAGTGTAATTACATGATCAGACAAACATGTCAAATTGTGCAATTACTTCTAATTACACACAAATCCAATTACATTGTAACTTTGATTGTTAAATGAGAAACAATTTACTATTATTATTATTATTATTATTATTATTATTATTATTATTATTATTATTATTATTATTATTGTTATTGTTATTATTATTATTATTTCTAAGTGAAAGTACCAATATCAAAATCCCCATGTGATGTTTTAAGCATTAAAAAATAATCTCTAGTGGTAGATGCATAGCTAATTATTTATCAATCATATAAACTTATAATGATCTTCTTTACATATATTTTATTTCTCTTTATGTTATTTCTAAATAGTTTATTATAAATATTAATTATTTTTCACTTTACTATTTAGAATTTGGGTTTTAAAGTAATTATATATGTTTGTTTTTGTACCTTAGTAATGAAGTTAAGGGTAGTGCCTTGAGAATTTGATATTATATGCATCCTTTTTCCCATGTGTGTTGAACTTTCTTTTTCACTTTCTTTTTTATTTTCTTTTTCTCTTTTCTATATTTGAATTTTATTCTATGTGCTTAATTAATATTCTCACATGTTTGTCAACCTAGCTTCCAAATTTCTTATTTGTGGATGTAAAAATAATTTCCATTTTTTCAATAATATAATTTGCTTTTGTAATTAACATATATAATTAATAATTTTCTTTAATTATTCTTCACCTTATAAATTATGTTTTAATTTTTATCTAATATTTTCACAAATTTTTAAATGATAATTTTTTAGTCAAAAATTTTATTGTGTCGTACTAAAAATATTTTTTTACAACACTTAAATATATAATTATATTCATAACTATTTACATCAAAAAAAACTTCATAATTATTTATTAACTAATTATAATTTTTGTCCCTTAAATTTTGACACGTACTAAATTATGCTATTTAAACTTTTCTTACCGTTAAAAATTCTCCCAGAACTATTAAGATTATTGACTTTAAGGACTTTTATCCCAAATTTCATTTAATTTTACTAATTTGGTGATTGTTTATGTACTAAATTATGCTCCTCAGACTTTGATATCTAACAAATCATGCCTCTTGAACTTTGACATGTACCAAATCATGTCACCTGAACTTAATTTCATCTATGTTAGACTTTCTTTATTAAATTTGGATAGAAATTCTTAAATTTGACAATTTCAATAATTCAGTTTTTAACGATCTTAAATATTCAAAGACATAATTTAGTAGTTTAAAAGCAAAAATCTTAATTAACCTTATTTATTTATAGACTCCAATTCGATCAAATAACAAAGTACTTCTTTATTAGCCACACAAAAATATAGAAAAAAAAAATGAAAATTCTATAATGCACTCCCTTAAAAGAGATGCACTGATACATCTTTATCTGTTTTAGTATCTGAAATAATTTTTTAGTTAAATTTTTTCTCATGGTCATGTAAATTATAGTTATTTAGGATATCCTGTAAAATTTTAAGAAATTCAGAAAAGCTTAACACGCCGAAAATTGCATTCAAACAGTGTGTTGCACTCGTGATTATTTTATTTTATACGCGAGTAAAATAGACCGTTTAAACATTATTTTCTATATTGTAAATTATTCCGAATTTTTTAAAATTTTGTAGGATATCTTAAATAGTTATAACGTACATGAATATGAAAAAAATTAGACTAAAAAATTATTCTGGATGCCGAAACAAATAGAAAGTGCATCAGTACATCATTTTTAAGGGTATGCATTGTAAAATCACCTTAAAAAATAATCTTAATTAATTAAATAAATAAACTCATATTATTGCATTAATCATAATCATATATAATTAGTTGTGTATATAAAAGTATGGAGTTAGTGTGTATATAAAATTGACACGTTTTGTTTATTTTTCCCAATCATTGACTATAGTAATTGAGCTAAGTCTATAATTAATTTTTTTCTTAATGATATCTTCATGCAATAATATACCAACCCACTTAATCATATATTCAAGAAAAAAAAAAGTATTTTTCTTTGTGTGATTCATAAAGTATTGTTAATTTTAATTCAAATGTTAGGAGTATTGGATCTGTTTTATTAAAGTTTCTATTAATATATCTATTAATCTTACAACTTAAAAAGTGGATTGAAAATTGTAAATGAGTTTTTTTTTTTTTTCCAAGTAGTACATGATTAGTTGTAAACTCATGTATGCATATACCAACACCACCAAAAAAAAAATATACTTTTAGTCACAATAAAATTTGTTATTAAAAATGAAAAAGTTGTGACTAATAATTATAAATCATCATTCTTATGTTGTGACTAAAAGGTCAGTGAATAAAGGTATTAGTCACAAAAATTACAATTTGTTGTGACTAAATGTATTTTTAGTCACAATACTTGTTGTGACTAAAACTAAATTAGTGACAATTTGTATCTAAATATTCTGTTTTAGTCACAAGTAACCTTTTATTATGATCACAAAAAAAAAAATATATTGTGACTGAAAAATTATCGCTTTGGGTAATTAATTTTTTTAAATAATAAAATTGAACTATGATATAAATATTGTTAATTATTTAACTAATTTAGTTTTGTTGATATAGTTTTTTGGCTCCCCAAAGTTGAAACATATATATAGCCATTTTTAACAAAAAAAAAAAAAAGAAAAAAAAGAAAAAAAAAGAGTATAGCACATGATGAGCTTTGATTAAATCTTTGCTTTTATGTGGAAAAATATTTAATTTATCAAATCATAGTATATTATATATTTTAGGAGTCGGTGATATGTATAGTATATAACTATATAAATTTATTATTAAGCACCAAAAAAAAAGTATATAAATTTAATAAAAGAAAAACTATATAAATTTATTTATATGTATATACATTGTGTTTAATAAAGTAAATATTTTTCTTGGTGCTTGATAATGCTCAATGACACTCAATGTCTACCTCGAACAAACATTAAAAATAAAAATAAATATTTTTGCTTGATAGTGTTCGATATTCTCGTAGTTTTGACAGTTTTAGATTTTCTGTGACATGATTTTTAGTGTTTTAATCTTGTCTGTACGATATAGCTTTGTTTTGTTTTGTTTTTGTTATTTGTTCTTCTTTGTTTTTCGATGATTCGTTATCAAATCACTGTTAGTGGTTAGGAATAACAAGTTCTTTGCGACGAAAGAGGTTGTTAGTAGTGCAGTTACGTATCTTGCACAATAGTTGAGTGCTTAAGATACGAGGTTGAATGAGCCTGCTACAACAATTAATTTCGCTGTATCTTCTGAGCGATAGATAAAATTGAATATAAGTGTTCTTAAGGTTAATTGTGATGCTGTAATCTTTTCCATCTAATTTTTTTTAATATTTTTGTCAAATAATTTGGGAATCAGGCTGCTTATTTTTTGGCTCGTTTTTCTAATTCTAGTCCTAGTCATGTCTTTAACGGGGAAATATCCTAATTGGATTGCAGACTATTATTTTAATTAATTCCTATTAATAAAATATAATAATTACATAATACACTAATTTTTATAAAAAAAAAGTATATTTTTACGTTGTATTTTATAAAAATACAAAAAACAACAAGAAAAATACATGAAAGTAACAAAAAAATAACATAAAAAAATAATATACAAATAACAACAAATCAACAACAAAATAATAAGAGTACACATAAGAAGACCGTATTTTTTTTTTTTTTTTTTTTTTGACAAAGTGATTAAAATCACTCATGAATTTACGACGCCCACGTCCGCCACCGGCGCTGGAACCTCCTCGAACCAGGATAGCTCATCGTCTAACCGCAGAGCATGCTTTGCCAATCATGAGCCGCGAAAATCTTAGAGCGAGCCCCATGGGACAAAACTGCTCCCGGAAATTTAGACAATAAAGCTATAACATCTTCAAACAATGCTCCTAACTCAATAAAATACTGAAGTTCCACCTGAAAAAAACATAAAAAATAGCATAAAACTTTAATTAGAAAACTATTCAAACTGAAGAGAATCAACCAACCACCAAGACTAAACAACTAGATCTCCCTATAAAATACTAGAACTAGCCAAAGGGTAATCCCTTTGGCTAGTTACAACTAAATTATAGCATAAATAAAATATTACTTATTTATAGACTAAAACATGTCAAAATCCTTAATAAGTCAAATTATTTATTATTTTATTTATACCGTAAAACTATAATCTTTATTCAACCTAAATTAAACCAAAATTGTATTAATATCCTTAAAACTTAATATTGCAATTTTCACATTCAAAAGTACCATTTTCCTATTACCACTTCATCATACATTTAATTAATAATATTAAATTAATATTAATTACTCCAATTCGGTATTATGACATAATGCTTCCTTATTTATTATTTAAATAGATAACCTCCTAATTATTTTACCATTCAAATTATTATAAAAACTATTCATATTAGTATTTTTCTATACAACTAATAAGGCAATAATCTCAATACTTCATTAACATTTACTTCCCATTTATTTCAATATCTTCCCAAAATAAAAAGTAAAATAAAACAAAATATTCTCAATTCACAATTAATATCCCTATCTCCAATTTATTACAAAATCCCACATTTATAATTTATATACCAAAATTAATATTATGTTATCTATAATAAACTCATAATATATTTTATATACCCAAAATTAATATTATGTTATCTATAATAAACTAATAAAGCAATAATCTCATATTTATATACCATAATTGTTAGCTATTAAATTTTATAATATTTTTAAAAATTCATGATATCTTGTAATTTTAATCAATTACCCTAAATAATTAGGGGCCAGCCATAAATCATGCGCAAAAACCTTAAAAAGCACCAAAGTCATAAACAATGGCGCAGCTCATCCATCAAATTTGTACTTCCATTTCTTCCATCAAAAAACTAATAACACTCATCCAGAATTTCTTTAAAAATACAAATAATATAATAATTTTGGTACACTCCCATAATATTTAGAACAAACTAAATTTTCATAATAATTTGACTTCCCAAATATATCTAAACCAATATATTCTCATTACCATTAGTGTTTCCACCTCCCTTTATTACAAGATCCTCAAGATTCTTATTCTTCATTTTACTTAATTAATTATAATATTAAAATCTGAATACTAAAATTCCAAACACTTTCCTTTTATGCTGAAAATTCCTAAAAATATAAACCAAAACATAGCTAATAAGAATTAGCGTTTAAAGTAAACCCTCTTAAACCTTATTTCAGTTTAAAATATTCTTTAAATCATACCTTAACCAAAATAATCCTTTTATTCCGACTAATAAATCTGTATAGTGCATAACTTATTAACTTTAAAATATTATTGTGTCAAAATTTTCTTATACATTCAATACCGAAAAACGTGAAAATTTAAACAAACTGCCCTAAATAATTAGGGGCCCAACCATATAATAGGTGCTAAAGCCTTGTAAGGCGCCAAAGCCATAAATAATGGCGCAAAATAGAACAAAATCAATATAAAACAAACCTATAACAAAAAGAAAAACATTGAAAAAAGAAAGAATATAAAAGAGTTGTGAAACAAAAAAAAAGAAAAACATTGAACTCATTTACAACAACAAACGATAGACAAAGAAAATTAAAATAGAAAACTCTTAAGGAACTTGAAGAATGAATATGATCAAGAGGTATTAAATTACAGAAAAATTACTTCAGAATCGTGATCACTGGCCCTTAAAATAACCAATTCTTTCACAAATCACACAAACATTATATCAAACAGTATATACACCAACTAAAACACTCTCACAATTCACATAATATCGAAATACGGCTATATAAAATCGAATGAATTCAGTCTACAATAAAAGAAAAAAAGAAAATCAGAGAGAGATATTTACCGTGATAGTTTGTTGGAGGATCAGAATGATGGAGAAGCACTTTACAAACATCTTTTCTTCAGAATTAGGATTTGTGTAGATGGTTTTTAGAGGATTGCTAAGAAGACCGTATTTTATGTAAAAAAAATCTAACAACTTATAAAAATGTTAAAAATTCTGTACAGAGTACAAACTGTATATAATTTGTTTGTTATTTTTTTGGGTTTTTTTTTTTTTTTTAAAAATTATCCTTTATAATAATCAAATTGTGTGTGGAAGTTCTTAATAATCAAAATCTATAGGGCATTTTTTTTCTCTTTGTACTCTCCATGGCTTCATAGATAGCTTAAAATATAAAATAAATGAAGGGGAAATGAGAGAAAAAGAGGGCAAACAACTAAGAGAAAAAATGATTATGAAGTTTTTTTTTTTTTTTTTTTGAATTATAAGAATATATATTAATTGGATAAGTATGTATCTAATCATAGAATCTCAAATTTCCTAATAAAATTTATGATTGCACATATAATTGGATAAGTATGTATCTAGTCTTCAAAGCCAAAGAAAATCTCAAGTCTTAGTAAAAACTACTTGAATTTGAACTAAAAGAAAGTGATCAAATTAATCATGAGTCAAAATATAATACACATAATACATATAGCTAACTAAGTTCAAGCTACAAAATTAATAGGTCCAAAATTTTGACTAGAATGATGATTCATTTCCCACTTGCTAACTAGTAATAATTGTGATACTTCTTCTTAGATGTTTAAAAATAAATCTAATTTATTTGTTTTATTCCAAACAAGTTGCAAAGTTATTGTTTCCTTCCTAAATTCCTATATATTCATATTCAAATATTTAAAAGATTTTTTCATAATTATCATGACCACAAACTCAAATTATTATTTTCCCATCACTTCTAATATATTTTTTTTTACAAGAGAAAAAAATAAAACAGGATAAATACCATTTTTTTGCATGAGTATAAAACATTTTTTCCAAATTAAAAAAACATTAATTACCACTACAAAATTATAGAAATAATAATATTAAACAATAATAAATATATTATATGAATAATTTCATACAAGACAGTTTGGCCGAGTGGTCTAAGGCGCCAGATTTAGGCTCTGGTCCGAAAGGGCGTGGGTTCAAATCCCACAGCTGTCATTTTTTTTATTTATTTTTTAATAACCAAACAATGGATAAACCTATTCATGTATCCAAACACCCCTAATGAAGTAGAGAGTGGGCCATGATGTGGGCCTAACACGTTGGCAGAATCCAATATGGATGTATCCAAGCACCCCTAAGGAAATAGTGGGCCATGATGTGGGCCTAACACGTCGGCAGAAACCAATATGGATATGTATCCAAACAGCCCTAACGATATAGTGGGCCTAACACGTCGGCAGAATCCAATCTTCAAAGTCCAATTACCCTTTTTGGCAAGCCCATCACAATAAATTTAGGACAAATAAAGAAAGAATCTTTCATTTCAGTTCAGCCGTGACTTGCAACTTGTGTTTTTTTTTTTTAATTAATTATGATTTATTTAATTTTCCTATTTCATACAACTTAAAAATTAAATTAAAAAAAAAAGTAAAGTGAATAATAACTTATTCATAAAAAGAAAAAATTATATCAAAGATAACATAATACCTAGTGATAGAAATTTGACTTTCGGGAATGGGTACTCATGCAGTACAGAATGATTACACACTTTAACGAGTAACAGAGAGTGGGTAGAGTGCAATTTTTTATACCTCAAGCAAGGTAAGATCGGAGGTAATACTACTCACCCTAAATTCGACCTAAATATATATTTTCCAAACTTTTCATATAATTTTTATCTAATTATATTATTGATTATACTTATAAAATTAACTATTAATCTTTTCTAACTTACTCTGTAATAAATTTTTTTTAATAAGTAGAATATTTATTGATTGTACAATCAATATCTTGTTTTTTAGTTTTTATTTTGAATTACATTACTTTATTTTTTTTTTCTTATTAAATTGTTCTAATTTTAATGAGTATTCAATGAGTATTCATACTCAATGAAGATTTTTATACTCTAAACTTATTATGGATTAAGCGGGACAAAGACGAAAATAAGAAATATGATAGGAAACGGAGACAGAATTAAAATGTACATTACTCGTTTATTACCTACCCAATTTCTATCCCTACTAATACATGTTGCATTATGTAATGTACTCAAACACACATATAATATATTAAATAGCAACTTGTGCTTTTCTTGTAATTAATATAGAATATGCAACTTGTAGTTGAGCACACTAACTACATAATGCAACCGCGTTTGGTTTGCAAAACTAGTGAAGTACAATCATTCAAACTTCACTAACACAAACACTCCACACTACTCATCTTAAATTAAAATATAACATAGTGTCAAGAATAGTTCATTTTTAGAATAACTGAATCCAAGGAATTATGGGAATGAATTTATTATATAAATATAAAAGTTGGTTTTGTTGGATTTTAATGCCTTTATATATATTAAATATAGGCTTTTGTATATCTGTATATATCTCTATTGTAAGCAAAATTTGTCATCAAGGATGACCCCAAAAATAGTCAAATAATTTAAATTCTTGCATTGTTCAATGCATTTAAAAACTATATACTCTTAATAGTTCACATGTATATAATATCTTAATATGAACACAAATGACTTTGTGGGGTCTTAGTCTTGCCAATTGGCCAATATTTTCTATATATATTGACATATATACATATACAAATAATAGATAAATTCTTATGAAGCTAATAATGGCAATGATTTCTTTACAAAGAGTGATGAGTTTGATACTAATCATAACACTTTATTATAATACTTTTGTTGTTAGTTCTGTTCTATCAACTCAAACACTTTTGGAAACTGAATTTGAAGCCTTAAAAGCCTTCAAAACCTCAATCAAAAGTGACCCAATTGGAGCTTTATCAGATTGGAAAGATGTGATTCACCATTGCAACTGGTCTGGCATTGTCTGTGATCCCATTTCGAATAGTGTTGTTTCGATTTCTCTGGTTGATAAACAGCTCAAAGGTCAGTTAACACCCTTCATTGGCAACCTTTCAAGTCTTCAGGTTCTTGACTTAACTCAAAACTCATTCACTGGCTTTATACCATCTGAGTTAGGACTTTGTTCTCAACTTTCTCAGCTAATTCTTTACACAAATGCTTTTTCGGGTCATATCCCAACACAGCTAGGAAACTTGGTAAATCTGCAGATTGTTGATTTAGGTGCAAATTTTCTTAGTGGGAAAATCCCTGAGAGTATTTGTAACTGTATTTCTTTGTTAGCTTTTGGTGTTAGTTCCAATAATCTCACAGGCTCAATCCCTTCAAATATAGGAAAGTTAATCAATCTTCAAATGTTTGTAGCTGATTCGAATAGTTTAGTAGGCTCGATTCCTCGTTCTATAGGCGAATTAGGAGCTTTACAAGCTCTTGGTTTGAACACAAACAAGTTATCTGGTGTGATCCCATTAGAGATTGGTAAGTTGTCAAATTTAGAGTACTTAGAGCTTTATGAGAATTCTTTCTATGGAGAAATACCACCCGAAATAGGCCTTTGTAAGAAGCTTATTTTTCTTGAACTAAACACTAATAACTTAAGTGGATCCATTCCTTCAGAGCTTGGTGAGTTAGTTCATCTACAGAAATTGCAGCTGTATGAAAATAGATTGAATTCAACCATACCACTCTCATTGTTTCGATTAAAATCGCTGTCTAAGTTAGGATTATCGCAGAATGAGTTGAGTGGAAGTATTCCATTTGAGTTAGAACAACTAAGATCTTTACAAGTATTGACACTACAACACAACAAGTTTAGTGGTGAAATACCAAGTTCAATAACAAAGTTGAAAAATCTAACTTGCTTGAGTATGGGAAACAATTTCCTTAGTGGGAAGATTCCATTGAGTTTAGGATTGTTGCAGAATCTAAAGAACTTGAGCTTGCCTGTCAATTTTCTTGAGGGTCCAATTCCATCTAGTATAGCTAATTGTACTCAACTTGTTTCCATAGATTTAGCAAACAATAGTTTGAGTGGTGAAATTCCACAAGGTTTAGGACAGTTGAAAAATCTCTTAGCTTTCATTTTGGAAAATAACAAAATGGTTGGTGAAATCCCAAATGACTTCTTTTCTTGCTCAAATCTTGTCAAGTTATCTTTGTCAAGTAACAATTTTAGTGGATCATTAAAACCAAATGTTGGCAAACTCTTCAATCTTCAACTCTTGTATATTTCTTCCAATTCCTTCACTGGAAAAATCCCACCACAGATTGGTAACTTGACCAAACTTTTCACCATGACACTTGCTGATAACAGATTTTCGGGACAGATTCCACAAGAGCTTTTCAAGCTCACTCAACTCCAAGGCCTCTCTCTACGCGACAATGCTTTAGAAGGAGTCATACCCGAGCAATTCTCTGAGCTGAAACAGCTTACATTGCTCGCTTTGCAGCGCAACAAATTTACAGGACAGATCCCAGAAGCCATCTCGAGACTCGAGTGGCTTACAGGACTGTACCTGCATGAAAACATGCTTAATGGAACAATACCAAGAAGCTTGGGAAGTAATGGTAGGTTATCGGTTTTGGATTTGTCCCATAACAATTTTTCGGGGTCAATCCCGAGTTCTCTAATCACAAATCTTAAAGGAATGCAAGTGTATCTAAATCTTTCATTCAATCACTTCCAAGGAAGTGTTCCACAAGAGATTGGCATGATGGAAATGGTGCAAGAAATTGACATTTCAAACAACAAACTTTTTGGGGTCATTCCTAAATCCATCAAAGGATGTAAGAATCTATTCTCACTTGACATGTCAAGAAACAATCTCACAGGTCCAATTCCAGGGGAAGCTTTTGCTAAGTTAGACACACTAACCAACTTGAACCTTTCGAGTAATCGGTTAGATGGTGAACTACCTTCAAATTTGGCAACCTTAAAACACCTCAAATCTCTTGACCTTTCTCAAAATCAATTCAAAGGAAACATCCCTTCAAGTTTCACCAAATTTTCCTCCTTGAAACACTTAAACCTGTCTCACAACCAACTCGCAGGACATGTCCCCGAAACAGGAATTTTCAAGAGCTTAACTGCATCAAGTTTGGAAGGGAATTCAAATCTTTGTGGAGCTAAAGTTTTGAAAGACTGCAGCATGAAAGTTTCACGTCGGTTTTCAAAGAAAACTATGGCGATTCTCGCTGCACTTGGCTCGGTTTCTCTACTTCTAATTCTAGTCTTAGTTGCTCTATTCCTTGTTAGACATACAAAGATGCATAAGGCCACAAAGGTTGAAGATCCAAATGAAGATGACACATTAGTGTTGCCCCTTAAGAGGTACAATCGAAATGATATAGAAGTTGCTACAAATTTCTTTAGTGAAGACAATGTGATAGGTTCAACCAATTTGAGCATTGTCTATAAGGGTCAAATGGAAGATCAAAAAGTTGCAGCTATAAAGAGATTGAATTTGAAGCAATTTTCTATAGAATCAGATAAATGGTTCTATAGAGAAATGAAGACTTTAATCCAACTAAGGCATAGGAATTTGGTGAAGATACTTGGCTATGCTTGGGAGAGTGAAAGATTAAAGGCCTTAGTTTTGGAATACATGGAAAATGGTGACTTGGATAGGATTATTCATAGCAATAGAGTTGATGATCAATCAAGATGGACATTACTAGAAAGAGTGAATGTTTTCACTTCAATTGCTAATGCATTGGAATACTTACATTCTTGTCATGATTTTCCCATTGTGCATTGTGATTTGAAACCTTCTAACATTCTCTTGGATGAGAATTGGGTGGTTCATGTGAGTGATTTCGGGACAGCTCGAATTCTTGGTGTTCATCAGAAGAATGGAAGTGTTTCATCATCATCAGCTTTTGAAGGCACTGTTGGGTACATGGCACCAGGTAACACTTTCACAACCAAACTATTATAAATAGGATTTTCACCTTTCGAACTATGACTTTTATAAGATTTTGCTCGTTAAAAATTCTCCTCTAACTATAAAAATAACTACAAATTCACTTTTTAATATTTGAATGTTTAAAACTACTATATTTGATTCCAATTAGCTTAAGTTAGTTAAATATATTAGAATATTTCTAATTAAGGAAATAAAATAATATTATTGATTCTGATAAATGAATATTTTATATTCATTGAATCTTGACAGAATCAATTACGTAATATTCTATATATGGTCAGATTTCTATATTCATTACCTGATTTGATTTCCTGAATTAATTGTCAAAATATTCTGACAATTAATGTGGCATAGATACTGATGGAGTATCTCACCTATAAATATAGGGTCTCGGTCCCCGAGCTCCTCACTCATTCTGTTCATAACAGCAAATTCCATCTAAAGAGAGTTGAGAGAGCGAGGAAGCCCGATTACCCATGGTAGTCAATTTCCTTTGCAGATCAAAGCTTATGTGGGTTTGAAGCTCAAGATTCAATGGCTGGAGGTATTTCGATCCTTATTCATAGTGTATATATATTTGTTTATTCCGCATTTTTATATATACATACATATATTTCAGTTTATACATATAAATGTCTAACAGTTGGTATCAGAGCGGTTTTTATCTCTGCCTTGATTTTAGTTTGAGTTTCATATATATATATATATACTCGTATATACAGTGTTTATATATATATATATTTAATTCAGTATTGATATATATATTTATTTTCGTTTGTGTATATATTTATATATTCATATTCATTCAATCCCAATTATATATATACATATATATTTTCATACATATATACTTGTTTATTCATTCAGTTCATATATATATATATTCATATATATATATATATATATATATTTTCTTCATTTCATTACGTATATATGTTGTATATATATATATTATTTATTAGAATATTTTATATATGGAAATTATTTTCTAATTAAGGAAATGATTTTCTATTTAAGGAAATAAATAAATAATTGATTTTCTGATAAATGAATATTTTATATTCATTGAATCTGAACAAAATCAATTATGTAATATTCTATATATGGTCAGATTTCTATATTCATTACCTGATTTGATTTCCTGAATTAATTGTCAAAATATTCTGACAATTAATGTGGCGCAGATACTGATGGAGTATCTCACCTATAAATATAGGGTCTCGGTCCCCGAGCTCCTCACTCATTCTGAATCCATTCAGCAAATTCCATCTAAAGAGAGTTGAGAGAGCGAGGAAGCCCGAACTCCAATACCGAAGCTATCGCAGGGATTGAAGCTCAAAGATCAATGGCTGGAGGTACATCGATCCTTTCATTGCATATATTATAGATATGATTACAGTTTATTTTCCGCATTTCATATCATTGTATATGCTATATTACATACACTATATATATAGTCTAACAGTTGGTATCAGAGCGGATTTATCTCTGCCTTGATTTTATTTGAGTTTCATATATATATATACATACATATATTGTTCATATATATATATTTATTTTGGTTCGTTGTTGGTGTATATACTCATATTCATACAATCCCGTTTATATATATATATTTTCATACGCATATATATATACAGTTTTATTCCTACCGTTCATTTATATATATATATAATACATACACGTATATACAGTAAACATACATTTTTCATTTTGTTTTTGGTATATTTACGTGTATATATATATGTTTATATATATTGTATATTATATATATGTTTTATCACATAATAATAATCATAATATTCATTTTTATTATGTGATATATACATGCATATATATATACATGCGTATATATAATCACGATCGGTCCATGGTTTTGTTTTTTCCTTTGTTTTTTTTTTTTCATTTTTCGGTGTTTATTTCGAATTCTATATACATTACTATATTCGTATAGTATTATAGATCGATCTAAGCATTGAAAATCCATTGAAAAACTTAAAGATGGAAAAAATTTTCAGTTAAAACTTTTTCGGACCCGATTAATTTCGTGATATTAAAGTATATATTTTTTCGTGTTTTTGTGCATAAAATCTATGTGGATCTCTTTATTATTTGATTTAGAACCATTTAGATTTGAAAACACGAAATTTGGTCGTCGGAAATGCAATTTTCGATCGGGTTTGGGTCGGGTTCGACGGACCCGCGTGCAGAAAAATGGGTCAAAATCGACCCGGTTTGGCTGAAGAAGACGACGCAAACGACATGTCGTTTGCCAAAAAACGACGTGTCGTTTGCCCAAAACGACGTGTCGTTTGTCAAAAACGACGTGTCGTTTGAAAGCCTTCAGTTTAGCTGTCGTTGTTGAAAAACGACATGTCGTTTTTCACATTGTGGAAAACGACATGTCGTTTATAGTTTTATGCCTCAGCCCTGCATTGAGTAAAACGACGTGTCGTTTTTCTGTTAGGGAAAACGACGTGTCGTTTTCTTCTGCATTTTCAGCCCCTTCATTTTTTTGGTTAAACGACGTGTCGTTTGGCAGTATGGATTTTTCAAAAAAAAAAAAAAAAAAAAAAGGGAAAAATTTCGAATTTTTTTTTTTTTATAAATTTTTATTTATTTGGAATATTAATTATTTTCCCATTTCAGTGTTAATTTAGTCAATAAATTGCATTTAGTTAATTTTCCATTTTTGTTTAATACATATATATAGTATAAATTGAAAATGGAAATTTGTTTAAATTTGGTAATTTATTACATGATTTATTTAGGCATGTAAAAATTGTGCTAATTTGTGCATTTAATTATATATTACCAAATTTATGCAATTTATCGCCTAAATTAATTTTGAAAAATCTGCCATTAATTTCATATTAATGAATTAGCATTTAATTAATAATCATACATTAATTGTATTATTTTGTATTTATTTGACAAATTTATGTTTAATGCAATTAATTTGGATTTGTATGATTTAAATGCTATACATAAATTCCTTTTATAGTGCTAGATATATTTAGAAATATTCAAACATTAAGATAGGTTGAATATTTTATTTAGCAATTAAGTTTCATAAAACTTCATAAAATATTCATAAAACTTTATAAAATGAATAAAATATGAATAAAACATAAGTAGTTTTGTGGTTTGACATAAGAAAACATGAACCTGGGACAAATGCTCATATCTAGAACGGTTTTTAATGATCTTCGGACGACCACACTAGGAGCACTAATCTCAGTGATTGTCTATTATGTTAATAACGAAATTACTTTTAGGTAGAGCCCAATACCTAATGTCTAAAGTGAAAATATAATTTTTTATAATTAGGGAGTAGCCACAGCATCTTTAATTATATAAAATTATATATTAATTAAAATTCACCTTAATGGACAAAACTTGTAATTAATTATTTGGATATAATAATTTTACCCCACAGGGATTTTATTATATTTTTATAATTAATTAGGATAATATATTAAGTTAAATTCTCTTAATTTACCCCACAGGGAGTTATGAGGATTTGAATTAATAGTGTTATCACAAATTTTAATTAAAGATAGATTTCATTCCTCCATTATTTCTAAATTAAATACTTCATTAAATCTATCATAAAGTTCATCTAATTTTATTAGATTTAAAATTTAGCCCACAGGCAATTTTAGATTTAATAAAATTTTCATCTTCATCATGTTTCTACATTGGTAAAACATGAATTCATTAAAGCCTCAATTCTTTTAACATCTAAATTTTTTGTAATCCTATTCTAGCAGCTATTTCATCCACCTCTAAATATGCTGAAATCACTAGTGAAATCCCTGAGCTTAGGAGTGACAACTTCAAAATCTGGAAGGAACGAGTCCTTCTCCACCTAGCTTGCACTGACATGGATTATGCAATAAGGAAAGATGAACCGAGTGCTATCACCGATACTAGCACTTTCGTCGAGATTGCCTTTGCGTGAAAAGTGGGAGCAATCTAATCGTCTCTGCATCATGTTCATTATGTCCAGAATTCCTATGGGAATGCGTGGATCGGTGGAGCCACCTGAGAAGGTGAAAGACTTTATCAAAGTTATGGATGAGCAGTTTGACACTTCAGATAAATCCTTGTTCATCAACCTCATCCAAGAGTTCTCGTCCACAAAACTCACCGGTGTTAAAGGAGTTCGAGAACACATTTCTAAAATGAGGGACATCACTGCTCATTTAAAGAAACTCGACGTTATCATTCCTGATACCTTCCTGGTTCATTACATCCTTCACAATCTTCCTCCACAGTATGGGCCTTTCAAAATTTCCTACAACACACATAAAGAAAAATGGACTATCAATGAATTGATGACCATGTGTGTTCAAGAGGAAGCCAGGCTCCTACAGGAGCAAGGAGAAAGTGTTCACCTGACCACTCAACCTAAGAAACGCAAGCCATTCAAGAAGAACAAAGGGAAAAAGCCCATGGCTCCCAAGGCTGCCATAAAGAAAGATTCCATCAAATGTTTCTTTTGTAAACAAAAGGGACATGCCAAAAGGGAGTGCAGCCAGTTCAAGAAATGGATGGATGACAAAGGTAATCCAATTTCCTTAGTATGTTATGAATCTAATATGGCTAATGTTAATCTTAACACATGGTGGATTGATTAGGTTCAACAATTCACATAACAAATTCCTTGCAGGATATTCAAAATCTAAGGAAGCCAGTGGCAAGTGAGCAAAGCATCTTATCTGGAAACAAGATGGGCTCACATGTGGAAGCTATTGGAACATGCAATTTAGTTTTAAGTAATGGTTTTATTTTAAAGTTAGAAAAGACCTTTTATGTACCAAGTTTCTCTAGAAACTTGATTTCAGTTTCAAGACTTATACCCTTTGGTTTTTTCTTTACATTTTCAGACAAATATTTTAATTTATATTATAAATCTGAATGTGTTGGAAATGGTATTTTGTCTGATGGTCTTTCTTGCCTTAATTTACAAAATAATACCACTAATAATGTTATGCATGTTCGCGCCGGCACTAAAAGATGTGTTATGAAAGAGGATTCTGTACATTGTGGCACGGAGATTGGGACATATCTCCATTGATAGTATTAAAAGGTTGGTAAAAGATGGGGTACTCAATACCTTAGATTTTATCGACTTTGATACTTGTGTGGATTGCATTAAGGGAAAGCAAACCTCCAAGTCTGTCAAAGCGGTGTCCATAGGAGTTACGAAATATTAGAAATCATACATACCGATATATGTAGTCCGGATATGGAGTCACATGGTCGAAATACTTCATCTCATTCATAGATGATTACTCACGCTACATGTATATCTACTTAATTCATAATAAAAGTGAAGCATTAGATGTCTTTAAGATATTTAAAGGCTGAAGTAGAGAAACAATGCAACAAGCAAATTAAGATAGTGAGATCGGATAGAGGAGGTGAGTATTATGGTAGATACACGAGAAGATGGACAAGCACACGGTGCATTTGCGAAGTTTCTTGAAGAAAATGGGATTGTTGCCCATTACACCTTGCCCGGTACACCCGAGCAAAATGGTGTTGCAGAAAGAAGAAACCGAACATTAATGGACATGGTGCGGAGTATGCTTAGTAGCAACTCTAATCTTCCTAAATCCTTGTGGACTGAAGCATTAAAGACATCCGTGTACATATTAAACCGAGTTCCAACAAAGGCAGTCTCAAAAACTCCTTTTGAATTATGGAAAGGTTGGAAACCAAGTTTGAATCATGTACGCATTTGGGGATGTCCATCTGAAGTCAGAATATATAATCCACAAGAGAAGAAATTGGACCCAAGGACCATAAGCGGATTCTTTATAGGGTACGCTGAAAAGTCTAAAGGTTACAAGTTTTATTGTCCATCTCATAGTACAAGAATTGTGGAATCAAGGAATGCAAAATTTCTTGAGAATGCCTTGATCAGTGGGAGTGATCAATCAAAGGACTTAGGTCCTGAGAAAGATCCTTCAGAACCTTCCACTTCAAAAGCAAGATTGATAATGGTTAACACTCCTGTAGTTCAAACGAATGTTGAACAACCATTACCAATCACTGAAGATCCACAAGTTGGTAATGATAATCCAGTAGATCAAAATGTTCAAGAGTTGCCTGCAACTGTTGAACAACCTGCTGAACCTGCTGCTGCTCCCCAAGAGCCTGTTGGTGAAGTCTTAAGAAGTTCTACTAGATCTATCAAACCAAAGATTTACAAAGACTATGTTGTGTATTTATTAGAATCTGATATTGGAATTGGAAATGATCCAGAAACGTTTTTACAAGCTATGAACAGTAGAGAATCAAAATTGTGGTACAATGCTATGGATGATGAAATGAATTCTATGAGGTGCAACAGAGTACGGGAACTTGTAAAGTTGCCTAATGGGGCGAGAGCCATTGGCCGTAAATGGGTCTATAAAACTAAAAAGGACTCATTAGGTAACACTAAGAGATGCAAAGCGAGACTTGTTGCTAAAGGATTTACTCAACAAGAAGAAATTGACTATACAAAGTACCTTTTCTCCTATATCAAAAAAAAATTCCCTCAGAGTCATCTTGGCATTAGTTGCTCAGTTTGATTTAGAGTTGGAGCGGATGGATGTAAAAACTGCTTTTCTGAATGGTGATCTAGAGGAGGAGGTATACATGAAACAACCAGAAGGATTCTCCTCTAGTGAAGGTCAGGATTTGGTATGCAAGCTCAAGAAGTCCATCTATGGATTAAAACAAGCATCCCGCCAATGGTATTTAAAATTTCATGATGTCATCTCTTCCTTTGAATTTGAAGAGAATGTCATGGACCAATGCATATACCTGAAGGAAAGTGGGAGTAAAATTTGTTTTCTTGTTTTATATGTGGACGATATTCTTCTTGCATCCAATGATAAAGGGTTGCTACGTGAAGTGAAACAATTTCTTTCAAAGAACTTTGAGATGAAAGACATGGGTGAAGCATCCTATGTCATAGGCATTAAGATTCATAGAGATAGATACCGAGGTATCTTAGGTTTATCTCAAGAAGCCTACATCAACAGAGTTTTAGAAAGATTTCATATGAAAGATTGTTCACCGAGCGTTGCTCCAATTATGAAGGGTGATAAATTAAATTTGAGCCAGTGCCCAAAGAATGATTTTGAAAGAGAACAAATGAAGAACATTCCTTATGCTTCTGCTATCGGAAGCCTAATGTATGCTCAGGTGTGCACAAGACCCGACATTGCTTATTCTCATTCGGAATGTTAGGAAGATTTCGGAGTAACCGGGGATAGACCACCGGAAAGCCGCAAAGAAAGTAATGAGGTATCTTCGTGGTACTAAGGATTACAAACCGATGTTCAAACGAACCGAAAATCTAGAAGTAGTTGGCTACTCGGACTCGAGATTTATTTGGTTGCGGTGATTCACGTAAATCTACATCTGGTTACGTGTTTATGTTTGTTGGTGGAGCTGTGTCCTGGAGGAGTAACAAACAAACTTTGACTGCTACTTCTACTATGGAGGCTGAGTTCGTTTCTTGTTTTGAGGCTACATCACATGGTGTATGGCTAAAGAGTTTCATTTCAGGCCTTAGAGTGGTTGATTCCATTGCAAGGCCGCTAAAGATGTTCTGTGACAATTCAATTCTTGTTTTCATGGCTAAGAACAACAAAAGTGGAAGTCGAAGCAAGCACATCGACATTAAGTACTTAGCTATTAGAGAACGTGTTAAGGAAAATAAAGTGGTCATTCAACACATTAGCACTGAATTGATGATTGCCGATCCTATGACAAAAGGCTTGCCACCTCATAAATTCAAGGATCATGTAGAGAACATGGGACTTGGTTCCCTTATGTAATTTGTACAAATAAAGTTATTATTAATGAAACTCTTATTTTGATTTTTCTCATATTTATGCGCATCTTAATTTTACATTTGAGAAAAATTTCAGAGGACCTGAATAAACATAAGGTTTAGGGTTTATTCACTTAAGTACATTGCCACATAAAGTACATTGTTATATAATAAATGTATTGTAATACATGGAAGATAATACTCGATTCATAATGAGGACATGTCGCTATGATTCGTATGTTTATTATATAATGAGGAACGTTGGGTTTGAATATTTTAGTTTAAATGCTGACCAAGTGGGAGAATATTAGAATATTTTATATATGGAAATTATTTTCTAATTAAGGAAATGATTTTCTATTTAAGGAAATAAATAAATAATTGATTTTCTGATAAATGAATATTTTATATTCATTGAATCTGAACAAAATCAATTATGTAATATTCTATATATGGTCAGATTTCTATATTCATTACCTGATTTGATTTCCTGAATTAATTGTCAAAATATTCTGACAATTAATGTGGCGCGAATCTTGATGGAGTATCTCACCTATAAATATAGGGTCTCGGTCCCCGAGCTCCTCACTCATTCTGAATCCATTCAGCAAATTCCATCTAAAGAGAGTTGAGAGAGCGAGGAAGCCCGAACTCCAATACCGAAGCTATCGCAGGGATTGAAGCTCAAAGATCAATGGCTGGAGGTACATCGATCCTTTCATTGCATATATTATAGATATGATTACAGTTTATTTTCCGCATTTCATATCATTGTATATGCTATATTACATACACTATATATATAGTCTAACATTATTTATATATCTAAATGCTATATACAAATATATACATATATACATTTCATGTTTATATATATACATACAGTATTTTTATTTTTCTGTATATATATTTATATATATATATATTGTATATGTATTAATACATTCATATATTAATATAGATTGTTCTAAGCATGAAAATCCACTTTGAAAAAACAAAGAAATCTCAAAATTATTTTTCAGAAAATTTTGGTGATTTTTAAAGTCTTTGTTTTATGTATTTTCGATGCATAAAATCTATATGAATGTCTTAATTTTGCATTTAGATTCATTTGGAATTGATTTCATGATTTTTGGAAGTTTAAGGAAATTTTATTATGTCGTTTATGGCAGTGTATTTTTCAAAAAAAAAAAAAAAAGGGAAAAAAATTTCGATTTTTTTTTTATATATTTTTTATTTATTTGGAAATATAAATTATTCTCCTATTGTTAATTTAGTCAATAAATTGCATTCATTAATTTCCATTTTTAATTTAATACATATATTTAGAATTAATATGTTATTTAGTATAAACTGAAAATGGAAATTTGTTTTAATATGGTAATTAATTACATGATTTATTTAGGCATGTAATAATTGTGCAATTTGTATAATTGTGCATTTAATTATTTATTACCAAATTTATGTAATTTATTGTTTAAATTAATAAAATTTAAAAAAATCTGCCATTAAGTATAGTCTTTAATTTTGCATTTAATTCATTCCATATAATTAATTGTACTAATTTGTATAATTACCTTATTTATACAAATTAATTATTAGTATAAATATTTAAGATATTATATGGTCATAAATGCATAATTAATTATATATTATGGAATTAAGCATTTAATTTATTATCATACAATAATTGTATTAATTTGTATTTATTTGGCAAATTTATGTTTAATGCAATTAATTTAGATTTGTATGATTTAAATGCTATACATAAATTCCTTTTATAGTGCTAGATATATTTAGAAATATTCAAACATTAAGATAGGTTGAATATTTTATATAGCACATTAAGTTTCATAAAACTTCATAAAATTATTCATAAAATATTCATAAAACTTCCTAAAATGAATAAAATATGAATAAAATGTAAGTAATTTTGTGGTTTGACATAAGAAAACATGAACTTGGGACAAATGCTCATATCTAGAACGGTTTTTAATGATCTTCGGACGACCACACTAGGAGCACTAATCTCAGTGATTGTCTACTATGTTAATAACGAAATTACTTTTAGGTAGAGCCCAATACCTAATGTCAAAGTGAAAATATAATTTTATATAATTAGGGAGTAGCCACAGCATCCTTATTTGTATAAAATTATACATTAATTAAAATTCACCTTAATGGACATAACTTGTAATTAATTATATAGGTATAATAATTTTACCCCACAGGGATTTTATTATATTTGTATAATTAATTAGGATAATATGTTAAATTAAATTCTCTTAATTTACCCCACAGGGAGTTATGGGGATTTAATTTAATAGTGTTATCACAAATTTAATTAAAGATAGATAATAAACCTTCATTTTCCAAAACTAATTGTTTAATTAAATCTATCATAAAGTTCATCTAATTTTATTAAATTTAAAATTTAGCCCACGAGGCAATTTTGGATTTAGTAAAATTTTAATCTTCGATTTATACTTTGGTGTCTAGTGAACCACATAATTTTAAATAATTAGGGAGTAGCCACAGCATCCTTAATTATATAAAATTATATATATTAAGTGGATTAAGATCACATAATGGACATGAATTATGTGAACATAATAATCTTACCCTACGGAATCTTATTATATTCACATGATTAATATGTTAAATTGAATTCTCTTAATTTATCCCACAGGAAATTATGTAGATTTAATTTAATAATTTTATCATAAAGTATAAAATTTTGAAACATTTATAAATAATTAAGTGTTTCATACCTTTCATTAAGATAGAAATATTAAACTTTAAGTTTTTCATAAATTGTGTAAATCTATCATAATCTACATCTAAATCTAATCTTATTAAATTAAAAATTTAGCCCACAGGCAATTTTTGTTTAATAAGATTTCATATTTAAGCATGTTTATTCATTGGTAAAAACATGATTCATTTAAACCTCAAAACTATATATGTAATTTTATTACATCACTATTCATAAATTTCTTCCATACTAGTAGAAAATTCCTTCCATAACAGTAGAAATTTTCAAAATTTATTCTGATAATTTCATCTAGCATATACAGTTTTTACTGTATAATTAAGAAAAATAAATCACACTTTATTATCACCAATAAATTTTAATTTATTGTGTATGAATTCATTCTAATATAGTTAATGTGATTATTAACACATAGTGGATTATTTTAGATTGTTATTCCACATTCATAATTTCTTGCAAGGTTTACAAATAAACCTAAGAAAGTCGATAGAATCGTGAGCAAATCTTATCCACAGACAAGATAACTTCTCACATTTAGAAGTTTAAGGAACAAGCAATATAGTAGTGACTTTGTTTTAAAATTGGCAAAGATCTTTATGTTCCAAGATTCTATTGAAACTTGATTTAGACACATTTAGAGGTCTTTACTACAAATGATGTCACTCATAAAGATATGCAAGTTCAATCTGACAATAAGAAATGTGTTATTAATAAAGAATTCTTCTACATTATAGCACCAAAAATTATGGAACATATCTCCATAAATAGAATAAATGTTAGTAAATGGTGGGGATCTTCATTACACTAGATTTTACTAACTTTATTTAGAACTTGTGTGAATTTCATTAAGAATATGTATTCCAACAAGTCAAAATCGGTGCATACTAGAATTCTATCACATTAGAAATCATACAAGTCAATTAATTTTGAAGACATGGACTCAAATTTTGCATCTCTTTTTTAACGATTACTCACATAAATAATTTTTCTACAAAAGTATAGATTTATATGTTTCAAAGACATTTAAATCTTAAGTAGAGAAATGGTGCATTTTGCATATTAAGATAGTGAGATCAAATATAAAATGGAGAATACTACATCAAAATTCGTGAGTATGGATAAACTCCCAGTGTATTTGTAAAGTTTCTTTAAAAGCATGGGTTCATTGCCCGATACATATGCTTGGTACACCCAAATTATAGTGTGTAACAGATTTAAGAAACTAAGCATTTTTTGGACATGGGGTGGAGCCTACATAGCAAACTCCAATCTTTCCTAAATCTTTGTCTATTGATACTCAACAATGGGGTGTACATATCGAATCGTGTTCTAACCAAAGTTGTTTCTCAAACATATTTTGAGTTGTGATAAGGTTGAAAACCGACTTGATGACATGTACACATTTTATAAATACCCATATATAGTTAGAGTACAATTGTCAAAGAAAAGATCTGGGCCCTAAACCATAAATGAGCATATTTCATTTGAAAAGCTATAAGGTTTAAGGGTTACATATTTTATTATCCATCTCACAATACTAGAATTGTGGAATTAAGAATTGACTTGATCAGTGGGAGTGATCAATCTAGGAACCTAGTTTCTGAGAAAGATCATTCATATTTTCTCAAACTTCCACCTCAAGTGTTAGATTAATTATGATTCACAACAACCCTTAAGGTTAATGGTTATTGAGAATTCATAACTAATCATTAATAATCTACAAGTCCTTGATAAAATTCTAATAAGTTATGTTATTTAGTAATTGCTAAAATAACATGCATATTGAACCATTTGCTCTTTTAAGAGTTTGTTGGTCCATCCTTAAGATGATTTATTAGAATAATAAGATCAATGTTTTCTAGTGATTACATTTTGTACAACAAGAGTTCAACTACAATATTAATTTGAGACACAAATTAAATTATAGAATGATAAAGAATTGAAGTTGTAGTACAACATGCCATGAATGAAGAAATGAATATCTTAAAGAGCAATAAAGTTTATCTTTAGTAAAGTTGCCTAATGGGGTGGAGAACATTAATTAAGCATAAGTTTTTTCACCAATAATATTCATTAGGCAACATTGAGAAACATAAAGATATAAAAGAATGTTCATTGCTAAGAAGTTCATTTTGAACTAAGAATCAATAACAAAGGAGATTTACATTCTCAATTGTTTTTATAAAAGATTCTATTATAGACCTTGGCATTTGTTGCTTGTTTCAATTCATTAATCAATTCCAAACAGTGAACTAGAGAAGAAGGTATACAGCTGCCATAAAGATTTTTCTCTAATAGTGGTGAACATATGCAAGCTTAAGATGTCTACCTATAGATTAAAACAAACATCTCACAAATTGGTATTATATCATCTTTTCCTTTAGGTTTGAAAAGAGAATTATGGAAATAATTATATACCAGAAGGTTAGTGGGAGTAATATTTGTTTTATACGTAGACAATATGTTACTTGCAAATGATAATAAAAGTTTTCTATATAAGTTGAAATAATTCATATCTCAAATTATTATTTTGAGATAAGGAATATAAATAATATATATAATTTTAATTAATTAGAGAGTAGCCACAGCATCTCTGATTAAATAAAATTATGTATTATTCATCTGATATAACTTTTATCTTTAAGTGTGATAAATTCAACTCGAACCGGCATACGAAAAATGATGCGGAGTGAGAATAAATTAAGAACATTCATTTGCTTCTATTTTAGAAGCCTAATGTATGCCTAAGAGTCTGAATAAGACTTTGCATTACATTTGTTTCAGGATCGTTAAGTAGTATCAGAATAACTAAAGTTAAGACCACTTTATTTTTCATACAAAGTGATGAGGTATCTTTAAGATACTAAAAATTATATTCATACATATTTTAAGATGAATTGACCATCTGGAAATATAGTTAACCAATTAGATTCTAACATACTTCACTGGTTGTATTTATTAACGTAAATCAATATTTTATTACGTCCTTAAGATTACCAGTAAGTTATATTGTAGAGAATCTTGATTGTTATTTCACTATAGAAGTCAGATTCATTTATTGTTTTGAGGATACATCTCGTATGATGTATTATAGAGTTTCATAGTAGGCACAGAGTTCGAATTACGGTTTCATTAGGCCATTAAGAAAATTTTGCGATAAATTCGGCTACAATATTTATGGCTAATAACTCTAAGAGATCTTGGTCGAAGCTAGCATATCGACATTAAGTATTTAGCCATAAAAAAGGCGTGATAAGTGGTCATTAATCACGCAAACTGAATTGGGTGATCGCATAGATCCTTGACTAAAGGCATGCCGCAACACAAATTCAAGGATCATAAAGTAAATATGGGATTCAGTTAACCCATATGCAGTTTTTTTATTTGTACAACCAAAAATTATTTAATGAAACTCTAATTTCGATATTTTCTCATATTTATGTGCACCTTAATTTCATCTGAGAAAATTATCGTAAGAGGACCTGAATAAACATAAGGGTTAGGGTTTATTCACTTAAGTACATTGCCACATAAAGTACATTGTTATATAATAAATATATCGTAATACATGGAAGATAATACTCGACTTATAATGAGGACATGTCGCTATGATTCGTATGTTTATTATATAATGAGGAACGTTTGGGTTTGAATGTTTTAGTTTAAATGCTGACCAAGTGGGAGAATATTAGAATATTTCTAATTAAGGAAATAAAATAATATTATTGATTCTGATAAATGAATATTTTATATTCATTGAATCTTGACAGAATCAATTACGTAATATTCTATATATGGTCAGATTTCTATATTCATTACCTGATTTGATTTCCTGAATTAATTGTCAAAATATTCTGACAATTAATGTGGCATAGATACTGATGGAGTATCTCACCTATAAATATAGGGTCTCGGTCCCCGAGCTCCTCACTCATTCTGTTCATAACAGCAAATTCCATCTAAAGAGAGTTGAGAGAGCGAGGAAGCCCGATTACCCATGGTAGTCAATTTCCTTTGCAGATCAAAGCTTATGTGGGTTTGAAGCTCAAGATTCAATGGCTGGAGGTATTTCGATCCTTATTCATAGTGTATATATGTTTGATTAATTCCGCACTTAATACTTAAACATATACATTTCAGTTTATATATATAAATGTCTAACAAAATATGCTCTCATATTATAATTATCCAAGTAATTTTTAGTCACATCAATAAATAATCTCAAAAAATGAATGAAATGCAATTATTTTTAACAAAAAAAGTAAATAATTTAGAGACAAAATTTTACCAGTGTCATAGTTCGGGGATAAAAATCATATTTATTCTATTTGAATTTATTTTTATTTCTTCAATGTGTAAACTTTTTATCAATGTAGTTCATTGCTTTCATCAATATGAATTGACTAAAACATGTCTTTATTCAGAATTTGCATATATGAGCAAAGTCACAACAAAGGTGGATGTGTTCAGCTTTGGTATAATAGTAATGGAGTTTTTAACAAAGCAAAGACCAACAGGATTTATCGAAGAGAGCGGGCTACCAATCAGTCTGCGCCAACTGGTCGAGAGAGCGCTCGAAAATGGAAGAGATAAGGTGCTTCAAATCTTAGATTCAGAGCTGGTTTTGAACATCTCCAAAAAGGAAAATGAAACACTAGAAGAGTTGTTGAAATTAGCCTTGTTTTGCACCAACTCGAACCCCGAAAATCGCCCCAACATGAAAGATGTTGTGACAATACTTTCAAAGATATGAAGGGTGTAATAAATCATGTTTATCAGTTCAAAAAAAAGTTGTCTTTCTTTGCTTTTCAACTTGAGATTTCTAAAGAGTAATCTGATGACATAGTTCTTCTCTTGAGGTCAAGATTCAAGCTTTGTGTTCTTTAGCTCAAATTTAGGGAATTAGAGATTGTGGGTTGTGACAATCATTTCTTCTCTTTATGAATAATGAAAAATAATCAAAATTTAATACATCAAAGAGAAAATAGAAGAGCATAAAACACAGAATACAATAATAATAATACATGAGACATGTAAGGCCTAAGTCCATGTTTGGCTTTGGCATAATCATAATGAAATTATCATTATAATTCCACAATGTAATCACCATTAATATGAATAAAGATTATAACTTTACACTTATATAATCACCATTACAATTTACAACATTTATTTTAAAATAAAATTTATTTTATACCCTATATCATCCATTATCAAAATGATACTTTTGTTAATACACTATCCATTCTCATTTTCATTTTTTTTAAAAAAAGAACCAAATAATGTTTGTTTTAAGTGATGTAATAAAATTATAAAAAAGAATCTTAAACTAGTATAGCTCACTATGTGGCTAGAAACTTTAGATTCAATTCTAATCATAACATTCTTAAACACACTATTGTAAATTAAAATAATTCTAATAATCTCTCTTTATATAATTTTTTAAAAAATTGTAAGAGTAATTTTGTCAATTTAACAAACTAAATATCGTAATCGATTCTCATTACTACTCTTATTCCATTATATTCCACGAAACCAATAATCACCTGAATTATTATTACTATTACCATTCCATTACACCAAACCAAACCCTAACCTAAGTTGTTGTTGGAGGAGGATCATTGAGCAAAAATTCCTCAATAGTTGATGGGAACTCTAACCCACCAAAAACACTATCATCATCATCATCATCAACACCACCTTGAGAAACAAAAGAAGCTTTTCCCAAAATCAAAAGTGACAACCTAAAAGGTTCAATCTTTACCTTCCCACCATTCCCACCACCATTCAAAAAATATCTAATCCAACCCTCTAACCTCTCAACTTCCTTCCCACATTTTGGTCCTTTCACTTGAGCAATTTTTGAGTAAAACCCATTTTCACAATGGCAAGAAGAGACTTCTTCTTCTTCTTCTATTTCTTCTTCTTGCCTCTCATTTGAACAATTTTCAGACAAACCCAGAAGTTGAATTAGCTTCTCAATATCACAAACTGAGTCAGATTGGGTTGGTTTTGGAAGTGGGAAATCAGGGGAACATGAGAGAAATTGTTGAGGAAGTTCACTGCTTTGTTGGGGTGTTGATGAGTTTTGATTGTTGTGATTTGATTGGTCAAAGTGGAGATATATAGGTGAGCTTAGTGATGATTGTGATTGTGATTGTGATTGTGATTGTTGTTCTTCTTCTAACTTGAGTCTCTTCTCAACCTGTAATTAATTAGGGTTGAAATCAAAAGAAGAATACATAAAGGAGAAAACTTTACACAAATTACAGAATGAAGAAAGCAAAATCTGATATACCTGTTTAAGGGAGGAGAAAAAATTGGAGTGTAGAGATGGATGTGGTCTCATATTTTGGCAATTTCCCCCAATTGTGAAGTGAGAAAAACACTATAATTTTTCTTTCTATTCTTCTTTGAAGAAAACTTAAAATAAATATATTTACATAAAACACACAATGGGTATTATTAAGGGTAAATACCATTTTATATCCTGTGTTTTGCAAAAGTTATAGATTGGACCCTGTGTTTTGTTAAATGACAAAATGGACATTGTATTTTCTAAAATAGTAAAAATAGTTACCTGAGCTTAATTTTTGATAACTTTTTTTTTAATACAACCAACTTGAAGACAATGCTTAATACGAACAGATACAAAAAATGTAAAGAGTTTTGTCATAGCACTTTTAGATCGGATTATAATTAAACTTTATTTTGATAAAAAATCAATTTAGGGTCCTATTTGTACTATTTTAGAAAATACAGGGTCCATTTTGTCATTTAACAAAACACAGGGTCCGATTGGTAACTTTTGCAAAACAGAGAGTCCAAAATGGTATTTACCCTATTATTAATGCAACCCCTAATTTAAGAAAACTTTTGAGTATAATTTTTTTTTTTATAGTTGTGTACATTATAATTATTCAAAATATTTTGTAAAATTTTGAAAATTGTGATATAATTTACAATATAGAAAATAGTATTTAAACAATTTATCTCACACGCGTATAAAATAAAAAAAATACGCGTGTAACAGATTGTTTGAATTCTATTTTCGATATGTTAAATTTTAATAGAATTTCTCAAAAAATTTTAAAATGTCTTAAATAATTACAATATACACAAATACAAAAAAAATTGGACTAAAAATTTCTTTTGAATTACGAAATAAATGGGCGTGCACCGATGCATCCCTTTTATGAAAGTACATTATAGAATTTTCCAACACTATCTTTTGTAATTTTTTTTTTATATTTTTACGCTTACAGATTTTTTTTATATATATAAAAACAACACGAAAACAATAAAAAAACTACATAAAAGTATCAGGAAAATAATATTGAAACAATAACAATAAATTGACAAAATTATAACATAAAAATATATCAAAAGACAGTATTTTTTGTAAATAAAATAATAAAAACAGTAAAATTATTTAAATTTTGTACAATTGCATTTTTGTAATTTTTTTTTATTTGTTGTGTATTTGTGAAATAATCCCAAAGGAAAAACCTCAGCCATATGTAATTTTTTGTAAAACTACCGTCTTTTTAAGAAAATTTTGCAGAAATAACATTGATTGGTTTGGGGATATGAGAGTAAATTTAAAAAAGAGTAATTTGCATAAATATGTAAGTTTAATTCTCGGTTGTAAATAAATACTTAAAGTTTAATTTTTAGCGGTAATAATACCTATAAGTTATATTTTTAGAACTCTGTAGGTACCTAAATGTTAAATATTAAGTTATTATCCACGTGTCATTTTCTTATTAATTTTAAGTCAATGACCACATGGCAGCCCATGATTGGTCCACCTTATTAATTTTTTTTTATTTTAAATAGACCAGTAAAAAAATAACATGTAGATAATAACTTGACACTTAATAGCCAGATACCTATAAATTTTTTAGAAATATAGCTTAGATATTATTACCGTTAAAAATTAAACTTAACTGTTTATCTACAAAAGTTAAATTATAATATTTACACCGCAAAACTCACTAATTTATCTATTTTTTTTAAATCAAACACAACCTTATCATGTCATCAAGAAACAAAATACCAAAAACACCAAATGCAAAACAAGATTTCAAAACCTTGGAAAAAAAGAAAGAGAAATTTCATTTTAGTCACATCAACAATAAACATACAAGTAATTCACATTAAGTTTTTTTTTTTTCTTTTTTCTTGAATCAATGACTAAAACACATTTATTAAACCCCCCCAAAAAAAGAAAGAAACTCTTTACTTTCCAGGGACAAAGTTGGTGGCATATGACCAAGCATTGTTGTTGACTGGGTCAGCAAGGTGATCAGCCAAGTTTTCCAAAGGACCTTTACCAGTAACAATGGCTTGAACAAAGAATCCAAACATGGAAAACATAGCCAACCTACCATTCTTAAGTTCCTTAACTTTAAGCTCAGCAAAAGCTTCTGGGTCATCAGCAAGGCCCAATGGGTCAAAACTACCACCTGGGTAGATTGGGTCAGTAACCTCACCAAGAGGCCCACCAGCAATACGGTAACCCTCAACAGCTCCCATTAAGATCACTTGAGTGGCCCAAATAGCCAAGATGCTCTGAGCATGGACCAAACTTGGGTTACCCAAATAGTCAAGCCCACCTTCACTGAAGATTTGTGAGCCAGCCTTGAACCAAACAGCCTCACCAAACTTAACACCATTTCTTGACAATAGCTCTGGGAAAACACAGCCCAAAGCTCCAAGCATGGCCCATCTACTGTGGATCACTTCAAGCTCACGGTTCTTGGCAAAAGTTTCTGGGTCAGCTGAAAGCCCAGCAGTGTCCCAACCATAGTCACCAGGAAATTCACCAGTTAAGTAACTTGGTGGCTCACCTGAAAATGGGCCCAAATACTTAACTCTGTCTGGGCCGTACCATGGGCTTCCTGAGGAAACTTGCTTTGAGGCAGCTTTCCTCATGTTGACTCGTCCGCCGTTCGACATTTTGTTGGCGGCGGGCGCCAGCTCGACGGCCTTACCGGCGAAAGCCGGGGAAGAAAGAGCCATGGTGGAAGAAGACATGGTTTTTTTTTTTTGATTTTTTACCAAATGTATTTTTTTGGGGGTTGGATATGTGAGGATAAAATGTTTGGTTGAGAAACTTTGGTTAAATTTTGTCACATATTAATAGATTAAAGGGTCCTTATCTTAAGAGATTAATATCTTTAATCTCATTGGTTGTGAGATTTTTTTAGTGTGATTTTCATTGTCTATGTGTCAATGTTTCTTGATAGGTTGGCCAATGGGATTTGGACACTTGTTACTTTGGATATATAACATTTATCTTGGGAAAAATTGAATAAATACAAAAATTATTTATTATTTTTTGTGTTAATAAACAGAACCACATATTAGTAGGACCACTTATATGTGTGGAGGAAATTTTTCTATGCAAAAATAGATACGTTAGAACCCAACAAAAAAAAATTTAAAAATTGTTTGGATATTTTGATATATAGTTAGTTGTATTCAAGATTGAATGTCAATTTTTATGATAGTAATTTCAAGACACTTGTTATGAATACTTGTTGATCACTTAAAATATCTCCTAATGACCTATAGAGAATTGACAACTTTGATTATATTGGAAAAAAAATGCAAATACAAAATGAGTTTTCAATATGTTTACATCTCTACACTAATAAATTGTATTACCTTTCAAAAACTATATAAATTGTATTCAAATTATTTATAAAATGCATATGCTAAAAATTGACCTTGATATTAGACATTTTAGGGTATTCAACATTATCTATACAATTAATTATCAAATTAAAATATATGAGATTCGATATTAAATTGTATTAAAATACATTTACAAGACTTACCAAGCCCAATAAAAGGTTAATCACCATTAACCTCACTATTGAAGGATTTACACCGCTAAAATAAACTAATTTCCTAACTAAAAGTTTTAGGGATAAGTTGAGAAATATTTCTTTTTTATATCCATTAATCAAAATACTCTCACCTTTCACTTAAGTCTAGCACATAATTTACATTAACTTAAGGGGTATAACGGGATATCATCTATAAAAGCGTGTATATCTTAAAAAATAAGAAAATAAAAGTAAAAATTAAAACAAATAAAATAATATGGGTATACAATGCAATTTTCTCAAACCCATTGCCTGTAGAGTATGTAACTAGCATTTACCCTATCTTATCTCATAATGATATTGATAAGCATTAGCATCCATATGAGCTTATCTATTTTATTTTATAAAATAACTCACTAAAATTTTACTTTTTTTATTTTACATCACATATTTACATTACACCATATGTTAATTTCTCTATATTTTTATCTACATCGTTAAAATATATTTTTAATATATAAAATAAACAAAATATTATATTATACATTATATATATTTGTAAAAAGTTAATAAAGTAATAAAACTAATAAAAAAAATTTTGCTCACTCTCTCCATAGCTACATGTAGAGATACATTTTATTGGAGTTTGTACAAATGCATCTCTAAATTTATAGCTAAGTTATAAAGAAGATGATTGAAGGGTTAAAATAAGTTGTTAGTTATTTATTTTTTATTTTTTTAATTTTTAACTATTATGAAGACATTGATTATGGAGAGTCTAGAGATAATCTACTCCCATGATGGATTTATGGAGTCCTTCAAAACTTCTCTCTAACTTGAGAAGGTGACACTTTTTGAGACTTGGGCCTATTAAGCCTTCAAAGCTCAAGGGTAACACTCGACTTTGATACTAGGTCTGACTAGATGTTCGGAATTATTAAACTAGAGTTGAGAAAGGAGTTGAACGAAATCAGACAAGTGAAAACTAAAAGAGACATGCTAAAGAGTAAAGTGTCCATTAACTTAACTTGAGAGATGGTACATGTAGACCAAAATTATAAACAATAATTAAGTTTTTCTTTTCAGTTAATTTTTTTAACAGAATAATTATATAAATTTGAAAATTTGCTATGTTTTATACATTCTTTTATTTTTTTTTTACAATTTTTTATAGTGAAAAACTTTATATAAAAAATCAAAAACTATTATTTTGTTAAAAAAATAAATAAATATAAATAAAATAACTAAATTATTCTATGAATCTCAATATTTTTCTCCCAAAAGCATAATTGTATTTGTACTCAGAGTGCAAAATATATTACATATGTATATGTATATATTTCTTCATATAGTCTCCATGTTTTGTGTCACATAAACATCAATCACATTGTTCATTAATTTTCATAAAATTAATAATAAAATCATACAAAGAAATAAGATCAAGAGTAATATTGTCCTTGGAAAAATAGTTTGAATTGAACCCTACACTACATGTTATGACTATGATATTTTATCATGCTTGAATGAATAGTTGTTACATAAAAGCTAGGCAAGAAAGAAAAATCTTATTTTTAAAAGAAAAAATTGTAAAAGAAAGAGATAAATATGAGATGAGTGTAATCCTAAAGAAATACACGTGGAGAGCATTAATTGGTTGTAATCTATTAAGTGGGCCCAACAAGTTGGTGGACGAGAGAAAGCCATATAGGCATCAAAAAACAAAACCAAAAATCTTGATATCCAATGAGATTGAAGATATAGATACCATAAGATAAGAGTAAAATTACTATTAATATGTGACAAAACTTAACCAAAGTTTCTCATTCCAACATTTTTCTCACATATCCAACCCCCTAAAAAAAACACATTTGGTGAAACTCTTAAATTTTTTTCCTCTCTTTTTCAAATTCTCAACCAACCATGTCTGCCTCTTCCACCATGGCTCTTTCCTCCCCGGCTTTCGCCGGTAAGGCCGTCGAGCTGGCGCCCGCCGCCAACAAAATGTCGAACGGCGGACGAGTCAACATGAGGAAAACTGCCTCAAAGCAAGTTTCCTCAGGAAGCCCATGGTACGGCCCAGACAGAGTTAAGTACTTGGGCCCATTTTCAGGTGAGCCACCAAGTTACTTAACTGGTGAATTTCCTGGTGACTATGGTTGGGACACTGCTGGGCTTTCAGCTGACCCAGAAACTTTTGCCAAGAACCGTGAGCTTGAAGTGATCCACAGTAGATGGGCCATGCTTGGAGCTTTGGGCTGTGTTTTCCCAGAGCTATTGTCAAGAAATGGTGTTAAGTTTGGTGAGGCTGTTTGGTTCAAGGCTGGCTCACAAATCTTCAGTGAAGGTGGGCTTGACTATTTGGGTAACCCAAGTTTGGTCCATGCTCAGAGCATCTTAGCTATTTGGGCCACTCAAGTGATCTTAATGGGAGCTGTTGAGGGTTACCGTATTGCTGGTGGGCCTCTTGGTGAGGTCACTGACCCAATCTACCCAGGTGGTAGTTTTGACCCATTGGGCCTTGCTGATGACCCAGAAGCTTTTGCTGAGCTTAAAGTTAAGGAACTTAAAAATGGTAGGTTGGCTATGTTTTCCATGTTTGGATTCTTTGTTCAAGCCATTGTTACTGGTAAAGGTCCTTTGGAAAACTTGGCTGACCACCTTGCTGACCCAGTCAACAACAATGCTTGGTCATATGCTACCAACTTTGTCCCTGGAAAGTGAAGAGTTTAGGAAGAGAAAGAGAGAGAGAGAATGAGAGAAAGAGAAGAGTTTGTATTGTTCATATTGGTAATGTTATGGGTTTTATCTTTTCTTTGTTTGGTGATGATGTAAATGTGTTGAGAATCAATGAATGAAAAATCATATTGTGAATCTTGTCGTGTGCTAATATAATTTCTCGTTTTAATGTCACTTTATTTGTTATGTATTTGGTTTGTGGTCATCATTGAACTTTTTATTAATGAAAGACTTAGAATAGATAATTAATGAAAAATAAAAATTACCACATAAATACTTAAATTTACTTTTTTAATAAGTGATGTAAATTGTGATGTGATAATTCAGGTCATTAAATTTTTTGTTAAAATTAAATATACTTTAAGTAAAAAAATAATGGGCATTTTACATAAATGTATACATTTTTTTTATATAATTACAAAAAATGTGCAAAAAAACACAATTTTAAAAATGCACATATTTGAAAACATATTTACAAAATTTCATACAAATTCTTAATTAAATTATAATAGATATATTAATGATTCAACTTTCTATATTTAGATTTGTATAACTATTTTCTTATTATGTTTTGTTGTGTATGGTATTGTAATATTTTTTTAATATTGCTTATATGTTTTTAGTGTTTTTTTTAAATTTATATATGTTTTTGTTAAACTTGATGGGTTGTTTTTGTTTATTTTTTTAATGTATTTTTTTGGTGGAAGAATTATTCATGCTCCATCTATAGAGGTCCTTTTTTTTTTTGTATTTTTATCTTTGTTAGTTGTTTTTTTTTTTGTTTTTGTTTTTTTTGTGGTGTTTCTTATTATGTTTTGTTGTGTATCGCATTGTAATATTTTTTTAATATTGTTTATTTGTTTTTAGTGTTTTTTTTTTAAAAAAATTTATATATGTTTTTGTTAATCTTGATGGGTTGTTTTTGTTTATTTTTTTAATGTATTTTTTTGGTGGAAGAATTATTCATGCTCCATCTATAAATGTCCTTTCTTTGGTATTTTTATCTTTGTTAGTTATTTTTTTTCTTTTGTTATTTTGTGGTTTTTTTATTATGTTTTGTTGTGTATCGTGTTGTAATATTTTTTTAATATTGTTTATTTGTTTTTAGTATTTTTTTTTTTTAAATTTATATATGTTTTTGTTAAACTTGATGGGTTGTATTTGTTTATTTTTTTAATGTATTTTTTTCACTTTTTATTATTAATTTAAAACTGTTTATTATTTTTAATCGTTAATTATTTTTTTATCTTATATTTAAAATATTACATCTGTATATTTTAAATATTATTATTTATAATTAGAATCTTATTATGTTTTTTAATTATTAATATATAAATTTTGTTAATTAGTAGGCTTACTCATTAATACCATATCAATTAGTCATAAAAAATAGTTATATAAATCTAAATATAGAAAGTTGAATTATTAATATATCTATTATAATTTAATTAAAAATATGTATGAATTTTTGTAAATATATTTTCAAATGTGTATATTTTTAAAATTGTATTTTTTTGCACATTTTTTGTAATATAATTATTTTTGTTGTACACTAATGAAAAAACCCCAACAATAAACTTAAATATTTATGCCGCTAACATTGTATCCACTTAGGAATGACCATTTTTCATTCTATACAATGATTAAAACAAAACGAAACAACTAGACATAAAAAAAAATGTGCTAATAAGTTTAACCATACACTAATTTATTTGTTAACCAATTACAAGATTCTTTACACTGACTTCTTCTGTATGACTCAAAACATATACATGTGTTATTGTAAATAACTAAATATAATATACTAAAGAACATTCAGAAGCCTCTAAAAAATAGGGATAAATAAATAAAAAAAAAAAAGAAAGCCTTTCATATAAAACTGTGGTACTAATTATGTGAACGAAATGAATTTGTCTATAAAGAATGAGAACATCATTAACACAGCTTCAAGCCTTAAAACTTTCATCTGAAGCTGTTTCTGTGCTCAGTAGCCGAATCAACTCGACGATTTAAACGTTTGTTTGTTTGTCAGCTCTAACTTTTTCATAGAGGCAAATGAGTCTCCTTTTCCTGAATAAGTTTAAGCGCGGTTTGTTGTCGACTTTGCTCTAGCAACAGCCTTGGAATAGAGTTCTTCGTATTGAGATGCTGAAGAATCCCAGCTGAAATCCATGTTCATGACATTCTGAACGAGTTGTTGCCACCTTTCGCGGTTGTTGTTGTAGTGATTTAATGCACGCTCTAATGCACTGTTCAATCCCTGTTGTTACAATGATGAAGTAAACGAAAAATGTTTTCAGATTAAGGGATTTCGAGAGAATCGAATTTCGAAGAAATGTGAAAATTTTTGTAGGTATGTTTAGGATGATAATAATACAAGCGGAATCATTCTGTTGATTTTACCTGCTCATCGGGATTCAAAAATGTATAGCCATTTCGAAATCTGAGAGGTATGGTATCATCATCAACATCAAAGACACTGCAGGATGAGTTCAAATCAATAATATATATTTATATATATTGTATTATTATATATAGGATAAATACTATTTTCTACCCTATGTTTTATAACAATTATTAATTGGACCTTTTGTTTTGTTATAACAAAATGATTCTTATATTTTCCAAAATGGTAAAAATAAGACCTGAGCTCAATTTTCAACGATTTTATTTTTTAATATAACTAACTTTAAGATAATTTTTAACATGAACAGATACAGAAAATGTAACCAGTTTTATCATAATATCTCTAGATCAGATTATTATTAAGTTTCATTTTGACAAAAACTTAGTTCAGGGTCTTATTTATACAATTTTAAAAAATACAAGATCTATTTTATCATTTAACAAAATAAAGGATCCAAGTAGTAACTTTTGCAAAATACAGGGTCTAAAATAGTATTAACCCTATATATAAATATGAAGGTCAAGGAAATTGGGTACAAACCTATCATATAGACCACCAGTTTTTCTTACAATAGGTATAGAACCATATCTCATTGAAATCATCTGCACAAAGCCATTGATGAAAAAAAAATATACAAAATTGTGAAGAATTTCAAAACTAATTCAAACTAATTTTGATGAAGTCGTTGTTGAAGGAAAATAGAAATAATTATTTATTGGGAAGGGAAGCATATTTTACCTGTGTAAGGCCACAAGGCTCAAAGAGAGAGGGGATAACGAACATGTCAGAAGCGGCATATATGGAATGTGAAAGGGCCTCATCATATTTTAGTATCAACCGAATATGATCATGATTTTGAAACTGATTTGCAATGCCCTCAAATTCCCTCTACAGAAAGAAAAAAGGTAAAAAATAACTTGTCAAAAAATATAAAACAGATTATGAGTCCTGAGTCCTGATTTTTGTTGTGTCCCTTTACTCAGTGATGCAATGACATTGTACGTGATTTTTTTGTTTTGTTTTTGACAGAGTCCTGATTTTGAATCAAAATAAAGGATTTAAAATAGCAAACTAACTAAATAAATATTCTGACAAAGAATCTATTTACTTGACAATATTCCGCGTTATAGTCGTTTATTTGAAAGTACCTGAATATGTGGCACTGGGCTTGAACCCAGAAGTACAAATTGTCCTCCCAGCTCGAGTGTTCTGTATATCGCATGTCTGATAAGATGTACACCTTTTTGAGGAACCAACCTTGTAATGATACCTACCTAAATAATCAAAAATATAATGTAGAGTTTTAGATCATTTAACAACTCTCATCAACTATACTTAATATGAATACTATTGACAACCATGAAATTATAAAAAAAAGACCATATTTGTAATGGGGGCGTTTGGTGTAAGAGTTTTACTTGGTGGGTTTTAGTTGAGAGGGGGTGAGATTAAGGCAATCTCAAAATCAAGTATTTAAATAGAGAGTTTGAGATTACCTAAAAATAAACTTAAAAGTGGGCCCCACTTAAACATAAGCTCTCCACTAAAATTATACCAAACACCCCATAAGGGATTCAAGGCTGTTTTTGTAAGGTTAGAAAGAACAACAACCACCACATAGAAGCTTGAAAATCAATTGCTATTTATTTTAATACAATTGTTACTTATGTCAACTTGAGAAAGTTAGGAAAAATAGATATTTCATGTGAAGGAAATGAATGAATGAGTGAAAATGAAAAAGGAGAAAAGAGTAGTAACAATAACGCAAATAGCCTAAAATATAATTACCAAAGGCTTTCTGGGATCAGCCGTAGAAAGACCCAACATCTTTCGTAAAGCTTCTTTGTTTTCTGCTTTTCCATGAATATCGTTAACACTATACTGTACTTTGATAAAATCATCAGTAGCTGGATTCCATGCATCAGTATCAATTCCATTAAGAATGCCGATGAACTTTTTGGTATGGAAATTAAGTGTTGAATGTAACCCATGACCTCTCTGCAAATCATATTGTAAACTATTAAGACGACATTTTCTCTTATTTTGTTGTGAAACTAGATTTAGGTAATCTACATTGAAAGATCTTACCTCTGCAGTCCTCACCTCCTGTGCATAGGTAGGTGATACTGTTGTGACAATGTTAGAGAACACAACTGCACCCTGCAAAATGAGGTCATTATAAAATTTAAAACGAATAAGCTCGGAAAAACTTGCTTCGAGATGAATGTGACTGATAACATATAAATCCATATTTTGCTGTACCTTTACAGGATTCACCCTATCATGTGATGAGTAGTCCTGCATTCTATCTGGCCTATTAAGCTGATGGACATCAAGACCACAAGATGCCAATTCGGAAGCAGGTGCAGTCCCTTGGTACTCAAAGTTGTGGCAGGTAAAACATATTCTTGCTGAATTCAACCCCTTTGGAGCATATAGATCCCAATATAAAGGAGCCTAAGAAAGAAGTTAGGATGTTAATTGCTTACATTAAGAGGAAAGGAAAAAAAAATGTCAAATTTTAGAGAGACCAAATTGCAGATGTAAACAATCCGTACAACAAAAGCTGTCTGCCAATCGTGGCAGTGGATTATGTCTGGTTTTTTGCCCGCTTGAAAAAGCAACTCAAGTGCAGCTCGGCTGAAGAAGGAAAAACGTTTGAAATCATCCCGTTCTCCATAAAATTGTCCTCTTGAGAAGAATTTATCAGGATGAAGAGGGTCAATGAAATAAACAGGAAGACCTAAACAAACAAAGCAACAGTAAGAGCGACGTAAATCAAAAATACTGTAAAAACTTGAATTTTGAATTTCTTAACCTTCAACAGTGCCAACCCAAACTTTGTTTTTGTATAGTCGACCATCAAAGTATGATTCTACCACAGTATCTAGTTCCTGTACAAGTTGATGGTTTCTAAATATAAATATGATTTCATGAATCCAGGTTCGGACACAATATTTGCTTGAAGTATCAAATAACAAACTCACTCTTAAGTCACGAATCAGTTCATATTTTACGCAATCATATTTGGGGAGAACGATTTCCACAAGGTGCCCCTTCTTCTGCAGTGATTTACCAAGACCAGCCACAACATCACCCAAACCACCAACCTGCAAAATAAATAACACTCGCTTATTAGAGATGAAATAAAGAAAGAAAACTGAAATCAAATATTTAAGTCGAGAAGTTGATAATTAAGCAGGTACATTTGTTGTCTTAAGCAATATAAGAGAAATATCCCATGTAAGGTCTATAATAACTTTTAATACAAGTGAAAATGACAAACAACAAACAATAGAGCAATTAAAAGTTAAATACATGCCACTATTGTGCATGTTCAAATCCCACATTAAGTAAATGAACAAGAAGATTACTCAACTGAGAAAGCGGATACAACCCAATCCCTGTGCATGAATGAAGCGAGAATAACAAATGAAAATAGAAGAAATTGAAGACCAGGGAAATCACAGTGTTGCAATCAAGGAGTAAAACTAAGACAATAGATGTCACAAAATTCATACACCTGTCAATGAAGCCTATCACATGACAATGAAAACATTCTTGTGCATACGCAAAAACTGTGAATAGAGAAGCATGCACAAGCAAGAAGATTGACAAGGCATAAAAATGTAAACCAGAGAGAAACGATGAGAAGACAAAAGCTAAGCTGAACTCACCTTAGCTACTGGTGCCATCTCTGCTGCAATATGAACGACATGTAATCCTGGACTAAAGAAAAATAAATGAATGATTATACAACTGCAAGTGAAATATCTATGTAATTTACTACTAAAATATGATAACATACGTTGTTGGTGATGAAGTCAGCCTGAGAAATGTAGTCAGAGCTTCTCGTTCATTCTTTTCCTTGCAAGCCATGTATGCATTGCATATTCGGCCCTCCCTCTTCCACACCATTTCCCTCAAGAGCTTTGCATCATTTGATGATATTTTCTTTTCTAGCAACCAACCATCAATCAATAGCAACAAGCGGCTCCAAAATTCCCAAGGCATATCATCAACAGGTTCATCAAGAGCCTTTTTCTTGCTTTCTTCTTTCAGACTATTGAGTGTATCTTGAAATTCCTGTACAGATTCTTGATATAATTGAATATAAGAATGTATCTCATCATCAGACTTTTGAAGCCGATCCTCCATCATCATTATCTTTTGTTGCATCAATTCATTATATTGCTGCATTTTTTCTGATGAAAGCTTATAAACATTGGCTTCTTTAAGTGATTCTTCTAACTTATCAACCTTCTTTCGAAGCTCCTGATTTTGCTGTAATACTGTGATGGCCTGGTCTGCTTGCTTGGTTGCCTTATCAAGCAGTACTTGCAAGTTTTCTACTTTCTCCACTAAGTCCTCGTATTCAACTTTTAAAGTAGAAAGCTTTGATACATCTTCCTGTGAAACTGACAATTTAGACTCTAACTCTTTCAGAGAAGACTCCAAAGATGCACGTTCGGTTTCCAGCATCATAACCCGTTCGTTAGTACTCTTTACATTACCAAGTTCTTCCGTAAGTTTTTCTAGATCATTCTTCAGAGAGAGATTTTCTAACCTCAATGAATCAAGCTCAGCAGTAAGATTGGTTATGCTACTTTCATATGGCAGAGAGACTTCATTTAATCCATCATTCTGATTCTCACCACCATCCCTACGAGTGAGTGAGTCTCGAAGCTCCTGTAACTGGTCCCCCAAGAGTTCCACATGTACCTTTTCCTGGGTAGCTACTTTAATTCGTGCATCAGTTTCCGCCAATCTCAGTTCTAAGTTATTGATCTGTCCTTGTAACTCTGTCTTCTCATCAAGAATTTTTTCAAGCTCTTCAAGTGCTCGAATCCGAGCTTGGTTGAGAAGAAGGATGTCTATATCAAGAACAAATACAAATGATGAAAACATTTCTAGGTTATGTTCATGGAAAAGTATTAAGCTGAAAAAAAGATATAGAAAGAAGCTACATAAAATAGCATAAGTATATCATACTTTTCTCTGCATTTTTTATCATTCCAATCAAATCTTCAAGTTTAACATCCGAAACAGTCTCTGCTGCATCCACATTGAGAACCTAGATGACAAAGACTAGTCAAATGAAAGGAGACAATAATTTAAAGAAATGTTATTCTGATCAAAGAAAAAGGAAACTGCTGGGAGCCTATATCACATCACTTTTTTTCCTTTTTTTTTTTTTTTTGATAAACTATATCACATCACTTTTAAAGAACAATCCAGTATAAATCCCACATTCAAGATGATGACACAAAATTACATAACAAACTCCCAGTCCCTCAATAGATCAAAAAGCAAAAGACTCTTCAAACTAAAATGGCCACACTAGAAGTACTAAAATCAAAATCAAAAGGAGATAACAATCCACAAATCAGAATCAAAGTTTAAGAAACAAAGATATCTATGTGTAGAATACATCACATAATAAAAGTGATTCTAAATTCATATTTGTAACCACATTGTATAAATCAGGGTAAAGGTAATACCATAGATTTTAATTCATCAGAAGCAATTTCTTCACTCAAATCCTTTGAATCATCGTGCTTCACTACTGTGCTATTGGCTGCATCATCATTCATAGTGCTTTCCTGATTCAAAATTTTATCATCAATGCACTTAATTTCCTTTCATATGAGAATGAAATCATAAAAAACGAAGGACGAACAAAATCGACTAATTAAAAAAAAAACTAAAAGTGATTATGAATACAGATTTGTATTCCTTGTAAAATTTGGGGTTAAGCAGAATACCAAAGATTTTGTCTCATTAGTGACAATTACATCACTCAAATCTTTTGCATCATCATGCTTCACGGTTAAATTATTGGGTACATCATCATTAGAAATGCTTTCCTGATTCAAAATTTAACAATCAATGTTGTTAATTACCTTTCATACAAGAACATAAATAATAAAGAAACAATAAAATCTATGAAAGACTAAAAGAACTAGTAAAAGTGATTCTGAATACGAATTTGTATTCACAATGTAAAATATGGGTAAAGTAGTTTACCGGAGATTTTGTTTCATTAGTGACATTTACACTGTTCAACTCTTTTGCATCACCATTCTTCCTGGCTATACTATCGGGTACACTATCATTAGAAATGCTTTCCTGATTCAAAACTGGAGAACTAGCCGTTGAAGCAATGTCAGCATCCAGGTCAGAATCCCCACTTATTAAAGGCTCATGAGAGGCTTTTTTTGACTGTTGTCTCTTATTTGGGGAACTGCAAATTCCAATAAACTTCTCAAATTAATAAAAGATCATGTCTAGAACATTCGAGCCACCTATTACACAAACTACTGTAGAAGTTGTGAGCCAGTCACAATCAATATCCACCAATGTAGTTATCAGAGAGCACAAAAATTATTACCAAAAGACAAAAAAATTAAAAAAAAAAAAATCAATGTTTGGCATTTCTGTTTTCATTCAGAAACAGAAACACATTGGAAATGATAGCTAGAATACAAGAAAACTTAATAAAAAGAAGAAAAAATAAAATTTGAGCCAATTACTTTTGTTTTCTCTAGAACATAGACAAACTTCAAACTGGTGACGAATGGGATATAATTATTTGGACTCAAAGATTAGGCACACAGATGATGCAGATGCAAATGCAAATGTCCTGACACAACATCATTAATGATATATTTTAAATGCTTGGTCCCATTATCATCACCACTGCATAAAGTCAATGCAAACATTCAAATAGCAATGCAAGCGGGCCTAAATGCAAAAAAAACTTGAGTTGTTTTTTTACAATTTGACCTTCCAATTACACAAACAATAGGCGTTAAAGATCCTTAATATTATTGGGAGTTTTCATTTCATCACCTTCTAATTCATCTCATCCTGATAGCATTCAGGCCACACACTATAATTAAAGAAACCATTAAATAATCAGATTTCATGACATCTGAAACTAAACAAACAAAGGGCAAATGGAATTTATCCAAAGCTTAAGATGCAACGATTGTATAAACTTCGAAATTTGCAGAAAATCTGAATTTCCAAGACCAATAACCCAAGAGAGCTTAATAAGTTTAAGCAACCATTCATTCTGATTTCACTTTCTATCCATGAAAGATTAAAACAAAGTCACTCTTGTACCTCTTCAAGCAATAACTATTAGTATTTAACCATTTGTCTAGTTTGATTTTCTATATCAAACCATAATCTGACAGCCATTTCAAGACTGAACCAAAACCACTCTTCTTTGCTTCAAGCAACCCAAATAACCATTAGCATTGCCTTAATGAGCACAATCCTTTCACTTCATATTGTCTTCTAGAGACATAACATAATCTCTTCAAGCAACCCAAACGACAACTATATGATTTATTACAACTCTGTCCAAGAACTCAGTGATTGGAACCACTCATTCCATTTTCACTTTCTTCAAGGATGATAATCATAATCGAGCAAAACCACCAACCCGTTCCATTAAACTCAAAAGATTAACACAAACCATTTTTCAATCTCTTCAATTAATCCAAATAGCTACTGTATAATTTATTCAAACTCTGTTCAAGAGCTCAATGAGTGGAACCATTCATTCCATTTTCACAAAACCACTATTCAATCTCTACATGCAACCAAAATAACTACAATACGATTCATTTTATCTCTGTTGAAGAACTCAGTGATTGAAATCATTCATTCCAGTTTTCACATTCTAGTACCACAATAACCACAATCTAACAAAACAATCAATCAACTAATCCAATCCAACTCTGTAACGAGCAAGTAGAACCATTCATTCCAGTTTTCACTTTCTAAAATCATAATCACAATCCAACAAAACCAATAATCAACTCATTGAATTAAAATCTGTTCAATAACACAATAAGTGGAGCCATTCATTCCAATCAAAATTCAAAACCATTAATTCAACTCTATAGCGAGTAAGTCGAACCAATCATTCCAGTTTTCACTTTCTAGAATCATAATCACAATCTAACCAAATCATCACCTCTATCAATAAATGAAATCAATAATAATAATAATAAAGTGAGATTACCTGAGATTACGTTGTCGCATTTTACAAGAAGCAGGAAACAAACGATACGAAGAAGAGAAAGAAAGACGGCCATTAGAATGGTTGCAGCTGAGTCCACTCAATCCCTGGTTCAGAAACAACGTCGATAGTCTCACCGCCATTGTTTCCAATCTCTCTCTCTCTCTCTCTCTCTCTCTAGAGATTATAGAGAGAGAAAGCTCTTTTTGAACTTACTTCTCTTCTCTCCACAAACGAATCTTCGATTAAATCTCAAAAATTTATATTAAAAATAAATAAATAAATAATAAATTAGAAAAAGTGCATGATCTTGTGGAAACTGTACGACGTCCCTTAAAAAATAAAATAATAATTAAAAATTAAATTATCTAGATCGGACGGTCTAGAATTCGTGGACTGATATCAAGTTCACATGATGATGATGATTAAGGTCTGTTTGGTTTTTTTAGTATAAAAATGGTTTTGGGGACTGTGAGAATCTATTCTTTAACCCAAACACCACCTTTCACTCCAAGCAATGGTATTTAAAAATTAATTAATTAATTAATTAAATAAAATATCATTTTAGGCTCTTATGTAACAATAAGCTACATAATAATAATTTGGGTAGCATCAAATTTTATATTAAACTATATCACTCATTGTTATGCTGATTATAAGTCATGTTTATTTTCTATCTCCCATTTGGTGTTTCCCTCTTTTGGTACCCACCCTCAGAAATTTGGATTAAGATTAATTAAGTAGGGAGTGAGACTATGTGTGTAGTGTGTTGGCTAGAGATCATTTGAAAACAGTTTTGTAGGTGATTACCAACACACTTATAGTTTTTCTAATCCCCTTATTGACATAGTTGTGGCTTATCTGTTAGCTATAGAGATGATAACTTTTTTCAAGCACCTCTTTGTGATGATGGAGAGTGATTCTGAGACAATTATCAAAGCACTGAAGGGAATACTTGTTTTAATTGGGGGTACTGGTAACAAACTCTCTAATTTATTCTTGGGTTATATTTTCTATTTTATTTCTAAATTTTGTAATTTTACGGCACATAATGTTGTTAAATGTGCTTTTGCTCTAAAATTTTGTGTATTATATTACCAAATTATTAATTAATTTAATTAATTGTGGAATAATAATATGGGTACTTCTTTTGTAGCTATAAACACACAAGTTTGTAACTGCATGATAAATCAAAAAACAAACAGTGCAGAAAAATAAAAATACAAAAAATTTATACGTGGTATCAACAATTAATGTCGAGAGATAAGTTTCATTAGATAGGTCTTAAAATTACAAAGTAATTGATTTATGCATAAATAAACTCTATCTTATTGTATGCCGCAAGCTTGATGTATTCCACATTCTAATTGAATCTTGCTAAAACTTCAAGTGCTCAAACTTCCTTCGATCTCCTTGAAGAGTACGTTGGCTTCCTCCCGAGGCAAGACTTGAAAAGCTATCTCCCAAAAGCTTGTAGAACCTTCTCCTGAAGGTAGCACTGTTGTTCTTCTTCTTTTGTAAACTTGATTATAGACTCAAGACAATACAAAATATATAAACACATAAGAAGACACAAACACACTCTACTCTACGCAACAAAGATTCTCTTTCTTATAAAATATGAGTATAATACAAAGATATGAAAGAGATTCAAAATTTAGTTGTTATAACGTGTATTTATAATCAATATACATATTATAGACAACTCATATACAGTTTAAACAAGACCATAACTTAGAAGAAACTTCCCTAAAAAAGATTTTTAATCAGTTTATTTCTGTACCTATAAAATCGTGACCAATAAGTGTAACTCTTCTTTTATTAAAAAAAAAAAAATATTTTAGTTTTCTTTATACAATCAAATCAATTAAGAAATGAATATTACAGAATAAATTGAGAAACCCGACTAAAAAGATAAACTACAATAAACAATTAATTTTTAATATGTCCAATAATAAATTTAAATTTAATTACATTTAAAAAATTATTTGACTTAAATTTAACACGTGATATCAATTTCATCACTATATAAAACATCAAATTTAGTGATCATTTAATTACAAAAGGCCAATTGAGTATTCTATTAAACACATGAATGATAATTTGTATAGAAGTCCAACCTAATCAAAGAAATTAAAAAGAGCCAAACATGTAGCAAGCTTCCAATATTGTTTTTTTTTATATGTAAAATTAAAATTGACAAAGAAAGTTTTCAATACATAACCAAATTAAGTCAAGCACTACTTGTGTCTTCCTCTTGAGAAGCTCTATTTTCTCCATTTGCATTTTCATTGTGTGTTTTTGAATTGTAACTGTCAAGATAATCTTGATAAACATATGAAATGAAACCCCAAATAGCCAACAATAATGAAATCACCTTCACTCCATACATTTTCTCTTTGAAGAAAAACACAGCTAAGATTGGTACTATTGGCAAGCCCAAAACACTTATGGCATTAGAAAAGAGTGAAGACATCTCAAGAATCAATCCTATTGTCCCAAGGAAAAAAGCTTGCCATGATATAGATGTCCCAACTAATGTCATGACATATGACACTTTCCCTAATCGAAATGCATACATTTCATTACTCAAATCTTTCCATTCTCCACTCGCAATGAGTCCCACTAGAGAAATACTTGTTGCTAGTAATGATTCCAAGATTGTGATATCTATAACAACAGAGAAAGTTTCTCTTTTTAGTACTTTTGCGATAACAAATTGTGTCACAGAAAGCAACAAGCCGTACAACGCGGATGCAGCCACCGTACAAATGAATCCAATCACAAACTTTCTTTTGGAGGAGATATCATGTGCACCTTCTTCCGAATCATCATTAAAAGCAACGAGAGTAGAAGATATGGTGAGCAACACGAGAGAATTGACAATAAAAGGAGTGAACTTTTGCGAGTTGAGAAAGAAGGAGAAAAAGGCATTGAAGGCCAATTGAGAGGCCGAAATGAGAGAGTATGTAGAGATTGGAAGGTAAGAAAGGCCGACGGAGTACAAGAAACAATCCACAACTAAAACTATTCCAAGAAAGATAGAAACTAGTACAAGAATTAAAAGAGATTTTGGTGATGAGTTACTAAAAGTGGTACTTAATTCGCTCTTTCGCCCTGCGAAACAATAGTAAGGAAGGAGGATTGGAAAGCCAACTAGTTGAACTAGTGTTGCCATCCAATTACTATTTCCACCTTTGGCAAAATACAATCTTCCTAATAGCACTGCTGATGCTTGGCCAGATATGAGAAGAAAAACATAACAAATCACTCTAAGCCATTGAAAATACTTCCTACCTCTAGAACTTGGTATCGATTCGAACTTGTTGTTACTATTAGAGCCAACAAAATTCACTTCCTTAGCTGAAAAGATTGCAGATTTTATGGTATCATGTTAATCAGAAAGAGTACCCGTGTATATAATGAAATTATCTTAACTAAATCACTGTATGTAATATATTTTGGTGCACATATCATTACTCTTATTTATGTATAAAAAAAACTACATTTCCTTTAAGAAATCAAATAAAATATATCAACAAAAAAGTGTAACTCTAAATTAGATATGAGATTATGAGACTTACCCATGATTTTGAGTTTGAGATGATCATCTTTTTCCATGTTTTTCTTAAGTTAAAGAGAAATTTTTTTATGTGTAATGTAACCATTTAACATTTTTGGCATTGTTGTTGATTAAGTTCTTGGAAACATAGTTATAATGCTCATTTGTGACTTTCACTCCTTGTCTTCTTATATGATTCAATAGTGTTTAAACGGCAGTTGAAGAAAGATCTTACAATTTTAAGTTTTTTCTTTTTCTTTAATAGCTTATAATATTATGTTTGATGGTGCATTATCTTAGTTTGTATCATGAATTAGTTATTAATAAAATCATTATCACATATATATTATATATATTTTTAAAGAAAAAACATTAAAATAAGAAAACATATAAAATTATTGGTGGAAAATTAAATAATTAAGTAAATTTTAAAAATTAATTTAATATAGTTTTTTTTTTTAATATTAGGATGCCAATATATAGGGTGTAAACATGTCAATTCATTTGGTATAATTAAATATACATTATATTTAAATTGAACCTGTATCATATATTTTAAATTAAGTCAAATTTATTAATAATTATTAAGTCTCATGTATTTTTCTAAACTATAATTAATAATTATGGAAAATTCGAAAGTATTTTTTAGTCTTTTTTTATATGATCGTGTTCGTTCTTGTTATTTTAAAACATTTTGTAAAAATTTAAAAAATTTAAAAAAATTTAACAAGCTGAAAATACGATTTAAACTGTTTGTTACATGCATACTTATTTTATTTTGTATGGACTATTTGAACATTGTTTTTTAAATGGTAAATGAATTCAAATTTTTTTTTTTCACAATTTTATAAGATGTCAGCTACAGCATACACGAGTATATACAAAAAATAGACTAAGAACTAGTTTGGCATAACTGTGTTGTGGAGAAAAAATAGTTGTAGCTGTGCTGTGAGAAAAAAATAGTGTTACGTAGAATTGTGGAAAAAACCGAATTGAGTATTTGGTAAATTATAAATTTTAAAGTGCCTTATTAAAATTCTATTATAATGACAATGATAATGTTATAATTTAGTTTATTATAATCATAAATATATAATCTAATATTTTTTATCACAATTTTTTTAAAAAGTAGTTTTTAGTTTTTTCAAAAATTATACCAAATGTGTAAAGACCGCCTAAGATTAATATTATGGATTATTGAATAATTAGGGTTTATGTATGAGATTTTAGTTAAAATGCATATTTGGAAATATATTTAATATCATATATGTTTATTGTGCTATTTTATGTAAATTATTCAATTTCTGTGTTTGTGCTCGGAAGCGGTGGAATGTGACGTTGGGCCTTTAGAGAGTCACATTTTATATGTTTAGAATATTATTATCGGGGTATCATTGTTGGGTATTGGTGGTGTTGGAATTTTGTCGGGAATTTGGTTTGACCATTTTGCCTATGATGCATATGGTTACTTTTATTACTTTAGGGGTATATAGGTCTTTTGTTATTGGAATTTGTCCTTTTGTGAGAATGTTATTAGCTGAAAATAACATTAATATTATAAGAAGGAAGGTTTATTCTTTTATAAGAATAACATAGAAATTCATCATCTCACCTATTCTCTTTCTCTCTCATTTTCGAAGCATCAAGAACCCAGTCTAGGGTTGGATTTGCTTGCTCTTTGGGGTTTCTAGCAGTGTTGGTGAAGCTTTGATCCAAGGTAGTGTTCCTTAGCTCTACCCCCTTTTGATTCTTTGAAGCTTAAGTTAGATAAATTCTTGAATTTTGTAATTGGGAGGCTGTGTTGGAGTTTATTGTTTGAATTGAAGTTCTGAAGTTTAATTGAGGTTACTTGAGTTGTTTTATGCTGTTTTTGGGGATTTTAATTTGGTGTGAATTGTTGAGTTCTACTGCTTAGTTTTGGTTCATTATGGTATGTGCAGGTGTTCTGGAAGTTTTGGGAAGATTTGGGATTGATTGGAGTTAGGGGGATCGGTTTTAGGGTTCCCAGCACAGAACCGGTCGACCGGTTGGTACCCGGGAACCGGGGTTCCGGTTGGGAACCGATCTGCCGGTTGGGGCTTTTTTCCCGAACCCTAATTTTCCCTGTTTTTGTGTTATTTAAGGTGTTAGCATCCTATTTATCGATAGGGTTATCTCTAGTTTTGATTTTAAATCCCCGATAAGAATTTTAGCGTGTCTCTCATCGAATTTTGACTGTTATGGTTTAGGGCCCTGTAAAGCGTCGAGCTGCGTTTCCACTCAGGCTGACCGACACACTTGAGCACGGAACGAGGTAAGATAGCATAAGAATGTATATATATATATATGAATACATGCTTGTTGTTAATTATCTACACTACTAACACTAATTGTTTATATGATTTTAAGAGTGTTAGTATAGTGTAGGATATCAGTGTGATTACGGTGTTACCAACACGAGTACCAGGGGGTACGTCGTGCATGTGGTACAACACTTAGTAATTCCCGGGAGTACATTGATGACTCTACCAACACGAGTACAGAGTTGGTACTATGGTGCATTTGGTACAGAGGTCGTACTTCCCTTAAGAACGTTCTTATTCATTTGGTGAGCTCAATTATTGAGCTCAGGGCGGCTTAAACACAAAGCTGGCACTGCATTACTTGTATATGCATGTCCTGCTTATCTTACTGAGTCTGTTAATTCATCAGTTTGCTACCTGGTGTAGGTAAAGGAAAAGTGAAGCTGGAGGAGCAGTGAGATGGAGCTCGGCGAAGATTGTACATATCACGGCAGTGCAACCTGGAGGGTTTCGGTCTTTTACTATTTTGAGTCCGTGTTTTGAGTTGCCTGATCACGTATTTGTATAAAAAAAATGTATATGTATATACTAGTAAACTCTATATTAGTAAAATACTTTTAAAAATGTATTTTGATACTCGGGATCCCGACCTATATGTTTATATAATTATAGTATATCAAATTAACTTTTGAGTTTAGTAAATTTTTAAATACAGGCACGACGTTACAAAATGGGTCCTAAAAATTTGCTAATGCCGAAATAGTAATAGTGCATAACTCCTAATTATTATTGAGATAATTACATAAAATACTATTTTTTTTTTGTAAATTTTTTATATTTTTATGTTCAATTTTTTTTTTTTTTACACTTTTACTATAAAAATAATACGAAAACAACAAGAAAATTAAATAAAAGTAACAGAAAAATAACATCAAAACAATAACAAAAAATAACATACAGATAACAAATATCAACAACAAATTAGTAAGAGTACAACATAAAAATACATCAAAAGATTTTTTATATTTTTACGTTCAATTTTTTTTTTACACTTTTACTATAAAAATAACATAAAAACAACAAGAAAACTAAATAAAAGTAACAAGAAAAAAATATCAAAACAATAACAAAAAATAACATACAGATAACAAAATCAGTGTTGTAGATAGACATTGGGTTGAGGAGTTACATGTATAGTTGGGTGTTGGCTTTTGCCTTTTTAGTACAGGTTCTTTGTCTGGAATTTGGTGTTGGCTGTATTGTTTGTTTGATAGAAATAAAATTTACTTACTTACAGAAAAAAGAGAGATATATGGTGAAAGAGTGATGCATATGTTGTGATTAGTCCAACTTGGGGCAAAAATATAGCAACTACAAAAAAAAAAAAAGGCTTATCACAGCGGGCTCGATTCCTCGTTATTGCTCTATCTCGACAGTCCATGTCTGTCGTTAATTTGAGTGCCGAGGTTGAATATGGGTCTATCTCGGTGGTCCAAGTCTGCCATTGTTGCTAGCAATCTCGACAAGCCATGCCTTCCGTTATTGATTATGTAATCTTGGCCGTCTTAATTATGGTAATTGAAGATATCTTAATTTTATGATCAACAAGCCTTATCCCAATTGGATTTAAACTTCATTTTTTCTTTTTCCTTTGCTAGAGAGAAAAATCATTGAGAAACTATAATGAGAATACCACATTGGTGAGCAAGTATAAAAAAAAATTAAAACAAAACTTTTTAAATTCTAATATTTGCTTTGCAAAATTAAAGCTCATTGAATAAAAATCATAAAATAATTTAAAGCGTCGTCACAAATGCAAAACTGTACTGGCTCTTAGTTCAGGTCAAATGGTCTTCTCTCATTTGGATTAATGCAGCCAGTACAAGTGAGCAGTGGTTATCACAACCCCTTCCATCCTGCATTTTTTATAAAAATAAATATATAAAAAACAAGAAATCTTACAACTTAAAAAAATAATTTTAATATCTAAATTACAAGATATAATTATCTATATATATATTAAATAATAATTAATACGATATGCATGCATATAATACCTAAATCATGTGAAAAAAAGAAGAAAAAAAATTTAAAAAAAAAAGGAGGTAGAGGAGCAGACGTAGCAATATCCATCAATTGCTTCTTCAAAGAAGAAGAAGAAAAGAGAGGGTGAGAGAGAGAGGATGCTAATATTGTAAAAAAATATTTTGTAAAGTTGTTCCTTGCAAATAAATGAGTGATTCTACATACCTCTAATAAGTGAATCATCAAGAAATTAAATTTCATTTCATTTTGTAAAGTTGTTCCTTGCTAATTAAATCCACAACCTACAATATCAAGTATATTAAAATTTTGTTGAGGCAATATACATTCTAAACTTTTTAAACCAAACTTTTCATTTTAACAACTAATGTGCATATCCAAGCTCAAACTTCTCAATTCTGATAAATTACACAAAAAAATAAAGTTTAATCAACAAATTATATTTACTATAACTAGAAAATAAATTATTAAAAAATTAGCCATAGTTTCACCCTACACTACACAAAAAATATTAAAAAAAGTTTCTAAATCATATCATATTTACATAGCTAATAAACTAAGAAAATAAAAACTTTTAAAATAAAAATTACACTAAAATAACTATTACACAATTGTGTAAGAAAAAATTTAATCAATACAATATATACTATATATCACTTAAAAAAAATCATATACATATATCTAAAAAATACAATTGTTTGAGAAAAGATAAACTTTTCAAATTAAGATTCTACCTAGCTATTTTGAAATATATATTTATATAAGTAATATTTTAATCAAATACACACAAAACAAAATTTATTATTTTGACCTAAAATTACAAAATTAGAAGGAAAGAAAAAAAAAATGGATGTGATGAAAAACAAATCTTACTTTACTTTAAAAAATTTCTATTAAATATAAATCATAATATATACATCTCAACAACATTTTAAAAAATACACACTCAATAGTCAATACATTATTATTATTGAATTTTTGGCTAAAAATAAAATAAAAAATTCAAAATATATCCCAAATTAAATATATGTAAATAATTTTCAAGTTATTGTAGGGTTATTTGAAGAGTAATTGCTATATTAAACTCAAAAATACAAAAAAGGATAACAAAAAACATAGCCACCACTGCCATTTTCGGCGAAAAAAAGAACCATTAAAATTATAACAGAACAGAAGAAATAATGTTGGTTTAAAATTACATTTTGTTGTTTTAAATTCTAAACTAAATTAAGTTGAGATTAGATTAGATATTTTAAGGTAATAAAAATAGCATAAAAGAAATAATCAAAATATAATATATTTTTTTAATTAAAATTGGTCAAGGAAGTTGTTAAAGGATCTCGAAGACTATATCCAAAAATATAAAGTATATATTATTAATTTGGATTTATTAAAGTTTTGAGAGTAATTTGTGACATAAATACATAACTTTAATTATCGGTTTAAATAAATTAGTACATTTAAAGTAATCTTTTTTTTAAAAAATAAAATTTAATAACCTAGATGCAGTCTACTTAACACTACTTACAACATTTATCTCATGTGTAAACTATAACCATATATAATTTGTAGTAATTGATGTACTTAGGGTAGACGAAAGTAATTAAATTATGTTCTTGTAATAGCGATGATGTACATAATTGGCTGAGAAGTAATATAATCATCTTTATTTACCTCCTAAAAAACCATATTTTTACAAACAATATAACTTAGAAGCCTAGAAAACTAAAATTAATTCTCCAAAAAAAAAAAAAACCATATTTTTGCAAACAATATAACCTAGAAACCTAAAAAACTAAAATTCTCTAAAAGAAAAAAAAATAAGGGTAAATACTATTTTGGACCTTTTGTTTTGTAATAATTATCGATTGGATCTTCTGTTTTGTTAAATAACAAAATGAACTCTGTGTTTTCTAAAATAGTAAAGATAGGACCCTAAACTGATTTTTTGTCAAAATAAAATTAAATAATAATCCGATCTAAATTTGTTATGACAAAACTGTTTACATTTTTTGTATCTGTTCGTCTTAGGAATTATCTTAAAGTTGGTTATATTAAAAAAAAAATTGTTGAAAATTAAGTCAGGGTCCTATTTTTACCATTTTAAAAAATACAGGATCAATTTTGTCATTTAACAAAACATAGAGTCTAATCGGTAACTTTTGCAAAACACAGAGTTCCAAATGGTTTTTACTCAAAAAATAATATGTAAATAAGATTTTTTTTTAAAATAATAGTTTGTAAGAAAGAAAAAATTCGTACAATTATTAAAAAAATCAAATTTTTGTAAAAACGTAAATTTTATTGCTATTTTTGAGTATTTATGAAATAATTCCGAAAAAAATAATTTTTTTCATAAATATGGGAAATTCGATGTGGTTACAAAAATACACTTTAGCTGAAGTGGTGTTTCTTTCCGAAAGGAACTTTGATCATAGTCCTAGAATTTTAACAATCTATCCCGAGGTGAAAATTGGGAAATCTCTATCTAAGTACTTTTGAATGGTGAAAATTTACACATAAAGCATTGCTCTTCTTTCTTCACTAAAAAGCTAAAGTACTTTGGCTTAAGGAAAGAGATGAGAATACTACTATATTCCATGCTTCACTCAGAACTATGAGATCAATTAATAGAATTTATTCTATCACAAACATGAAGGGAAGACCAAGATTACTTCAAGGAAGGTTGTTATTCCAGGATTAAGGGTCGAGTCTCTCAGACCAGCACAAACATCTTTTGATGGCATAATACACAATGGAAGAGGTAAAAACTGCAACCTTTGCTATTACGGGGATTAAAGCTCCAGGTCCTGACGGCTTTGGTAGTGCCTTCTTTCAAGACAACTAGGAGTTGGTGGGTGAAGATTTAAGTAGTGATATACTTGATTTCCTACGTACAAGGAAGTTGTTGAAAGAAATAAAGGCTAGTGTAGTAACTTTGGTACCAAAGAACAAGTGTCCAACTAATGTGAGTGAATTCCAGGCAATAGCTTGTTGTAATGTAATTTATAAAGTTAAAATTAAGCTCATTTGTTCCCGCTTAATAGTTATTTTACTGGATATCATATCACAGAATCAGAGTGGTTTTGTGGAAGGAAGATGCATTGCTTACAACATCATGGTGTGTCAAGACTTAGTGAGGTACTATAGACGAGCAAATTCTAGGCCTAACTGTATGATTAAGATGGATATAAGGAGGGTCAACTGTTGGGTTTTGTGCCCTAAATAAAACTCATTTCAATGTAATCAGATTTACTTATTAATAAAGATTAGATATAACATTTTATGTTGCATGGTTCACATGATTTATTTCATGATTATATATATCATGTATGAATTCTATTTAAGTCCAGAACATATGAATTTATTAATGATTATAGTGTTATCAGCACAGTGGAATATAATCTTAATTATATGTTCGAAAATTTATTCCCTGATTTGTCAGAACACTGGATTTAGACTGGCATCGTATAATCAGCGATAGATATTTGTACACCTTGGATAAGTGGTATGTCCTTTCCAGGGCATTGACAAAGTTTACCAGTATCGGATGTATGGAGTATACATCGGAAGTGACCGATATTGAACTTTGATTAGATATATTAAAATTTACCGTAATATTGTATCGAGTGGTTGGATCATAGTCTCTTACCATAAAAATGGCTGCATGTGCTATTCAATTCAATATCACCCGTTGATCCTAGATCAAATAATCTTAATCCTGATATGGTTAGGTTCGATCTCAAGAGTATTATACATGTTCTTTGATTTGTTAGTTAAGCCTACTTTTGGGTCAGGGTGATACGTACATTTTGGGAACATGATAGTATGGGAGCGCTAACATAAATATGGAGTCTATAACTTCTATAGGAATTTAGAAGTGAAACGATGATATCCTTCGAGCTTGGCTAAACAGAGATAAATGGTGGAGATCTCATTTCACTTTGCTAAAATATTATTTATACGGAGCTAAGTGTTTTAAGGATAAAATACATTGAAGGTGTAACGGTAATTTAGTGCCTATTCAATGTAGATCATCTATTAGAGGGTCATTGATCAAATTAGGATTATAACAATGGATAACTAATGACGTATCTATATCGTGGAACATATAGAGCGTTCTATATGACTGAGAGTGCAATTCCAAGTTCTAAGTGTGGATTCAATAAGGAATTAATAAGTTAGGAAATTTACTTGGTAAATTCGGTTCGACTTATTGGAAGCTCAGAAATATAGGCCCATGGTCCCCATACTAGTTGAGACCATACTGCTTATAAGACTCAGTTAATTGATTTTGATTAATCAATTATAATTCTAAAGTTAGACTATGTCTAGTTTATAAATTTTCACTAAGCAAGGGCGAAATTGTAAAGAAAAGAGATTCTAGGTTTATTTATTAATTAAGAGACTTTATATGTTTAATTAATAAATATATTAAATGACAATATTATTTAATAATTAATTTTTAGTTATTAAATAATAGGAATTGACATTTAAGTGGTTAAATTTGAAAATTGGCGTTTTTGAGAAAATGAGATGCAGAAATGATAAAACAGCAAAATTGCATAAGTGAGGCCCATTATCCAAAGCCCATGGCCGGCCACACTTAATGGATTTTATCATTTATTTTTTCATTATTTTAATGCTAAATAATTCTAACTTAAACCTAGGTGGTTACCTATAAATAGATAGTGATGGCTCTCATTCACACTTAACTTTGTCAGATGAAATTTGAGTCTCCTATTCTTTCTCTATAGCCGCCACTTCCCTTCTCTTTCTTCTTCAATTTCGAAATCCTTGAGTGATAGAGTAGTGCCCACACACAACAAGTGGTATCTCAATCATAGTGTGTAAGACTGTAGGAGATTCTAAACAACAAGAAGGAGAATCAGCATCAAAGGAAGGAGAGAAAGAGATCCAGGTTCAGATCTTGGTGATGCTCTGCTACAGAAAGGAATCAAGGGCTAGAGATCTGAACGGAAGGAGTCATTATATTCCGCTGCACCCAATGTAAGGTTTACTAAACTTTATATGTGTTTATTTCATTGTTTTAGAATTCATATTAGGATGTTAATGAAACATACTTGTTAGTAAATCTAGATCCTGGTAAAATATTTCCAACATCAACGACACAATAGAATAAAATTTTATTGAGGAGGAACTTAAAGCCTTTGAATTTCATTATCAATGATTTCATTCAACTGTTGTTTATGGCTTGCATTAAAATTCGAAGGTTTAGTTTAATGATTAACGAGACTTTGCATATAAATATTTTGAATCTAAAAGGAGTTTGCATCAAGGTGATTTTATGTCGCCTCTCCTCTTTATTCTTGGTATGGAATACATGTCTCGTATTATGGACAAAATTGAGACTAAGGAACTTTCAAGTATTATAAGAGATGTCAGGGTCTAAAGCTTAATTATCTTTGTTTTACCGATGATGTTCTTCTTTTTTGCTATGGAGATTTTATATTAGCCTACCGGTTGTTACAAGGATTGAAATTATTTTCATAGACATCAAGGCTACAACCGAGTGAAGAAAAATCAATAATTTATTGTTTCAGGATGATGCAAAGGGGAGTACAAAGATTGTTGGATGCTTCGGGTTTCACTAGAAGTCAATTGCCTTTTCGTTATCTTGGAGTTTCGATATGCTCAAGGAGGCTTTCAAAGTCTTATGTTCAAGCTTGATAGATAAAAGAAACCAAAATGGTAAATTTTCATATTTCACTCTTTAAATATCATTAAACCAAAAATAGGCAATATTATCCACTAATATTTCAAGGTAAAAACTCTAATTGTTGTCCATAGCCAAAAACTTTTGTTCTATGAGATGAAAAGTCTATGGAGACATTAAAACTTGTACCACATTGGTGAGCAACTCTCCAAAATTGAAATCACTTGTCAATAAAACTCTATTTGTTGTAAAAACTCTCCAGTGACATGTTTGGTCAGAGCAATTCAAATCATCGTCGCAAATACAAAACTCTCCTGAAATTTTGATAATTGAATCAATGTTATGAGTTAATAAAATTTAATCAAAAAAAATTATAGTTAAGTAATTACTGGAAGCATGTAGTTCTGTCTCATGTCCGGCCGATTTCGACAACCATCTAGGACATTAGGATTGCAACAACAATTGTCGATGCAAAATTTGAGTTCGCGATGGCATCCACAATTCCTATATGAAAAAAATGAATTAAGTTAAATTGTAAATTATAAAAATAAAAAAAAAAAACCTAAAAAGAACTATAAATTAAATATAAACAATTAAAAAGAACAAAAACAATTAATCTTACTTGCACAAACAAGTTGGTTTGCAATTGCGACCATTCTTCTTTATTTGCCTTTTTCTCTTATTACTATAACAAAACCAAAAAATAAAATTAAGAAATTAAAAAACATGAAGAGAGATTTCATTTACAAATTATTATTATGAAAGTACAACCCATGATTAAAAAAAATATTTTTTTTTATATTTTTACAATATTTTATAAAAATAACACAAAAATAATAAAAAAATACATAGAATTAACAAAAAATAACAAACGTGAGTTTTATTTAGAAATCATTTAATATATTTTCAAAATTATATTAATCAAATTTAGATGACCATTCAAACGTGAGTTTTCAATTTCAAAATACATCACAAACTTAAACTTTTCACCGTAAATAAAAATAATAAAAAATGCATACATAAATGATTAAAATAAAAATATGGACATGGCGATTGGCGATTTCCCATGCTCTCTTCGGAAGAGCCTATTCAACAGAGGGGTGCTCTGAAAGCATGGCTCAAATGGAGGATCTGCTATCCCGAACAAGCAAACTAACGGTCACAGATGAGGAAGGATGGGAAATCAATGAAGATGGGGCTCAGGATATAGGAAAATTGTGTCTCAATGGGCGACTATGCACTATGAAACCATTCACCCGTTCTTTACTAAAGAACATACTATGCAGGCTATGGAATTTGGGGGAACTTGACTGGGATCTGAAAATCAAGAAAATAACAGACAAAGCTCTGTTCTTGATCCTCTCTTTCAAACAGAACAATACGTTAGAAAGGATCTTGGGAAGAACTCCATGGGTTTTGAATGCTGGGTTCCTGATATTAGAAAGAATGAATGGAATACCCACGGATTGGGAGACGACATTGACTTCTTTCACCATCTCTGGGCGAGTGTTGAACTTACCAATCAAAGCAATCACGAAAACTAATATGCTCCGATTGGCCGGTATGGCAGAAGAAGTGATGGACATACAAGAACCGGATATCAATCGTATCACAATTAATTGATTCTTTAAATTCATAGTAAAGAACTCCATTCAATCCAAAATGTTCCCAGGATATTTGTTTCCTCATGAAGGACGTCGTAGATGGCTTCAATTCCAATATGATCGGTTGCCCTATATGTGCTTCAATTGTGGGAAGATTGGGCATGAGTTGCGCCAATGCTCTGAAATTCGAGCTACTGTGACAAAGGAAAATGGAGAAGTGGCTCTGGCTTATGGTGTGTGGCTCAAAGTAGACATGAAGGGGAGAATAGAATCAAATAACAAAAGAGAGACACATCAGACGAATCAAACCAATGGCCAAGGAATAAACAACATACCACCATTTCGGGTGATAGAACAAAATTCCAAAGAGGGAGAGGATTCAATTCAACAAGCAAACCAAATGAAAGGTAACCCCCTTCATACTCCTTACATTAATAATTATCAACAATCTATTACACACAAAGATGAAACTATTCTAACCATCAACTCTATTCCTCCTTATAATACTTGGGATGAGGATTACATCCAAAAAGCCATGAATATCAACCAGGAACAGACCGAAATGACCATCAGGAAAAGAATGGGAGCAGCCATGGGAAATGAGGCAACAATGAGTCCAAACATGAATAGATCTTGCAAGGCCAGAATCAGTGAGGCCGAAAGTGTGGAGTTGGGATCGAGCGGAATCCTCTTTGATGTCCCCGTGACCTTTGATGCTGGGAAAAACATTCAGCAGAAAAGGCAGCGGGAAAAGCGAAGAAAATTTGTGCCAAAATCGGGGATTCGTTCCAAGTTTCAAGCAACGGAGACTAAAGAATGGGGTACCAGATTTGATGCTATAATAGGGGAAGTTTCTATGCCAAATGATTCAACCTCTGAGCAGATTAATGAAGCGGCGAACTCTGCGGAGCAAGGTCGCCGAGGACAATGAATTCACTTATTTGGAATGTCCAAGGGCTTGGCAACCCTTGGACAGTGAATGCTCTTGCCACTCATGTGAAAGACTTTAATCCTGGTATTGTTTTCCTCTCCGAAACACGTTCGAAAAGCCATTACATGGAGTCGATCCGTATTTGGTTGGGGTTTGAGGGGTGCTTTTGTGTGGATGCCAAAGGAAAAAGTGGGGGGCTGGCCCTCCTTTGGAAGGCTCCTTTCTCGGTTCAATTAAGGTCCTTCAATGACTACCATATTGATGCTTGGATCAATACGGAGGACGATCTTAATTGGCGCTTTATGGGATTCTATGGGGATCCTGATCCTTCTCAAAGGAGACACTCATGGACTCTTCTGAAAAGGCTTGCAAGAAACAACTTTGGGCTGTGGATGTGTGGGGGTGACTTCAACGAAATCAGAGGCATTAATGAGAAACTTGGAGGAGGAGGGAAACCGGGTTACCTAATGAAGAATTTTAATACAACCATTGACAAATGTGCTCTTCGAGAACTAGATGTGGAAGGCAGCAATTTCACTTGGTGTAATGGAAGGGCAGCGAATATGGTGTTCGAGCGTCTTGACAGAGTCATGGTAAATAACAATTGGTGGAAGATATATGCAGTAGCCAAAGTGAAACATTTAAGTAGATGGTGTTCTGATCATTGCCCACTATTGGTCACCTTTAATTCCATGGCGAATGAGGAGGAGAATAAACAAAGATGGGGCTCACGGTTCCACTACGAAAAGGTCTGGGCAGACATGGAGGAATGTAAACAAATCATCAAAGAAAATTGGCAACATGGATGTACTAGTGGGTCAGCTACAGAGTTTGGAGAGAGAATCCAGCTATGTGGCAACTTACTGGAACAATGGAATCATAAGCAGAGGAGGGACAATCAAGCCAAAATAAAAGAATTGAAAAAAGATATAGAAAAGTTATCCAGAGACCAAACTCCTCATGGCTTTTCTTGCCTCAAGGCGAAAGAAAGAGATATCAATGGGTACCTGGCAAAGGAGGAAATCTTTTGGAAACAACGAAGCAGAGCAATATGGTTGGCCCATGGAGATAGAAACACCAAATACTTCCACCAAAAAGCATCCTCGAGGCGAAAAAAGAATAGAATCCGTGGGATATTTGATAAAAAAATGAAGTGGATAATCACAAAGGAAGAGGTAGAGATGACCATTTGTGACCACTTTCAAGAGCTTTTTTCAGCCAAAGACTATGAGGGAGTTATGATTGCCTATCTCCAACGATTCGTACCACTTAAAGTTAGTAGAAATCAAAATGATTTCCTACTTTCTAAGTTTACTGAGTCGGATATAAAAAGTGCTTTGTCCCAAATTAATGCCATGAAGGCTCCTGGAATTGACGGAATGCCTAGACTTTTTTATGAACACCATTGGGATGTGGTGGGGAAGGATATTACTAGGCTATGTCTGAATGTTCTCAATAACCACATCGACTGCAGGCACATCAACAAAACACTTCTATGTCTAATTCCGAAAGTAAAGAGCCCAAAACAAGTTGCTGATTTTCGCTTGATAAGCCTTTGCAATGTCAGCTATAAAATAATTACAAAGTGCCTTGCCAACCGAATGAAGGACAGTCTAAAAGAAGTCATATCTGAAAACCAAAGTGCATTTATACGAGGTCGGCTAATTCAGGACAATGCTATCTTGGGTTTTGAAAGTCTTCACTGCATGAAAAAAGGTAGATTTGGGAATGGGAAAAAGATGGCTCTCAAACTGGATATGTCAAAAGCGTATGATAGAGTGGGTTGGCGGTTCATTGAAGCGATGATGATTTGCTTGGGGTATGAACAGCAGTGGGTAAACAAAGTTATGAATTGCATCACATCGGTTTCCTTCTCAGTTCTCATAAATGGTGAAGTTTGCTGCCAAATTCAACCTAATTATGGGATTCGCCAAGGGGACCCTCTCTCGCCTTACTTGTTTCTGCTATGTGCGGAAGGTCTTTCTTGCCTTATCCAAAAAGCGGAGAGAGCCGATAAGATTCACGGGCTCAAGTTTGGAAAAGAAGGTATCAAATTATCCGATCTATTCTTCGCTGACGACAGTTTCATATTTGTAGATGCAAAACCTTCGGAGGGAAGAAGTTTTAAAGCTGTCTTAGATGAGTATTCCATGCTCTCGGGTCAGAAAATTAACTTCACCAAGTCAGAATTATGTGTTGGCTGCAAGATTAAAAAGGAAGAGGGTAAGCATCTTGCGGCAGTGATTGGAGTCAAACTTGTGGAATGCCACACAAAGTACTTGGGGATGCCAGCGACAATTGGAAAAAGAAAAAGGAAGTTTTTGAGGACATTCGTTCTAAGATTAGAGCCAAACTTCAAGGATGGAAAGCCAGTCTATTCTCTCAAGCGGGAAGGGAAATTCTTCTCAAAGAAATAATCCAAGCGATCCCTACTCATATCATGAGTTGTTTCCGCCTTCCAAAGGAATTAATAAAAGATATTCATGCAATGATGGCCAGGTTTTGGTGGGGATCCTCGGATTCAAAACATAAAATCCATTGGGGGAAATGGCACAAATTATGCAAGCCTAAAGAGAAAGGAGGTATGGGATTCAAAAACTTGGAAAAATTTAACCAATCCTTATTGGCGAAACAAGGTTGGAAAATTCTACATAACCCCCAATCAATGATGGCTCGGGTATTAAAGGCTTGCTACTTCACCAATTCTAGTTTTTTGGAGGCTAAAATAGGAGGATTTGGATCTTTCGTTTGGAGCAGCGTAATTTGGGGAAGGCAAATCATAGAAAAAGGAATACGATGGAGGGTTCTATCAGGAAAAGACATTCGAATAAATGAAGACAAATGACTTCCCCGTCCTTTAACTTTTACATTGCGCACTCCGGCAAAGGTCCCCAATGGAACAACGGTGGATACACTAAAGGAGGAGAATGGCGAATGGAATCAGGATCTAATTAAAGATTGTTTCCATCATGATGATATTCCTATTATATTAGGAATGACCCCTTGCAATAGAAACTCCAATGATGACTTTGTGTGACACTTCACCCCGGATGGAATGTATAATGTAAGTAGTGGCTATAAGATAGCCGATGCAAATAAGTGCATTGCAGGCCCCTCCTCAGAAGCAACAACAAAAAACTGGTGGACTGGCATATGGAAGATCGAGGCCCCTCCCAAAATCCGAAACTTCATTTGGAGATTGTGTAATGGCTGGCTCCCTGTGAACACTATATTGCAGCATCGCGGAATGAAAATTAATACCAATTGCTCCTGGTGTGGGCAAGAGGAAGAAACCATTGAACATTGCTTATGGTTTTGCCCCTCTTCAAAAACAGATCTCGAAGAATTATTCAATTTGGAAGATAATCAAACAGAGCAAAGGTACCATTATTGATATCCTCATTCACATTAAACGGCAGGTGGCGAATGAGGATTTTGGTTTTTTCATAATTATGTCTTGGCTGCTGTGGAATCGAAGGAATAAGAAACGACTTAATCACCATGTCCCTTCAAACGAGTCTTGGACAAAATGGGCTCACATGGAAGTTGACTACCTAATGCACCATGATCTATCAGTAGACAGATGCAAGATCACCCTTCCAATTCAGCATATCGGCTGGGAGCCTCCCCCCATGGATAGCTTCTGCATTAATAGTGATGCAAGTGTGCTATGTACTGAGGCAAGAATCGGCCTGGGAGTGGTCTTAAGGGCCCATACTGGCGAGGTAGTTGCTGCAAAAACTCAGTATAAATCAAGTGTTTTCTCGGTTGAATTGGCTGAAGCTTTAGCTCTTCGAATGGGGATCTCTCTGGCTGTCCAAATTGCAGCAACCCCTTTCATCATTCAATCAGACTGTCTTCGGGTGGTTGAGTACATCAAAGGAAACTTCAAAGCAAAATCAGATTGGGGGGCTTTGCTGGATGAAGTTCGTGAAGCTACGGAGTTCACTCATTGCTTGGCAGTGACTCACATCAGCAGGCAATGCAACATGGTTGCCCATTCCTTGGCCAAATTGGCTATCTCTCTTAATTGTAATAAGTTGTGGTTGGGGAATTACCCTTCTTGTGCGTCTGCCAATATAATGGCGAACTTGCCTAAACTTTTGTAGTTGTTTTTGATTGAATATACATCTTTCAAAAAAAAAAAAACAAACAAAACATCAACAGCAAATTAGTAAGAATATAATATAAAAATACATCAAAAAATCATTTTTTTTTTTAAATAAAATCATAAAAATTATAAAAAAATTTAAAATTTCGTACAACCCAATTTTTATCATCTTTATTATTATTTGTGCCTATATAATATTTAAAATACATAATCCCATTATTATTTTTTTTTTAGAAATTATGAATTAAAAAAAAACGAATTGATGTTATTATTATTATTTTTCCGAACATTTCTTCACCTCTTTCTAGCGTCTCATCTCTCGACTCCTCTCTCTCTCACCGATCTCGGCCGACGGCGACACTTTCAGCTGCACGCCTGCCGCGACGTCGACGTCGACCTGCCAGCTCCTCTGTCCCTTGCTCTTAATCTCAGCAGCTACCTCACGGTAATAATCCGTTTGTTGTGAAATTTTGATCTGAAATTTTTAATATGTTTATTACTAATAACTGAAAATTTGATCTGAAATTATAATCTGTTTGTTACCAGTGACTGAAATTTTGTTCGGAATTTTTCGAACTAATCTGTTTTGGTACGGCATTATTGTGGTGTCTAGGCTCTGTTATAGCTCTGTCACTGGTTAGCTTTCTCGATTATTAATTAATCAGTTAATCATTATATTATTGCTGAATCTGAAATTTTTGAAATAGTATTGTTATGTTCTGATTAGTGTTACTCATTAATTTGAATCTGTGTTGCTGTTAATTTGAGGTTGTGGTTTGAATTTTGATGATAATCTGTCATCTTAATTAGTGAGTGAACTTTTTTGATAAACCAATTTTCATTCCTCCATGTTTTAAATGGAGTTCTAGCCTTTAGGAATGGATTAACCTCTAATGTGCTTATTTGTATTTTTATTTATTATTATTAATTGTAATTTTTTCTCTCCAAATTATCTGTTAGTAATCATTGTTATTTTTTAGCATTAATATTCGAATGTTAACAATTTAGTCAGTGGTATTTCTTTTTCTTTTTTTGTCTATCAAGTTCTTAGCCATTAGGGACTCAGTTAATAGAATGTTCAATTTGCATTTATCAAATCAAGGCCAATGTATTCGAGTCTGGATTATACTACTTTTAGTTGTTGAAAATTCTAGGCACAATCAAGTTTCTCCTTGTTAATTTTATCACCCTAACATTCTTGAATTATATTTGGGCTAGACTAGTTTCCATGTTTTGTTTTAGGCCTCTAAATTTGGTAAATTACACTGAGGTTCTTTTTATTCTTTTGCAGCCATGTCGCTGGTAGTAGTTATCAGTCTTTTAACGATCGGTGTTGTGCTGATACGTGTCATTTACGTGATATGCCAAAGTGGTAAGCCTTTGAAAGGAAAACGCAGTGAACCAGTCAGTACCCTGATTGTCTTAGGTTCAGGTGAGCTCAAAATTAGTTGGTCTTTTTGAAAGCTGGTTCTGACAATGGTAACTTTCTTTCATGGATGTGGGATATTCAATCAAAGTTTGGGATTTTATTTTTCATAGGAGGTCACACTGCTGAGATGCTGAACCTGTTAGCTGTGTTGCAAAAGGAAAGGTTCTATCCAAGATACTATATTGCGGCTGCTACTGACAATATGAGTCTCCAAAAAGCTCGCTCATTTGAGTCCTCCTTAGTTAACGAGGTTGATTCCTAAACACTATATTCTTTACAATTTATTTTGGTGTATGATTGTTTCTTTACCATTCGTGTGGTTGTGGAAAGTTTTTATACTAATGCTTACTATTGCTGTTTGCTGCACATATGACCTTAACTTTGCCTAGGTGGGTAGGAATCCTTGTGGATGTCTGTGCTCCTTTTCTGCTTCTCTGTCATTGAAATGTTTTCTTATTAATAGTGTGTCATATTTACCTGCAGTATTAGCAGTAGATCAGTACTACACTAGTATTATGGTCAATTGTTAAGTTCTGTGATGCTATCTAAAAAAGAACTTTTCCCTATTCGCTTGAAGCGGAATCAGTTGTCAGGAGGGATTGAAATCGTATTTGAGGATTCTACCCTTTAATGTGTCAATGTTAGGTACTAAATTTCTTTTATGTGGGTGATAAGTTTTTCGTTTGTTAATCATTGTAATGATTCTTTGTTTAACAACTGGATCATTCTTGCTCTTAAGAGCTGGGAAGTTGGGTTTTCCTTTTCTTGTTCTTTATTCTTTCGGTCTTTTTGTTTGTTATAGAGATGTGATTTCTTTTCTTTTTTTTTTTTTTTATCTGATAGAGGTTTGCATATTCTTGTAAAGTGCATAAATATTTGGGCTTCACTTTATTTGTCTGGCATTGAGAGTTGGAGTGGCTGTGCTTCTTTTATATCTGTTGGTTTATTGGTGTAAGTTTTTTCTGAGACTTGTTTATTTATTGCAGACTAGACATAAGGTGGCAGAAACTTCTCAGTTTATGCAAATCTATCGAAGTAGGGAAGTCGGCCAATCATATATAACTTCTATTTGGACAACTTTACTAGCAATGGTTCATGCACTCTGGCTAATGATTAAGATTAGACCTGAAGTGGTACTACTTCTAATCACTCTTCGAAATTTCTCAACAATTTTCAGTACTGCAATTCTAACTTAAACCAATCACTAATAACGTTTTGGTAATCATAGATCCTCTGCAATGGTCCCGGGACTTGCATTCCTCTTTGCGTAATCGCCTACTTATTCAAGGTCTAGAGATACTCTTTTTCACCTTTTTCTTTCTTTATTATACACAGTAAACCTTGAAATTCACCTATTGAGTTGATATTAAAGTTTCTTTTTATTTAAAAACTCTTGTGTGCAGATTATTGGGATTAGATGGTCATCTATTTTTTATGTTGAAAGTATAGCAAGAGTGCAAAGGCTATCTCTTAGTGGCTTGATTCTTTACAAGTTAAACATTTCTGATCAGTTCTTTGTGCAATGGCCACAGTTGCAAAGAAAATACCCCCGAGCTCACTATGTTGGATGTCTAATGTAGTGTGATCAAAATTTTGAGTTTGCTAAGCTACTCAAAGGTTTTCAAGTTCTTTCTCTCACATAAGATTTTTGGCTCCCATTGAGAAGCATTTATTTCTCGCATGAAGTAAATACAAATAGACTATGACATGTATGTATGTACAACAGAAATTAACAAAAGAATTATCTGTGTTATGCTAAGATATGAAAAGGAGGACCATTATGAAATTGATGGGTGAATTAGAGAAAAGGGTCTTAATAACTCTAGTTCGTTGATAGAATTAAAGCATTTTTTCTTGGGAGAGTTGGCTGTCTCTCGAATACAAGCCATTGTGGAGAGTCGGCGATCTCTTGAACACCAGCCATTTTCTTACTGTAATGTTCTGGTAGTTTCTTCAGTAAAACACTTTTTCATCATCTTCTGTAGTTTGTTCTTATATTTTCTGTACAAGTCTAATGGATCCAATCATTTGTGTCATTGAAAAATGTAACAGTATCGTTTATTGTACCACTTATTTTTTTTTTATTAATATATATATATATATATATTTTGTCTTTTTTCTTTCTTGAAAAATTAAAAATGAAAAACTACTCTCCTCACCTAGAGAGACTTGAAGATTAGATCTTGTGGGAACAAATCACATGCTTTAATTGTTTAAGCTACCTTTGGTTACTTGGTTACAGTTTTGCATATTTTAGTAACATTTTTTAAAGTACCAAGGAATGAAGCAAGCTTGGTAAGTGAGAAGCAAGTTGCAATAATGCTCCCATTCAGTTTTATCTTTCCTCCTTTTTCTTAATACAATAGTATTGCTAATTTGCTTCTGTATTTATTTGTTTGACCAGGGTGATTTTCTTCATCAGCTTACTGAGCTGGTGAAAGGAGAAAGATCTTTTGGTGGATGATATGTTCGGCACACTTGGTGCCCAACAGAAGAAAAACAACAAGAAAATTCTAGGTACGAACCGAAGCTTATTCCTCACTCACTATTGAGCTAGCTTGTGACTTGTTAAAAAAATTGTAACAAAATAAGATTGGAAAACTATTTTGGGGTAAAATTGTGTTTTTTTTTTTGATGCTTCAATGTGTATCTGGTGCTGTTCATTAGTTGGGTTAGGCTGGTTGGAGGATCTTTCTCCATTCAATCCCATAGTTGGGTTGCATCTGCCAATTTGAAACTCACCCAACCAACCAAAATTTATGTTATAAACTTGTAATTAGGTAGCGTTTGGTTTAGAGGAAGGAAAATATAGGCATATGAATGAGAATAAGAATAAGAATAAAATAGAATCTAACTTAATATGTATAAAAAAAATTGATAAAAAAATTATTATTTTTTTTATCTTGTATTGGAATGGTTATTCCTTCCATTTCAAAATGAAATAGTCATTCCACAAAAATGATGGAAAAACCATTCTAATAGAATAACATTCCGATACTTTAAAATGCAACCAAACAAATGAATGGAAATAAAATGGTTTTATTTCCATTCCATTTCATTATCTCTAACCAAACGCCACCTAAATTCTTTCAATCTTTAAATTCAGTACAAAGTGATTGAAATTCAGTGCAAATGAGGAGAGGAGAAGATTACTTCTAGGGGCACAATTGGTACGTGGTATAATATTGCTTTTGTACCAGTATTATTTTATGTTATATTGTATATTTTTTAGTATTAGTATAATATTACATAGAACTTTAGTACAATAAATTATTCATTCGTTCTCAATATATAATAATAATATAAAAATTCTGATGAGATTGGGAGTGAAGTATATCGGGAAGAAGATCTTCTCTAAACAAGACTTGCGGACAAAGCTTTCATTCTTTAAGTGGAATGATATAGAAGACAAAAATATAATCATAGTCATATTGATATTTATATTCTACACTGCAAAGCAATTTTATATAAACCTAAATGAGCATACTATTATTGCATGACAAATAGAAGACAAAACTATAATGCCCATTACATTTGATTTTTGTTTTATAAACTTATTCAAATGGAATATCTTACATATTGATATTTTTGTATTTATGTAAACTAATAAGAAAACAAGCTAGTTGATTAATTCAACTATTGATCTCTTTCACTCTCTGTGGTGAACCATTGCTTATTGGATTTTCATTCTTGGAACTGTAACTGTCAAGATAGTTCTGATAAGCATATGAAACAAAGCCCCAAGTAGCCAAAACCATAGCCATAGCTTTGATCCCATCCATCTTTTCATGGAAGAAAAAGACAGCCATAACCGGGACAATAGGTAAACCCAAAACACTTATGACATTAGAGAAGAGAGAAGAGACTTCTAGTATTAAACCCACCGTTCCAATTAAGAAAATTTGCCATGTTATGGCTATCCATAATAATGTCATGACATATGAAACTTTCCCAAGTTCAAACTCATTCATTTCTTCCCTCAAAGTTGACCACTCACTGCTTGCAAAAAGTCCCACAAGAATTGCAATGGTTGCCACAAGTGATTGAAACACTATGACATCCACGATCACTGAGAAACTCTCCTTTTTAAGAACTTTGTTCATAAAAAATTGAGCTAAGGAGAGAACCAAACCATACCCTGCTGATGCACCCACAGTGCAAACAAACCCAGTTGCAAACTTCCCTTTTGAGACTTTAGAAGACTCTTCAGAATCGGGTTCGAAAACTAGCAAAACAGAAGAGATAGTGAGAAGCACTAAGGAGTTAATTATGTAAGGAGTGAACTTCTGTGAGTTGAGAAAGAATGAGAAGAAAGCATTGAAAGCCAATTGGGATGCACATATGATTGAAAAAGTTGATACTGGAAGGTACATAAGACCAACTGAGTAAAGATAACAATCTGCTGCTATGAGTAGGCCAAGAACCAAGTAAATTGAGGTCACAAGGTAGATGGTTTTTCTGATTGGACAGAATGAGTAATGGTAGTATTATTAGTAGTGTTGTGATTGGTTTTGTACTTTTTGGTTGGGATGAAATAGATATAGTAAGGAAGAAAAATTGGAAAGCCAGCTAGCTGAACTAGTGTAGCCATCCATTTACTTTTTCCACCTCTTTCATAGTATAATCTCCCTAATAAAGTTGCTACTGCCTGCCCAAATAGAACAAGGAATGAATAAATCCCAATTCGAATCCAAACCGTAACTTTTCTGGTTTGAGGGCTAGTTGAGTGGTGGGATTCATTTGCAAAGCCATGAGAATCTCCTTCATTAGCTTCCTCAGCTGGTGAAGATACATATACTTTAGTTAGTAAGTACTTCTTTAGTAATTAATTAATATATATATATATATAAACATATTTATGAAATCAATTCAATTGAGTTTGTAGTACAAAACCTTTTATAAAACAATAGTTTCATGAAAATTGGTCACTTACCTCTGATGCTGAGTTGAACTTGTTGAGCTTCTCCCATGTGAAAAGATGAACAAATTTTTAATGGTTGGAGCTTTGAGAGAAACAAGCCTCTTAATTATATTTAATCATTGCTAATGGACACCAGTGGTGTTCAACATCTTTTATTGATGGCATCCTAGGAACCTAGTACTTAATTACACAAATTATAATACAGTATGACACTTATTTACGTAATAGGCACTGTCATCATATCAGTGTCTCTTCATTAAATTTCTACCAATTAGAATATCTTATATGAGCATGCTAGAGCTGGCAAAAGATGATTATCACCACATCTTTTTGTGGTCCTATCTTAATTGACTATTCTATGAATGTTAATGGTAGTGGAAAACTAGCATTAACATATTAATTCATCTTCCAAAACTGATAAATAATCATTCTTAAAAATTATTGGTACTCTCTTATGTTTTAATTTTTATACACTTAACTCTTTTATTTTTTTTTTTGTGACAAAACCCCCTTATGTTTTAATTTTTATACACTTAATCCTCTTATCTTTTTTTTTTTTTTGTGGCAAAACCTCCTTTTGTTTTAATTTTTATACACCTAACCCCCTTATCTTTTTTTTTTTTTTGTGGCAAGACCCCTTTATGTTTATTTTTCTTTGCAAATTTGACACGTCAGTTAAATATTAACGTTAAATATCAACTGGATGACCACTGTATACACCTATGTATATGTAACAGTAAAACCTTGAAGTCGATACAGTAGTAATCCAATTAGTATTTAACGGTAATATCTAACTAAAACTTTAAATTTGCAAAGAAAAATAAACTTAAAGGGGTTTTGCTACTAAAAGAAAAATAAAAGAGTTAAGTGTATAAAAACTAAAATATAAGGGAGTTTTGCCACCAAAAAAAAATAAGGGGGTTAAGTGTATAAAAATTAAAACATAAAGAGGTTTCGCCACAAATTACTCTTATTTATATATATAATATAAAAAAAATTATTTAGTTTGATTATATATATTTTATTTAATTTGTATTATATATATTCTTTATAGTATTTATATTAAAAGTTAATTATTATTTATGTTCCTTACTTTCGTCCTATCTCCTCCTAAGAAGCCCCATATGGGCCATACCTACCCTTAAGTCATGTTTGCTTGGCAATCGTAATGGAATCATTACTACTATTACATTGTTTAGTTTAACTTTTAAAATTCGGTAAATGCTTTGCATTGTAATGACCGTTACATTAGATCATCTCTAATGGGAGATATAATAAAAATTGTGCTATATTTGGCACAAAGAGTAGTTTTGTGGTAAATTTACACCAAATTTTAGCTTTGTGCTCCAATGCACAATTACAAAATTTTGATGTAAAATTTAATATCTAATTAATGTTTTATATATATAAAAAAAATCTAATAACTTTATAATCAATTTTATTATTATTTTAATATGTAAGACAATAAAAAAATAATATAAAGGTTTCATAATTTAATGTGATAGTTAAATATATTATTAAAATAATAGAAATGACGTAAATGTAAATAAAAAAGTAGTGCATTTATTATGGTGGAAATTGTAGAATTATATAAATATTTTATATTTATTGTGTATCAATTATTTAGGAATTAAAATTATCTTATTCTTTAATATATGTTGTATATCCCTGATTTTTAGGAGATTAATTGACCTAAGTTATTTGTATAACTTTGTAATCTATCTATTTATATGTAATTCTTTGGTGAATAAAATAATTCAAGCCATTATTCAAAAATCTTCATGATATCAGAGCCGGTTAAAAATTTCTATGCCCTAATCGCTTAATTTTTTTTTTCTTTTCTTCTCTCCCCTAATCGCACCAGTCCCATCTCAGTCGCATTTTTTTTTAACCAGCCTAAAATCGCACCAGCCCCTAAATTCGCACCAGCCCTTCTCATCTTTTCAACACATCACATTCTTCATGGCTACTGGAAAGGACAGCCTAAACTCAGATGCATCCTCCTATCCATCAACCCTCTCTAATACACATGCATCAACAGGTTCTTCATCTCACAATGATGCTGTTTCTCTGGTCACCAGCCACAAGTTCAATGGCCATAATTATCTTCAATGGTCACAGTCAGTAATGATGTATATCGGTGGAAAGGGGAATGAAGAATATCTCACAGGAGAGATTGAGACTCCAAAACCAGACGGTCCAAAGTATAAAAATTGGAAAATAGATAACCACATGATCAAATCTTGGCTTGTTAGTTCAATGAATAATGATATAGGAGAAAATTTTCTCTTATATTCGACAGCCAAGGAACTTTGGGATGCTGTCAAAGATTCTTATTCTAGTTCTGATAATACATCAGAATTATTTGAGATTGAAGCTGCTCTTTATGATCTCCGCCAAGAAGATACTACAGTCACAATATTTTAACACTCTTACTCGTTTTTGGCATCAATTAGATTTGTTTGAAACTTATTCTTGGAAGTGTGCAGATGATACTGCTCTATACAGGAGTATTGTAGAGAAAAGGAGAACTTTCAAATTTCTTCATGGTCTCAACAAGGAACTTGATGCTGTCAGGAGTAGAATCATGAGTATCAAGCCACTTCCAACTGTCAAAGAAGCATTCTCAGAGGTTCGACATGAAGAAAGCAGAAAGAAGGTCATGATGGGCGCTTCTCTTCCTCCTACTCAAGAATCCTCTGCTCTTGCTGCAAGAGGACAGCAGAAGGGTCGACCATGGTGTGATCACTGTCGTAAACCCGGACATGTCAGAGATACTTGCTGGAAACTTCATGGAAAGCCTGCTGATTGGAAGCTGAAATCATGGAAAGACAAAGAGAGTCACAGAAACGTCGCTGCCACTCTAAATACTGCTGCTGTTGTAGGAAATGGGGACACATCTGATTCATCACCGTTCACTAAGGCGCAGTTAGAGGCACTTCAAAAACTCCTAAGTCAGTCACACATCGCTGCAAAGCCTGATACTACACCTGGTACAGGACATTTGGCCATGCAAGGTAACCTTTCAGTAGCTTTTGTTGTCAATAAAAGAACTACTAACCCTTGGATTCTTGATTCGGGGGCATCAGATCATATGACAGGAGATGCAAATATTTTGTCTGAATTTCACACAAGTCCAGAGCATCATACAGTGAAAATTGCAGATGGCACGTTCTCTAAGGTTGAGGGTTTGGGTTCAGTCAACATAAATAAGAATCTAACTCTCACTTCTGTTCTCTATGTGCCTAAACTGGATTGTAATTTACTATCAATTAGTAAATTTACTCGTGACCTAAATTGTGTGACTACTCAAATTTGTGTGTGTTTTAGGAATTGGATTCGAGGAAGATGATTGGCAGTGCTAAGATGTGTTCTGGGCTCTACATCCTACAAGATTATACTCCTTCCGTTAGCATAACTCCGAAATTCAGTTTGTTTTCTTTAAATAATCAATCTATTTCAAATAAAGATAGTGATATTATGTTGTGGCACTATCGTCTTGGTCATCCAAATTTTCTATATTTGTCAAAAATGTTTCCATCTTTATTTACTAATAAAAATCCGAAACTTTTTTGTTGTGAAATTTGTCAATTTGCAAAACACACTCGAAGTACCTATTCTAGAATACCATATAAATCTTCCAAACCTTTTTCATTGATCCATAGTGACGTGTGGGGTCCCTCACGCGTAAACAATATAACTGGACATAGATGGCTTGTATCTTTTATCGATGATCATACTAGATTAACTTGGGTGTTTCTCATGAAATCAAAATCAGAAGTAAGTGAAATTTTTAAAAACTTTCATTCTATGATTCAAACTCAGTTTCTTACTAAAATTCAAATCCTTAAGACTGACAATGCCAAAGATTTCTTCAATTCTATTCTCGATCCTTATCTCACACAACAAGGCATTCTACACTTAAGCTCATGTGTTGATACTCCCCAACAAAATGGGGTTGCTGAACGGAAAAATAGACATATTTTAGAAGTTGCTCGTTCTCTCATGTTTTCTACTCAAGTCCCCAAACATTTCTGGGGTGAAGCCGTTCTTACAGCCACCTATCTAATCAACAGAATGCCATCTCGAGTACTCAACTTTCAAACTCCATGTCACACGGTTTTGAAAGAATTCCCTCATACAAAATTCATTAGTCTTCTTGATCCTAAGATCTTTGGTTGCACCGCCTTCGTTCATCTTCATTCTCAAAATCGTAGTAAGCTAGACCCTAAATCTATCAAATGCATTTTTCTTGGTTATTCCTCTCATCAAAAGGGTTATAAATGTTATTCTCCTATAACTCGGAAAATGTATAACACTATGGATGTCACCTTTTTTGAAAATCATGCTTACTACAAATCTGAGATTCAGGGGGAGAATGCAGGTGAATCTCATCTTTGGGACACTATTCCGAGTATTAATAATGCTTCATCTCCTAGTGTTCACCATTAGAATTCTTCCGACTCTCAAGTCATAGAAAGTCAAGTTTCGTCCTCCTCTAGACTCATGGGTTCCCAAATCATTGAACATTGTCCAAATCCAGCCATTGCTCTTGCACCTTGTAAAAAACCAGAAATTCGTGTCTATACAAGAAGGAAAAAATCTGGTAAAGATATAGAGCACACAACACATCTGGAGGACCACCATGCATCGGAACCGGATCCTCATTCCCCAGAAACTCATTCAGGTTTAAGTAATTCTAACCATGATAAGGTTGTGCAAATAAATGATGATTTAGATTTGCCAATTGCATTGAGAAAGAGAGTTCGCGCATGTACAAAGCATCCAATTGGTAATTTTGTATCTTACAAAGCATTATCACCATCCTATCAAGCATTTGTCTCTATTATTGATAACATACTGATTCCTCAAACAATTCAAGAGGCTCTGATAGATCCTCGATGGAAAGAAGCAGAAGAAAATGAGATTAGTGCTTTGATGAAAAATAATACGTGGACAATCACGATTCTACCACCTGGGAAGAGATCAGTGGGTTGCAAATGGGTCTTCACCGTTAAATATAAAGCAGATGGGAGCGTTGAGAGGTTTAAAGCTCGCCTTGTTGCTAAAGGCTTCACTCAGACTTACGGAATCGATTATCAAGAAACGTTTGCGCCTGTTGCCAAGCTTAACACTGTACGTGTTCTATTATCCCTTGCTGCAAATAAAGATTGGCCCCTCCATCAACTTGATGTGAAAAATGCTTTCCTAAACGGCGACATTGAAGAAGAAGTTTATATGGACATTCCACCAGGCTTCGAGAACTCCTCAAATCAGAACAAAGTGTGCAAACTCAAGAAATCTTTGTACGGTCTCAAACAATCTCCACGGGCATGGTTTGGTAGATTCACTAAAGCAATCATACAGTTTGGGTATACTCAGTGTCAAGCAGATCACACCTTGTTTGTTAGGTTCTCGTCAGATAAAAGGATAGCTATCCTAATTATCTATGTGGATGACATAATACTTACAGGTGACTACAAGGAGGAAATGGAGAGATTGAAAGAGTTCTTATCTAAGGAGTTCGAGATTAAAGATCTTGGTTATCTTAGATATTTTCTTGGCATGGAAATTGCTCGATCAAGAGATGGCATATTTGTTTCTCAACGTAAGTATGTTCTAGACTTATTGAAGGAAACAGGAATGCTTGGATGCAAACCTGCCCCAACTCCAATGGATTCCAACAAGAAAATGGGTTTAGGAAAGGACATGACATCAGTAGATAGGGGGAGATATCAAAGGTTAGTTGGACGCCTCATCTACCTATCTCATACCAGACCTGACATTGGTTTTTCAGTTAGTGTTGTCAGTCAATACATGAACAATCCCACTGAAGAACACATGGAAGCTGTTACTAGAATTTTAAGATACCTCAAGATGAATCCTGGGAAAGGTCTTCTATTTAAGAAAAGTGATAGCAGAGAGATCAAAGTCTACACTGATGCAGACTGGGCAGGAGACGTAACAAATAGGAGGAGTACTTCAGGATATTGTTCTTATGTTTGGGGTAATCTAGTGACTTGGAGAAGTAAGAAACAATCAGTGGTTTCAAGAAGTTCAGCTGAAGCAGAATTTAGAGCTCTTGCTCTAGGTGTTTGTGAAGGGATTTGGCTAAAACGATTACTGAGTGAACTACGACTATTTGCAGGAGAGTCCATTAAAATGCTTTGCGATAGTCAAGGTGCTATTAGTATCGCTAAAAGTCCTGTTCATCATGACAGGACAAAACATATTGAGATAGATAGACATTTCATCACTGAGAATATTGAAAATGCCACAATTCAAACTATCTATACTCCATCAAGACTGCAAACAGCCGATGTTCTTACCAAAGCCCTTCCCAGAATTGTCTTTGATGAATTAGTGTGCAAGTTGGGAATGTTTGATATACATTACCCAACTTGAGGGGGAGTGTAGAATTATGTAAATATTTTATATTTATTATGTATCAATTATTTAGGAATTAGAATTATCTTATTCTTTAATATATATTGTATATCCTTGATTTTTAGGAGATTAGTGGACCTAAGTTATTTGTATAGCTTTGTAATCTATCTATTTATATGTAATTCTTTGGTGAATAAAATAATTCAAGCCATTATTCAAAAATCTTCAGAAATTTTACATCATAACAAATGTTGTGCTAAATTTGACACAAAATTTGTTATGTGCCAAATTTAGATCATTTTTTGGCACACCATTGGAGCATACTTTTTGTTAAATGAGCTATATTTTAGCTTTTCACCACCTATTTACACTTCCATGAAGATGCAATTATGTATTTTAATCCCTTTCAATCATAAAACTAACGTAAAGATGATCACACTGTTAGGAAATACTAAAATATAGTTAAAACACCTCCAAAGCTAATAATTTTTAACTTTGTACGATTTAGTTTTAACTTCTAATCACATCTCAGTATGAATTTTGATTGGACCAAGCTGCAAAGTTAAAAACATTTGAAACGTAGTGAATATGTTGAGGAGAACTGATGATGCATTGCTCCAAAAAAACCAACATTGGTCTCTACAAAACAATTATTCGAGCATTAATAAAAACATTAGGACAAGGAATAAAACATTACAATCTTTTATTTTATTTTATTATATTATATTTTTCTCTCTTCTTTTTACATGTGCATGTATAGCCCTTTTAGAAAACAAGCTAGTTCATAAATTCAACCATTGATTTTTTCCTAAGGTGAACTATTGGTTATTGGATTGTCATTCTTGGAACTTTGATTGTCAAGATAGTTCTGATAAGCATATGAAACAAAGCCCCAAACAGCCATAACCATAGACATAACCTTGATCGCATTCATCTTTTCATGGAAGAAAAACACAGCCATAATTGGGACAATAGGCAAACCCAAAACACCTATGACATTGGAGAAGAGGGAAGAGACTTCTAGTATTAAACCCAATAATCCAATTGAGAAAACTTGCCATGTTATAGCTGTCCATGATAATGTCATGACATATGAAACTTTCCCAAGTTCAAACTCATTCATTTCTATTCTCAAAGTTGACCACTCACTACTTGCAAAAAGTCCCACAAGAATTACAACTGTTGCCACAAGTGATTGAAACAATAAGACATCCACTACCACTGAAAAGCTCTCCTTCTTAATAACTTTGTTCATGAAAAACTGAGTTAAGGAGAGAACCAATCCATACCCTGCAGAGCCACCCACAGTGCAAACAAAACCAATTGCATACTTCCCTTTTGAGACTTTAGAAGATTTTTGAGAACCGGGTTCTAATACGAGCAGAACAGAAGAGATGGTGAGAAGAACTAGGGAGTTGATTATGTAAGGAGTGAACTTATGTGAGTTTAGAAAGAATGAGAAGAAAGCATTGAAGGCCAATTGGGATGCTAATATGATTGAGTAAGTTGACACTGGAAGGTACATCAGACCAACCGAGTATAGATAACAAATTGCTGCTATGATTAGGCCGAAAACCAAGTAAAATGAGGCAACAATTAGCATAGATGGCTTTTTTGATTGAATGGGAAGAGTATTAGTATTAGTAGTAGTGTTTTGATTGTTTTCGGTTTTAATCTTCTTTTTTCGGAAGAGATAGTAAGGAAGAAGAATTGGAAAGCCTACTAGCTGAACAAGTGATCCCATCCATTTACTCTTTCCACCTTTCTCATAATACAGTCTCCCCAATAAAGTTGCTGTTGCCTGGCCAGAGAGAAGAAGGAATGAATAAATCCCAATTCGAATCCAAAGTCCAAGTTTTCTGGTTTGAGGACTAGTTGATTGGTTGGATTCATTTGCATAGCTATGAGAATCTCCTTCATTAGCTTCCTCAGCTGGTTAAGATGACAAGATACACAACATCATATATATCAGTAAGTACTTCTTTAGTAAGAATGTTTTACTGTTTTCCTATCAATCAATACATGACTTCATTTATGAACTTTTGAGTGTGTTTAGATTAGTTCAAAATCTCTAGTAATCATTGTATACTGTCATTTTGCATGATGATATCACTTAGTTAAGTTGTATTACACACACACACACACACACATATGTATATAAGCCAAACAAACAAGACTTACCCCTAATGCTGAGTTGAACTTGAGTTTCTTGAACTTCTTCCATGTCAATAGATGAACAAACTTCACAAATAATGGTTGGAGAAGAGAGATAGAGCCATATTCTCAACTGTATTAGGTAGTACTTTATATATATGGATGGGATTGAGTGAGAATGAGAGAGTTATTTCTTAATTGTATTAGGTAATTCTGTTGATATTGATGGCCTTAAATATTGTGAAAATATGTGATGTGGAAATAATGTCCATATAGAATCATGCAAGGTTTAGCCAAAAATAATGATCACCCATTTTGTTTTCTAGCTATTTAATATGATTGAGTAGCCATTTTAAATGATAGCTGGAGAAATCATTAATATATATATTTATGTATTAGTTTTCAAGCATTACTTAACTTTTGTCTAAATCTCACTAAGTTGAATTTGGGTTGGACCCCATGCTACTTACTATTAAAGGAATAATGAGATTGAGTTCCTTCACAAGTAAAAATTATGTTGACATATTGGAAAGAAAAAAAAAAGGATGAAGCATTAGTACTATTGTACTTTACTCATCACGAATTAGTTTTGAGATAAAACTTCATACTTCTTACTATACACATCACCTTATTCTCACTCAAACAATTAAGTTCTTTATATTTAAATTTTGAATTTTGTCATATGGCCCTCTTAAAAGCCGATCGAGACAACCATGTTCGCGGGATTTATCATCCTTATCTGTGCCCTACATCCCATTCAAATGTCATTCTTCTATCCCTACCTAATATGGGTGAGGGAGATGGTAGAAAGAGAGAATCCATTTGAAGTGAAGAGTTGGACAACATGACAAAAGCCAAAACTACAAGATAATTAGTTGAAATAAAGACAACATAATATACATTATATTAAGGTTGTAACAAAAAATAAAATTTGAAATAAGAAACATGTGATTTTCTTTCACACACTCCTTTGAATGAGATTTCGTATAAAATATTTATCTTTGACACTAAAATAATTTTTATAGAAGTAGAAGCTAATTGTCCGATTAAAGATATACAAAATCAAAATATGATTCGTTAAAAACAAAACGATGAACATAAAACCAAGCTATTTCAAAATTTTAAATTGAAAAACAATTTGAGACCACCCAATCAATTTGGGATAATTATATAAACTTGAATAGGCACACTAAAATAGTTGTTAGAGTGATTATATGTAGATGTAATCTTATGTGTGGTAGTGAACCATTATTTTGGCCATTCCTTATTGTCAAAATTGAGCTGAGGAAAACACAGCCATAATTGGGACAATAGTTGAACCTGAAACACTTATATGACATTAGACTATTAGAGAAGAGGGAAGAGACTTCTAGTATTAAACTCACTACTCCAATGAAGAAAACTTGCCATGTTCAAACTCATTGCCATGTCATGACATGAAACTTTCCCAAGTTCAAACTCATTCATCTCTTCCCTCAAAGTCGACAACTCATTGCTTGTAAAAATTCCCACAAGAATTGCAATGGTTGCCACAAGTGATTGAAACACTATAACATCCATGATCACTGAGAAACTCTCCTTCTTAAGAAACTTTTCTCATGAAAAACAAACAATCTGCTGGTGAGAAACACTAGGGAGTTAATTACGTAAGGATGAACTTCTATGAGTTGAGAAAGAAGGAGAAAGGCCAATTGGGATGTACCTATGATGACAATCTGCTGCTGTGATTTGGCCAAGAACCAAGTAAATTTAGGTGATAAGTAAGGTAGATGGTTTTTCTGATTGGACATAATGAGTGATGGGTAGTACTATTAGTAGTGTTGTTATTGGTTTTGTATTGTTATTAGTAGTGTTTTGATTGGAAAGCTAGCTAGCTGAACTAGTGTAGTCTTCCATTTGCTTTTTTCCACCTCTTTCATAGTAATAAAATTTCTACTGCCTAGCCACAGAGACCAAGGAATGAATAAATCCCAATTCGAATCCAAACTGTAAGTTTTCTGGTTTGAGTACCAGTTGAGTGGTTGGATTCATTTGCAAAGCCATGAGAATCTCCTTCATTAGCTTCCTCAGCTGGTGAAGATACATATACTTTACTTTAGTAAGTACTTCTTTAGTAATTAATATATGAATAATTAGCATTTTTGCCTCCTAAACTTTTTACATTATTAAGTTGTGCCGCTATACGGCTCGGTAATAATATCCCTCGAAATATAATTTTTACAGTAATGTGGTCCTTCACTCCTTCTATCATATTCCATTCAATTATATTGTGAAACAAGTGATGTGGTGAATGATAGTTAATAAATGAATACTAATTAAATATATTTCACTCGTTCTACTTTAATGATCCAAAAACTAAAAATAACAATATAAACTGTTATAAAAAGAAAAAGTCTTTTATTCTATTATTCATTAACGTAAAAAGTGAGAATGGTATTTAATTTAGATAAATTTATCAACTACCATCCACCACTTCACTCATTTTACAATAAAATTGAATAAAATGTAATGGTAGAACTGCATTACTTTAAAGGTTATATTTTGAAGGGTATTATTAACAAGCTGTGTACTATAAGAGGTACATCTTGGTAGTGTAAAAAATTAAGAAACAAAAATGCTAATTAATATATACACATATTTATGAAATCAATTCAATTGAGTTTGTAGTACAAAACCAAACAGGTCACTTACCCCTGATGCTGAGTTTCACTTGTTGAGCTTCTCCCATGTCAAAAGATGAACAAACTTTTACAAACAATGGTTGGATTGGAACATGGAGAGAAAGAAGCCTTAATTGTATTCAGGTACTAGGCACTGTTATAGATGTAGACTGCATTAAATATTGCATTACAAATAAGAAATATCTCATGGGATCATGCTAGAGCTGGCAAAAAACAATTATAACCACATTTTGTTGTCTTGGTATTTAATAACGATTGACTATTCAATGATTGATGATGGTAGTTGAAGATTTGCATTAACATATTAATTTATTCTCTAAAACATATGAAAAGTCATTCATAAAAATTAATAAAAAAGTAATCCACTTAGATTATATTTTTTTATATTTACGTAAGTTATTATATCATATATCTTTCTAATAATGCATCATTTGCAAGTCAAACATTCTCTTTTAGCTTAATAGTGTTTTGTACATAAATGATATGCACTATGAATTTTGATTGGACCAACCTGCAAAGTTCATTACATTAGTTGATATGTTGAGGAGAATAGAGGTGATTATATGAGCATAAATGAAACATTAAGGCCTCATTTAGTAAGGGTCGTATTGTATTAAATAATAAATAATATTATGTTTGGATAAAACAATGTATTGTATTAATTATTACGACCAAAATTTTTAATACAATGTATGTTGTATTATTTAATATATAGTCCGTATTAGCTTGTATTATAATATTTATAAAGGATTCGGAGTCAACACCAATCTCTAATCTAGACTTGGGACCCAAATTTGGAACCGGACCCCGACCCGGACACTGGACCTGGACCCGGCTCCGGCCCCGAAACCAGGCCCCGGACCCAGATCCTAGACCCCGGACCGCGGACATCAGACTCCGACCCGGACCCCGGACCTCGGACTCCGACCCGGACCCTGGATGGACCCAGGACCCAAGACTCGGCCCCAGACCCCGGACCTGGACCCGAACCCAGACCCTGACCTTGATCCGAACCCGACCCGGACCTGGACCCCGACCCAGACCCAGACCCGATCCCGAACCCTAGATCCGGACCTCGACCCGGACTCCGACCCCGACCCGAATCCAAATCTGAACTTGGACCCGAACTCGGACCCCGGACCGAGACTCGAATTAAATAATACTAATATAATATAATACAACACAGTTTATTAATACAAGTCAATACCAAACATAATGTTGTATTAAATAATACTATTATAATACAATAAAATACAATTCAACACAATACAATAGAATACAATACGGCGTACTAAATGAGCCCTAAGACAATAAATATTGTATACTAAAGAGTGATTTTACCTTGTGAGTAACTAGATACAATCTTTCATTTTAATTTATTCTTTTACATTTACATGTATAGCCCTCTTAGGAAACAAGCTAAACTAGTTCATAAATTCAACCATTGGTTATTGGATTGTCATTCTTGGAACTTTTATTGTCAAGATAGTTTTGATAAACATATGAAACAAAGCCCCAAACAGCCATAACCATAGACATAGCCTTGATCCCATTCATCTTTTCATGGAATAAAAACACAGCCATAATTGGGACAATAGGCAAACCCAAAACACTTATGACATTTGAGAAGAGGGAAGAGACTTCTAGTATTAAACCCAATAATCCAATAGAGAAAACTTGCCATGTTATGGCTATCCATGATAATGTCATGACATATGAAACTTTCCCAAGTTGAAACTCATTCATTTCTTCCCTCAAAGTTGACCACTCACTGCTTGCAAAAAGTCCCACAAGAATTATAACTGTTGCCACAACTGATTGATACACTATGACATCAATGATTACTGAAAAGCTTTCCTTCTTAAGAACTTTATTCATGAAATACTGCATTAAAGAGAGACCCAATCCATAAGCTGCAGAGCCAGCCACAGTGCAAACAAAACCAATTGCATACTTCCCTTTTGAGACTTTAGAAGATATTTGAGAACTGGGCTCTAATACCAGCAGAACAGAAGAGATGGTGAGAAGAACTAGGGAGTTGATTATGTAAGGAGTGAACTTATGTGAGTTTAGAAAGAATGAGAAGAAAGCATTGAAGGCCAATTGGGATGCTAATATGATTGAGTAAGTTGACACTGGAAGGTACATCAGACCAACAGAGTATAGATAACAAATCGCTGCTGCGATTAGGCCAAGAACCAAGTAAACCGAGGCAACAGTTAACATAGAAGGCTTTTTTGATTGAAGAGGAAGAGTATTAGTATTCATGTAACTGTTGTGATTGTTTTCGATTTTATACTTCTTTTTTCGGAAGAGATAGTAAGGAAGAAGAATTGGAAAGCCAGCTAGCTGTACAAGTGATCCCATCCATTTACTCTTTCCACCTTTCTCATAATACAATCTCCCTAATAAGGTTGCTGCTGCCTGGCCAGAGAGAACAAGGAATGAATAAAACCCGATTCGAATCCAAAATACTTGTTTTCTGGTTTGGTGACTAGTTGATTGGTTGGATTCATTTACATGGCCATGGGAATCTCCTTCATTAGCTTCCTCAGCTGGTTAAGATGACAGATACACACTAACATATATATCAGTAAGTACTTTAACATGAATGTTTCACTGTTTTCCTATCAATACATGACAGTTAGGTGGAGTTTGTTTGGAGTTAATAAAATAGAACGGAATAGAAAAGAAACAACTTTTCTTCCAATCTTTTGTTTGGTTTCCCTTCCAACCAAACGCCACCTAATGAGGTGTTTTGTTATGTGAGTTTGAGTTAGAGAGAGTAGTTTGAGGGAATATAAAACCCAAGTATTGGAGGAGATTAATTTAAAAATCAGGATCCACTTAAAAACACAAACTCCTTTAGTCATTAAAATTTAATTTAATTTGACATTTCTATTCTCATCAGGTCTAAACCTCATACCAAACATTCCCAATATATAGAGTAGGACTATAGTTGCTTCATTTATAAACTTTGAAGTTACATATATGAAAATAATTCAATCTTGTTGTTCAAAACCTCTAGCATTTATTGTTTACACACATATATATATGTAAGCTAAACATGAAAGACTTACCCCTAATGCTGAGTTGAACTTGAATTTCTTCAACTTTTTCCATGTCAATAGATGAACAAAACTTCACAAACAATGGTTGGAGAAGAGAGATTGAGCCATATGTTCTCAACTTATATATATATATATGGAAGGGATTGAATGTGTGTTTGTGTGAGAGGGAGAGAGCTAGTTCTTATTTGTATTAGTCAATACTAGAGATGGCATTAAATATTGTCCAAATGTATCATGTGGAAATATATATTTATATATATATATATATATTTATATATATATATATATAATCAAGCAAGATCTTTTAGCCCAAAAATAATGCTTACTCATATTTATATCTAGTTATTTTAATATGATTGAGTAGCCATTTCAAAATGGTAGCTGGAGAAATGTTTATTAAAATATATAGGATACTGAAAACAATTTTTTTCCCATGTCTTTAGAAAATTTTAAATAATTAAGAATATTGATTATTTGCACTTATAATGATATTGGGAGTTTAGATCTTTGTTTTGTCACCCTAAATTTTTATTTAAAAAAGGAAAATCGAAGGAGGTTCATTGTAATTATAATGAACACTTATGTAAAAAAAAAAAAAAAAATAGATACAGGAATTTGTTTTTTTTCCTACTGTCAAGCTCGTTGCTTTTCTTTGGGTATAGGTACGGTTTGGTCGGGGTTATGTTTTGTTATTGCAATTTAATTTTTACTTTTACGATTAGTCTTGTCTATGTGATATGATTTTTAGTGTTTTATAGTCTTGTCTCTATAACATAGTTTTGAGTGTTTTAATCTTGTGTGTGTGATATAATTTTGTTTTGTTTTGTTTAGTTTCGTTGTTAGTTTTTTATTCGTGGATAACTCGTCATTAAATTGCTGTTAGTGGTTGGGAATAACAAGTTCTCTGCGACTGAAGAGGTTATTAGTACGTAGTGCAGTTACGTACCTTGCACAATAGTTGGGTGCTCAAGCTACGAGGTTGAACGAATTTACTGTAACAGTTTTTACTGTTGTGTCTTCTGAGCGGTAGATGAAACTAAATATAAGTGTTTTTAAAGTTAACTGTGATGCTGTAATTTTTTTAATTTGATTTTATTTTTAATTTTTGTGTCAAATGATTTAAAAATTAGGTAATTGATTATTTGATTTGTTTTTTTAATTTTAATCCTAATTATGTTTTCAACGAAAAAATATTTTAATTAGATTGCATATTATTATTTTAATTAATTACTATTAGAAAAATGATATGATTTATTAGGAAAAAAACAAACAAAAATAAAAAACAAAATTGGTCATATCTTATTGCATTGTTATAGTCTTTCATGTATATGTATAATAAAATGTAGTGTTGCTCTCATCAAAATTAAAGTGCTATTGTCTTGTTTGTTTATGCTTTATTTCTATTTTTAGTTTTGTTTATTTCTATTTGATAAATGTTTGGTTTTGAGATAATATTTGTTAGATAGTTTCACATTCATAATTTATAGAAACTTAACATTAATAATACCATGGATTACTTACTACCAAATTGATTTTGAAATGAAATTCATACTTTTTACCATATATTTTATTTCTTCTTGCTTTCTAAACCACAGTTCCGAGCATTGTAATGAGCTAGTAGTTGAAAAGATTTCTGATCTGTAAAAGGTATAATTCAAATATTTTTTTTTTCTTTTCATAAAATCACACTAAATATAATTTTTATCAAATTACTAAAATTTTATCATGAATTTAAAGGCTTAAGAATTCTAATCTTATTATAAAAAATTTAATTCTTTCATTTTTTATAAAAAGGAAATTGTTAAAAAGTATTACTGGTGTTTAGTACCTTTCACATTGCTATTGATACAATTAAATATCAGGTTTCATATAACTTAAGAAAATAGCTTTTAACCACTTGAGGTTAGCTCAAGTGGCCATAGAAGGGTACGTGTATGTCGGAGGTCTTGAATGCGAGTCCTAAATTATGCATCGTTATAATACATAAATGCTTAAATACAAAAAAATAACTTTTAAAGAATATTATTAATCAATCGTGAAACCCTAGTTACAAAAAATAAGCACCAAAGTGGTGCCCAATAATAATTTAAAAATTTCATCATATGTCCCATCAAAAAGTCAATTAGAATGAACCATGTTCACACAGAATATAATATTCATTATTGAGTTATCCCCACTTGCTTCCCACATTCAATTTCAAACCCTTCTACTAGCCTTACCTACCTAATATGGGTGAGGCAGAGAGAATTCCCATTAAAGTTGGAGAACATGACAGAAACTATATATAATATATATATATATATATATATTTTGAGGTTGTAATGGAAACTAAATTTAGAAACACAATTATGCATAATAAACACGTGATTTTATTCTTACACACTACTTCTAATTTTGATAATTATTTGAGAATAATAGAAAAGAATAAAAGATGGGAGAGGGAAAAAGAGAGATTAGAATTTCATAAGTCTTTGTGACAGTCAGTAGTCCCGTGATCCGTAAGGAGAAATATCGGGTAAGCTGTTCAATCCCACATCGCCTAAGGAAGGTCAAGTGGGATGATTCTAAGACTGTGTAAGTATGAGACTATACAGTTAAAGAGAGCATAAATAGATTGATTGGTACTACCTATATCAACAAGGTGCATCTTGTTTTTCGGTAGCCCATCACGAAGGAACTCCACAGTTAAGCGTGCTTAACCTGGAGCAATTTCAGGATGGGTGACCTCCTGGAAAGTTTTCCCAGGAAGCATGCGAGTGAGGACAAAACATGCTGAAAACACTCGTGTTGGTCTGTAGGGTCACTCGTTAGTCCATGAATTAGCCAGAGTAACGTACTCGTGTATAAGAGTCATTCTTTCCGTGAGTGTAAAGATCCAATGAAAGCTTAAAGTAGGAACATTACAGTCTTGTATAGAAAACTTACATAAAACACTAAAATAAAAGAATAAGCTAAAAAAGGACACCTTTTGGTGTCTAGCATCACAAGATCGTGTTAAAATAATAGTAAAATTGTATTAGTTATGAAAATTAATAAAGATAGCATCGGTCTGTTTGGTCAATTTTTTTCTATATAAAAATCTAAAATTCGGTTTTCGGTTTGGATTGGTGCAATCGAAAAACCGACCGACCAATCCAGAACCTATCTTAAAATCGACTGTTTTGAATCTCAGTTTGGTCAGTTTAAACTGCCCAAACCGAACTTTTTTTTTTCTAAATTTTTTTTTTTTCTAAAAAAAAAATATGATCCAATTTATTCTATAAATACATTATTCTATATTTTACAACTACAAACATACAAATTAATTGTTTAAAAACTAATTATCTTATTCTTTTAACTTTAATATTAATAAAAAAAATAATATATTATTTTTATATATTATTAGTAACTATAATACATGCAATTTTTTTTTTAATAAATTAATATATATATATGTATAACGGTCGGTTTCGATTTTTTCGGTCGATTTATTATCCAAAAAAAACCGACCGTTCAATGGCGGTTTTAACCGTTAGCAGTTTTTTTAGTTTTCGATTTCAGTTCCACCGGTATTCGGTAGGTCAGTTTGAACGATTTTTTTTAATTTTCTAGATTTTATGCTCACCCTTAGTTCATTTAAACATATCAAAATAATAGTAAAATTGTGTTATGATAGAGCTTTTGATAATACTTTAATAAAAGTGAGAAAAACTGTTACAAAAAGTGGCGTGATCTATGATAACACAACTTTCTTCAATGCATTATAAAATATTATAGTAAGCTTTTTATAATATTTTTTTTAGTATTATAAAAAATAGTTAGTGATATATTATTATTAGTATAAATTAATACTAAATTTCACATAATTTAATTTAATAAATAATATAAAAAACTACTAATTAATCATAAAGCACCATATAAATATAATATTTGAGATATTAACAGCAATGTTCTCAATAAAAAATCTGAAATAACTTTAGTTAATATTTAACACAAATGAGATTTTGTATATAAATATTTTTATAATTTTCTTTTCTTTACAAGTGAAATGACATAAAGTAAAAAAAGCAAAATGATTACTACCAACAAGCTCATTGATTGATTAGATATACAAAATCATAATGAGTTTTCTTAAAGTTTAAATAAAATAATTTGTGATCACCCAATTGACATGTGTAAATAAAACAAACTACTTAGATAGTTATATAAATTTGAATAGGCACTCTAAAATAATAAATGTTAGCAGTGGTATACCATCCTAATAAAAAAAAATGGTAGCAAAAATATTATATTAACTGATATATTATTAGACTACGTATTAGTGTTTCATTTATTTGGAACAATATTTAATTTTTATCTATATACATTTTATTCAAAAATTACGTATTAAATAATTATTATTTATTTTATCTTATAATTAAAAATATACAATTTTTTTTTAAATTAAATAAATAAAAGTTTTTATAGAAAAAATATAAAGGTTTTTTTTTTTATTTTTTTATTTTTTTTTTATTTAATACGTGGTTCAATATATATTATTATGTATTTTTGAGTTGGTCCTTAATATGTTTAGTTAGCACTTAAGAGTACAGCTGTAACAAAATCGAAAGATAAGATATTTTTACTGTCACTTTTTTATTAGAGTTATATGTGTAACAATTACAAATATTAAAAGAGTTTCACTGCAAATATTCCTTCAAATTATTTAAATTTGCTTTCAACTAAATTACTATGAGTTATAGGTCAAAAAAATTTATTATAAGTTATAAATATTTAAGTTTGAAATGATTGTACTCATTTGTGATTTTTATTCTTTTGCATTGAAATAATATTTTTTATTACATAAAATATTTATATAAATTCATTTCTTTGTCAACTTCACATATTCTTGATTTTAATTTATTTAAGAACATTCAATAAAACAATAATTTGATCACTATATATTGTTTTCTACAAATTTTCTTTCCATAGTTTGTTCAACTTTAAAGTTTTTTTTTTGAAAGGATAATCGAACTTATTAATCTTGAAATTCAGTCACCAAAATAGACAATAATTCAGTTGGAATATTTTCCATACTGAAAGTACAATCAGGGTAAAATAAAGACGCTCTTGCGAACTCATAAGCGACTCTATTAGCTGACCGCTTAATAAAACAAAAAAAATATTAATTATTCTTAATAGCAAATTTTTGATGGTTTATTTTGTGCGAATTTTCATTTGCCTTGTTTTGTGCCAACTTTTGTTTATGTTGTGTCATATAGGTCTTACACTATACCAATAACACATTATAACATTTGAAACATAACCCAAAATTTGTTAATAAAAAAATATATATCAACACATAAAAAAGCAAAAACTAAATAACTACAACAAGTTAATTATCTATTTAAAGATACAAAAATTTAGACACATATGAAGGTGTTAGGTACTATTGGTACCTTCTAGATATGTTGTCTTGCGATTGACTAGCGATACTTTTTAAAAGTTATTATATTAAACTATACAGGACCCGATACTTATTTAAATCAATAGCGATATTAACACATATGAAGGTGCTAGATACCACTGGTACCTTCTAACATTTCTCTATACATGTAGATAACTATATAAACTTGAACATGCACACAAATAGATTTTAGCATGTAACATTGGTTTAACCATTCCTTATTAGATTATCACTCTTGGAACTACAATTGTCAAGATAGTTTTGATAAGCATATGAAACAAACCCCAAATAGTTAAAACCATAGCCATATCTTTGATCCCATCCATCTTTTCATGGAAGAAAAACACTGCCATAATTTGCCATAATTGGGACAATAGGTGAACCCAAAACACTTATGACATTAGAGAAGAGTGAAGAGACTACTAGAAGTAGACCCACTACTCCAATGAAGTAAACTTGTCATGTTATAGTGATCCATAATAATGTCATGACATATGAAACTTTATTTCTTCCCTCTAACAAATTACATTAAATACTGTCAATATATCAATGTCTTCATTGAACCTCTACAAATAGAAATATGATATCTTATATGGGATTTTTTTAGAGTTCAACAAAAGAAAATCGCTAAAAGGCACTACTTATATTTAACATCTTTCTCGATGTTATATTATTATTAGTTTAATTAAATATGGAGTTTTATATAATTTAAAAAATAAATTTTAGAGAATATCGCTAACCAATTATATGACGCTATGTATAACTAATGCCCAATAATAATACTCCTGGTAAAAAACAATTACTTGTGTTTAGTGATTGATAATGGTAGTTGAAGACTAGCATTAATATATATTAATTTATTTTCCAAAACTGATAAAAAGTCACTTTTAAAAAAGTAATACATTTTGATATAAAATGAGAAAAAGAAATAGGTGCATTGCTCAAAAAAACCAATGGTCTCTACAAAACAATTATATGAGCATACATAGAAACATTAGGACAAAAAATATTACATACTAAAGAGAGATTTTAGCTTGGGTAACAAAAAATACAATCTTTTATTTTATTAAGTACTATTCTCCTTTTCTTTTACATGTAGATCTTAGAAAACAAGCAAAGCTAGTTCATAATTTCAACTATTGCTAATTGGATTGTCATTCTTAGAACTTTGATTGTCAAGATGGTTCTGATAAGCATATGAAACAAAGCCCCAAATAGCCAAAACCATAGCCATAGCTTTGATCCCATCCATCTTTTCATGGAAGAAAAACACAGCCATAATTGGGACAATAGACAAACCCAAAACACTTATAACATTGGAGAAGACAGAAGAAACTTGTAGCATTAAACCCAATAATCCAATAGAAACAACTTGCCATGTTATGGCTATCCATGATAATGTCATGACATATGAAACTTTCCCAAGTTCAAACTCATTCATTTCTTCCCTCAAACTTCTCCATTCATTGCTTGCAAAAAGTCCCACAAGAATTACAACTGTTGCCACAAGTGATTGATACACTATGACATCAATGATCACTGAAAAGCTCTCCTTCTTAACAACTTTGTTCATGAAAAACTGCATTAAAGAGAGAAACAATCCATATGCTGCAGAGCCAGCCACAGTGCAAACAAAGCCAATTGCATACTTCCCTTTTGAGACTTTAGAAGATTTTTGAGAACCGGGTTCTAATACGAGCAGAACAGAAGAGATGGTGAGAAGAACTAGGGAGTTGATTATGTAAGGAGTGAACTTATGTGAGTTTAGAAAGAATGAGAAGAAAGCATTGAAGGCTAATTGGGATGCTAATATGATTGAGTAAGTTGACACTGGAAGGTACATCAGACCAACCGAGTATAGATAACAAATCGCTGCTGCAATTAGGCCAAGAATCAAGTAAACTGAGGCAACAACTAACATAGATGGCTTTTTTGATTGAAGAGGAAGAGTGTAATTAGTATTCATGTTGTGATTGTTTTTGGTTTTACACTTCATTTTTCGGAAGAGATAGTAAGGAAGAAGGATTGGAAAGCCAGCTAGTTGAACAAATGATCCCATCCATTTACTCTTTCCACCTTTCTCATAATATAATCTCCCTAATAAGGTTGCTGCAGTCTGGCCTGAGAGAACAAGGAATGAATAAAACCCGATTCGAATCCAAAGTCCAAGTTTTCTGGTTTGAGGAGTAGTTGGTTGGTTGGATTCATTTGCATGGCCATGAGAATCTCCTTCATTAGCTTCCTCATCTGGTTAACATGACAGATACACACCATCATATATATCAGTAAGTACTTCTTTAATATGAATGTTTTACATCTATGAAGAGATCACTTAGTTAAGTTGTATTACACACATACATGTATATAGCAAACAAGGAAGAGTTACCTCTAATGCAGAGCTGAAGTTGAAATTCTTGAACTTTTTCCATGTCAATAGATGAACAAACTTCACAAACAATGGTTGGAGAAGAGAGATTGAGTCATATGTTCTCAACTGTATTAGGTAATATTTTATAGATAATGATTGGGATTGAGTGTGTGTTTGTGTCAGAAAGAGAAATAGTTCTTATTTGTATTAGTTAATAGGGTAAATAGCGGCATAAGTATCCAATGTTTATAAAACTGTAATTTTCTTCCAGTTTTGTCAGTACAGACTTTGATTTGAATTTATTAAAGGAATATTTGGAAGTAACCGATACTATATATTTCTGTCTAGACCCAATGATCTAGAATCTGGACCTTATATGTGGCCTATTTAAGAAAATAATAGAGTTTGTACTGACAAAATTAGAGAAAAATTACAGTTTTATAAACATTGGGTACTTATGCCGCTAAAAATAAACATTGGGATTATGCCACTTACAAACTTTAAACTTTGAGTACTTATGCCGCTATTTACCCTAGTTAATACTAAATGTATCATGTGGAAAATTAAATTTATATACAATCATCCAAAATCTTCTAGCCAAAAATAATGCTCACTTATTGGTAATATGATTGAGTAGCCATTTTAAAATGGTAGCTGGATATCATAAGGTAAATGAGTTACTCCTCTCATTGTCAAATGTCAATTAGTTTTGAGATAAAATCTCATGCACTTTAACCGCACACTTCCCAAATTCCAACATGGAATCAGAGCCAAACTAAACTCTAATGAGTAGCCGATTCAAAATGCTACTAGTCTAAAAAGACGAACCATAAAAGAGTTCATTGTGATCCGTTGTGAGCTCAAAATACCTTGTGATCGAGCTGTCTAAGATTGATCGAGCTATAATGTATAAGGTGGATGGACTGCTCCTTTTATTGTTTGCACTTGTAATAATGATATTGAAAGTTTAGAACCCTAACTTGTCACGCTATATTATTCCTACAAAAATCAAAGGCTATTGGGTGGTTAGGAAAAGTGAATGTGAATGATAAAATGCATTATTACAAAAGTCAAAGGCTTGTGATTCCCATGTTGTTGCGTTAATTTGCTGTAAAGCATTTGTTTTTGGAATGTGTTATATTCTTGTTTGAGGAATTTGAATTATGGTGGGTCTTGCCTTGTGCCGTTTTAGTGATCATTGTTTAGTGTCATTTTTCATGAAGAGATCACTTTGTTAAGTTGTAAGCCAAACATAAATTAAACAAGACTTACCTCTAATGCTGAGTTGAACTTGAGTTCCTTTTAACTTCTTTTCCATGTCAATACATGAACAAACTTCACAAACAATGGTTGGGGAGGAGAGATAGAGCCATATGTTCTCAACAATATTAGTTAATATTATTGATGTGTTGTCAAAATACATGATGAGGTATCGTTTATAAGTAATAGACTCACAAGAGTAAGATCGATCCTACAAGAACAGTACTTAATTACTAAACAATTAAATTTCTAAATTCTATTTGGTGACAATAATGATTGAGAAAAAGGAGTTTAAAAACTATTTGTTAATTCTATTTTTGACATATTTAATTGACAAAAATATTTTATTATTTTTTATTAATTTCAGCTGGTGTGTTTAATTTGGTTACCTTATTTTGTGTATCCAAACTTGGAAAAAAAGCTGTCTAGCTTTCCTATTTATGGAAATTGTGGTAAAAATGGTAAGTTTGATTACACAATTAATTCTTATCTAACCAGCTATATATTCTGATCTTGTGTGAGTTTCTCATTTTCTTAGATCAGATTTCTTGAAGAGAAAACCAGAGCTAAACTTTCCTTTTCTGTAAAACGAAAGTTGTACTTACTGCCCACGATTCTGTAGGTACAGAAATAGAAATTCCTGAGCTGATTGAAGAATTATTTTAAGGAAGTTTCTAGTGGGCTGGAGTCTTGTTCAGACCGTGTGTAAGCTGTCAATAAGGTGTATATTGATTATAAGTACACCTTATAGCAGCTAGGTTTTGTATCTCTTTCATACACTTAAATTTGTATACATATCTTAAGGAAAGAGTGTCTTTGTTATGTAGAGAAGAGCTGTTCGACTCTTACTCTGTTTATTTGTAGTTTGTATTGTCTTGAGTTTGTATTCAAGTCTACAATGAAGAAGAACATCAGTGCAACCTTCGGGAGAAGGTTTTTCAAAGCTTTCGGGAGATTGCTTTTCAAGTCTTGCATCGGGAGGATTCAAGCACTCAACCTTTGGGAGAAGGTTTTACAAAGCTTTCGGGAGATTGCTTTTCAAGTCTTGCATCAAGAGGATCCAAGCACTTAACCTTCGGGAGAAGGTTTTACAAAGCTTTCGAGAGATTACTTTTTAAGTCTTACATCAGGAGGATTCAAGCACTCTTCAAGGTGATCGAAGGGATTTCGAGCTCTTGGAGTTTTATCAAGATTTGGCTAGTAGGTGGAATACATCAAGCTTGTGGCATACAATAGAGGGAGTCTATTTATGCATAAGTCAATTACTTTGTATTTTTGATACCGATCTAATGAATCTTATCTCTGAGCGTGGCCCCGTGGACTAGTAACAATCTGAAAGGATTGTTGAAACCACGTACAAAAACCTTGTGTGTTCTTACTTTTATGCACTGTTTGTTTTTCTGGTTTCTTCTGGAGTTACAGAGTTGTATTCTGTAACTACGGAAAAACTGTTTTCAGTACCAGTTTCATTATTCTGCATTTTATTAATCACTTAATTCAAAAATTAAACTGGAAATATTAAAATACAGAATTTCAATTAGTATCTGAGCAAGTCACTAATTTCTTAGTGAGATCTTGAGGTTATTCCGTTTAATTTATTTTGTGTGAGATGTCTTTGTTTGCAGAAGGAAGCTCTATCTCTCGACCACCTCTGTTGAATGAGTCGAATTATCCTTATTGGAAGGTCAGGATGAGAGCATTTATCAAATCACAAGATGAGAAGGCATGGAGAGCTATACTTACAGGCTGGTCACAACCTACTAAAAGTGATGATGAAGGTAATACTAAGGTAAAACCTGAACTCAATTGGACTATTGAAGATGAAAAATTGTCTGGGTATAATAATAAGGCTTTACATGCTATTTTTAATGGTGTTGGTGAAGGCTTTATTAAATTAATTTCATCTTGTGAATCTACAAAGGAAGCGTGGGAAATCCTTCAAACTCAGTTTGAAGGTACCGCTGATGTGAAAAGATCACGTTTTACCATGTTGCAAACTAGATTTGATGAATTGAGAATGTTAGAAACTGAAACTTTGTCTGATTTTTATGAAAGATTATCTGATATTTTTAATGAGTTTTTTGCCTTGGGAGAAAAATTAGATGACTCTGTCTTGGTTCGGAAAATTGTTCGTGTGCTTCCTGACACAAAACTGCTAGCAATGGAAGAGGCAAAAGATTTTGGCAAAATGAAGGTTGAGGGACTCATGGGTTCTTTAAGAGCTTTTGAGTTAAATCAACAAATCAAGAAAAAGGGTAAGCAAAATTTCTTGAGTGAGAAAAGCAAAGGTATTGCATTTAATGTTTTTGAAAATGTTTTTCCGATAATGAGAGTGATGATGAAATGGCTTTGTTAACAAGAAATTTTCAAAAGTACATGAAAAATATTAGAAATAAAAAGAATTTCTCAAATACTCCAAAAGGTAACGATGCATCTAAATCTTTTGTTCCCAATAACCAAAAGGGTATTGTTGCTATAATTTTAAACACTACGCAAGTATACGCAATCAAGTAGTAAATCTCACACAGGTGAGGTCGATCCCACAGGGAATTGGATTAAGTACCACTAAATTATACTTATGATTCTATTCGGTAAATCGAAAGCAATTATGATTTAAAAACAGTAAAATATGAAAGAAATTCAGAAAACTTAATAACACAATTTAAAGTTGAGCAAGATGAGACAATAGGGAGGAGAATCCTGTTGTTGTTTACCCAAATCGTTAATGCTTAATTACTATCCTATTCTTAGAGTGAATGACAGATTATGAAATAACCTAGCTCCTTTCAGATCTTCTAGATTCTAAATCACATGTTATCTAATTAATTCCTTAATTAAACTAACATGAAATCAGCATTAAGCAATAATCTACTCGTCACATAAGTCATGCAAATACTTTCGTTTCACATAGAACATTGATTATCTTAATTTTAGCATTCTCAATTCTCACTTTTCAGATTTTGAATTGAGATCATAGAACATGCACAAGGTGATCAATCTTAAACATGAAATTAAGAACAAATTAAGATAATTTCACACACAAGAATTGAGGAATGGTAATTAAACATTAACTAGGCAAAACATTAAACAACAATCATCATCCTCCCTAAATGGGAAATTTAGTTCAGAAACAAATCCATAACCATTCCTATAGCAATATTCAACATAAATAAATTAAAGAGGAATAGAGAAAGAAACTGTTGGTGGATTGACTCTGGATCTTCACTTTGATTTCCTCTGCTCTTCTTGCCTCTTTCTGCTGTGTTTTAGGGTTCCAAATCGCTTCCCTTGACTTCCAATCGCAGTTTTCTATTTATATCTAACTTTTAGGGTTCGTCGGACAAAAATACCCCTGACCGTACGGACGCTCGCCGCGGCCAAAAGTGGTCTCGCCGCGGCCAAAAGTGCATCAAAAAACTACGTTTCTGCCCAGACTTTCTAGCCGCGGCCATGGAATTCTCGCCGCGGCGAGATGGAATTTTCAGCTTCGACATCTTTTAGTAAAATGGGCATAACTTTCTCATACAAACTCCAAATGGGCTGATTCAAGATGCGTTGGAAAGATAAGAAAGAGATCTAAAACTTTTATGTTTTGACTTTTTCCAAAATATGATCAAAACATAGTCGAATTTAGGCTTGAAGTTTCAGCTTTATTCTCTTTCAAAATTTTCTCTATTTTATAGATCACTGTTTTCCGAAATTTGTCCAATTTATACATTCCAAGTGTTGAAACCTGAAACCAAAGAAAACAAGCGTAATTCTATTCCAAAAACAATAATAAAGAAGAAAAATAACTATAAAATGTGATCCAAAACTTAGGCTAAAAATAGCCTAACAGGTATTCAATACATGGAATGCGAAGGGTACGGTCATATTCAATCTGAATGTGCCAATACCTTAAAAAAGAATAAAAAAGGTTTTAATGTTACTTGGAGTGATGATGATTCTGAAGATAGTGAAAATAAAAATGTTGCTTTAACAAGTGTTTTGTCAAGAAATTTGCAGGATAAAAGAAAAATCATTTGCTTGAATAATACCTTGATCGATGACAACAAGGAGGAAGCTGGATCCGAATCAGATGAGTCAGAAATTGATAAGAACTCTATGGCTGAATCTTACAAAGTAATGTTTGGTAAGTGGTTGGAAATATGTGCTATCGTTCCCTGGTTAAAGATAATAAAGACTTGTGTAACAACATTAATGATCTGGAAGAAAAAATTAAATGTTGAGAATCTGAACTGTCTTTAAAAGAGTCTGAAATTATTTGTTTGACTAAGGAACCTGAAAACATTAAAAAGAATATCAAAATGTTAAATCCAGGTTCTAACATTTTTGCAAAGATTCAAAAATCTGGCAAAACTAATCATACTGGTCTAGGTTATGGTCCTACTCAATCTGATTTCAATACCACTTTTGTTAAATCTGATATTTTTATTTCTGGAAGAACTGTTTCTATCTCGCAGGATTCTGTCACTTCAGGGAAGCACTCTGCTGTTACAGAAAAGAAGCAGCACGGTAAGTTTGACAATTCCAAAAGGAATGGAAGACGTTTCATCCCTATTTGCCATTTTTGTGGAATAAAAGGTCACATTCGACCTAAATGCATTAATATGCAAAACATGTTTAAATCTAATTACCTTGGAAATAAACATGTTTTACAAAAACAAAAATGGGTTGTCAAAAATAAATGCTTGGTAGGTTCTTCTTGTTTTAAAACTATTGCTTCTAACATGTGGTACTTTGATAGTGGGTGTTCTAGACACATGACAGGTGAAAAAGAATATCTTGAGAACATTAGACCAATGCAATGTGAAGAAGTTACTTTTGGTAACGGTCTTGTTGGAAAAGTCATAGGGATAGGAACTCTCAATTTCGAAGGGCTTCCTAGACTGAAGAATGTCATGTTGGTTGATGGACTAAAAGCTAATCTTCTTAGCATTAGTCAAGTTTGTGATCAGGGTTATACTGTGAGCTTTGATAGTAATCATTGTTATGTGTATAATATTCTTGATGAAATTGTCTTGCAAGGGTTCAAATCTAATGATAAATGTTACACCATCACTACCTATGCTACTTGTCACTCTGTTATTGATAACACCACTGATTTATGGCATGAAAAACTTAAACACATTCATTACAAAAAACTGAAAGAATTATCCATTGCAGGGATTGTTCGAGGATTACCTAAATTGGGTAAAGAAGTTGAAGGAAAATGTGGACCATGTCATCTCAGTAAGCAACTGAAAAACTCTCACAAAAGTGTTCCTGATGTGAATACTTCCAGAGTTCTCGAACTCTTACACATGGACTTAAAGGGTCCAATTCAGGTTGAAAGTTTGAATGGTAAAAGATTTTTTTTTTGTGTGTATAGATGATTTCTCTTGCTTTTCATGGGTAGAACTTTTTAGAGAAAAATTTGACACTTTTGATGTTTTTAAGCATTTTTGCTTGAAATTAAAAGTTCAAAAAGATTGCAACATTGGTAAGATAGTTCGTGGTAAGAGTAATCATGGAAAAAATTTTGAAAATACTGTGTATGGTAAATTTTGTAAATCTTATGGTATTTTTCATAATTTTTCTGCTCCTAAAACTCCACAACAAAATGGAGTGGTTGAGGATTTCCACCTTCTTGATCATGTTTTAGACGAGGCTTTGTATGGATTGGAACAAGCACCCCGTGCTTGGTATGAGCGTCTATCTGAGTTTTTACACTCTCATGATTATAGAAAAGGAAATGTTATTAAAACACAGTTCATCACACATATTCAATTTGATATTATTTTTTCATATGATGATGATCTTGTTTTTAAATCTACTTTTAACTCTGAAATGCAGGACTTTGTCCAAAAAATGCAACAAGAGTTTAAAATGAGCATGGGTGTAGTTGTTTTTCAAAGTAATTATACAAAGAACTTGGTGAAGAAGTTTGGTCTTGAGAGAGCCAAACATGATAATACTCCTAAGAGCACAATCTTGAAATTATCTAAAGATAAACAATGAGTAATGATAGATCCTACTTTGTATCAAAGTATGATGGGTAGATTGCTTTATCGTTCTGACATTTGTTATAGGGTTGGTGTTTGGGCTCGCTATCAGGGAAATCCCATGGAATCTCATATTTCTTCTGAGAAAAGAATCATTTGCTATGAAAATAGTACAGAGCAAGAACAGAAATAAACAACTAGAACCTAGATGAACAGCTAGGCTCTCACAAAACAAGGAAACTCTCTTCTCTCAAATAAGATAAGTGCAAAAAATGAATAATAGAAGAGATAATTCGAATAACTGCTCTCTAGGCTCTATTTATAGAACATAGAAACCTTAGAGACAGTCGCACGATCGAATCTACAGCTGTACAAAAACTTTCCTAAGAAAACACGATCTACAGCATCAGATTCGGATGCTGACGCAGCAGATCAGACAAGAAACAGGAAACGTGCTATAATCGGGTCCGATCCTCTATTAATGCTTGATTCCTGCCAAAAACAGATTAGATATTCTGATTATATCAAGATACAATCGAAATCAATAAGAAAAAGGCAATAATCAAAGTTTCCCTCAAAAAGACAACGTTCCGAAAGAGAATTGCTTCTCTTTTAAGAAGTTTCCAAACAAAGGAAAGTTCAGCTGAAAAGTGCAACTTTCCTAACAAGGAAAAGAGCAACTACAAACCGAATAAACAAGGTAAGAAATCGGTTATGAATGCACAAGAATCTTACCATAAAAGAAAAAATATTTTGTCAACTAACTTGCCAAAAAATTGACTTTACAATATCTAATTACCCCCAAAATTTAAACAAAACAACATGAGATTACTCGAGTAAAACTATTTTAAAGTTAAATAGGCACACTAATTATATAGATATTAGCATGTAACATTGGTTTGACCATTCCTTATTGGATTATCATTCTTGGAACTACAATTGTCAAGATAGTTTTGATAAGCATATGAAACAAAGCCCCAAATAGCCAAAACCATAGCCATAGCCTTGACCCCATCCATATTTTCATGGAAGAAAAACACAGCCATAATTGGGACAATAGGTGAACCCAAAACACTTATGACATTAGAGAAGAGTGAAGAGACTTCTAGTACTAAACCCACTACTCCAATGAAGTAAACTTGCAAAAAGTCCCACAAGTGTTACAATAGTTGCCACAAGTGATTGAAACACTATAACATCAATGATAACTGAAAAGCTCTCATTTTTAAGAACTTTTTTCATGAAAAATTGAGTTAAGTTTAGGTTCAAACCAGACCCTGCTGAGGCACCCAATGTGCAAATAAACCCAATTGCATACTTCCCTTTTGAGATTTTAGAAGAAGAAGAAGAAGAGTCTTGTGATTCGGGTTCGAAAACTAGCAAAAGAGAGGAGATGGTGAGAAGTACTAGGGAGTTTATTATGTAAGGAGTGAATTTTTGTGAGTTGAGAAAGAATGAGAAGAAAGCATTGAAAGCTAATTGAGATGATAATATGATTGAGTAAGTTGATACTTGAAGGTACATAAGTCCAATTGAGTAAAGGTAACAATTTGCTGCTATGAGTAGGCCAAGTACAAAGTAAATTGTGGTAACTAGTAACTTATTTGTTTTGGTTTTGGTAACTAGTAACTTATGATTTTTATTTGGTATGAAATAGTAAGGAAGAAAAATAGGAAATCCTACTAATTGAACAAGTGTAGCCATCCATTTACTCTTTCCACCTTTTTCATAATACAATCTTCCTAATAAGGTTGCTATTGCTTGTCCACAAAGAACAAAGAACGAATAGATTCCGATTCGAATCGAAATTGTAAGTTTTCTGTGTTGATGAGAAGAACAAGTTATTGGCTGGTTGTTGTTGGATTCATTTGCTGAAGATAACAGATTAGATACATAATTAGCATATACATAAATGGTATTTATGAAAAGAATTATTCAATTGAGTTCTTTTAGTACCAAAAAATTGGTTACTAGTAACCATTTCATTTAGTTTTCTTGAAAAGAGGTAACTTAATTAGTTAAAAGTTAAAAGGAAGAAGACTTACCTCTGATGATGCTGAGTTGAAGTTCTTCAACACCTCCCATGTCAAAAGATGAACAAATCTCTCACAAACAATAATGGTGAATGAGATAGAGAGAAAGAGAGAGGCTTTAATTGAATTGGGTAGTAATAAGTAGCACTGCAGATTTAATTTTTTCATTAAATACTATCAACATGTCATTTTCATCATTGAATTGTTAGAAAGAAATATCTAATAGATATAAAGCCAAAAACAACAAAGATATACATATACATATATTGGCTATGAATTTGGTCCCTTTATTATTAAAAAACAGAACTTCATCTAAGTTTTAGAGGAAATTACATTGTATACCCACTTTACTTTATTTATTTTGATTTTTACTTCTATTTTTATTTTCTTTAAGATATACCTACTTTTATAGATGATGTCTTTATTATACCCCTTAAGTTAATATAAATTATATGCTAGACTTAAGTGGAAGGTGGGAGTATATTTAACAATTCACTCATAATTGTGGGTATATTTCAATGAAATATAATATAAGAGTATTTTTGATTAATGGACACAAAATAAAAATATTTTTCAACTTATCCCTAAGTTTTATTTAATGTAAAATATACTCTACACTCGATTTGTTTTATTTGATTTCCAACCGTTAAATCAACTTAATTTTATCTAATAGTTATAATCTTTTAACTTTATAAATAAAAATTAAGTTTCTAATATATAAGTGATTAACACATATATGATTATTTTTTTTAATAAAAATCATAAGATTTAATAATTAACACATATATGATTAGTTTAGCCATTGTGGGTCAAATGAGATTCACCTACACATATATGAATATATTTATATGTTGAATTCTTAATAGATATTACTCATGAATGTATATTATTAAAAAAAAAAATGAATTTTTATATTTAGTTTTACTATCTAATTAAAAAAAAAAATCTCACATTTTACATCATATAAGCTGAGTTCATTGACTGGAAAAATTAAAAAAAAACAAAAAAAAGTATTCAATCAAGAAAGAGACAAAAAAAAAATTGAACTTGGGTTATCTACTTTTAATATAGTGCAAAAAAATATATATCTTTTTATATTTATTTTAATTAAATAGTTAAATTAAACATACATACTCAAAACTTTTTTTATTATTTATCATTAAAAAAAATTTTAATATTTTGATATTTATAGTTGATTTATTTTAGTAACCATCAATATTCTTATATATATTTTGAGTAGTTTGTATCATTGAGTTCAGTTTTTATTCAAATCTTACTATTTTGAATTTGGATTGGACCAAAGGCCAATAATATTAACAATTAGAAACCAAGTTGACATGCATGTTGAATAGGAATAGCTCTAAAGACACACTTAGGCCCTACCCAACATTTATTTGAGCCTAAATAGAGCCACTATCATAATTAGGTGGTGTTTGATTTACTAATAGAATGTAATGGTAATTGTAATGAGAATATTATTACCATATTTGATTTATTTTGTAATGAATATTGTAATTAGAATTGAATTGACAAAAATATTCTTACTTTATTTATTTATTTATATTTCAAAGTGAGAAAGATGAAGGGTAAAACTGTTATTTAGTTGTCATTTTAATCCTCATTCATGAGGTGTAAGAGTATAATGAGAATTCATACAATTAGTGTAATATCTATTATAATAGAATTTCATTACAAAGGTTAGAAACACAAATCAAACAATGTAATGGTGACTTTGATTCCATTACAATCTTGATTCCAATCAACCAAACATGGTCTTATGTCTAAACCGAGGCATTTTTAGAATGCATAATGACAACCCATCTTTTTAGTTCATAAATTCAATTATTGATCTCTTTCTTTTTTTTCTTCTTTCTTACATCTGTATGGTGAAGCATTGCTTTTTAATTGTGCATTCATTATTTAATACATAACAAATAGTTCGTATTAGGTTGTATTATAATATTTACAAAGGATTTGGGGTCAACACCAATCTCTAATCTGGACTTGGGACCCAAATCTGGAATCGGATCCCGACCCGGACACTAAACCTGGACCCGGCCCTGGCCCCGAAAACAGGCTCCTGACCCAGATCCTAGACTCCGGACCGCGGAACTCAGACTCCGACCCGGACCCCGGATGGACCCAGGACCCAAAACCCAGCCCCCAGACCCCGGACCCCGACCCTGATCCGAACCTGACCCGGACCTAGACCCCGACCCAGACCCAGACCTGATCCCGAACCCCAAATCCAGACCCCGACCCCGACCTCGACCCCGACTCGAATCCAAATCTAGACTTGGACTAGACCCCGGACCGAGACTCGAATTAAATAATACTAATACAATATAATACAATACAATTTGTACATCTACGATTGATTTTCTTTAATTATTTATTGTATTCCTTTTCCTATTACAATTTAGACATTCTCATTCTAATTTATATAAGAGCTAGCTGAGAAGGACTTCCACTCTCATTAACCCAAAACCCATTTATATCTCATATCTTCTCTCTCTTGTTCCATCCCAATATATATATATATATCAGAATATTCTCATCAATGATTATCATTATATTGAATATTTTTAATTTTAAATTTATGTTATTAAAAAAAATTAAAAACTAAAATAAAATTAACATACGTGACTTGGCACGTAACATCTATCTAGTATACATATATATCAGTAAGTACTTCTTTAATTAGAATGTTTTACTGTTTTCTATCAATACATATGACAGTTAGGTGGCGTTTGTTTGGAGGTAATGAAATAGAAATGGAATGGAAAGGAAACAATTTTTATTCCATTCTTTTGTTTGGTTTCCATTCCAACCAAACGCCACCTAATGGGGTGTTTATGTTGGATATTATTTTACCAGGATCTAGATTTACTAACAAGTATGTTTCATTAACATCCTAATATGAATTCTAAAATAATGAAATAAACACATAAGAGTTTAAGAATACCTTACATTGGGTGCAGCGGAATATAATGACTCCTTCCGTTCAGATCTCTAGCCCTTGATTCCTTTTTGTAGCAGAGCATCACCAAGATCTAAACCTGGATCTCTTTCTCTCCTTCCTTTGATGTTGATTCTCCTTCTTGTTGGTTGATTTTCCACAGTCGTACACACTATGATTGAGATACCACTTGATGTGTGTGGGCACTCACTCATTCACTCAAGGATTTCGAAATTTAGAGAAGAAAAGAAAAGAGAATGTGGTTTCGGCTATAGAGAATAGGAGGCTCAATTTCATCTGACAAAGTTAAGTGTGAATAAGAGCCATCACTATCTATTTATAGGTAACCACCTAGGTTTAGGTTAGAATTATTTTGCATTAAAATAATGAAAAAATAAATGATAAAACCCTATAAGTGTGGCCGGCCATGGGATTTGGATAATGGGCCTCACTTATGCAATTTTGCTGTTTTATCATTCTTCCATCTCTTTTTTCTCAAAAATGCCAATTTTCTAAATTCAATCATTTAAATGTCAATTCTAATTATTTAATAACTAAAAATTAATTATTAAATAATATTGTCATTTAGTATATTTATTAATTAGACATATAAAGTTTCATAATTAATGAATAAACCTAGAATCTCTTTTCTTTACAATTTCACCCTTGCTTAGTGAAAATTCACAAAGTAGACATAGTTTAACTTTAGAATTATAATTGATTAATCAAAATCAATTAACTGAGCCTTACAAGTAGTATGGTCTCAACTAGTATGGGGACCATGGGTCAATATAACCGAGCTTCCAATAAGCAGATCAAGAATTTATATCTTAAATTCACTGACTTATTAATTCTTCGTTGAATCCACGCATAGAACTTAGAATTGCACTCTCAGTATATAGAACACTCTATATGTTCCACGATATAGATACGTCATTAGTTATCCATTGTTATAATCTTAATTTGATTGATGACCCTCTAATAGATGATCTACATTGAATAGGCACTAAGTTACCGTTACACCTTCAATGTATAAATGATATTTCAGCGAAGTGAAATGAGATCTCCACCATTTATCTCTGTTTAGCCAAGCTCGAAGGATATCATCGTTTCACTTCTAAATTCCTATAGAAGTTATAGATTCCATATTTATGTTAGCGCTCCCACTCAATTATACTATCATGTTCCCAAAATGTACGTATCACCCTGACCCAAAAGTAGGCTTAACTAACAAATCAAAGAACATGTATAATACTCTTGAGATCGAACCTAAACATATCAGGATTAAAATCATTTGATCTAGGATCAACATGTGATATTGAATTGAATAGATATTACGATAAATTTTAACAAATCTAATCAAAGTTCAATATCGGTCCCTTCCGATGTATACTCCATACATCCGATGTTGGTAAACTTTACCAATCCCCTGGAAAGGACATAACACTTATCCAAGATGTAAGAATACCTATCGCTGATTATCATGTCAGTCTAAATCCAGTGAACTGACAAATCAGGGAATAAACTTTCGAACATATAATTAAGATTATATTCCACTGTGTTGACAACACTATAATCATTAACAAATTGATATGTTCTGGACTTAAATAGAATTCATACATTATGTAAATAATCATGAAATAAATCACGTGAACCATGCAACATTAAATGTTATTTCTGATCTATATTAATAAGTAAATCTGATTATATTGAAATGAGTTTTATTTAGGGTATAAAACCCAACAGTTTATTATGTGAGTTTGAGTTAGAGAAAATATACTTTGAGGGAATATAAAACTCAAGTATTAGAGGGGATTAATTAAAAATCAGGATCCACTTAAAAACACAAACTCCTTTAGTCATTAAAATTTAATTTAGTTTGACATTTTCATTCCCATCAAATCTAAATCTCATACCAAACATCCCCTTAGATATATAGATCAGTAGGACTATAGTTGCTTCATTTATGAACTTTGAAGTTACATATATGAAAATAATTCAATCTAGTATTCATTGTTTACACATGTTGACCGAGGTTTTCGGCAACCAATATAATAATATATGAGAAAGCTTTAGGAAGTTTAATGCATGAGATTTTTACGTGGTTGGGGCATTAATGAGCCTTAGTCCACGAGTCTTTTTTATTTATGAGAGTATTTATTACAGAGGATGTTCTTGGTAGTTTTTCTCTCTACTGTTCTTATGGAATCCAGAATTCTTGACCCCTGCCTTAATGTGTTTGGGGGGTATTTATAGTGTTTTTTAGGGTGATCCCTAGAACCGAGCTACATATCTTTCTGTATTTGTCAGTAACGACACGCATTCCCAATAAGTGTAAAGTAGGAAATCCATGCTCTACACCCTAAGTATCTTAGGGGTTAGGTAGATGTAATCCTTTGTTCCTTCTTGAATGATGTGATCCCTCATAAAGTAGCTGTCACTAGGCTTATTAATCATAGCATAATAGCTGCAAAAGGGGGGTTACGCCGTCAGACTTAATACTTATGGCAGTTCCAATACGCCTTTTCCCATGCGACATTAAATGTGAGATGGCTGTTCAGATGGGGTCTGATACCTCCCGGAAGTGCTTTGCTATAGCTTTGCTCTCCGAGAGTACGTGGACCCTTCATACCTTCTCCGGGAGGTATTTTTCTGGCTGATCCTCTTGATTTAAAAAGACTTGGTCAAATTATATTAGAGCCATACTCCTCAAATCCACGTGTCGCAGTCGCATTGGCCCACATATTTTGGACAAAATTAAGGGCAACAACATATATATATATATATATTTATATACATATATATAAGCCAAACAAGAAAGACTTACTCCTAATGCTGAGTTGAACTTGAATTTCTTCAACTTTTTCCATGTCAATAGATGAACAAAACTTCACAAACAATGGTTGGAGAAGAGAGATTGAGCCATATGTTCTCAACTATATTAACTAATAATATATAGATATGGATGGGATTGAATGTGTGTTTGTGCGAGAGGGAGAGCTAGTTCTTATTTGTATTAGTCAATACTAGAGATGCCATTAAATATTGTCCAAATGTATCATGTGGAAATATATTTTTAATATATACTGTATATATATAATCATGCAAGATCTTTTAGCCAAAAATAATGCTTACTCATATTTATATCTAGTTATTTTAATATGATTGAGTAGCCATTTTAAAGTGATAGCTGGGGAAATGTTTATTAAAAATATATAGGATACTGAAAATAATTTTTCCCATGTTTTTAGAAAATTTTAAATGATTAAGAATATTGAATATTTGCACTTGTAATGATATTGGGAGTTTAAAATCATGTTTTGTCACCCTAAGTTATTATTTAAAAAAGGAAAATTGACGGAAGTTCACTGTGATTATAATAAACACTTATGTAAAAAAAAACGCTACAGGAAGTTGTTTTTTTTCTTTGGCCATACCTGTTGTTCTTCTTTGGGCATAGGTATTGTAACGTCCCCACTTCAAGTTTTCATTGGGCCCGTATACCTATGGAATGATAGCTCTTATACACGAGTACGTCACTCTGGCTGCTTCATGGACTTACAACTGGCCCTACATAACAACATGAGTGTTTCCAGCATGCTTTGTCCTCACTTGCACGCATCCTGGGAAAACTTCCCAGGAGGTCACCCATCTTGAAATTACCCAGGTCAAGCACGTTTAACCGTAGAGTTCTTTCGTGATGGGCTACTGAAAACAAGAAGTACCTTGTTAATATAGGTAGTACCAATCAATCCATTTAAGCTCTCTTTAATTGTGTAGTCCCATACATGCACAGTCTCAGAATCATCACACTTGACCTTTCCCAGGCGGTGTGGGATTGCACAGCTTACCCGGTATTTTCCCTTACGGATCATGGGACTACTGACTGTAACAGGTATGGCTTGGTTGAGGTTGTGTATTGCTATTGCGATTAGATTTTTGTTACTACGATTAGTCTTGTCTATGTGACATGATTTTGAGTGTTTTAGTCTTGTCTTTGTGAAATAGTTTTGAGTGTTTTAGTTTTGTTTGTGTGATATGATTTTGTAGTTAGTTCTTCTTTGTTCTTAGATTGCTTGTCATCAAATCGTTGTTAGTGGTTGGAAATAAAAAATTCTCTGCGACTGAAGGAGTTGTTAGTATGTAGTGCAGTTACGTACCTTGCACAATAATTGGGTGCTCAAGCTTCGTGGTTAAACGAACCTATTGTAACAGTTTTTACTGTTGTGTCTTCTGAGCGGTAGATGAAACTGAATATAGGTGTTCCTAAGACTGACTGTGATGCTGTAATCTTTTTAATCTGATTTTATTTTTAGTTTTTTTTTTGTCAAAAAATATTAGAGAATTAAGTGGATGATTATTTAACTCATTTTTTTAATTATAATCTTCATCGTATCTCCAAGAAAAAATGTATTAAATTGCATACTATTATTTTAATAAATTATCTTCATCGTATCTCAAAGATCTAAACAACTTTGGTTGAAAGAAGGAGACCAAAATAGTAAGTTCTTTCATTCTAAAGCTAGTACCAGGAAACGCAACAATAAGATTTTTTGTTTGAAAGATGATGATGGAATTCTGCGCCAATGGGATAGTGGATTAGATAATGTCATTGTTGATTTCTATTCTAAGCTTTTTACTGCTGAGCCTACTAGATGGGAGGATGTGCTGGATTGTGTCAGTCCTTCAGTTCGGGAGGAACACAATGAATTCTTGCTTCGGTCGGTTGGGGAGGAGGAGGTCAAAGATGCAGTTTTTCAAATGCACCCTGATAAATCTCCGAGACCTGATGGTATGAATCCTAAATTCTTTCAAAAATATTGGTCAATTGTTGGTAATGATGTGATCAATACTGTTAGAATTTTTTTTTTGCAATGAGGTAATGCCGAATGGGATGAATGATACTAATATTGTTCTCATTCCTAAGAAGAAGAAGCCGGATCGAATGAGTGAGTTGCGTCCTATCTCTCTTTGTAATGTTATTGCTAAGATAATAACCAAAGTTCTTGCTAATAGAATGAAGGACTTATTATCTGAGATTATTTCCTTAAATCAAAGTGCTTTCATTCCTGGGAGATTAATCACTGATAATATCATGGTTAGCTTTGCAGTTCTGCATTATTTAAAGAGAAAGCAAGTGGCAAGGATGGGTACATGGCGCTTAAGTTGGACTTGAGTAAAGCTTATGACAGAGTGGATTGGCATTTCTTGTGTGCTATGTTGAGACAAATGGGCTTTGCTGATAAATGGGTTCGACTTATTTTCGGGTGTCTTTCATCGGTGCAATATCAGATAGTGACAACTGGCCATACTTTGGGGCCGATTGTGCCAAGTAGAGGACTTCGACAGGGAGATCCCATATCTCCTTACCTATTTCTTGTTTGTGCTGAATGCTTTTCTGCTGTCATTCGAAGATTTGAAGAGAAGAAGTGGATTCATAGAATCAAAGTTGCTAATGGTGCTCCGGTTGTGTCTCATATGTTATTTGCTGATGATAGCTTCCTTTATTGTAAAGCTACGAATGGTGAAGTAACCCGTGTGTTGCAACTTCTTCAACTTTTTTTCTATGGCTACTGGTCAGCAAGTGAACTTTGAGAAGTCTTCAGTGTTTTTTAGTACAAATACGGCTTCAGCAACAAGACAAATCATTTGTGCTAGGATGGGTATTCCGGAGGCGGATGAGCATAGAAAGTATCTGGGTCTTCCTAGTACGGTAGGAAGAAATAAAAATTCTTTCTTTGGTTATGTGAAGGACAAGGTGCATAAGCGAATTCAGACTTGGGACAACAAGTTTCTTTCTAGAGCTGGTAAAGAAGTGCTCATCAAATCAGTTGTTCAAGCTTTGCCTGCTTACACCATGAATGTTTTCCTTATCCCTGTTGGAATCTGCAATGATATTGAGCGTGCCATTAGTCAATTCTGGTAGAGATCTACTTCTAACAAGGGGATTCATTGGATGAGGTGGGATAAGCTTTCGGCTCACAAAGCTAATGGTGGCATGGGATTTCGGGATTTCAGAGATTTCAATCTTGCTTTGTTGGCTAAGCAAGGGTGGAGGCTTCTCACTTGTGGCGAGAGTTTGATGGGAAGAATCTTTAAAGCCCGATACTTCCCTCCGGGTTCTTTCCTTTCGGCTACACCTTGCTCCAATCCAAGTTATATTTGGAGGAGTGTGTTAGAAGCCAAAGATTTGGTTCGGGTAGGGGTTCGAAAGTTGGTAGGGGATGGGTCTACAACGAACATATTGAATGATCCATGGCTAGCCAATGATTTGAATCCATACATTGAGTCTCGGCACCCAGCCCTTGTGGGAAATATGGTTAGCTCTTTGATGAAAATTGACTCATTGGAATGGGATGGAGAAGTTGTTTCGGATGTTCTAAATGAAAGAGATCAAGCTTTGGTTTGGCAAATTCCTCTTACAAGGAATGTTGGCAATGATACTTGGTATTGGATGAAGGAAGACAATGGCTTGTTCACAGTTAAAAGTGCTTACGCTTTGCAACAAGTAATCAAAGGAAGCAACACTATGGAGGCTAATTCGGGCTTTTGGAAAGAATTATGGCAACTGAAACTTCCTCCAAAGGTGCTAGATTTCCTATGGCGAGTAACCTCTAATTGTCTTCCAACGAGATTTCAGCTTTCAACCAAACATGTGCCCATCGATACCCATTGTCCTTTTTGTAACTCGGCTCCAGAAACCTCTCTCCATGTCCTTGTTCGATGCTCTTTTGCACAAGGTTGTTGGAGTTTGTCTCATGTTCCTACCGTGGCTGCTGCTGCCATGACATTTGCAGCCTGGTTTGAAGAGGGCCTTCGGGCGTGGACTGTGTCCTAGAAGCTTGAGGCTTCTATGATAGTTTGGGCCATTGGAAGCATCGAAATGAGTTAGTTTGGAACTCCAAAAGACCCGAGGTTAGTGAGGTTGTGACATTAGCTAAGTTGAACTTTATTGATTGGTATAATGCTCATAAGAACACCGTTCCTACTCATGATGTTAATGGTTCGGATATTGAAGTTCTAGAGCATTGGACCGCCCCTCAATTTCCTATGATTAAAGTTAATGTTGATGGTGCAATCTTCTCTAATGAGAGGCGTTTTGGCATTAGTTTGGTAGCAAGGACAGCGGCTGGGGTTGTCTTACAAGCTAAGAGTTTACTCAAAGAGGGTGTGTTGAAGCCTCACGTGGTGGAAGCAATTGGCATAAAGGAGGCTTTGAGTTGGATTAAAGACAACAGATGGACGAATGTGGTGGTGGAGTCGGATTGTTTGAGAGTCATCAGGGATTTATAAAAGTTTAAACATATGGCTTCTCCTTATGGCCATATACTTTCTGATTGTATGACTTTGTGTTCGGGTGTTGATGATGTTTCTTTTAATTTTGTTAAGCGATCTGCTAATAAGGTTGCGCATGCTATTGCGCGATCTTCTCTTGTTGAGGCTGATTGTACTTATTTTGGGGATGCGTTAACCCATGGATTATGCATCTTTAGTTTTGAATGATTTGATTTAATAAAATTTCATCATTATTCAAAAAAAAAAAAATATTGCATGATTTATTAAAAAAAAAACAAAGAAAAACAAAAAAGAAAATTGAAGTCATATCTTATTGCATTGTTATAGTCTTTCATGTATGTGTATAATAAAATGTAGTGTTGCTCTCATCAAAATTAAAGTGTGTCTTGTTTTTTTATGCTTTATTTCTATTTTTAGTTTTGTTTAATAATATCTCTTGTGAGTGGGGGACATGAAGGCTGCTATATGTGTATGTGTGGTGTTGTGTACATATATTTGATAAATGTTTGGTTTTGAGATACCTTATATTTGTTAGATAGTTTCACATTCATATAAACTTAACATTAATAATACCATGGATTACTTACTCACTACCAATTTATTTTGAAATAAAATCTCATATTTTTTACTGTATACTTTATTTCATCTTACTTTTTAAACCACACTTCCACCCTCAGTGTTACGTGCGGTCCAATATAGCACGTTACAAGCTAAGTGATGCCCACAAGTTGGCCAAGTAGTGGTCAAGTGGTGGCGTATGTTGTGGTGCATGCTGGTGGCATGCTGATACTTAGTTTGTATGCAGTGGCATTTTCGTAAATATCTTCAATATTATCCGGATCGGGATGGGACTTGGTATTCACCATTTATTTGGGTCTACAAATAGAATGGTGCAATCGATTTGGCGAAACTAGGTGATTTGGTATATGGTTCTTGCCATATGTCTACAGAGCAAAAATCATCTATGTTCCTGGTAGAAGGCTAAAAGCTCAGAATGCTCTTTAAGGGGGTACCCTGGTGTCAGCTCTCCACCACCCCTTGCACCTTGGTGCTAAGTGAGCTACTACTAGTCAGTGGGGCTAGTAGGGCGGGCATATGAGGATCACGAGGGGACTCATATGTCTTCATGAGTTGGAGTACTCATGGACATTATCGGGCTGACCCGGTAGTGCGTCGAAGAAAGCTGCCAGAGGTTCACTGGTACGTTTCCCTTGGCTTGCCGGTATGCCGCTTGCATGGGACGTGGCCTAGATCCTCCAAGAGACGTTGTGGTACGCCTTGGCCACAAGTCTCAACATGAGATGACACGGGTAGTCATTCGTGGGCTAGTTTGCATGCACGCATGGGACGGATGCACCATGTTGAAAAGGGACAGAGGTCTAATGTATGCAACTAGTTGGTGGCTTGTCTTAAGGGCTTGCCAACATGCGTGGAGGCATGGCGCCTTGAGGATTGGTCCATGGACGTATGGGAGTCCTTGGGCGACGAGGGAGACTATTCAGACAGTATCGAATGGGGCATGATAGAAGCGTTGGCACGTTAGCTTGGTGTTGACATCTTGCCACACATGCTACCTTGGTCACGTGTGACAAGGTGAGCGTCGGTGTTGGGATTTGTCTTACCATGGTGGGAACCTATGGACAGTGCGAGTATCTTGGCTAGAGAGCCTCGATGCATGGAAGCACTCATGGATGCTTGCGAGCATGACTTGGCGGGAGTTGTTCGAGAGACGGAAGTGTGCACGAGGCACACGGTCGCGCGAAAAATGAGCCCATTATTACTCGGATGGTTGGAAGGTTGACCTTGGCTTAGAAAAGTCAAGGTGCCGCACGGGTGTTCCGGTTCCTGAAGAGGTGAGCCCGTGACACTCAGCATTGTAATGAACTAGTTTAGGTAATTGAGAAGATTTATGAGGTGTGAGAGGTAAAGAATTAGATTTTTTTTTAATATAGTTTTTATCAAATTACAAAAATCTCTTCATAGAGTTAAATGCTTAAGAATTCAAATCTTATTATAAACAATTTAATTCTTTCATCTTTTATAAAAAGAAAATTGCTAAAAAACATTATTGGTATTTAACATCCTCCTCGGTGTCATACTGCTATTAGTGTAATTTAGTATCAAATTTCATATAATTTAAAAAAAATAGCTTTTAACCACTTGAGACTAGCTCATGTGGCCATAGAAGGGTGAGCGTGTGTTGGAAGTCCTAGGTTCGAGTCCTAAGTTATGCATTATTATAATATATAAATGCTTAATAGCTCGTTTACGTTTACTAAGTCACATTGTATTATATTAAATTAGATTATATATCATATTTTCATATAATATTATATTAAACTTTAATTTATACTAAAATATTATATATTTATGTGCTCATAGAAGTCAATACCAAACGAATCCTAAATGAAAAAAAATAAATAATTTTTAAAAAATATCGCTAATCAATCGAGGACCATCACTTATAAAAAATACTGAGCATTAATAGTGTCTAATAACAATTTATAAATAATAGTAGCAAAATACTGAGCATTAATAGTGTCTAATATAACTTGAAACCACATTAATATTTACAGTGATCCTAATAAAAAATAGTAGCAAAAGTATAATTTTTTAATTACAGTTATACCCTTAAGTACCAACTTAAATTTATTAAGTGTCAACTCAAAAATACAGGATGACATAATATTAGATCACATATTAAATAATTATTATTTATTTTATCTTTTAATTAAAAATATACAAATTTAAATAAAAAATTAAATCAATTTTTCAATAATTAATTAAAAAAAAAAGTTTTTTATAGAGAAAAATATAAAAGTTTTTTTATTTATTTAATACATGGTCCAATATATGTTATCATGTGTTTCTGAATTGGTATTTAATGGGTTTAGTTGGTTTTTAATGATACGGCTGCAATAAAATCGTAAAGTAAAATACTTTACAACCACTTTTTTTTTATTAAAATTATATGTATAACAACTATAAATGCTAAAAGAGTTTCACTGCAAATATCTCTTCAAATTATTTAAATTTGCTTTCAATTAAATTATTAACAGTTATAAATATTTAAGTTTGAAATGATTGTACTCATTTATGATTTTTATTCTTTTGCATTGAAATAATATTTTTATTACATAAAATATTTATATAAAGTCATATTTTTTCAACTTCACATATTCTTGATTTTTTTTAAGAACATCCAATAAAACAATAATTTAACTATATATTGTTTTCTAAAAAAATTTATTTCCATAGTTTGTTCAATTTTAAGTTGATTAGTTTCCTTACAAAAAAAATATTGATTAGTCTTAATAGCCAAGTTTTGGTAGTTTGTTTTGTGCCAACTTTTGTTTATGTTGTGCCATTTATTAGGTCTTACACTATACCAATAACACATTATAACATTTGAAACATAACCAAAAATTTGTTAATAAAAAAAATATATATCACATAAAAATACAGAAACTAAATAACTACAACTAACAAGTTAATTGTCTAATTAAAAATACACAAATTTAGATTATGAATTAGTAAAATTAAAATGTCAATATAAGATCAAATAATTATTCCAAAAATTTAAATGAAAACAACCTAAGATGACCAAATTAAGTTGTTAATATTGAAGGTTAATGTTGATGGAGCTTTGTTTGAGCATGAGGGTCGGTTTGGTGTGGGTTATGTAGCTCGTGACCACTGTGGTAATCTGCTTGAAGCCTTTACAACGGGAAAGATTGGACTAGTCCAACCTAAAATTGCAGAAATTATAGGCATAAAAGAAGCTTTAAGTTGGATTGCTTGCAATTCTTGGGGCACGTTTTGTTGGAGACTAATAACTTGGTCTGCTTCCAAGCTATCCAAAGTAAAATTTCTATGTCTTCTCAATTTGGTCTTCTCGTTCAAGATGTGCGCCATTTTTTTTCGTCTTACATTTATATTGATTTTTGTTTTGTAAAACGATCCGCAAATAAGTTGACTCATTGCTTGGTAAGAGACTCTTGTTTCTCTTCAGGTCGTGTGCTTCAGTTGGAGGACTGTTCCGCTAAAGTGCGATCATTGTTATAAACGATATTATTATTAATTAATGAATCTACTGTATTTATTCAAAAAAAAAAAAAAACTGTCTTGAGTAAAGACAACTACTTTATATGTAGGTAACTATATAAACTTGAATAGGCACACTAAAATAGACTTTAGCATGTAACATTGGTTTGACCATTCCTTATTGGATTGTCATTCTTGGGATAACAATTGTCAAGATAGTTTTGATAAGAGCATTGTTATTGGGTATCAGTGGTGTCTAAGACCTTCTAGCTGTGTCGCTTTGTAATTGACTAGCGATACTCTCTAAAAGTTATTACATTAAACTATATGAGACCGATACTTAATTTGACCAATATCGATATTGACACGTAGGAGAGTGCTAAACACCATTGATGCCTTCTAGCATTTTTCTTTTGATACGCATATGAAACAAAGCCCCAAATAGCCAAAATCATAGCCATAGCTTTGATCCCATCCATATTTTCATGGAAGAAAAACACAGCCATAATTGGGACAATAGGTGAACCCAAAACACTTATGAGTTATGACATTAGAGAAGAGTGAAGAGACTTCTAGTACTAGACCCACTACTCCAATGAAGTAAACTTGCCATGTTATAGTGATCCATAATAATGTCATGACTACTTTCCCAAGTTGAAACTCATTCATTTCTTCCCTCTAACAAATTGCATTAAATACTGTCAATATATCAATGCTTTCAATGAACCTCCACAAATAAGAAATATCTTATTGGATCATGTTAGAGCTGGCAAAAGAGAATTGCTAAAATGTATCACTGGTACCTAGCACCTCCTCAATGTCATACCAATTGGTGTAATTAAATATCAAGCCCTATATAATTTAAAAAATAACTTTTAGAAAATATGACTAACCAATCATAAGGCATTATTTACAACTGGTACCCAATAGCAATTCTCCTGCCAAAAACATACTTATAACCACATTTTCTTTAATGATTGATAATGGTAGTTGATGACTAGCATTAATATATTAATTTATTTTCCAAAATTGATATAAAGGCACTTTTACAAAATTAATAATTTTAAATATAAAAAGATGAAAAATAGGTGCATTGCTCAAAAAATCACCTTTGGTCTCTACAAAACAATTATATGAGAATAAATAGAAACATTAGGACAATAAATATCACATACTATTACAAAAAAGAGATTTTAGCTTGAGTAACAAAAGATACAATCTTTTATTTTATTAAATACTATTCTCTCCTATTCTTTTACATGTAGATCTTAGAAAACAAGCAAAGCTAGTTCATAATTTCAACTATTGCTAATTGGATTGTCAAGATAGTTCTGATAAGCATATGAAACAAAGCCCCAAATAGCCAAAACCATAGCCATAGCTTTGATCCCATCCATCTTTTCATGGAAGAAAAACACAGCCATAATTGGGACAATAGACAAACCCAAAACACTTATAACATTGGAGAAGACAGAAGAAACTTGTAGCATTAAACCCAATAATCCAATAGAATAAACTTGCCATGTTATGGCTATCCATGATAATGTCATGACATATGAAACTTTCCCAAGTTCAAACTCATTCATTTCTTCCCTCAAACTTCTCCATTCACTACTTGCAAAAAGTCCAACAAGAACTACAATTGTTGCCACAAGTGATTGATACACTATGACATCAATGATCACTGAAAAGCTCTCCTTCTTAAGAACTTTATTCATGAAAAACTGCATTAAAGAGAGAGACAATCCATATGCTGCAGAGCCACTCACAGTGCAAACAAAGCCAATTGCATACTTCCCTTTTGAGACTTTAGAAGATTTTTGAGAACCGGGTTCTAATACGAGCAGAACAGAAGAGATGGTGAGAAGAACTAGGGAGTTGATTATGTAAGGAGTGAACTTATGTGAGTTTAGAAAGAATGAGAAGAAAGCATTGAAGGCCAATTGTGATGCTAAAATGATTGAGTAAGTTGACACTGGAAGGTACATCAGACCAACCGAGTATAGATAACAAATCGCTGCTGCAATTAGGCCAAGAACCAAGTAAACTGAGGCAACAATTAACATAGATGGTTTTTTTGATTGAAGAGGAAGTGTGTTAGTATTCATGTTGTGATTGTTTTTGGTTTTACACTTCATTTTTTGGAAGAGATAGTAAGGAAGAAGGATTGGAAAGCCACCTAGTTGAACAAATGATCCCATCCATTTACTCTTTCCACCTTTCTCATAATATAATCTCCCTAATAAGGTTGCTGCAGTCTGGCCTGAGAGAACAAGGAATGAATAAAACCCGATTCGAATCCAAAGTCCAAGTTTTCTGGTTTGAGCAGTAGTTGGTTGGTTGGATTCATTTGCATAGCCATGAGAATCTCCTTCATTAGCTTCCTCAGCTGGTTAAGATGACAGATACACACCATCATATATATCAATAAGTACTTCTTTAATAAGAATGTTTTACTATAATTGCTTCATTTATGAACTTGCTCACTTAGTTAAGTTGTATTACACACTCACATATATGTATATATATATATATTTATATATATAAATATATATATCTGTAAGGCAAACAAGGAAGAGTTACCTCTAATGCTGAGTTGAAGTTGAATTTCTTGAACTTTTTCCATGTCAATAGGTGAACAAACTTCACAAACAATGGTTGGAGAAGAGAGATGGAGCCATGCTCTCAACTGTATTAGGTAATATTTTATAGATAATGGGTTGGAATTGAGTGTGTGTTTGTATCATGTGGAAAATGAAATTTATATAGAATCATCCAAAATCTTTTACCAAAAATAATGCTCACTCATTGGTAATATGATTGGGTAGCCATTTTAAAATGGTAGCTAGATATCTTATATATTAAATGGGTTATTCTTCTGATTGTCAAATAATTTTGAGATAAAACCCCATGCACTTTAATCACACATTTCCTAAATTCCAACATAGTATCAGATCCAAATTAAACTCTAATGAGTATCCGATTCAAAGTGCCACCTGTCTAAAAAGATGAGCCAAAAGAGTCGTTGTCGGTCCAAAAAGACAAGCCATAAAAGAGTCCCTTGTGATCCATTGTGAATCCAAAGTACCTTGTGATCGAGCTATCCAAAATTGATCCAGCTATAATATATAAAGTAGATGGGCTACTTCTTTTATTGTTTGCACTTGTAATGATATTGGAAGTTGAGAACAAAGTCATCAAAGCCTTTGGGTGGTTAGGAAAAGTGAATGTGAATGATTAAGTGCAAACAAGGCATCCTTATCTTGATATTTCCCCTTGTTGGTGCATTAATATGCTTTAAAGCATTTGTTTTTGGAATGTATATTCTTGTTTGAGGAGTTTGAATTATGGTGAATCTTGCCTTGTGCCGTTTTAGTAATCATTGTTTAGTGTCATTTCTCATGAAGAGATTAATTAGTTATGTTGTAAGCCAAACATAAATTAAACAAGACTTCTCTAATGCTGAGTTGAACTTGAGTTCTTTTAACTTCTTTTCCATATGTTCTTAACAATATTAGTTAATATTATTTATGTGTTGTCAAAATACATGATGAGGAAATATATATAAATATAGATATATATATATAGATGTATCTGTTATGGATTTTCTAGTATGCAAGTCCACGTATCGTTTATAATAATAGATTCACAAGAGTAAAGTTGATCCTACAAGAATAGTAATTAATTAACAAATAATTAAATTTTTAAATTCTATTTGGTGATAATAATAAGTGAAAAAAAATTAAAAATTATTGAAAAAGAAAACAAAAATAAATTAAAGTGTAATTTAACAATGATTCAAGCCTAAGGTGATTAATTTGAATCAAATCTACTTTATATGGTTTAGTATAATTCAATTAATCACGAATTCTAATTTTTATGTGATAAAAGATTTACTAAAGAAATTTATTTTCGAGTTAGGGTATATAAATCTCAACCTATATGTAAATTTTTTACTCTCGTGATAAATTTAAATAAATATAAGGCATCAAACATAAAAATCTTAAATGTTACACAGACCATATAAGTACTCTTATATCGAAATCTGTGTCTATTTTACTATAGCATAACTTCTCAAATTTTGTATTGAAATCATAAAACAGTTAATTGGTGATCAGAAAATTAAAAAAAAAATAAGTACAAATAGATGCACATAGAAAATTGGAAAAGAACTAAATCACATTAAAATCAAAATAAAGTGTCAAACAATCTCCATTTTCAACCCTAATTGAAAGTTTAACTGGAAATGACTCGATCTGGCCCATTCCCCAAAAGAAGTTTTTATGGGATCCCTATCTACCAAAATTTTCACTTTTGATTCCGGTGAACGAATAATTATTAAGTCCTCCTCTTTCTGGAAAGCATATACAAAGAGACCCGCCAATAATTAAGTAATTAGTGAATCTTTGAGAGATATTTAGACGTTGTTTTTTGTCTTCTATTTTCCATCTATCTATTTTCTTTAGTTATTCACTAGAGCAATTATTATTTGAAAGTCGATCCGGGACAAGTGTTCGGATTATTGTGAACAATTGATTAAGACTAATAATTAAGAACATGAAAAATAAATTATAAGAAAGAACTCGTCGAAAAAATAAAGTTGAAAATCTCTAGAGCCACCTTCTGCCTCTAATTTTCGTCTCTCAAAGTGTTGTTCTCAAAAGTGACAAATGTACCATTTTAATATCGAAATTAGGGTTTAAAAGCCATGACTTTTGTCAAAATATCATAGTAGGCCGCGACATTGGCCTTCCATGTCGCAGCTCTTGAAGGAAGTTTTCGGGTAGTGAGCTTCCTGGTGCGAGATTGATAATGTTTTGGTCATAACTCTTTCAATATTACTCGGAATTGGACGATTCAAGATGTTTTGGAAAGCGAAAGAAAGATCTAGAACTTTTATTCACAATATTTTCTTAAAAGTGAACGCATCATAGTTAAAAATTTATTTTTAAGAAATACTCGACTCCTGTCTTTTGCCTTTATTGAATGAGCATATATAAAAGTTCTACATAACAATATGCACATCTTTATAAGCCATGTACCACTAAAAAACAACAAGAAATCCTAGACTAATTCCAACTCTTAACTTATTCACTTAAAACTTAAACAAAATAACTAGATGACATATGAGACCAAAGACAAGTATCATGCACACTTTTATATGCACCATTGTAATGGTATATGGGAGAGCATTTTTTTTTTTACGAAAATTCATATAACAATTCACATAGTAATTAACGGAACAATCTAAATCGTAACCAAAATTTACACAGCAGTCTACATAAAAACCATTAAAACAATTCAAACCATAAATTTATAAAAAATAGTACATAAAATAATTACATAATTAAACTTTGTTTACAAGTCAAATGAACAGAGGTTAACTAAAACCAAATAAGTTATTAATTGCTTAGCTAAAAACATACAAAATTAGAATATGAGTGACTAAAAACAAAATGTCTAATTACTCCGAAAATTTAAACAAAACAACATGAGACCATCCAATTAAACTTAAGCTGTCTCAAGTAAAACAAACTATTTTAAACTTGAATAGGCACGATATTAGCATGTAACATTGGTTTGACCATTCCTTATTGGATTATCATTCTTGGAACTACAATTGTCAAGATAGTTTTGATAAGCATAAGAAACAAAACCCCAAATAGCCAAAACCATAGCCATAGCTTTGACCCCATCCATATTTTCATGGAAGAAAAACACAGCCATAATTGGGACAATAGGTGAACCCAAAACACTTATGACATTAGAGAAGAGTGAAGAGACTTCTAGTACTAAACCCACTACTCCAATGAAGTAAATTTGCCATGTTATAGTGATCCATAATAATGTCATGACATATGAAACTTTCCCAAGTTGAAACTCATTCATTTCTTCCCTCAAAGTTGACCACTCACTACTTGCAAAAAGTCCCACAAGTGTTACAATAGTTGCCCCAAGTGATTGAAACACTATAACATCAATGATAACTGAAAAGCTCTCATTTTTAAGAACTTTTTTCATGAAAAATTGAGTTAAGTTTAGGTTCAAACCAGACCCTGCTGAGGCACCCAATGTGCAAATAAACCCAATTGCATACTTCCCTTTTGAGATTTTAGAAGAAGAAGAAGAAGAGTCTTGTGATTCAGGGTTCGAAAACTAGCAAAAGAGAGGAGATGGTGAGAAGTACTAGGGAGTTTATTATGTAAGGAGTGAATTTTTGTGAGTTGAGAAAGAATGAGAAGAAAGCATTGAAAGCTAATTGAGATGATAATATGATTGAGTAAGTTGATACTTGAAGGTACATAAGTCCAACTGAGTAAAGGTAACAATTTGCTGCTATGAGTAGGCCAAGAACAAAGTAAATTGTGGTAACTAGTAACTTATTTGTTTTGGTTTTGGTAACTAGTAACTTATGATTTTTATTTGGTATGAAATAGTAAGGAAGAAAAATAGGAAATCCTACTAATTGAACAAGTGTAGCCATCCATTTACTCTTTCCACCTTTTTCATAATACAATCTTCCTAATAAGGTTGCTACTGCTTGTCCACAAAGAACAAAGAATGAATAGATTCCGATTCGAATTGAAATTGTAAGTTTTCTGTGTTGATGAGAAGAACAAGTTATTGGCTGGTTGTTGTTGGATTCATTTGCTGAAGATAACAGATTAGATACATAATTAGCATATACATAAATGGTATTTATGAAAAGAATTATTCAATTGAGTTCTTTTAGTACCAAAAAAATTGGTTACTAGTAACCATTTCATTTAGTTTTCTTGAAAAGAGGTAACTTAATTAGTTAAAAGTTAAAAGGAAGAAGACTTACCTCTAATGATGCTGAGTTGAAGTTCTTCAACACCTCCCATGTCAAAAGATGAACAAATCTCTCACAAACAATAATGGTGAAATGAGATAGAGAGACAGAGAGAGGCTTTAATTGAATTCGGTAGTAAGTAGAACTGCAGATTTAGATTGCATTAAATACTATCAACATGTCATTTTCATCATTGAAATGAAAAAGATATATTTTTTTATATTCATTTTAATTAAATAGTTAAATTAAGTATATATACTCAAATTTTTTTATTATAGATTAAAATTTAATATTCAAATATTTATAGTTGATTTATTTTAGTACCCATATTCATTAAAAAGTGTTCAACATTTTTATATATTTTGAATTTTGGATTGGACCAAAAGGCCAATAATAAAATAATTACGTAAGGCACTATTTTTTGTAAAATATTTACATTTTCACGTTCAAAGAATATTTTTTTACATTTTTACGGTTTTTCAAAAAATAACACGAAAACAACATAAAATCAACAAGAAAACAACATAAAAGTAACATCAAAATAACATCAAAATAACAACAAAAAAATAACAAAAAATAACATACATATAACAAAAAATTAACAACAAATGAACAAAATTTCAACATAAAAAGACCGTATTTTATGTAAATAAAATCAAAAAAATCGTAAAAATATTTAAAATTCCGTGAAACCGTATTTTTGTTGTTTTTTTGTTGTTTTTGTGCATTTGTGAAATTAACCCTATTAACAATTAGAAACCAAGTTGACATGTTGAATAGGAATAGCTCTAAAGACACACTTAGGCCCTACCAAACAATTATTTGAGCCTAAATAGAGCCACTATCACAATTATGTCTAAACCAAAGAGGCATTTTTAGAATGTATAACAACAACCCATCTACTCTTTTAGTTCATAAATTCAATTATTGATCTCTTTTTTTTTTCTCTCATTCTGTGTTTTTAATTGTGCATTCATTATTTTAAATTTTTCAAAAAAAAAAAATAAAAACTTAAATTTTATAAAGTATTAACTATAACTACAATTTATACAATATAAAAAATTATAATTACTCTATAGAAGATTGTGTTTGTTGGTAGAGACAAATGTTTAATGTTTTAATATGAAATAGAAACCAAGAGTGTGTTAGGAACCTAAAGACAAAATCAATAGTACATGAATTACTTAAAGACAAAACAATAATACTTTTTTTTTTAATGGAAAAATCAATAGTACTTAAATTACTTATAATATATTATTGAGTATAATACTAGTCAATTCAATATTATAATTATTGACCCATTATTACTTTCCAATCATTTTTTATTTGTTTATTTTCACACACTTCAATGTGCAATGATATTAAAGAGGGCTAGTGAATTTTGAAAAAAAAAAATATATATTAAAAGATATTAGTGGTATTTAGTACTTTTTAATATATTAATATTGTTATTAGTCTAACTAAATATCGAGTATCATATAATTTAATATAATAATATTTAGAACGTATCGCTAGCTAATCGTAAAACAACATATTTAGACGATACTAAAGACTACTAATACTCAATAACAATACTCTTTTGGTCGTACTTATTTTGTTTTAGACTTTTAAGAGTTATTCCAAATCCAAGAATTCCATGTGTCCATTAGTAGGGACATTTGATATAGAAACAAAAACAATGATATGGCATACATGCAAACAATTTGAAACTAATCTTCAACATTTGTCATACATGCATACACAATTATTTTTATATGCATACATAAATAATAAATTGCACTTAAAATATTACTAAAATTAATCTAAATAGTTCCCATTCATAATTTAATGAATAAAAGTTTAAGCTAGCTACAAAAATAATGCTATTGAAATAAAATGCTAAAACAAAATATAAAAACAAACAAAACTTTAGAAATTTACCGAAGTTCGGTACACAAAAGTTACCTACATTCTCAAGCGTCGCTAATCACTTCAATATTGGATGAACTTCAAAATTAGAATTTAAGCAAGATTAAGATTGAGTAAACAACCACTATTTATGATAATAGATACAAATTTTGAAATGATTATAACTAGTAAAATGGGTTCATATTCATAGACTTAAGTATGAGTTTAATTTTCATTTACAAACAATGTGGGACTTTTATACAGTTACTCACAAAAGAGTTAAAATCTAACAAATTTCTACCTTATCGATTTCGTCAACAAATTCCTTCAAATTTTAAATCAACGACGTTATATTCAAATCAAACTAGCAATATTAATCAAGTTCAAACAATATTTGAACTTACGTTTATCATAACCTTAGTTATCATATTAATCAAGGACAATTGTAGTTAAATTTAGAATATTTCTTATGAATCAAATGGTTAGTTCATTAATTATTAAATATATATAAATTTTTAAGATTTTTTATTTTTGGACAATGTGGGATTATTTTATTATATATGTTGTATTACATATAATTTTTTTTGTAATTTTTATTTTTTTAAAAAATAATGAAATATCATTAAATGTGTTTGTCTAATTCAAAGAACCAATAAGTTATGATCATAGGTATATTTTAGTAGTTTCACACTTCTTTTCATAAAAAAGATATCCTAAATTCGAATTCTCCTCTCTCGATGTAAAAAAATTAAAAAGAACTAACATGTTCAAATACAACTAGAGTGCCATGCTACCGCAGAATATCAAACTTGATTATATATTTAATTATAATAATTATTTTATTAAATTATAAATATAATATTATTAATACTAAATATTTATTCATATAATTTATGTTTTTTTTATCAAACTATATATTTAATTCTTATTTTTTTAAGGGTAAATACCATTTTGGACCCTCTGTTTTACAAAAGTTACCAATTGGACCCTGTATTTTGTTAAATGACAAAATGGACCCTGTATTTTCTAAAATAGTACAAATAGGACCCTGAATTGATTTTTTGTCAAAATAAAGTTTAATTATAATCCGATCTAAAAGTACTATGACAAAACTGTTTACATTTTTTGTATCTGTTCGTATTAAGCATTGTCTTCAAGTTGGTTGTATTAAAAAAAAAGTTGTCAAAAATTAAGCTCGGGATCCTATTTTTACTATTTTAGAAAATACATGGTCCATTTTGTCATTTAACAAAATACAGGGTCCAATCTGTAACTTTTGCAAAACACAGGGTCCAAAATGGTATTTACCCTTTTTTTAATTTCAATTAATAATTAGGAAGATTTTATAGTAGGGTATCAAAAAAGATCCTATGGCCATTATTGGTGTTTTTGGCCCAATCTGACAATGTCACATTGTGCAAGAGAGGGTGTAGAATGTTATATGTTAAGCACCATTTATTTTAGAAAAAATTACATAAAAAATTTACATTTTTACTTTTAAAATTTTTTTATATATATTTTTACGGTATTCTATAAAGACACAAAAAAAACTAAATGAAAGTAGTAAGAAAAATATATTAAAACAATATAAAAAGTAATATATAAATAATAAAAAAATCAATAACATAAAAAAAAATATATCAAAAAATCATATTTTATGTAAATAAAATCATAAAAACTCTATAAAATTATATTTTTGTAATATTTTGCAATTATTTTTGTGTTTTTTTCCTAAATAATTATTTATTTTATAGATAGTATAGAAATTTACTTTGTTAAATTTACTCTTAATTGAATTGGTAATAGAAGTAACTAGGGCTCTTTTTTTTTTTTTTTGTAGCATCCATTATTCTTAGTACGAGAATTGTTCATACTTTAAAAATAAAATTAAAATAAATAAGAATATAATATAATTCTTACATCAAAAAATAAATAAACAAACATAATTTTATAAACTCTAAATATTATTTAATTAAAATAAATAAACATGACACAATAAAGAAAGAAAAAGTAAAAGATAAACAATTTTTTATATATATTATTTATTTTTTAAAAAATTTCTAAAAAAAAATGAGACATATAGAGTGATATAATAAACTTATGCTGTTGCCCCTGATTTTCGCCCAATATACGTGGACCAACCGGACAGGGACACGTGGATCAAGCAATTCATAATATTTGCTAAGTCTTTTATGCCATAAGGAAACATCCCGGACGTAGGCCCCGGAGAAGGCACCCGGAGTTTAAGGTGCTCCCGGAGGCTCACACAACACTAAGGCATCTCCGCGAGGTGTCAGGCCTCTCCTGAGAAATCAAGTCGCATTAAATGCCGCATGGGAGGAAGCGTGTTGGGACTGCAACACGCAATAAAGTCTGACGGCACAACCTCCAACCAGCAGCGCCACAGTAATGATCATTTAAGTCTAGCGACGGCTACACTGTGAAGAGTCACGTCAATCAAAAGGCAAAAAGGACATTCCACATAAATACCCTACAGCACCTAGGGATTTGACCATGCCTTACTCATGGTATATTCATTGGGAATACCCAACTTTATGGATACTTACAGATACACTTGTAAGAACAATTCTAGGGATTACCCCACCAAAAACACTATAAATACCCCCTCAAAGCTCATTAAATGGGATCGAAGAAGAGTAAATACTCACCAAGAACATTCTCTGTATTTATAAGGGTGACATTCTCCCAAATATAAATTCTGTATTAAATACATCCATAAATAACAAAGACTCGTGGACTAAGGCTCATTAACGCCCCAACCACGTAAAAATCATTCTCTCACTTTCTTACAGCTCAATAATATTATAATATTTTATTAGTTGCCGAAAATCTCGGTCAACATATGCGAATATTGTTATTTTGTTTATTAAATTAGTATGTTTGATTTATAAAAAATAAAATAAACATATATATACATACAATAATTATGTATTTATGTTAATTTAACAAGAATAATGTAATCTAAAAAAAGATATAAAATAGTCAATAATTATTACCATATATATTATAAAAAATTAAAAAAAAAAAAAAGTTTATAATGGTATAAAAAAAGTATGAGAAAATAGTAATAAGTTTTTTGGCGCATATTTTATAATTAATTAAAATAATGTATACAAAATTGTAAAATACCCTTTTAAATATTCTAAACAACTATATATAAATACATCTCTTATTGTTATAAGATAATTCAAATTTGACCAATAAAATTAGCACAATAATATATAAGTCATAGTTCAGGATTCAAAAATCCTAAATAGTATTTAAGCATTTATCTTATTTAAGTTGTGATTATATATATTATCTTATTATTCCTTTAATAATAAGGAGAATTACCCCATATACTTTTTTTTTAACTTTTTTTTTTCAAATTTACAGTTTGAGTTTCTAAAGTGGTTACAACGCTAGTTGTAATAGGGGTTTCTGTACGATTTTTTGTTGCAATTTAGGTTGCAGCGCTAGTTGCAATAAGGATTTCTATGCCTAATTCCGTAAAAATGCAAAAACAAAAAATTGTTTTGAAGTGTAAAAATAAAAAATGCTCTAATAATAATATCATTGTGTGCTCCCTTAATTTTTTTACTTGTTAATTATGGCCCTTAATTATATGATGAAGAAAGAAATATTTCTTCAATGATACATAGTAATTTTTAACTTGTTAAAAAATTAATGACCCTTAATTATATATTGAATTAATTTTCTTTCTTCATCATACCTTAAGATAACATAGTTATTTTATAATGAATTAATTTTCTTTCTTCATCATACCTTAAACAACTTAGAAAGAAATATTTTTCATTCTCTCCCAATTTTCTCTCTCTTTTATTTTATTTTCTTTATACCAAAGAGAGTGAAATAATTATATGATCAAAACAAAGGCAAGGTACCATAATATGTACTAGTTATGTTGAGAGTATCAAAAATGAAACTCCTTTTATGAGGTACACAAAATTCTAAGAGCAATATCAAAGTCATTACACATTGACCTTTAGTGATAAAAATCACACTTGTTTTAAGAAACCAGTCTCAAATTGAACCAAAGAGACCCCATCTAATCCATCACCATGATCACTATTACTACTCATCTCTTCCATTGAAGTAGTTGTTGTTTTTCCATCATCATCAATATTTTTCTCATTCTTTGATTTCTTACTCTCAAGATAGTGTTGATAAACATAAGACATCAAACCCCATATGGCCAAAACAAGTGCTATGACTTTAACACCATCAATTTTGTCATGGAAAAATATGACAGCTAAAACAGGCACCACAGGCAAACTCAACACACTTATAACATTTGAGAAGAGTGAAGACACTTCAAGAATTAATCCAATTGCTCCAATATTGAAAAGTTGCCATGAAATAGCTGCCCATGTTAATGTCATTACATATGAAATTCTCCCTAATCCAAACTCTTCAATCTCTTTACTCAAAACCTTCCAATCACCACTAATGAAAAGTCCCAACAAAGTAGCTAATGTTGCCACAAGTGATTGGTAAACTGTCATGTCCATTATGGCTGAAAATGTTTCCCTTTTCAAGACTTTTTCGAGTGAAAATTGTGTCAACGAAAGTACTAAACCGTACCCTGCAGACGCCAAGATGGTAAAGATGAACCCGAGTGGATATTTCCTCCCCGAAACTTTCGATGATTGGTCTGAAAAATCGGCTTGGAATAGTAAAAGGACAGAAGAGATTGTCAAAAGTACAAGAGAGTTGATTATGTAAGGAGTGAATTTTTGTGAGTTGAGAAAGAATGAAAATAAAGCACTAAAGGACAATTGAGTTGCACAAATTAGAGAGTAAGTTGAGACAGGAAGGTGGAAAAGGCCAATGGAGTGGAAAAGACATACAGCTCCATTCAAAAGTCCAAGAGAAATGTAAATTGATAAAACAGTCAAGGGTGATTTCGAAAACACAATATTGTTGTTTTTTGATGGGGTTTTAGTGTTGTTTTTTGGTAATGTAATTGCATAGTATGGAAGGAGTATTGGGAAGCCTACAATTTGGACTAGTGCAGCCATCCATTTGCTATTACCACCTCTGTCATAGTAAAGTCTTCCCAATAATGTTGCAACCGATTCGCCACAGAGGACGAAAACCGAGTAGACAGAGACTCTAATCCACCAATTATGGTCTCTGGTTTGAGTTTGGTTTGAGAAATTTGATGAATTGGCTTCATTAGCTTCCTGAACTGTTAACAAAACCAAAGATAATACACAAATCATTGCATTGATAATATATGAAGTAAAGGTATGAAAAAGTAGTTACTTACCAAAGACATTAAGGTTAAGCTTTTGGTCTTCTTCTTCTTCCATGTCCAAATTTGAAGGAACCAGAAAAGTAGATTGAGAATGAGAAAGAGAAAGACTCAAATAATATTAGCAAAATCTTTTATTTCTTTTCTTTCTTGATTTTCTTTTCTTTAAATTTACATGCAATTTGCATGTAGATATTATCAATTACCTAACACGCAAAGAGAGAAGAACTTCTCATAAAGCATGTAATCTTTTGTAGGAGAATTCTTAGTTCTCTTAACTCATTTTTCACACCATATATTCGTGAAAAAAATTAAATAAAAAAGATAGCTAAACAAACTCAAAATATTGTCCCAACACTTATTTTTTTTTGAAAGATTAATAATGACATGAATGAAAATTTTCAAATGAATATACAAGGGTTTTTGTTTATGCTTCACTTTTCGAATCGATTTCGTGGGAAAAACAGATTACAGAATAGTTACCGATATCGAAGATTGATCACGGTAGACAAAATCTATGTCACAGTTAACTACTACATTTTTCTTTGATGATTGAATCAAAATGGCTAAAAGAAGATAAAATAAAGAAAGGGATAACTTGCAATGCGCAATATTACCATCCAAAACGAAAAAAAAAAATATATCGAATTCCTTCCCCGATCTATTGTCTTTGTCTTCCTCGGCTTTTTTCGCCCTGGTGTTGTGTGGGGGCGCTTTATCCTTGAAAACTGTTGGAATTTTACTAGCTTCATGAAGGTAGACTTGAAAGCGAACATTATCCAAGAATTTCGATTTTTATCCTCTTATTCTGTATATATATATATATATATATTTGCAAATCCAACAGAAAAACCTAATTTAATTCTCCTTAGGGGTCTTGAATTGTCAAGCCTGTAAGAAATTAAACGCGTTTATTATTCAGTATTAGGTGGAAAACCAACGACACGGCTAAGAAGATTAGCGAGTCATACTTACCCAGTTAATGAGGGATCAGAAGAAGAATGACTGAGAAACAGTAAATAGCGAGGAAAACTACGAATCCGGCTATACAATTATGCAATAGCTTTTGATTGTCTTTTGTCGGTATGAAGACGGTTTTAAGTGTATTGGTCAACTCAAAAAGCCGGTGTGATACCTGAAAAAAAAATTGGCAAAGTGATGACATTAGTGCAAATATTTCTCCGAGCAAAGACTGTTTTCGTGCTTGTAAAAGAAGGGTTAATTATCTTGTTACCAAAATATAAATGGCAGTTACGAGCATGAAGTTGAGCATAGGGTATTCCGGGATCAAGCAGAGAAGCCACTTAGGCTGTCCATTGGGGATGTTTGATCTGCAGACAGACATAGAAAAGTTAGAATGGCAACCGAGAATAAAAACGACATGCGCCTAGAATTATAAACAAAACGAAAAGATCAAGAGCACAAACCTCAACCATATGTGGAACTGAGAAATGTAGGTTTCGAGAGTAACCTTGCCTAGCCATCTACAGATAAATTGTCAGAAATATATGTTAAAAAACATTAGAAGAATGAGCCTTAACAAGGGTTAATAAATTTTTTGTTGAGGTATAATAATCACATACGCAAAGAGAGTCATGGAGAAATTTCGGAACTGCTGGGTGAAGTTCCGCAAACATATATAAACCCTGGTAAAGAGAAAAGAAGAGAAATTAAAGTCTGAAAGAGTGTCCTGTGAATCTATGCAAATTGATTTATGCCATCGAAGTTATTAAATTATTGCTCGTGTTTAAAACTCACGTTATAGGGATCCATGAGGTGTAGGGGTGGAGCTTGTTATACGAAACTTTGTCTAGCTTGTAAATGTACTCGAACCATAAATAACCAACCTACACAGAAGATCATAAATGAATTTGAGAAAGAATATAAAAAATAACCATAAAAGCTCGTGATGTTAAACTTGTTGTTCGAATACTCACAAATACAGAAACAGCAACTATGGCTCCTTTGATTGAAACTCTCTTCTTGGTTTCTGATTCCTCCAATTTTTCCATCCATTTCTCAACCTAAGATAAAACAATCTTGTTCAGGTAAAGAAACCGAAAGGCGAAAGAATTATAAGACATGTGAGCATGAACATTAGATAATTACATTGGGATGACAATATGCATATATCATTCCGATAATCCATATATAACGATCAAGTCCAGATCTGAAATGCCATTCATGCAACCGAGAGAGATCTGGCTTTGCAGGATCAGTATAACCTGCAATAATTATCATTTAGTATATATGTCAAGAATGAGATAAAGAAGATGGAAGGCAACAGTATTCCGAAATCTAGGAATTGAAACTAAAAGGCCGAACAAATTACTCACCTAGAAGGAATGCAAGTGGACTCCAGAGAATCTCGAAGACCCCAGGAATTTCCCATACCAAGATAACCACGAGAAAGCAAACGAGAATCTTTGCAATGATCACTGATCTTATTTCATTATACTTGTGAAAAATTCCAAGGGCTCCATACACCATTAGAGTAAATAATGTGTGCATTGGACATATATAGTACAGCATGTAATCATTGTTGAGAACAATACAGCAAAATGCCACAAAAAAGTTTAGTCTCCACATCATCTGCACAAGTGAAGAATTAATAAATGAGATTGCTAATAGTTTTTGTCTACCCTTTATTTTCGGCGATAAAATTTTTATTGTTAGAACAGGTGACTTGACATATTAAATGGAAACGAAAAAAATAAATTACCTGTGTGAACCGTGCAAGACTAAAATCTTTTCTGATGTAATAGTAGGAAAAGTTGCCAAAACCAGTCATCCAGACATATGCGGCAATAAAGACACGAATCGCGTTATATATTTCAGTTGCAGCGAAGTAATGATACATCAAAAACAGGACCTGTTAACGGAGTAAAAAAAATGTCACGGCCATGAAATAAAATATAAATAAGAAAAGGAAAAATGTAATTGGTGACTGAAAACAGAGAAACTTTCAAGATAGGAATTCAATAAATCCGAGCAACCTAGGTTTGCGGGCTCAGTTCTCAGCAGAACTGAATATTTTATAGTTCAAATAAAATTATAGGATCTGATTTTTTCATTAAAAATTTATAGTTAGTGAATTTAACAAGATTTCTTACCTGCATCCACCCCTTCCATTCCTCAGTTTGATGACGGTTAAGGTACAGTATGGATTTACCAGAGAATGCCGATCTATCAACATGTTTCTTCAAAGAAGTCATTGCTGAAACTATGATGAGAAGAAGGTAGAGGAAGATAAAAAGGTCGCGGTTGTAATTCTGTCAAAGAGAGAGAAACCAGAGAAAAAAAGTGATCAATATCAATATATCAACAAAATGCTTCTGAGCTCATCATCTTATGAATAATCATTATCCGCATTTAATGAAGGAATTACTATAGAAATATAGAAGGCTTGCCACTTCTAGACTAGGTGTTATCGGTAATATATACTATCATAATTCATACTGAGAATTTGAAGTGGTCATAAAATAAAGTTTTGACAGTCATATAAATAACTAACTTTATCGAGATGGTATCCAATCAAGAAGCCAATTTCAGAAAATTAACTTTATATATACTTGACAGAAGAATTTTATAGAGAAGAGAAGGTATCCATCAAATATGCTGCACATGCATTTAAATAATAACACAAACAAAGAAATTCAGACACATGAAAACCAAAAAGTAGGAAAAATTACCTTTGTAGACTCGCCCAATAAACTTGTGCGGTCAGATATGTAGAAATAGAGTAGAATTGCTCCAAACTCAGACCTGATGAAATCTCAATCTTGATTAGGAAAAATCACACGTTCTCAAAATTTGTATTATTATTCTTCAAGTTCAATACTAAATTTAAAGAAGAGAGACAAAACAGCTTACATTGCTCTAAGTGTTGCTCTATTCTCTAGTAAGAAAGAGTCCTCCAAAGTCAAAAACCTAGAAGTTCATGCAAAGGGGAAAAAACTTAGAACGACCTTTAATAACACTATCTTGAAGAAATTCAATAAAGAGGTAACATTTAATGTGTAATATAACCTAATTAAATTTGCTTTGATGGATGAACTATAAAACTTTGAAGATGCTGATCTTGCAAGACCTCCTTCTAACAAAACGGCACGATCATCTTCTTTGATGGCCTCCCCTCCTAGTTCAACTAGATTAGTATCTGAATGACTGTAATACAGGAGAAGCATCAGCATTTTTTACTACGCAGGAATCACGACATTTTGGTTTTAATAGTGAAAATTTTGAATTTCTAGTAGAATAAACACCAATAATTTGCTTGTTTTATGTTGAGATCTCAATATCATAATAACCAAAATGCATAACAGAGAACCAATAGAACTCATAAAACAAACTCTAAATGAAGCCTGGAGTGCACTATTTCTGGTAAAAACAGAAAACAATTTGATGAATGGGAAACCAATTCAATATATATACCAAATACAGACAAAATATACCAACGACCGAAATAATCCAAGTATAACTTGTTCCTCCATCAGTCAAGATAATGATAAAAGCTAAAGATGCATTTACCATTTCTCTCATTTTTACAGTTCCATCATGCTAAGTAGTCTCATCTAATGGGAAAAGCAAAATAAGTGAACAAAAAAAAATCTATGGTTTAATAATCCCAAAATGGATAAAAGAGATAAGATAGACTTAAACAATCACCAAGCTATAGAGTCCAACGCCCGCCGTATAAAGTAAGAAGAAGAGACTTACACTTTGTAAGGAGATGAAGATTTCTTATATTCCAAGTACTCTGCATATATCCATCCAACAAATATCGGGATGATTCCCAGCAAAAATGACACCTGGGAACATTAACGGAATCTCCATTATAAACGGTAAAATGTTTATGCAGAAGATAAAAGAGTCAAGAAGAATAAGCAGTGGTCAAAGGCAGAGAAGAATGTTTAGAACTGTCTAAGTGACATTGAATTTTTAATAGTGACTAAGCATGTGTATTTATATTGCTTGTAGAATTTAAGGTTAATTATGAGTCACGCCACTCTAATCAATTCTGACTATAAAAAGATTTAATGAGATCTCCAATTAATACTTGCTCTATAAAAATTAATATCAGAATAAGGAACTGAAATTCAAGAAACCCAAATCAAAAACTGGTTTTGAATAACCAGTCAAAAGGAGTGGCAGATTCAAAGTTTCAATACTCAAGCAAATAAAGAAACTTTTATACAAGTTGGACTCTGTTTTTTTCTAATGTTAAAGCCTCTGTAACACTCTGATTCAGAACCAAATTAGATGGTAAAATATGAATCGTTTTTATTACCCACTCCAGCTTAAACCTCCACCAATTCACCATGAATTGTAAAAAAAGAAGTTTGTACCATAAATGAGAGATCATGCAGCTCTAAGTTTATATATACCAATCATATTTGCATGTCAAACATAATGCTTGTAATATGGTTCACAGTTAAGATTCTAGCTTGTGAGCAATCGAAATAGTTTGAATGGCAATAAAACATGCATGATCAAACTACAGGTATAGAAATTGTTTTGCTTTTGTCCTCCCCAACAAAACTGAGTGTTCTCATTTCACAATTCATGCTACTTAGCTTAAAAAAATACAAAAATAAACTGAAAAAGAATGATGGAGTGGTGATGGAAAGCCATTCAAAGATCATGTTCATCTACATAAAATAAATCTACTAAACAAACAAACTTTAAATCTTCACACTATACTCCATAGATGCATACAAGTCCATTTTTACGGAAACTAAATTTAAATTTCAAACCAAGCCAATAGAAAACAATGGTGACAACACCAATAAGTTTCAAATCATTAAGAAATATCTCAATCAATCAAGTAAACGAGATCTTCAACCAAAATTGCAAATCAAACCTCACCACATTCAAAATTTTCAATTTCTAAATCTGTTTTTTTTATTAGTATTATTTTCAAACACACACCTGCCCAGGCGTAATTGGTTCAGAATCCACCATTGTCGATCCTTCCTTCGAAAACTAATTCAAAGCTGCCAAAAGAAAACAACGATTCGAGATCAATACAATAGAATTAAACTCACTGCTATTACTACTACAACTACAAACTCCACGACAACCATTCTCATTATCCATATCTCAAATCGTAGATCCAAAAAAAAAAAAAAAAACAACAGAATGAGAATATAGTAAGTGAGTACCTGGAGAAGGATTGATTGATTAGTAGAGAGGTCAAATCAACAGAACATTGAGAACATAAATAGCAGAAAGTAAAAACAAATGAAACCCTAGCAGGAGAATGAAGATCGAGATGAAGTAGTAGTAGTAGAAGAAGAAGAAGAAGATTGAGGTTGTTCAATTCAAGCTTTTGCTTAAAGAATAAAGAAAAATGTCGGAAGGTACGTCCTTCTCACTCTCTCTCTCTCAGTTTCTCTCTCTAGATTTCTCTCTCTAAAGTCTTTCTCTCTCTAGCTTTGTTTCTCTCTCTAAGTTTCTCTTTCTGTAGCGGTTGATTATGGTTGTTGTTACTATCTTTCTTTCTCTCTTTCTTTTTTTTTTTATTTTTACAATTTATAAATTATTAAATTTTCATTTTAATAATTTTTATTTTACATAAAAATATAAATTTTTTTAAAATAAATCATGAAATTTTATTTAATGAAAATCAATTAAAATAGCAAATTTCTTAGTGTCATAGCGTTATTGGTGTAATTAAATATAGAGTCTTATATAACTTAAAAAATTGTATTTAAGGAATATTGATAACCAATCGTATAGTGTAATCTATAAAAGGTGTTGGGCACCAATGTTGCCTAATAGCAATACTCACTAAAATAATAGTTTACAATCCCATCGGAAAATTTTCCACGTTTGAGACACAACTAGAATAGAATTAGAAAAACGAACCAAATAATCATCCGTCTAATTTCTAGATTGTTTGACAAAAGAATTAAAATAAAATCAGATAAAAAGATTTTGACATTACAATTAACCTTAAGGATACATATATTCTATTTTATCCACCGTTTAGGAGACACAACAGTAGAAACTGTTGCAACAGGTTCATTCAACCTCGTAGCTTGAGCACTCAACTATTATGTAACTACACTACTAACAGCCTCTTCAATCGTGAAAAACTTGTTATTCCCAACTACTAATAATAATTTGATGGCGAACCATTAAAGAACAAAGAAGAATCAACGACGAAAAAAAATAAAATAAAACTATGTCATATAGATAAGACTAAAATGCTCAAAATCATGTCATAGAGACAAGACTAAAACACTCAAAAGTCAAAAGTATGTCACAGACAAGACTAATAGCAAAAATCGAATTGTTATAGCAAAATACAATCCTGACCAAGCTGCAACCCAAATAAAGCCGACGGGCCTCACCAGAAAAAAAAAAAAAAAGACAACCTTTGATAGCTATAAATTTAGGAACTACAAAACCTATTTTTTTTTATTTATTATAAACCCTTATGTTAATATTTGTACCCAAAATTTTATAAGTGCACTTCACTTTAATAATTTTTATTTTACATAAAACATATATCATTAATTATATTAGTTTTTTTTTAATTTTTTTAACATAATTCATATTCTTAAAAAAATATACTTATCAAACAAAAATAAATTATAAATTAAATATTATAACAAAAAATAAAAAAATTTAAAAATTATGCAAAATTTTATTAGAAAAAAAATAAAAATAAAATTATGAAAATAAATATTGAAATTAACACAAAAAAATGTGACAATTTTTTTTTTTTTTGAAAAAATATTAAGATTAATTTTAAAAATTATTTTAAATTAATTTTTTTAAAATATTAAAGTATACTTATCATTTTATATGATGTAAATAAAACTTTTCTTTTTTATTTTTATATGGGGTTGTAGTTGGGCTTTTGTTTTCATTTGGGTAATAATTAACTAAAAAAAAATAAAGAAACAAACAAACTTTGACGGAATTAATAATAATGGTTGAAACAAAATCATCAATAATTGTTGAAACAAACTTTTGTTTTTAGTTTTTTTTTTAATATTTAATTGGAAAGCTATTGTTGGATTGTTATATAAGATTTAATTTTGGAAAAAGAAAATATTGATATGGATATTATCTAAATCAATGTTTGGAATCCTTTCTCTAAAAAGAAAAAAATGGAATCCTTCAATAAAATGTTTTTTTAAGAAAAAAAATAAATGAATATTTAGAAAAATTTCATTTATTAAAATTAGGTTTATAGGCCTAAACATAAACAATTAAATGAAATTCTTTTTAGGCTTACTTCTTTTTAGACCCTATAACTTCCTTTTTGACTTGATTTATTGAATAATAAATGTTCATCTTCTCTCATAAGCAAAAATGAGAGACTTTTTTTTTCATTTTTAGCTAGAAATTAATATAAGTTGATAATTATAACCCATGATTAAGATTCAAGCCACACAAATTTATAATTGGTTTTTTTAAAAAAAAAAAAAAACAATATTATGGTGTATTAATTTTGACTACAAATTTAGTGTATTCATAGCATTGTACTTTTATACATATATAATCAAAATTGAAGAGCATTAAATTTTATTTACTATTTAGAGTGTGTTTAGTGTGAAACTAAGTACATAATTATAGGTTTTAGAAAGAAAGAAAGAGATTGAATAAAGGTATATTAATATGTTGTGGGACATAATAATAAAATAAAATGTATAAATATAATTTTAACAATAATTTAATTAATTATTATAACATGTTATTATAGAGAAGTTTGTTGAAACATTCATTAATATATTGGTAACAAGTCCCTTAAGATTGAGACATATCAAAGTTGTTGGAGTAAGTAGGAAGTATTTTTTTTAGTACCACCAAACATGTACAAGCCAAAATCAATTTATAATTATTTTATTTTATTTAAATATCAAATTAAGTAGATGAGAAGGGCAGCTGAAGAATAAGAAAGGGTGAGGTGATGTCATGGTGGAGATCGACTATCGAGGGTGGGGACCGGACCGGACCAGACCCGGGGGGGAGCACTTCCTGTAAATTCTTCGCTTTGTGTGCATCCCTAATTAGTACTCTTAGTAATGTGTCGTTATTTTTTGTTAAATTGTTTGTGAATCAAAATCTTATTTATAGAACACTATTTATTGCTTTAAATATATTTTATTAATTTTACACATACTCTTATATAAAAAGTAAAATTAAAATCTCAAACAATTAATAAAATATATTTAAAGCAATAAATAGTGTTTTATGTAGAGCATGAATCTTAAATTTTAAACAAAAACAAAAAAAAACTTTAAATTAAAGAAATTTAAAGAACATCTGATGTAGCGTGCTTTTAATTTAATTCCTTAAATATTTTAAAGAATCTCTATTTTAGAGCATCTCATGTGAGTGCTCTTAAAATGATATTTTCTTGGGTTTAAATTGTTTGTGAATCAAAATCTCATTTATAGAACACTATTTATTGCTTTAAATATATTTTATTAATTTTACACATACTCTTATATAAAAAGCAAAATTAAAATCTCAAACAATTAATAAAATATATTTAAAGCAATAAATAGTGTTTTATGTAGAGCATGAATCTTGAATTTTAAACAAAAACAAAAAAAACTTTAAAATAAAGAAATTTAAGAACATCTGATGTAGCGTGCTTTTAATTTAATTCCTTAAATATTTTAAAGAATCTCTATTTTAGAGCATCTCATGTGAGTGCTCTTAAAATGATGTTTTCTTGGGTTTAAAAAAAATACAAAATGAACATTGACTCTCTTTCTCTATTAGTCTAGTTTTCACCAAACTAAATTTGTTTTTGTATAGGATGAAATTTGTCCCCAACAAACAAGTTAAGACTTAAGAGTAGACTTATAATTTTCTTATTTTGAAGCCAATTCACTTTAATTTCTATTCATCTAAGTCAATAAATACTATCTCATACTTATTTTATTTCATTTCTTTAAGGGAGTATTAACACACAAATATCAATACAATTATACATATATTTATAGATTTATTGAGTAATAATTTCGCACATAATTAATTAATTAAATTGTGGATGTGTATAAAGTACAAGTACTATCAATGTTGTTGTCTAAGAAGTATAAATTAAGGTAACACATTAATGATTAGCATAATCCATTCATTTATATAATTATTAAACCCTTTTTCACTTTGCTTGCAAAAGGCTCAACATTGTTTTTTATTTCTTTTTGGGTGAATAATTATTATATGATTTAAGAATTAGTTATTAGAAGTAGACAGTCCAATTATAAGTAGATTAGTTTTTTCTTCCTCTCTTTATAAATAAAATATATATATATCATAATATTTAGAGTTATATATTTGGGCCCGACTTTTCTTGACACGACATGAGTTTGGGTGGCACGAGCACATCATATCATGTTAGGAGAAAGTATAGATTTGAGTCTAACAAAACACGAATAAATATATTATGAATTTTGAATACAACACAAAAATTATAAATTTAAGCACGACATGACAATTTTGAAAACACCACATTAAAACATAAATATATTATCATGAAAGCAAAAACATGAAATAAAAGTACAAGCTAAAGTTATGAATATAAAAAATTTAATTAGTAATCCATATATATTCTTCCAAGAAAAAAAGAGTTATTTTGAAATTATATAAATATCATTTCGAAAAATTTAAATTATTTTAAAATATAAAATTACAATAATATTATCATTTATGCTTAATAAATTTGAAACTGGTTTGAAAAATAGGAAAGAAAAGGTACCAATTTTACAATAAGGCTATTGTAACGTCCCCGCTTCAAGTCTTTATTAGGTCCTGACTCTTATACACGAGTACGCCACTCTGGCTGCTTCTTGAACTGATGACTGGCCCTACAGACCAACACGAGTATTTTCAGCGTGCTTTGTCCTCACTCGCACGCTTTTTGAAAAAACTTCTCAAGATGTCACCCATCCTGAAATTACCTCCAGGTCAAGCACGCTTAACTGTGGAGTTCTTTCGTAATGGGCTACCAAAAAACAAGATGCACCTTGTTGATATAGGTAGTATCAATCAATCCATTTAAGCTATTTTCAATTATGTAGTCACATACCTACACAGTCTAAGAATCATCACACTTGACCTTCCCTAGGCAATGTGGGATTGCACAGTTTACTCGGTATTTTTTCCCTTATAGATCACGGGATTACTAACTGTCACAGCCATACTATGGCTTTAACAAAAACGGGTCAGGCTATTTAATATAAACGGATTAACTCATTAAAGCATGACACAAATACGAACCCAACACAAACAATTCGTACTTATGGTTCCTACTAACCTGACCTCAAAGTATGGGTTGGGCTAGGCACCACCCATATTTTTTTTACAGGTCATGCCACCTTTAATAATATTCATAAGTAATTACTATCTCATATTCAAACACATCTTGTATTTTAAAATAGAGTGTACTCACGCCCAGTCTTGAGCATAAATAGGCTAAGCCTGTGCGTAGGCCCACCTAACACATGAGCCCAAAAAATTCCCATTTAAAAATACACATAATTTTTATATTTATTTTAAAAATACCACATATCCTTTTAAATAAAGGCCCAATTCTTTTTCCTACGGGCCACTAAAATTCAAAGGCGACCCTCAATGTACTTAAGAACTACCTTATTAATTACACAATTACTTTCAAATGCATCTTAAAAATTCTCTTTTACCAAATTAAAATCTTGTAATTGCCTAAGAGATAATTGATGAGTTTGAAATTTATCAAAGAAAAATATAATAAATTTTATTACATATTACTAATTAATCACTAAGCGTCACCTCTAGGTAATATAAAGCACCATTAATACTTAATATCAATGCTCTAAAAAAAGTCCAACCTTTTTTTATGTTCTCACATAATTAACCTACGATAGAGGCTAATGATATAGGACAATAACTTTCCCCTAACACATCTTACAACTTTGTTCCTAATGTACATTATCCAATTTGTTCACAAAGAAACTTTACTTTTATTATAAAAGAGCATTAGTGGGGGTTAGAATATATGACTTGATAAAATTCTTTTGTGACTTAATTTTTTGTTTTTTTGAAAAAATCTCAGTTCGGGATAGATTAACTCCAAAAGAGATTGGGATTCATAGGGGGAATCCCTCTCCTTTGCAGTTGGGAAAACCACTATGAAAATATCTAGCATCCTTAGCAAGTTTATCAACATGAGCAAGAACGTCTCTTTTAGCAAAAATAAAATTACAACAAGAAAACGAATTAAGTAAATGTAAAAGCAGTTCGTGACTTAATTGATTAATAAACTTTCGAGTTGTTCTTTCTTCTTTTGAAATAAATGTTTGATCTTTCTTCCACTATCTTGTGTAATTTTGGTATTTATTTGTATGGAACACTTCTTAATGAATATTACTCATGAATGGTTACTAAATAAATTTATTGTTAATGGATATTTATTTGTATATATTGTTAATGGTGTAATCTCATTCTATATATTTTCATCCCAACACTGAGCCATTAGATTTTCTATAATAAAAAAATTATTAATTTACAAAAAATCACCTTAAGTCAATGTATTTTTCTTTTAATAAAAATTAACTTCATTTGTCTCTCAAAAGAACAACTAAAAGCTCTGAAATTCTGAAAGTATATTATCCTTTGTAAATATACACTCAGCAAATAAATAAGATTGGCGTACAATATGATGTGTAGCTCGATTAACAAAAGAAACATTTTACAAAATGTAAAGAAATATTAGTCAAAGATTTCAACAAACTCTTACAATCCTAAATCACTAAACAAAAGGCATAGAACAATTTCATACCGCGCAATAAGGTTATTTGTCTCCACCCAAATCTTTTGAAAGTCTTTCATTTTCAGTACCTTAATCTCTAACGTTTCTGTAATTTCAAATAACATTTTCCTCGATCGAGCAATATATAAATATGTATAATATTTGTGATTTAAATTGCATAATAGTTTATGTTTAGAAATAGATGAATGGAGAACATATTTTTCTTGGCATATATAATTATAAGATTATGTACATATTTATGAAAATTTATGATTTTTGACTTTGAGAGTATGGAAAACATGGTTCGTTCGTATGATGTTTTCCTCAATAATTATTAAATTGTTTTTGGCCAACAATAATTAATGTATATTATTTCTTTTAGAAGCAAGATACATATATAATTAATAAATTTATGTATGTCGTACGTGTGAGATTTCACCAAATACAAATAGTCTTTTCTTTTTTAGAAATTGTCGGTCTTAAGTGTCAAGGAGTTAATTCATAATAGTAATGAGAAATTTGAAAAATATATATATATTTTTTTTAAAAAAATAAGTTAATTAAATTTTTTTTAACAACCAATCAATAACACAATTTGATACCTGTCAAAATTTATGAAAAAATTATTATTCTTACTATTATAACTAATATTGCTGAGAGTTAAATAATATATTGGTCATTAGATAATTAGGAAGAATTTCTTTCAACCAAGAAATCTAGTTTTTCATATGGAGTGCATATTTTATTGACCCATATGTTGTAATATTACCATTTCACATTATATGTTGAAGACATACACCCAGAAATATAGATAACAATAACTTAATAGATCTAATTGTGGGATTAAAATCCTCAATATGGACTCATATGTATATTAGTGTATTGCTATTTGAAGCTTGGCCCAAAATAAAGTGATCATTTTAATAATTGTGGGTCATTGGGTATTAAAGTGTCATGGGCTAAATGTGTAGATACCCTAAGCGGTATTTCTAATTTATTGGAGACCCCCTCAGAGAGAGAATTGGATGAACCGATAATAATTTTAGCATCAATCTCCACAAAAGAAACGAAAAACTCTAATTGCAAATACTATTTTAAAGCATACGAGATTACTAATGCTTCAACTTTTTTAAGAGAGAAAAAACTAGCCAAAGATTTAGCAAAATATTCTAATGGAAAGCCATACGAATTATGAACCAGTCTCAAAGCCAGTAATACTGCTTTCCCAACAAATAGTAACATTCACATTTAATTTTACTAACTAATGAGTAACTCGTGGAGAGGGAGAAATCTTAGTTGTTTACATGTAGATTTTGGGCCTGTAGCTAATTATCATAAAATTGCCCAACTCAAAATCATTGAAGCATTCATAATATTATTATTATTTTTAAAATAATATTTTGCTGAAAAAAATAAGAGAAATTTACATGGTATACTAATTTTTGCCATTTTTTTATAAAAATACTGCCAGACGGTATTTTTTACTTTTTTACTGTGTTTTTTTATAAGTTTCATACTGCAGTATACTGTGTTAAGTTTTCACTGGTGTTCTACTGGTGTTTTACTAGTGTTCTACTGTTGTTTTGAGTTTTTCTGCTTTGTGTTTTACTGGTGTTTTATAAAAACACAGTATTTTTGAAAAAAATTCCGTGTGGCAGTATTTTTGTAAAAGTTAACCCAAATTCTAGTATTTTTTGTAAATTTTCCAAAAAGGGAAAAATATGCATCACCTCACTTCAGTTTAGGCCCATCCTGAAGATCAAGTCAACATAACCAAATGGGCCCCATAGCTAGTTGGGCCTAAGTTGACAAGCCCACAGTCACACGACTATGTGGCACAAATTTGATTTGTCACACAAAATTCATTCTATGAATGGGATAATTTCACAAATACACAAAAATAACAATAAAAAATTATAAAAATACTGTTTCACGGAATTTTAAATATTTTTACGATTTTTTTAATTTTATTTACAAAAAATACGGTCTTTTTATGTTGTTATCTTGTTAATTTGTTGTTGATTTTTTGTTATATGTATGTTATTTTTTGTTATTATATTGATGTTATTTTTTATGATTTTTTTTGTTATTTTCAAGTTATTTCTATGGAAAACCATAAAAATGTAAAAAAAGAAAAATTCTTTAAAATGTAATTTTTTTACAAAAAAATAGTGCCTTGTGTAATTATCTCTTCTAGAAAAATGGTCTAGTGGAGTTAATTTTAGAAATATCATATTAAAATTTAGAATTGTAGATTTATACCATTTTTGTTTTACATAATTTGACCAGATAGTTTTTTTTTGTATCAAACATTATTGTTGCCATCAATTTAGCTTTTATACTTATTTGGATCCTCCTCTAATATATAACCAATAAACTTAGAAACCTAAGTGTAACTTTTCTCTTCTAATTTTAAGGTTACAAGTTGGTAACCTTTTGGTAACCAAAATGTAACATCTCTTTTCTATTTTTCAAGTTATAGTTTCTGGTAACTTTGATGGAGTGGCGACGACATATGCTGATCGTCATGCCTAAGCAATCGCATAACTCTTTGAATTTCGATTTGGTGTAAATTATTATGTTTAGTATTAGTATAATTAAGTATTGAGTTTCATATAAGGCAATAATTTTTAAGAAATATCACTAACCACCAAGTACCCAATAGTAATAATACTCGTCCAAAAATAAAATTTACTACAAGAAATATCACTTTTGCCAGCACATTTTTGTGTTGGCAAAAGTTTAGTATTGCACTGGTAAAATGGAATTTACTTCTGATATGTTGGCAAATCAACGTTAGTATTAGAACTTTTACGAGCATAAAATGAAAAGCACTGATAAAAATAACTTTTCCCAACGCGTAAATGCGCTGGTTAAAGTTAGATTTTAGCCACTACAAATGTGCACTGGTAAAACTTTAACCTTTTTGCCAACGCAGTTTGCAAAATGTGTTGGTAAAAGTGATTTTTCTTGTAGTAATTTATATGATAAAAAAAAGCTACACATGTAATAGATATTTTTGGCACTTGGCCCAAATTTGTAATTATACATATGTCATGAGAATTAGAAAGTGTAATTAAGACCTCTCAATTACATCAAATTACATAGTTTACTGTGTAATTACCTAATTAAATGAACATGTCAAATCTTTTAATTAGTCTGAATTACACATGATTCCAATTACACAAGCCAACACACCCTAACCAAAGTGTTTTGAGATCTTGTATTAAAATCTTATCAAAAATGTTAAAAGGCATATGTGGTGTTTAGTGTGTTATATCGTTATTAGTGTTATTGGTGCAATTAAGTGTAATGTCTCCGCTTCAAGCCTCCATTGGGTCCTTACACCCACGGAATGAATGGCTCTTATACACTAGTACGTCACTCTGGTTGCTTCATGGACTCATGACTGACCCTACAGACCAACACGAGTGTTTCCAGTGTGTTTTGTCCTCACTCACACGCTTCTTGGGAAAACTTCCCAGGAGGTCACCTATCCTGAAATTGCCCCAGGTCAAGCACCCTTAATTGTGGAGTTCTTTCGAGATGGGCTACCGAAAAACAAGATGCACCTTGTTGATATAGGTAGTACCAATCAATCCATTTAAGCTCTCTTCAACTGTGTAGTCCCATACCTACACAGTCTCTGAATCATCCCACTTGACCTTCCCCAGGCGGTGTGGGATTGCACAGCTTACCCAGTATATCCCCTTACGGATCACGGGACTACTGACTGTCACATTAAGTATTTGATCCACATATTACATTTAATTTAATAACTATTAAATATCACTAATTATTTGTAAAACATCACCTCATGATATATTGGCTATCACATTACTGTGCTCTAGTGCATAATAACAATACTTAAATCTTATACTTAATTAGGTATTAATTGAAGTTAATATAATTAGTTATAATGATAATTTGATTTTATATTCTTAACACTACAAGAAATGTCACTTTTATCAGCACATTTTTGTGTTGGCGAAAGTTGGTATTACGCTGGTAAAATAAAATTTACTTGTGATGTGTTGGTAAAAGGGGGTTGGTAAATCAATGTTGGTATTAGAATTTTTACCAGCATAAAATAAAAAATACTGGTAAAAATGATTTTTTCAGCGCGTAAATGCGCTGGTAAATGTTAGATTTTAGTCACTACAAATATACGCTGGTAAAATTTTAACCTCTTTGCCAGCGTAATTTGCGAAATATGCTGGTAAAATTACTTTTATCAACGCAGTAACGAACTGTGCTGGTAAAAGTGATATTTTAATTCTTGCATATATACATGTATATATATGTATATATATACCTCTGGTTATTATTGAAACTTGGAATGCAAGTTCTCCAAGCATTAAAAGTAACATATACTTATACCCTATCTTTATATTTATAATATTAATATGAATGGTACGATATGGAAAAAAAAAAAGGATTATATCATTAATTGATTATATATATTTGTATTAATATATAATAGGATATTGTATAATATACATAAATTATAATGTAGATGGCTTAACTAGGATATTGCACATATATGATTTCTATAGCGATCAAATATATTTATACATATATATAGTTCTAATCAATTAAATCTAATTAATTATATATATAAATGTTAAACTAACTAGAAAAGAATACCATTTGTATTAATCTATAATTAATTATCTATATATAATTAAAGAATAATATATTATTACTAATTAATTAATCAACATAGTTTGAACTACATATATATAATATTAACAATTCACAAATTTATAAGTTTCTCATCCCCTCAAATTCTGATATAAATAATTAATTAATTCCTTCAAGAATAACTTAATTATTATTTTATATATAATCTTTCATACTTTTCAATCCACAATATAAAAAGGCCTAGCTACAATATTAATACTGCAAATATATATAACTTATAATTAATATGTACTACAAGTACTAATAATCTTTACATACATTACATATATACTTATGTATATAAACAACCTAATTAATTAATGAAACTATATAATAATAAACTTATAATATATAAGAAACCAGAGATAGAATCTAAATATATAAAGAAAGAAAAATGTATTATCTCTATAAAAATATGTCTAATATAATTAAGTAAAGTACGTACGTACGTACTTTACTGTGTCACAATTAATATCCATAATATCTCTCTCTAATTAATTATTATACATAATATATATTTACAATAGCTATTCTGATCTTATAATATAACTAATAATAATAATAATAATATAAAAACTCATGATATCATGGCTCTTGTTTAAGGAACATGGAGCCAGAAACCATATCTTGAAGAAGTCCAAAATCATCATGATGATGAGATAAAATCCCAGCCGTTGATGTTGTTGTTGTTGTTGATGATGATACATTATTATTATTAATTATATAATTAGGCATTTGTCCAAACAGACTATTATTATTATTATTAGTATTGTACTGATCTTGATGAGGGAATATTCCGGTGGCGGTGGCAGCGCCGCCTATTAGCGATGACATGGAAGGCGGGAACATGGCGGCTGCGGCCGCGGCTGTGCCACGTAAGGAGGAGGGTAGTGGGTGGTTGTGAGTGCCTTCATAGGTTGTTATAACGGTTGATGGGTCTTGGTATGACCTCTCTACACGTTTTTTCACACCACATTTTTGAGTTGTGCATCTGTAATAGCTTCTGCAATAATAATAACAAATATAATTATATTAATATGAAATATATATTCAGAATTTTATATTAAGGTATTATTCGTATTAATTATTTTCTTTAAGTGTTATATATCACTATTGGTATAATTAAGTATCGAGTTTTATATGTATCGCTAACTTATCGTGGAACGCTACTTATAAGGTGTTGGGCACTATTATTGTCCAATAACAATGCTCATATATATAAATATATATATATATGTTTAGAGCATTAATGTTATTGGATATATCAGTAATATTGAGTACTTTCTATAAGTTACGTTTTACGATTGATTAGTGATATACCTTAAAAATTATTTTCTTAACTTATGTAGAGCTTGATACTTAATTAATTACACTAATAGTGATATGACACTGAGAAAAATACTAGACACTAATAATGATACTTTTTAGTATTTCTTGTATGTTTAATTAATAATTTATAGGAAGAAATTAAATTAAGATTTTGGTTAATGGGAAATGAAACCAAAAAACGTTGAGACGAAAAGTTGGAATAATATTCAAAAGTACAGTAAGAGTACATAAAAAGTTTCGTACGTCTTTAAATATATTTTTGATCACGTTTAAGTGTTTATATGTATATATATATACACATATATTCAACATAGTTGTTGAAATTCCATATGAATTTATTATTATTCATTATAAGAATGAGAGTACTTGCACTATATATATAACTAGAAATTTTTGGGGTTTTTTAGTATTATAACAAAATTCTATTTATTTCAATATTGTTGATCATAATTATAAGTTTATAACTAAGAATTACCAAATGAAAATCTATCAAACTAGTTTAATTATATATATGTATAGTTATATTATATGTACCTTGGATAAGGGCTATTTTTGACAGCTTTTTGACCATATTTTCTCCATCGATAACCATCTTCAAGATGATCAACCTCACTTTTTGTCATAAAAGCAAATCTTGGCTCCTTTTGCTTCTTCTCTCCCTTCTTATTACTATTACCATTCTTATTATTATTATTCCCTTTGCTCCTGTATATATATAATATAAAGTTTAATCCACAATATATATACAAAAAAAAAAGAAAAATTAATAAGAAAATACAATAAAATTCACTTACACTTTCTTATTAGAGTTACTATCATCAACTTCTTCATCATCATGATCTTGATCTTCTGATCCTTTTCGCTTCTGATCTCGATTATTACTATGATTATGAATAGAAGAATCATGATCATGATCCTGATGATCCAGATCATGATCATGATTATCACCTCCACCAGTGGTAGCAGAAGAAGAAGACAATGAATTTATATTGTTATTATTATTACTTACTGGTGCTACCACTTGTGGCGGTGATAGAGGTGGTGATGATGATGTCATTAACCCTAACTTTTGATCAGAATAAGACGACGACGAAAACCCAAAAGATGTCGTGTTATTGTTACTAAACGAAGATGTTGCTGATGAGTAGTTGTTGTTGTTGTTGTAGTAGAAGAAATCATCCATAGTATAATTAGGGTTAATCATCAAACTACTATCAAACCCTAAAAAACCGCTAGGGTTTGTAGGAATATTGGGAGAAGAGGTGAAATGATGATCTCGATCAACGGCTAGGATTTGATCATGAGCATAAGATGATGATGATGATGATGAGTAGTAGTAGAAGAGATTATTATTATCTTTGGCTTCAATATGAGACATATTATGAAGAAGAAGAAGAAGATGATGAAGAAGAAGAAAGGAAAGGTATGAGAGAGAGAGAGAAGAAATAATTGTGTGGTGAGGGGGTTTCGTCTATTACTATAATACTACATGTGGAGGGTTTGAAATTGTTATATATAAGAAGAATTATATTATATAATTATATATATATTGGTGTATCTATAGGTGTATATATATTGATTAAGAGATAGAGAGAGAAAGAGAATATGATAGGTGAGAAGGTCTTAAGTTTGAATTTGGACTTGATATCATCACTTTATAAAGCAAGGTTGACAAAACTCACCTTCCAATCACAGGACAAAAAAGTGGCTTCTTGTATGGAAACATTTATTTATTATATATAATATATAGTAAATAATTAATTAATTATTTTTTATTATTACTAACCCTAGAGTTGTTTTTCTTTTTTTTTTCTTTTTATAAAATATTATTACTAACCTAGTTGAAAATTTTAATTAAAAGAACACTTGTGATACCTATTATATATATACATATGATCCTAAAATAATTGATGTGATTTATTAAATGTTGAGTACCTAATATTTTAATTTAATTATGATAAATTTTCAATTTTTTTTATATATTTTATTTATAATTTTACAATTTAGAATTTTTATATACAATATATTTTAAAATTATAAAAGTACATTTTATTCAGTAAAAAATAAGAAAACAACTAAAAAAAATTAAAATTCAATTTAACGATAATTATATATTAACTATAAATAAATTATAAAAACAATAAAAAAAATATAACTATAAATAAATTATAAAATAACAAAAATAAAAATTTATTATTTGATATTTTGTAAATAAAAAAGTTAAAAGAGTAAAAATAGAAAAATAAAAATCTGCATTGAAGCATGTTTGCAATTTTTTTAAAATTTTTGCTATCTATAAATTTTTCTTTAATTTTATTTAAATTTTTTTTAATTATAACCATTTAAAGTATTAGTAACAAAACTATATATACCTATATATAGCTAGTTAGCTCACTTTTGGAGACTTATGAGTTTTGTTATTAATTTGTTTCACTTTACATTTTAATATATAAATATTTAAAAGTTTATTGATTAATTAATGAAATAAATATAATGTTCTTATATTATTCTATTATTGATCACAGATCCCTATATAGCTAAATATAATAAATGGGTATATATCTTTGATTCTTTATATTATATATAATTCTATTTTGCTTTGTTACAATCAAGAAGATAAGATACTAATTATTATTAATTAATTAATTACATCACTTATGATCACCACTAATAATTAACAATTAAATTAACTAATTCTTTCCGTACGTACATAACTCACTTACACATAATAGTATTAATATATATTTTTTTAATTTAAATTAATGTTTGCATGTGTATTTTCTTTTCTCTTTTTCATTTATATATATATATATAATTGGTAACTATAATATTGATTTGATATTTCATATGTATGTATGAAATGTGTCATTTTAATTTATATATGTATAAATAGTAGCAATTATTGTGTGTAGGAAACTAATTATATAGATTCCCCATACAATAATTCAATCAAATATTAATTAATTATATATAAAATAAATAATTAAATGGTTTTCACATGGAGAGAGAGATCCATATATATTATATTATATATAAATATATTCCATATTATTATTTTTACAAAAATAAAATAAAATCAATATGGTGTATAGATATATATTTTTAGATAAATCATAATCGTTTGAATGTTAAAGTGTATTTATATGCCTAGCATAATTAGATAACAACAACAATAATAAAGACAATTATTTATTTAATATAAGAGATGAAAAAGTCAACGAAGACTATTTTAGATCATAAATGAGATGAAGTTGAATGAAGAAGAAGATGATAATTGTGAGGTGGTCTTTCAATTTTTATTTTTTTTTTCTTTTGGGTCAAAATAATTTCATTTCATTCAAACTTTGTATACACATATATGTATTAGGGCTAGTGTTTTATTTTTTTTTAAATTAAAAAAATAGGAAAAATAAAGTATATGTTTTTTGGAATTTTCAAAAATATTTTTTTAATGTTTATTTATAATTTTACAACGCAAAAAAAAAAAAGACAACTAAAAATTAAAAAAAAAATTAATCTTATAATAACTATAAATAAATTATAAAAAAATAACTAGAAAAATAATTTTATAATAATTATAATAAAATTATTAATTCATTATAAAATAATAATAAAAAATAATTTATTATTTTTATTAAAAATTTATATTTGTAAATAAAAAAATTGGAAGTGTAAAATAATTTTTTTAATGTATAATGCGTTTTAGTAATTTTTTTAAAATTTTTGGTTTGTTATATGAATTTTTGCTTTTTGGTTTAGTGAATTGATTTTAGAACAAAAAAAAATAAATAATGGAATATAAAGGTTACACGTGCCAAGACTGGCACCGGCTTTTGACCGTAGCCGACAGCATGACCCGGCACGTGGGAGTGGGATATAGCCTGCTTTTCTCTACTCTGTCCTACGTGGCAGTCTCTCTATTATTCGGCATGCTGACGTTAACCCCACGTCACCTTCATTCCCTCTCTCTCCTTGACTGTTGTCGACATCTTTCTCTTTCTCTCTCTACAACGATATTTTTGTGTAAGATTGAATCACAGCCGTTGGATCTTACATACATGGCACTTGATTAGAGGATTTTGCTCATCATAAATATAAATACCCATTTCATTATTGAACTATATACATACCAGGAGTCTTGTTTAGAAATAGTTAGGGCTGGTTTAGTAAGCCCTGTTGAATCGTATTGTGTTGTATTGTATTGTATTAGTATTATTTAATACAATATAATGTTTGATATTGACTTGTATTAGTTGATCGTGTAAAGTTATAATATATTTTAATACACTCGATCCAACACCAACTACGTGTCGGGTCCCGAGAGTCCTAAGTCCAGGTTCGGGTCAGAGTCTGGGTTTGGGTCGGAGTCCGAGTTCGGGTCGGGATCCAAGTTTGGGTCTGGCCCCGGATGGGTCCCGGGTCTGGGTCCGAGCTTTGGTTCGAGTCCGAGTCTGAGTTCGGGGTGTAGGTTTGGGGTCTGGGTCCGGGTCTCGAGTCCGGGTCTGGATTTAGGTCCGGATCCCAAGTCTGGGTTCGGGTCGGAGATTGGTGTTGACCTGAAATCCTTTGTAAATATCATAATACAAGCTAAAACGGACAATTTGTTATGTATTAAATAATACAGCATACATTGTATTAAAAATTTTGGTCGTAATAATTAATACAATACATTGCTTTATCCAAATATAGTTTTATTTATTATTTAATACAATACGACCCTCATACGGTGTTCCAAACAAGCCCTTAATAATTTTTTATAAAATAATTAAATTAAAATATGTGAAATTTAGTATTTTTTTTAATAAATTATGTAATTTTATTAATAGTAATTAATTAATTAAATAGTCGTAAAATAAAATTATATGAGAAAGATTACAGCATCACAATTAATTTTAAGAACATTTATATTCAGTTTTTACAATTCTGTTCCAGTAGGTTCATTCAATCTTGTAGCTTGAGCACTCAATAATTGTGTAAGGTATACGTAACTGCACTACTAACAACCCATTATTAGTCGCAAAGAGCTTATTATTTATAACCACTAACAGTGATTTAATGACGAGTCATCGAAGAATAAAAAAGAACTAATTACAAAACAAAACAAATAAAACCATGTCATACAGACACAAGACTAAAATATTCAAAACCTTGTCACAAAAACAACACTAAAACACTTAAAACTCAATCATAAAGACAAATTAATCGCAGTAGAAAAAAATCGAATCGCATGCAATAACAAAATACAACTCGACCAAGCCGCATCTATACCCAAGGAAGGTCAACATACCTAATTGGAGAAAAGAGACAACTTCTTATAGCTATATAAATTTAAAAACAATAAAACCCTAATCTTTTAATTTAATTATCGTTAGAAAATACAATCTTCGGTAGCTATAACTATTTTGGAATCTAGTATTTATTTAGTATTTAATTTCACTAATATTCAGTTTAATATTATATATATATATAATAGTACTATTACATACTATAATCAACGGTTGAAATGGAAATTATTAATTACAGAGTCAATTGATATGCAAAATTAAATAATTAAGGGCTATAAATATGTATTAATTTCACGTACGTGACACATTTATATATATCTAAGTTTGTTATATATAGATAGAGAATTTATTAATTAATTAAAAATATATAACAGCGGTCTTCTTCATGTATTTACTTTTCTTGGTTTCTTTTATTTCTATTTTTCTTATTAATTGAGCACACATAATTAAAACCACTACTCTAGAAATCTAACAATTAATACTTGAAATTTTCAACTAATTTAGTTTATATATACACATGTATGTATATATAGTTTTTTTTTATATAAGTATAATCGTGCGAATTATGTGGTGCAGATCTCCTTTCCATTCTTTCGGTTATTTTTAGTAATCTTAAGAGACCACATAGGAGTCTTGTACCTCAACCTATCTTAATTGGCTTATCGGTAGTCATCTCAAGAATTCTCATCACAGAGATGGCACCAAACATTGCTTGAATCTCTTTAATATCCCTTTCAAAAGAAGTTAGAATGAGATTCGAACCCTTGACCCAAATAATTAAGGAAGAATGTCAATAATTAAGGTGTGCATGTATATATAGTTACCACAGTAAAAAAAAATACATTTTTATATAGTTAATCACCAATACAAATACATTTTAATAGTGAAATTATTTATATATAAAAAAACTAGTGAAGTAATTAGTGAGTCTACTAATAATAATTAATTAAATTAAAAAATAAGAATAAGAAAGGTTAAGACTTTTGAAAGATGATGAAATGAATTAAGCAAGGGTACGACTTTTTAAAAAAAAAGTAGGAAATTTTGACCGACTTTTGGTTGATATCCAAACAAATTAAATTAATTATTCGGTACCCAAATAATTAATAATATATGTAATTTCATTATTATTTATTTAGAATATGTATAAATAAATATATATATTTTGTTTTTATTTTGTGTGGTGATCATTAATCTTTAATTTTCTACCTCCAAATTAATTAACTTACACAATCAACAACAAACAATGCTATTAAAAACTATTTCTGTTTTTCTTCTTTTTTTTTCCTCCAATATCTTTATATATTAAAAGTGTCTATCTAACGGCATTTCTTGGTTTAACAGAATATTCTTAAAAATAAAAGAATATTCTGTTAAATTTAACGATTAAGTTTGATCTCCCGTTAACAAATAAACCCAATAATTAAACCAAAAAATTAAACAATCTTTTAAATATTAATAATCTCTTTTTAAATTAAAAAAGAAGATTGATTGTGTTAGCTTAGAGGTTTTTAGGCTTGGGCTTAAAAAAATAAAAGAAGATGAAATGGGTTGTAATTAGTATTTACCTTATATGTTTGTGCTTATTTTTAGTTTTATTTTTAATTTTACCACCAAGAGGAGAAGGTTGAAAAATATTAGAATATGAAAATATTATTGGTGCTTATTAGTAATTTGCAAAGAATATGAAAGTCTATAAATATATAGTTGTGTAGCTATAATTAGATATGAAATGAGATAATAGAACTTTTTTCAATTAGAAGATTAATGTACATTTTACTATGAATAACATACATTATTATAACACAACTATGTTTTACTTACTAAATATACTGACACATATTTTATTTTTATAAAACAAATCGTTCAAATAATTATACTATTTTAATTATTGATTCAAATAAAAAACTAAAATATTAAATAAAATTAACACTACGTGGCTTGGCACGTAACAATCACCTAGTAATATAAATATATATCAATACAAAATGTTGCAATTTATTAATAGTTTAGGAATTAAATGTAAAAAATTTTATAATATATATAATACTAGCTATTTAATGTTTTTATTTTATTTTTCTTTCTAGTTATTCAATTCCTAAAACATATATAATTAATAACTAATGATACTTATTATTCCTGAAATTTTAATATTTAATTTTTTTATTTACAATTTAGTCCCTTTTAAAATTTTATTTTACATTTATAAATTCATTTTTTGTAAATATGTTTATATTTATACTGTCTTTTATATCTTTATATATTAAAAGTGCCTATGTAACGGCATTTCTTGGTTTAACATTCTTGGTTTAACAGAATATACTTAAAAATAAAAGAATATTCTGTTAAATTTAACGATTAGGTTTGATCTCCCGTTAAAAAATAAACCCAATAATTAAACCAAAAAATTAAACAATCTTTTAAATAAACAATCTTTTAAATATTAATAATCTCTTTTTAAATTAAAAAAATCATCTTAGCCACATATCTCTCTAACAAACCTATCTTGGGAGAATATTAATAATTTTTTTATTTATTTTTTAAAAAAGAAAAATATAGATAAAATATCTAGAAAAGATAATATAAAAGAAGATTGATTGTGTTGGCTTAGAGATTTTTGGGCTTGGGCTTAAAAAAAAAATAAAAAGAAAAGATGAAATGGGCTGTAATTAGTATTTACCTTATATGTTTGTGCTTATTTTTAGTTTTATTTTTAATTTTACCACAAAGAGGAGAAGGTTGAAAAATATTAGAATATGAAAATATTATTGGTGCTTATTAGTAATTTGCAAAGAATGTGAAAGTCTATAAATATATAGTTGTGTAGCTATTATTAGATATGAAATGAGATAATAGAACTTTTTTCAATTAGAAAATTAATGTACATTTTTTAATTAATAACATACATTATTATAACACAACTATGTTTTACTTACTAAATATACTGACACATATTTTATTTTTATAAAACAAATCGTTCAAATAATTATACTATTTTAATTATTAATTAAAATAAAAAACTAAAATATTAAATAAAACTAACACTACGTGGCTTGGCACGTAACAATTACCTAAATATATATATATATATATATTTCTTCTGTATTATATTATTTTTGTATGTCTTAATAATATTTTATGTTCATTTTTGAATCCGCCCTTGTGTCTATTTATATTTATTGACAAGTAATTGTGATATATATATATATATATATATATATTCGATCAAAATTAATATTTTTACATAAATAGAAATAATAATTAATTAATGAGTAAAAGAGGTGCATGCAAAACTAATAAATTGATGAGAATTATTATAGCCTATTATTTTAGTGAAGCTTACGTACTCCTTTAGATATCTAATTCTAAGTGTATAAATATATATAAAAATAAATATAAATATACATATAATTAAATTAGAATTAGAAAAAATATATATATATACATATATATAGATTATGGACAATCATAATTATCACGTTATGTGTGTCAATATTGACTCATATGATCAAATCTTTTAATTTGTATTTATATAAAAATATGTTAATTAATTACTTCTAGAAATAGAATTCCATTTTCTATATAAATAAATTAATATTAATATTGTGTGTGGAAGGATGTACTTTATTATGATATTTAAAAAAACACATGTAAAAAGTTTCACTATATATCATACATAAATTAATTATTTAAATGATGTAATAATAATTAGATTCTCATCACCTCTATTTTTTGGAAAAAAAATTTCTTTAATCCTTTTATACTTTTTTTAACCTTTATGATAATATTAATAATTAGTCAATTCAAATAATAATAATAATTATTATTACAACTTTGTAGTGAACACAAAATGCCAAGTGAATAAAGAGGAAAAGTAGCTTTGAATGACTTTTTTTTCATAGTCAAATTAAAATTTTGTCGCATAAAAGAAAACTTCAAAAAAGCCTAATTAAATTAATTATAATGATTATATATTTTGAATAAACTTTAATAATCTTCTTATTGACCCTCTTCAACTTGATGAGAATTAATGAAATTTATGAATTTTAGTATATATATTCTTCCACATAGCTAGGTATATTTGCAAATTGCAAATGGAATATTTAATACCTTGTTTTTGAAGAATGAAGACTAGTAAACATTTTGTGATTGTATATATATTATAATTTTTGATAAATATTATTTTTGCACTTTATTTTGTTAAAATGATAAATCGGATTTTGTATTTTTTAAAATAGTACAAAATAGTACTATAAACTAATTTTTTGTCACTTTAAAATAAAAATATATAATAACTCAAACTAAAATTTTTGTGACAAAATATATGTTCGTATTAAAAATTATCTTTAAGTTGATTATATTAAAAAATATAATTATCGAAAATTGAACTGTACTATTTCGTATTATTATAAAAATAGAGAGTCTACTTTATATTATTTTACAAAAGAAATAATTAAATTATTAATTTTTATTTATTAATTTTTATAAAATATAAATTCTAAAGTAATATTAATCCATTTAAGTATTATATGTAGACATAAAATTTTGATATTTGATGTAAAATATGTTATTTTTTAATATATTTTTATTATATGTAGCAAAACACAAAAATTGACGTGCTTTTTTTTTTTTAAAAAAAAATACATACTTACGAAACAAAACAAAATTAATATTATTTTTTTTTCTTATTCTTTTTTTTATAAGATATAAAAAACTATTATTTTACTCTACTAATAAGAGGATACTATAATTTAAAGATGAAATTGACTAGTATGCATAATCTTAAATAGGAAATAGTGACATATATAATTAATCTCTCTAAATATATATTCAAAATAACTATTATGGTCATGATACCCTACTTTTATTTTATTTCTATTTCAATTATACACCACCTATTTTTATTAGGTCGTATTACAAAATGTGTTTGAAAATATTTCTATGTTTGGTAAAGTTAACTAATTATCGAAAAAAAAAATTGTGTAATAATTATTTATTAGGGAATTACACCATATACTATTTTTTTAACTTTTTTTTTTAAAAAAAATTTACCATTTGTGTTTTTAAAGTGGTTGCAACGCTAGTTGCAATTAATAGGGGTTTCCATACGATTTTTTGTTGCAATTTATGTTCCAGCGCTAGCTAGTTAGGTGTTTCTATTTAGAATTTCGTAAAAATACAAAAAAAAAAAATTCCTTATTTATTTATTTATTTATTTATTTTTTGAAGAAAAGCGTAATAATACATTAAATGAAATTAGACCTCATGGTCGTTACACAATAAGTTCTCCGGAACGGAGTTGATCGGAATCGATCCATACACCTGGTGGGTGAAAGCCCACTTAGCAACATTATGAGTTGCATAGTTGCAGTTCCTACTAACATTCGAAAAATTACAACAAATAAAATAAGGAGAAGACCTAGTACAAAAGGAGACATAATTCTCTAGGGCCCAATGGGATACCTTCCCATTGAGAGCATTGATTGCTAGTCTCGAGTCACTCTCCACAATAACATACTTATACTTTAGATCCAAAGCAACAGACACCGCCAAGCAACAGGTCGCCGCTTCTCCACAAAGAGCCTCCGAGAAATCCAACTGGGACGTGTGAATAGAGGTCACCCTCCCCAGGTGATTCCTAGCTACAACAGCTATGCACATACTCTCCAAGCCCACACGAACATCACAATTCAATTTTATCCAGTCCAGAGGTGGAGGTGTCCAGCAATCCTGCACAGGCGGCGAAGGACTAGGCAAGAGAGAAGTATGAGACTCTGCGTAAGAAAACCCAATTTGATCAATACATTTTACAATATCAGGAGCTCCATTATTGTGTATCACCTCATTACACATTCTCCATATATTGTCCACAACAATAGAAGAAAAAGAAAGACATCTTCAACTCGGATACCCCTCTTATTGAGGCTCCAAATGAAATTAACCCAATCCCAAACTCGAATACCGGAATTACACACAGGAAAGATTCCCCACGGTGATGAACACCACAGGTGCATAGCTACATCACATGAAAGAAACAGATGTTCCATAGTTTCCTCACTCGAACCACATAACGGACAGCTAGCATCCTCAATCTGCACTCTTCTTTTAATCACTGCTCGAACCGGGAGAGCTTGAGAGAGTATGCACCACCAAAGGACTTTATGACTCTCCACTATTTTACTATTCCAAAGTTTGTTTTAAAGAGCTGGGGCGACATTACAAGGAGGTGCTCTCTCCAAAGCTTGAGACAGATAAGCCGATTTACAAGAGAACCGCCCATTACTCTCCAACGTCCAAATCCAACTATCTTTTCCATTACCAGGGGGGGACCATCTTTTAGAATAGCAGTAACAGTCTCATGATCGAAAAGACTATTTAACTTATGCAAATCCCACCCACTCCTAGGAGACAAGAGATCTGCCACACAGTTGTTGTCCGTTACTACACTTCTGTTTGGTTTCGGGACGAAACCTTTCAAGTGAGGGATAATAAATTCCTTATTTATTTAAAAAATGGTGATAATATTTTTTAAATACGCCAAAATTAATTATTAATTACTCCAAATTACATTTAATTTTAATTACACAACCCTTAATATTTAAGAATAATTATTTTCTGAGAATGGTAATCTTTTATATTTTTCATGTTTTGGTAAATGAGATTATCATTTCAAAAATGTGAATTCTAAATATTCTAGCAAATTAAATAATTACAATAATAGATTTAACATATTAATTATTTTAAATTATATTATTTCACAACAATATATTAGATTTTTGTGTTCAATCAAATATTATAATTTTCAATCACCACTAATCTAACTAAATATATATATATATATATATATATATATATATATATATTTTCTGTATCAAAGAAAAGAATTCATTAATAAACCAAGCAATTACAAACACTAATGAAAAAATGGAGAAAAAAATATATGCTCATCAACATTCTAACTTTTTGTTTATTAAACTATATATACCATCTGTATTTAAATAATTGTTGGATATCCTTTTATGCAAAATTGTAAAAGAATAACCATCATATATGCATCAATTCATGTTAGGTCATAGACTCATAAGTTATTCACTGAAGTTGCCATTGTAATATGTATTATAGACAACACCCTCTTCCTCTGAATTGTGATCCAAGTGAGCCAACTAATAGCAAACTTCATAGGCCATACCCAACCAATCAAATATACATCAAAGAACAAGTGTTCATAGCTCTCATTCCCCATTCCACACCCGGGACACAACAAAGAAACTAAGGAAATATAAAACCAAAAATACTGGTTTCTAGTTAAAAATTGAGAATTAACAGCTTGTCAAAATATAAATCTATGTTCGAGAATACTTATGCTATACCAAAAAGCCCTCATGTAATGTGTCGAGTTTTCTTGGAGCAAGCTGTTATAAAGAACAGTTGATTTGAACTTACCACTTCTACTTGTAACTTGTAAGTTTTGCTCTATCTTCAGTCTCAATTGACACAATTTACGCCAATACCAACTCAAGTCTTGCTTAGTCCCAAAACTTCACACCCTTTGTGGTATAGTTCCTTCAAAATAAAAAGGTCTTCAAAGTTGTTTTGGTTATAAAAAGTTAGATTTCATCTAGAATGGTGTTCTCAAAAGTTAACTTGTCCATCTAGAAGTAGTCTCGTGGAATGATAGGTGTCATCCGGAAGGGCGTTCTTGGATGTCTATCGTGTCCACCCGGATGAAGTTTTCAGTGAAGCTAGAATCCCTTCGAAAAGGAGTTCCAGATGACCAGTTGTTCTCTCTTGGAAGGGAACCCCAAATAGTCGACTCCAGCTATTGCCTCTCCTATCTGGGAAGTCCTTTCAAAGTACGGTTTGACTTGTCTTCTAAGAAGTGCAAGTCTCATCCAGAAGCACTTCAACTTAAGCTGACGTGAATATATTGTTACGAGAAGTTTGTTAAGTCATAACTAACTTAACAACTTATCATTGGCAGCCACCACCTTTAGGATCTATATCCAGAACCTATAAATACCACCACTTAGCATTTAAAAGAGAACGAGTTTAATTAGATGAGTTTCAAGAGGATCTTGAGAGAGAAATATTGAGAGGTACAAAGAAGAGAGAGAGAGAGAGAGAGAGAGAGAGAGAGAGAGAGAGAGAGAGAGAGAGAGAGAGAGAGAGAGAGAGTTTGGGATTTGTATGAAGAATCTTCTGTAAATGAAGAAGATTCTTGGGTAAGAGTGTGAGAGTAAACACTTTGAGAGAACCCAACAGAGAATCGATCTCGACTGCAATGTAGCTTGTTCTTGCTCAATCAATAAAGAGAATTTTGGTGGTGTTCCAGAACTGGAGTAGAGCCATAAATTTCATCGATCTATAGGACTTGAACTAGAATATATCTTGATGTTGATTTTATTGCTTTAATTTTTTCTAGTTCAGATACTCTATTCATCCCTATTCTATTTTTGATTGTTGTTGTGCTATTTATTAATCTTGTCATTGCTAATTATTTATTGATTAAGTTTTCGTTGATTTGATTCTACACATCAGTTGTAATTTTTCCATGCTCTTCAAATATACAGAGTTGACCCATTTAACTCAAAGCATGTCATGCTTCTCCACTAAAGCCCAAACATACTTGGCAAGAATAGCACGATTCCAATTAACACTATTTCTAAAACCTAATCCTCCATAAGCCTTTGGTAAGCAAACTAATTTCTCCCAATAAGCAATTGCTCATGTTACCACTATTTCCCCATAAGAACCCTCAACATAATTTATCAACTTCTTTATTAATAACATTCTGAGGTAAGATGAATATATTCATCCAATAATTCTTAAGACCAAGCTATACAGAATGGATGAACTACACTCTCCTTGTAAAAGACAAATTTCTTGTATCCCAAGTGAGAAGTCTAAGCTTACTTTTTTAAATGATAGCTGATACATACGCCATTTAGTTGGTCTCAATGAAACTCCCAAATACTTTAAAGTAAAACTCCCCTCCTTAAATTGAATATTCTAAAAAATATTTAATTTTTCAGCAATTCCTCCAAAAAAATATTTGGAATTCGGCCTTATTTGCAACAAGTCTTGTAGCACTACGTACTGAACTCCTCAAGTACATTTTTTAGGTGTTGGAAACTCGTGTAGTATCTTTACAGAAGAGAATTAAGTCATCTGCAAAACAGAGACTAGTATAATTAGGACTCTTGCACATAAAATGGTATTTGAAAATTTTTTTTCAAAGTCTCCATCTTAAGTCGCCTAGTCAAATACTCCATAATAAGAACAAACAATAGTGGAGACATTAGATCTCCTTGCCTAAACCCTTTCTTCCCAACAAAATTTCCATAAAATCTTCCATTCATCCTAACTAAATATTTTCAACAATTTACACACAAACATATTCTCAGCTTTAATATTCTAATTAATGATTTAATTAATTTTAAACTTTTCAATACATCTCCTAATAATTCTAACACTAATAATATAAATTGATTCTTATATGTAGTATATATATCAAGTAATTAATAAATTACAAGTGGTGGATCTAATTTTGGCACAATATATAGTTTATTTATAGCAACAAAACAAACCTATTACAACACTCACTAATATGCAAAATATGTAAAAAAAAATTATATTATATTATTTATTTATTTATTACTAGGGCATGAAAAAGCAATAGTTTAAAATTAAATTGTGAAGAAAAAAAAAAAAAAAATCAAACCCACCTGCATGAAACCGCAATTTATGGCTAATAATACTCAGCTAGGCTCTCTCCAAAAGAGAAAATAAATTAATATATATATAATATTTTTATTTTTATTATTATTATGCTGTTTTTTTTTTTTTTGATAGAATGCTGCTTTTTCATCTAACATAAGATCATAATCATTAAAGTGAAGAAAAGTAGAAACACCAATTTACAATTCTAATTAATTATAATTAAAATTAATATTATTACACTTTCTAGACTAATTAAAAGTACCCAATTGACCAAATCAAACTTATTATTTTAATTATTTATGAAAAGTGCTACATTTGTATTCATACTCAATATAAATTGTATTTATTAATTTAATAGCCACTAATCACATCATGACAAGTGCCTACTTTTTTTTGAGTTGTTTGTTGTTAAGTAATAGGAGGCATTTTATATCAACCAAGCAATCTTATTTTGAAAAGCTCTTCAATTATGGAGGAAAAGCAAAAATAAAAATAAAAATAAAAATAAATGTTATATCATATATTTTCCTGAAAAAGACAGCCACTTTTTTATATGATTTATCCAAAAAAGAGAAATTGGGGTGAGATAATAATTGTTCATTTATTATTTATTTTTTTTTAGAAGAAAACTATATATAAATAATTAAGCTATATATAGCCCTAGCTAATTAATTCTTTAATTAATATATAAAATAGAAGATTACACATTATTAGATGTATTAGCATTTCTTCTAGAATGACATTAATTTTTTTGTTCATAAAAAAATGACACATTCAAAATAAAAATACTTAACAAAACATATTTTAAAACTCATAAGCAACAACATGATGAAACCAAATTAATGATTGTATTTTATAATTACTCCGTAACCTTAAAAAATTATCGAGTAATTTTACCGACTAACAACTAATTAATTAAGCAAAAATTATTTCGAAATTTCTAATTAAAAAATTGTTCAATTTAATGGCTTATAAAATATTTAAATTTTAAGCATATGTCTAGCTAATTATTAATAATTTTCTTGGTTAAGAAAATAAAACAAATTAAATAAATAAATTATATATCTAGAAAATGAATTTAATTTTGACATAGGATGAGGACTAAACATGCGTCATTAATGAATAAATATTTATATATATAATAATTCAAAAAAAAATTATAATATGTCAATTTTGGAAGGTAAGAAGGTTGGATTTTAATTGGATAATATATATGCAAAAAGGCAAACATAAACAGTTGAATGATAATAATAACCTTTTTCGAATTTTTCATATTTGTCATGATAAATTATGTGAAATTAATATAATGTATTTAGATTAAAATTGTAAAAATAAAAACATATTGTTGAGTATGTTTCAAAATGGAATATTTTTAGGAGTGAAAGGATTAGCAAGAAAAGAGCCTGAGATTGTTGACTTTTGTACTGTACTTTGAGTTTGTTTGTGACTATATAGAATTTGTATATATATATATATATATAAATTAATTAATAATTTACATGTGAATTAATATATGATTATTTTTATATGTAAAAACATTTATTGTACCATTGTTATTGTTTGTTATTGGAAGTCTTTATCAGTTTGGAAGAGGGCAGGTTTTTTGTTAGGTGTGTATCCTAAAAAAAATCATATGGATGTTGATATAATTTATTTATATATATAAATATATATATATTTTGGGTTGCAACTAACCCTAACTTTGTGGCTTGAGCTAGTATTAATTAATTCTAATCCAACTAGTTTGTATTATACTTAGATTTAGTAAAAGTCATGTAATGAAACTTAGACTCTCTAAACTTTGAAATAAGGTATTAAAAAAAAGCCAATGTTGCTAGGGTTGCAGGGTGTGTATACATCCAGGTTGACAAATTGAGTAGCTCATTTTGTAGCGAAAAATGCTTTAAATAAAAATACTTGGAAAGGGGGTGTTCCTCCTATAGCAACTATGCTGCTTTAGCAGTTGATTTATCTCTTATAATATCTTTGAGCATTGTTATTAAATACCAGTGGTGCCCAACACTTTCTATAGGTGGCAACTTATGATTAGTTATTGATATTACTTAAAAACTATTTTTTTAAGTTATATGAGATCCGATACTTAATTAAACAAATAATAGTATAACATCAAAGAAGGTCCTAAGCACCAATAGTACATTTTAACAATTCTTAATATCTTTTTGATTTTTGTACTAGAAAAAAGAAAAAACTTTAAAGTTTGAGGTGAGGGAAGACATTTATATGATTAAAAATAGATTTATACATTGTTAATTTTGTATGTTTTTCTAATAATATAGAGAGAGTGTCATTGGGTTAGAATGGTGGTGGGAGCATCAAACTCTAATTGGTTTCTCAAAGTGAAAGTAATAATATTGTTGTTGTTATTTTTTATGGTGTGGAGATTTGATACTTTTTTTTTTTATGATGTTCTTAGTAAAGTTTTGCAGATTGAAAAATTACACATGGAATTGGGAACCATTTACACCTTATTATGTGTTAAAAATTAGTATAGCATGTAATGATATTCAAATAGAAAGGGAGAGAGAGAGAGGGTGATATGCTTTTGAAAAGGCTCCTTTTTATATATAATTGAGAGTTTCATAGTTTACTTGGTCAAAGCAAAGCATGGGCTTTTGGTATATTTTTGAGACAAATATTATTCCTTTTCTGCATGAGAGAGAGAGTTTACACCTTCAAAGGGACAATATTTCAATTTTCAATTCCCTTCTCATCTTAGTCTAAAGTCATTCAAAGACCAAGGCATTACATTATTGAGGCTACAAAATAGAAATATATAAATATTTTTTAAAAAATAAATAAATATAAATAAACAATATACATATATGAATCTCATTCATATTGGTATTTGTTGGCTAGGTTTTTAAAAGTTATTTGAAGCTCTAAAATCACTTACACTATATTTGGTGAAAGGGAAGGAAATTAAGAAGGTAGGAGAATATGATGGAATGATAGGATTAATTAGAAGGATGGAAAAATATTTTTTATTAAAATTACTATATTATTCTCTTCAAATATATATTATTTATTTGTTATAAAATGTATTTAAGACATTTAATACATTAATTTTGTCCTTTTCTCCATTTCTTTCACTTATGGAAGGATTGAATTTTGTACATTTAGAGAAAAAAAATATATTTTTCTATATTTTCTCTCTACTAAATACATGATTTATTCTCTCCTTCTAACTCTTTTTCTATTACTCTCCTTCCACTCAAAACTCATTCCTACCAAACCTAGTGTTATGTTATTAATTGGATAGCAAAATCATATCCCATCTAATTAAATAAGATATTTTTTCTTCTTTAATTTACATTTTATTCAAAACAAGTTTATTGCTCACTTCTATAAATATGACCACTTTTCTTATCTAGTATACTTGGAACTAGTCTAACTATAATGTAGTGCTTTGCTTTTTTCTTTTCTTTTTGTATGTGTTTTTTTCCCCTTTTGTAGTTAGTTTCAAGAATATATAAATAAATAATCAAAATCTAACAAACAATCAATCTCCATCATCAAAAACTTTATCCATCTTGGACTGACTTTTTTCACACTCTTTTGATCATATTTTCATTTATTTAATTTTCCCTATTATTGACTTGAAAGCCAAAGTCAACATATTCACCATCCACCCCACTTAGAATGTTCCTCACATAATTCATATAAAATATAAATTATATGGAAAGTAATTAATTAGTGAAATAATTTTTTTTATTGTAAGGTTATTTTGTATTTCTAAGATAGTTTTTTTAATAACAAATTTTACTTTTAGTCGCAATTTAAAAATTGCGGACTAATTATAAATATTAATTCTTATATTTTGACTAAAAAGTTTGTGACTAAAAGAATTAATCACAAAAATTACAATTTATTATAACTAAATTTATTTTTAGTCACAATACTTGTTATGATTTAACCTAAATTAGTGACAATTTGTATCTAAATACTATATTTTAGTCACAAGTAACTTTTTGTTGTAACTAAAAATTACATTTAGTTATAAAAAAATTATGTTGTGACTAAAAAATTATTGATAATGATAATTTTTTTATAGTGATTATTTATAAATAATAAAATTTGACTAGCTGTCTAAATACTTCGATCATTTGATAAAATTCGACCAATGTCTAGAATTTTGAAAACTAGCTATTTTTTTTTTTAAAAAAGAACACTCATGCTTTTTCCTAGAACATATAATATTGTCTCTTAATTATAGATTACATAAATAATTTTTTTTTTTTAAAAAAAAAAAAAAAAAAAAAAACCTTTAGGGCTTTGTCTTATTATTAGTATCCAATTCCTATAGTGTGAAAAAATACCCTCTTGGTTTAGATCCTTCAATATAAGTCAAAAAAATCACTTGACTTGTTCTAACAAAAATTGATGAAATGAGAGAAGCTTTTAATATTTCTTCCTCTCTTCATTATTTTATTAATTTGAATTTTATATAATATAATGAAGTAGAAGAGACCATATTTCTTTTCAAAAAATACTTATTTTTTTAATGGAGTCATTATGTATGTCATAGTTCCAATAAGTAGAGTAGTTGACTAGAGCTCAGTCTATGAATTATCATATTTATAAATATACATAAATGATATATTTTAGTAATTTATTTGGTAATTTTTCTTCTTTGATTTGGGTAATCTCACTAGATAGATTCTCTAATATTAGAACATGGTCTTATTAGCTACACTAGTCAAGACACCACTATTAAAAGACTGTCTATTTTAATTAGAAGAATTCAAAAAAACCTTGTCATGTTTCTTTAATTGTCAAATTAATTCCTAAGAGATGACTAGGTATGCACTTGTTTTGTTTTTTTGTTTTGAGTATTGTTTCACCATTTGTGGGGTTTTTTTTTATGATATGATAGAAATAAATTTGATCAAGAATTAAAAAAGTAAATACCCTTGTGAAGAGCCAAGTACTAAAGCAAGTAACATATACAAACATATATAAGGATAAATAGCAGTATAAGTTTAAAAAAATTTAAGTTTATAAGTAGTATAATTTGATGTTTATATTTAGTGGTATAAGTAATCAATACTTGTAAAACTGTAATTTTTCTCAAATTTGGTCAATATTATTATCTTAAATAGAGCACATATAAGACTTAGATTTTAGATTATTTGGTTTAAATAAAAACATGTAGTATCAGTTACTTTCAAATGTTCTTTTTATAAATTCAAAATGGAGTCTCTGTTGATGAACTTTTAGGAAAATTACAGTTTTACAAATATTTATTACTTATGCCGTTAAAATAAATATTGAGTTTATGCCGCTTACAAACTTAAAATTTTAGGTATTTAGCCTTATATGTATAAAAATATTACACATAATTATTTGTATTAGTTTTTTAAATTATACAGTCAGTTTATTTAAATAAATGTGATTGGTTAAAAAAGAAGAGATTATTTCATAAATACCAAAAACTAATGAAGAATTTACATTTTTATGGATCTACAATTTTTTTTTCAATGGAGTGTTATTTTTTCGTTGTTTTGAAATCAAAGTATTTTTATGTTACTTTAAAAAAAAAAAAATGAAACACCTATAAAAAAAATGGAATCCATAAAAAAAAAAATTAATTTTTAAGTGCATTGTGTAAATTTTTGTGAAAAAAAAATCATGTCACATAGATTTGACTTAAGGAGAGTGAATGGGCCTACTAGATTCAAGGGCCCTCATTTTGGTCCAATTTTTTTTTTTTTTTTTTTTTGAAATTATTTCACAAATACACAAAAACAATAAAAAAAAGTTACAAAAATACGATTTCACGGAATTTTAAATATTTTTATATTTTTTTTAATTTTATTTACAGAAAATACAGTTTTTTTATGTTGTACTCTTGTTAATTTATTGTTGATTTTTTTATTTTCTGTATGTTATTTTCATGTTACTTTTATGTAATTTTCTTGTTGTTTCTATAAAAAATCGTAAAAAAAAAAAAAAAAAAAAAAAAAATTCTAATTTTTTTTATAAAAAATTGTATCTTATATTATCCCTTCTGTTTTTAGAAAAAGACCATTTCTTTTCTTTCAAGAGGGTCTATTTTAGATTTGTGACAATGTATTTTAAGAAAGAAAAAATCATACTTTTATAGATCAAAAGAGATCGAATTTAAAAGGAAAATTTGATTTTTTATGCTTATATTTGATTAAAATTTTTTTTTAAACAAATAATAATTAATATTTGTAAGATATGACAACTTTTATGATATCCCTAAAATATCCCCATTTACATCACCCCATTTACACCATCGGACCACCCATCGGGCCACCCATCGGACCCATCGGACCACCCATCGGACTACCATCGGACCAAATCTGCTACTAATTTTTTTTTTTATATTTTTGTACATACAAAAGTAGCATCAGGTGACCATCGGACCACCATCGGACCCCATCGGACCTCATCGGACTACCAATTTTTTTTTTTTTTAATGTTTTTGCACTAAAAAAAAGTATGAAAAATTTGAGAGGGGTATTTTTAGGTTTTAGATAAAGTGGTCATATATTTTTAATGGTGATATGTATTAGTTTAGAAATAAAATATTAGGTATATGTAAGTATTAAAATCAAATTTCCCATTTAAAAAAGTTACCCAAGCCCCAAAATGTTTGAAGTATCCCTAAAGTCATTGTGTATAATAGTTCGTACACTTTTCATTCAAAGTTTTTTCTTAAAGTTGTAATAAATTACAAAAGTGAGCTTTGATATATTATACATCAATAATAGTATTCTTTATAAATAAAGTTGAAATGCAAAAGAAGAAGAAATAACAAAATAATTTTTTATTCAAAAAAAAAAAAAACAAAATAATTTTAGTCAATAAATATATATTATTTATATATTCCTCAAAGTTCAATGTATACATTTGGTAGGTTTGATTGGTGGTACATATAGTGTTTTTGTTTTGATTGTGTGAAGTTTTTCTTTTTGTTTGAAAAGTGAAAAAAAGAAGAAAAAACAATGAATTGTTATAAAATATTAGTATTATGTAATATTATAATTTAGAGAAAGAAAATAGAGAAGAGATGAGAATTTTCTGAGTGATTTATTCCAATAGGTGATCTCCTATTTATACACATACAAGAGTCAAATATTAAGAAACTAAGAGAAAGGGAAACTAAGAAAAAGGGAATGTTGATTACATTAATGGAAATAAATAAAAGATTTGGACATCCACATAATTAATACTATTTATAACACTCCCCCTTGGATGTCCATAATAACTGCCTCATTAAAAACCTCGCCGAGAAAACCCAGTGGGACAAAACTCGGTCAAGGAAAAAAGAGTGCAGTATGAAATTACTCCCCCTCATTTTGGCATTCGTGGAGATCCTTTAATCGACGCATTCCAATCTTGTGAACCATCTTCTCAAAAGTTGATGTTGGTAATGACTTCGTGAATAAGTCTGCAAGATTATCGCTTGATCGAATTTGTTGAACATCGATATCACCATTTTCTTGAAGATTGTGTGTAAAGAAGAATTTTGGTGAAATATGTTTAGTTCTGTCTCCTTTAATGTACCCTCCTTTAAGTTGAGCGATGCAAGCAGCATTATCTTCATAGAGAATTGTTGGTACTTCTTTATTAGATGTTACTCCACATGTTCCTCGAATATGTTGTGTCATTGATCTTAACCAAACACATTCTCGACTTGCCTCGTGAATTGCAAGTATCTCAGCATGATTTGAGGAAGTAGCCACCAGAGTTTGCTTTGTTGATCGCCAGGATATAGCAGTGTCACCGCAAGTGAACAAATAGCCAGTTTGAGATCTGGCTTTATGTGGATCAGATAAATATCCTGCATCTGCGTAGCCAATAAGTTGTGACCCACAATTATTAGAATAGAATAATCCTTTATCAATAGTACCATGGAGATAGCGGAGTATGTGCTTAATCCCTTTCCAATGTCTATATGTTGGAGCAGAACTAAATCTTGCTAATAAATTGACAAAGAAAGCTATATCAGGTCTTGTACAATTAGCAAGATACATCAATGCTCCTATTGCACTAAGATATGGTACTTCTGGACCAAGGAGCTCTTCATGTTCTTCTTTAGGTCGAAAAGAATCTTTTTCTACATCAAGTGACCTGACTACCATTGGGCTACTCAATGGGTGTGATTTATCCATATAAAACCGTCTCAAAATTTTTTCAGTATAAGTTGACTGATGAATGAAAATTCCACATTTTAAATGCTCAATTTGTAGACCAAGACAAAATTTTGTTTTTCCTAAATCTTTCATTTCGAACTCTTTCTTTAGATATTCCACAGCTTCTGAAAGTTTTTCAGGAGTTCCAATAATATTCAAATCATCAACATATACAACAATGATAACAAACTCAGGACTTGAACTTTTTATAAAAACACATGGGCAAATAGGATCATTTTTATATCCTTCTTTTAATAAATATTCACTAAGTCGATTGTACCACATGCGTCCTGATTGTTTTAATCCATACAATGATCTTTGTAATTTAATTGAGCACATTTCTCGATTGCTTGAATTATATGCATCAGGCATCTTAAATCCTTCAGGGATCTTCATGTAAATATCACTATCTAGTGATCCATATAAATAAGCTGTGACTACATCCATTAATCGCATATCGAGTTTTTCACTCACGACGTGCTAACCAAATATCTTAATGTTATTGCATCCACCACGGAGAATATGTCTCCTCATAATCAATACCCGGCCTTTGAGAAAAACCTTGAGCTACAAGTCTTGCTTTGTATCTCACAACTTCATTTTTCTCATTTCTTTTACGTAAACATACCCATTTGTATCCAACGGGTTTCACACCTTCAGGTGTTTGGACTATAGGTCCAAATACTTTGCGTTTAGCAAGTGAATTCAATTCTGCTTGAATTGCTTCTTTCCATTTTGGCCAATCTTTTCTATTTTGACATTCTTTGATAGATTTAGGTTCAAGATCCTCGTTTTCATTCATAATTTCTAGCGCTACATTATAAGCAAAAATATTGTCGACAATTACTTCGAGTCGGTTCCATTCTTTTCTTGTATTGACATAATTTATTGAGATCTCATTATTGCTAATATTTTTCAGTAATTGAATCTCTTCAAGAGATTTGTTTATGTCAACATCTTCCTCGAAATTTTCAGCCTCTTCATTAGGGCCATCTTGATTATTTGCTCCCTTTCTTTTTCGAGGATTTTTATCTTTGGAACCGACTGGTCTACCACGTTTCAAACGTGCTTTAGAATCATTAATTAATTGTCCTTCTGGGACTTCAATTCGAATTGGAGCATTTTCAGCTGGAATATGTGATTTTGTAATTTTCTTTGGGTCAGTGAATGCATTTGGTAATTGATTTGCAATATTTTGCAAATGAATTATTCTTTGAACTTCAAGTTCACATTGATTTGTACGAGGATCAAATTGAGATAATGATTGTGCATTCCATATAATTTCTTTTTCCAGCTGTTTCTTTTCCCCTCCCCCTAAAGCTGGGAAACTTGTCTCATCAAAATGACAATCAGCAAAACGTGCTGTAAATACATCTCCAGTTGTGGGTTCGAGATATTTAATGATAGATGGAGATTCATACCCAACATATAGTCCCAGCCTCCTTTGAGGACCCATCTTTGTTCGTTGTGGTGGAGCAATCGGAACATATACTGTACAACCAAAGATTCTTAGATGGGAAATATTTGGCTCCTGACCAAAAGCCAATTGTAGTGGGGAGAATTTGTGATATGATGTTGGCCTAATGCGTACAAGTGCCGCAGCATGTAAAATAGCATGTCCCCAAGCTATAATTGGGAGTTTTGTTCTCGTAAGTAATGGTCTTGCGATTAATTGGAGGCGCTTAATAAATGATTCTGCTAGACCATTTTGTGTATGTACATGAGCAACAGGATGTTCAACATTTATCCCTATTGACATACAATAATCATTAAAAGGCTGTGATGTAAATTCACCAGCATTATCAAGGCGGATTGTCTTGATTGCATAGTCTGGAATTGTGCTCGTAATCGGATTATTTGAGCAAGCAATCTTGCAAATGCTACATTACGAGTAGATAATAAGCAAACATGTGACCATCTAGTTGATGCATCTATCAATACCATAAAATATCTGAATGGTCCACATGGTGGGCAAATAGGCCCACATATGTCGCCCTGAATTCGTTCAAGAAATCCAGGGGATTCAATTCCAACCTTTACCGGTGAAGGCTTAATGATTAACTTTCCTTGAGAACAAGCAGCACATGAGAACTCACTGGATAAAAGAATCGTTTGGTTCTTCAATGGATGACCATGTGAGTTCTCTATTATTCTACGCATCATAATTGAACCGAGATGGCCTAACCGGTCATGCCAAATCACAAATAAATTTTTCTGGTTTGCGAACTTCTCGTTCACAATAACATGAGTTTCTATTGTACTTATACGTGTAACGTACAAACCTGAAGACAAACCAGGTAATTTTTCTATTATGCATTTCTTTCTTGAAACAATAGATGTAATGCAAAGATATTCAAAATTATTTTCATCTATTGTCTCAATATGATATCCATTACGACGTATATCTTTGAAACTCAACAGATTCCTTTTTGATTTGGTGGATAATAAGGCATCATCTATAATAATTTTTGTTCCTCTAGGCATCAATATAATGGCTCTTCCGGAGCCTTCAATTAAATTTGCAGTGCCTGATATTGTATTAACATTTGCCTTCATTCTTGATAAATTTGAAAAATATTTATCACTTCTAAGTATTGTATGAGTGGTTGTGCTATCCACCAAACACATATCATCACCATTATTTGTAGAATCATGTATAGAATGACAAATGTCCATTACTTGGTTAGAGGCTCGTGCTGATAACGTGTTATAAAATATTAGTATTATGTAATATTATAATTTAGAGAAAGAAAATAGAGAAGAGATGAGAATTTTCTGAGTGATTTATTCCAATAGGTGATCTCCTATTTATACACATACAAGAGTCAAATATTAAGAAACTAAGAGAAAGGGAAACTAAGAAAAAGGGAATGTTGATTACATTAATGGAAATAAATAAAAGATTTGGACATCCACATAATTAATACTATTTATAACATGAACTTAAATTTGTTCATATTTATGATGATGATGATGATGATGATAATGTCACCATGTGATGTAATAGACCAAGTTTGATGATTTATGAAATTATGAAATTAGAGTAATCATATATATATATATATATATGTGTGTTTTTTTTTAAATAATCACTTAATATGAATTCATAGTTTAAGAAAGTACTAGCATGTGATATTGGATATAATGTTTTTAGTGCATACTTGTTTAGTAGAGGAGAATAGGGAGAGGAAAGAAAAGGGGTTAAGAGGAAAATTATCCATTTTATTATATATTAACTAAATATAACTTCACAATAATAATTTAAATTGATAAATACTTTTTTTTATAATCAAGGTACTAAATATAATCTTATATAATTTATTAAAATTAGGGTTCTTAATGTACATAATGGAGATATAATCTATAAAAGTGGGTATAAATTAAAGAGTAATAAAATAAAGGTAAAAATTAAATTAAAAAATAAAAAATAAGTATAAAGTGTAATTTTCTAAAAGAAAAGCTTCGAAGAAAAAGTAGAGAAAAGTAAAAAAAAAATTGCTTGTTGGAAAGGAAAGTGGAGAGAAGAAAAAAATGGATAAAAAATTTGGGAAATTTACATGGTATACTAACTTTTGCTATTTTCTTACAAAAATACTGCCAGGCGATATTTATTACTTTTTTACTGTGTTTTTTTATAAGTTTCATACTGCAGTATACTGTGTTAAGTTTCACTGGTGTTCTACTAGTGTTTTACTAGTGTTCTACTGTTGTTTTGAGTTAAACTGCTTTGTGTTTTACTGGTGTTTTATAAAAACACAGTATTTTTGAAAAAAATTCCGTGTGACAGTATTTTTGTAAAAGTTAACCCAAATTCCAGTATTTTTGTAAATTTCCCAAAAAATTTTGAGGTGGGGACCCACAAAAAATGTTCTACTCCAATTTGGAGAGAAAATGGAGAGAAATTTTTTTACAAAACAACATCAATGTAAAATTACTAATTTGTTTTTGTAAGAATAATTTTGTTAATAAATTTAAGGGTAATATAGTAATTTTACAGCAACTTAACTTTCTTTCCTTTCTACTCACTAAACAACTAAGTAAGAAGGAAATAGATTTTCTATTCATTCCTTCTAATTTTCTATTGGTACCAAACATAGTGTTAATTAGATAATAATAATTAAATTAGTTAAAATATTTATTAGGATTTTTATTTTAGTACCCATAATTCAAATACATCCCTTTTTATAGACATAGAGACTGCATAATATATACAACTTTTGGAGAATAGAAGGAAATATAGTGATTGTTTGATATGTGTTTCTATTATTTTGGCAAAACAATATAAGAAGGTACAATTAATTATAGGTGTGGTCATAGAAAAGTGTAGCTATAGTATACCTTTTCATGCAATTATGCAATATTTGCTTTATTTTCATCTCATTTATTGACCTTAGAGCTCCCATAAGCCACTGCATTTATATTTTTAATTGTTCAGTCTATGTAAATTATTCAAATTTCACATTTTTTTTCTTCTCTTACTTATATACATGTTAGTGGTGCAGGTGGTGTAGTTTTTAGGTAATTTTTTAAATTATATCGTACGTGTAATTTTTATAATTTTCTAAATTGTAAAAGCTCAAAATTGCAAAAATTACACCGCCAAAATGTGATAGAGTATATGTTGCAATGTAGACATTTTGTACTATCACAAAATAATTCATTTTTATATTTAAAAAGAAATAGTAATTAATTGTTTAAATTTTCAATAGTTTTTAATTTTATAGTTAGAGGAGGTTGTCTTTTTTCTCCGGTGTGTCAGTCTTTCCTGGACATGTACAGCTTGGTTGGGGTTGTGTTTTGTGTTTTGATATTGCGATTCAATTTTTGCTACTATAATTAGTTTTGTCTCTGTGATATGATTTTTGAGTATTTTAGCCTTGTCTCTGTGACATGGTTTTGTTTTGTTTCGTTGTTGGTTCTTTTTTATTCTTCGATGACTTGCCATCAAATCACTGTTAGTGGTTGCGAAGAACAAGTTCTCTACGAATGAATAGGTTGTTAGTAGTACATTTACTTACCTTTCGATCGTATCTTCAACGAAAAATGTTTTTTGATTAAATTATATTCTATTATTTTAACAAATTATTATTAATAAAATTACCCGATTTATTAAAACACATTACATTAAAAATATTCATTGTAAAGAAGTGGATTGGTTTTGATAAATAAATGAATTGTTAGTATATGATAAAATTAAAAAGTATATTTAAAAATTAGTGTTTTGTAATATTATAGTACATAGTAATTTAAATCTCAATTATTAAATTCAAAACTACAAACTAAATCTCAATTATTAAATTCAAAACTACAAACTAAATCTCAATTATTAAATTCAAAACTACAAACAGCACTAAGCGGTTTGACAAAAATACAAATTTCATAGTACAACTAAAGGTTTAAATTAATGGAAAAAATAAATGATCAAATCCAAACAGTCAATAGGACAAAGTTTATTTAGAAGTTAATTCTTAGTACTATATTTTTGGGTGAAGAATGGAGGGGACATGTATTACACCATCTCCTCAAATCAAAATTATAATAGTAATACAAACTAATTCAAGATATTTGTAACTCAAATCAAAATTATTATAATAGTAATACAAACTCATTTAAGATATTTGTAAAGCTACAACCCCACCAAATGCTCTTCATCTTCATCTTCATCTCCATGTTCATTGTTCATGATTTTACCCCAAAAGAAAAAATGACCTGTTGAAGATTCAATGTTGAAATATTACAAGAATGTTAGTCAAATCAATCTTGTCTAAAACTCAAGAACATAATTGTATCATTCATAATAATAAGGGAAAGTTCATGAAGGAATTACATTTCGATACGGTGCCAAAATTGCTTGCTGCTGCTGCTGCTGCTGCTAATTTTCAGTACTTCGTTTCCTCTTCTGTTTTGATTCCCGCTTTTCATATGCCCCGAGTCTGGTGTTTTCTAGTTTAAATTTCGATTGTCGTTGCCTTCTCCTAGCTTGCCTAGACAAATTGCTCTCATCACCAGCAGATTGTTCTAATTCTACTTTACTATCTTCCAACTTAGCATCTGCAGAAGATGTTGCCTTGTTAGCATCATCATCATCCTTCACTCTCTTCTTTTTACCATGCTTTTTTCGATCATGTTTATCTCCTCCTCGAAGAAGCTCTTGTGTCATAAGCTTAAACTGGTGCCTCTTACTATTGGGTACCTTCCATTCTTTATCTTTATAGGGAGCCATCTGTTTCAGAGACACATACTTGTTTAACTCTTTGTCATCTGTTACAAATATCTCAGCAGCACTCAACCCGAATCTATTAGGTTTTATTTTCGAATACTTGAATCTTGTTTTCAAGTCTCCAATTGTATCTTCATAGTCTAGTTTATAGTATTCCTCCAACATGGCCTCTTTAGCTTTCTCCAAAAGAGCTGTTTTTCGCTTCCTCTTTCGCTTTTTTTCTTTACTCACTTCCTCTTTTGCCTCTCCATCTTCATCTTCATCATTACTATCGCTCTCTAGACCGTCGATCTTATGCTTTAAACTTCTTTCCCTTGCAGCTGAGAACCCGTCACCAGTTCCAAAATTGTCCCAATCTTTTGGAAGTCCAAGCAACTCATCTTCTTTATCGAAATCTGGTTTTTCCTCGTCTTCATCAGTGCCAAAATCTGGTACAGCATCTTCTGCCTCGTAGTACTTGTTACCAAACGCTTTCTTCATCATTCTATCGTACTCCTCGGGATCAAACTCATCCTCTATTTCTTTGGCGCTCAAAGGGAGAACCTCGTCATCTCCAATTCCAGCAATCTCCATGATTTTCTTAACTCTTTCATCCATCTCCTTCTTCTTCAAATTCTTTAAATGCCTCAATTCCTCTTCCCTCTCCAACCTTGCAATCTCCATCCTCTCCTCCTTATGCTTCCGCTGCTCTTTCCTGGCCTTCAATTTCTTCCTAACCGAGCCCTCCACTTCCCTAGCATGACCCAAAACTCGATCCCCGGGATTCTCTTGAAACCTATACTCATACTCCTCTTGCTTCTCAATCGCCTTCTCATCTTCCGACAACAGTTCCAAGTCCTCACCCTCAACACCCTCATCATTGTTCTTATCAAGCCACATCTTATTCATAAAGAACTTCTTCAAAAACATTGACTTTTCATGGTCTTCATCAAAAACCTCATCCAATGTCTTATGATACTCCTCATCATCACTCCCATCCTCATCCCCTCCACTCTTTTCCTTCAACTTCAACAAATCTCCTTCATCCTCTTCAACCTCACTTCCTTCAACGGCTTCAAGAAAAGCCTTACGCAACTCCTCTTGCTCCTCATTGTAAACAAGTTTAGTCTTGTTATTCTTTTCATCTTTATCATCAAATTCAGCACCTTCTTCAATCAAATGCTTAGCTACCACATCCTTCAAATACATAGCCTTCTTTTTCTTCTCTTTCTTCCCTTCTTCACCTTCTTCCTCATCAGACTCAGATTCGGATTCAAACAACTTGACATCCTTCTCCTTCAAACTCGGATCTTGCTTCCTAACCTTAAGCAAAGCATTAAAGAATTCCAAATCCTTCTTCTTTATATCAACATCGTCCTCATCATCCGACGAGGATGATTCATCCGAAGAATCATCTTCATCTCCATCAGCATCTGGACGTGCTCGACGAGGAATAAGTCCCTTCTTATTCAACTCCTCGTACCTCTGAAGATCCTCGCGCTTCTTGTTGTGCTCGTACCTTCGAGCAAACTCCTTGTCAACCTCAATCTTCTCAAATTCTTCATTATCTGAATCACTACCGTCGAACAGCTGCATAACCATTGTTCCTAAAAAATCACTGAATTAAACCAACTTCCCTAGTTCTGGTTCACAATGGCAATCTGCAAAAAACAGTTTCAATATAAAAATATGATAACAACATAAAATCCCCCTTACATATACTTTGTTTGGCTTAGGAGCATCTGGATAAAAAATATTGAATTTTTCAATTCAAAAGTCCTTTAGGGAGAAGCTAGGATGAATTATTTTCAAAATTACAATAATTTAAATCATTCATAATTGTTTCACAAGAGATCATCCAAAAAATTTAGTTAAAATAAAAGTAGAAAGTTTAGCTAAAAAGTCCATAGTTTTAATTAATTAAAAATATTATTACAGCATAAACAAAAGAATCAAATCAGTATATTATCATATTTCAAATTCAAACCCACTAACTAATGCTCTTCTTCTGAACTATTTTTCACAAAGGTACTGAATCAGAATGACAGATTATAGCTCAAAATAACATTGCAAGATATCACCTTTTCTTTTCAAATAAACATATATTACTTGCACATAATACAAATCTCTAGCTATATAATACCAATGCACAGAACAAAAGATTAAAATCTTAACTATAAAATATAACCTACTCTATCTCTATATCTATGTATGTATATATATACAAAGCTACAGAATGAATGATAACCCCATTATAGTTTATAATTATACAATAATACAAATTAAAACACAAATTGAACAAAACAATAAAGATTAAACGAAGATTACGAAAGAAAAATAAAATATATGGTTCTCCAAGTCTGACCTGAGAGAGAGAGAGAGAGAGAGAGTAGCTAGTGGTCCGGTCTGAAAGTCCGGCGGCGAAGGGGACGAGAGAGAATGGTCGAGTAGAGTACTGAGACAGCTGAGAGAAGAGAGGCCGATTATGGTTTAGGGTTAACAATGGAGAGTGAAAGAGAAAGAAAGGCGTTAAAATAAAATAAATAAATAAATAAAATTATTCTTTCTTAAAAAAAATGGAATAAATAAAATTATTCAATAGAAAATAATTTTAATAATAGGATTATTTTTATTTTTACACGTTAAATTAGTATTTTTATTATTTTGGAACAACTTAAATCACAACCAATATTTATATAGCAATATATATATAAATTTTCGGAGCAACTCAAACTGTAAATTTAAAAAAAAAATAATATATATAAAGTAATTTCCCTAATAAAAAATATTTATAGTTAGAATTTTTTTTTATTTTTTAAATACGATAGTTAAGATTGTTTAAAAAAAAAGTAGTCAAAAAACAACTATAAAAAATATATATAATTTGGATTTTTATCCAATTTTATTCAATGTTATTAATTTGGTGATAAATCATCTTCTTGAAATTTAATATGTATCAAATTATGCAATTTAATTATGTTGGACTTTTTTTATTAAAATTAGACAAAAATCTTGAAAATTTTTAAAAGACTTAAAAGTTTATAAAATATAATTTAGTACATGTTAAAGTTTAAGGCTAAAATCATAATTAGCCCAAAAAAATTATGTAGTTAGGAAAAATAATTAATAAATAAAATACTTAAATTAATTAAAAAGAAAAGTCACTCGTAAACACAAAAAAATTATAACAAAAAAATAAAACAACCTAGCTATAAGAGAAAAATATTATTAGAAATTAAAATTTGTTGTTCCAAAAAAATATATATGTGTTTTTTATTTTTATTTTTTTTATAAAAATATGTTTTATTAAATTAGCTATTTTTTTTTTTAAGTTTAGTTATTTTCTCTAATTTAAAAATGTTATATGTGTTTCCAGACGAGTGACACGTGGCATAGAAAGAGAAATACAGCCTCGAGCGGTCACTAATTAGATTGGGTTAAGGAAAAGGCTTGCGAATCCAAGAACAGATCAAGCCCAAAAGCTATGTGAAGATTTGTCCTATAGCACCTTGCCATCTGAAATTCGAAAGTCTTACTATCCCTCCAGAATCCACAGAAAACTAGGCTTAAGGTATGTCCAAAAGACACTCGGAAGGCTACTCAAAGGGCCTATCACAGACATTGACTACCCAAAAAAAGGTCGTACGTCTACAGTCTACCATGAAGAGAGACTCGGATTGACTCAACGACGATTATACCTTTGTCTAATATAAGATCAAATCTTGTCCCCTATGTCAGACTATGGTAGTGTGTACGTCCCACCTCTTAATACCTTTTTGCTTGACGATTTGTCCAGGCGTTTTTTTTTCAAGGAGAAATTTTTTGGCGACACGTGTCCAATACCAATTGTGATCCCCTATTGCCCAACTGCTTCTACGCACGGGCAAAAACTTTATTGGGGGCCCAACAATCAGATTATTACATGCATTTTACCCTAATAGTGGGCTTTTTGCAAAAACCCAAAGTGGGTCATGAGCATGTCCATACCTGAAATTTAGCCTATAAATACTCTTTGATTTATATACAAAGGGAGATCAAAAAGGAGATAGCTGAAGCTCTACCAAATTTCTTCTAAGCTTTCTTCCTCTCTAAGAGAAACCAAGAGGGCAGAATTAAGGTTTTCTTACAAACACTATTGTAAAAATATTACACGAGCCTATTAAGTCCAATACACTGACTCGTGGATTATGGCTCATTAACGCCTGAACCACGTAAAAATCTTTGTCTTCTTTATTACTGCATTTAGTATTTATCAAGCTCTTATTTAATTAGTTTTTGAAAAATTCAGTAAACAAAATTAAATATTTTTTAACAGTGTGAGTATTTAAGTATAAGAATTTTTATATATTTAAAAAATAATAAGTTTAATTTGTGGTGAAATCCCCATTAACATTTATAATTGTTACACATATGACTCTAATTAAAAAGAGTAGCGACAAAAGTACTCTATCTTACGATTTTGTTACAGCCGTACCTTTTTATGGGCATCAAGTGTCAACTCAGAAACACGTGGATACATATTATTGGACCACGTATTAAATAAGCTAAAGAAATATGTCGTCCCGTATTTCTGAGTTGGCACTTAATGGGCATAATTGGCACTTAACAGCAAAAAAAATATTACGACTGCAATAAAATCGTAAGATAATGTACTTTTGTTGCCACTTTTTTTTTATTAGCGTTATATGTGTAGCAATTGCAAATTTTAAGGGGGTTTCGCCACAAATATCCCTATAATTTATTTATAGTTGTATTATAATTGTCATGAAGTTATTTTTTTTAGTTGTTTTATAATTTATTTATAGTTGTTTTATAGTTGTCATGAGATTGATTTCTAGGTTTTTTTTAATTGTTTTTTTTTTTGGTTGAACAAAATATATTTTTGTAATTTTAAAATTTTAAAAGTATTTTTATTAATAAAAACTTTAGGTCGTAAAATTATAAATAAAACATAAAAAATAATATTTTTGAAAATTTCCCCTTAGATGATTTAATGTTCATCCATGACTTAGATTGTCAAGAATAATTTCCCTCTCACAAACTCACATTAGCTTAGAATCAATGTGAAGTAACTAATGTTGGTATAATCAATGTGTGCTTATGTTAAGGCTCCCATTAGCCCTTAAAAATCAAAAATAAATACATAATCTTATTTTCATACAATACAAAAAGACCTACAAAATATTAGAATAAATAACAAAAAATTGTTCCACAAAGAAAAAAAAAAAAATTGTATTGGGCCACACCCATCATTGTATCCACCATGTATCAAAGTGAAAATATACACAAATAAATCATTGTTATTTGCACTTGTACAAAAATACACCAACAAACAAGTGAACATCCAGAACAACGCAGTTAATTCAGTTGTCCACAAGGGTTAAAAATGCTTTAACTGTGTCTAACAATATTATTTGGTGACCGAGTTATCCTGATTGTATTCGTTACTTGATTTTGACTGATGTCATTATTTATTAATCCATGTCCTCAGCCTCTTTCTGAGTTTTTGTTTTGAAAGTCAGTGATTCTTGAGGCATTTTTTTCAAAAAAAAAAAAATAAATAAATAAAAATAAAAATAAAACAAATGAACATGTGAATTAGTGGTTCTCATAATAAATAGAATTGAGTTCTCCCTTTAGCCCTTTCCTACTACATACCCTATATTGGCCAACATGCTCATCACCAATCCACATTTTTTTGCCCTCTTCACACCATTTTCATCCATGTCCTTTCCTCATTTCCAACTTAAGAGTTTCGGTCAGGGCGTATCTTGTACACACTGAAACTGTTAGATTAATAGTTAGATTGATCGAACGGTTGTTAATCATTAATAGTACATTAAACAAATCTTGTAGTATAATATTAATATGTATTATGTTTTTTCAGGTAAAAATCCACATTTATAAACAAAACACAAATAAATCATTTTAAATAATTGAAAAAAAAAATCTCTTTTGGGGTCCTTGAAAGTAACATTTATGCAACTTGAGACTTTGTGAAATAGTTTACTTGTTTTTTTTTTTTTTATTTAAGCGTTTATATATTACATCGGCATAACTTGGGACTCGAACCCAGGACCTCCAATACACACGCACCTCCTATGGTCACTTGAACTAGCCTCAAGTGGTTAAAGTTAATGAAATTGAAATAGTTTACTTGTTTAGTATATATATAAAAGTAGAAAATTAATCAAAGAATATGCAAATTGTACCTTAAAAGTTTCAAGATGGTGAATTTCTCCTTTAGATCTTGTTATAATCTCCTAAAATTCACTTTTATTGTTTTTATCTGTAATCATGAAGAAGAAATATTATATTAGAAAATGATCAATATATCAATATAATATATATATATAATGATGACATAAAAGTAGTAAAAAATTGATAATTTTCTTACATTCAAGAATTTCATCATTTTTCTTATTAAAATACTCAAAAGAGGTACAAAAACAAAACAACATGAAACATGGGAAAAATATTATTTTCAGCATCACATTATCACTTTTTCATTTATTTTTTTTTCTCAATTATTGATCAAACATAAATGTATTAATAATGATCAACAAAAAGACATTATTAATTAGTACATTATTTTCAATTACATGTCAATTCTTATTTCTTTGCAGACATTTCTTACAAATACTCATCTAACATAATAATATTACACAAAAAAGAAAAAAATTAGGAAGAAAGCAAAAAACTTGCTAAGCAAAATTACAAAAGAAATTAAGGAAAAGCATAGAAACTCAAAAGAAAATAATAAAAATACTTTATTTATAGATGAAGAGAAGTATCAATTTCTGAATTTTCAAAACTTTTTGATGAAGATGAGCTAGCATTAGCTTTGGATGATGATGATGATGATGATTTGGTATTTGGCCATAGACTTGTAAAGGCACAAATATCATCATCATTATAAGATTGCTTGGAATGCAAGTCAAGTCCAAGTGAGAGTGATTGATGATTATGATGATCAAGATGAGAAGATGATGATGATGATGATGATGATCTTTTTTCATTAGTTGACTCAATCAACTTCTTCTTCTTCTTTAATTGTTCTTTCTCTTCTCTTCTCTCCTTCACTTTTTGCAATTGTCTAAACCTTTCTTGTAATAGAACAATTGAGGAGCTAATGACTTTGGTGTTGGCATCACTACTACTACTACTACTACTTCTACTATTGCTATGCCTTCCCATTTTTGTGATTGAAATCGAAATTGAATTCGAAGAAGTGATTCGGCTTGTATTTTTTTCTTGATGGGGTTGTTTTTGAAGGGCCAAAAATGAAAATTGATCTACATAATATATAGAGAAGAGAAGAAGAGAAGAGAAGAAGAGAAGAGAAAGAAAGATGTTGAATTGTGTTGTAATATGACTTTTGGTGTGTTGTAAAATGATTTTTTTGGGGGTGTGATGATGTATTCATCATGCTTGAGAATCAGCTTCTTGGTAACAAAATCCAAAGGGAAAGAGTCTAAGTGGTGGATGAGTGAGGAAAATGACTTCCATTTTTTTTCTTTTAATTTCTTTTTCATATTTTGGAGAGAGAGAGAGAGAGAGAGAGAGAGAGAGAGAGAGAGAGAGAGAGAGAGAGAGAGAGAGAGAGAGAGAGTGAGAGAGTCCAAAATGGAAAAGTGGAAAGTAGTATTTGGAAGGGAGTTGATGAGAGGAATCAATGGTTAGGTAATGGCTTGTGGCCTCTTGTCTTTAAAGAAGGTGTTTGTGTTAGCTTACAACTTTTTGGGAGGGATTTTCCTCTTGTTATGTTTTATCTTACAGAAATAGTAAAAGGCACTAGTAATAAACATTATTATAAGATATCAACAGTGTCTAGTACTACTTATAGTTAGTGTCTTATAAATAGTTAACGATATTTTATAATAATTATAAAATTAAATTATATAAGATTTGATATTTAATTACATTAATAGCTAACAAAAAATATTTATAAGAAGATCAAAGTGCAAAAGAAAAAATTTTAGGGAGGCTAAAAAATACATTTTTAAATAAAAAATTGGAAAAAAAAAATATTTGGGGGAGGCAAGACCCCCATATTAAATATACATATTCGTCCTTGCAAACAACCACATGACATTTTTAAGTGGTGTTAAGAATTACTAGTATTTTTTAGTATTTTTCTAATAATAGTGCTCGTACAACACCATAAAATGTCATACTTTTATTAGTATAATTAAAGATCGAATTTTTATATATTTTAATTTAATAATTATTAAAAAAGCTGCTAATTTATAATAATATCGAATACCACTAGTACTTTATAAGAATGCTACTCTTAAAAACCATAAAATTTAACCATTATGTCTTCTTCTTTTAGTGGAGAAAGGAAGCCAAAAAAGACAATGACTAAAGGAATATTGTTTTGGAGGGTTGGTGTCTATGATTAGGAGTTTAGGACCTTTGCACATGGTCATATAAAATATATATAAATATATATATATATATTGGTGTAGGGAATCCTATAGCAATTGCTAATTCTTTTCTTCCAAATAATATTATATATTTATTTATAGTTTACTTTACTAAACTATGTGTTCACTATCATTTCATGCACTCTTGTACGTAGAGCTATAGTCAGCAATTGCAATTGAATACTAGAGTTGAATATATACAATATTCAACCACTCCAAGATTATATAACATAATAATTACTATTATATTCGAGCTCAAATGGTTAGACATGTGATTTGTTCTTACAAAATTTAAGGTTGGAATTACCTACGTAGTGCATAGTAATTATTATTTCGGTATCCTAGAGTTGGATGAGGAACGATATTTAATAATTAGAAGATTTCGAGTATAATTGTTAAAATATTTAGTACAATCAAAATAAGTAAGAAATGTCTTCATTTATCACACTTTTAGGCGTGTTTTTAGAAAGTTACCATGTAATTAGCGATTATTTAAAAAAAAAAAAAAACATAAAAATAATAACAAAAAATTACAAAAGTACTGTACAGGATTTAAAATAATTTTTTTACTGTTTTTATGATTTTATTTACATGAATATTGTATTTTGATGTTATACTCTTGTTATTTTTTGTTATTTTGACTTATTTTCTTGTTACTTGTAGGTAGTTATTTTGTTGTTTTCTTGTGTCTTTATAGAATACTGTAAGATATTAAAAAAAAAACTTTAAACATAAAAATGTAAAAGTTTTGCCAAAAATAGTAATTTATGTAATTTGTAATTACACAATAACCACATAATTGGAGTACTCTCTAATTCTCATGGATGTAATTACATTGTATAATTACAAAATGTTACCATTTTTTTTTGCTAATTAATGTTATTAAATTATGTAATTACTAACTCATTTGCCAACACATAAAAATAAGAATTCGTATGAAATTACTACTTAATATTTAAATACATTTTGCATTTTAAAATAGAATGTAATTACTAAAATAATATAATTACACAGTTACTTTTAAACGTTGCTTAACGAATTTTGTTAGTTACACAAAATGTTGAAGAAGGAGCTTGTGAAGTGCAGTGTGAAAACAAGTTTTATTAATTATAAATTAAAACATTATAGTATTTAAAAATCCCATATGGTCATAAATTATAAACAAAATTTTTATATGTGGTAGTCAAACTTATTTTTATATTCATATGATTAAATATTTCAAACTCAGTAAATATAAAAAGTGAAGTGATTGGGTTTAATTAGAATTCTTGGACTATTTTTTTCCAACTTAAACAACATATTTTTATATAGTTGTTTTTTTGTTAACAAAAGTGGTTGATATATAGAATGAGACACACACAAAAGTGATTATCTAAGATTACAAAAATACCAAACTAAGACTTGCCCACACTCACTTGTTTTTATTTAAAACAATTAAAAAGAAAAAAGAACAACCTGAGTGAGATTTGTATGTTTGTGATAAATTTTTAGTTGTGAAATTGGAATCACTAGACAACTTTACCTTGTAAAGTTCCAAAAAAAGACAAGAAGAAAGAAAAGAAGAGAATATATAGCAATTATTTTTGAGTGTGGTACATTTAATATCAAAGTGTATATGAAATGAAAGGGGGGCACAATCCCTCTCTCCCAACACAATAAGAATCATAAAAAGAAAAACATGCCAAAGCATAAGATCACATCTTTCAAATTCTACAACATAACTACAAAATGGTAATGACAAAAGTATGTGTTTCTTTATCTCGAGCATTGTTTTGGGTATCAGTGGTGTTGGATGGTGATACTTAACAAATGATTAGCGATGTTACTTAACAATTATTAAATTAAAATATATAAAACACGTTATTTAATTAGATATATGTCAATATTAAATATGGAAGTCTTAAGTAAATCTAAAAAAAATAAGGTAAATACTATATTAAACTATACGTTTTGAAAAATTATTGATCAGTCGTATTGTTTTATAAATGACAATTTAAATTCTATATTATGCAAAAGGAACATAATGGTACCCTATGCTCGGTTTTGGTCGAACTATTTTTTTTTTATCATAACTTCTTAAATTCATATTCCTATTCCCTAACTCAATAGCTTTAACAATTGTAGTTCATTTTCTATCCTACTCCTAACTCAATTTTATTTTTTACTAAAATCATATTCAAAGTATAATCTGAATTGTCAGTTAACAAAACAGAAAATTCATGGTATTTTTAATAGTTGGTCTAGAAAGAAAATTAGTTTGATTGTTGACATTTGTTGGGCAATTTAGAAAGCTCGTAATAATGTGACACGTCTAGTATGGAAAGTAGGGAAGAGTTGAGGACTTGTGACATTGACAGAAGTAAACCTATTAACGGAGGAAGGCTCGTGAAATTGATATTGTACCATCTCTAGTAGTGGGAGAACACAGAGATGAAAGTGAATCCTATGTGAAACCAAATGAAAATAATATTAAGGTAAATATTGGAATCGATTTATTTGAGGGAGAAGGGAAGCAAGGAATGCGTTGTGTAGCTCGGAACCACCGTAGAATTATTATAAGGGTGTTTACTAGATGCACAACAAGAAGGGTGATGATAGAAATGGCCAAAATCCTTGGTATCAAGAAAGCTCTTAGTTAGATAAAACAAAAGAGATAAGGCCATGTTAAATTGGAGTCTAATTGCTTAGTTACTATCTAAGCAATTTGTAGCCATTAATACAATTGACTTCTAGATTAAGAGATGTCTTTATAGTTTTTATTAAACATTCTACAAATATATTAGTTCACAAATTTACTAGAACCTCACGTTTCTATTCATATAGTTTGTTCATTGGGTGTGATGTACTCTCTTGCTTGCCGAGAGAGTCTAAAATAATATTTACCCAAAAAAAATATGTTTCAAATACAAAAATTTTAACAGCATACATCCATTCAAGCATCATTACATGGTACCTTGATATTTAACAAGTAAATCAAGTTGATTCTAAACTTTTAACATTCAATAACCAAATCAAACCCCTCTTAAACCTTTGGGAAAACATATAGTAATGATTATAACAAACATATATTTACATACACATATATTGAGAACTTGAAATTTACATTTACATTGACAAGAATGGGATAGGAAGATTAATTTTTAACAATTCTTATGAAAAAAAATTCATCTGTTCAATTCAAAATGTAATTTTTATACTCAAGAAATGATAAATGAACTAATTTTCTTTTCTTCTTATTCGACTACGCTATAACGAAATAGTTAGTCACTCATTCACGCATCCAACCACTTAAGTTAGATTCAAAAACGCGATCTATAAAGTCAAAACTTTGTACAAAATCCCCAATCAGAAAAAACACTTTCATCAATTGTTTATTCTGATCATGCTGCAATCACCCGATGATCACGTGGCAATTTTCTTTCATAAACCTCAAATTTCGCAGACGAAAACGAGCTTGATGGATAGGAAACAAAACATAAATTTGAAAGAAAGAAAGAAAAAAAATGTTAGTAGTGATTAGTGATGACTGTCCATGAGATCTGCAAGAGTAATCTTTCCGCAGTTTCCGGTATCGAGCATATCAAACTTGTTGCAGATCAACAAGATATCTTTCTCTGATATCTTCCCCATTTCCTTCAGTTTGTATATGACAAATTCTGATTTACTGCAATACAAAAAAAACCAACATATGATAAGGCAAAATGGAAATTTTTATAGCATAATTAGATTCATATGGTAAAAATTTTTAAGAACTTGCTGAGTTCATATAAAGAAAAATACATAAGCATTTTCACAAGGACTCTTTCGGGAAGAGCAGGAAAAGTGTCTTTTTTAGCTTTTACTAGATCGTTCGCTCGTTTATTCTCAATCTATAGAATTACTTAGGCTTTTCGAAGAAAAGAAAACCAATCTACTATGGTTTTCTATCCTGGACTTAATGCAAACCGAATTAAGAATTTCCTTATAAAAGTGCTTAACGGTAACTAAATATCGATTACAGGTAAATATTCTTTCCTAACACTATCAAAGATAGCATTGTGCATAACTAATCACTTTCTTAAGCATTTCAACTCGATACAAGCTAACCAATATGAATCGCATGCACTCACGCATATGTTTATAACGTTTATTCCTCTTATGTAGATCGAAATCAACATTTCAAATATAATAATATGTTAATCTGTTCTAACAACATTACAGAAACAGCAGAAAAATCTCCTTCCTAACTACAAATGTTTTAAACAAAATCACAAGTTTTTCAACATCAACATCTTTTGTGAAACTATTCGACGTCTTGAGATAACCTTTCATAAACAACTTATTCGAGAAAATATTTAAAAATTGAAATTTTTGGTCAAAACCTTAAAGGGTATGTTTAGCTGGGGGTAATTGAATGGAAAAGGAACCGATTTTCATTTCATTCCTTTGTAAAGTCATTCTTTCTAATCGAAAGAGGAAAGGTCATTCCAATGTTATTCCATTCTATTCTTATTACCTTTCCTAAGGCACCTTGAAGATCTAATATACAAACATGAGAAATTATTATGAACAAACTAAACATCTTACTCAAACCGAGTGCTTTAGTCATTTCTTAAGAAAAAAAAAACAAACTAGACTCTCTGCCTAACCCTACAATATTTGGTTACCAAAAATCTATGCTATAGCAATTACTATATAGATACCTAGAAGGACTTGAACCTCAACCAGAAAACTATAACTTATTTAAAAGTAAATTATCGCTCTGTTTGGCTTAACTTCTATAAGTTTTTTTTAGCTCTTAAAATTAAAAAAGTTTTTTCATGGGTGTTTGGATAAAAAATGAAAAGTCAATTTTTAATTTTAAAGTCCTAACTTCTTGCAAAAAGACTTTTGAAAGTTATTTTTAAAATTAAAATAATTTACATATTTTCTAATTTACTCATAAAAGTTTTTTTTTCTTAATGATATCCACACATTGAAAAGTACTTTTCATTAAAAATAAAAATTCATATAATAGTTATCCAAACAGTAAAAATAACACAAAGCTTTTACTTATTTTATATTTCTAGTTATAAGCAAAAGTAGAAGATCAACCAAACAGAGCCTTAGCGCTGAGAATTTACATTTGGTTGTCAATTGGATGATGAAGTCAAACAATCAACCAAATGTCCTAGTAAATTTGAATATTTCATTTTTATTCCTTTTTTTGTTAATATTTAACATTGACTTTCCCACCAATTTTGGAAGGGAAATGAATAGTATTCTCACACACAATTTCATTTCTTGATGTCTTAAAAATCATGATACTTTTTCCCTATGAAAACTTCTTTGTTAAAGAACTAAGATAGTGATAACTAACATCTCAAGTCAAGCCTAAACAACAAAAATAAGCACTATATAATACCAAAAGAAAAATTTTCAAACAAGTTTACCAAATTATCAAACATTTGAGAGTCTATAGAAACATCCAAACACATACCTAACAAAACCATTGTTGTCAATATCAGCAGCAAGAAACTCAGAGATAGTCATGTCTTGACCAAGAATCCACTTTGCCATTCTCCTATGTCTTTTATCCACTCTTGCTTCAGCCAAATAAAGAAAAGCTCTAGCAACGGCGAGCGTCGAGACAAGCAACCAAACCGAGGCGAAAATTCGACCAGTCATTGAGTTGAATGCCCTATCTCCATACCCAACAGTAGTAACTGACATAACTGAAAGATAAAAAGAATCCAACCACCCAAGTTTCTCCACAAAATGCATAACACCAACTCCTAAACCAATACAAAGAACAACAACACCTAATGCTAAAGCAACTTTCATTCTAATCCTCATTCTCCCTTTCTTGAAATCAATTATATATGATCTAGCATTCTCTTTTTTCTTCTCACCAACACCTTTAACACCCTTAACACTTTTAAGTAAATAACCCTCTTGTAAATCAAGAACATAACTAACCATCCCACTAAGCAAAATATCAACAAAACCAAAACCAACCAACACAAAAAGAACAGAAAAAAGCTTAGTTGCAGTACTATTAGGAGTGATATCACCATAACCAATTGTACACATTGTTACAATACAAAAGTACAAAGCATCCACAACAGGGTGAGTTTCTTTAGCCACAAATTTTTCCTTATTCAAAGAGTAAATCAAAACCCCAAAAGATAAATACACTAATAGAAGAATGAAACCTTGTCTTACAATAGATGGGGTACCAAATTGAGGCTTGGAAACTACAGGGTGGTGATTGTTGTCATTTATGACAGCCATAGCTGGTGCTGTTCTTGATCTATGAAGATTGGTTTTGTTCCAAGATGGGTAATTTGGGTCTACAAGCCAAGAAGATGAAGGTGGGCTAGTTGGGTCAAGAGAGAGAGTTGTGGAAGAAGAAGAAGGAGAGGTTTTTGATGAGTTTAAGGAAAGGTTTAAAGCATCAAGTATTGGGGATGATTCTTGTGGAGAAGAAGGTGGACCAAAGATTAAACGGTCTTTAAGCTCAGAAGGGGTTAATGGGAGATGGATTTCATTGTTTTCAGGGAGAGTACATAAATGGGTCAGCGGTGGTGGTGGTGGTGGTGGTGGCCACCTCCTCACATAAGGCAACAATGGCTCTTTCTCCATCTGGGTATGCCGGAAAAATCAAAAAGTAAGGATTTTTACTAACACCCCTTTTCTTCAATGGTCAATGTGATTATCAGAATTTGAAAGAAATGGCTTAAAGATTGAATCTTTATCGGTTTTCAACCGACTAGCCGAGAGGTCTGAGAAAGAAAGAGAGAGTGATTGAATCAAATGTGTTGATTGATTAGTGTTATGGTATGATTGAATCGAATGTGGGCTAAAATCATGGTAAAGGAGAAAACTTTGGTTTATTTTTGGGTTTGGAGAATCAGATGATTATTTTGTATGGTTCTTATATGTTCGTGAAAATTTAGATTCGGCTGTTCTTTAGGAATATCCTAGATCACGCGCATTTGAAGCGCGTGGGGTTTTGAATTTGATTATACAATAGGTAATTAATACCTTATCCAAACCTTCCATGTTGGGTTTAGTTTTAGTCCTTACTATTATTTTGTGTTTGTTTCGGTAGATTTTTTATCTGTTTTTAGTATTTGAGAGAATTTTTTAGTGTAATTTGTTTCACATATTGTAGCTATTTAGAATCATTTGTAAATTTTTAAATAATTCTGATTCTAAATAGTTTACTGCACCGAAAATAAAGTTCAGATAATTATTTACTACAAGTATAAAAAAAAAAAAATCACGCGTGCAACAAAATATTATTATTATTATTATTATTGACATACATTCTTTCTTATTTTTAACTCAGGAAGGGAACGAAATCAATGTCATCTTCAAAAATATAATTTTTGGTATGGTGGATAAAGTAATATATAAATATATATTTAATGCAATAAAATAATAACAAAGATATATCATTAAAATATTGTTTTTAAGACAAACTTAATCTAAAAAAAAAATCATTTAAACTTTTAAATAAATAAAAAAATCAAGTGGATTCTTTCTTTCACAACTGCTATTAAATTTTGAGAATGAGTGATATGCTTAAATATTAAGTATATATAGCTCAATTTAATGTAGGACAATGACTAGAAAAATCAAAATATCCTCATAATTTTTCATTTTGACACTTAGAGTTTATTTATTTGTTTATTGAATTGAGTGTATTTTACTAGCCAATTGCTAGCCAATATAATTGAATTTTGAGAGATAGGGTTGGAATTTAGTATCTTCAACCATAATTAGTAGATAGATATATTTCATACTAATAATGCAAATTTGTGACATCATGTAATGCTAATTGACAAAATGTATTTTTAATTGATAGTGATTGACATAGGATTGGAGTATTTACCTCATTTTTAGTCTCTTTAATATTTTATCATTTGTTAACTTAGTTTATAATTTGTTAAGGTATTTTTTGTGTAGTTTTAATAGAGTGGTTATAAATATATTTTTGGGTGATTGTATAGAGAGTCATAGACATAGTATAATTATTTGAAATTTTTACATGAAAAATCCATTTTGCATAATTTATTACCTAAATACCTCTACACGCCTATGTCTACATTTTTACTTACAAAGTTGGTTTTATTACACAAATACCACTTAGTCATCATTCCATCAATCATCAATCAAATCCTACTCTCTTCCCTCTTTTTTTTTATTTTCTATCAATCAATCCATCATTTCACTCTCTTTTTTTCTTCTTTTCTTTTTCTTTTTAATTTTATTTCAGTTTTTAATTTTTTATTTTTAATTTTATTTCAGTTTTTAATTTTTTATTTTTCAGTTTTTAATTTTTAATTTTTTTTCCATAACAATTCTTCTTTTCTGTTTATTTTTAATTTTTAATTGTAAAGCTAGTTTCTTATATATTGTTGCTTAGGTCTAGGATTGACTTCTATCAATCAATCCCTCATTTCACTCTCTTTTTTTCTTCTTTTCTTTTTATTTTTAATTTTATTTCAGTTTTTAATTTATAATTTATAATTTTATTTCAGTTTTTAATTTTAAATTTTTTTACATAACAATTCTTCTTTTCTTTTTATTTTTAATTTTTAATTGTAAAGCTAGTTTCTTATATATTCTTACGAAGAAACGGACCTTGATAACATATGGAGCGACTGTGTAGAGAATAAAGCCAGAAAGAGTATAGAAATCATTGTGCTTCTTATGTATGTTTGCTCAACAAATAATGCAGAGATTTCATTGTCAACGTTTCTGGGAAAAAAGCTAATGTTGGTGCTGATGTTCGAACCGAGGTTTGTTTTCGGTTTCTTTTTGGTTTTCTCCCATATTTGAAATTTTACACCTTCTGTATGTATTTTTTTAATATGTTTTTTATCTAGTTGTTTCCTGTCCATTTTTATATCATCAATGGGTAACAATGAGATTTATCATGGATGTTGATGTTCAAAGAGTTTTTCCTGTATTTTAGTTTGTATACAGTTGTTTTGTAGTTTTATTATAGTTTTGCTACTTGCATATGTTATTTCACTATAAAATTAATATGCAACTATTTGCACAAAACTTACTATGTATAACTACTATTTTTTAGTCCCCATCAAATTAAATTCTTGCATAATATATAAACTATCATAAAACGATAATGCAACTATTTGCACTTGCATACAGTTGTTTTGTAGTTTTATTATAGTTTTGCTACTTGCATATGTTATTTCACTATAAAATTAATATGCAACTATTTGCACAAAACTTACTATGTATAACTACTATTTCTTAGTCCCCATCAAATTAAATTCTTGCATAATATATAAACTATCATAAAACGATAATGCAACTATAAGGCAACCAAAACAAAAAATAAATCAAAATGTAACTGTATATAACGTAGATGTATTATTCATAAGGTTTTTTTAAAAATTTTCACATCATACATTGTTTTGAATTTGGTGGGAGGTCCAGATCTGTTTGTTACAGATCTACATTTCATGAATCTGGATTTCGATATTAGGGGGAGTTGTTTTGATCGAATAAAACAGAAAACAAATGTGTAATTTCAGTTTCTTCACAGTTTTTCTGATTTTTTTTTTCGTCATTTCAGTTTGGATCATTGCAGGTATTTTTTCCAGTTGATTTTGCCAGAATTAATAGTTGTATTTTTCTCGTTTTGGTTTCATTTTGGTTGTTTTGCGGTTTTGAAACGAGCGCGTATTTTCATCTTCATGGTTCGCTTCCGTATACCGAAGGCTTAGTGCATGTGGTATTTTTGTAAATATTTGTATGTGGACTGTATAAATGTTTAATGGGCCGGCCCAAAGTATTTTTGTAATTTTTTTTCCTTTTTTGTATTTTTTTGTTTTTTTCCCTAATTATTTTTTAAAGTAATTTATGGCATAAATATTTAAATTTAATTTTCGATTATAGATAAACTCTTAAATTTAATTTTTGACGGTAATAATACATAAATTATATTTCTAGAACTTCCATAAGTACTTGGTCGTTAAGTGTCAAGTTATTATTGACATGTTATTTTTTTATTGGTATATTTAAATTAATTTTTAAATAAAAATAAAAATATAATAGCATGGACCAATCAAGGATTATCACGTGAAAATTTACTTGACACTTAACAATCTGATACATATAGAAGTTTCATAATTATAACTTATGTATTATTACCATATTACTGCCAAAAATTAAACTTAATCTTTATTTACAACTAGAAGTAAAATTTATATATTTATGTTTCAAATTACTCTATTTTTTTTTTATTTATGCTAATTAATATAGAGATTTGCGAAATATATATTAAAATTTGGGAAAGTTCTTTCTTTATATTTATTCTTATTAATTGGGGTATTTTATTCTTAGTATTTTAAAAAAATTATAATTTAAATTATTTTATATTATAAAATATATTATAGTTATACGAGATATTTTATTTATTTTTTAAAAATTTATACTGCTGAAAATAAAATGTAATTTTCAACATTCGACTACACACATACTTATTTTTTTATAGGGCTTTTTTTATTTTTACACTTCAAAATAGTTTTTTTTTTTTTTTTTTTTTACATTTTTACAGAATTCTACATAGACACCCCTATTGCAACTAGCGCTTCAACCTAAATTGCAACAAAAAATCGTATAGAAACTCTTAATGCAACTAGCGCTGCAACCACTTTAGAAACTCTAACCGTAAATTTTAAAAAAAAAAGTTAAAAAAAAATAGTATATGGGGTAATTCTCCTTTTTTATATATGTGCAATTACTTAATTTAAATTTTATTTTTAACATCATAAATTATTAATAATTTTTTTAAAAAGGAGTGAAATGTCATGTAAACCTATAATTGAGTGATGTCCCTATAATTGCTTTGCTCTCAAATGTTTAATTATTAAATGGGCCAAATGATAGGTTCACTCTCTCAATTAGTTTTTTTTTTTTCCTTGAAAAGGAAATCCAGGCTAGTTATTCCTTCTGTAATGATAGTTTTGAATAGTCGACTCCATAGTCTTATATTTTATTTTCGGAAGTGTCTTAAGCAAGGGTCTGTGGTCCTCAAGTCTGGAAGATGATTCATGATCTCGGAGGCCCTGGTGCTTACGCTGACGTGGAAACTTCACCAAATAAGGAGTTGGCTAAGTTAGTTATATCTAATTAACTTAACAACCTCGTTTCTTGCAGCCACCGACTTTAGGATCTTGATCCTAAGCTTATAAATACTACCTTGACTCAACATTTGAAGACATGATTGAAAAACGAGTTGGAGAACTCTATTCAGACGAGGTTGAGAGTTTGAGAGAGAGAAAGATTGAGAGGTAGAGAAAGAGGTGCGTAGAAAATAGAGAGATAGAGTTTGGGTTTTGCTTAGAATCTTCTGTAGATGAAGAAGATTTTTAGGTGTAAAGTGTGAGAGTTGAAACACTTGTGAGGACTCAGCAGAGAATCTTGTGTCGAATGTATTGTACCTATTCTTGCTTAATCAAAAAAGAAAAAATTACGGTGGTGTTTCAGAACTAGAGTAAAGCCATAAATTATATCAACCTATCGGACTTGAACCTGTACATATCTTGGTATTGATTTCTATATTTTTGTATTTAATGTTTTTGATTTAGATATTCTGTTTGCTCTTATTTTTATCTGATTGTTGTTCTTAATTATTAATATTGTCATTGATAATTATTTGATTGTTTAAAATTTTAATCATTTTAATTCTACACTACTAGTCTTAATTTTCTCACAAAAGAGAGAGAAAGCGATGTTTTTTCAACAAATAATATTATAATATTGAAATTTAACAATAAATAACCTTACAAAAAGAAAAATAGCAATAAATAAATTGTGTAAAAAGTATTTTTTTATCATAAATAAATATGTAATTAATATGTCAAACAAAAAAAAAACAAGTACCCTCCTAAAAAATCATTACACAAATTTTCAAAATATAATAATTTTATCTCAAAACAATATAAAATATTTTTTTTTAAAAAAAAATGTTGAATAAAATAAAATATTCATAGAAGGATATGAATGAACCCCTTCAAAAAACAAAAAAAAAACAAAAAATAATAATTAAGAGAGAGAGAGAGATGAAAGCGCGTGAGACTGTGAAGGCATTAATAATGTGATACAACTTGCAAGTGCCATTAATTATTTATGAAAAATGCTAAAATCTACTCTTAGTATTAGTTTATTAATATTTTTTAGTAGTAGTGTTTTTATAAAAATACTAAATATTTCATTTTTCCAAAAAAAAATGTTAAATATTTCTACTATATTTATCTTTCTTTAATATTATTTTTAATACGCAAAAAAAAAAAAAATACTACAATTATGATCTCACACACATTATTATTTAATATATTGTTTGTTTCAATTATAAATATTATCACACAATTTTTTTTTTTTTAAATAAAATAGCATCAATGTCATGTAGTGGTTTCAACATAATTTTTTTATAAAGTATTGCTATTAGGTACCAATAGTACCTAGTACCTTCTAGACGTATCGCTTTACGATTGGTTAACGATACTCTCTAAAAATTATTACATTAAATTATACAAGACTCGATACTTAATTACATCAATAGCAATATTAACACGTAGGAAGTTAGTAGGCACTACTGGCACCTTTTAACATTTCTCTTTTTCATAATAGCACCTATATATTTATAATAATATAGCATTCTTGTGTTTTGTCAAAAAAAATAATTTACATAAAGTATCCTCATTTAATCACTGGAGATACTCTTCAAGTTTTCATTCCTATTTTTATAAAAGACATAGTTTACTTATCTTATTAATTATGTTCTTTGAGTGATATATCATCATCTACAAAATTTTATTTTTCTCAAAAAAAAAAAAAAAATCTATATTACAAACAATAAATCTCCAGTCCAACCTTCTTCCATACAGAGAAAATATACATATCTTTGTTTAAGTAGAGCCAAAATTCATTCTATTTTAATTTAAACTACATAATATATTAAGGAAAGTGAATATAATAAATAATTGAGTCTTTAGTGTTTTGTGCTCATAATTGTTACATATTTTTGGTCAAAAATTAGAATACAAAATGGCCTTATTAGGAATCCTAGGTGACACCTTCCAAAATCCAAACTTGTTTTGTTTGACATGTATTTGTTTTGTTTTCTCTATTTTTGACATTTTGTGTCAATGACAACACCACTCCATGTCATCAACTTATGTTTTATGAAAATGGTCACATAAATGATAAATCAAAAATACATGTTTTTCTTTTTTGAGATTGAAAAAGAAAAAACAAAAAAAAGTATAATGCTTATGTATAGATATATCACATAAAAATGAAATAAATTTATTTTTTAAGGAATATATTGGAAATAAAAAAAATATAACTCATATTATTATATCAAATTAAATATAGTGACAATCCTCAATTTGTAATTGCTTATACACTATCTGAAGTTACATGGTCATATTTGCTGGAAAGTCTTTTGTGATTATGGTAATGGATGTGTAATAGTATTCTCTCTTTTTAATTAAGTATTAACAATATATTGAAGAAAAAATATTTACTAAAATGATAAATACTATCTTGGACACTGTATTTTTTAAAATGTTAAAAATAGAATTATGAATTAATTTTTTTGTTAAAAATAAAATTTAATGATAACCCGATATAGATGTATTATGACAAAACTGGTTATATTTTTTATATCTAAATTATTTTTCAATTGGTTATATTAAAAAAAATTGTTAAAAATTGAGTTCAGTGTAAAAATATATAGTCTATTTTATCATTTAACAAAATAAAAAGTTTAATCAGTAATTTTTACAAAAAGCAGAGTCTAAAATAGTATTTACTCTTTATTAAATACTAATAATTAAAATTTTATTTTCAATACATATTTTTTATGTTTGAATAATACAAGTTTAGTCCTTTGTAATTTAGGTAAATACCAATTATTAAAGGCCCTTTTAATTGGTTCAAAAGAGTTCCCTCATTATAGTTTTGGTCCAATGTATACTTGAAGAGAAAAGAAAAAAGTTGAGTCATGACTACTTTTGTAGTCCCCTAACTTGGTCATTGATCAAGCTTTAGTTATAAGATGTTAATTTTTGACTTTATATATGTATATTAAATATTACACTAAAAGGCCAAGTGGGTTTGATATATTCAAAATTAAGAGACTAATAAATCAATGAGAAAACCTTAAGTCAATGAATGAAGATTCTAAAATATGTAAAGAAATAGTCAAAGTGAAGTGAAATAGTGAGTTTAATGCCTAGCTAACTTTAAAGATAGAGGATGAGGGAGGGCTACTCTTTTATTGAATAAGCTCTTTTCAAAACACATTTATTTGACCAACCAATTTAAATTTAAATTCTTTAATTTATATATTTATGAAAGCAATTAAACAACATTTATTTATAAAACAAGAAAGGTTGAAAATAATTGAAATTGGAGCAACATTTTTAATTTTTAGTTGTTAAGGCATGTGCCAAAATTTGAGTAGCTTGACATAAATTGGACACTATTTTTGAACATTTTTTGTAATAAATTTTGTCAATAAACTATATATTTAGGATCAACCTAAAGTTAATTGAATCTTAGATAGCAACAAAATTATTAAATCTTTTTTCAAAAAAGAGAAAGTGGCATTTTGTAAAATTACTAAAAATGTGTATTTTTTTTTAGTTTTTGGTCCCCTCAGTTGGGTGTGCCCTAGGCCGGCACTTAGTCCGCTTTTGCCTAAGATCCTGTATATATCATGAAATTTTATTATAATATATGTTATTAAATTAGTAGACAATTACTGTGAATCGGCTACACTACACTACATTTTTACAGTGTAGTTTGTGCAGTTTTGAGATTTATATAGTGTAGGTGTAATTTGACAAATTGTTCAAATTGCATGTGCAGTGCAATCCAACTCATAGTGTCTAACATTCTTGTGATGTGTAATATCACTATTAGTATAATTCAATATCGAATTCTACATATTTTACTTTAATAAAAATTACAAAAAATTGCTAACTAATTATTAAATGTCACTTCATAGTAGTGTTTGACACCTTGGATAAGTATCCATGCTTAAAAATTTAAACTACCAAACATTTAGTTCAACAATTGCTTTACAATCAAGTCTAATCCCTATACTAAATGTAGTAATTTTGTGGGCCTTAATGTGAAAGCAATCAAGCCCAAGTATATCTCCTTGATTCAATTGTTCTCTACAACGGGCTTAATCATCAAATGGGCCTTATTCCTTTAATCATTTAGCAGGCCTAAGTCCAAATGCCCAACACAAGACATGGCCCATTCACATCCCAAATTGAGTGCATCATTTTAAGATTTGTAGCTTCAAGCCTTCAACTCTCCCACGATGCACTAGCCAAGAAAATTGTGGTTTCCTTTGCCAACTCATTATTTATGGCTATGTTGGTACTATAAATAGGGAGTCTAAGAAGTGTTCAAGGGATGAGATTTTTAGCTTACCAAGCTCATTTATTATTATGAATCTTGTGTAATTTATTGGGCAACATCAATAAATTTAGACCAAATACGACACAAAACTACAAATTAGCAGGAATTCATATAATATGAATTTGAGCTTCATATAACACAATAAACCCACATACATGACACGAAAACATGAATGGTTTAGCCCGAATGCCTAATACGATAAAAAAAATAATATTTTAACATTTTAATACAAATATATTTTTATTTGTCAATTATATATAAATAAAGTATGAAAAAAAATCTTATGAACTCTCATTTTATGAGTTAACATATTGAGTATTTACTTGCAAGTATTTAAATTTCAATAATTAATAAATATTTTCAATGTAATTATGTATAAAGTATCTGTATTGTTAAATAAATATATAAAATTATAATTTAACCTAAGACTACATTCTAGAAAGGGTATCCTTTCTCTTATAAGAGAAACTAAATAAATAAATACAATTTTTATTCTATGGATCTAATTTAATAATGTGGCAAATCTGGTCGATTTTTAATATTGATATGATTAAAGTCAATATAAATGCCTCTGTTACTTAAGGGCCTTTTTGTTTCGGGATTGGAGGGTTTGCCCGTAATCATTATGGAGCTGTCATTTATCATTGGTTCAAACAATTGCCTGGTCGTGTCTCTTCTCTTTTGGCGGAGGCAATTAGGTTGAAGGAAGCTTTGAGCTGAATCAAAGAACAGGGCCTAGATCAAGTTGTTGTTGAGTTGGATTGTAAAAGCATCATTGATGCTCTGTATAGTTCAGTTCCTTTATTGTCTCCTTTTAATTTAGTTATTTTTTTTATTGTCGTACTTTAATGTATAATCTTAACAATATTTCTTGTGTTTTTGTTAAACGTTATGCGAACAAGGTAACTAATTGGTTGGCGACTGCCACTTGTTCTTCCTCGGGTCGTGGCTACGGTAGGGAACTTGCCCCTACTACTTTTCAACTATTTTGGTGGATGATTTGTCTGATTATGAATAAGATGCATCTCTTTTTGTCAAAACAAAAAACAGAAAAACAAAACAATGTGACTAACCCTAAAATCATTAAAGAAGGTTTTAAACCCTAACCTCCTTTTTTGTAGCAATAACAAGGTGGGCTCAAATAAACTCAAACGTGGACCCAACTAAGAAATTTGGACTGAGAAAAGCTTGGATCTAGCTTGAAACGAAGCATGATACAAATTGATCGTGTTGGGCCTACTCTCTCAAATATGGGCCATCACATTACGACCCACATTTGAATACGAGCATGTCACAAATTCTCCAAATGCATGAAAACGTGAGTTGTGTCGGGCCGACCTTCCCAAATATGGGCCATCACAATCCACATTTGAATATAGGCCTATCCTGTCACAAAGTTTCTAGGGGTAAGTTGAAAAATGCCTCTTTTATTCATCAATTAATCAAATTTACCTCTAATTTTATATTTATTTGAAACTTACCTCTTTTTATATGTATTGTACCCAAAATACCCTTACATAAGAGAATCACATGGAGAGTATCTTGAAGTGATAAGGGTAAAATTGGTACAATATTTAAAAAAATAGGTAAAAATGATAGATTTTTAAAAAGAAGGTAAAAATAAAAGAGGACAATATAAAAAGGGTATAGAGTGTAATTTAGGTGTGAAAATGTAAGTCGTGCCAAGTTAACTCATAATTACAACTTTAGTAATGTTTACTATTTTTTATTCCAACCGAACTCAAAACCCGTTTTCCAATATACCCAAATGGAGAAAGAGTATTACCACACCTGAGGAGGCGGCTGCCGCTGCAGCTGCCGCCGCCACAAATACTATAAACGACACCAATTACCCTGTCGTTTGTACACTTTTTGTATTGTCACAATTGTGTACTATTTGGTTATAGTGTGAATGTGATACTATCAACTATCAAGAACCTTTAGCCGTTTGTGTTGGTTTTGGTTGGGTTTGGTTGACAATGAGTGTGGGCCCCACACATCTCTAAGGATGTTAATCCAACGGTCTCAAATCGTTTAATTCATTTCAAAGAAAGAAAATCAAAGCTTAGTCCAACAAGAAAGAAGTTTAGAAAAAATAAACATTAGAGACAAAATTTTGTTGAACAAATTATAAAAATACGTTAGTACCGATTTTTTTTTTTTTTTTACGTTTTATTTTTTTTTTATTTACAAAAAATGTCTCTTTAATTTCAACAATAAAATATATATTTTTTTATTTTATAGTTGTATTATAGTTATCTTGAAGTTAATTTTAGTTGTTTTATAATTGTCATGAGACTGATTTATCGTTATTTTTTAGTTATTTTTTTAATGAAAAAATTATTTTTATAATTTTAAAATTTTACAGGTGTATTTTTATAAATAAAAAACTTTAAGCCATAAAATTATAAATAAAACATAAAAAAAGAAATAATTTTAAAAAACACAAAAATAACAAAAAAAAAATTATAAAAATATGGTATGTACGAAGTTTCTAACAATTTTACAATTTCTTAGATTTTATTTATATAAATATAGTCTTTTAGTGTATTTTCATGTTATATTCTTATTATTTTATTGTTCATTTTTTATTATTTATATATTATTTTGGGGTTTTTTCATTTTTTAAACTTCAAAATAGTTTGTCTTTTTTTGTATTTTTATAAAAATCCACATAACAATCAACAGAGCAACTTAAATTACAACCAAAATCCACATAGCAACCTATATAAAAATTACTGGAGCAACTCAAATTGTAAATTAAAAAAAAAAAAAATTAAAAAATAGTATATGGGATAATTCCTTTATTATTTTTAATGTTGTTTTGTTATTGTTTTGATGTTGTTTTAATATTGTTTTTTTTTTAGTATTTTAAAATATTTTTTTTATATTTTTATAAAATAGAGTAAAAATTAAATATATATATATATAAATATTAGTATTTCATGTAATTATTTGTTAATATATATATATTTTTAAAAATTCTCCTAAAAAAATAAAAATAAAAAAAAAAGCCCAAAGCTTTGTAATGTATATCTAATCTAAGAAAGTTAAGAGCCTAAAGTTAGCTCTCCTACCCCAACTACACTCCATTAATTTTTTCACTTACTATCTTCCAAACCAATTTCCTACCTTCATTATCCCATTTGGATCCCCATCTTCATTCCCATTTATTCTCTCTTTTGGTAATGGATCTTGCATAAGATTGGTACTTAAAGTTAAGAGCTTTATTCTTGTTTTTCTAGAAATTTGTTCAATTGAGTCTTTTCCAAGATGAAGGTAAACGTAATCTCACGAAGTGGTAGAGAAGTAATCAAGGGTGGCCTTGAGCTCAATGACTCTGTAAGTTCTTTTTTTTTTTCTGCAAATTTTTGGAAAATAAAAATTGGGTTTATGAGGAAATGGAAGAAATACGATATAGTTTGAATCTTTTCCATTATTTACTTGTTGGGTTTTGATTGAAATGATAAAAAAAGAAGGATTCGGTGTGAAAGATTCAATTTTTTTGTTACTTGAAATTTGACTATAGACTTTGATTTTGTGTTTTTTTTTTCAGGCCACTGTGGATGATCTACAGGAGGCGATTCATAAGAGAAGTAAGTAATTGTTAATATTCAATTTTTCAATTGTTTTGGTCAAAATTAATTTTCACTTATAATAACAATGAATAGACTTTAAGTTCAGTTATATGATTTCTTAGTGTGATTTGAGAAGATTATTTTACCTATTAAGAAAGGAGATTAGTGAAGTTTTAATTAAGTTTCAGTTCATTTTCACCATGAATATTGTTAATTTGTTAATTGGTACATAATTAAGTATTTGTAATAAGCTTTTTCTTTCACTTTCAATTGAAGAAACTGTTATAGTGTTATGAATGTGTGTGTAGATTTGGAATTTAGAAGAATAAAAATGGTCTGATTTTGTTTCAAAACTTTGATTTGGCTTGGTTTATATTTGGTTATGATCCCTAAGATCTTTGATTCCAAATGAATTTGTTTCAACACCTTTAAAACAAGTCTTGAATTGGTACTCTGAGCACAATAATTTGACTTTCATTACCTTAAATAAACAGCAAAAAAGTTCTACCCTTCAAGACAGAGACTTACACTCCCCGTCCAACAGGGATCGAAAGAGAGGCCCGTTGTCCTCAGCTCGAAAAAGAGTCTCAAAGAATACACCAATGGAAACTCCAATGACTTGACTGTTGTGTTCAAAGATCTCGGTCCACAAGTTTCATACCGAACTCTCTTTTTCTTCGAGTACTTAGGTCCTTTGATCATTTACCCTCTATTTTACTACTTCCCGGTGTATAGGTACTTTGGATTCAAAGACGAGCCTGTCATCTACCCCGTGCAGACGTTTGCCCTTTACTACTGGTGTTTCCATTACTTCAAACGCATTATGGAAACGTTCTTTGTTCATCGGTTTAGCCATGCTACCTCACCACTCTCAAATGTTTTTAGAAATTGTCTTTACTATTGGTCATTTGGATCTTACATAGCTTACTATGTTAATCACCCTCTTTACACACCTGTTAGTGACCTACAAATGAAGATTGGTTTCGGGTTTGGAATACTATGTCAAATCTCAAACTTCTATTGCCATATCTTGCTTAGTAATCTTCGCGGTGCTGATGGGAGTGGAGGGTATCAAATTCCACGCGGGTTTTTGTTCAACATTGTCACTTGTGCAAATTACACAACCGAGATTTATCAGTGGTTAGGTTTCAACATCGCTACACAGACAATCGCCGGTTATATCTTCCTTGTTGTTGCTGCTTATATAATGACCAATTGGGCCCTTGCAAAGCACCGTCGCTTGAAGAAGGTGAGTGAATCCTTCGATCGAAAATTGTAATCATTTCTTTGTTATTGCATTGTCTAATTTGGAATCTGTCAATAAGTTAATCTTAACTTGTCATTTGCAGCTATTCGATGGAAAAGACGGAAGGCCTAAGTATCCTCGCAGATGGATAATACTACCACCATTTCTGTAGAACAGTTTAGCGAGCTAGCTAGCGATCGATCGAGCAATGTCTACTATTTACTTTTTGCCCTCCAAACAGTATGAATTGTTAGAGCTCCATTTTCACCAGAGCTGATTTTTTTTTGTTGTTGTTGTTGTTGCATTTTTCAGACCCAAATTTTCTAGTGTTTTTAGTTTAAGTTTACAAATGTAATGGATTTCAATGAATAATTATTCTAGTTGGCTAAGTTGTTCTCTTGCATTGAATCTTCTCTTAAATAAGAATATGACTTTAATATGTAACATATTTATGTCATATATGTGCATGGAGTTACAGTTTGAAAGCTAAATCGCTTCGGTTTGGAGGGTCGCCATAACTAAGACCGAACGCTTTGCACCATGTACCACACCAGCAGTAACTGCGCTTTTTGCAGATGAACGAACACACAACACGAATCTTGACAGCCCGTGAGATGGATTTTGCAGCTGCTAATGTCGGTGTTGCTTAATCATCAAACCAAGTTTGTGTTTTTTTGAATGGAAAATCAATCTTATTAACCATCAAAATCAGCTACCAAACAAGGTAGCAAATCTACCGAAACTTTCTCCAGGTGAAAAGTACAATCGAAGTAAAATAGGGAAGTTTTTGCAAAAGTATGAGCAATCTTATTCACTGATCGTTTAATAAAGAAAACAGAGACATTTCTTAACTCAGACAATAAATTATTACAATTATTAATAACACAACCAAATAAAGACACCGTAAAACATAAAACAAACCAAGTTTGTGTTTCATTAAACATATAATGAAAAAAAACACACAAACTTTCAAAATACCATAAAACAAAACCTCAGTTTGTGTAACAATTATGTTAGTGATTTGATTGAGTATTTACAAAGTTTGCAAATCCATATAGAAAACCATAGACTTACAACAAGAGTTTTAATTAACTTCAATTTTTATAGAGACATAAGTTCACATTTAAATGGGAAAATCTTATTTATTCAACTTATTGTTAATTCTTTACTAGATTTCTTTTGTAGAATAGTGAGTTTATCATTAATTTATTGATATATGAGTAGTTTATTATGTTATATATTATATCAGTGTTTAAATATATATTTTTTTTTAAAAAAAAAATAAAAATTATAAAATAGTGGTGATCGTACGAGGAGTCGTCTTTCATAAACAAAAGAAACGAGAACAAAAGTTAGGAGTTAGACAGTTAAAGAGGTTGTTTTGTTTTTATGTACTTCTGTATTTTTTTCTCTTTCTATGAATGAAATACATAAAAATGTTATTAAATACTTTTATGATATTAGAACACTCTATAATATAAATTTATTTTTTAATGTGACATAATTAAAAATGTTATTTGCATGTCTTACATAATTAGTGAGAATCTTAAAAATGAGTGAAAAATTCATTATATTTGCTTTCTTATTAACTCGTATATTTTAAAAGTATTTTATAACGGATGAATTTTATAATTAACAGATTAATTTGTTACTCTGTAATAACAAATATAGTATGAAAGAATACAATAATATTCCTGCAAAATTAGTTAATGCATTTCTTGTAAGTATTTATCGAAATTCAAAATACAAACTTTTATTTATCATAATTTGTTTATTATTTTTATGGTATCAGAGCACTCTATAATATAGATTTATTTTTTAATGTGGCTTAATTGAAATGTTATTTGCATGTCTTACACAATTAGTGAAAAGCTTAGAAATGAGTGAAAAATTCATTATATTTACTTTCTTATTAACTCGTATCTTTCAAAAGTATTTTGTAACTGTTGTGAAAATTCTATTGCTTTATAATTGCGCAAGTGTACACAATCACAAACAAGTAATACAATGATAAGTAAATCAAAGTTCGTCTCCACAGGGACTTTTTACTAAATAATGTTAAATCAACTAAAAGTAATTCCAAGAATTTCAAATAAAAATAAAATAAAATCACACATTAATGCACGAGAAAAATTTATAGCCTTGGTTCTAAACTTAAGAACTAACTTTTTAAGCTAAATAAACTAAAAATGAGAAACTAAAAGTGATTAAAATGGTGGTAATTTCAGATTTGGAAAATAGACTTGGGTGATTAATTTCCACTTGTATGTCCCAGTTGATACAAAGAATGACACAAAGAATGACACAAAGAATGACTCAAAGCAATCCTGGGAAAGTTAACAGATTTCAAAAAAACCAGCAAGCTTTTTCCAAAACTTGCAATAAACCATTCACAATCTCACAATGCATTCCTACATCAGTTTAGATCACAAATAGCCCAATAGAGCATCAAATCCTTAGTTATACATGGTAGCAAAATATTCCTATTTCACTACTAATTAATACCTAAAAGAAAAGGTAAAAATCATGCATCAATTAGAAGGGTTCAACTAGGTCTTACTTTTCCAAGTAGGATCTAGCTTGCTAAATGTTAAAAATGGCCAAAAATTAACATTCACTCAACATTTCATCACAACTAATTGAACTAAGTCAAGATTACTTCATCATTGCAAAGTCAAAACACTAGTCCATACAAGGGTTCATAACCACCCAAATCTCAAAAAGTTTAGTTCATAACTGAAATTTGAAACTCAAAACCAGAAAATGTATTGTTCATGAAGTTAAAGAAAAGCTTAAAGAGAAGAAAATGATACAAAACGAAGTGGAGAGCAAGAGAGATGAGTGTTGAGCTCAAATCCTTCTTTGAATTTTGCCTTCTTCTCCTTCTTCTCAATCTTCTTCTTCTTTGTACTCTCTTCCTTCTTTGTACTTAGAAACTTTTTTTTTCTGCTGTAAGGTTTTTTTCGTACTCCTCTCAAGTGCAGCCAGCCTCTCTTCTATTATCACTCCCTCTTTTTCTTTTTGCTCCCCAATTAGGGTACCAAAGTTTACCCTAATTGGAAATCCCAATCATCACCCACTTGTCCTTCATTTTCCACATGTTTGTTGAGTCAATAGCCAAATTCCGCCACCTCAGCTCGTTTTTCTTTTCATTAAAGCCACTTTGGACTATCGCCAAAATAAACTTACCTGGCCGACAAATTGCTACGCGATGAGTGCTACAAAGAATGCCACCAAGAATAATCATTTTCCTGCTCCTTTTCTCCTTGTCCCAAACATTTTCAAATACCTATTCTTGTATTTTTTTTCTGCTTAAAACACATAAAAACAATAACATAAGTCTATTTAACACTTACTAACACACACACTTTCATTTATTACAAAGACACAACAAACTAGACACAATTACACAATATAAACATTAATTGATCCACAATTCACATTAAATTCAAGCTTAAAGATATGATAATAACTCTAAATCTTAGAGTTATCAACACCCCAAACTTAGAATCTTGCTCGTCCTCGAGCAATGACAACAAAAAATAAACAAAATAAAGCACACAACAAATTTTACACAAAGACTCACACACAAGACACATGAGAGATTCTATAGAAATTCAAGATGGCCTAGCGAACATTGACGCCCTCAGAAAAAATGGAATTAAATGGAATATGAAATTGCTTGCCGTAACTTTATATGCTGCCCCTTTAACGTTTTTGTCATTGGATAACATTAATATTTCCCAAAAGTCACCTAATCACCAATTTATACAAGTATATCCCATCTAAACTTTGAACTTTCTGCAATTACCTTAAACTTTTTTTTTTTCTTTTTCATTCACTTAAGCTCCATAAGTTGGATTAGTGCACTCCTCTCCACTAATGTAGTCTAAACTTATCCCCTTGATCAATAGGACTTTATTAGGCTTGTAATGTTAGGCTTGGGTTAGGGTATGGTAAAGGATGTATTTTAGCTAGCTCAACACCTAACCACTTCACTTGTCAAAAACCGAGCCTCTTCCTAATGATTTTTTTTTTCTTGACTCACTTCCCTAATTCAATACTCACAAGTACTTGATATTAAAATTAACTTCTCTTGCTATGTTTATTCTCTTTTTTTTTTTTATTTATTTAATTCAAATGGGTGAAACACCCCAAACTTAGTTGCAAATATATATATATACTTTTTTTTTTCTTTGCTGATTTTTTTTTTTGAACTAGAAAGGAATTTAGTACTATATTATACTTATATATAGCAAGAGAAAGTTATTAAAAATGCATACTAATATACCTTGTGAGCTAATTCCCCCACCCCAAACTTACAACCCAACATTGTCCCCAATGTGGCTAAAAGTATAATCTTGAATTAGCTCGCCACAAATTACACTCACCACACTCACCCCAAACTTAATGTGAAACTTGGCTCTTGACAGGTGAGCAATTAAGTTAGGATATATGTGGAAATGCAATTTAGAATGGATGTGATATGGATGATCGGGTTGCACAACAAGAATAGGCTAAACGGCTCAAACTTGGGTGACTAGGGAAAAATGCATTTTATAGGGAAGGTTAGAAAAGCTCAAACGTCCAAGGATGGCCTAAATCATTTCTAAGGGACAAGTCGAACTAGGATTTCGCTTCAAGGAGATACACTAACCAATTCTAGATGCTAAAATTACATGTGAAATAATCGTATGAGAAATGCAAAGCATGGTGGAAAAATACAAGTATAAACTAGTGAGGAGAGACTAAGGGAAACATCCATAATATCCAACAATGCAGCATGATAAGGCAACAAAGAAGAAATTCATTGTGTTGGGATAGTGTGCAAGTGGAAAGAAAAGAAAATGCCCAAAGTTAAGAAGACCGCCAACAAGAATAAAAAGAAATCACTGCATGAAATTCCTAAGTTTCATTGCCCGGCAGCTGAGACAAAGTATCACGAGAAGGTGGACAATCGGGAATTTTATATGGAGCGTGGATTAGTAGCCGATATTGAGGATATCGATGAGTTGCCCGAATGGGTCAGTGCAACGATTCATAAGCGAGATTGGGGACTTTTTGTCCAACAAAGAGAGCAGGCGGTCATGGAAGTTGTCAAGGAATTTTACGCCAACTTCCTATCCCAAGAATGGCCCACTGTAGTGGTGGTGCGTGAAGTCCCAGTCTCATTTTCAGCTGCAGCAATCAACGATCTGTTTGGGTTAAACTCTGTCGAGTGCCAATACTCCGCGCAAAGAGGGCAGGTGAGCGACGAGACTGTGGGTGACATGATGCCGATGCTCGCTAAGCCAGGATCTGAATGGAGTTTTGATAATTATGGCAATCTTCGATTTCGGCGCACTGATTTGGAGCACGAGTTGAAATGTTGGTATACTACATTCGTGCAAACTGCTCTCTGCCCTACTTCACATGATTCGACCGTCAGCAGAGACCGCGCCTGGATGCTCTATTGCATTAGAATGGGCTGGGATGTTGACGTCGGGGCTGTCCTTGCCCAAGAGATTGCTGATTGTGCACACAGGGGGAAAGGGAAGTTATTCCTCCCTGCTACCATTACTGCTCTTTGCCGCAAGGCAGGTGTACCCATATGGAAGGAAGAAGGCGCCCTGAATCCTCGGGGGCCTATAAATTTTGGTCCACCTCGAGCCCCGAAAACAACGCCTACCCCAGCGACGTCCTCAGCCACGGAGCCTCCCGTAGATCGCTTTGCTCGCTTTGAGCAAGTGCAACAACAAATGTGTGGTCGATTGCACGCGATGTGGGATTATGAGCAGAAGCGTGACGTCGTCATGGAACGTGCATTCAAGAGGACTACGCCCCGTTTTGATCCCAAGTTCCCGGACTTCCCTCAGCATGTTCTAGACCCGTGGGGAGGCCCATCAGCTTCGAACACAGAGGAGCCCCACGAGGACTCCGAGTAGAGGGAGTTTTTCTCATACCTAAGCTATTTTATATTTTTCTGTTTTGTGTTGTTTGTGTTTAGATTGTCTTGTGCTCGTTGTATGTTGTCTTTTGTGTTTGGAACTTTTATTCTATGTTGTTTATGTGTTTGTTAGTTTGGCATTGAGAGTTTTTTTTTCAGTTTTTCGGTGGCCTAGTGTTCTGCTCGATGATGATACTTTCCGCCCATTCCATTATTGTTGCTGCCTAATTTTACTGAAAAAACTGAAAAAAAAACTCTCAATGCCAAACTAACAAACACATAAACAACATAGAATAAAAGTTCCAAACACAAAAGACAACATACAACGAGCACAAGACAATCTAAACACAAACAACACAAAACAGAAAAATATAAAATAGCTTAGGTATGAGAAAAACTCCCTCTACTCGAGTCCTCGTGGGGCTCCTCCGTGTTCGAAGCCGATGGGCCTCCCCACGGTCTAGAACATGCCGAGGGAAGTCCGGGAACTTGGGATCAAAACGGGGCGTAGTCCTCTTGAATGCACGTTCCATGACGACGTCACGCTTCTGCTCATAATCCCACATCGCGTGCAATCGACCACACATTTGTTGTTGCACTTGCTCAAAGCGAGCAAAGCGATCTACGGGAGGCTCCGTGGCTGAGGACGTCGCTGGGGTAGGCGTTGTTTTCGGGGCTCGAGGTGGACCAAAATTTATAGGCCCCCGAGGATTCAGGGCGCCTTCTTCCTTCCATATGGGTACACCTGCCTTGCGGCAAAGAGCAGTAATGGTAGCAGGGAGGAATAACTTCCCTTTCCCCCTGTGTGCACAATCAGCAATCTCTTGGGCAAGGACAGCCCCGACGTCAACATCCCAGCCCATTCTAATGCAATAGAGCATCCAGGCGCGGTCTCTGCTGACGGTCGAATCATGTGAAGTAGGCGAGAGCGCTTGCACGAATGTATACCAACATTTCAACTCGTGCTCCAAATCGTGCGCCGAAATCGAAGATTGCCATAATTATCAAAACTCCATTCGTATCCCGGCTTAGCGAGCATCGGCATCATGTCACCCACAGCCTCGTCGCTCACCTCGCCCTCTTGCGCGAGTATTGGCACTCGACAGAGTTTAACCCAAACGTATCGTTGATTGCCGCAACTCGAAAATGAGACTGGGACTTCACGCACCACCACTACAGTGGGCCATTCTTGGGATAGGAAGTTGGCGTAAAATTCCTTGACAACTTCCATGACCGCCTGCTCTCTTTGTTGGACAAAAAGTCCCCAATCTCGCTTATGAATCGTTGCACTGACCCATTCGGGCAACTCATCGATATCCTCAATATCGGCTACTAATCCACGCTCCATATAAAATTCCCGATTGTCCACCTTCTCGTGATACTTTGTCTCAGCTGCCGGGCAATGAAACTTAGGAATTTCATGCAGTGATTTCTTTTTATTCTTGTTGGCGGTCTTCTTAACTTTGGGCATTTTCTTTTCTTTCCACTTGCACACTATCCCAACACAATGAATTTCTTCTTTGTTGCCTTACTCACTGCTGCCCCTAAACACAACAAGAACTCGTACAATGTACTTCACTGTCTCCAACCCACTCTTGTTCAAAAACTACTACTTTTGCCAACCCACACCACACCAAGTAACTTTTGACACCTTACACACAATCCACGTAGTACTCGGCCATGATACTTCCCCTGTGGAACTCTTCCACTGTCTAATTTATCCAACAACACAAATCAGTTCAAACTTGCACTATTTCTAACATTACCACTGCCAATTCACACCATTTCACTAATTATCACCATCATAAAACCCACGGCAGAGACAATTAGACATGCAAAGTCACACCGAAAAGTTCCAAATTACAACCCCAATGTCAACTATCAATGTAACCAAATTAACCTCTTGTGCACTCAATGAACTCTCTTCCCTGCATCAATCTGTTCACAATCAGTTTTTTTTTTCTTTTTCTTCTTTTTCTTTTTCTTCATTTCTCTTCTTTTCTTCACTGTCAGCCGCCTCCTCTTTTCTAATTCTCTTCCCTGCCTTCAATCATATGCCTAGCATATATATCCAATGCATATATACCCAAGCCTTTAAAAGTCACATCAGGCCCAATTTCTTTCTCTCCTTCTTGCTTTGTTTTCTCTTTTTAAATAGATGGGCCCATAATACTAAATGCACAGTTTGCATTTAAAATTTTAATACACCACAAACAATTGTATTTAATTAATTGGGAGACTAAATAAATAAATAAAAATTAAGAAAATTAATTAAAACTAATTTCAAAATACTAAAATAAATATTTATGCAAACTAAATAAAACCAAATAAAAGTCACTAAAATAAATTAAAAATACTTGAGAACAAAGCTAATTTAATGCCCAAAAAAATATAAATAACTCTATTTTCATAGAGTTATCACACCCCAAACTTAAAACTTTGCTTGTCCTCAAGCAAAAAGAAAAATAAAGAAAATAAAACAAGAGGCAATATGACACTAAAATTGGTGATCTCCACATTTCCTTAAAGGTTGATTAATGAACATAGCTTAGAGAAAAATAAAAAGATTGTCCAATGATTGTGAAAAATTCAAGCACAAGTTTTATTCCAATTTTGATTACTCCAAGTGTGTGTGTGAAATGCCTTTTATCAAAATATTACTTGCAATTTAGATCAATTTATGTAAATATGAATTAAGCACAAAATCTCTAAAGTGACAAAGTCTCATAGGTTTGTTTTTCATCTCTCTCTCCACTAATGTAGACAAACACGAACCAAAGATCAAAAGGACTTTTTCAAGCTTGTAATGTAAGGCTTAGGTGAAGGTGGTTAAGAGAAGTCATTTTTGGCTCAAATCACCTAAAAACACCTTAATTTTTCTAAAACCAAAATGAGACCTCACACTTACTTCCTCAAAGAATATCCCACAAAAAATTTGAGTATTAATATTGCCATTATTTATTGCCCCAAAATTTTCCAAAATAATGTGCTCCCAGGAGTTATAGCAATGCCTTAGCATAGCATTTTTTTTTGTGTCTCGCTCCTGCACGTCGAAGCAATGCTATAACACACAGGACTTCAAGCTTCTAAAAAAAATCATGCTCTTTTTTTTTTTTTTTTTTTTTTTTGCAAGGGCACACCCCAAACTTAATTTTAAACACACTTTTTTTTAAGCCCCTAAACTTAAGTTTGAACACTCTTTTTTTTTTCAAGGGGTGTCACACCCCAAACTTAATTTTAAACATTTTTTTTTTCCGAATAACTAACAATACAAATATAATAATGGCAATAAACACAAAATATGGTAACTCTCCCCCAACTTAAAATTCAATATTGTCCCCAATAGTGAGAATAATAAAGTACCACAATGAAAACACTCACCCAATTACCACTCTACCAAAATTGCACTTCTCACATCCCCTTCATGACACAACAAACAAATATCTTAGAATAATATGGTGCTCAAAGGGTATATGGTGGAAAAATTTGTATTTGGCTAGGCTTACATGTGGTAAAAAAAAAATAAAGGGATCAATTATGCGCAAAGGGGGTGACTAGGGATGAAATAATACTATGGTTGGCTCGAAAGGCTCAAACAGTCCAAAAATGGCCTAAATCATGTCTTTGGTTAAGCATTGTCTAGGATTTCGCCTCAAGAGAGAATCAAACAAAATTCTAAGACTTGTGAGATCACAAAATCATATATTTACACAAACTTTTACCAAATCACACACAATAAAATGATCAAGGCATTCGTGCTCAAAAGTAGACATATCTCAATCAACATGAAACTAGCACAAGAATTAGTCACAAGCTCAAACAATATTTACATTTTTCAACAAGCTATGCACCCTATCAATCATGTATTAGAATGTGGAAAATCACCAAACCAAGGCACATATGCCTCAATTTTTTATTTTTTTTTTCAAACAAGCAAAATAAAATAAAAAGAAAAAAAAATTAGTTTCCCAAAACATGTTTAAGCACCAAATTCTCAAATATGTGTAAGCAAGTTTAAAATAAATAAAGATGAGTTAAAGAAGAACTCCCCTAGTCAATGATGCGCAAAATTGCTTGTGTCAACCTCCATAAGTGCGTCCAATTCCATTTGACTTTATGCTTGCACCTATAAGAGAGAAAAAGAAAAGAAAGAGAGAAAAAAAAAACTACAATGCAATTGTCAAAACCATTTAAGATTGCATGTTTATTGAATTTGAAACAAAATAAAGACAAAGTTTAGAAAGCTTGGGTTGCCTCCCAAGAAGCGCTTGATTTAAAGTCGTCGGCTTGACTTTTTGAGAAGCACTCATCAAAGAGCGGCTTCCGCCCATAGAGAGTGGCATATGCCCTCACAAATGGGTCTTTGTCATGAACGCTCTCAAACTTGGCGAGATATGAAATTGATGAGCGCAAATGTTCAACTTTTCTTGACTTCGAAGAATTGGCATGATGGATGCCAAGGTACCATGCCAATGGTGGAGGAGGAGGTAGTGGCCAAAAAGGATCTTCATAAACATAATATTCCATTACCATGAGCTCTTTGACTTGAGGAATGCAAAAATGCTCTTGTTGAATTTTTTCAAAAACTAGACAGTTTTGCTGTGATAATGCTATAGCATTATGAGCAGCAATAAATGTTAACCAACTTGGAATGCTTGCTTCCTTATCTTTTATTTCACTACTTTGGATTGAAGTGAGCTCTTGTAATTGCTCAAAATTTTCCCCAAGTATCTCCAACTCATCACCACTCCTCAAAATGACATTTTCATTTTCTTCTTCCTCCCTTGAATTTTCCATATCAATACCCAAAGTTTCATGGGGTTTAGCATACAACTCATTGACCAAAAGCTCAAATTGATTCTCCAATTTCTTCAATGATGAAGCTTGGCTTTGAATTAAGGCATCATTTTTCGCCATGAACTCCATCATCAATGCCTCAAGTGAGCTTGGTTGAACCATTTGATGAGGCTCTTCTTCTATGTTGAACTCTTGAAAATCCTTCAATTTCTCATCATTTGGTACTTGAGTGTAAGTGTCAAAATTTGGCTCCAAATTGTTGTAGTTGTCCTCCCAAACATGGTCATTGTTTGGACAATTACAACACCACTCATTGTACTCCGCCATATCTTCCAACATCCAATAGGCTTCATCAATTGATAGTTGGTAGAAATTTGTGGTACCATTTCCTCTTTCTACCCATTTTCGTGTGCTTGGATTCAATTCATTGAGGAAGACCTCTAATTGACACTCTTTGGACAACCCATGATATGGAAACCTCACTAGAAATGTCTTGTATCTCCACCATGCTTCATACAAGGGCTCCAAGTCATGTTGAACAAAATTCATAAGGACTTGTAGATGAGACATCTCAAGACCTTGCAAAAGAAACCAAAACAAGACAAACAAAGCGTAAAATAGAACAAGGAAAATAGAATGAACAAATGAAAACTTAAAAAAAACAAATTGATAGTAATTAAGTTCCAAAAATAAAATTTCACTAAATCAATCCCCGGCAACGGCGCCAAAAACTTGTTGTGAAAATTCTATTGCTTTATAATTGCGCAAGTGTACACAATCACAAACAAGTAATACAATGATAAGTAAATCAAAGTTCGTCTCCACAGGGACTTTTTACTAAATAATGTTAAATCAACTAAAAGTAATTCCAAGAATTTCAAATAAAAATAAAATAAAATCACACATTAATGCACGAGAAAAATTTATAGCCTTGGTTCTAAACTTGAGAACTAACTTTTTAAGCTAAATAAACTAAAAATGAGAAACTAAAAGTGATTAAAATGGTGGTAATTTCAGATTTGGAAAATAGACTTGGGTGATTAATTTCCACTTGTATGTCCCAGTTGATACAGCAATGACACAGCAATGACTCAGCAATCCTGGGAAAGTTAACAGATTTCAAAAAAACCAGCAAGCTTTTTCCAAAACTTGCAATAAAGCATTCACAATCTCACAATGCATTCCTACATCAGTTTAGATCACAAATAGCCCAATAGAGCATCAAATCCTTAGTTATACATGGTAGCAAAATATTCCTATTTCACTACTAATTAATACCTAAAAGAAAAGGTAAAAATCATGCATCAATTAGAAGGGTTCAACTAGGTCTTACTTTTCCAAGTAGGATCTAGCTTGCTAAATGTTAAAAATGGCCAAAAATTAACATTCACTCAACATTTCATCACAACTAATTGAACTAAGTCAAGATTACTTCATCATTGCAAAGTCAAAACACTAGTCCATACAAGGGTTCATAACCACCCAAATCTCAAAAAGTTTAGTTCATAACTGAAATTTGAAACTCAAAACCAGAAAATGTATTGTTCATGAAGTTAAAGAAAAGCTTAAAGAGAAGAAAATGATACAAAACGAAGTGGAGAGCAAGAGAGATGAGTGTTGAGCTCAAATCCTTCTTTGAATGTTGCCTTCTTCTCCTTCTTCTCAATCTTCTTCTTCTTTGTACTCTCTTCCTTCTTTGTACTTAGAAACTTTTTTTTTCTGCTGTAAGGTTTTTTTCGTACTCCTCTCAAGTGCAGCCAGCCTCTCTTCTATTATCACTCCCTCTTTTTCTTTTTGCTCCCCAATTAGGGTACCAAAGTTTACCCTAATTGGAAATCCCAATCATCACCCACTTGTCCTTCATTTTCCACATGTTTGTTGAGTCAATAGCCAAATTCCGCCACCTCAGCTCGTTTTTCTTTTCATTAAAGCCAGCTGGACTATCTGCCAAAATAAACTTACTGGGCTGACAAATTGCTACGCGATGAGTGCTACAGCAATGCCAGTCAGCAATAATCATTTTCCTGCTCCTTTTCTCCTTGTCCCAAACATTTTCAAATACCTATTCTTGTATTTTTTTCTGCTTAAAACACATAAAAACAATAACATAAGTCTATTTAACACTTACTAACACACACACTTTCATTTATTATAAAGACACAACAAACTAGACACAATTACACAATATAAACATTAATTGATCCACAATTCACACTAAATTCAAGCTTAAAGATATGATAATAACTCTAAATCTTAGAGTTATCGTTATGAATTTTATAATTGACATATTAATTTATTACTCTGCAATAACAAATATAGTATGAATACAATAATATTCATGCAAAATTAGTTAGTACATCTCTTGTAAGTATTTATCAAAATTCAAAATACAAATTTTTATTTATTATAATTTCTTTTATTATTTTTTTACGTATACGTTTTTCTGTGAAAGCTTATTATATGATTCTTTTAATTTATTAGTCTACCACATTTGGAAAAGTAAAAAAGAATTATGAATAGATAAATCCTATCATTGCTACAATAAGAGGACAATATATTTTTTCAATGTAAAAACACAAATAATATAAAAATGGAATACTATTAACATCAATTTATTTGGTGTCTAAGAGCAGTTCCAAGGAGACTGCAAAATCATTATATGGTGTATGTATTTGATCCAAGGAGGCTGCATATCATGCAGCATTTTGTAGATTTTTCTATGCCGTGCACTGTAGTCACGGCATCTTCTTTTTTTTTTTTTAGTTTTTTTTTAATAATTTAAATAATATTTATATATATTTATATTATTATATTTGTAAAATTAAGAATTATTTTTTGGGAAATTTTTTAATACACATTTTTAAAAGTGATGTACGAATCTACTTCTATTTATTTTGGCACCCGATAAACTTTTTTAGTCTATTTTTTTTATATAGTAGTATACATTATAATTATTTAAGACATCCTGTAAAATTTAAAAAAAATTTAGAAAAATTTAATACGCCGAAAATAATGCACTTCTTTAAAAGTGGTGCACTGATTTACTCCTACCTGTTTCAGCATTCGGGAGACTTGTTTAGTCTTTTTTTTTATGGTCGTGTACATTATAGTTATTTAAAACATCCTGCAAAATTTTAAAAAATTTAAAAAAATTTAACATGCCGAAAATAAAATTCAAACTTTCTGTTGCGTGACTCTTTTATTTAGAAGAATACATTGTAAAAGCACCTTATAATATTTTTTTTTTTTGTGTAAATTTAAATGTGAATATTATGTTATTGCAATATGATATTTTAATTTATCGAATTTCGCCGATTTTACAGTATTATTGTCTTTAATCACATTAGTAAGTTTATTTAAATTATTAGTTAAATATAAAAATTGTGGTAATTTTTGTTAATTAATATGATATTATTTTTTTTTAATTTATTAAAAAATTAATATAATAATAAGGAATATTTTTTTTAGTGTAATTTTTGGTGTTGTGGTTGGAGTAGAAATAATTTTTGACACCAAATTTAGTGATAGTGTAACACTAAATTTTGTGTCTCCTTAGAGATGCTCTAAGTAATGATTGACTTAAGGTTATCCCTTAGAAGATATACTTATACTCTTTGTTAAGGATTTCTTATCTTTACAATTAATTATAGTTGCATGGGCAATATTTTATCATTTTTTTCAAAATGAATGGTGAGCATCAATAGGTCAATAACATATAGTTCATTGGAAGAAAAGAGTGATGAACAAAGTTTAACATAAGATTTTCAGCACACACAATTGATCATTAAAATTTATTTGCATAGAGACATTTTAACATGATTCTATTAAAATTTCTTTGGTTTAACTAAGAAAATTGCTAAAAAGTAACACTGACACTTAATACCATCTTTGGTGTTATACAGTTATCGATGTAATTAAATATCGGATCTCGAAAATAACTTTTAAGGAATATCGCTAACCAATCGTTGAGCAACACTTATAAAAGGTGTTGGACACAACTGGTGTCCAATAACAATACTCTTCAACTAATTCATCTTTTAAAAGTTATGAAATTCATTTGAAAAAAAAATTAGGAATACATATGCTCTGGATTCGAAATATGGAAGTTTCTAGGATAACCAAAAGGAAATAGCAGAAGCATAAATACAGTCAAAATGTTTTCACAACTCACTACATAGAAATCATTTTTAGATACAAAATCAAAGCACTTCATAGTGTCAATAATAATCACACACATTATCAAGCCTGTGTTTTTTAATCAATCATCGTCCTCAAGAACACTCCGACGCCTCTGAATCTGGAAAAGAAAAGGGGATTCAAAGGAAAACTCCAAATGCTTTTCGTGAATTAATTTGCTAACATGGCGAAAAATGGACTTACTGTGACTTTGGTTTGTTTGCTTGTTTGGCTGTTGATTTGTTCCAATAGTGTTATCAGTCTTTCTTCGGAAACCTGTTAATAGAGCATTGAGCATAACTTTCTTCTGATCAAATTTACTCTTAAAGAAACGTAGATTGGATTGAAAAATGAAGACCTTACCTTTTCAGCAATTTGGCCCATTTGAGCAGCTCTCAGCAAAACATCTTCGACGCCCCTTGCTTTCTCGGGTTTCACCAGAGCGATTCGAGCAACTGCATAGACAATAATGTGTTAACAAATTAATGATACACATTGCTAAAGAATCATGTCTAATTGCCTATGCTCGCAATTGAGTTCAAGAATGGTGCTTTTTTACAAGGCCAACAATTTTCAGTCCCTTTCAATTACACCGAGCTAAATCTAGTCACCAGTACCAAGAAAGAACTACAAAATTTATAATTGCTTTTCACAAGCCAATTATGTAGCTAACAGTAAGGTACATATTACCAAGATAGATTTCACACCAAACCAAATGAACCGAGTTAATTCTAATTTTACGTTTCTTTTTGAGAAAACAAAGAACAAACAATTACCCAAAGAAAATGTGATGTCACAATTGCTAATTCAATGGAAAATTGGACGAAATGGAATTTTCTATTAGAACCAAACCAATAGAGGGACAGACTTAAATATGGAACAACCAAAACAAGCGCAGATGGAATTATCACTTAAGATGAGAAATTAAGAAAAACAAGCTTCCAAAATCATTACAACATAAAAACGTATGAATGTAAGCTTACTTCTTTCACGTGCTTCAGAAGATAAAATTTGACTAAGCATCATCTGCCTTCGTTCATCTGCCTCTCTAATTATTCACTCAAAAACATTACAATCAGACCCTAATTCTTAACAAAAGCAAAACAGTATTAAAGATAACTAGATTTAGTTAAAACCTCTTAGCATCTTCTTGTGCATTCTGCTGTTCAGGATTTGATTGATTTGCCTACTCATGAATACAGTTTAACAATGATCAGCAATGCAATTTCAGATAAACTAAAAAAGTCTCATTTTTCAGTAGAAAAACAATTTTTCTATACATTAAAAGAAAAAAAAAGGTACTCATAATAACGGAGAGCCATTAGGCTTACCATGCCATGCTGAGCCATAAGCTCCTGCATTCTTCTCTGTCTGATAGCTTCCAATTCAGGATCAGCCTAAACCAAATATAACAAAAGAGAGTTAATACACATATAAACACACATGTAGATGCACATATCCATACATACAGATGTTACGAGAGGAGAAAAACGCAAGCATGATTTCAAAACAGCGTTTCACAGCCAAGCTTTGAAAGATTTTATTTTTTCATTAATAAAAATATTTCTTCAAAAAGATTTATGAGAATCTTTCAGAATCATCCAGATGGCTAGCTTCAAACATACTCTCAAAACAGGTAGCTGCTAATTTCCCCAACATTTGATGTAACTAATCTACAAAGAACATGAATATCAAAACTTCCTTGCATATATAACTACATATGATCCAATCCAATTGAGAATTTTGTAAACTCCTAACATACATTTTTCTAATCTTGTATTGCATTTCTTTAAGTGTAACTCGATTCCTCTACCTATCAACATATAATTTTACAGGATTATCTATTTCCTCACTCTGAAGAACTCGAAATTAACTATGACAATTCTGAGTACAATTCATTTTCTTTTTGGGTTTCTTCAGCAATCAGTTGTAAAATCTAATACACACCCCCGAGTGTGTATATATATACATATAGCCAATCTTAGAGAATCCCAGTAAACGAATTTTGTAATTAAATCACCAAAGAACATGAATATCAAAACTTCCTTGCATTTATAACTACATATGATCCAATCCAATTGAGAATTTTGTAAACTCCTAACATAAACTTCTCTAATATTGTATTGCATTTCCTAACATATAATTTTCTACGATTATGAATTTCCTCACTCTGCCAAACTCAGAAATTAACTAAGAAAATTCTGATTTCTGAGTACAGTTCATTTTTGGGTTTCTTTCAACAATCATTTGTACTAAAATCTAATACACACACACCAGCGCATATAAATATATATATATATATATTTATATATATATAGCCAATCGGTTTCTCAAATCAACGAACTAGAAGTACACAGCACACTCAGTACTCAGATAATCAAACAACTTTGACGTAGAAACAGCTTATAGTTTCGAATACCATTTAGATAATCAAAAAATTAAGAACCCTAATAGTGTGTTTGGATGAAGAGAAAAAAATTAAAAAAAAAAAAAAACAGGAAAAAATATAAAATAATCATAATAATAAGAATTGGAAAAGAGGGAAAAAGAGAATGAATTTACCATTGGAAGAAGAGAGTTTGAGTTTGAGAGCTTCGATCTGGTTCGTCTTCAACAAAATACCTTTTGGTTTTCCAACGCCATAAATATTTATATTTCCACCCAAAAATAAAAATTAATCTATTTAATTAATTTGTGTTTTTTTTAGAAACTATATCATATGCTATTTTTAATTTTTTTTAATAGTGCGTTTAGAAGTAATTGTGTAATTATCAGGTAGGGTAATTATTAGGGTAGTAATTACACAGTATAGTATTTACACTATATTTTAAAATGCAAGGTGTGTTTGGATATGAGAATTGGAGAGTGTAATTTGAACCCTCAATTACTTCCAATTACACAGTTACAGTGTAATTAATGGTCAGACAAACATACCAAATTGTGTAATTACGTCTAATTACACACAAATCCAATTACATTGTGGCTTTCCAAACGTACCCTTAATTTTCAGTTTGGGTTGTTTAAGTGCTCTCTTTATGTAGGTTAGTATGTGAATTTTGGTTACAATTTAGATTACTCTTTAGTTGCTATTGAAGCTTCTATGTCGAATTTGCAAAAAAAAACTATTTTGAATTATAAAAATAAAAAAATATAAAAAATTAAAGTAGATTAATTAATTTATTATTTAATTATTTTAAAAAAAATCAATTTGTATTCCATAAAATAATAAGTACATCCTAATATATAAAAAAATTAAGTTCAAAATAATTTTTAAAAATCATTATTAATTTTTATTTTTAATTTTTTTCCCATATTATTTTATGTTAATTTTAATATTTTTTTTAAATTTTACTTTTATAATTTTTTAAAAATAATGTATAGTTTTTTTTAAAATAAAATTTCACATACTTTTTTATTTTAATTTTTTAATTATGATATTTGAAATATGATTTATTTTTGTTTGATAGATATATTTTTTAAGAATATGAATCAAAATAAAAAAAATTATAAAAAATAATATAATTAAATATATATTTTATGTAAAATAAAAATTATTAAAATAAGGTGTATTTATAAATTTTATATCAATTTGGATTTAAAATATTTTGTCCTTATAATAGATAATGAGTTATTTTTTTTTTGTTATGAAAGAGGCCCTCCTCTTTAACACTTTAACATTGCTTTTTTTTTTCTTTTTTTTCTAATCAATTAAAGTGATCGTGTTAAAAAAAAATTGTACATGGATCGTAATTACAAGTTTTGTGTAAGTTTAGCCATTACAATAGACTTGAAATCAGCAGAAATATTATGCTGATTAAAAATACAATCTGACGAAAAACAAGACTCTCTAGCAAGACAATGAGCAGCCCTATTTGCAGATCGCTTAACAAATACATGTTAATATTATTATTGATGCAATTTAGTATTGAGTCTCATATAATTTAATACAATAACTTTTAAAAAGTATCACTAACCAATCACATATATCACTGTGCCATTCGAGGTGAACATCACCTTAATTTCTCGTGACTACTATTTAGAAAAGTATATTGTATTGTTTTATTTTATAATTAGTCATCATCATTTATTAAAATCATGTTACTACAAAAGTAAAAATAAATAAATATCAAATAACAGTCTTTTTAAAGAGTGTCAAAATTTTTTATATCACTTAAAAATATAATATTGGGAAAAAAACAAAAAAATACAAAAAAGGAAAAAAAATTACAAAAATACTTTGGGCCGGCCCATTAAACATTTATACAGTCCACATGCAAATATTTACAAAAATACCACATGCACTAAGCCTTCAAATTTGTACGGAAGCGAACCATGAAGATGAAAATACGCGCTCGTTTCAAAACCGCAAAACAACCAAAATGAAACCAAAACGAGAAAAATACAACTATTAATTCTGGCAAAAACAACTGGAAAAAATACCTGCAATGATCTAAACTGAAAATGACGAAAAAAAATCGAAAACTGTGAAGAAACTGAAATTACACATTTGTTTTCTGTTTTATTCGATCAAAACAACTCCCCCTAATATCGAAATCCAGATTCATGAAATGTAGATCTGTAACAAACAGATCTGGACCTCCCACCAAATTCAAAACAATGTATGATGTGAAAATTTTTAAAAAAACCTCATGAATAATACATCTACGTTATATACAGTTACATTTTGATTTATTTTTTGTTTTGGTTGCCTTATAGTTGCATTATCGTTTTATGATAGTTTATATATTATGCAAGAATTTAATTTGATGGGGACTAAGAAATAGTAGTTATACATAGTAAGTTTTGTGCAAATAGTTGCATATTAATTTTATAGTGAAATAACATATGCCAGTAGCAAAACTATAATAAAACTACAAAACAACTGTATGCAAGTGCAAATAGTTGCCTTATAGTTGCATTATCATTTTATGATAGTTTATATATTATGCAAGAATTTAATTTGATGGGGACTAAAAAATAGTAGTTATACATAGTAAGTTTTGTGCAAATAGTTGCATATTAATTTTATAGTGAAATAACATATGCAAGTAGCAAAACTATAATAAAACTACAAAACAACTGTATACAAACTAAAATACAGGAAAAACTCTTTGAACATCAACATCCATGATAAATCTCATTGTTACCCATTGATGATATAAAAATGGACAGGAAACAACTAGATAAAAAACTTATTAAAAAAATACATATAGAAGGTGTAAAATTTCAAATATGGGAGAAAACCAAAAAAAAACCGAAAACAAACCTCGGTTCGAACATCAGCACCAACATTAGCTTTTTTCCCAGAAACGTTGACAATGAAATCTCTGCATTATTTGTTGAGCAAACATACATAAGAAGCACAATGATTTCTATACTCTTTCTGGCTTTATTCTCTACACAGTCGCTCCATATGTTATCAAGGTCCGTTTCTTCGTAAGAATATATAAGAAACTAGCTTTACAATTAAAAATTAAAAATAAGAAGAAAAGAAGAATTGTTATGTAAAAAAATTTAAAATTAAAAACTGAAATAAAATTAAAAATGAATGAAATTAAAAATAAAAAGAAAAGAAGAAAAAAAGAGAGTGAAATGATGGATTGATTGATAGAAGTCAATCCTAGACCTAAGCAACAATATATAAGAAACTAGTTTTACAATTAAAAATTAAAAATAAAAAGAAAAGAAGAATTGTTATGGAAAAAAAATTAAAAATTAAAAACTGAAAATAAAATTAAAAATAAAAAATTAAAAACTGAAATAAAATTAAAAACTAAAAATTAAAAACTGAAATAAAATTAAAAATAAAAAGAAAAGAAGAATTGTTATGGAAAAAAAAAATTAAAAATTAAAAACTGAAAATAAAATTAAAAATAAAAAATTAAAAACTGAAATAAAATTAAAAATAAAAAAATAAAAACTGAAATAAAATTAAAAATAAAAAGAAAAGAAAAAAAAAAGAGAGTGAAATGATGGATTGATTGATAGAAAATGAAAAAAGAGAGGGAAGAGAGTAGGATTTGATTGATGATGGATGGAATGATGACTAAGTGGTATTTGTGTAATAAAAGCAACTTTGTAAGTAAAAATGTAGTCATAGGCGTGTGTGAGTAATTTTGTAATAAATTGTGTAAAATGGATTTTTCATGTAAAAATTTCTATAATATTTTATTATATTTTTAAAAATCTAAATTTTTTTAAAAACCTGTTCATTACGGGTGGGTCAGGTTCAACCTGATGGACCTAACAAGTGAGTTTCTGTTTAATTTTTTTGGACAGACCGAGTTTCAGGTTGGACCCGTAACCCGCAAGCCAACTCGGCCAATTTATATATATATATATATATTAAGGGTGTATATTGGTCGGTTTGATCGGGTTGTACTATACTTTTTCTAACCCAGTATAAATGAGTTGCAAATATCTAATTGTAACCAATCTTATATATAAAATAAAAAGTTTAACCACTCAATAATTTCATTAATTTGGTCGTGTTAACCTGTCCAAACCAATTATTATTATTATTAATTTTTAGTGTTTAAATAATTAGATTTTAAAAATATATATATAGTATATATTTCAAGATTAAAATCATTATAGTCTAAATTAATATTAAAAACTTAAACATAGAATAAATATAAATTGAATAAACATTAAAGTATTATTATCTAAAAAAAATAGATTCTAAATGTTAGCTTCAATATTTAAATATAATCAAAATTATCAATTAAAAAATTCAAATTTCTAATTAAACACTATAAAGTACAAACTTTATATTGTAAAATAAGTTAAATTATTAAACATAATTTATGTAATATATTATAGACAATTTTAGTAAAAATACAAAAATTGATATATTTGTTTTATTTGAATTATTATTGATTTTTTTTGTTATTTGTATATTATTTTTTATATTGTTTTGTTGTTATTTTTATGTGATTAACTTTTTGTTTTCTTGTATGTTTATATATAATACCGTAAAAAATTTTAAAAAAGTAATCTTGAACATAAAAATGTAAAAAATTTATAAAAGTTGATGTTTTATGTAATTTTTCTTATATTTATGAAGCAGTTTGAATTATTTGTTGAGTTATTTGAATTATATTTTTTTTTGTGAGTTTATTCAATTTTGGTTGAGTTTATGTAATTTTTTTCTGGGAATTTTTTAAAAAATATTGAATTTTAGATAAAAATTTATAATTTTATTATCACACGAAAATTTTTACAAAAATATTGTATTTTTATAAAAAACACTAAAATTACAAAACAGAACAATAAAAAACAATAATGAAATAACTAAATAAAAACTCAAGATAGTATAAATAAAAAAAAATATACAATATTTAAAAAAAAATTCTGGTCTAAAATAAAAAAAAATTAAAAAATTTAAATATATATAATGTAAAAATCTTAAATTTATTGAACACTCATATATAAAAGATTATTTTTTTATTACAATTTACAAAATATAAAACATAAAAAAAATGGAAAAGTTAAAAACCTAGGTGCCGTTTGGTAACATTTTTGTTTTTTAATTTTTAAATCACAAAATGAAAGTAAAACTTTTACTTTTAAAAATTTTTCTTTTGAAAAACAAAAATGCGTTCTGTAACCACTTTTGTTTTTCAATTTTAAAAACAGAAAACAAAAGTGTGTTCTGGAAAGTTCATTTTCATTTTTCATTTTTTTATTTTATTTACGTCAGGTCTAGGTCCAGGGTTGGATTTGGGTTCAAGTCAGAGGGCGGGTTCAGCGCCAGGGCGGTGGGGGGATTTGGGTCCGGGTCATGATCGAAGTCCAAGATATTGATTAAGAAAAAAAAAACTGTTTAAAAAATATTGAAAGCGACTTTTTTTGTTTTTAAAATTTTGATTCTCAATTAAAAAATTAAAAAGTAAAAATAGTTTTACAGAACATATTTTTGAAAAATATTTTCACTTTTTCAATTTTAAAAACAAAAAACTAATAAAAAAAATGTTACCAAACGACACCCTAATTTTTACAAAGCCATCCCCGTCTGAGCTCCGACTCCGAGTACCCAACCTCACTCACCCCTCCCTTTCTCTTCTCTTCTCTTCATCTTCTCCGTTCTCAGTCGCACGGCGCACCCGCAATCAACCCCACGAGGCCCACGACACGAGCCACCCCACCCCCTTCTCTTCTCTTCTCCGTTTGCCTCTCCTTCTTCTCTTCGTCGGGTCGGAGTCCCACCAGTAGTCACCCGTTGTCGTCGTCGACCGGAGCCCGACCTTCGACTACCACCACCACAACCACACGCACTACTCAGCAACTGGTATTTTTTTAAAAAATTATTTTTAGTTTAAACAGATAGAAAATATATATATTATATGATAAAGAAAAAATAAAAATAATATATAATTATATGTACGGTTTTTTAAAAAAAAAATATATTATGTTTTTTATTTTTTTTACATGCAAATATTATTAAAATTATTAGAATTAGTAGTTAGATTAGAGTTAAATTTGTGTATTTTTTTTTGGTTAAATTCTATCTGAAATACTACATTTTTAACAGATTATGTTATTATTGGAAAGTTGTGATTATAATTTATTTTATGTGTTTGTGTGTAACAGTGGTGGCAGTTTGATACTTAATTATTTGTTGCTCGGTGTATTAAAAAATTAAAATTATTTATAAATTATTAGAGGAGTTTGAATATCTTACGTATTCATCCATAGTGAAGTAAGTTATGTGATTAACTGTACTTGTACTGAGTGAAAGTAGAAATGTATGTTAGAGGTGTTTGAATATTTTATATATTTGTTCGTAGTGAAGTAGGTTCTGTGATTAACTGTACTACAGTGATTGGTTGGATTACTATTTTTATATATTAAATATATATTGTATTGTTATTTGTTTATTTTTCAGATTTAAAAAATGGTCGATATAGAAGATACTAATGAATTTGGATCATCACCATCTGCCAATGACAACGAGAATGAAACAAGGGACAAGAAAAGGATGAAGAAATCAAGAACAAGGAAAAAATCTCCTGAAGGAAGAAAAACATCACATGTTTGGAATCACTTTGAAAAGTTATCTAAAGATGAGAATGAAACTCCTAGGTGTGAGTGCATTTACTGCGGCAATGAGTTCTCTTGTCCTACTAGCAACGAGACGACTCAATTAAACAATTACTATCGAAAATCTTGTAGGCAAAGCTCGTGTAGGAATAATGAAAGTAAGCAGAAGGTATTAAGTTTCGAGACGCTTAAAGAAGGAGAAAAAAGTTTAGTTGCAGTTGCTTACAACAAAGAAGCATGTAGAGTTATTGTGGCAAGGTATATTGCAGTTGATGAGTTGCCTTTTCGACACGTCGAGGGAGTAGGTTTTAAAGAATTTGTTCGAACCTTGCAACCTAGATTTGAAATCCCTTCTAGAATTACTATTGCAAGGGATGTTCTCAAGAATTTTTGTGAAGAAAAGGAGAAGTTGAAGAATAATTTGAAACATCAAAGGGTGTCCATCACCACTGACACATGGACATCAATTCAGAACTTGAATTATATGGTGATAATGGCACATTGGGTCGATGATGATTTCAACTATCAAAAAAGAATTATCACATTTTGTATAGTGAAAGATCACAAGGGAGATACAATTGCGAAACACATTCATGAGTCTTTGGATGAATGGGGCATTACTAAATTATTTGCAATCACAATTGACAATGCTTCTTCGACTGATGTTGTTATTCGTAGCTTGCGACAGAAGTACAGTGAAATGGCCAATGGTCTCATATTAAATGGGAAATTTTTACACATGAGATGTTGTGCTCACATCATCAATTTGATTGTTGTTGAAAGTCTAAAAGAAAATAGTCATTCAATTTTAGCTATAAGAAATGCCGTGAGATATGTGAGGTCTTCCCCTGCCAGGTTGAAAATGTTTAAAGAGCAAGTTGAGAAGGCTAATATTGAATGCAAGGGACTCTTGAAATTAGATGTCCCAACAAGGTAGAATTCTACTTTTCTTATGCTTAAGACTGCTTTAAAATTCAAGGATGCTTTCAAGAGTTTGTTGAAAGATTTGAACTACAGGGCTTATTTTGATGAGGTTGACAAAGATGGAAACAAGAAAGACGGGCCGCCTATTGAATTAGATTGGGAGAATGCAAAGGTCTTTGTACAATTCTTGGGAGCTTTCCACGAAGTCATTGTGAAGTTTAGTGACTCAATATATGTCACTTCAAATAAGTATTTCATTACGATTAGTGGAATACAACAACATTTATATAAGTTGTCTCTTGCAGAAAACGAAGACCTATTAGTGAGCATGGCTAAGAACATGAAGGAGAAGTATGATAAGTATTGGAAAAGTATTGATAAATGTAACGAAGTATTCTTGATTGCCTTAGTACTAGATCCAAGATACAAGTTGAATTATTTCAACTATTACTTCCGTAAATTGCATGGCCCAATCAAGTCCAAGTTGATGGTGAATAAGATTGAAATGACTCTTAGAACATTGTTTGAGGTGTATGGTGGTGGGAATGAGCAATCACAATTACAACTATCAGTTCCACTGAGCCAAGGTCAAGACACTAGTACTACTACTACAAATGCATCAGATTTTTTCTCATTTCTTTGGGATGACATTCAAGATGAGTTTGAGCAAGAAAGGATCAAGCAAAATGGTGAAATGACAAAAAATGAATTGGATAAGTACTTTTCTGATGATACTGAACCTTTTAAAATGGGTCAGCTTGACCACTTTGATATACTGAAATGGTGGTGTGTAAATTCATCCAAATACCCGACCTTGTCAAAAATTGCTCGTGACGTCTTAGCTGTTCCAGCTTCTACAGTTGCTTCTGAGGCGGCTTTCTCCATTGGAAGGCGTATTTTAGATCCTTTTAAGAGCTCATTGAATCCGACATATGTGGAAGCTTTGATATGTCTGAAAAATTGGTGGAGCCAATCTCATCAACCTATCATTGTTCGTGAATATGAGGATGAAGAAGAAGGTCTACCGACAATAGCGGACCTTGCAATTGGTATGATTATGATATACTTTATAATTTTATATTTTATGTAGATTGCAATTATTAAATTTAATTTAATCATATTAATATTTGTATTAATAGCTTTGTTATTGAAAATATAGATGATACTACTACTACCACCGCTACTGCTACACCCACTACCTCAGGCGATTTCTAGTTCATCAATGCAGTCAACATCAGTTAGAAGATCTTTATAGTAAGTAATAAGTGTTGATTAAGTAAATATTTTTAATTTCATATGTAAATATTTTTTTTAAAACATATTATCTTAAGATTTTATTTCTTTGATTGTTAATTAAGAAAGATTCAGAACTTTGGAGTATGGATGATGCAATGACAGAAAAAGAGAGTAACCAAAGCCAAGTCATCTAACAACTTTCAAGTTTCAACTTTAGGAACCCAAGCCATTATGTAATATCTTTATCTTTATATATATAACGTGTATGTAACAGAATTTTTAGTTTAACGTTTTATTCTTCTTTTTGCAAAAGTTAATGCCAAGTTAACCCCTCCGCTAACTCTAAAAAATATACATAAACAATGAATACTTATTAAAACCTAATCTCGTTCTCATCTTAATTTCTATCTCTCATTCACGATATTCAATTTTATTCTAATAGCGATTGTGCATTATTTTTTCTCTTTCCATGCGATTCTCAAGAGAATTTACTTAGGTTTTTGGGTTTGATTGAATTTGATAAATCTATTCAGAAACTCAAACTTTTTATTGGAGATTATGAAATCTTTTTAATTTCATGGCTATGTATCAATTGCCCTTCATTGTTATTTATATTTGTTTTAAAATTAACAATATGTCTATAATAATTATCTCCATTAATTTTTTCATCATCTCTATACTCAATTTATAAAACTCAGTCCTAAATTTATTTTCATTTTCATCTCAATCTTAACACTTTTCACTATTTATGGATCTTAAACCAATTAATTTTTTTTTTCTTTCGATTCGTTGAAAAACGAGTTACCTCATCGATCACTGCCATCTTCTTCTCGTCGAACGCCCGCCTCATCAAGATTTTCAAGTCTTTGAAACAATAGCATTGAATATCATCAAGTATAGTTTTGTTCATTAGTCTCTAATTAATTCATGGATATTGTAGCCAACATATTAGTTTCAGTTATAGATTTTAATTGTATATATTTTATAGAGTAATTTGTGGCATAATTAATTTTAGTTGCAGATAAATATCTAAGTTTAATTTTTGACAGTAATAATAATCAAGTTATATTTCCGGAACCTTCATAAGTATTTGCTATTAAATTAAGTGTCAAGTCAATGACCACGTGCAATTCCTGATTAGTTTAGATTATTATTTTTTTTTATTTTTTTATTTATAAAATAATTTAAATAAATGGTTTTCTTAGCTATACTAAGTTTAAGAGAAGGTGTTAGATAAGCTTAAGTTAGTTAGGCCTTTTATTTTATTTTAAATTAAAACTATACAAAAAGTATTCTACTTTATTTTAAAACTAGAAAAAATATTTTCCTATCAAAAATTAATTTTATATTTTCATTTGAAACTTTGTATTAAATATTTTTTAATATCACAATCTTCATTTAATTAAATTATAGATAATTAATGAAAAATACAATAAAAATAATTTATTAAATTATTTAAATAAAATCAAACATATATATAATTAAGTATACGTCACCTTACTTTTGACTAGTTTATTTATTTTATAAATACTTATATGGATATTGAATTTATAAATATATATTTTTTTTTGAAAATTAGCGCTCATTAATAAAATAAATTTGGATCTCATGGTTATTATAAATAATGTTAGCTAGAATAATTGACACTTCAACCATACCAGTTAAATTTTAGGTATACACTCATTTAGTGACATTGTGAGCCGTAAAATTACAAAATTTAAGAATAAAAGAAAAATTACAACTCAAAAAATAATTAGAGAGTCTATTACACTGCAGTATATAGTTATCAATACTCCAGACGAAGCAAGTCCCTTGCAAAGCCTTGATATCTTAGAGTTGCTCTCAATTAAAATAAAATAGTCCTTCCATTCAGCTGCTGTCTCTAGAGCCAGCTGGCAAACTGCAACTTCATCAATAAGAGGATCGTAGAAAGCGAGCATGTTGGTAGCAACTCTAGTAGGAAGAGGAGTGAATAAAGAGGAGCCATGAGCATTTTTTGGTTTAGACATTATGGATATTGAGTATGCAATAATATGAATATAATATGTACTATGTATGAGTTATGGAGTATGGATTATGGGTATGGAGTAGGGGTGTGCATTAAGTCATCTAATTCAATTATAACCAATTGATTTAATGCTAACCGATTCAATTAGATTGGATATCTAATCATAATTGGATTAAATCGGATGTAAATTTTAAAAATCCAATCAGATCGGATTAGTTGTTGGATAGGACGTCCAATCCAATAGATAACCGAACCGATCCAATTATTATCTAATTATATTTATACATTTTTAAAATACATTTATAATTTTATATATTTAATATATTTTTTAAAATAATATATCAATTGATTTAATATATATTTAATACATGAGATTAACGAAAAAAATATTAAATCTAAAATATTATTTTTATCTTTCTAAACGCTAATAAAATTGTCAATGCACATTGAATAAGTTTTATTTTTTTGCGATTTTATTATGGGATTATGAAAATTAAGTTAGACTAGATTAATATTTATTATGTATGTTGGATTATTAAATTTTAAATTATGTTTCTCATATATATATATATATATTAATAAAATCAACTTAAATGGTAGCTAAAATAGATTGGATGGATCCAATTCAATTCAATAAAAGTCAGTTAGTGCATCCAATGGTTGAAACTGATCCAATTCAATACATCTACTGGATCGGATCAAATCGGATGACTCAATTCGATTAGATTAGATCGCATGGCAAAATCCAATATCCAATAAATAATTAGATTGGATCAGTTGTGTCAAAATTCATTAAATGTGATCCAATAAACACATGTAGTATAGACTTTAAATTTTTATTCACATTTTATTTTGAGACTCTTTAGTTTTTATTATCACGAACATGAAGTTTAATGAATAATTTTTGGTAATTATTTAAACTCATGAATTCGGTCAATTCGTCCGTTACTATTTTTTAAACTCGAAATTCAGCCAATTCGTCTGATGTTCAATCTTAATTTTTAGCACTTTTTATTTTAAAATGCTCTAATTAATAGTAACACTGTAAAAATTATTAAAATAATATTATATTATTTATTAATATATATTAAATAATTACATTTTTTTACTTTATGACAAAATAATAATAAAAAAGAAAAAAGAGAAGATATAAAAAAAAATATTATAATTAAGTATTCTTTTTCATTTTAATGGTAAGTATTTATTAAAAGATGCCAAAAATAAATTCATATCATCAAATATTCTTAAAAGCATTTTTATTTGAGATGTTCTTAGTGAGAAGAAGGATACATATGAGTTCTTTTAGATAAAAAAGATTGCTTTTTTTTTTTTTAATTTTAAAAGGAATATGAACAAAGAGTTTGATACCAAAAAAACACTCAATTATAAGAAAGTGTAACTAATATGTGTGGAAGCACAAAAAAACAAAAAAAAAATTGAGATGGAACAAGATGAAAGGAGCTTTTAATAATGATTTAAACAAGTCATTTGTATGAAAAAATAATTACTTTTTATTAAAAAAAAAAAAAAAATTGCAAGTAGGCCCTTTTCCCACATGCTATTACAATTTCTTTCTTTTTTTGAAGAGATTCTATTTACATAATTTAATTAATTTATTTCCCCAATTTGCATATTTTAAATTCAATTTCTCAGATTTACAATTAAAACAAAATAAAAAAACATCGGATCCCGACAAAAATCTAAATTAAGTTTTTTTTTTTCTTTCTAAAACACAAGTATTAAACAAGTAGAGCCCACCTAAGTTTTTGTTTCATGATCAAGTGGCCACAAATTCCCAAGTGAAGAAATCTTGAATCTCAAAACTTCAACTTACCCACATCAGATTTCACCTCATTCTCCTCAAATCTCAAAGCTTTTTCGAGTTTAGACTCAAAAAGCACCGATCTTTGAGGAGAAGAATGAAAATGGGTTTCACAATGGGTCTGAATCTTCTTCTTCTCTTAGCTATGGTGGCCACAAACATACTCTCACTTTACCATCTCTCTTCCAACATTCAACAACCGAATAATCTCAACCCTTCATCAAACCCAACTCAAAATCAAGTCCCTGATTACCTAATTCACCAACTTCAAACCATACGCGCCACCATAAACCACCTCACGCGCCACCACAATCACCACCCCGAACAACAACACTCAAAACCCACTTCAATGCCTTCAGATCTCATTCTCTACTCTCAACTTTCTCCTATAGCTTCATCTTGTCATAACAACCCAGAACTACTCTTTACTTACATGAATTACACTCCTTTCACTCTCTGTCCACTTGGATCGGATGATGTTGTTGAGGCCCTAATCTTACGTGGTTGTCACCCACTTCCACGCCGCCGTTGTTTCTCTAAAACCCCACAAAAACCCTCTTCATCTTCACTCCCTCATAACCCTTTTCCACCTAAGCTTTTAGATGAAGTTGTTATGTGGAAAAAGTACTCTTCTTGTAAGAGTTTTGATTGTTTGAGTAAGCTAAATCCCAACATGGGTTTTGATATGAACAATGAAGTTTCAAACTTTTTGAGTTATAAGTCTGAATTAGACCTTCCTGTGCCTCAACTTCTTCAGATTGCTAAGGCTGCTAATTCAGTCATTAGACTTGGTCTTGACATTGGTGGTGGAACAGGTACATTTGCAGCTAGAATGAAACTTCATAACATAACTGTTTTAACCACTACATTGAATGTTGTTGCTCCTTACACTGAGGCTGTGGCATTGAGAGGTTTAGTGCCTCTTCATGTGCCTTTGCAGCAACGGTTTCCGATTTTCGATGGGGTTGTGGATATTGTGAGGTGTGGTAGAGCTATTAACAGGTGGATTCCTTCTGCAACACTTGAATTCTTGTTGTTTGATGTTGATAGAGTGTTGAGGAGTGGAGGGTATTTGTGGTTGGATCATTTCTTTAGTAAAAGTGTGGATCTTGATAAGGTTTATGCACCATTGATTGGGAAATTGGGTTATAGGAAAGTTAAATGGGCTACTGCTAGTAAGACTGATTCATCTGGTTTGAAGAATGGTGAGGTTTACTTGACTGCTCTGCTTCAAAAGCCAATACCAAAATGAGATTTTTTACTTCTTTTTTTGAGGTAATGAGCTTTATATCTATCTGTATATATATATCTATATCTATATCATTTACTGTTTTGATTAGTTTCCATATGAATTTTAGTTGGTGGGGTTGGTGGTGTAGCTATAATTTCAGTTATTTAAAGTAGATCAATGAGTTTATGATACTCAAAACTCAGATCTTTCTGAGTTACTAGTTAGGTTGTTTAGATGGTTTTAATGTTGGCCTTTTTTGTATTTTGAACTCAATTGATGTATCATTTGAGATCCAAAGATCATACATTTTAGGAAGTAAAATCTTGAAGAGAGTATATCATAATATGTTGATCCAATTCATAGTGATGGCTTTGTATGAGAATTTATTAGTTTTGGTGTTTGAATAGATAGTGATATCAGATTTGGTAAGCAATAAAAGATCTGATTTATTGCCCCAGCTCATAAAAATTTCATCTTTATTTTTGGGTGATATGTTCTTTATAGTTTCCCCTCATTTGTTGGGATCTTCTTAGAGTTTTTGAAAACAAAAATGAAGCAAAAACCACTTATAGTTTAGTTTATGCACTTCCAAAATTTGAGCACTGATAATATTATGCATCGCTGAAAAAAACGAGCTCCTACCCAAGAGGGGTAGCTCAAATGGTTAGACACGTGGTTTGCTCTGAACAAGTTCTTAGGTTCGAGTCTCTCCTGGGTGCCTACATAGCAATTTCTATGGTTTCCTGATCCCAAAATATTATGTACCACTAAAAAACCGAGCTCCTACCCAAGAGGGGTAGCTCAAATGGTCAGGCACGTGGTTTGCTCCCAATAAGTTTTGAGGTTCGAGTCCCTCCTGAGTACCTACATAGCAATTTTTATAAATTCCTGATCCTGAAATATTGTAGGGTTTGGTAGGAATCTTAGTTTCGAAAAAAGAAAAACCGAGCTCCTTGTTGAACCTCAGATCTTGAGAAAGCAAATCTCGGATCTACTAACTTTTTGACCAATAACATATTCATAATCATAATTAAATCAACAACATCTCAACAATGAACATGGCCCTACATTATTTTTAGATAATGATCTTACTTAATCCATTTTCTTGATCTTAAACTTTTTTTTTATTTGCAGGAAGACTTTATAGAAAGGATTACTTCTGTTCAAGATTTAAAGACTTGTCTTTTCTCACTTTGAGAAGATGGATATAATAAGGCTTTGAAAATGGAGTAAGAAAGAAAACATATTTATTTCCATTGAAGGTGGGTTATATTATACTTTTTCTAATTGGTTTATTAAGATTAGGGGGCAAAATTTGTGGAATAGTAGATGAACATAGTTGGGATAAAAGGTGAATTTGTAAATCCACCAAAAGATCCAATTGAAGAAACAAAGAAAGAAAGAAGTGATAATCTTTTGTTGGCATCTTGAATGTTTTGTAAGATAAAGTTATTATTCCTTTAATTTTTTTTTTAGAAATAAAATATTGTGAAAAAAAGTTAAGCTTTAATTTGAGACAGTTCTTAGCAAGAAAATGGTGAAAGTTGTATGTGAGGTTATTATTTTATTTCATTGCAAAAGCTTTGAGTCCATGTTAGAAAAGTTTAGAAGGAAAAACTCAATAAATGTCTTGTCATGCTAATTGCTTACTCCACTTTGTCTTCACATTTTTCTTTATACTTTTACAAAAGCTTTTATTATGGTAATATTACTCTAATATTGAATGTACATCTTCATACAAATTTTTCTATTAGATATTGAAAATTATTGATCCCCATTGTTTCTTTCATTGGATGTCTTGAAGTGTAAATCTTAGCAATTAAGTTATTGACTATTGAATTAAATAACAATTAACTTCTTTACACTAAAAACAATTAAATTATATATATATATATAGATATATAAATCATATGTTCCTCATGTGTTATATTTGAAATGGGGCCATTTTTATTTTTTTTCTTAATTTTTTTAAAAAAACAGATCATGTTCTTCAATCTAGTTAGTATTTAGTAGCAATTGAACTTGGATGATATATTTGTTGAAAGAAATTATTATTATTATTATTATTATTTTTAAAAGAAACAATTATAAATAGCAATCGATGCCATCAAATACACTTAAAATTTAAGATATCATAAATTTATATTTAATTAACATAACTGTAATGATTAATATTTGATTAAAATAAGAGAAATACTTAGATGACACAAAACAAGACCCATTGTGTCTAATGTCTAATACTGTTTAATATCGCTATTTGTGTAACTCAATATCAGTTCTCTTGTTAACTAATTAGTACCATATAATGTCGCTATTTTGCTATTTGTATAATTCAATATCAGTTTTCTTGTTAACCAATTAGGAGGAGTAGCTTTATCCAAACTTTTATTTTTTGATGAAAAGCTTTATCCAAACTCAGTAAGCTTGTAAGAAACAAAGAGAGGAGATTGGTTTGGTGGTGTGGTGAGTGAGAGGGGTGACCCATGGAAAAATTAGAGGGCTCTCTCAGTCTCAGGTGTCATGTCACTATCAACTCCCACTAATACAAAATAGTACACCATGCATGGGCATGCTACTTCATGGAAATTATTCACACAACAAAACAAACAAAGCCCATCACAAAAAGTTAAATCATTGACAAAACTTTTGACAAATTAGATAATGATAATGATTATTATCTATTATATTGTTTACTCAACCACTATGCAACAATGTCATGCAAAATATTTTACAAAAAAATAACACCTTTATTGAGGTGTTTTGATATGGAATATAAAATTTAAATTAAATTTGAATAATAAGATATTTGTATTTTTAAGTATATTTTATTTTTTCAATTAAAATAGTGGTGATATTAATCCCCTCAAACGCATGAGTTTCATATTCCCTTCAAATCTACTCCATCCAACTGTATTCTCTCCAATTAAAATTCACATAATAAACACCCTCATTAGATAGCGTTTAATTAAAAAAATAAAAATATAGTTAGAACAAAAATAACATTCTAATACTTTAAAATAAAACTAAACAAAGAAATACAATAAAAGTTATTTCCTTTCTATTCCATTTCATTCATTCTGACCAAAGCCGAGACTCTTTTTAAACTAATACAAATGGTTGAATGTTTTTGTACACAAGTGTGTCAAATTTACAATATATCATTACTTAATTTTGGATACATTTATAAGAATTTTGACTTTGACCAACATGATAAAATTTATGCAATTTATTTAGCTTGGAAGGTAAACATTGTCAACACTTCACTTAAACTCCATAACATGAGATATTTAGGTGTGATAGAACAAAATATTACTCAATGTAACTCAAAGGAAACATCAATTTTGTAAGAGAAGAGAAACATACTAACAAGTTAACTAAGTAAGTACCTCTTAGATGTCTACTTAAGACCAAAGCATTAACATGAGAAGTAGAATAAGACCGTCTTTATTGGTTTCCCAATTATTTATATTCCACAGAGTTCGGAAGGTTTAGTCGGAAACTTTCCTCCTCAGCAGGTGATGCAACTCGAGTTTATTGATCTTAGCAGCAAGTATGAAGTCATTCTCGGTCAATCCACCTGATTACATTACAATTTTAAGAGTACAGCAAAAGATGTCAGTTCAGTGCAGCAAATGCTTAAGCTTTGCAATAGAGACTTTGAAAATTTCAACTAGAGTTCATAAATAGAATTTGGATATTTGGTGGGCAAGTTCATTTATGTACATGATCATCCAACCTATGTTGAAAAATTTCATCTACAATTAACAGTACTATAATTATGTTGAGCCAGGAGATAAAAGTTCTGAGCCAATTTAGGAAAGAGACAAGGTGTTTCGAAGGGCAACCACATGCAAAATGAAGAATTTCAAACCCCCTAAATGTACTAAGGCTTAGATATCTCAACATGTGTGTGACATATTCAAACATAATTTAAACATCAAATCTTTAATAAAAAATGATTTGATGTCATGTAACAATCAACCACTACAGAATATGATTACTAAGTAATTAACTACACTCAAGAACATGATAGACATAATTTAAACCATAGTATGATCAATGACAAAGCTCACCAACTGCATGTGTCCAGATCTCAATTGTGACATTGTTCCATCCAACAAGGTGAAGGTCAGGATGATGACCTGTGGAAGCGAATTGACATAATTTTCAAACAATTCAAAAATCAATCATACATGGAACATTGGAAGCATATTTGTATCCGAAAAGAATGAAATTGCAAGATACCTTCGGCTTCAGCAACATCACCTACAAGCTTGAATAATTCCAATCCTTTAGTGAAACTCTTAACTTTGCATGAATATTTCAGTTTCAGTTTGCCATCTTCATTAATCAGATTCCAACCATCCACCTGAAAGTGTATAACAATAAACACAGAAAATTTTTAACCTTTTTTTTTGACATTAGAGGAAAGATTCAAACTTTGGACATGATACTAATCTAGATGTAAGCAAAGGCATTCAACCACAAACCTTTTGAATCAGATGATTTGCTGATTCTTCGGTCATGGGTCGCAAATCCTTTGCACTGCAGGGCACACATTTCTTTGTTGACAAATCTGACATATAGGCAAAAAAATAAGATCATTTTTTTTCTTACTGTAGTACAATCTAAATAACACACTTTTGACTTTTATTTCATCGTATAAGTCTTAAAAGGGCCAATTTCCATTACAAAATAAGGTCAGTATCATCAAATTCTGAAAATAAATAGACAAGCAATAAGTGACTGAGGCTAATAGAATCCCGAAAACACACATTCTATTGGCCAAAGATTATCCATGGAAAGAAATATCAAGCTACACATAGAGGTTGTAGGTGTGGCTCACAGCGAAGGATGGTTAATTAAAGGTCTACACGCACCTTGGCCGGTGCAAAAGGTTCTAAATCCAGAAACTGGCTTTCTACTTGTTGACATCGCTTCATTGTTTGGAAGTATCTCAGATAATTGGGTGCCGGCACTGTAAGTATGTAGAAATTTATCTACATTATATACTTTCAATTCCAAAAATGGTGAGGGAAAAACAAAGTGAATTATGATGAAAGGATAATTAAGAGCCTCAAATTTAAGTCTTTAGATACTCTTGTATTAGGAAACAACCCCAAATGCATGGAAAACCAGAACAAGCTTTAAAATACTACCAGGGGTTAGAGAATTATGTCTTAGGAAACTCAAATGCTACCGAAAAAGAATTATTAGAATATTGATTTTAGTTGAGCAAACACAGAAATCCAAATACAAAGCATTGCACACATTGATGGTATAAGCTACACAAACTAATATCTTTTAGCATCATTCTTTAAATTTAAATCAAATTCTCTGAATCCCAAACAAAAGTGTGATAAGACTACAAACATGTATATGTTAGTAGAATATTGAAGACATTTCCTTTCAATTAGCTTCTCTTTTCCACATTCAGACCACATAGCTTATGCTTAGGACTTAGGAGATGCAGCACATACCCATGCTCGCAAATACGAGCGGGTAAACAAAATCAAATCCCCATAAACTAATGGTGATTAGCTCAATCCAACTACATCTTGATATCTTTTTCACATTTTGTTGTCTCAATGTATGTCTAACTTCTCATACCTCTTCATATCGGTTCATCTACTTCGGATATCAGAGCACAAATTACATAACTACTACAACACCCTAAGTTCAAGTTCAATTTCCTGCCAGTGAAGACATCATCATGAAGAGCTGATAAGATATTTCAATACTATAGAGTTAATCACCATTATTTCCAACGACTTAACTGAAAAGTACCCAATGAATCTCTCTGCTGATCATAAATGCAGCCAGATTATAAGCAAGCTAAACTCTGGACCTAAACATCTTCTCTCTTAGACATTTCAACAAACACTTGTTGTTCACCAACCCAAAATCTAAGTACCAACACCAAAACACAACCAATACAAACACCCAACTCAATTTGAACAACCCATTAATCTTCATTAAATACCAACACAATGTCTAATAACACAAGAAATAAAACTCTAATCATATCCTAAACCCATCACGAGAAGCCATTATTAAAAAAAGAGAAGCTAGTTCAACAAAGATGGTTCCTTTATTCATAACTCATACAGACATTCATACATACATATATAGCAATAAATAATAATAAATCAGAAAAAAAAAAGTACCGTCCATGAGCTCCAACCAAGCTTTGAAACGCGGATGTTAATGGCACCTGCAATGATTACAGAGCAAAACAAAACAATAAATTTAAGAGACTAAAAGAGAGAGAGAGAGAGAGAGAGAGAGAGAGAGAGAGAGAGAGAGATGGTACCTTGGGTGTGAGCTTAGAGAGAGAAAGAAGAGAGAGACGTAGAAACATCTGGTTGGTTTGAGAATTGAGAATTGAGAATTGAAAGAGATTAATATGAAATCATAATACAAATTGAGTTACACAGGATGAGTCATCACCATTCTATTTCACACCTTACACCTTAGCAACTCCACCATTGCTATTGGTCACAATTAGCGATATTCTCTAAAAAATTATTTTCTTAAATTTAAGAAAATCTGGGTTCAGTTACGGACCCAGAATTTTTACTTTGTGGGACTTATTTATCATTAAAAAAATATTTATACATATATTATAATCAATCTTACTAAATTTATTTAATTTTATGAGACCTATTCTATTATTTTGGTCTATAATTATCAAATTAAAAATATTACATTTAATTTTTTAAAAGACAATATTTTTATTAATGGGGGCTTACTTATGGGTCCGTCCCTTGGGAGGCTACTAATAAGTGCTTTTTAAAGTACGTTTAGATATGAATTTGATATGTGAATTTGTAATATTTTATCTAACAAAATAATTAATAATTAGAAATTAATATTTGTTAGAAGAATTACCATATATATTATTTTTTTAATTTTTTTTTTCAAATTTACATTTTGAGTTTTTAAAGTAGTTGCAGCGCTAGTTGCAATAGAGGTTTTTATACGATTTTTTGTTGCAATTTAGGTTGCAGCGTTAGTTGCAATAGGAATTTTTATGTAGAATTCTATAAAAAAGCAAAAAAAAAAAAAAAAAAAAAACTGTTTTTATGTGTAAAAATAAATAAGTCTCTATTTTTTAGTAATTATTATTTAAAATAAGATTTATTTTTTAGTTATTATAGTATAATTATACTTAATTTTCATAGGAGTCATGAGAATTAGTTAGTATAATTAAAATGCCTCTATTTTCTTTAATTATACATTTACAATGTAATGATATAGTCAGACAATTATGTTAAATTATCTAATTTTTTTTTTTTGAACAATTAATAAAATTCATCGAAAAATAAATAAGCGTTGAGTACATCATAAAGGAAGAGATCGAAGATTCTTTATGCAATTTAGCTCACCATCTACCCTAAGTGCGTGCGCAATTAATTCATGCATAGTCATATTGGCCGAATGATTTGCATAAATAAAGGATGCCTTAGGAAAATTGAACAATAAATTAAAAAAAAAAAACATCAAAAAGAGAGCCTAAAAAAATCTCTAGAAATAGGCATAGAACAAATATAAACAATCAGGCTCAAAAGAAATGAGAGTAAGTCCAATTCCAGCAACAAATCCATTGCAACCATTATTAGAGGTATGATTTCCGCCTGAATAATTGTGAGATTTCCTTGAATCTATCTTAATCTAACTGAAAAAATAAGATCTGCTGCTAGAAAAGTTGATACCTATTCTAAAAACATTAAATAAATATATTTAGTAACTTCATAAGTAAACGTTAAAACAACAAATTTAAAATTATATCATATAAATTAATAATATAGTAAAATTTTGAAAAAGAGAATGTACAACTTAAAATTCGATCACAGGACTTCCACACGCGCATCCACCCTCCCATACTTACTTGGCCACTTGAGTTAGCCTCAAGTGGTTAAATTGTCTAATTACATCTAAATCTAATTACACCATAACTTCCAAATATACCAGGGTCGGGCCTGGGCTAGGTCCGCACTTAGTGGGCCCAAAAAATATTTTATATTTAAAATTATACATACTTTTTTAGTAGTTTTCGAAAATATTATATATTTTTTAAATAAAGGCTCTAACAATTTTTTTTCTCCTAAGACCCACCCAATCTCAAAACTGGCCTTGAAACACACCCTTTAGTTATTAAAGCATAACTTATTAATAGAGTTTTTCTTTTCTTTTATAGTGAGTAAGTATTGTTAAGAATGTTCATCCGATTCAATTTGTACTATTTTGCTCATAGTACATTCGATCCTTACAAGTGCGAATTTCATAGGGGTTAGTTTTTAAATAATAAAAATTGGGGGACCAAAATTGAATTATTTTTAATTTCACCAAAGAAAACGTAAAATTGGTGCAAATTTCAGAAAATTGGGTCTCACTCCTTCTGAAGAACTAACTTTCGACTCCGCCAAAGCTCAAAGATTTTCCGGGAAAGTTTTTTCTCAAGAAACAAACATGGTTAGTTTTCCTTCTCACTTTAACATTCTTTTCCTTCTCTTCAAATCGATCCTTACATTGTTCGGTTTTTATATGAAAAAACTGTGATGTAATGACTTCAAAGGCCTCAATTGTCAGTTTGTTAGTACACTCGATTTGAGGAATTACACTATATGGCTTAGGTTAGGGTTTGAATTTAGTGTTTTTAGTGCTTGTAATGTAGATCTAATTGTGAATTGAAAGTGATCTGTATTTCTAGTGCTTCACGCACGATCTTTGGGTTTGGATCCAATTTTTTATTAGGTCTAGATCCTGCACGTTATGTTTTTTGAAAATTATGAAATTATATGTTTTTGAGAATCTTATATGTGCTTATACACATATCAATGTTATATAAAACTCTGTTGAAAGAAAATTATGCATTTCAATTGAGAGCTTGACTAATTATTTGATCAATTTGGATCAAAACAATTATATTTTAATTTGATTATTTGTATGGTACTATTTTAGCTTTAAACAATGTTATTGAGCAAGAATTCTTGTCAGAATGTAATAATTCCTTTGTTTAATGATTAAATTTACTCATTAAAATATAATTTGTTTATTTTGCTCTCTTTTGTGATCATTTCAGTTTATATAATACTGATTAATTCTGAAGTTAGATCAAGGTGATCAGCTCACTGTACTTTCTTGACTGAGTCTAAGACCAGTCCTTTTGATACTCCTCTAATTAAGGGGAATTTTATTAATCTTTCTGTTCATTTCTGTGATTGAGATACTTGGTATCCTATCAAAATACTTAGTCATGAAAATAAATAGACATTAACTAGTTATCTATGAATACTATGTTCGAAATGTGCTTTATTGAAGTGTATATGTTGTGTTTGAAGTTGTAAAACTTTTTTGCCCAACTATGAAGTGATTGCTGCAATTATTTTCTCATTAGAAGTTTGAGAGTCAGTTGCTGTTACCCGAGTAATGGTTTTGTGATTTCGGTTGTTTTGAGATTTTTAATTTTTCGTTTGCCTGTTTCTTTTGGCAGGAGGCATGCCCGTCTGTGAAAAACATCCTTCTCCTTGATTCCGAAGGAAAGCGTGTTGCTGTCAAGTATTATTCAGAAGACTGGCCCACGAATAGCACAAAGGAAGCTTTCGAGAAAGCAGTGTTTACCAAGACCCAGAAAACAAATGCCCGGACAGAAGGTAGCCTTTCTTTCTATTGATTTTCTGTCAAGGCGTTTCTTTCCAAGTCCTTATAGGTGAGCCATGTGCCATGTAATCTTTCTTTTGTTTCCTTGGATATCCCCTAGAATTAAATGATCTGTATGCCTGTAAATATGTGGTCTCTTAGTTGTAAGTTAAATGCAAATATAAAACTCCTAGTTGTTAGTTGTTAGCAAGTTTTGCGTGCCTGTCGGTTTTTCTTGAATCATGCATATTAATAGGGTTATTTCCTTGAAGGATTTTGAAATGGGATTATAAGCATTGCACGAGCAACAACTTTTTGTGCTTTTTAGTTTAGATATCATATAAGTCTATAAGATATTAATCTGTCTCATCAAGTCGACATTTTCTTTATTTCGTTCTTGTTATCATGTACTTATAGTTATACTTAATCTACAGCGGAGATCGCTATGCTTGAGAATCATATTATTGTCTACAAGTTTGTTCAAGACCTTCATTTCTTTGTTACGGGAGGAGAAGAAGAAAACGAACTCATCTTGGCCACAGTTCTTCAGGGCTTCTTTGATGCAGTTGGTCTTCTTCTTAGGTTTGTACTTTTTCGTTTTCATAATCTCTGCATATGCCTCGTTTCTTTAAGTTCATTTTCAAATATTTCAGCCTGATGTTTTCAATGCTTTACCATTTTGTATTGGTTTCAATCTTTTTCCAGAGGCAACGTAGACAAGAAGGAGGCACTCGAGAACTTGGATCTCATTCTATTATGCCTCGATGAAATTGTTGATGGCGGGTATGCAATCTTCCTCTGTTGCATGAAGCCTTAACACCGTCCTTTTTGTCGTTGACATGTTATGTATTCTCGTCTTTGTGCAGAATCATCCTCGAGACTGACTCTAACGTTATAGCACAAAAGGTGGCAAGTCACAGTATGGATGCAGGGGCACCATTGTCCGAGCAGGTACGAACATTCTCTCCTCAGAAATGATTCAAACAAAACCAATCCTAGTTTCACCATTCTTAATACATTTTCGGTTTTGCAGACAATAAGTCAAGCTCTAGCAACTGCTCGTGAACATCTAGCGAGATCTCTTCTTAAATGAAGAGCGTCTCAGATTTTAACAAGAGAATCGAAAAGGGAACGAGTAATTTTGTGTGATCGGAGTGACTTGATGTGCAAGTCTTATAATTGTTGACCTATATAACAAGTTTTCACCCAAATCAAAATGTATTTGCATATGAGACTTTCTACTTCCCAATATTAGAGTTCCTTCTTTTCTTGTCGGCATTAGTTTCCTTTTGGTCAAATATTATCTTCTCTTCCCAACTTTTTCATTTCTTCTTCTTCATGTAAACTTGATTTAGATACATATATATTAAAAAGAAAAGGGGTATAATATAATTCCAAACTTAATCCAATAAGAAGCTAGTTTGGCTGTGATCAATACTCTTAAATATTGATAAAAATTATTTTGGAAAAATTTGTAAAATTTTATGATCTCTTTGAGCTTTTAGAACATCATTTTCTGTTTGTTTGAGTAAAGTTTACCCCCTAAAAGAAGAATCATACAGAGAAAGAAAAAGAAAATAATGGTATTATTTATAATTGTCAATACTGACATTTTGTAATGAAGCAAAAAATGGTAACTAATCTTTACTTTCTTTCTATTATAATTTCCAAACCATAATATTCTTTCCTCATTTCTTCTACTTTCTTTAGATTACAAGTACTGAAATCATAATAATGAAACACCAACTCAAGTAAATACCAAAAGATTTTTCAACTTTAAGTTTGATATTTCAATTCAAATAGTATAATATGGGGGGTAAATGAGAGTATTCTTTATGTATATTGTAAGTATAAAGAAGGAACACACTCATTTTATTTTATACATAAATAATTTAGAAAGAAAATTAGAGTTCAAACATGTGCAATATATATAATATTTGAACCTTATCAGTAAATTATTCGAAATTTCTCAAAAACTGGTAGTTATGTTTATTATAACTACAATGTACACGATCGTGTAAAAAAATTAGAATATTACGATACAAATGTCGAAAAACACGGAGATTACGGTAGACATTCTTATAATATACATATCTTCTTATTATTGTTGCTTCAACTAAACTGGATTATCATGTCTAATCACTTTGGGGGTATCATGAGAAGTATTATCCCCTTCTTCCACAGTCTCTTCATGTGGACCATGTCTTTCCAATTCCAACTACATAAATATTTAGCAAAAAAGAAAAGAAAAAAATTGTTTCAGACAAGTGAACTCATTGGATGAGAACATAATCTGAATTACTCGGAAAGAAATCACCGGCCGTTGGGGGCAAGTTATTCCGAGAAACTTTGTTACGAACCTGTGCATGAGTTTCTGCCTCATGCTGAAACATCTTAACCAACTCTTGTAGTTCCATCTTCCTAACTCGAACTTGTGCTTCGGTGATCGGTTGTTTTAGTCCAAGATAAATCAACCCGATTATGATTAGGATGATTCCCACACCAAAAAGGATGGCTGCGAATAGCCCGAATGCATATGGTGTGTTTTGTGCACCGGGGATTCCGTCAACATTGATTCCGAATAGCCCGGTGATTATGGAAAGAACTAGGCCACATCCACCGAAGACGGCTAGGTTGTGCGTTACTCTAAGGCTTCTGTCCTGTGTTATGAAGACGAAGAACTTATTTTTTCTGTTTGGATAACTATTATATGAAAATCAAAAGGTTCTTTTCAAACTGTTTGGATATCATTAAAAACCGATCTCAAAAATCGTTTTGGAAAAACTAAAAACCCTAGCTTTTTTCGAAGAGACTTTCTAATTCTTAAAAGCTAAAAAAGAGCTTATAGAAGCTGAGTCAAACAAGAAATCATAAGTGTTTTTTTTCATTTTATGTTAGCGAACCTGCAACCATGCGCGAACGGTGCTCTGCATGACATCTTGAATGGTAAAAAGCCGACCACGTACGGCTTCTTGCTCCTCGATCATTTCTCTTGTACTCTTTCTTATTCCTTCTAGTAAGATTCTTGTTGTGTTTCCTTTCAAATGTTGGAGAAGCTCAAACACTATCTCTTCTCTAGCATGAAGTGACCACTTTACTCTGATAACCTGCAATGGGAGAGAACCACAAAATCACCATTTGAGCAACTCCTCTTAAGTATTTATGGATGATTATTATGTCTAGTTTAATCGTAAAAGTGTGATTCGTTCTATTATTAAATCCTTATATAGTTAAGGGGTTTTTCGGTTTGATGAATATTCCATTCCGATAAAAAAAAATTAAACCCTTTTCCTCTCAACGGAAAATTCAAGGAAAAATATACATTCTCGTAATTTATATCAAAGTGTCAATTACAAATTGAATTGTGGAATTACGAAACATAATTTTTAAAAATTGGATCTTTAATGAAAATGAAAGACCTCTTTTCATGCTTTTGTTTTGTTCTATCATTTAAAAATATAAAAGAAACACAACATTGGAAAAATTGACAATGAGCCAAGTCAAATGCAAAGAAAATTTATTTCAAATCAAATATTAGAAGAAGTGACATATACCTGTCTTGATAACTTTCTGATTTCTTGATTTAGAATTACACTAAAAAGATTCATATCCTCTTGGTTTCTCCTATTCAAAAGGAAATTTTTGTGTCAACAATGTAGTTATTGCGAAACCAACAGAAAACCCGAAAGTGTTTAGTGGTTACGGGAAAACCTGTTCATAAACTTCAGTTCGATTTCATCTGCTGCGCCAAATATGGATTTACGAAATAACCTACAACAAAGGAACATGCCCAAAAGATTTAACATCAAGTAACTGAGGATATAACAATCGCCATAACATCAATATATGTACCTATCGTCCCATCGAGTTAATCGAGAAGTAAGATGTGCTATGATTTCGTGCACTGTTCTTGGTGTATTGTAACCTCCAGCTGAAAGAAATTCCTACCCAATGCAGAGCCAAAAAGATATTTAGTATGTTATATGATATTGCAATTCTTCTAGACAAGTCATTAGTTTTTTATTTTCACCAATCTGATTTACCTGAACTTCTGTAATACCAAGCACATTTATGTTTGACACAGGTCCTTTTAGATGGAGTACAGTAACTAAAAAGTTTTGTGCTTGCCACGATCGAAGCACAACCGGGATGTCATCTTCGTCAATAAATGGATCGCCGGCTGATTGTCCCAACAGCTCGAATAACAGTCCTCCAGCAACTCTAACTGGGACCTGAAAGTGGATAGTGTTAGGATAACTATATAAAGAAAAATGTTGAGAATAATTTGAAAAACTACAAACAAATTTTTTTATATCATGATGTACGTTATAGTTATACTAGTCTTCCTGCATACTTTCGGGAAATTTGGAATAATTTGCATAGCCGAAAATGGAATTCAAACAGTCATTTGCACCAATGCATGTTTTATTCTATACGCGTGTAACTGGCTATTTTGAACTTTATTGTAAATTATTCAGAATTTTCCGAAAACAAACCGAATGCCTATTACAACTACAATATACAACATCATACTAAAAAATTGGGATATAATTAAAAGTCCTTACCTAAGAAACTCCATCAAAAATACAAGTAAAGGCTAGAGATCAAAAGTAAAGACTCTCAAAGTAGAGCAGTTTTACAATTAGTGTTGCATTGCACCATTATAATTTTCCACATAGGCAAATGGTGATAAAAAAGCACCCTTTTCACCCCCAACACTTCCCTATGAACTATTTCTATTATAGAGTGTTATTAAACAAATATAGTAGCAAAATAACTACAATTGTTAAAGCATAAAAAGTAAATTTACCTCATAAAGTAGGTGTTTCATTTTTTCACTTATCAATTTACTCTCATCTCTCAATGCCAAACTAATGGCAGGATGCAACCACTGAGCATTACCGAGCCAACTGTCGATAGAAGGGTGACCTGCAGACACATGACACCACCACACGGGCCCTGCAGGACGCTCCCAATAGGGAGCAGCTAACTCTGCAACAGTGAAGTTGTATTCATCATCCATCGAATCGAGCAGCTGAGATGCCCAACCATCATCAACTTGTACGGTCTGTACAAGCTCGGAAATCCTACTCCATCCTATAGGTACCCAATGGCTACCAACATCATATTTTTCAAAGCTTTGAACTTGTCCTGGCTGACGAACCGGGCTACCTCTATCGTCATCAAAGGAAGGAACACTACTGGCTCTTTGCTCAGTCCTTGACTGATTATCGCCATTGATGTGTTGTCTATTCGGGGTTTTAGAACCGGGTTTGGGGTTGGTTGATTTATTTTGGCCTCGAATAAATTCGAAAGCACAAATTAATCCATCAGTCCAGAGTTCATTTCCAGGCATGGTATTGTTATCCCTACTTGGATAAAATCTATGGCTTTCGGGTTTAGTTGTTCTATTTCCTAGCAAATAAGTTTTGTTATCAACTGTGAAACCCTGGTTGTGTTTCATTCAAGCATGAATATAAAGATCAAATGAGTCTCAAAAGGATCAAACTGGATTATAACCCGACCACCGATGTAAGAACTGACCATCATAAATATAAGAGAAAAGAAGTGACTAAATTAGCTATAATGGCATCATAAATGGTCCAACACCAAAGATAAGCTACAAAAATGTCATCTTTTCATCCCAATCAAAATATTAAGAATTTCTAAAAAAATCCCACAAAACCCCAACTTTCACACTCCCAAACTTATACACGAATATAAAATTAGAGACCCCAAAAGAACCCAATTTGGCATTTTGCTTAATTCCAATTTTCATGAATCGAAATTACTAACTACCCAACTACTAAAAGTTAGAAACAATGCCACCCATAAACTCCAAATTAAGAAATTGCATAAAAAAATACACTATTCCCAGTTTCTAATTTCTATATACAAACAATTATAAGCATACGAAGAACATAAATGGGAAACCAGAAAGTAATGAAATTGTAAAGAGAAGAAGATAATTACCAGGGGAATGAAGTTAAAGGTGAACACTTTGGAGATTTTGAAGTGAGTTTTTGGTAAGTGGGGAAGGAAGGAAGGAAGGTGAAGAAGGTTCATAGAATGGTATATATGAAAAAGTAAAGATGGCTAAGCAATCACACAGCACTTCCCACAGGAAAAAAGTAAATATATTTATATTAAAATAAAATTATTGGGTTAAGAAATTTAATTCCTTTATTATTAAACTTAAAATAAATACGGTTAAATTAATTAATTAATTATTTTTTTAAAGTAGTCATAAGCATATAAGCATAGTTTAATGGTTTTTATATATTTGTGTAAAGCCTATTAAACAAAGCCATAGATTTGCAATTCCTATTGGGAAATTTGAAATTATATGCATATTAGGGATTAAAATTGGTATCCTAATCTAAAACTATACATAATTTGTAAAAGGGTAATTATATTTGCACCCCAAAAATATATAAGTACACCCCATATCTAAGTTTACCCCCTCTTTATTTTTAAAATTGTTATTTTTTATAAAAACACCCCATTTTTATTACAAAAGTAGGTCTTGTTTAAATGGAGAAGTGCACCCCATATTTTTTTATAGAGACCATCTTCTTCTTTTAATCTTTAATTAGAAAATCTCTAACCTCCCTTTTAATCTCTATATGTTACTACTCAAAGGATTTTTTTTATAAGGTAACCGCCATTTTTTTTGAAAGAAAGGTAATCACCATTTTGATTTTTCTATATATAATCGCTGATTTATTTTTTTGTGTGATGAATGTTCTTTAATTATTTAAAAACTCAAAGAATCATGTTTTGATACCATGAAACAATACTATTTTTATTATTTTTGGCACAATAAAAAAGAAAGTTATATCTTTATATATTAAAAGTGCCTATCCTGTTAACGTTAAACGTTAACAAATAAATAAACCCAATAATTAAACCAAAAAATTAAACAATTTTTTTTTTTTAAATTAAAAAAAATATCTTACCAAATATCTCTCTAACAAATTTATTAGGTGATTTCTTTGTACTCTATTGGGTGATTTTTTAAAAAAAACAGTTTATTTTTTTAAAAAAAAATTTATTCATTATTCAAAATCCATATCTACAGCTATCTAAATAATAGTCTTCTTCATCGTTATTCACCAGATCTCTCAGGTGCCATTAATTTCTATATATTATATTTATATAAAAACAACACCATGGTTAACACATATGTGTTCTTTTTCTTAACTTTTGCTACAATATTGGTTCAATCAAAAATCGTCGAGTACGACGATTATTGGAAAAATAGAGCTGAGGAATCCCAAAAATACGCCATTGAAGCTTACACTTCAAATGCACAAATCTTTGACTGTTTCATTAGGTGCATTTTGTTCTTCACGGAAAACTCAAATAGAGTACAATTTTGCAAATCTTTTACTATATACAAACTTTAAATTTTGCTATCAACTTAGAATGCAACTCAATTCTGTTTCTAATGTAAAATAATGAAACAGAAAATTGTGAGTGCAATGCACGACTACTGGTGTTAAGGTAGTTTATTGCATATTCTCAACAATAGCTTCGCCAACTTTAATGATATATGTATTGTGTCATTTTTTTTATTGATTACTTGATCTAAATAAGAATACTGGACATGTAAATAAATTACTAAAGAGATTTATTCCAATGCTATTACACAAATTTATGATTTGAGTATTAATGTAAATGGGTAATCATATGTTTGTCGCTCTCTAGGTACGCATAGTTACAGGAGACAATCTTCAAACAGCTAAGGCAATTACTTTGGAGTGTGGGATACTTAATTCAATGGAAGATGCTACTCATCCTACAATCATTGAAGGAAAGGATTTTCATGCGTTATCTGAAAGGGCACGAGAACAAATTGCTAAGAAAATAACGCTAAACAGAAAAAGTAGCCTTTTTCATGCTCACCTTTTGATGCAGGTACCACTTGTTTACATTATCAGTGTAAATACGAAAATTATCTGCTACTCCTTAAAGTATTACCCAATACTCATTTCCACCTTTTCTTGTATTTATTAAATTTCTGAAGATGCATAGTTATAAAGCTTAGGTTTTTCTGTTTAGATTTGTGTTGTGTATAATTTCAATCACTTGCTTTCTTTGTTTCATAGGATGGTTAGTGGCTGCAGGTGGCCTTTTTGGATTCAAATCTGTCAGCCTTTCACCAAGAAGTGAACACTAGCTCCAACGTTATAAAATTATAGTTGAATTTCTTATTCAACAGATTGATCTCTATGTGTTCAATAAAAAGATTCAATGGGGTTTGGTTTCATAGTCGAAATTTAACAAAGGTATTTGGCAAAAGTTGATGAGTTTACAGAAACTCTAATTATCGAAATCTACAAGTTTTTTCTTCGATATACACATGAACTTGAGTTGGCAATATATACATTTGCCCGAGGAATAACAATAAGTTTATGAGTTGGCATTCTTGGGCTATACTAGCTTATTCTAATTATTACATGACATTTTGCTCTGATTTTCTTAGTTTTACAACACATTTGAGTGGTGTTATCTGATTTTCTAATTACTTTTTTACAGATTTAAGTGGTACTATAGCATATGTTGAACTTGATGACAATACAAAGAGCCTATTTGCTGTCAGGTTTGCAGATGTGTAGTTTTAAAAAGATAAAATAGTTTTACATGGCTTTCATAAGTTGATTTTTTTAATTCAACAAATTATGCACACCATGTCTAATCATCTTGAATGAAAATATTGCAGGAACACCACCGCTTTGTCGACACTACCATATTCAATTTATCAACAAAAAAATGGACAATCCAATTATATGCGGACCCGACTAGAATGAAAAGTGCAAAATACAAAAATTACACTATTGTCTCTATCAAAGCAAATGAAGATTGAAATCCACCAATGAGTATCATTAATTTTCTTATCTACAATTTTTAGACATGTTATCTTCAACTATCAATATTTTAGAGATTGATTTTTAATTTTCTTTTTATCTTGCACTCATTTAAGTAATGTTTCTTTAAGTATTAAAACATCAATTTTTAGTTTATTTTTGGATTAACTTAAGAACATATTTAAATTATCTAGCTTTTTAAACACTAATATATTGCATTCGGTATTCACTTTTAATTGACAAAATTATAAACTATAATATTTAAATACACATAATAATAATCTCACCTAATAACTAATAATATTTTTTCTTTAATTTTTAATTGTACCATTTTTAAATAACATAGAAAAAACTAGCATAAAATTCAGTATACGTGCCTCGCACGTAGCTTTTTGCTAGTATATATATATATGTGCAGACAACAATATAAAAAAATTCTTGAAGTAATACAAAGAAAGTGAATACTCTATTTATATACAATCTCACTTTGTAAATGATTCATACAATGAAACTTTCATATGTGTTGCTATTTATTTTTCTATCGTTCAAAAAAGAAAAAAAAAGTAAATGAGGTGTATTTATTAGAAATAACTGATTTAATTATAAATTCCTTAAAAATTAATTTTATTTAATTTTAAAATGTCTATTTTTGTCATTTTACACAAGGTTAAGAATGTATATAAAATTTTGGGGTGTACTTAATAATATTAAGGGTGTAAATATAACTACCCTTTGTAAAATGGGATAACTTTTACTTAAGCCCAATTTTACCCCCCTCATTTCTAAACTCTCTCTCTCTCTCTCTCTCTAGCGTTTGAAATTGCACCACCACGATTCCCCACTCGAACGAAGAACCCACCGAACCCACCACCCCACGGAGGGAACCCATCCACTGAGCACGCGACGAGCCTTTCCCCTTTCGATTTTTTAATTTTTTTTTTCTTATTGATTATGGTGAAAATGTTGTTAGTTGATAGATTTAGGTTGGATATGTGCATTCTTGATTAGATCTAGGGTTAGATTGAGTAGATCTAGGGTCTGTGATCTTTCTGGGCAAGAAAATCCGATTTTCTGGTTTGATATGAGCTTGAAGATGAAGGCCCGATGCATGACCCGATGGTCCGATGCATGGCCCGATGTAGGGCCCGATGGTCTGATGCCTATTTTGGATTTTTTTTTTTTCTATTTATAGGACTGACCCGATGGGCCCGATGTAGGGCCCGATGGTCGGCCCGATGGTCAGATGCCCATTTTGGATGTTTTTAAAATTTTTTCTATTTATAGGACTGGTCCGATGGGCCCGATGTAGGGCCCGATGGTCGGCCCGATGGTCAGATGCCCACTTTATTTTTTTAATTTTTTTTTTAATTTTATAGGACTGGCCTGATGGGCCCGATGTAGGGCCCGATGGTCAGATGACTGGCCCGATGTAGGGCCCGATGCCCACTTTAATTTTTTTTTTTTTTGTTTATAACAAAGAGAGAAGAAGAGAGTGGGGAGGCGGTAATATAAATGGGAGTATTTTAGGGATATTCTAAAATGTGTTATATCCCACAAATATTAAATGTTATGTGTTTTAAAAAAAAATATTAAGTATATGTAAATATAGAAAATCAAATTAAAGAGAAAATTGAAGCCATAGATTTAGTTTTGTTTCTCAATAGTAATTTAGTCAAATAGTTTGATTTAACAAAATGAAATAAATAATTAAGAAATGAAAAATAGTTCACATATTTGGTCTTATTTTGTTTTTTTTTTATTCTGAAAAAAACATTTTTTGAGAATTTAATATCATCATTTCTCAAATTAGTAAAATATTTATAATGCTCAACACAAAATTAAAACAGATAAATCCTATGTGGGAATAAGGTTTTGTTTTGTTGGGCTTAGCTTAAAGTTTCATTATTAAAAATAAGAACATATTCTTTATCTCTTTAGAGTTTATATATTAAAGGTTAGAAATTGCTGTGTTCCAATAGAAATATTAAATTATAGGTGCGTTTGGAAAACTACAGTGTAATTGGATTTGTGTGTAATTGGAAGTAATTACACAATTTGGCATGTTTGTCACCATGTAATTACACTGTAACTGTGTTATTTGAAGTAATTGAGGGGTTCCAATTACACTTTCCAATTCTCATGGCCCCTATGAGAATTGAATGTAATTACATTGTGTAATTACTAAAAACTTTCCATATTAAACATTAGCTACTAAAAAATATTATTTTCCCATGTAATTACTAACTATTTTGCCAAACAAGATATTAAGAATTCATATGTAATTACCACCTTATATCCAAATACACCTTGCATTTTAAAATATAGTATAATTACTACACTGTGTAATTACCACCTTAGTAATTACTCTACCTAGTAATTACACAGTTACTTCCAAACGCACATAAGATTACAATTCTATAATAAATAATACAAAGGATAAAATTATAAATATTTAAGAATATTACAACACTAAATAAAATATACACATAAAATAGAAAATATAGAGAAGGAAAAAAAATAACAACTCAACACAATAAACTACACACAAAACATAATATATAAAGGATAACTCAAACAATTGATTTTCTATACAAATGTTTGTAAACTAAATCAACTTGTTCTTGTTAAATAGTATAAAAAAATTATGTTACACCATCAGAATTGTATTTGAAGACTGATGTCAAACACAAAAAAAAGTAAAGCAATGAGAAAATATAGATTAAGAGAGAGAGGAGTCAAAAAAATGTTAATTAATATTTTTACCTCTTGAATTATAACATATGCATTATTGTGGCTCCTAAAGTTTTGAGCCTGTCACATCATTATATCTCTTTGATTTAAAAGGAAAAAAAATAAGTATTTTTAATAACATTATTATACTAAAAATTAATCAATGATTAAAAAATTAAGTAAAACTTTTAAATAATTTTTTTTAAAATTAATTACACACGTAACACAATTTTATTAGAATATGTTGTCCAATTTTTTTTTCAAAATACGTAGTAGTTTAGGAGGAAGCCAGGTGGCACTGGGACCTACGTTACAGGACACGTTGCCCTAATTACTCCTAGATCCCTTTATTTCAAAGGACAATGACAGATTAGTCATCTCCGCGAGTATTCGGCTAGACCGCGAGCGTCCCTCGTTTGTTCCTCTCCATGAGTAAAGTATATCCGGAGAACGATATAGGAGAAGTAATGAAAGATGACGTGACATTCAAGGACTAAGACATTGTACATGCATTTAATGCAGCATGAGAGAGAACATCAGACACATTACTCTGACAAGCGTATTCGAGGGTTTAGGCCTATTATTCCTAGATCTCACGAGCCCCCATCCATTAATTGACGACTGCATAAATGAGTCATCAAATCATAAATAAGGGATAAATTACATCCCACCAAACTATAGACAGCTTAAAAACCTATCATAAAATAGGCAATTATGCCCTAAGTCAAGTTTGAGAAATTATACCAAGTATGGTGTAATTGAAAAGGACAACAGTGATATTTTACCACTATTACGAGCCCATAAATACTCCAATGATAAATAAAAATGGGGGGCCAAGAAAAAGCTCTGTAACAAATACCCTCATAAATACAATAACTCGTGGACTAAAGCTCATTAATGTTTTAACCACGTAAAAAATTTCTCTTCTAACTTTTATTAAACACTTCATACAACCTTAATTATTGGTTGCCGAAAATCTTAGTTAATAGAATATATATGGGTATAAATTATGAGTTTTTATATTTTTTTTTATCTAATTAAAAAAAGTCTCTTATTTTTACATTGTATAGCTGGCTTTGTTTCATTGGTAAAAAAAATTATTCAACAAAAAAATAAGATACAAAAATATTAGTTTAACTTTAGTATTTTTATAAAAATATATTTGTGATATAGTGTAAATATAATAATTTTTTTTTCTCAAATTAACTGGTTAAAATCTAAAAAATTAAGTAGTTTTTTTTTTTTTTTAAGAAATTAGAAATTAGAAATTTTCTTTTATTATTGGATCAAAATTTAATGATTTAATATTTTTAAAATTAGTATTTATAGATAATTATTTTTAGTAAGGGTAATTCAAAGTGTTCCATTTATATTATGTGTAGATATTTTTATTTAATAATTAGGCATAACTACTAAGTGTAGATATTTATAAATTAATAAAAGAAAAAATGTAGATATTTATAAAGGCTTAGTTTAGATATTTAGTTTAGGTTGAATTTTAGAATAAAAAAAGAAAGTGAAAATTGAAGAATATAAATAAATAAATAGTATTGAAGCAATTTTTTAGTGTAGATATTTATACCTGTATAGAATAAAAGAATAAAAAAATGTAGATATTTTTAAATGCTTAGGGTTAGATATTTTTGGGTTAAATTTTTAGAATAAAAAAAAAGAGTAAATTGGAGAAAATAATTAATTAAATAGTATTAAAACAAATTCAAAACATCATCTCATATTCTAAAATCACTTATATAAATATACAATTATAGAACTTATATAATTGTGTTGTACAAGTATTTTTACATGCTATATATCATCATAAATTTATAGAAGAATTCAAAGATATAAATTAAATCACATTTCGTTTGCAATTGAACTATTAAGTAGAACAAAATGCCAAATCATTGAACGAAGTATAAGAAATTAAAAAAAAAATACACAAATTTGGATAAATAAAAAAAATAAGGTAAATGATAGTAAGAAGAAAACACTAAACAATGTAAACCTGGTTTTTCATACAAACTAAGTGAAAAGAGTTTTTCAGAAAAATATTCAGCTAATAGAAATCTGTAGAGTTGAATTAATTTGAAATTTTAGGTCTAATAATAAATATAAACTAATTACCATTGAATCAGCATGGCCCAAACAACTTTTAATTCTTATAAAACCCTAAACTCAGATCAAAAATACTCTACACAATAAATAAAATTAAACATGACTTTGAAAAATAAATAAATCAATATAAATGAAAGTAAAAGAAAAAATATCAGAACCTTTTGATATCCATGATCAAAGTGAGCATTAAGGTAGCACAGATAGCTAGCGTGAGATTTGAGAACAAGAGACTTTGGGTTCGAATGGGTGTCAATTTTTTTGGAGAAAAGTGGCAATGAAGTAGGTGAAGCAGGATTGGGGATAAGTGACGAGAAGATAGTCGGTGAACAAAAAAAATATATAATTGTATGAAAAATACAATAAACCCACTTCAACCAGCTGCAATAGAAGGGTATTATTGTCCTTTAAGCAGGACGTGAAGATGAGTCTTATTATATATAAGATCTCAGTTTTATATAGATATATATAAAGATATAGATAGATATTTTATTTAAATTAAAAGAAAGTGATGAATTCAAAATAATTAATCAAATTTACATTATTACAGAATTATTGTACAAATTAAATTAAATTTAAAATAAAAAATTTGCACGAATTGAATCTCTAAAACTGTCTCCACCTCTATTAGGAGATTTCCCATCCTATTCTCACTCCATTTGGAGATTTCTCGCTTTATCGCTTATAGAAAATAAACGAGAATGAAATTTAAAATTTTGAATAATTTGTGGTATAAATACTTAAGTTTAACTTTCAGTTACAAATAAATAGTTAAGTTTAACTTTTAGCGGTAATAATACTTAAATTATAATTCTGGAACTTTTGTAAATACTTAACTGTAAATTGTTAAGTAAATTGCCACATGGTAATTTTTTTATTGGTCTAAGTCATTAAATTTTTTATTTTTTTAAAAAATTAATTTAAATATACCAATAAAAAAATGACACGTGAATAATGACATAATATTTAACGTAAGTACTATTACCGCAAAAACTTAAACTTAAGTATTTATTTACAACATGGAGTTAAACTTAAGTATTTATGCCGCAAATTACTCTTAAATTTTATATTAGTATTCTAAGTAATTTAATTATTTAAAATATTATAAAAAATTATTTTAAAATAATTCCAAAATTAAATAAAATAAAATAAATAAAATATGGGGTTGATCTTCTTCAACCCATCATCATCATTTCAGTCACAGGTAACTAACTAACTAACCCTAGCTTTTTTTGAATTTAAAAATTTCAATATCATCCATTTTCCAATCTTATTATTTACAGATTTTCATTTCTGTGTTTGTGGATTTATCAGGGCCAACCTTAGCTTCTTCTTCATGATTTTGATTAATGGTTATAATTAGCCACAAGTCTTATTAAACAGTTCCAAGCTCAGCTATGGCTTTCTCCTCAGCTCCTCGCTCCAATATTCCTACCGCTTCTTCTTCTTGCCACCACTCTAAGGTTTGTACACATATATATATATTTATATATTTAATAATAGTTGATAATTTTGCATATAAGGATCATATCACTGAGAATGGAGTCTTATCTAGATAGTTGAAATTTTGAGTCTTTTTATGTTTTGAGAAATGCTAAGTTCGTTATCGGTACATTTCAATATCGGGTCTTCGCATTTTTGTTTAATAAATAACATAAAAAATCTCTAACCAATTGTGAGGCGATATCAGTATTGTGTTGAGTATCTTAAGGTGTCAAACAACAATAATCTTATGTTTTATGGACGATTGATAAAACATGGCTTGTAACCATGGTTTTCCATTTTTATTTAATATGTAATATGAAAAATCGCTAATCAATTCTGAGACTACATATTGGTGTGGTGTCGAGCATCTTAAGGTATCAAATAATAATATTTTTATGTTTTATTGGGTGATTGATAAAACATAGCTTGTAACCACGGTTTTCCTCAGCCATAAGCGAGGCTCCCGAATAAAATTTGGGAGGAGGTGAGTCTAAGACAAGTGAATAACAACTTAGGCTCCTTACAGAGAAAAGGAAGGAAAAAAATCTGGGGTTTGGATAAGTTTTCCTGGGAACTAGAGGTGGCGTTTGGTTGAGAGGAATGAAAATATAGGAATGAGAATAAGAATATGAATGGAATAAAATTTAAAATATATAAAAAAAAATTGATAAAAAAATTATTAAATTTTTTCTCATCATGTATTGGAATGGTCTTTCCTTCCATTTTTAAAATGGAATTGTCATTCCACCAAAATTTTGGTAGAATGGCCATTCCATTGAAATGTCATTCCAACACTTTAATATGCAACCAAATAAAGGAATGAAATAGAGATTGTTTCCTTTCCTTTACATTCCATTTTATTACCTCCAACCCAACGCCACCTAATTAGGCTTATTCCCTTTTGATTTGATTCTTTATTAGCTATGAATATTGAAGCTATTTGTTGATTTATTTTTGTTAATTTATGTTCTCATCTGGTTATTGGTCATGCAACAAATCTTCAGTGTTTATAAATATGTAATACATTGTGTTTTTGTACTAATATCAATACAGAAATCAAATTACTGATTTTGAAGAAATGAGTGATCGACTACTAATAATTGTGTGTGTGATGCTATTTTTTTTTGCAGTTTTTCTCTTTGAGGCTAAATTCAAAGCAAAACAAAGTAAGTTTTGTGTCAAAACTTGAAAGAGAAGACACTTCTTTGAAGATTGTTAAGTCAGTCTTAAATAACAAAAGGTTAAATATTAGTGACAATGGAGCTACTGAGCCTGCTAGGATTCTTCTGGAGAGATTGTTTGCACAGACCCGAAAACTGGAGAAACAAATGAGTAGATATTCTCAACTCCCGGATCAAGATGTTCAACTCGGTCTTAATCTTGAAACATTGGAGGCTGATCTTGTGGCTGCATTGGTTGCATTGAAGGAAAAGGAAGATGAGTTACATGATGCAGAGAAGGCGGTTTTTTTGGAACAAAGTGAATTAGACCGAGCAAAGAAGGAGTTGGAGAAGCAGGAGAAAGAAATTGTTGATGCTCGTTGTAAGTATGAAAAAATCGAAGAGGAATTGAAGCAAGCTAATTATAGTTTAACTTCTCAAGCTAGGGAGATTGAAGATCTTAAACGTCGGCTTTGGGAGAGGGACTCAGGCATTACTACTTTGCGTTCTGCATTGTCTTTGAAAGAAGGTGAAATTGTTAGAATGAGAAATGAAGTGATGACAAAAGGTGAAGAAGTTGCTGTGATTGATTCTAATCTAAAATCTAAGGCTCAGCTTCTTAATCAAGCCAATGAAGTAGTGAAGGAGCAAGAAATTGAAATTCAAGGACTTCGAAAAGCTTTACAAAAGAAAGATGAAGAGCTAAGGGCTTCTATGACACTGAGGGAGATTGAAGAGGAGAAGCTGAAAGTTGCAGAATCGAATTTAGAGAAGAAGACAATGGAGTGGTTACAAGCCAAGGGAGAACTAAAGAAACTTGCAGAGAAAGCTTCCAAACATGTTGAAGAAACTAATGAGACATTGGATGACTTTAGGAGAGTGAAGAAACTTCTTGTTGATGTTCGGTCTGAGTTGGTTTTCTCTCAGAAAGCTCTGGCATCTTCCCGAAAAAAGATGGAAGAACAAGACCAGGTGTTGGGAAAGCAGATGGAAGAACTTGAAGAACAGAAGAGAAGTGTTATGTCTTATATGACTAGTTTGAAAGATGCCCAAATAGAGATAGAAAGTGAAAGAGTACAACTAAGAGTTGCAGAGGCTCGAAATAAGGAGCTCGAGCGGGATTTGTCATTAGAGAGGGAGTTGATAAAGGGGTTACAAGAGGAGTTGAAGAAAGAGAGATCTTCATTGCAGCAGGCAATGCAGGAAATGTCTTCTCTCCAACAGAAGCTAGACCGAAAAAGTTCTCAATTCGAGGAAACACAAAGTCTTCTTCGGGTTAAGGAGTCAGAATTGGTGGAGGCTAAGCTGGAAATTCAACATTTGAAATCTGAGCAGGCTACACTTATGGTTGTATTGGGTGAAAAGGATTCGGAACTCCTGATTTCGAAGAAGAAACTTGAAGAGGTGAGCAAGGAAATTGCTGACCTGAAGATGCTTTTGAACAGTAGAGAGAACCAGCTTATTCAAGCAACTGCATTGTTAAAAGAGAAAGATGAACAAGTTGGCATAATTCAAAATGAACTGAATCAGACGATGAAGAAAACGGTTGAAGCTGAAAATGTGGTAGAAAGGATTGCTGAGCTTACAAACAAATTGGTTATTTCTATAAAGGATGAAAGCAGCCATGGGATTTTCGAACAACCATGGGAAAACCAACTAGAAAATGAGCTTGAGTTAACGAGAGAGACCTTACGAAGAAAAGAAATGGATGTTGTAGCTGCTCAGAGGTCTCTTGCAATGAAAGATGAAGAGCTTAAGGCCATTAAAGAAGAAACGAAACAAGATGCTAATGATCTAAGAAAGCTTTACTCTTTAGCACAAGAGAGAAATATAGGCGAGGAAAGTTTCGGGGACTTGGCAATTGAGAAGCTTCAACTCGAGGCGTCTCAACTAGAAGTTGAAGCTGCAACCAGTGCTCTTCATAAACTTGTGGAAATGAGTCGAGAACTTTTGAATAAAACTACACCAAGCATCGAGGTTGATGATAGCTTTGATCATTGGAAGAGCACGGGAGAGAACAACGAATGTTTCGCTAAGGTTACAACTGAAGTTTTTCGGCTTTCTGCTTTGACAGAAGAGCTTGTGAAGGAGGCTGCTGTTTCAGGCAAGAAAAGTAAATGCTTAGCTTTCGACTAGGATTTGTATAAATCATTCCTTTGTTAGTACAAGTGAAAATGTGTATCTTCCATTTCTAAGTTGATTTCTTTTCTTTTACAATCTATGAAGGGCCAATAATTAATGAGCTTGATATATTCATGAATTTTAGTGTACAATGCCTATTTATTTCCCATTGACCACTCAAAAAAGTGCAGGAGTACAAATAGTAATTACCTTGCTTGCTCAGCTAAGAAGTTGCAGCAAGATAAGTAGGATAGGAATGAGCTTGATAGGAGCTAAGTGCTCGATTGATCGGTGCACAATGATGGCTCGCAATGTATCTTAGGAATGAGCTCGATAAGAGCTTAATTGGTGCTCAATCATTCTATGACATGCGCTTGATATTTACTCGATGAATTGTTAACCGTGCTTGATAGTTCTCGATAGGTGTTCGATGACAGTGAATTTATTTTCAATTTTTTCTTGAATTCTTTTTCATTATCTTTAACACAAGTGCGATTGTTCACAATGATGGTCAAAAGCATAACCTAGTAGTTCCACACTTCTCACAAAGAGAATGTTCCAAGTTCGAATCCCCTTTCTTCGAAATAAGAGATTGAAACGGAACAAATAATCCAAAAATATATTAATTTATTACTTCCATTGTATTGTGTTCGAGCAGCAAGCAGTGATATTCATATATATATATATATATATATATATATATAAATATATATTGTATTTTGTTTATAGCACTCTGAGAAGGATGTTAGAAAGGTAAGTGCCTTCTGGGTAAGCTGGGTCAATAGGATGGTCACATGCTGCCCCAGCCTGTCTAACCAACGTAATCTTTCTTCCCGCCATTGCTGCAGCACCCTGTTCAGAAGTTAAAAAAGAAAATTATTTTCTGTGTTATGTACAGAACATCGAACCATTATAAGGTGGCGCTTTATAAATAATTGGCGCGGGTTCTCTATATTATTAAATTAAAATATATTTGACCCTATATTGAATTGGACCAACTTATTATTTACCGAAAAAAAAGAATTGGACGAGCAACAAGATGACACCTTATTATGGTGCTTGACACTATAGGTGCCCTTTGAGTTTATTGGTCTATTTGAGTTTCGCCTTTTGTTCGATGTATGGAAATTGTTTTTCGTACAAGATCGATTCTTTTGTGCTCGTAAGCAAAACATGATTACGTTTTTAAATAAGTTACCTGGAGAATCTTTAAGAACATCCCGCTTTGTGTCATGGCTCCCGAACACGAACAAGTCATAAGAAGACCACCCTTCTTTGTCAACTTCATTGCTAGGCAATTTAGATTTCTATACATGCCCGTTGCGCTTTGTAAAACCTGGATTAAGAAACCGTTGATTATGTGGCAAAAACCAGAGGAGTTATATCATGAGAAGCACAAACCAGATGATGGAAAATTATACCTTTTTTCGCGGAGCTAGTTTTGGAGGATCTAAAATGACAATATCCCATGATTCATTTCTAGAGAGAGCACCCTTCATGAATTCAGTTGCATCTTCTCTTAGGAAACATATTCGTTCTGGATCCATGTTGTTGAGAACAATATTTTCTGTTGCTAACTCTAGAGCTGGCAATGATGAATCGATACCTGAAAACAGATGTCGTAAGAATAATCTTGTTTCGCTGTAAAACGAGCATCTAATTTCATTTTGTTTTATGTAAAATCCAGAATACCTCAGGTTGTTCCTATATTTTATTATGAATAATGAATAAAAGTAAACATATTTATGTTAGGATCTCGCATGCATGAGATTGATTAATAGTATATAATTACTTGGATAGCTTTTTCTCTTGGATGAGCTTTCATGAGTGAGTTTTACCCAAATAGTTGTATCAAGTAGTATCAGAGTCATGCTCCCTCAAGCGAGACCAACATCACAGACAGGGTAACCTATAGATTAGGCTCAGAATAGACCATCGAAGAGTGAGCCACTGAGGACGTTGGCTCCAAAGAGGGTGTATTATTAGGATCCCGCATTGACCAAGTATGAAATTGGTTAGAGGAATATAACTACTCGGGCACACTCCTCTTTCAAGCTAGCTTTTGGGAGTGAGTTCTACCCAAGTGGTTGTATCAGCTTACGGTTAAAATCTTAACATTGCGGATCAATTCCATACTAGTAAAGTCATATTTTAGCATAACTAATTTCTTAGCAACATAATCTATGAAATAAGGAACAATCAGGAGGAATACCAGTGACAGCAATGGCGCCTCCTCGTGCTGCATTCAAAGCAAAACCACCACTATAGCAGCAAATATCAAGCACTTTCTGACCACCGGAGATTGTTGATATGAAATGACGATTCTCCCGCTGATCAGCATAAAACCCGGTTTTCTGGCCTTCAAGTGAAATTGCATAACAAATCCCATTTTCAACAACCTGAATGAATAGCAAGACGGCATTAAAAGTCAAGCCATCTTAACTTACGGGTACAAAAGAACAGATTTGATAGAACAACATAGGCGATTTGTAGTTATATGGCAAGAATCTACATAGTTTAGTTTGGAGCACCATGCATGAACTGAGACAATAACAATAAGAATTTCACACCTTTGTTCTGTGAGGACAAGTAGATGAATTCATTTGCTTCAAATTTGACACATCCAATCCTTCTTCTTTTAAAATATCTATAGATGGTCTCCAGTTTATGTGATTAACTTCACTAATTCTACTGATGCAGGCCTCTATTTGTGGTTTGTACTTTTCCACCCAAGCAGCTGATGATGCTATTGCAGCTATATCCCCAAACACATCAACAATTAGTCCTGACAACCTGTGTAAAGTAATATGACATTGTAAGTAAAGGTGGTGAAATGATAAACTAAGGTTCCAAACTTTTCGAGACAGTTCGGTATCTCCCTGTGTAATGCCTCCTAGCCCTCTATTTATACCAAGTCACCTTAGGACTATAGGATAGCTCAATTAAAGCCACTAAGAATTTGACAACTCAGTCTCTAAAATCCTAATCAGTTATACTAATGAGACTAATATTAAGGTTTAACATATGAACTTAAGGATTTCCCACAGTATAATAGCATCATCAAACTAACCTTACTAAAACTAAGAACCCCAACAAGTTATAACTCATCATCTATAATTTTGACAAGGCTTAACATTTGGCATATCTAACCAGGATGTGATATTGAACAAGAAATCCAATATGTCCTAAAATAAATGTACAACTCATTCGACACCAATTGGATCTTCTTTTCATCATCAATATGAATGGATTTGCAATAACTGTTTGTAAACATGAAACTGTTGGGCATAAATTATTACCTGTCGCCTTCACTATTCACAAGTCGATAAGCATTTGTATTGGCTGAAGGAAGCCCCAAGCTTTTACGCAATTCTATTGCTGCATCGATCCTTGCTTCGAGTAGTTTCATCATGTCCAATGCACATGAAGGGTCTCTAAATCAAGAATGGAATGTCATTGCGACGAAAATGTATTAGCAAGCTCTTAAAGCTTAAAATAAAGTATCACCTTTTCGCTTCTTCTTCTAGCTGCATCAATCGAACACAGAACATTGAGGAAGAATTATACATGCCCCAACCAATCGGTTTTTCTTCACCGTCAGCAACCAGCACCATATCACCAGTCCCCGGTGGCGGTCTACCAATTATTCTATCAACGGCTCCACTGTAAACCATTGGACTTCCATCCTTGAAGAGTTGTGTCTTCCCTTTCTTCAACACAACTTTTGCCAAACCTACCTTACCCCAAAAACATAAAAGTTTAGGAAATCTAGAAAATGTTGACTAATTAACTATGAATTTTACCACAAGCCATTTTTGTGAAGTTGAACATAAAGAAAACAACACTAACAACACTAATTAGTAAACCTACAACATCAGGCATCTATTCAGTCCATTCAATAATTGGGATTCAAATGAAATTGTCAAGACAAGTTTTTTTTTTTCTTTTTTAGAAAAAGAGACAGAGGTCACTTGTCTTAGACTGACCCCACTTAAGTTTATTGAGAAACCTCACTAGTGGCGGAGAAAAAACGTGGTGACAAATATATTTTAATACAAAACATAACATATCTACTATCAGAACTAAAACAACTCCTTCATAGGATAAATCTAATCATACAAAATGTCACCCCAGTCACTGCATAAACCACATTTTCTCCCATATCCTCAGCCACATACTATAAGATTGGCTTGGCTTTTGGTGTTACCATGTTACTATGACATGATTAAGCATGAGAGTATCTTATGAGGACTCCATAGTTTTGACAATTATTAAGCATACAATAATCAAAAGGTGTACTAAATGAAAGTTACATGATGTTATGAAGTTGCTGTATCTATCCTCATTGATGATTATAACCAAGTTAATCCAAGGGCTGGCAGTAGATTTATCTATACGCATTTCGGGTTATGTTCTCTAATTACATTTCTTAGATAAAAATTAAAATAGGAAGTGAGTCTTAAAAAATGAGCTTCAACTTGTAATAGAGAATGGTTAGGGAGCTCATTACTTCTGTATACATCTACTATCAGAACTGAAACAACTCCCTCATAGGATATATCTAATTATACAAATGTTTCCCCAATACCTGGATAAATCTAAATAGGAGAAATTCTCAAAATATTTTGATATTAAAATCCAAGTTGCCACTCAAAAAAATTTAGTTTTCTCCCATACTTCCACTAATGAACTCTCTTTTTCTTCAAAAATTCTGAAATTTCTCTCAGTTAAATGTGGGTGCAACTACAAAATCCTCAGCCACATACTATAAAAGAATGAGAGTATATCAAGTTGCTCTCTCTATCTGCATTGATAATTATAACCAAGATACAAGTGTATCTCTACTTGGAGTCCTTTCCATTCCCAAATTAATATATATTTGGAAAAACATTCTTCTTTTCTTGCAGCATTTGGAGAACATTCTTGAATGAACTAATTCACTCATAAATGAGACTACAAAAAAGCATTGAAAAATAAATATAGAAATTAGCATAAGTAGAACAGGAGTTTGGCTGAAAAAGAAGAATGAATTTTCCAATACTCTCAGCATCCAAGAATAAGTAAACTTCATACATACATAACATTCATTACATCCAAAAAAAAAAAAAAAACACCCCAGAAGAGATTCACCAATGCCCATCAAATATGGAGTGTCAAACTGATTTGACCAAAAAAAAATATACAAAAAATTATTGCTACTAAATGCAATTCTACAGACCCAAAACCTGAAAAGTTCGTTTCATTTTACATTAGAAATTTATATATATATATATGTATGTGTGTGTGAGAAACAGTGAAAGAAGAGACCTTTGGGGTGGTGAGCAAAAGCAAGTTCTTGGAGAGTGGATATGGTTGGCAAAGAACAAACAGTCTTCAGTAGCTGAAGTGGAACCTGCCGCTGCATCAGAGCTTCTCCTGAGTTGAACTTTACTCTCCGTTGGCGGAAATAATGCCGGAAACTCGCCGGAAAAGCTTCAAACTTTTCGGATTTGGGGTATCGGGTGAGGGAGCTCAGTGAGTGTGTGTGAGAGTGTTTTTTTTTTTTCTTTTCTTTTTTCTTTCTTTTATTTCAATTATATTATTTACCTCCTTACCAACAAAAAAATATAATTTAAAGTGGTAATATTATTTTGGATTCTCTTTTTTGTAATTTTATTTTGTTAAATGATAAAATAAATCTTGTATTTTTTTAAAATATTTAAATAGCACTCTGAGTTTAATTTTAGACAATTTTTTTAATATAACCAACTTAAAGACAATTACTAACACGAACAAATGTAGAAAATTTAACTAGTTTTATAACACATCTAGGTCAGATTATTATTAAGTTTTATTTTGACAAAAAATCAGTTCACGGTCCTATTTGTACCATTTTGGAAAATACAAGGTCTATTTTATCATTTAACACAATAAATGGTCTAATCTATAATGTTTGCAAAACACAAGATCCAAAATAACATTTATCCTATAATAAAGAATTTTAAAGTTATCTAGGATTTTTTTTCCTCTATTTTAAAAGATAAAATTAGAGCTTCTCGTTCTTAAATTTATAACTACCGGAAGGCTAGACCCGTTGATTTTCATTGAACTTAGGTGCAACTTAGTCGGAGTTATGTTTTGCTATTGTCATTCAATTTTTGCTACTGCGATTAGTTTTGTTTTGTGAGATGTTTTTGAGTATTTTAGTTCTATTTTTGTGACATGATTTTGAGTGTTTTAGTCTTATCTGTGTGACATATTTTGAGTGTTTTAGTCTTATCTTTGTGACATGGTTTTGAGTGTTATAGTCTTGTCTATATGACTATGACATGATTTTATTTTGTTTCATTATTGGTTTTTCTTTGTTCTTTAATGGCTCATCATTAAATCACTGTTAGTGTTGGAAATAACAAATTTTTTGCAACTTAAGAGGTTGTTTTTTGAAAGCACAAATACAACTTTTATTAATTTGCCAAATTAGCCAAAAGACAAGACTGTACCTCAACAGGAACATCACCCTTATTGAACACTCAATCTGAAAAAGAATAAAAAATTCTAACAAAACTATGAGCAACTATGCTAGCAGATCTTTAATAAACAACAAAGAAATATTGTCTAAATATGTAGAAAGTTTACGACAATCTTAAGAAGAAAGCATAGGTAATGAATTTCAAACAACTTGTAATTAAAGAGTTGTTAGTAGTGCAGTTACGTACCTCATACAATAGTTTAGTACTGAAGCTACGAGGTTAAACTTGCTGCAACAGTTTCTACTATTGTGCCTTCTGAGCGGTAAATGAAATAAAATATAAATATTTTTAAGATTAACTGTGATTGATTATTTGATTCGCTTTTTTAATTGTAATCCTGTTCGTATATGTCCCAATTAAATTGAAGACTATTATTTAATAAAATTTCATAATTTATTCAAAATAATAATAATAAATGAATTTTAGCAATTGTGTTTTGGACCCCAATCTTAAATAATCTTTTACAATTTAGTCCAAATAGAATATCATTTCAAACCTACTTTCTCATCGTTCTCCCTCTCTCTCTCTCTCTCTCGCTCTCGCTCGCTCGCTCTCTGTTTCTTCGTTTCTCTCGGCAGTCGGCACCACCCAACTCCGGCCTACCTCTCACGAATCTCCACCAGGTATTTTAAATGTTTAATTTTTAAGCTTGAATCAATATTTATGTATGTTGTTTAAGTTTTGTGTTTATTGCTGTAATTTGTTGAGAAAGTTTGAGTCTTGATCTGCCTATTTAAATTTTGAAGAGTTGGGATTGAGTTAATTTAGGGTACTTTTGATTTGCTCTTAGGATCATTAGCAAAAATTTGGTCTTTGCTTCTGTTTCAGCAATTTGGGTACTCCTCCAAGCTCCAACAAAGTTATTCAATTTTGATTTTGAGATTGATTTTCCCTAATTTTGAGCTGTATTGTATTGTGTCTAAATGTTTGGCTATAACTTTATTTTCTCATCATGACAATTAAGAGTTTGTTTGTATTACTTTTATTCAAGATTATATTGTATGTAAATGTCTATAAATCATTTTGTAGATAGTATTATCTTTGATATTTAGGGTTCTAGTTCATACATGAAACAGAAAGAATGTTAGAATATCAGACTGATTCATAAAATGACTGATCTTGTAAAGAGTTTTATTCTTAGAGCTAATTAATGAACTGATCATCTTAACATGTTTGAATGTCTAGACTTTGAAGAAGAAATGTAAACACTATTGAATTCTTGTAATTAGCTTCCATTATAGTAAAGAGCTCACAGTAATGGAACAAAATCACTGAAACAAAAACACTTGCAAATCTCAAGCTCAACTAAGCCCCAAACTCAAAGTCTAGATATTAAATATCTAAACATTTGGTTCTTATTATAATAGTCTCTCAAAACCTTTAGTCTTGTGGACCTTAATACTATAGTTTAGTCTAGATTATTAGAGTTAAGTTCAGGAAATAATCTGCAAGCTAATATTTTGGTTTGGCAGTCTATTGTGAAACATTTTTTTTTGACTGATTTTAATTTTTAGTGAAGTAAGTGATTGTGTGTTGATTCTGCAGTAAAAGGAAGTTTCACTTTCAACGATGAATAAGGGTAAGATTTTTAAGCTAGCAAAGGGGTTCCGTGGAAGGGCCAAGAATTGCATAAGAATAGCAAGAGAAAGGGTGGAAAAGGCGTTGCAGTATTCCTACAGAGATCGTCGAAACAAGAAGCGAGACATGCGTTCCCTTTGGATCCAACGGATAAACGCTGGCACTCGCCAACATGGGGTACATACACTCTCTGTTACTTACTTTGTTTCACCTATTTGTAGTAATTTTGAGTTAGATTTTTATATTTTATTCCTTGTCTATACATATTCTTCTAAGGGATTGCTGATGATGGTATAGACCAAAACTCATTACAACTATTGAGAGGCTTCCTTCCCCAAAAGATTTCTAAATTATTCTCTTGAACTTCTGACATAAGTCATTCTTATTAGTTAAATGTTTCTCCAAAACTTGTGTTTGCTTCGCAAAATTTAGTTGGAAAGCATAAGGACCTGCCATTTTTCTCTGCAGTTCTTGTTTACTTTGGTTCTGAATAATTGCTGAAACTGGCTGTTAATACATATTTAAGACCGGAAATAACAGCTTCACTCTACTCTCTTCTCTGATTCTTGTTGTTAATCGCCTTTCACTTCTTAGCAAGACATCACAAAATCTTGATTGTTTTGTTTCAGGTTAATTATGGAAACTTCATGCATGGTCTTATGAAAGAAAACATTCAGCTGAACAGGAAAGTTCTGTCCGAGTTGTCTATGCACGAACCATACAGCTTTAAGTCACTGGTCGACATCTCTCGCACCGCCTTCCCGGGAAACAAGCACATTGTTTTTCCTCCCAAGAAAGAAGGCATTTCAATAAATGTATAATCGACCGATAGAGCTCTATTCATATGGAAGAAACAGACAATTACCACAACAATTCTTCATGGGCAGATTGTTTAGAGACAAATTAGATAGGAATGGACATATTTTCACAGTTTTTGTGGTGTCCTAATGATCTAGTTAGCTGGGATTTTGAATGTACTTTTCAACTGTTGCTATTACTGAGAGTTTCTTCAGAACATTTGAGTTTATGATAATGCAAATCCACCTATTTATAGTGTGAGAAATGTTGACCATTATTTGTTATGATTGATCATATTGGCTTTAATAATTGGTATCTTATTATATCTAACATTATAACTACATTAACATGTATATACATGTATGAATTTATAAAAATTGGAATTCTATAGCAATGAGCTAAGTTTTTGTCCACACCACATTTTCTCCCAAGTCTCTTGCTAATGACATGAATTCAGTCACTTTGTTCTGAATCTCATTCATTTGTTTCATACATTCCTCAACACCAATCTTAATTGCATCTTAGTTTACTGTTAACATGAGTTGAATAGAGAATAGGGTAACCAAACATTGACTCCAAACACAAAATTTCCCTTAGAAACAAATCCATAAACTCATCAATTCTACTACTCATCAAGTAATATAGTTGAACCATTAAGATTTAATTATAAAATTATTTACAAAAAATCCTGCACTTATTATGAATAGAAGAAATATCAGTCAACTAAAAACTCAAAAATATCCTTTGGTATGTTATTATAGAATATGAATCAATAATATGTTTACCAACAGTTAATTATTACTTAATTTGTAGTGTAAAGGAAAGAAAAGGAATCATTCAATCATATATATTAGCTTCGTTTCTTCAAAAAAAATAAAAAAAAATTAGATACCACATTGATAGAAGAAGACAAAGGTGATTTTCTAGCTACCTATTAGTGACACATATTCTAGCTTAGGATTAACTGAAAAATAAAAACAAAAATAAGTTTTCCTTAAATGTCACCAAGACTCTTAACCAAAATATACAAGATTTAATTCAAGAAACGCATAATGTGGAAAATTTACCGCTACGATTGGTGGTATTAATATTCATGAAGATTTTAATCATAGAAGAAGAAATTTCTCAGCTTATTATTAAACAATATGTAAGTAATATAGTTGATGATGAATAGCTAATATGTAAAAATTATGTTTTAATTTTCACCAAGTGAAAAATCTCTAATAAACCACAAAACTAACATGTTCTCAAGAATGAATGAACAACTTAAAGGACAATGAAAATGCACTGCCGAATATATAAATATGACACTCTTTCAAAAGTATACACTACTCCTCATGGAGCTCGAAACATAGCTATCGTACATACTCTTGTCATATCTATACTTTACTCTCCTTCACTCAGAATTGGAACGATGAGTGGTTTCATCTCCTCCTTCACTATGTCATTGTTTATTCTATGAGTCGTCTAGAGTGCCCCTTTGATCCAAAAAAGAAGAGAAATCCAAGTACTTAGTAAAATCTAGATTGGGAAAAGAATGTGTGAAGAAATGAGAGGACTTGTTGTGAGTTAAAGTAACAAACAATACAATAGTAGGCATCTATCTAATCAAGGTTTACCACTTAGATTTGGTCTAGATTTGTTATGGAAGGCTAAACCCCAATTTAAAATTTTGGTGGCAATACTTCCCAAACTCCACTTCTATTTTGCCAATTTAAGGTTCTGTTGAAAACCCTCTGTGTTATTTGCCGAGTTGGATCATCTACGTGTGATTTTCAATTAGATTTGCAAACGGAAATAGAGTTTGAGAAGTATTGCCACTAAAATTTTAGATTGAGAGTTAGTTGTTACAAAGTGTAAAAGTTAGAGATATAATATGTACATTATCATCTTCTGAGCTTGGTGGTCATTATTGTTAAACAACAAAGTGGTAGCTACTAATAATGCATACTCAAAATAATGAAAGAAACTCAAATAAATAAAGAAAAAGGCTATAACATACAGCATCCATTAACCTACTACTGCAGTGACAACCAATGTCAGGTGAAGCCTGCACCAAAATAAAGAATAAAACTAGCCATCTTAGGAGTTCAAGGTGTTCCAAAAGAGCAAAAAAATCAAAGAGCTTGCAACCTAAACAACCCAAAAATCTATTAAGGCATACAAATTTCAGTTCACATTCATATCCCTATCAACAACTGATTTGAAAACTAGAGCGCCTAGGCAAAAACACAACAATTGTTTAGAGACAAATTAGATAGCAATGGACATATTTTCACAGTTTTTGTGGTGTCCTAATGATCTAGTTAGCTGGGATTTTGAATGTACTTTTCAACTGTTGCTATTACTGAGAGTTTCTTCAGAACATTTGAGTTTATGATAATGAAAATCCACCTATTTATAGTGTGAGAAAATGTTGACCATTATTTGTTATGATTGATCATATTGGCTTTAATGAATGGTATCTTATTATATCTAACATTACAACTACATTAACATGAGAATAATACCAATGAGCTAAGTTTTTGTCTACACCACATTTTCTCCCAATTCTATTGCTAAAGACATGAATTCAGTCACTTTGTTCTGAATCTCATTCATTTGTTTCATACATTCCTCAACACCAATCTTAATTGCATCTAGTTTACTGTTAACATGAGTTGAATAGAGAATAGGGTAACCAAACATTGACTCCAAACACAAAAATTCCCTTAGAAACAAATCCATAAACTCATCAATTCTACTACTCATTCCTTCTAATTCCACACTGCGAATTCCGTGCTGCTGCATTTTGATTTCGACAAGTGTCTGAGCACGTTCTGTTGCAAGAATTACAAAGTGGCAGAAGAAACCAGTCTCATCCTGCTCTTGCAGTAGCAATAGTAATAGTAATATGTGTTTTAAGTCATTCCATTTTCTTACCTGTCCACAAATTTCAAAGGTGAAAATCAGCTCACACATTTGATGAATAAGCTTGTCATGAAGGTACATGGCATTTTGATAAATCCATTGACCTTTCCTTAGTGTAATCTTATTGACTCTTTTGTGATTAGTCCTACTATGAAGTTCAAACCACTTCAGGTAACTCCTCTTCCCTTCTTTTTGAGCATACTCGATCGCCTTTTGCCTTTCCTCAATCAAAACCGCAATCTTCTTTTCCATTTCCGACATGTTCCTCACTCGAAACTCCTCCGAATCAGTAGCACTTTCTATCTCGAATTTGTCATCTTTTCCATTCCTCAACCAGTTGAACTTAGTATTTCTTGCTAGATAATAGTGTTTGATCAGTTTGAGCTTCCTGGACAATGAGCTTGAATATTTTTTACTCTTAATGATTTTAGGACAAACATCATGATCTTTTTCTTTCTTGAGCACTTTATGTTCATCCTTAAAACTATTAGCTCTTTCGATAATCAATTCTTCTGGTTGTGCAGCCTGTGAATTTTCACTTGAAGTGTTACCATCATCCTTAACATCAGCTCTTTCACTTGTCGATTCTTGCACTTGCACCACTTGCGAATCTTTACTCGAAGAGCTGAATACCAACGTGATCAAATCCTTTTCTTCCTCTGTAACACCAGCCCCTTCACTTGTCGTTTCTTGCACTTGCAACATCTGTGAATCTGTATTTGAAGAGCTGAATTCCAACTCGCTCGAGTCCTTTTCTTCCTCTGTAACATCAGCTCTCTCACTTGTCAATTCCTGCAATCGCACCACTTGCGAATCTAAAGAGCCCAAATCTTTTTCTTCCTCTTTAACATCAGCTCTTACCCTTGTTGACCCTTGGGATTGAATGTGTGAAGAACTACCATCTTCAGTACAATTAGATGTCAAAGCACTAAGCCTCTTGTTCAGTTTTTCTTTTGCTTTCATCAACCTTTCAATCTCCCTATTCACAAGAATGATCATTGATGTTACTAAAGAGCCACCATCTTTTCTACCATTGTATCCAAATTCTTGTTTCAGACACTCATCAAGACTTTTCTCAACATTTACTAGCATTGTGTCATCATCAAACACAGGAGAAAAAATCGGGTAAGTTAGAATGGATTCAAAACACAAAACTTCCCTTAGAAACAAGTCAAATATTCCACCAATTTCACTGCTCAACCCTTCTGATTCTTCACAAAACTTGTACTGTTTAGTCCTCATAAGAATGTGTTGAGCAGCTTCTAACACAGAAGCCATTCTCCCCAAGTAAACGGTCTCCCCGGGCTCCTGCAGAATCATTAGTAACATGAAAATTTGTTTGAAGTTATGCCACTGCCTAAACTGTTTCAAATTTTCTGCTGAAGCAAACATGAGTTCACATATTTGCACACAAAGCCGCCTCGAAATCTCCTCAACTTTCTCTTGAATCGAAATTATAATCTCGGTGAATCTATTGCTACTCATAGCATGATCAGCCCACTCAATGTAGGAAAACTTCCCTTCTACTCGAGCTTTCTTCATCGCCTCTCGCCTTGCCTCCAAAAACTCATGAATCTTGAACTCGAGTTCGTACTTATTTCTCACTTTAATCTCCTTTGAACAAACCGAAACCTCCTCCTCGAATCTCTCATCTTTTCCATCTCTAATCCAGTTGAACATAGGCTGTTGATAATAGTACTTAATTAATTTAAATTTCATTGAGAATGACCTCGAAATTGCATCATTCTTAACGATTTCAACACTAGTCTGAACATCCTCTTCTTCTTCTTTGAGACAATTAATCAAACAACTGTTCTTCAACTCTTCATCAAAACTAACAGCATCATCTTCCCTTTTCTTGACCCCTTCAAGATCATCATCTCGCGATTCCACAACCTGAAAATCTTCATTCCCCAAAGTTTGGATCAGCTTCTGGTTAAGATTTTCCTCTTCTTTCTTCAACCTCTGCATTTCCCTCTTCACAAGGAAGAACATTGATCTGTTAAGACTGAGATCCTTCAAAATCTTGAATTTCAAAGACTCCATTTTATCAAACTCTTGCTGATGAAGCATTTGATCTTTCTTGAGTGTCAAGAATTCAGAAACTATGGAGTGATGAAGATGATGATGAATAGAATGATTGAGCTGTTGAAACTTGAGGTCAACGTTTTGAATTGACTTTTTGAGGTGTAAAGACAGTTCCTTTGTGGTTTCTTCTATCTGGGTCAGTGTCAAGTTTTCGTCTTGGGTTACATTCGCCATTGTTGATTATTCTCAGAAGAAAGAAGAAGAAGAAGAAAGAAGAAGATAATGAAACAGAGAATTTGAAATGGTAGTTAAGTTCGGTATTTTAGATGAGACACGTGTCAATCTCACTAAATTAAAGAACCATGTGAAGAAATACTATTTTTGAGTTTATATTTGGCAAAAGTTATAAATTACTTTTTATATGACAAATTAAATCTTGTTTTTTTTTTTTTTTCAAGAAAAAAATCTTCATTAATCAACAAGCAAAAAAAACTAACTTATTCTTTCAAAAAAAAAAAAAAAAAAAAAGCCAACTTACAATCTCAACACAACTCAAGCCCACACCTACAAAGAGGCCATTTTTAACAATAAATGAGATAATTTTTTTTTTAAATAAAACTAAATAATATTTTAAACTGATATTTTATCAAAATAAAATTTAATAATAACTCAATATAAAAGTATTATAACAATACTAATATTAGTAACATCAACAAATTTTTCTTCTTGCAAGCATAAGTCCAAATTCATTATGTCTAAAGTATGTTTCACATCTCGTTTCCATGTCTTAAAGTTAGACATATTCAGAATTTGGATGGAAGCCTTATTGTTGTTCCGTAAACTCAAAAAATTAAAACTTAATCAAGCTGTAATGTGAAGAACACTATGCTGGTGCAGAGTGGAGGTAAGTGAGTGCGAGAACGGATTCCATGGAGTTGTTTGAGTAGCAGCAGTAGCACCAATGGTGGCACCAGGATCAGAGGTAGAGGACGACATTGAGAAATGTCACAGTAGCGATTGATACCATGTAATGTGAAGAACACTATGCTGGTGCAGAGCACCAAGAACCAGAACAAACTAGAAGAATTCCTTGCTGGTGCAGAGCACCAAGAACCAGAACAGAGATTTTGAGAGAAAGAGAGTAATGATGTGGTAAAACCACACCCTCTCAATATGACAAAGTCTTTATTATATAGGCACTCAAAGTTGTTACAACATAACAGAAAACAAAACAGAAAAAGAGGTTAACAACTTAACAGACACATATAACGGTATTAACTACCGTGACTGTTTACACAAGCTATATGAGCAATATAATTAAAAATAAACTCTTCTTTGTGGTGAGAATATAGCACACAGATGATCTAATTTCATGAAGTTAACAAAATAAAAAAAAATTACATATCAATTAAGAATTTTTACTTTTGGACAAATAAATTTCTTAAAATATATATATCTGCCATGTTCGTCCTCTACGCCATCCAAAAGTGGGATGTGCCTTCTCCGCACGAGGTCAGTTGGTTTTTTTACGTGAAGTCTACCCTCAAGCAAGGCAGGTCGGGGTACTTCTACTTCTCTCAGCCTAACTTCAAATGGTTGACGGGCACCGTGGACAAGGCCGTGAGAAAAATTAGGAATTTTGTTGACAAGTATTACATGGTTGGAGGCATGGGCACCACTTATACTCGGTTCCAATAGATCCCTATTTATTACCATAGACCCTTAACGCTAGCTCTTAGGGACAGAGCTCAAAGGATTGCTCAACTTTCGGATGATGCTCGGAATATCACTTTGTTGACCTTAGAGGACAACTTTGTGGAGTACGGGCTTTATCCAAAGGATTTCGTTCCTCAGCCTGTGAAGGAGAAGAAGAGGAAGTCCAGTGCTGGCCGGACTGAGGGAGCTCATCAAGAGAATGAACCCATTCAACTGAAGCGTGAGGCTAAGTTGAAGGGAGGTGCGGGAGCCAAGCAGTATGCTCAGGAGCATTCTAAGCAGGAGGATGAGGTTGAGGAAGAGCAGGAGACACCGCCCCATTGAACATACGATTCAGATCAGGGAGCCCAATCTGCCTGCTCGGGCATCCACCCTGTAGCAGGAAAGGGGAAAGCCGTCCTAGAGGAGCAAGAAGACTCGTCAGATGACGATGCCCCATCAGTAGTTGTTCGGGCAGATGCCCCTGCCAAAGTGCAGGGTACTCCATCTTGATTTCATCCTTCTTATTATCATGCCTTCATATTTTTCATGCTTTTTTTTAACCATGTTGCTTTCATTTCGTGCAAACATGTCTCGGAAAAAGCTTGAGGCTCTAAAGAAGAGAGTGGGAGGAAGGTCGGGCTTATCTCCTCCGGCTAAGAAGTCTAGGGGCGGCAAGACAACCCCATCCAAAGGGAAGGCACCAGCCGAGGTGGTCATCGACCTTTCCAAGGAGCAAACATGACTTGTTTGGCACAAATTGTTTTATATTCTCACTTTTAGTCAATATTGTTTTTAAAAAAACACTAACCAAACATAACTTGTTTTTAAAAACTTCAAAAACTATTTTTTGTTCTTATTTCTAAAAACAATTTATTGAAAACAAAAAACAGAAAACAATACCAAACATGCTCTTAGTTTTTTTTAAAATTATTTATTGGATTTTTAATAATTTTAGTTTGATTTTTTAAGATATGTGTTTATAAATAAAATAAAGTATGAAATATTTTTTTTTCAAAATAATTTAAATTTTTAAATAAATTTAATATTTGTTAATTGCATTAATCAAAGTTTAATATTTTTAATATTTGTTAATTGGTTTAATATTTTTATTAAGTTTTTTAATTATTTTTAAAATTAAATTTTTTAATAAAAAGGATTTTTTTTTTTTTTTTTTTTTTTTTTTTTTTGCATTAATCAAAGTTCAAGGGATAATAAAATGTTAATTTTTTAACGGTAGCAAAAAACTTAATACAAATACATAATTATGTAACTGTTATATTTTAGAGAAAATTTTTAACAAGTGGTATATTTTAGGGGACATGATTAGCTAGTGTCAAAAGTCCAAAAATAAAAATACTAATTATTTTATTTGTAATAACATATAAAGCCGTCAGTAATAGGAAATGTTAAATTTGTCCAATATTTTCCACAAAAAATATCTCTTTAAACTCTTCAAATAGAGACATTCCTATCACTATCAGTAGGGACAAAAATAATTAATAATGTAACTATGATAGAATTTTCCTATATAATGAAACAACTTTTCCTAGGTCATTTATTTTGTAATATTAGTCGACCTTCATATTCATGAACTGATGTATTTGGCCAGATTAGAAGACTTAGAAAAATCTAAGGTTACCTTTAGTAATTATATATATATATATATATGTATTTATGTATTAATTTAACTACTTGACCACTTGTGTTGTGTTGTGTTGTTCTTTGTTACTAAACAAACCAAAGAAAAGTATAGTAAGAAAAGTACTCGATGAAAGCTTATTATAGGTGTGTTGAGAAAGACAATAATAGTAATAATTTCAATAATATAAATGTTACAAAAAGAATTTATAAAACAACAATAAATTATTTTTACTGAAAATATATTTTTATAAATAAAAAAATTCAAAAAGAAAAAATGAAAATTTGTCCATATCAACATATTTTTGTAATTATTTTTTAAAATTTTTGTTCTATTATATAAATTTTTCTACAAAAGAAAGATAGAACTAGACTACTATGTATATATATATATATATATATATATATATAAATGTAAGAGATGAAAAAAGAAAATCTTATGCTACATAATTCATCATTATTATTAATATTATTGTTATTATTAATGGAAGTACTGAAGAAGAATAATTACTTGTGGTGCTGTCTCTTTTTGATGGTGTTATGGGCATTAATATCATCAGTAGCAGCAGGTCTTACTATGGTAAACTCACCCAATTGTCAGACAAAATGTGGAGATGTTGAGGTGCCATACCCCTTCGGAATCGACGACGAAAACTGCGCCATTAGTAAAGATATTGATCAGTACTTCTTGCTCACATGCAACACTACTAATACTACTGATGGTTCTCCTAAACTAATGTTTGGTAAATTGGAGGTTCTGAAGATCAATGTGGAGAACGCAACTATGAAGGTTGTTAAAAGCTACTCCTACGATTGTTATGATAAGAATGGTACCTTAACTCGTAGAAGCAGACGAGGGCTAACATTGAGTAAGTCGTTCACGCTGTCAGATTCTGAGAACAAGCTCTTTGCTTTCGGATGCGACACACAAGCCTTCATGTACGCTTCAAAAAATAATTTTGGGAGTGGGTGCATCTCCATCTGCTATGAAAATGTAAAGATGTCGGCCCAAACCTCGTGTTCGGGTTTCGGCTGTTGCCAGACCTCTGTTCCCAAGCATATCAAGTATTTATCAGTTACAACCAGTAGCTTCAATAACCACACCAATGTATCCTCGTTCAACCCGTGCGGGTATGCGTTCTTGGCCGATCAAAATAGTTTTGACATATCAAAAATGCGTCTCGATTCTAAGCCTGAACAAATCAAGAATACTAGCGTTGTGGTGGATTGGGTTGTGGGAAACCAGACGTGTGAGGAAGCTCAATCCAACTCATCATCATCTTCCTATGTGTGTGGAGAAAATAGTGATTGTTACTATTCGGAGAATGGTGGTGGATATCAATGCCGTTGCAAACAAGGATACGAGGGAAATCCTTATCTCAAACAAGGATGTCAAGGTATTTTTCGAAAATTACTAAAGAAAAAATGTATTATATTGGCTTAATCTGCCTTGATGGCCAAACTCGACCCTGAACTTATATGATGTCAATTATATCATGTTTCACATTTTTTCTTACTAATTCTGTTTTTGTGGTGCTAATATCTTTGGTTGGTGGTAGACATCGATGAGTGTTCAGATCCTACTATCATACCACATTGCAAAGGATGCAAAAACATACCTGGAAATTACACATGCAAGTGTCCACTTGGGATGCATGGAGATGGGAAAAATGATAATTGTCAAGGATTTCGTTTTAACACATTTGCGACAGGTAACTATAATTGTAGCAATCATTCATTAATTCTGTAAATATATCATATACAATTATTATATCAAAATGAGTATATATGACAAAATAATTTCCTTCAAACAAAATAGAATCCATTATACAATTTATTTTCGGATTATTTCATATATATTTATATGCAAAAAAATGATAAATTTTTTACATTTTTATAGAGCTACTGTTTTTTTTTTATATATATATTTTTATGGATTTTTTTATAAAAATATAGATTGTTGTTTTTTACTTGTTTTCGAAAAAATGTCGTTTTAATATTGTTGTTAGGGGAAAATAATGTATATTTTTTTTTTTTTTGTTATTTTAGAACAATATTATTTTGATATTGCTATTAAAGAAAAGTAACATTAAAATAACATTTATCAAAAAGACTAAAAAAATAAGTGACAACATGTGAAAAAAAATCTATAAAAATTTAAATAAAAACAGTTTGTAGAAAATAAAGAATTATATTTTTAGATATACTATGGAAGTTCTCTTATATTTATTATTTTCATAGAATTATTTTTATATCATAATTTATTATTATTCATATATATATTTGGCGTGTAGTTATTGCAGCAAGCCTTCTTTTGATGGTAATAGTTTTACTCATTTTCTACGACTACAAAAGGAGAAAGAGAGAGAAGATATTCAAACAAAATGGTGGACTCTTATTAAAAAACCAAAGAGTGAGAATCTTCACCAAAGCAGAGTTAGCCAATGCAACCAATAACTACAACCAATCTAATTTCATCGGTCAAGGTGGCTTTGCTTCTGTTTACAAAGGAGTAATTATACTAAATGAAGCTAATAGTATTACTAACACAAGTACTCAACTAATAGCCGTGAAGAAACCAAAACTTGAGAAGGATGATCAAAATAAAAGCATACAAATAAACCACCAACAATTCCATGAAGAAATCGCCATTGTTTCTCAAGTCAATCACAAGAATGTGGTCAAACTCTTAGGCTTATGTCTTGAAACAAAAATCCCACTTCTAGTTTACGAATTGGTACCAAACGGAACCCTCTCTCAACACATCCATGCTAAGGGATCATCATCATCATCTGCCATGTTAAGGCCTTGGAAAACTCGACTACGCATTGCATCAGAAACCGCTCTCTCCATTGACTATTTGCACTCTTTAGCTCAACCTCCAATCATTCATCGAGACATTAAGTCGACTAACATTCTTTTGGATGAAAACTACACTGCAAAAGTGTCTGATTTCGGTGCCTCGGTTTTGATCCCTCCAGGCCAGACTGGCATAGCCACAACAGTTCAAGGGACTATCGGTTACTTAGATCCAGAATACTTGACTACTAGTACATTAACTTCGAAGAGCGATGTTTATAGCTTTGGTGTTGTTTTGGTGGAATTGATAACTGGAGAAAAGCCGATCTCAAATGGGGTTAGGAGGAGTGGAGCGAAGAGTAATATTATTCAGTACTTTGTTTCAACGGTAAGAGAAAACAAGGGTAAGAAATATGTGGGTAAAATAGTGGATCCTAATGTTGTTTACGATGAAAATCATGAGATAGAGATAGAAACAGTTGCTGAGCTCGCAATGAAGTGTTTGGAAGGATTCGGCGAAAGAAGACCGACGATGAAAGAAGTTGCAGAAGAGCTTGTTTGGCTTAACAAAGGCATTAACAAAGGCAGTAGTAGATACTATAATAATGCTCAACAGAATAATGAAGAGACCAATCAATTACTCATCGTTGATCATGGTGATCAATCATCTGTTATGAGTAATATAGATATTAAGAATAAGGATCAAATTGTTGAGTATACCACATTTGATGTGTCAGGATATGATGGGGAATCATCAATTTCTCTTCACTAGCACTTTTCACAATATAGTCGTGTCAAGTAATGAGTTTGTTAAAACTATTAAGACTTAGTTTGCTCTTTGTACTATTTATAATGAGTATCACTATAAATACATTTTATAATGAGTATTCATTTAATAAGACAGTTGCTAAAAATTTGCAGCTTTCTAACACTTCAAGACGCAAGATTAATATAAAGGTAAAATTGTGGTATTTTTCAAACTTTTCATCTCCTTATGCGTCCCTAATATAAAAGGGTAAACACAGTAAGCTCTCAAACCCTAAACACTTCTCATCTTCGTCTCTTCTTCTCTATCTAAGAAAAACAAACACAGTTAGGGTTTTCTAAGTGCTTGTTTAGCTGTGTTTTTCAGTTTTTAGTTCTCAGAATTGTATTTTCAAAAGTGAGAATATAAAATAATTTTGTCATTTTGAAAATTTAATGGTGTTTGGTTCAGATTTTTAAAAACTATTTTTAGATTTTTTTAACTAAAATTACACCATACCCATCCTACACCAAACCCAGACCCGAACCCAAACTTGGACCCCAGACCCCAACCCTAACCCAGACCCAAATCCAGACTCGAACCTGGACCCTAGACCCCGGACTCCAGACCCCGACCCTAAACTAGACCCAGACCCAGACCTGAACTCTGACCCTAACCCTGGACTTTGGACCCTGAACCAAACCTAGACCCAGACCCAAATGCAAGACCCGGACCCCAAACTTGAATTTGGACCCAAACTTGGACCCCGAACTTTGACATAGACTCAAATCCAGACCTTGGTCCCAGACCCGGACCTGGACTCGGACCCCAAATTTGAGACCCCGACCCAGACTCAAACCTCGGTGAACTTTCAACAATACTGATTTCGCCCCTAAAATAAATAGATTGTTAAAAATTTCCCTTGAACTTTTACATTTACTAAAATTTAGTCCTTATGCTAGGTTCTGTCTCATCATTCTGTTTAAATGTTGACGTGTATTTGTAAATTAGCAACTTTGCCCCCTAAATCCTTACAACTATCAAAGCGTACCTCCTCAAAATAAAAATGAGAAAGATTCAACATTTTTTTTCAGTAAATCTTAACTTATTAATTTAGATATTAAAAAAAATCATTTTGAATGAGTAAGAAAATTAAAATTTTAAAACTAATTGAGTGATTTAAAAAATTATTTATTTTTTTTTATTAAAAATCTATTTATTTTTTTTTTATTAATATTTGTTATTTGATTAAATATTTTTATTAAGTTGTTTTAATAATTTTTATCAATTATAATTTTTTATTATTTTCAATAAAAAAGGAAATTTGATAACATATAAAGCCATCTCTAATAAGAAATGTTAAATTTGACCAATATTTTCCACAAAAAAATATCTCTCTAAACTCTTAAAATAGAGACATTCCTATCACTATGATAGAATTTTCCTATATAATGAAACAACTTTTCATAAGTCAATTATTTTGTAATATTAGTCGACCTTCATATTCATGAACTGAAGTAGTTGGCCAAATTAGAAGACTTGGAAAATTCTAAGGTCACCTTTAGTAATTATATATATATATATATGTATTTATGTATTAATTATTTAACTACTTGACCACTTGTGTTGTGTTGTTCTTGTTACTAAACAAACCAAAGAAAAGTATAGTAAGAAAAGTACTCGATGAAAGCTTATCATAGGTGTGTTGAGAAAGACAATAATAGTAATAATTTCAATAATATCTAACAAGAATAAAATGTTACAAAAGGAAAAATGTTTTTGAAAATTTTCCATAATTATAATTTTACGGCCTAAGATTTTTAATTACAAAAATACACTTGTTAAATTTTAAAATTACAAAAATACACAGTTTACTCAATAAAAAGTAAAAAGAACAATGAAAAAACAAGCAAAAAATAATATTATGACAACTATAAATAAACTATAAAACAACTAGAAAAACAGTAAATTATTTTTACTGAAAATATATTTTTGTAAACAAAAAAATTCAAAAAATAAAAATAAAAATTTATCCGTATCGACATATAATTTTTTTTTAATTTTGAGCCATTGGATTACTATTAAATGGTTGTGATTAATTTGGAAATTAAATAAAAATAAATAATAAATAACTTGTAACCTGAAAGTGACCTAATCATTTATTTCCTTATAAAACTTTAATTAACATTAATTATATTTTAAAATTAAATTAGTTATAATTATTAATTAATTTTTTGCAATTTATTACTATATAAGGATCTTTTAGCAATTTATTTTTTTATACTTAAATTATGTAAAATTTTATAGCAAAACTTTTTATAATTTAAAATTATACACATATAATTTCATAATTTAAATTTTATTATACTTGTAATCTTAATTTTAAATTATTACACTTAATTATTTAATTTTTTTATTTAAATATTTAAAAAGTAAAAAATGAAATAAGTTGAAGGATTTTTTAGAAAAAAAATGGTTGCACTTGTTATCGATTGATTAGCTTGATGCCTCATACTTAGTTCATATAATTGTAACAAAATAATGAAATATCATTTAAAAATAATTAATTATTTGAAAATTTATTATAAGAGGAGAATTTTAATTTTTGTCAAAAGAAGTTTAATTTTTGTAAAAAAATAAATTTTATTGTAAATATTATAATTAAATGGCTTAATTATTAAAATAATTCAAGTAAGGATTTAAATATAAATATTAATTGCTAAAAGAGGTCTTGTTAAATATTTAATTAATTATTTTAAGAAAATAGTTAATTATAATTAAATAATTCTAAAAAAGGAATGTCTACTATTTAATTAATTATTTTAAGAAAATAGTTAATTATAATTAATTAAATCTAAAAAAAAAAAAAAGTCTACCTATTAGTAACCTGTTATTACAGGTTAAAGAAAAATGTAACCATATGGTTACAATAAAAATGTAACCATTGAATAGTCACCCATATATATATACACATAAATATAAGCGTAGATCTCATAAAAATTATAATATGTTTTAAATATAAAATATAATGCACTCTCCTTATTTTAGTTAATTAAATATTATACATGCATATAAATGTGACCTATCAAAGTTTATAGTTAATACATTTTTTAATTAACATTACTACTATTAAACTGAGTTTCTAATATTTTAAACATCACTCATTCTATATTTAAATTACTTAATGTAAATTTTCTAATTTATTGAATAAAATATATTTGAAAACTAAAAAAAATTATCATATTTTTTTCAATGGACATACATAAAGTTTCAGTCGCTGAAAATCTTAATGTAAAACTTTATTGTATGCGTTGTTCGATATTGGCCCCCTACTCTTTAATTCTAGCTCCGCCCCTGACTAGCAGCAGGTCTTACTATATGGTAAAGTCACTCAATTGTTAGAAAAAATGTGGAGATGTGGAGGACCCGTACCCCTTCAAAATCCACAACCAAAGATGCGCCATTAGTAAAGATATTGATAACAACTTCTTTTTAAAAAATTAATAATAAACCCAAAATCAATTTGTACATAAAAAGTACTAATAATATAAAAAAATTTGAAGATTAGTGGGAGTCGTCATATTTTTCTTGTTCTTTATGTGGACGACATTTTACTTACCAGCAGTGATTTGTCATTACTAAATGAGACCAAAATTTTTATGTCTACCATTTTTTGATATGAAGGATCTTGGAGAAGCATTTTTGTTTTGGAGATTGAGATTCATCGTGATAAGAATCGAAATTTTTGGCTTATGTCAAGAAAGTTTACATTAATCGTGTGCTCAAAAGGTTCAACATAAACTTTTTGTAAGCCTGGTTCTGTTCCTATTCTGAAAGGAACAAATTTACTAAGCAACATTGTCCCAAAAATGACTTAAAAAGAGAAGCAGTGAAGAATATCCTATATGCAAGTGTAGTAGAGAGTTTAATGTATGCTTAGGTTTGCACTAGACCTTACATTGCTTTCATAATCGATGTTCTTGAGAGATATTTATCTGATCCTAGCCATGATCACTTGGTTGTAGCCAAGAAAGTCATGATATATTTGCAAAGAACGAATAGTTTTATGCTTGTGTATAAGCATATCGACAATCTTCGAGTTGTTGGTTATTCATATTCAGATTTTGGTGGTTATGTAGATGATTTAAAGTTAATTTTTGGCTATATTTTTACTTTTGATGGTGTAGCTATTTCTTGAAAAAGTGTTAAATAGACTTTAATCACATCATCTACTATATTTGTTAAGTTTATCGTATGTTATGAGACATCTTTGCAAGCTTTATGGTTAAAGAATTTAATTTTAGAGATACGACTAGTTGATTCTATTTCCTCTCCTATACTAATCTATTGTGATAATAATATTGTTGTATTCTTTTCAAAAAATAATGAGATTAGTAGTGCTTCAAAACATATGAAAATAGAGTATCTCAGTATTAGAGACTTGGTCAAGAAATGAGACATTGTGATAGAATATTGTAAGACCAAGTTGATGTTTACAGATCCTCTAACCAAAGGATTAAGTGCTATGTTGTTTAACAAACGTGTTAGTTGATATGAGCATTTTATAATCTTTTGCACCTTTGGTTAGTGGGAGTTTCTTATTCTATCATTTGAGATTACATTTATATGTAATTTACTTGTTGATGTTATGAACTACTTTGTGGGCCAATAATTTTTTTGATTATTGGATGTTTATGCTTTCAGTTATGTTTCATTATATTCTCAAGAATAATTGAATTGAAAGCATGTTTTAAATGCAATTACTTAATGACAATGATATTTTGTTGGCTTAATTTTTAAGCATGTTTAGTGACACTTACTTATTTATTAAGTAATGTGTGGTTAATTTTACTAGCTTATTTATTAAGCATCACAGTATCAGTGAAATTGAAGACTGATAAGGATATTATGTTATTTTAAATTGATCACATGTTGAACATAATTCCTTACCACACTACTAGACTTGTTGACCATGTCGATTTAATACTTTGGTATTTGTGATTATGAATGTCTTTTGTTGACTTAAAAACAATATGACTGTCATAGTTCATTATCAAATGTTAAATTGGACCGGTATGTTGAGATGCTATCAGAGAACTATCATTTTTAAAGTGGCCACAAATATTTTTCTGTTGTTCAACCCATGAGTCATTTTCAAACAAAATTATTTTGATATATAATATAGATGTATTAAAATTAATGTAGCCCAAGTGGGAGAATGTTAGACTTTTTATTTGGGCTTACATTAAATTGTATTAGTTCTATTAAATCTTTGGTTGATTGGATAGTTCTTTGCTGTGTTAGCCCATATTGTTGGTGATCAATAGTTAATGGGCTTAGCATCTGTGTGTGTTAAGTCTAGGTAAAGCAGAAGTGTGGGCGTTTCTAGTTGACTAAAGCCTTTGATCATGAGCAGGCCCATTCCAACTAGGGTTATGTAACTAAGTCCCCTTCCTAACTCTATAAATACATATTGTCTCATTACAATTGTATACTTTTAATAATTAGAAAAATAAAACTGCATCTGATTTATAGACCTAGGGAGGGAAACTTAGTTAATAGTATTACACTATCAAATTGTGGTAATTGCTATGAATTAATCAGGTAGGCAACCATAATTATTATCTAATTAGTGTATATATTATAGTGTTCATTGTATACAATTTTATATCTTTGAATTATTAATTTATCTAACAACCAAACCATAACTCATGATACAATTTTGGTATTGAATAAATGTTATATTTAGTGTGATTTTATAAAAATAAAATAAAAAAAAAAATTCCCGCAATTGTGTTCCCTAATTTTAATATATGCCACTACATTGTGAAAAGTGCTAGTTAAGAGAAATTGACGATTCTCCATCGTATCCTAACACATCTAATGTGGTATACTCAACAACTTGATCATGATTCTTAATATTCGTAATACTATTAGAAACTGATGATTGATCACCATGATCAACGAGGAGTAACTGATCAGTCTCTTCATTAATATTTTGTTGAGAGTTATTATAGCATTTGTTATTGCTTTTGTTAAGCCAAACAAGCTCTTCTGCTACTTCTTTCATCGTCGGTCTTCTTTCGCCATATCCTTCCAAACACTTCATTGCAAGCTCAGCAACTGTTTCTATCTCTGTCTCATGACTTTCATCGTAAACAACATTAGGATCCACTATTTTTTCCACATATCTCTCACCCTTGTTTTCTCTTATTGTTGAAACAAAGTATTGAATAATATTACTCTTGACTCCGCTCCTCCTAACGCCGTTTGAGATCGGCTTTTCTCCCGTTATCAATTCCACCAAAACAACACCAAAGCTATAAACATCGCTCTTCGTAGTCAATGTACCAGTAGTCAAGTATTCCGGATCTAAGTAACCGAGAGTCCCTTGAACTGTTGTGGCTATGCCAGTCTGACCTGGAGGGATCAAAACTGAGGCACCGAAATCAGACACTTTTGCAGTGTAGTTTTCATCCAAGAGAATGTTGGTCGACTTAATGTCTCGGTGAATAATTGGGGGTTGAGCTAAAGAGTGTAAATAGTCAATGGAAAGAGCGGTTTCTGTTGCAATGCGTAGTCGAGTTTTCCAAGGCCTTAACATGGCTGATGATGATGATGATCCCTTAGCATGGATGTGTTGAGAGAGGGTTCCGTTTGGTACCAATTCGTAAACTAGAAGTGGGATTTTTGTTTCAAGACATAAGCCTAACAGTTTTACCACATTCTTGTGGTTGACTTGGGAGACAATGGCGATTTCTTCATGGAATTGTTGGTGGTTTATTTGTATGCTTTTGTTTTGATCATCCTTCTCAAGTTTTGATTTTTTCACAGCTATTTGTTGAGTACTTGTACCAGTAATACTATTAATTTCATTTAGTATAACTACTCCTTTGTAAATAGAAGCAAAGCCACCTTGGCCGATGAAATTAGATTGGTTGTAGTTGTTTGTTGCTTTGGCTAATTCTGCTTTGGTGAAGATTCTTACTCTCTGGTGCTTTAACACTAAACCACCATTTTGTTTGAATATCTTCTCTCTCTTTCTTCTTTTACAGTCGTAGAAAAGGAGTAAAACTATTATCATCAAAAAAATGCTTGCTCCAATAACTGTACATGCCAAAACATATATATATATCAACATTACTAGTATATTATGATATGAAAATGTCCTATGAAAAATGATGAAGAAATTGTATAATGAATATTTTGTTTGGTCAAATACTCATTTTGATAAATAATTGTATATGAAGTATGAATACCTGTTGCTAATGTGTCAAAACGAAATCCTTTACAATTTCCATTCTTCCCATCTCCATGCATCCCAAGTGAACACTTGCATGTGTAATTTCCAGGTATGTTTTTGCATCCTTTGCAATTTTTTATGATCTTAGGATCTAAACACTCATCAATGTCTATACCACCAACCAAAGATATTAACACCACAAAAAACAGAATTAGTAAAAAGTGTGAAACATGATATGATTGACATATATAATAATATAAGTTCAGGGTGGAGTTTGGATTAAGGCAGATTAAGCCAATATAATACATTTTTTCTTTAGTAATTTTGGAAAATACATACCTTGGCATCCTTGTTTGAGATAAGGATTTCCCTCATATCCTTGCTTGCAACGACATTGATATCCACCACCATTCTCGGAATAGTAACAATCACTATTTTCTCCACACACATAGGACGATGAATTCGATTGAGCTTCCTTACATGTTAGGTTATTTCCCACAACCCAATCCAGCAGAACTATAGGATTCTTGACTTGTTCGGGCTTAAAATCGATCGAGACGCATTTTTGATATGTCAAAACTATTCTGATCAGCCAAGAAAGCATACCCACAAGGGTTAAACGAGTAAACATCTTTGTGGTTATTGAAGCTACCTATTCTGAGTGATAAATACTTGAGATGCTTGGGAACAGAGGTCTGGCAACACCCTAAACCCGAACACGAGGTTTGGGCCGACATCTTTACATATTCGTTGCAGATGGAGATGCACCCGCTCCCAAAATTATTTTTTGAAGCGTACATGACGGCTTGTGTGTCGCAACCGAAAGCAAAGAGCTTGTTCTCAGAATATGAGAGCGTGAACGAGTTACTCAATGTTATAGATGTTCTGGTTCGATTAATTGAGCTACCATGCTTACGGTAACAGTCGTAGGAGTAGTAATGCTTAACACTCATGGTGGCTTTTTCCACATCAATGTTGGTAACTTCTAAGTTTCTTCCATATATTAATTTAGGAGAACCAGAAGAAGTGTTGCAATTGAGCAAGAAGTGCTCATCAATATCTTTACTAATGGCGCAGTTTTCGTCGTGGATTCCGAATGGGTATGGGACCTCAACATCTCCACATTTGTTCGGACAATTGGGTGACTTTACCATGGTAAGATCTGCTGCTACTGATGATGGCCATAACACCACCAAAAAAAAGCAGCACAAGTAATTATTCTTCTTCATTTCCATTAATAACAGCAATAATATTAATAATATATAATGATGTATTATGTTATGTATACTTAGTAGTTATTAGCATAAGATTTTCTTTTTCTATATATATAGTACTACAGTAGTACTATCTTCCTTTTCTAGCTAGTTGCCTGGTTCCTATCATCACAGCCTGTTTGACTTGGTATTATTATTAATATATATACATATATATATATATTATATATGTTATGCAGTTGACCTGGTTCTATATAATATATAGTAAAATTATTATATTTATTAATAATGTTATATCTATTAGTTAGTACAAGTAAATTTGACAAATAAAAACTCATCATAATAATTTGTGATGACATATAAAAAACAAATATAATAATTTCAATATTAATTTATATTTCTGACTACAGTGATCAAGTTGTAGGAAGAGTTGTATATATATATATATTTAGAAGTAAAATATTATATATATATATATACACATAATATTAACCTTGCATTGCATGCATGTAAAATGATTGAACCTGGAAATCTTCCAAATTGACCAGGTCGATATCGATCGATCGATCGATAATTGGAGAAGAACAATAATGATGAACTAGTCTAGTATTAATTATAAAATAATGAGTTGGAAAATTTCATACAATTTAGAAAACTACAAGTTGTAGTTGCACTTGTACACCATGCATGCATGTATATCAAGGTATCTTTCGACTTCGTCAACACTGATAGCTGCCATGGTTGGAAATAATATGTATGAACCAACCATCGATATATATATATGTATACATATATATATATATATAAATGCATATGGATCACAAAAAAAAATGCAACTTAATTAAACATTAATATATATAATGAGCCAGGGCAGTCTTAAATATTTTAGTAGCTAGTCCTCTTTTAATTTTAAAAATTAAGTCCATAAAATTAAAGTGTAATTTATAAATAATATTTTTAAATATTATCAAAATTAATAAATAGTAGTAATAGATTTTTTTTAGGCTTAATAGAATTGAAAATAGAAATGGAAGTGACCAATAACAAGTTGTTAGCCCTCTGAAAAATTAGGTTCATAAAAATAAAAATAAAAAAATAAAAAAAACTAAAAGGCATTAAAGAATCGAAAAAAAAAATATATTGGACCTTTTTATTTTATTTTTATTTTTGGGCTATGTGCAGTAGCCCTACTTGCACATCATATAAGGATCGGCCCTGTAATGAGCACTTGATTAATAAGTTTCAATAATTTTGTCCAAGTCCTATTTTTCTAATGGTCATTAGTATGTAAGGGAATATGTCACATGAAAATTGATGTTTTGCAAAAAAAAAATAATTTATTTCTACAAATAATAGTTACTGAATCGTGTTGGAAGAGATAGCTAAGTTTGTTAGTCTCTAGAATTTAGTTAGTTAGTGATGCAAGCTAGTTAGTTACTCTATTACTGTTGTGATCAAACCGATCACAATGACCAAATATCAAGAACAACTTAATTGATCTAAGTCTATGACAGATTAGCAAAAACTCAACACAAAAAGATTGTCAATAAAAACAGTAAAACAAACTGAATTTAACAAGAGAGAATGAAATCAAGATTCAGCCATTAAGGTACTTTCCATTAAACGAGTATGCGAAGAATACATTGTACATCAATTGGTGATTCAAACTAGAGTATAAGGAAGAGAAATTGAACTCCAAACTGAGCACACCAGAAACTGGTTTCTCGACAACAGTACACAACAATCTCTCTGCCTCTCTCTCTCTCTCTCTCTTATTTTTGTAAATTGAAAAATGAATCACACCTAGCTAAGAGTTAGTTGAGTCTATTTATAGACAAACCAACATAACTAACTTAACCATAAAACCGGTAAAGCAGTTAGAAAGTCCTAAAGAACATTCAGCTAAGGCTTAGTTTCTAGGCCACTTTACAACATTTCCACCTTGGCATAGATACTTAGACTTAGAGAACATGAGTATAAAAAGCTGAACTTTGATGGAAGATATGAGAAACTCATCCAATTTCCTTGATGTTGACCAAGTTTAGACAGTGTCTAAACTTGGCTTGAGTGACACATTTTGTAAAAATGTCTGCAGGGTTGTGGTCAGTGCAGATTTTCTTCACTTGAACCTGTCCATTGGCAATGATCTCTCTGATAAAGTGTAGTTTGATGTCGATATGCTTTGACCTATCATGGAACATAGGATTTTTCATTAAGTGCAATGCACTTTGGTTTTCACAATGGACAGTCATGTCCTCAGAGTTGAACCCGAGTTCTTTTGAGAGACCTTTTAGCCACAGTGCCTCTTTTATTGCCTCAGTTGCAGCCATGTACTCGGCCTCTGTGGATGACAGAGCTACAACTTTCTGCAGGTTTGACTTCCAGCTGATGCATCCACCTAAAGCTGTGAAGATATAACCTGTCAATGATCTCCTTGTGTCAATGCATCCAGCATAATCAGAATCGACAAATCCTTCAACCTCACAATCACTTTTCTCTGTAGTTTTGTAGATCAAACCCATGTTCAGAGATCCTTTAACATACCTCATAACCCATTTTACTGCATCCCAGTGCAGGTTTCCAGGGTCAGCAACAAAACGACTTACTATGCTCATGGCATAGGCCAAGTCAGGCCTTGTGCATACCATGGCATACATCAAGCAGCCTACACAGTTAGCATATGGTATGCCATCCATGTTTCTCCTTTCTTCCTCAGTTTGGGGAGTCTGCTCCTTAGTGAGCTTAAAGTGTTGAGCCAATGGTGTCATCACAGGTTTGGCTTCATTCATGTTGAACTTCAATAGGACTTTCTTCAAGTATCCCTGCTGTGTTAGCATGATGAAACCAGGTCTCTTTCTCCTGATTTCAATTCCAAGAATTTTCTTGGCTTCTCCCATATCCTTCATCTCAAATTCACCTTTGAGTTGACACTTCAACTCACTAATTTTGTGTTTATCCTTGCCTACTATTAGCATGTCATCAACATACAACAGAAGGTAGGTTTCCTTGTCAAAATAAACACATGGATCATATTTGCTCTTGGTGAATTTTATTCTTGACATGAACTTGTCAAATCTGATATTCCATTGTCTGGGTGCTTGCTTTAGGCCATAGAGGGATTTGTGTAGCAAGCATACCTGGTTAGGATTACCATTGTCAAATCCCTCAGGTTGCTTCATGTAGATTCTCTCATCCAAAGTGCCATGTAAGAAAGTTGTCCTCACATCCATTTGATCTATTTCTAGATCTTGAGCAGCAGCTTTTGCCATAATGGCTCTAATAGAAGCTTGTTTCACCACAGGTGCAAATATATCATTGAAATCAACACCTTCTCTCTGAGTAAATCCCTTTGCCACAAGCCTTGCCTTGAACCTTACTGAATTTTCATTAACTCCCTCTTTCTGTCTAAACAGCCACTTGCTATCGATCAATCTTTGCCCTGGTGGTCTGTTCAAAACAGACCATGTTTTGTTTCTGATCAATGACACTTTCTCTTCATTGATTGCCCTCAACCAGTGTTCCCTGTTTTTGAATTTCAGTGCCTCCTTGTATGTAGTGGGTTCAGAATTTTCGAGTTCACTGGCAGCAGCTAGTGCAAATGCAGAGAAATCTGCATAACCAAGTCTTGAAGGAGGTCTGATGCCTCTTCTTTCCCTGTCTCTGGCCAAGAGATAGTCATCAAGATCTCCTTGTGTTTCATGAGATTGTGCTTCAAGCTCTTGAGCTTGATTCTCATCTGCTTCTGAGTCTTTGTCTGTGCAATGTGACTGATCCACCTCAAGATTGACTCTGCTATATGCCTCTTCTGTCTGCAGTGTTGGATTTGGTAATGGTTTCATGGCCATTTCTTCTTCTCTGAAAGTGACATCTCTACTGATAATGCACTTTTTGAATCCTGATTCAAGACACCAAAGTTTGTATCCCTTAACACCTTCAGGATATCCCAAAAACATACATTTCACTGCCCTAGGCTTTTGTTTGTCTTGCCTCACATGAGCATAAGCAGTGCACCCAAAAACCTTTAGATGGTCATAGGTTTGAGCTTCTCCAGTCCACTTTTCTTGTGGTGTCATGAAATTGATACCAGTGGAGGGACATCTATTTATTAGATAGCATGCTGTGTTCAGAGCTTCACCCCAGAATTTTCTTTCTAAACCAGCTCCTTTAAGCATGCATCTAACCCTTTCAAGCAGTGTCCTATTCATCCTCTCTGCCAGGCCATTTTGTTGAGAAGTGTCTCTAACTGTCAAGTGCCTAGCTATCCCTTCTTTGCTGCAGAACTCCTTGAACTGGTTTGAGCAGAATTCCCATCCATTATCTGTTCTAATCTTCTTGAGTTTCTTACCAGTTTGGTTCTCAAGGAGTTTTCTCCAATTGACAAATGTGTTGAAAGCCTCATCTTTGGTTTTCAAGAGATAAACCCACACTTTTCTTGAGTAATCATCAATGATACTCATGAAATAGTAAGCACCACCAAGTGTAGGAATTCTTGAAGGGCCCCAAAGATCTGAGTGCACATATGCCAACTGTTCTTTGGTTGTGTGCTTTGCTGGTGTGAATTTCTGTCTGCAGCTTTTGCCATATATGCACTCCTCACAGAAATCCATCTTGCATGACACCTTTCCTTTAAGAATTCCTTGCTTCTTCAATTCCATCAAGCCTCTTTCACTCACATGTCCCAGTCTCAAATGCCACATCCTTGTCAAGTCATCATCACCTGTACCTGTAACATTTGAAGCTAGGCCAGTAACTGATTTTCCATTAAGAAAATATAAACCATTTCTATATATTCCTTTCATTACAGTAGTGGAACCTTTAATTACATTGAGTGAGTTTTCATCAATTTTGATTTTACATCCTTTTGAGGCTAAAACACCAATTGACAAGAGATTTCTCTTGAGTTCAGGAACATACCTGACATCAGTGATGGTTCTTTGAGCACCATCATTCATCTGCATCGCAATAGATCCAGTCCCTTGAATTGTGCATGCCTTGTTGTCACCCAATAAAACAGTACCCCCTGTTTTCTTCTCAAGATTGCAGAACAGTTCTTCACAAGGACACATGTGAAAAGAACAACCAGAATCGAGTATCCATTCTTGTCCAGAATCTGTGTTTGACACCACCAGAACACCAGCTGAGTCATAACCATCAGCAACATCAGCTTATCCCTTTTCTTTGTTCTTTTCTTTCTTCAATTTGTTCTTCAAAGCAAGACATTCATCCCTGAAATGCCATTCTTTCTTGCAATAGAAACACTTCTTGTCAGTTGTGTTTCTTGAACCTGTCTTTGCTTTCTGGTTCCCTCGATCACCACCATGTTTGTAGTTCTTGTGCCCTTTCTTGTCATGTCTTCCTTTGACAAATAGACCTTCTCCATTGTGCTCTGTTTTATCGTCTGATTTGCTTTGAATTTCCTTAGAATTCAAGGCAGCTTTCACCTCAGACATTGTAAGAGTATCTTTGCCATAAAGAATTGTATCAACAAAGTGTTCATACAATTTTGGCAAAGAACTCAGTAGGATTATAGCTTGGTCCTCTTAATCTAGCTTCACACCAATATTGTTCAAGTCCAGAACAATCTTGTTAAAGTCATCTAGGTGTCTTCTAAGCTCCTTGCCATCTTCCATCCTCAAGGTGTACAGTTTCTTCTTCAAGTACAGCTTGTTTGCAAGGGACTTCTTCATGTAGATCGTAGCAAGCTTTTCCCACAGTCCAAGAGCTTTCTCCTCATCTGCAACTTCTCTCAGCACTTCATCTCCTAGACTGAGTAGAATTACAGAATGTGCCTTGGTCTCGATTTCTTGTTTCTTCCTCACATCTTCAATTGCTTTCAATGCATCTACATTAATGGCTTCAGCAATGCCTTGATGTACCAACAAGGCTCTCATCTTGATTCTCCAAAGGCTGAAGTCATTAGCTCCTGTGAACTTGTCAACCTCATACTTAGTTGACGCCATTTCTTGATTTCAATCTTGCTACAGTGAGACTTTAATCAAACACTTCTTGATCTCCTCGATTGAACCTAAGCTCTGATACCATTTGTTGTGATCAAACCGATCACAATGACCAAATATCAAGAACAACTTAATTGATCTAAGTCTATGACAGATTAGCAAAAACTCAACACAAAAAGATTGTCAATAAAAACAGTAAAACAAACTGAATTTAACAAGAGAGAATGAAATCAAGATTCAGCCATTAAGGTACTTTCCATTAAACAAGTATGCGAAGAATACATTGTACATAAATTGGTGATTCAAACTAGAGTATGAGGAAGAGAAATTGAACTCCAAACTGAGCACACCAGAAACTGGTTTCTCGACAACGGTACACAACAATCTCTCTGCCTCTCTCTCTCTCTTATTTCTGTAAATTGAAAAATGAATCACACCTAGCTAAGAGTTAGTTGAGTCTATTTATAGACAAACCAACATAACTAACTTAACCATAAAACCAGTAAAGCAGTTAGAAAGTCCTAAAGAACATTCAGCTAAGGCTTAGTTTCTAGGCCACTTTACAACAATTACAATATTATGTTATATTGATTGATTGAAACTCTTGCTCCTGTAATAAATTAACAATTCTTTTTGTTCATTCTCTTCATGTATTTCTTTCTCTTTCTTTAGTTTCTCTTTCTCTTTCAATCTCTCTGTTTTACTTCTTGACTGTTATCATGGCAAAGAGGTTCAACATAGTATCAGAGTAGTTCCCTTCTCTTGTAGCAAACATGGCAATCGACTCTTGGAAACAACACTGCAGATCCAACTATGCATGGACCTCAGGCCACAAACAGACCACAAGCTAATCAAACTTTTCAAGACCCTATTTTCTTCAATCACAATATTTCAATCTGATTGAATGATCATAACTTCCTTCTATGGAAGCAGCAGGTACTGGTTGTTATCAAGGGAAATCGATTGCTCAAATGTATTAAAGAGGCTCCTCCAGCTGGGTTCTTCACCAATGAAGATCGAACAGTGAACAGAGTCAATTTAGCTCACACTGAACAAAGTTGTCCTTCAGTGTGAACGAAGTTTTCCAGTTTATGTAAAAACCTTTATCTACTCATTGGATGGCTAACAAATGAATCCTGAGGTATATAAGTTGTACTCTAGAATTGGGTCTTCATCTCACAAATCCAGTGTCATATGACTTAGTTGCTTAGTGTGATGTTGATTGGGCATCAGATCCAGATGACAAAAGAAGTACCACTAGCTTTGCTATATTCTTTGGCTCGAATTTGATAGCCTGGAGGAGTAGGAAACAGCCTACCATATCTCGGTCTAGCACAGAAGCATGAATACAGAAGTGTTGTCAATGTTACTAATGAATTAACTTGGCTACATTATTTATTTTCTCAACTTGGAGTTGAATTTCATCAACCTTCAATCATTTGGTGTGACAACCTGAGCACTGTTTTGCTCACTCAAAATCTTATTTTTACATGCTCGAACAAAACACATAGAGCTTGACTTGCACTTTGTAAGGAAAAAGGTGATGGATAAAATGGTGCAGATCAAACATGTCACAATCTATGATCAACTAGGTGATGGATTAACCAAAGCCATTTCAAGTCAAAGATTTTTGGACTTCAGACGCAAACTCAAAATTGAAGACTTTTTAATTATGAGTTCGACGGGAGGTGTTGGAAGACAGTTAAATCTGTTAGTCTCTAGGCTTTAGTTAGTTAGTGATATCAGCTAGTTAGTTACTTTGTTATACTGTTCTGTTATTGATTGGTTGTAACCATCTTGTATATAAACTCTTACTCCTAATGTAATGAATCAAAAACTCTTTCTGTTCATTCTTTCCATGGCTTTCTTTCTCTTTCTCGATCTATTTCATTCTCCCTGTTTTACTTATTGACTGTTATCATGGCAAAGAGGTTCAACAAATTATAATTGAAAAGATTTGCAGTAATAAGTTGATTACTTGTTCACACATAAACAGTACTTGTAGCAAGAAACGATTGCAGAAATAAATAATGCAGAATTTAAAGATTCACGCAAGAAAATTATATGTAGTATCACTATTCATTCGAATGGTACTAGTCCATGGTGTTGGGTTTTATGCCCTAAATAAAACTCATTTCATATAATCATATTTACTTATTAATATAGATCAGAAATAACATTTAATGTTGCATGGTTCACATGATTTATTTCATGATTATATGTACATAATGTATAAATTCATCTGAAACCCTTTTCACATACTTGATCCTGTTTGTTGTGTTGTCAACACATTGGAAAGTAAACATGACTATGTGAATAAAGTTTCCTAGATTTATCAGACACAGGGTTTTACTGATATGATAATCTACAACAGAGTTTACTTGCATTTGGAGAAATGCTATGTTCTTTCCAGAGCATTGGTTAAAGTAAAGCTCAGGTTGGATGCATGGAGTATGCATCGGAAGGGACCGATATTGAACTTTGACTTAGATTTATTAAACTTACCGTAATATCTATTCAAGTCAATATCGCCTAGTTGATCCTAGATTAAATGATCTTAATCCTGTTATGATTAGGCTTAATCTCAAGAGGCTAGTGCAATTGAGTGATAGCGCTAATATAAACATGGAATCTATAGCTTCTATCTGGCGAATAGTAAGTAAAGGATGATCTCCTTCGAGCTTGACCAAACAAAAATAAATGGTGGAGATCTCATTTCACATAAGCTGAAATATCATTTATACGAGGTTAAGTGTTTTAAGGATAAAATACATTGTAGGGTGTAACGGTAATCTAATCCCTTTACGGTGTAGATCATTCATATAGAGGATCATTGATCAAATTAGGATTATAACAATGGATAACTAATGATGTGTCTATATGGTGGAACATATAGAACATTCTATATACTGAGAGTGCAATTCTAAGTTCTATGCGTGGATTCAACGAAGAATTAATAAGTTAGTGAATTTTAGTAATAAATTCTTGATCTGCTTATTGGAAGCTCGGTTATATAGACCCATGGTCCCCCAACTAGTTGAAATAATATTGCTTGTAAGACTCATATAATTGGTTTTGATTAATCAATTATAATTCTCAATTTAGACTATGTCTATTTGTGAATTTTTCACTAAGTAAAGGCGAAATTGTAAAGAAAGAGTTTTAGGGGCGTATTTGTTAATTATGATACTTTGTATGGTTCAATTAATAAATATGATAAATGACAATATTATTTAATAATTATTTATAGTTATTAAATAGTTAGAATTGGCATTTAAATGGTTGAATTTGAAAATTGGCGTTTTTGAAAAAATCAGATGCAGAAAAAATAAAACTGCAAAATTGCAAAAAGTGAGGCCCAAATCCACATTGCATGGCCGGCCACTTTTGTAGGGTTTTCCCTCTGATATTTTCATTATTTTAATGCCAAATAATTCAAACCTAACCCTAGTGGAATGCTATAAATAGATAGTGAAGGCTTCAGGAAATTTACACACTTAAATTTTCTACTTTTTCATTCAGAAAAAATTGAGCCTCTCTCTCTCCCTATCTTTGGCCGACCACTCCCTCTCTCTCTTCTTCCTTGAGATTTCGAAATACTTAGTGTTAGAGTAGTGCCCACACACAGCAAGTGATACCTCAATCATAGTGAGGAAGATCGTGAAGAAAGACTTTCAACAAGAAGGAGTTTCAGCACTAAAGAATCAGAGAAAGAGATCCAGGTTCAGATATTGATAATGCTCTGCTACAGAAAGGAATCAAGGGCTAGATATCTGAACGGAAGGAGTCATCATATTCCGCTGCACCCATTGTAAGGTTTCCTAAACTTTATATGTGTTTATTTCATCGTTTTAGAAAGTTCATATTTAGGGTGTTAATCAACATATTTGTAAGTAGATCTAAGATCCTGGTAAAATAATTTCCAACACATGGACCCATGCCTATAGAATGAAACCAATTAGTGAAGTATCGAAAATTACAAAAGTAATTGATTTAAGCAAATTTAGACTCTCTCTCTAATGATTTGTCGTAATTGTTGTAAATATTTACACACGCAAGTGCACATATTATTTAAGTAGTAACTCGCATAAGTGAGATCAAACCCAAAGAAATTATAACTAAGTACTAATCAAATTAGGTTTATATTTCTATTTGGTAAAATAAAAATTAGTATTGGAAACAAGAATGCAGAAAAATAAAATAAGCAATACAAAAGGGTTCAATAAATAGATGTGAAATTAGGGAATTGATTTCAATTGTTTTGATTACCTAATTGATAATATTAATTAACTATTCTTCTTCCTCCTATGTGATGACAGATTATAAAAACCACCTAAATTCTTTTCAGATAATAAAAGTACTAAAGTACATGTCAACTATTGCATCTCTGAGTTAGCTCAACAAACAATTTACATTAAGCAATAATCTAAAAGTCACACAAGCTATGTAAATACTTTCGTTTACATCAAAACTTATGTTTATTTATTTAGAGCATTCTTAACATTCACTTTTCACATTAGAATCATAAATCAGGCTCAAGGTGATCAAGCTCAAACATGTAATATACACAAAGATGAATAAAGCACACAATTAAAGAAGAAAGAACAATTAACTAATATTAACTCATGGAATAATCTCAGTGAATATCCATCAAATTCTTAAATTGAAAGTTTTTGTCCTTTCTACGCCATATAACTCTGCACATGATTGTTCTGCACATGATCAAATCCCTAAATTATGAGAGTTGGTGAACTTGACTCTCATAAAAAAGACTCATCTACGCCATATAACTCTGCACATGATTGTTCTGCTGAATAATATAGCTGAGTTGGGCATGCATGTACTGCATGCCCGAATCACTAAGACTGAGCAATTGTTGAGGCAACTCATCCTCATTCTCTTCTTGGCCAGTTGGGCGCCTCCTTTCCAGTTGTTATTGGGCTTCGGGAGGAGATTGCCCATCGGGATGTAGATTCTTAAGTCGATTCACCATGCTTACGTCAATCTTCCATTGAGGTTGCACCTTAGTGTCATAGAGAAGTTGGTTGACACCATAAGTTTCAAAAAAATCAATGATAACCCCAGCCAAACTAATTCCACCACCCGTGATACCTTGAACCGTCGTATTAAAGCTTTGGCAAACCATTTTGCCCACATTAAGATTGTAGCCCATAGTAATGTTAATATATATGTAATTCTAGTCTGATGGCTAAAATTTGATACGATGCATAGTTTACTTAACTGTTTTAAGTATACACAGCTGCCTTGGATTTTGTGTTTATTGTGGACATTATCCTAAATAAAATAAATGGTAGAGAATTGAGCAATATATAAGAACATGGGCTACTCCACACATGGTCAATTGGTTTTGAGATGGAACCACATGATTCTTAATATCCCTTGTGGGCAAGTGATCATATCCGATCCGCACCTATATAGATAGCGATCATGTCCACTCTGATACGGTTCAAGATTGATGAGCAAAAAATAGCCATCATCTTGAGAGGGAATATTGTGGACATTGTCCCACATAGAATAATGGTAGAGAATTGAGCCATATATAAGAACATGGGCTACTTCACTCATGACCAATTAGTTTTGAGATGGAACCCCATGATTTTCAACAGTGTTCAATAAGTTAAATAAAACCAAATTTTCATTAAGCTCTCTAAATACATGAACCAATAAGAATGTATTACAGTTAAGAGCTCATATTAATTACTATTAAATAGCCAATTCTGCCATGTTCTGCATGGAAAGATGTTTGCTATATGCTATGAAGAACCAAACTAACTTGTATAATTACTAATACAATTAAGAATTACTAAAAAGTATCATTAGTGCTTAGCACTTTTTTCAGTGGCATATTGTTATTAGTATAATTAGGTATCTTATCCCATATAACTTAAGAAAATAATTTTTAGAGAATATTGTTAACTAATCGTAGACTATCACTTATAAAAAGTACTAAGTACCATTAGCGTCCAATAACAATGCTCAATATAATTATATGAAAATTTCATTGGTCGAGGCAAGTCTCTTGTTGGTCCCACTAGCAGGAGCTTCTCTAGTTTTGATAAAAAAAAAAAAAAAAAAAGTTATTAAATTTCATTTTTGTATGACGGTGTATAGTTTAACTATTAGAACTTCTCACAAATTTTTATAAAATTTTGTAAAATGTATTAAATTTTTAACGTGTTAAATTTTTTAAAATTTCTTAAAAGCAGAATATCTTAAATAAATTATAACCAACACAACCTAAAAATAATGTATTTTTTTTTTTTTTGTAAATTCCGAAATAATTACTGTATTTCATTTTTTTGGAGTTGCATGGTATAAATTGATATACAGTTTTACACCACACCACAAGATGAGGAAATGAAGAATTGGCTTTGTAAGAAGACAAAAAGAGAAAACCACACATTTCAATACAGCCTGTACTTGGTGTGTTTTTTTTTTTTTCATCAGAGTTGGAGCATTGTCTGCCCTTTACGTGTGCTCTGTGGCAGTTAGTAGTTATTTTTTCTCTTTAACCATATTTGTAAGTTTGATTTCCCTTTCTTTGAATTTACCTGTTCCCGCCCCAGTTTATTTCAAATTTTCTTGGTCTTGTTCATCTTTTTCTGGGTTTTTTTATCCCTTTCTTCTCTCTACTTTTACTACCTATACACTATGGATACTTTTCTCCATGATGTTTCTACTGCACTAACCGAAAGAGAAAGGTCTGTGGTTTCTATCGACAACGTTTCTGCCCCACCACTGGGCATTACCAATACTCGTCTTCTCTGCCGTGTCTACTCCAAAAGGGGTTTCAATCCTAATCAACTCAAAAATTTCTTACATAAGCATTGGTTGGGACGTTTTGAGGTCATCATTTCAGATTATGACTCTGAATCCTATATGGTCACTTTCGGTTGTGAAGGGGATTTAAAAAGGGTATTATCAAAAGAACCTTGGCATTTCCATAATCAACATTTAATACTGTGTCCTCCGAGTGTTCTCCTTTCTGATTCACTATCCTCTTACACTACTACTCCATTTTGGGTTCAAGTTTATGGATTGCCTTTTCTCAGTAAATCAGAGGCTCTTGCAAAAATCATTGGCAATCTCATTGGAGAATTTCTAGAGGTTCACAATGATTCTCTTAATGAGGGGTGGGGTCCTTTTTTAAGGATTCGGGTAGGCTTGGATGTTTCAAAACCGCTTTTAAGGGGTCAAATGGTCTCACTTCCATGGATGCGTGATGAACTTTGGATAGACTACCGTTATGAAAGGCTGCCAGATTTTTGTTACGAATGCGGTATAATTGGCCATGTTTTTGATAATTGCAAGATGTATATGGAGAAGATTGATGAAGGTATAGAACCTGGACTTGAATATGGGCCTTGGATGGCAGGTTCTCCTTTACCACGATCAAGTTATGATCGCTATCGTCAAGATTTCTCTAAATCAGGTCCATGGCCTTTTATCACTAGACTAGCAAGGAATACTATTAATCCTATTATTTCTCATCCGTCTCAGCCACCAGTGCTCCCTCCTACTGTCACTAGTCGTGAGAAGGGTTCTAATCATGTGGTTTCTACACCAGACAATCCAGGAAATTCCTACCAACAGTTGGCCGTTCACCCAAGTAACAAGGATTCCATAAACCACTCTCAGATTAAAACTTGTTCTGCATCATCTTCAAGTGGTGCGAAAGAAATTGCCTCTGTCCCTCCTGTACCAGTTTCCTCAAGTATGCAGCAGAATGTAACAAATGCTTCCAACAAAGTTGTTAAGGAGCCATGTCTACAACGTGACCATATGGGATTGGCTGATATCAAAGGCAAGAGAATAGTTGATGATGTTCCAGTACCTATGCCTTGTATTTTTCAGCCAACTCCTTTCAGAGGACAAGTCTCTTCTTCTTCAACAATCTCTATTAAGGAAGTTAATGAATACCCTCCTGGATATCTTCCCAAGAAGGCAATAGCATTACCTGTGGCAACTCCTCCAGCGTACCTACATCATCTACATTCTGCTAATCACTTGCCTATTCCATCACAACCAGCAACCAATGTAAAACCACCCACGGCTAGTTCTCTAGCAAAAGTTTCTTCTGCAATGGGTGAAAGAATTTCTACTGAGAATACTTCCATTAATTCGAAGTCTCCTTGTACTTTTACCAAGCGTCAAATGATCAATCAAGGAGGTAATGTTCGGCAAGTGCTGAAAAGATGTCGTACCAAAGACACTTCATTGGCTGATATTACAAATGCACCTCAAAATCATCTTCCAGAACCCATTTCTGAACTGGCTGCCATTTCTTTAGTGGAGGAGGAAAATGATATTTCTTTGGCGAAGGCTGAGTCTCAGCCTCGCCAATCGCCATGAATCTAATTAGCTGGAATGCTCGGGGCTTGGGCAGTCCCCGTGCATTTCGTCAACTTCGTTTGCTCATTTCTAAGCATTTACCTGATGTACTTTTTATTATGGAATCTAAACTTAGTATAGGTGCTATTTCTAAATTTCGTACCGCTTTTAATTTTTCTAATGGGATAGAAGTTCCTAGAGTGGGACTTAGTGGGGGTTTATTGTTGCTTTGGAAAGCTGATGTAAATGTAAATGTACTTAATTTTGGTATAAACTTTGTTGACTGCTACATTACGACTTCTGATGGTCTTTTATTTCATTTCTCTGGTTTTTATGGAGCTCCTGCTACTTCTCAACGCCATTTAACTTGGCAGCTCTTGAAGCGACTAAAAGATACTGCTCCTTTGATGCCTTGGATTGTAATGGGCGATTTCAATGAAATTCTTCACCATGATGACAAACTAGGAGGACCTGTTCGATGTGATAAACAAATAGAATGCTTTCGGAATACTATAGACTACTGTGGTCTTCATGATCTTTCTTTCACTGGTGCACGATATACTTGGCATAACAATTGTGTGAATGGTACAAATGTGAAAGAGAGACTTGATTATGCCTTCATTAATAATGCATGGCCTTCTTTATTTGGAGCCTCTGATGTTGCACATTTGTCCTTCTTCAAATCTGACCACCGTGCGCTGCTTGTTCCTTTAACTCACATTGCACCAATAGTCTCTCAAAGGTTCAAGTCTCGGTTTCATTTCGAAGCACTATGGCTGAAAGAAGACGAAGCTACAGATATTATTCTCAAGAATTGGGTAGCAGCTACTGCTGATCCTCTTCTGCAGATTACAAATAATCTCTCTGCTGTTTCTTTCCACCTACAGACTTGGCATAGGCAGAAGTATGGTGAATTACCTCGGCAGATTAATAGCACTCAACACAAGGTTTCTGCCTTACAAAACTCTCATGCCACCACTTTTGAACACTTCGAAGAACTGAAGCACTGTGAGAACATCCTTGATGAGTTACTAGCACAAGAAGAAGATTATTGGAGACAACGTTCTCGTATGAATTGGTTGAAATCGGGTGACTCAAACACAAAGTTTTTTCATCAAAAAGCTAATAGCCGTAAGAAGAATAACACTATTAAAAAGCTAACTGATGCTACTGGTGTGGAACACACTTCACAAACTGCTATTGCTCAGGTGGTTAAAGATTATTTTCATGACATCTATACTACTGATGGTGTGGATAATGCGGCCATTCAATTTATTCAATCTAAGGTGCCAAGAACAATTACAGAGACTGATAATATCGAGATTACACGGCCTTTTACTGCTACTGAAGTCTATGATGCCTTAAAATCAATGAATTCAGATGGTAGTCCTGGTGTCGATGGCATGTCCGTAATGTTTTACACCAATTATTGGCACATAGTTGGCGATCTTGTTACTTGTTCTGTTTTACAAGTCCTTAACGAGAGAAGAGATCCTACCATTTTCAATCAAACATTGATAACTCTTATCCCCAAAGTCAAAAAGCCGTCAAATATGACTCAGCTACGGCCTATCAGTCTTTGTAATGTCCTCTACAAACTTGTTTCCAAATCCATTGTTTTAAGACTGAAACCGTTTCTACCTCAAGTTATTTCTGAGTCACAAAGTGCTTTTCTCTCATCAAGATTGATCACTGATAATGTCTTGGTAGCCTTTGAATTGATCCATTCACTTAAGCACTTGAAAAGAGGTAAAGAAGGTTACTCTGCCATCAAACTCGACATGAGTAAGGCATTTGATAGAATTGAATGGCACTTTGTTTCTGCAATGCTTACTGCTATGGGATTTCATAGTATCATGGTGGATCTGATATACCGGTGCATGTCTACCGTCTCCTATTCTTTTCTCATTAATGGATCGACTCATGGGGAAGTGTTGCCAACTCGAGGAATACGACAAGGAGACCCTTTGTCTCCTTATTTGTTTATAATATGTGCAGAAGGTCTTTCTCGATTGTTCCAATTCGAAGAATCAGCTGGTAATTTATCTGGTTTACGTGTGGCTCGTGGGTCTCCTGCCATTTCCCACTTATTCTTCGCAGATGACAGCCTAGTTCTGTGCAAAGCCAACAATAGTTCTGCTGAAGCAATTAAAAGATCATTGAACACTTACTGTAATGCTTCAGGACAGCGTTTAAATGCAGCCAAGTCAGTCCTCTCTTTCTCATCGAATACTTCACAGCATGTTCAATTAATTTTCCAACAAATTATGGATATGCCTATCCAGCCATGTCATGAAAGATACTTGGGTTTGCCATCTTATTCTGGAAGGGATAAGAAGTTACTGTTTGCCGATATTAAAGACAAACTTTGGAAATTTCTTTCATCATGGCAAGAACAACTTTTCTCAATTGGTGGTAAAGAAGTGTTATTGAAAGCGGTTGCCCAAGCAATCCCAACTTATGCCATGAGTTGCTTCAGGCTATCTAAATCGCTTATTGATCAAATTGAAGTAATGATGAATAAGTTTTGGTGGGGGTCTAACTCTTCGGGTACAGGAATCAATTGGAAAACATGGCATGCTCTTTGTCATTCTAAAGTCGAAGGTGGCATGGGTTTTAAGAGTTTCGTGCATTTCAACCAAGCACTACTCGCTAAACAAGCATGGCGGATTTTTTCAGATCCTACTTCTCTTCTTCACCGTGTTCTCAAGCCACGATACTTCAAAAATTCCCACTTCCTGGATGCTGGAGCTGGTGTATACCCTTCTCTTACTTGGAGAGGCATTGTGTGGGGTAAGGAGCTCTTAATTGAAGGCCTTAGGTGGAAAGTTGGGAATGGTCAAACCATTGTATGTGCTACTGACCCGTGGATACCTGGTATCACTTATTTAAAACCTTTGCTATTCAAAGGCAGAGATCTAAATATGAAGGTATCAGATTTAATTCTAGACAATGGCAGATGGAATTTAACCCTTTTACAATCTCTCTTTCTAGCCTCTGATGTTGAGAAAATAATGAGTATTCCTCTCTCCTTTTTTAACCAAACTGATCACCTTCTTTGGCATCATGAGAACAATGGCTGTTACACTGTGAAGTCAGGTTATTTTTTAGCCTTAAAACTGGAGGAACAGCAGCCTAACACCAGCAATACTGCTGCAATGTCGTGGTGGAAAAAGTTCTGGGCTCTTTCTATTCCGTCTAAGGTTCGCATTTTTCTTTGGAGAGCAATTCATGATTGTTTGCCAGTACTGGATATTCTGCATTCTCGACATATCAGCGACTCCAATATTTGCCCATTATGCCACAGAGAGAAAGAAACCATTTTGCATGCACTTTTCCATTGTAAACGTCCAAAAAAGTTCTGGCGTTTATCCAATTTCGTTGTTGGGGATTTACTTCACACACATGTTTCACTTAAAGATATTTTCCTGCATATCTCCTTGATATGGTCTAACTTGGAATTGGAACAATTTGCTTGTATTTTATGGAGTCTCTGGACAGAACGGAACAATGAACGTCATGGCTCAAAAACTCAACCGATTGAATTGTTGCTTTTTAAAGCAATGACTTATCTAGATGAATTCCATACTGCCAGAGGTGTAAACAACTCACACCAGCAGCCCATATCGCAGCAGCAGCCCTCTGATGCTTCGCATAACAGCAGGTCTTCAACAACGATACCAAAATGGTTGAATCCGCCCTCTGGAAGACTGAAGCTTAATACAGATGCAGCGGTTAGCAAAGCTACTCAAATTACTGGTTTTGGTGCTATATTAAGAAGCAGCAGTGGTGATTGTATTGCTGCTATGTCTAGGCCTTTCCCTGGCTGTTTTAAACCAGAAATTATGGAAGCTTTAGCCTTGCTTCATAGCCTTAAATGGCTCAAAGACCTTCAGCTACAAGTAGATTTCATTGAGACAGACTCACTCTTATTGGTTCATGGTTTGAAGTCTACTCAAGCTACAATTTCAGATTTCCATTGCTTGTTGGCTGATATTCAACTTTTAGTGTCCAATTTCCCTGGAGTTCAAATTTCACATGTAAAGAGAGGAGCTAATACAGCGGCTCATACTCTTGCTAAATTTGCTCTTACGGTGGATACTGATTGCTTATGGTTGGAGGAACTTCCGCCTCCTCTAATGTCTATTGTATTATAACTCTTTGTTTTAATATAGTAGCCTTTTCTCAAAAAAAAAAATACAGCCTGTACTTGCAAGATGAGGTGAAATTTTCTGTGTCCACACTTCAAATGCAGTCAGAGTTCATCATCTTCTTTCTCATTCATTTTTTCAACTCTTTGGTCAACCTGCTTACCTCCCCACCCAATCAAACGGTATATTTTGCTCTTAATTTCTTACCTAATCTAAATTAATTTTGTCACATATTATCAGTTCAATATATATATATATATATATATATATATATAAAGTTTGCCTTATCTGCTCTTAATTTCTTCCTTACTTTTTGTTACTCAAAAGAATTAATCTTTGGAACTCAATTTTCTACATCACTTGTCAAATATGATTATTAATTATGTATAATACAATAATAGATCGAAACAAATCATGGGAGAGATTTAATTTTTGCAATATATACTTGCTACAACAGATCAAAGCAAGTCATGGCAGAGAGTGTGGTGAGTTTTCTACTGGGAAAGCTTTCAACCTTGTTGGAAGATGAGGTGAAACTCATCAGCCAATTTCGAAACGAAGTTGTTTTTGTGAAGAATGAGTTGGATCGTATAAGAGCCTTTTTGAGATCTGCTGATGCTGCTGAAGATGATGATGAGGAAATCAAAGTTTGGGTTAAGCAAGTTAGAGAGGTTGCTTATGATGCAGAAGACATCATTGATGATTTCTTGTATAGATTTAAGCAATCTAAGAGACATGGTGGATTCTATGCTTATTTAAGCAAGATGGTTCGAGGAATCAAGAACTTGAAAGCTCGCCATCGAATTGCATACCAATTGCAGTGTATCAAACTCAGAGTTACTGATATTTCTGAGGGACACAAGAGATATGGTTTCAAAGAGCTCGGGTCGAGCTCGAGCTATGGAACTAAACCTTGCTACTTTTATGAGCTTAGAAATGATGCACGGTTGCTGGAAGATGCTCAGTTAGTTGGCATTGAGTCACAAAAGCAAGATCTTTCGAGTTTTCTTATGGCGAATTCGAATTGCTCCCAACTACAAGTGGCTGCAGTTGTTGGAATGGGAGGGCTTGGCAAAACAACTTTGGTGAGTTCAGTATATAAAGATATACAAGTAAGGAATCATTTTCACCAACTCCAAGCTTGGGTTACTGTTTCACAATTGTTCAAGCTTGATGAAGTTTTGAGGCAAATTATTCAGCAATTTTTCAAAGCTATGAACCAATTAGTTCCTGATGAAGTTGAGAACTCCACAGACACCCATTTGCTAAAGAAAACAATTGTTGATTTTCTTAGTGACAAAAGATATTTGGTTGTGTTGGATGACATATGGGATGTGGATGTTTGGGAAGCATTGAAAGTTTCATTTCGAAACAACAAAAATGATAGCCGAGTAATGATCACAACTCGAAATGTAGATGTGGCTTCTTGTTCTACCAAAGATCTTGGGGGTAAGACCTTAATCTTAAATCCTTTATCTTATGATGATTCTTGGACTTTATTTTGCGCTAAAGCCTTTCAAGGTAATCCTTGTCCTTCTCATTTGGAGAAGATTTCAAGAAATATCTTGAAAAGATGTGAAGGATTGCCTCTTGCCATTGTGGCAATAGGAAGCATGTTGGCCACAAAGGACATCAATAAGGTAGATGAATGGGAGATTGTTGACCGTTCTTTAAGGGCCGAATTACATGGCAATAGAAAATTGAAAGGAATGCAAGCCATACTTTCACTTAGTTTCAATGATTTGCCTTACCACTTGAAACATTGCTTCATGTACATAAGTTTATTTCCAGAGGATTACTTGATTAAACGCAATGTTTTGATTCGATTGTGGATTGCTGAAGGTTTCATAGAAGAAATGGAAGGAAGAACATTAGAAGAAGTGGCAAATGGTTGTTTCAATGAGCTTCTTAACAGAAGTTTATGCCAAGTGAATGAAAGATATTAAGTTTCTCATACATATACACTATTTAGACTGCTATTTGTATTCTGTACATTAGTTTATTTCCCTCCACTTTAGTCGGTTAGTTACAACAGTTTCCAACTGCTTAGTTGACTGTTGACTGGTGTGATCTTAGCTTCCCTGAAGCTATATATATATGTTGTATTAATTTCCTTTTCCATATAATGAATATACAAAGCTTTTTTCTGTTTTCTTCATTTCTCAATATGGTATCAGAGCGGGAAAGAAGTGCTTTCCCCGATCGATCCTAATCTCTGTCTTTCCGTTCACCTTCTCCGGTGACGAGTATCGTGCTCTGTTTTCCGATACTCTGTTTTTCTTTTCTTTCTGTTCTTTCTGTCCTCCTTCGACATGGCTGATGAAGATCAAACATCAACCCAGTCCGATGCTGCGAATCAACAAGCTAGAGGCGTAGATACTTCTCCAGCTTCGATCCAACAAGAAAATCAATTTCTTCGAATCAACAGCCAAAAGAATCCCATGGAAGATCCTGCTAATCCTTACTTCTTGCATCACGGAGACAACCCAGGTAACGTTCTTGTCTCTCAGCTTCTAACTGGTCAAGACAATTACGTTTCTTGGAGTAGAGCTATGCAGCTCTCCATCTCTGTTAAAAATAAGTTAGGATTTCTTGATGGATCCATTCCTAAACCTAATATTTCTGATCATAATCTCTATAATGCGTGGGTCCGTAACAACAACATAGTTATATCTTGGATCTTAAATTCGGTTTCTAAGGAAATTTCTTCCAGTATCCTCTATGATGAATCTGCTGCAAACATATGGGCGGATCTCAAAGTTAGGTTCCATCAAAGAAATGGACCACATATTTACAATTTGAAGAAAGGATTGATGAATCTGAAGCAAGATACACAATCGGTTGGGATGTATTTCACCAAGTTGAAATCCATTTGGGAGGAATTGTCAAACTACAAACCCACATGTACTTGTAATGGCTGTACATGTGGTGGAGTTAAGAAGATTCAAGAATTTCATCACATGGAACATGTAATATCATTTCTCATGGGGCTCACTGATACATACTCTCAAGTTCGCAGTAGCATTCTGCTCATGGACCCTCTCCCTGAAATCAATCGGGTTTTTCATCTCATTACTCAAGAAGAAAACCAGAAGGGAAACATGGTTGCAGCAAGTAACCCCAATACTGATATGGCTTTTGCCTTTCAAAAGGACAAAAATATGCAGAACAAGAGTGACAATCAAGGGAACAAGACCTATCCTCCCAAGAAAGGCAGACCATTTTGCACTCACTGCAACATACACGGACACACGGTTGAAAGGTGTTACAAGATTCATGGTTATCCTCCAGGATTCAACAAACAAAACAAACCCAAAGAAGCTACAGCAAATCAGGTGCAAACGGGTGCTGAAACTAGTAGCTCGACTGAAGAAAGCCACACTCTCCTTCCGCAACTAAGTGCATCTCAGTACCAGCAACTTCTAAACCTTCTAGCCAATCAGCAACCGGTTCAAAACACACCAGATGCTAGCACTTCCACAAACAACACTGGTATTGTTCTAACATATAACACTATAAACATGACAAAAGATTCTTGGATTATGGATTCGGGTGCTACAAGACATATATGTAATAATGTTAAACTTTTTCAATCTATATGTTTAGCTCCTATCACTAAATTAATTTTGCCTAACAATGATTCTTTAGTTGTGCAACAGTGTGGAACAGTGCAAATTACTAAAGATATCATCCTTAAGAATGTGTTGTTTGTTCCAAGTTTTAAGTTCAATATCTTATCTGTGAGTTGTATAACCCATGATGATAGTGTGGTGGTTAAATTCAATACTAATGATTTTTATATCCAGGAATCTCTCAGCAAGAAAGTGATTGGCAAAGGTAAAGAATGTAGTGGACTCTATGTTCTGGAGAAAGACACCACTCATGCCTTCAACTTTGCCGTTTCTGCTGACACTTGGCACTCAAGATTGGGCCATCTTTCAAACAAAAGATTGGCTCTTCTCTGCAATAAATTGCAGTGTAATGTTGATAGAATACATGAAAACTCTACTTGCTATATTTGTCCTAAAGCTAAACAAAAGAAACTCCCTTTTGTTAAAAATAATAACTTTGCTGAAAATAAATTTGATTTGATTCATTGTGATATTTGGGGTCCTTATCATATTCCATCTCACTCTAACCACCAATATTTTCTTACTTTGGTTGATGACAAAACTAGATTTACTTGGATCTACTTGATGAGACAAAAATCTGATGTTTCTCATATTATTCCTCAATTTATTTCTTATATTCAGACACAATTTAATTGCATATTCAAATGCTTCAGATCTGATAATGCCCCAGAGTTAGTCTTTAAGGATTTATTTGCTAAATTTGGCATTTTACATGACTTTACTTGCGTGGAAACTCCTGAACAAAATGCGGTCGCTGAAAGAAAACACCAGCATCTTTTAAATGTTGCTCGTGCTTTGCTTTTTCAATCTAATTTGCCTATTAAATTTTGGAGTGAATGCATTATGACAGCTGCATATTTGATAAATCGAACACCCACTCCCAACTTAGGTAATACTACTCCTTATGAATTATTGTTTAACAAAGCTCCTAAATATGAACATCTAAGGAATTTTGGCTGCTTAGTTTTTGCATCTACTCTTGCTGCACATCGCACTAAATTTGAACCTAGAACACGCACATGTGTTTTTATGGGTTATCCTCAAGGAGTAAAGGGATACAAGTTGTATGACATAAACAACAAACAATTCCTCATATCTAGGAATGTTGTTTTCCACGAAAACATATATCCTTTTTACAAACTTAACAATGACAGCCTGCATATTGATCCTTTCTCCCATATTGTATTACCTACTGCTGATGTTAATGATACTAGTGTAGCAGATTTTTTTCCAGCAGCCGAAGAAGAGAATGAAATCAGTGATTTCTCTCAAAATAATGACTCTCACTCGCAAGAAACAAACTGCTCCTCAGAAACAAATCAGAATGCAGCAACAGATCCCCCAATTCAGCAACCTCAATTAGATAATCTGCCAAGAAGAACAAGCCGAGTAATAAGGCAGCCAGCCTATTTACGTGACTACGAATGTCACTCTGTTATTCAGGATAAAACCTCTACTCCCCATCCTTTAAATAAGTTTGTATCTTATGATCGATTATCTAACACTTATAAATCTTTCATCCTTGCTTTAACAGCCCATTTCGAACCTACAAACTACAATCAGGCCTCACAATACCGTGTTTGGAATCAAGCAATGCAGCGTGAATTATTTGCTCTCCTCAAGAACAAGACCTGGACATATGTTCGCTTGCCACCTAACAAAAGAGTCATAGGATGTCGCTGGGTATACAAAATTAAATACAATAGTGATGGATCTGTTGAGCGCTGCAAGGCGCGTCTCGTTGCTCAAGGATACACGCAGCAAGAAGGACTTGACTTCTTCGATACTTTCTCACCTGTAGCTAAAATGGTTACATTCAAGCTGCTGCTCGCCATTGCTACCATCAAACAATGGCACACACTACAAATAGATGTGGACAACGCCTTCCTCAACGGAGATCTTCATGAAGAAGTATACATGGAACTACCAAAAGGTCTCAAGCTACCGGATTCAATAGAACCAAACTCTAACTTGGTATGTAAACTCAACAAATCAATCTATGGATTGAAACAATCATCAAGACAATGGTATCGCAAGCTCTCGGACACTTTACTTCAAGAAGGTTTCGTTCAATCAAGGGCTGATTACACCCTTTTTACTAGAGGACACGATGAGTCATTTGTTGCACTTCTAGTCTATGTTGACGACATTATATTGGCGGGACCAAATCTCACCCTCCTACAGCAGATACAACAACAACTAAACCAGAAATTCTCTCTCAAAACTTTAGGAAATCTCAAGTACTTCCTTGGTTTTGAGATAGCTCGAGCAAAGGACGCTTTGGTTCTCACACAACGAAAATATACTTTGACTCTCCTTGAAGACAATGGTCTCTCTGGAAGCAAACCAGCAAAGACCCCTATGGACCCCAAAGTCAAGCTTGACGATGAAACCGGTACCCTTCTCACCAACCCCTCTCAGTATCGTCAACTGGTTGGCAAGCTTCTATATCTTACGCTATCTCGACCCGACATCACATATGCTGTGAACACTTTGAGTCAATTCATGACAACTCCGAGAACCACACACATGCAAGCTGTTACTCATCTTTTACGATACTTAAAAGGCAATCCTGGGAAGGGCCTAATATACTCAACCAGCTCTTCATTACACCTTCGGGGTTTCTCTGACTCCGATTGGGCTGCCTGCCCAACTACGAGACGTTCCACTACAGGTTTTTGTATCTTTCTTGGGGATTGCCTCATTTCCTGGCGCACCAAAAAGCAACCAACTATCTCCCGCAGTTCAGCAGAAGCAGAGTACCGCGCTCTCGCTGCTACCAGCAGTGAGATTACATGGTTGCAATACCTTCTTCAAGACTTTCAGATTCAACAAGATAAACCCGCCTTCATATACTGCGATAACCAATCGGCCATACACATTGCAAACAATCCGACTTTTCACGAAAGAACAAAACACATAGAGCTGGATTGTCACTTCATTCGTGACAAAATCAAGGAATCTACCATCAGACTAATTCCAGTGAATACCACACAACAACTAGCTGATGCTTTCACAAAGCCTTTATCTTCCACCATTCTCAACTCTCACATAGGCAAAATGGCTGTATATGACATATACAGTCCATCTTGAGGGGGGGGTATTAAGTTTCTCATACATATACACTATTTAGACTGCTATTTGTATTCTGTACATTAGTTTATTTCCCTCCACTTTAGTCGGTTAGTTACAACAGTTTCCAACTGCTTAGTTGACTGTTGACTGGTGTGATCTTAGCTTCCCTGAAGCTATATATATATGTTGTATTAATTTCCTTTTCCATATAATGAATATACAAAGCTTTTTTCTGTTTTCTTCATTTCTCAATAAAAGATACAGAGATGGAAGAATCAAAAGTTGTCGAGTTCACGATATCTTAAGGGAAACTATGCTTCTTAAATCCAAAGAACAAAGTTTTGCAGTAGTAACTAATAAAGAGAGTAACAGAAGATTACCTGAAAGAGTTCGACGCCTATCTCTTCATGAAGGAACAAAACTAGATCCATTCGGGGACAATGAACTATCACAACTGCGCTCCTTGCTCGTTTTCACCAAAGAAATTGATGTTTGGAATAATTTCAAGTCTTCATTCTCTGAAGAGGGGTCAAAACTTCTCAAGGTGTTGGATTGTACATATGCACCTATGACCACATTTCCACAACATATCACAAAGCTATACCATTTGAGGTACCTAAGTTTAAGAGATACCAATGTAAGTTCAATTCCACCCTCTATTTCAAATCTTCAACACCTTGAAACATTAGATCTTAAAAGTACTCTTGTAAGACAGCTACCTAGTGAGATTTTAAGATTACATTGTCTGCGAAATCTAACCATTTATGATCATAAAGGTTCAGGTTTTAAGGCTTTAAAAGGAATGAACTCACTTTCATCCTTGAGAAAACTATGTTTTGTTGAGGCAAAACTTGGTGATATTGAGCTTTTGGTATCCATACAAAAGCTTACACAATTAACGAATTTAGGCATCCTTAAACTTGGAGTTGAGCATAAGGATGCATTATTCTCTTCACTTCATGAATTAAAGTATCTTCGTTCATTACATTTGTATTCAAGAACAGAAGATGAAGAAGAAGTCTTTAATTTGCAGCTTAAATCATTGTCATCTCTTCGATTACTTCAAAGACTATACATTCGTGGACGCGTGGAGAAATCAGTAGAAGGACTACAAGACCTTACAAACTTGTCTAAAATACGTTTGGTTGGTTGTAAGTTGCAGGTAGATCCACTAAAGTCATTACAAGATTTGCCCAATTTAGTATCACTTGAGCTTTTCAAAGGAGCTTATGATGGGGAGTCACTATGTTTTAAAGCTTGGAGTTTCTTAAAACTCGAAAAGCTTTATATTGACGAAATGGATAAGTTAAGAAGGGTGATTGTGGAAGACAAAGCATTGTCTCATCTGAAAATTATGTGGTTGAAAGATTGCAAATTGGTGAACAAATTACCATTAGGAATTGAACTCTTAAGAAGCCTTGAAGTTCTTAATTTGATCAATTTGGGTGTAGAATTGATAGAAACTATATACAATGGAAGTCAACATGAGAACTACTTGAAAGTAAAACACATTTCAAATGTGTTCATTGGCAAGTGGAATATTGAAACAGGATTTCAAGGTCAAAGGCTTTAAGAGATGTAAGTTTCATTCCTTTTTGTAATTTTCATTATAACTATGACAATTAGCAACAAAAATTTGGATTGTTTTCTTTTTTCAGAAGTTGCACTTATGTTGTAAATCTATATGTGAAGAAGATTGTAGTGGTGATAGAGAATCATCTTAAGTAAATTTGGCTTGTTGCAGAAGATGCACCATTTATGTAAATTTTCATTCTTTCTCTATAGATGCACCTATTTTGAGGATGAACTATATCCTATAATTAATTCCTATGTTAAACTAATCATATCAGTTTAGTATTTCTCCCACATCGTATGTCATAACACAAATTTCATTTTCTGCTTTGTTTTTATGATTTTGATAAATTTAAAATAAAATAATAAAATAACTTTTTAATTAAATAAATAATCTTAACTGGTTTATTATGTAAAGTAACCCGTAAAATTCTAACGGTCAACATAGATTAATTTGAAATTTACATGTCATGCCATGAGCATAAAAAATACCAATTTTGCATATTGTATTAATTTTGTTTCTTTGAAATGTGTTGGAAAAAAATAAAGGTTGCAGATTTTAGTTTAAAATTCCAACACATGCAATGAGCATAGTATTCACATATGAAGTTTTAAACTTTTGTTTTAACATGAACTTATTGAACCTGAAGTACTACGTAATGTCTTAGAAACCGTTTCAATCCATACGATGATTTCTTCAACAGACCGACCTTTATCTTCAGCACCTCTTTGAATCAAACCGTTTGGTTGCTGCTGCATTAGAATTTCTTCTTTGTTTGGAGATTCCCATGAAAGAAGGGTGTCTGATCAATCACATAATATAACAGTTCACTCCCATTTCATTATACATTTCTCTAACTTATTTTTCATACAGTCAACACTTGGAAATTATTTTTCATAACAGAAAATATAATATACCAATTGTACTAAGAAAATGTACCAATCATGCACTATATATATACTTGTGATAGCTCATTGCACCAACAAATATTGAAGAAAAATGAGAGCACTAAAATGATAAGGAATAGCAACAAATAATACATCAGAATTAGAATTTACAAAAATGGTGCATCCATTTTCTCTGCAACTAGCCACATTTGTCCATGATTGAAGTTTGAAAATTTACTTTACAAAACTTGGAATAAAATAAAAATAAGAAGAATGACTATCTTACATCTCTAAAGCCAATGGCCATCTAATCCCATTTCAATAGGCTTTTCTAGTGTTCAATTCCAAATGGTAATTTGTTCAGTAATTTGCAAATGCTTTGTCTTCCACTATCACCCTTCTTAAGTTCTCCATTTTATCAATATAGATCATTTGGAGCATTAAGAAACTCCTACATAATAGTGACTCCAAACTCAAGTGAAACTAAATTGGGCAAATCTTGTAATGACTCAAACATAATCTAGACAAACTAAGAACTTCACCATCTTCTGTTGGGGAATCCAAAGATAGTGAACTAAGAAACTTTAACTCTGCAATTCGACAGCGAGCTTCCAAGTTTTTGATTCCACCATGTCTCTTGGAATGCTCAAATCTATACAAGAAATCATCAATGATGTCTTCCTCATCCTCATCTTCATTCAACTCATTCTTCACAAAAACAACTTCTTTTCGAAATTCGCCTACGAGCTTCACCTCATCATCCAACAAAGATGAAAGCTTTCCCACTAAAAAACTCACTGCACTCTCTACCATGGGCTTCCCTTGCATTATTGTATATGATATGTTGTAAACTAAGTTATATGAATGTATACTATTATGAGTATATACATTGCATGTGGTGTTTGTTGTTTGAGATAATTAATTAATTTTGTTATTTATGTTTGATTATGTAAGTAAGTAACCTAAAAATCAATTGAATGAAGCAACTAAAAAGTGTAAAGTACATCTTGTTATATTGTTAATAGGCAACTTTCAAATCTAAACCAAGTAAATTCACATCACATTTGACATTTGAATTAAATCTTAACAATTTCCCAGTTGGGATATTATTTTGAACAGCTTTTAGCTCATCTTATAAGACCAGTCTCAAAACAAAACATGTTAAAACTCTTATTTATCATCATCATTACCGGCACTCTTTTAATTAAAATTTAAATAACCATAAATAAAATCATTAGAATAAGAATGATGAAAATAAAAATAAAATAAAGAAAGAGATAATTAGATAGAATTTATAATAGGGCAATTTTCATTTATTAATTTTATAAGTAAAAATTAATGTATTTATTAATTTTATATTGTGTTGATGTTGGAATGATATTTTTTTCCGTTTTCAAATTGTTTTATATATTATAAATTATTTTAAAACTTTTAAAATTTTACATAACTTCTTGAGTCTCTTGCATCATAAATTATAACACAAATTTTATTTTCTACTTAAAACCAAATAATATAATAATTTTTTAGTTAAATAAATAATAGTAATTTATATTAGAAATTAAAAACTAAACACAGAAAAAGATTATTATCTTTTACAAAAGATAATTAAAAATTAAAATTATCTTTTCATTAATTATTTTTATTTTTTAAACTGAAAAGATTATTATCTTTTAGAGATTCTAAAAATATAATTGATTATTTTTTTGACTGGTTTATGGAAGTGTTGGCAGTAGGCAATATGAGGTTAGTTGAAGAAGGCGTTATGGTTAGTTGGGCAATTTGGAATGCTCGGAATGAGATGCTTTGGAATGGTAAAAGTTGTAGTGCTGCTGATGTTGTTTGGCTGGCTAGAACCACTCTCCGACAATGGAAGTGTGCTCAGTCTAAGCGGCTGGACTCGATTTCCCTGTCTTCCAATCGCACTGACACAAGAGAACGCTGGTCCAAACCGACTGCTGCACAATTAAAAATTAATGTGGATGGGACAGTTTTTAAAGACACAAATAAGATTGGTACTGGTTTTGTAGCACGCGACTGTAACGGTCGAATAATTGAGGCGTTTTCAACTATTTCTTCTGTCAGTTGCCGACTCAAAATTGCAAAAATTCTAAGTGTCAAAGAGGCACTTAGTTGGATAAAGAGGAATAACAAGTCAAATGTTATTTTAGAGACGGATTGCATTTTAGTTGTTCAAGTTATTCTTAGTTCGGTATTTATGCCTTCTATTTTTGGTCTATTTGTTCAAGATTGTCAATTTATTTTATCTTCTTTAAGTAATGTTTCTATTGGTCATGTTAAACGGTCTACTAACAAAGTCGTGCACTGTATGGCACGTGGTGCTTGTTATTGGTCAGGTCGTCGTTTTACTAAGAGTGATGTTCTCCTTGCTCTTCAGGCATTTATATTAGCGAATGTTTCTATCTAATAAAGATTATTTTCATTCAAAAAAAAATATAATTTAAATATTATTAACATTAAAAGTTAAATTTAAATATTTATTTACACTAAAAAAAATATTTATGCGAAAATTAGTCATTACAAAATTTAAAGATTAAATATTTTTTCCATGGATCTCATTAGAGTAGGAATAGAAAAATCTAGTTTTCTCCTTTATATAATCAAATCAAATTCATTCCCAAATCTTTTCAATTCAAAACCCTAACTTTCATCCACTCAAAGAAAAAACTCTTTAAACCCTAAAACACCATTTCGTTAAGCCAATCCTGTGATCAAGCTCCAACATACAACATGGCCATTCGTGAGTAGCTTTTTGTTTTTGTCCTTTGTTTGTAATAAGATTTTCATTTTGATTTAGTTTGCTAACAAAACTGTTGAACTTGAAGGTCTTCAATTCGAGAACTCGTGCGAAGTTGGAGTGTTCTCTAAGCTCACAAATGCTTACTGTTTGGTTGCTATTGGAGGCTCTGAGAATTTCTACAGGTATGATTGAAGTTTGCTATTACTGTGTTTTGATTCGTATATATGAAAATAATTGAAACTGAAAGCGATGAATTTGTTAACAACAGCACTTTTGAATCGGAGTTTGCTGGTGTGATTCCTGTGGTGAAGACCTCTATTTCCGGCACTCGAATCATCGGTCGCCTTTGTGCTGGTTCGTTCCCTTAATCCTCTTTCTAATCAAAAATTAGTGAGTAAAAATGTTTGGTTTTGTGTTTTTTAATGGTATCTTATATCAAAGATTTGATCTTTTACAGGTAACAAAAATGGGCTTTTGGTGCCTCATAATACCACTGACCAAGGTATATATAACTATACATGTATAAACATTTGCATATTCATAACATAAACTTCAATGATTAATATGTTATTATATGATTATGTATGCAAAGTTCATAACATAAACTTCAATGATTATGTTTCTATAGTTTTTAATTAATCTTTGTATTGTTATTATTATAGAGCTTCAACACTTGAGGAACAGTCTACCTGATCAAGTTGTTGTTCAACGCATTGAAGAGAAATTATCTGCTCTTGGAAATTGTATAGCATGTAATGACCATGTGGCTCTCACACACACTGATCTTGACAAGGTATATATATATATATATATATATATATATATATTGTTTGCTATTATTGTCTTTGTATTACTCAAATCTTTTATCTCTGTAAAAATAGTTTTAGATTTAGTAAATTCTATGCTTGTAGATGTTAGAATACATTCTTAGTTTCAATATGTCTTGTGTATATTTCTGATGTTTAAATATAAAAGTTTCAAAAGTCTGAATTATAGTTTCTTTGTCTGGTAATAATTATGTGCTCTGTTAGTAAAATTAGTATAAAATAACATATTCACAAATGTACCATTTCGGTTTCTTATTTTGTGCCAAAACTTTGTTAGGAAACCGAAGAGATGATAGCAGACGTTCTTGGAGTAGAAGTTTTCAGGCAGACAATTGCCGGGAACATATTAGTCGGAAGCTACTGCACCTTCTCCAATAGAGGTGGCTTGGTAAGGAGGAAAACAAAATCAAACTCTTCCCGGGCTTAAATATTTTGTAAATTGAAGGCTTTCATTACTTTTTTTTCGATCAAAACAACTAAAAATTCTGCTGTGTTCTGTCTAAACAGGTTCACCCCCATACATCTGTTGAAGACTTGGATGAACTTTCAACTCTTCTTCAAGTCCCTTTAGTTGCTGGGACGGTTAACCGAGGGAGTGAAGTGATTGCTGCTGGCATGACGGTGAATGACTGGACGGCCTTCTGTGGCTCGGACACAACTGCAACTGAACTCTCTGTTATAGAGAGTGTCTTCAAGTTGAGGGAGGGACAACCTGGTGCTATTGTGGATGAAATGAGAAAATCATTGATCGATACTTATGTCTGATTATTTATTTCTACTTATATTTTTATTATTAGTCGAGTTTGATAGCTAAGAATGTTTGGAAAAATATCAACGCTGTTAATATATGACAATGGTTTTTAGTGTTTGAAGCTCTTCTTGATGCTATGTTTACAAATTGTAAAAGAAATTTTTATAATTTAAAAGTTTGGTTTTTGGTTTTTGGTTTTTGGTTTTTGTCAAGTTAATATTATCTAAATTTAACTTAATTTTAACTGGAAAAAAAAATAACTAAAAAAAGTTTGGAATTATGATGCTCATAATCCATACTGTATGTATTATCTTTTTCTTAATTGATGGTAATTTTTACAATTTCATTGTCTCAATGTTGACAAAATATTGAGATCAAAGTTTGAAATTTGGAATCTTAAATAAAATTGAGCAAGGGATAATATTAAGGTCTTTTCTAAAAAATTTCTTTCTCTTATATTTATAATAATCTTCGTTAAAATATTAATTTAGGTCATAAAATTTTACATTATTTAATTAATATGAGATGAGAGATAATATTAAAGTCTTTTCTCTCAAATTTTCTTTTATATTCTTATATTGATAATTATATTGAGGAAAATATTATTTTGGATCATAAATTTTTTGATTATTTAATAATATGAGATAGTGATATCTGTATTATAAGTATATACTTGATCCAAATACGACTCATTTAATAATTGTATTAAAAAAAAAAAAACATCTAAACATCGTGTAACTCGTTAATTAATGAATATCGTTTAAAAAAGTTGATATGCATCTCAAGCCCGATCCACGTGACAGATGCGGGTTGGTTGATTGTTTAAATGCATAAACTCTTAATCTACTTAACATTTAACATTTTTTATTTATAACCTATTTATGACTTGTTGAAATTTTATAGGCTAATTTTGTACCATGGTAAGCTCAATATGAACCGTTTATCAAACAAATTAGACAAAAGCTACTAAGGCTAGCCAGCTTAGTAATGAGGGAGGAGTAGAAAAAAGGAAAGGACATGGTTCGAACCCAAACCCTAGTGGTGATGGAGGAGTAAGAAAAATAAACATAAGTTCTTCGAACCCAAAACACTATTAATTGATATGCAAACCCTTAAATTATTAATTGAAAAAATACACTCAAAAATAATCCAAATTCGGATTTCGAGTAATGTTATCAGTAATATTAATTATAAGCTAATGAATTAGAGTATTGACACATTAATTACACTTTAAATACCATTACGCTAAAAAATATACATTACACTTTAATATTCAATACTTTTAGGTTGGGACCTCACATTTTAATTTGTTGTTATCATTACTCTAATTATCATTATCAATCTATCACAGTTTCATATATCTTGAAATATCATATCAGAGGGAAACTTGGGATGATTCTTAATGAAATTTTGAGCCATGAATGATACAATTTCTTCTTCTAGAGAAAGCTTCCAAGAACTAAGTCAATGGCTACCGAAAATGGTGAAAACAGTAGTCACCCAAAAACTCTGGTATTCAATACTTGAACAAAATGTACAAATCAAGAAGATGCCATACAAACTAACTACAAGGATGGCAACCAGCCCTTTCAAGACGCTTTCAGAACAAGATCTATGGTCTTTTAAGTCATTAATGAAAATTAGTAACCATACGCCGGGCGGCTAAGTTCAAAAACAAGTTATCCACCTCACTTGGGATTCCTAAGCACTATGATAACCGAGTCCCCGCGTAAAAACATTTTGCTGATGAATCTGTCTTTGTTTACTGGCTGCGCCTTCTTCTTGCCTTTCCCAGTCTTCGGTACCTAGACAATGAAAGAGTCGTTTGAGGGAATTGGAACATAATGAGATGATAAATGATTCATGAACAATGATGAAACAAGAATTACCTCGGTCCACATTTCTTTAACATTTTCGAGAACCATGTTGCAGTGCCTGTCAAAAGCTCTTACCCGTCCGAGAAGCTTTTTGTTGTTTCGACAATTAATGAGCACCTATATTTGACAGAGAAAATATTATATTTAATTTTATAAACAATTTACTAGGCACAGAGCACAGAAATGAAACAACAATATCTAATCATGAGAGAGCATTACTTGGGTGTTGTTTTTGACACTCATCATCAGAACAGAAAGTGGTCCGGTACTAAATTCCTCATCCTCAGTCTTGACAACCTGCACCGATCAACTTCCATTAGCATTAACATTTAAGCATTACAAACTATTAAAGATACTTTTTAAACATACTTAATAAGCAACACAGTAGAGTATGAACTTACATCTTCTTCCATTGGCCGACTGAAGAAGCAAAACCACAAATCCAATCCAAGGAAAGACACATTAGTATCTACAGAAACAGTGGAATAATGAAAAAGTAAATGTGCAAGTAACTAAAAACAAAGAAATACCTCATTGTGAAATCTTAATGCTGTCTCTAAGATCCAAAACTTTGCTTTGATCTGAAAACCACACACAAACAAAGAAAAGATATCGTGTTAAAAGACTTCCGACATCATAAAATATACATAATTTCAAAGAAAAAGTGGAACACTTGCTGACACAAAAAAGAATATCAAATAGTCACAAACATATTTTCATAATGTTGCCTCTTCAGTTCAGGTCTCCAATAATTTTCCGCATGGGATATCTCAGAAGAACGAAAGTTATTAGTTTGATCATCATCAGAGGCAAGACAAAATTTAAAAACATAGGTACAAAAGCAGTAACAACATCAGGAACAAAAACAGGTAAATGAATACAGAATATACAACCTAGCGATAGAACACCTTCACGTCAAAAATGCTCAAAATAAATGAAGATTAGCTTCAACATCATTACAGTATAAACAATGGCAACACAACCACTCCCTAGATGTCTAGTGGACAACACATTTTCTAATTATTTCATTTTTAACACATTTTCTAATTATTTCATTTTTAACACATTATCTAATTATTGTTCATACAAATCACCTAGTTTAGCCTCTTCAGTTCAGGTCTCCAATATTTTTCCGCATGGAGAATCTCAGAAGAACGAAAGTTATTAGTTTGATCATCATCAGAGGCAAAACAAATTTTTAAAACATCTGAAAGCAATAAAAATATTTAAGAAAAAAAAAAGTAAATGAAGACTATTCACCCTAGCAACAGAAACACATTCAGGACTAAACGCGAACCAAATAGATGAAGACTTTCTTCAATGTCATTTCACAAAAATAATGGCAACACAACCACTTCCTAGATGTCCAGTCATAAAAACACCAATTATCTAAGTATTGGTCAACAAATCAACAGTTTAGCCTCTTCAGTTCAGGTCTCCAATATTTTTCCACAACGGTTAATTCAGAAGAACGAAAGTTATTAGTTTGATCATCCTCAGAGGCAACACAAAAACTTATATAGCATCAGAAAGCATCCTAAATTTATTAAGACAAACTATTTACTTTCAGCAAATTACAGCACTTTTCAGTACTAAATGCCCCATACTTCCTATATGTCCATTGATAAACACCCTAATATTCTAAGCACTGGTCTTGTAATCAACAAATTTAGCCTCTTCAGTTCAGGTCTCCAATATTTTTCCACAAGGGTTTATTTCAGAAGAACGAAAGTTATTAGTTTGATCATCCTCAGAGGCAAAACAAAAACATATAGAACATCCTAAAGCATCGAAAGTTTCCGAATTTTCAGGAAAATACAGCATTTTCCAGTATTAAATGCCCCAAAAACAACAGTATTGCTCCGATATTCCTAGCTCACTCATCCTCATCGCCAAATTAATGTTCATTTCTAATCCTAGAAAAGAAGTTAAAAATTATTAAACTAAGCTTAGCCTCTTCAGTTCAGGTCTCCAATATTTTTCCACAAGGGTTTATTTCAGAAGAACGAAAGTTATTAGTTTGATCATCCTCAGAGGCAAAACAAAAAAATATAGAACATCCTAAAGCATCAAAAGTTTCCAAATTTTCAGGAAAATACAGCATTTTCCAGTACTAAATGCCCCAAAAACAACAGTATTGCTCCGATATTCCTAGCTCACTCATCCTCATCGCCAAATTAATGTTCATTTCTAATCCTAGAAAAGAAGTTGAAAATTATTAAACTAAGCTTAGCCTCTTCAGTTCAGGTCTCCAATATTTTTCCGCATGGAATATCTCGGAAGAACGAAAGTTATTAGTTTGATCATCCCCAGAGGCACTACCATAAAAACCCATTTTACACTTGAATCCCCAAACAAAATTCAAATCTGACTGGCACTAAAATCGAGCTCAAGAACAACTAAGTGAAGAAACACTCTGCAATAACCCAATTCCAAAAACAATCAGAAAACCAAAAGAAACACTTCAAATCTAAAGAAAACCAAGAATTTGCAAACACATCCAACATTACAATCGTTCCAAATCAGTAGAGCACACAAATCAACAGAAAAACCCTAAAATCAAGAAATGAAAAATACAACAATTCAAAGAGAGAGAAAGAGCTGTATACCTTGCGGAACTCAATTCGAAGAGTCTGAGCTGAGTTGAGTAGGGTAGAGATGAGATCTACAATTTGAAAATGGTTGGGAGCGAAGACTACTTGGCTTTATAGTGTTTGAACACAAAACCCTAACCTTTACGATGGTGCAGTAGGGGTTTTCCGCCGACTCCTCTAAATTCGATTTTGGGCCTAAGAGTCGGCCCATTAGTGTGTGGGCTGAAATTGCATAAAGGGTTGAGCCCTATTCGAACAAAGTAAGAGATGTTTTTCATAAATGACAAAACAATTATAAAAATATGGATATACAACAGTTTCCTCAACAATTTTATAGATTTGAACTCTATTTTAAAAATGTAAGTGTAATTAAAAGAAATTAGTAAAAATGTAAAACAAAAACAGAAATTGTAAAAAAGAAAATATCATTTTAGACATTTTGTGTAAAAAGCCCAACAAGTAAAGAAATTTCCTTTGTTTTCTATTCAATTATAATTTTAGGTTAGCACTTCCAGAGGAAATTACATTGTATACTCACTTTATTTTACTTGTTTTAATTTTTACTTTTCATTTTATATTTTTTAAGATATACCTGCTTTTATAGATGATGTCTCCATTAGACTCCTTAGATTAATATAAATTATATGCTAGACTTAAAAAAAGAATAAAAGTATATTGAACAACTCACTTATAAAAGTGGGTATATTTTAATAAAATATAATATGATAGCATTTTTTATTAATAAATACAAAAAAGAGGTATTCCTCAACTTCTACCCTTCCGGTCCATTGATTCAACCTTGGCATTTGGAAGAATCTAATTTTTTTTCATGACCGTCTACGTTGTAGTTATTTAAGACATCCTATAAAATTTTGATAAATTCACAACTGAAATAAAGATTCAAATAATTTGTAGTCTTTTTATTTTATAAGCTTGTGAAATAAATTACTTAAACTTTTTTTTTTCAGAGTTAAATTTTTTTAAATTTCTCAAAATTTTACAAAATGTCCAAAAAATTTCCCAAACGCCAAAACGATAGAGTGATCATCAGGAGTCCCATTTTAGAGAGGTGCATTGCAAAACTTCCTATAATTTTATTCTTTTCATAGTAAGAAAATATTATTGTATTATTTTTGGAGGGATATATGTCAGTTCAAATGTTGAAATTAATTGGGTAAATAGCGGCATAAACCCAATGATTTTTTTAGTGGCATAAATACCTAATATTTGTAAAACTATAATTTTTCTCTGTTTTCGTCAGTACAAGCTCCGTTTTAAATTTATTAAAAAAAAATAGAAGTAACTATACTACATATTTTTCGTCCAGACTAAATAATCTAAAATTTGGGTCTTATATGTATCATGTTTAAGACAATAATAGAGTTTGTACTGATGAAACTGGAAGAAAATTATAGTTTTATAAACATTGGGTACTTATGCCACTAAAAAAAATTATTGAGTATGCCGCTTACAAACTTAAAACTTTGAGTACTTATGCCACTATTTACCCAAATTAATTAGTTATTGTCATAGTTATAACTTAGTGGTATTACACCCTCTTACAAATTAGAATCAACTCACTGAACTTGTAGAGGATTATAAAATACACACATACTTATACTGTCTTAATTTACTTTGTAATTACCTCCTTTATTCAATTCATCAATAAGAACACTATTTGTACTAGATGAATCATAACCCTTAAAGAGTATTTACATGAAAGAATGAAACTACTATATGAAATGATAATGTACAGAGCTTTAAGGGATATACAATAACCTGAAATTTCTTCAAAATCAAAAGTCAGGTTTCTCCTTTTGCATTATAGTTAGTTTTCTTCCTTCTGCTGACCCGATAAAGCCACGAAGCTCCGCCGCTTGACTACTCATTCCATTCAACGAATAAGCTTTGATCATGGTTTTGTATGTAACCTTATCAGGCTTACATCCTTTCTGCTCCATCATTGTCAACACCTCCTTCATCTCTTTAAAACATCCCAACTTGCCATAAGCGTCGACTAAGGAGTTGAAGAAAATTGTATCCAATGTTACATCTGAATTTTCGATGTAGCGCAAAACACTACCAATCTTTTCAGCCTTGCCCTCTTGAGCATAAGCCCTCACGAGGGAACATAGCGTGACACAACTCGGTTTGATCCTCTCTGAACGCATTAGCCTAAATAAGTACTCCATTTGTTTTAGATCCCCAGCTCTCCCAAATGCATCTATAACCACATTATATGTAACTATTGTCCATGAGTAATGGTATTTTTGCATGTACTCCATCACAGCACTCATTTTCTCATACTTTCCGGCTTTGCCATAAGAATCCAAGAGGATGTTGAAGGTTTTAATGTTTGGTTCGATCCCAGCTTTCTGAAACTTTTCGTAACACTTTTCCATCATTTCTACTTGCTTGCTTCCACCAAAGGCTCTCAGCGTTGAATTCATTGTCCAAACATCAGGTTCGCATTCCTCTTCTTGAAGCATCTCGACTAGTATAGATTCCATCTCTGCATATCTTTAACGGGAAACAACATCTAAGATCATAGTTATTAATGGGATTAGATAACTCATAATGAGAAGAATACGTTGACAACTTACTTTCTTGCTTTCCCATAGGCGTCAATGAGGGTATTGTATGTAACAATATTCGGTTTGATCCCTTGAGCTGCCATATCAGAAAGAAGAGCCTCAACTTTATCATAGGCATAAACATTAAGGCATGATTTGATTAGAACTGAATAAGTTTGGACATCAGGTTGAAACTCTCGAGTATTCTTCATCCGCTCCAAGAGGGAAAACGCTTCATCAAAGCGACCGCTCCTGCTATATGCAGATAAAAGAGCAGTATAGGATTCATGGTTGACAGAACAACCTTCATCAATCATAGCTTGAAAGAGTTCATGGGCCTTTTCGGGTTGCTTGCATTTCCCAAGCATGACAATCAGCTTGATGTACACACTAGAGTTTGGCTTATACCATAGCTGCTGGCGTAGTAGTTCAAACACCTAGACCCAACATTACATTCAGTAATCATTAGAGGGCAGCAAAACATTGTTATTGTTAAGGAGCTTAAGTGTTTTGGCTCTGCGTAATGTAATGAGAATGGTAATGGTAAAGTTAAGTCATGTTTGGTTTGGCAAAATCGTAATCGTATTGGAATTACCATTACAATTCTATTGTTTGGTTTGGTTATGAAAAAATTGTAATGTATTTACAATGTAATCACCATTATACCATTCATATGATTCTACACCTATGTACTCTTTCAACCTCAACTTATACTATTCTATCACCAAAATAACTTAAAGTAAGGATATTTTTATTAATACACTACTCAATCTCATATTTGCACAACTATTCTTATTACAATCCATTACCATTACTATTTTATTACCCTAAACCAAACGCCACCAATAGAATCTACTAGAAATGGTATTAGGATGTTTCTCAGTTTTGTAATGGAAATGAGAATGGGTGTTGTAAAGGCATTACAAAGTTTTTAAAACAAAACAAACACTATAAAGGTGGCATTATGGCAATTACGATTTCAAAGAGTTAGCCAAAGCTTAGCTCAAGATCCTGCTACTCGTCGTATTTGGTTTGGTATTGACACCGCACATGACTTCAATAGTCATGATGATCCCTATTATGCTATTACTAAAGCTTCTGTAAATACAAATACTCCCAATACATCGAAACTCATTGTCTGGGAATAAAAAAAATCGTTTCAATATCAAAAACAACTGACTAAAAACAAACCAGTGATATTGGTTTGCCATTGTTTCAAACTTTTGTTATTTGCCAACATATTGCTATGCTCCATTAACTTCTCTTAATATTATTATATTATGCACAGAAAATCTTACCCAAAACTAAAATTATATATAAGTAGCCATGACAGACCAAGAATCCTACTTTCACAGACTATATCCATAAAATTCACAAAATCAGCAAACTCATCATCTAAGAGAAACTAAAATCTTCATGGATAAAAACTAAAAAAGATGAAAAGAGAATGAAAACCTTAAGAGCTGATTCCCAACGCAAAGCAGAAATTCTCTCATGAAGGGACTCAAGTACAGTTCTGGGAAGAAGTCTCTTGGATTGTTTAGGGCCACTCTTCTTCTCTATAACCGCCTTAGTTGCCTCCCTTCTCAGTATCACCGAAATGGCTTTCCTCGAAGCTATCTTCCTGTTCACCTCCTCCTTCCTCTCCTTAGCTTCCTGCTCTTTAAGCTTATCAATATTCAGTATTCTGCCTCGGCTTGGCTGAGTGGTTATGGAGCTTTTAAAAGAAGGTAAAGGTAGTGATTCGGGTTTGGGATCGGGTTCAGGTTTGGGTGTGGATTCTTGAAATTGGGCAGCGAGTTTTGTAGGCGGTCGACAATTTAACCTTGATGATGATGGAAATGGGTATGTTGGGGTGGTTGAAATTAAAGCCATGAACAATGTCCAAGAATCTAAAGATTCTACAAAAACCCCAATTGCAAAAAACAATCAGGAGACCAACAAAAAACACTTTAAATCAAAAGAAAGCCCAGAATTCAAGTTGTTATCTTTTACTGAAATCCAAGCATTACAGTTGATTAAAAAAAATGCCCAAATCAAGTAAAGAATCAATTGAAATTGGGTTGAAATGAAAACCATTAGCTAAATTTGAGTCACAGTAGATATGTAAGGATTCTGCAAAAACACCAATTGCAAAAAAAAAAAATCAGGAGACTAACAAAAAAACACACTTCAAATCAAAAGAAAGCCCAAAATTCAAGTTGTCATCTTTTACTGAAATCCAAGCATTACAGTTGATAAAAAAAAAATGCCCAAATCAAGTAAAGAATCAATTGAAATTGGGGAATAAATAAAATAAGAACATGGAAAAACCACTCAAAATTCCAAATTAACTTTCCTAATCCTAAGTGAAGAAACACTCCGCAAGAACCCAATTCCAAAATCAATCAAGAGACTAACGAAGAACACTTGTAATCAAATGAAAACCAACATTTCAAGTTCTATCTTATCTTTTTTAGAATCCAAACATTGATTTTGAATTGTTGCATTTCCCATTGATATTGAGAATTTTTCTGCTTACTTGTGTGGTCTCTATCTAAATCAAACCACTTTCATTCTTATCATTCAAAAAAAAAAGTAGAGATTTTTTTGCATACCTTTGCAGAACTGGCTTCCTAGAATCCAAGCTCCACAATTTGAAAACAATGGAGACTCGAGAGTGATGAGAATGACTACATGGGGCTCATTCCTCTAAATTTGATTTTGGGCCTTAGAGTCAGCCCTTTATAATGATTTTGGGCCCAAATTACTGAAAGAATTGGGAATAAGTTGAGGGTAGAAATTACATTATATACCAACTTTATTTTATTTGTTCTAATTTTTACCTTCATTTTTATATCCTTTAAGATATACCCAATTTTATAGATGATGTCCTCATTATACCTTTTAAATTAATGTAAATGAAGATATATTAGACAACCCACTTAAAAAAATTGGTATATTTTAATAAAATATAATATAAGAATATTTTTGATTAATAAATAAAAAAAGAGGTATTTTTTAACTTATCTATTTTTAATATCTATTAATTAAAAATACTTTTATATTATATATCATTAAAATATACTTACTTTTGTGAGTAGGTTATCTAATATACTTACACTTTCTACACTTTCTACTTAAGTCTATCACATAATTTATATTAACATAAAAGGTATAAAAAGATTGTATTTTTTGTAAATAAAATTATAAAAATTATAAAAATATTTAAAATTTTAGACAACTATATTTTTATAATTTTTTTTTTGTTATTTGTATATATTTATGAAATATTCCCTTTAAAATTACATAAATTATTATATTACACGTGCATCATAAAATTTTCTTATATTAGTCACCACTCAAATTTATCAAAATTAACTTTTCTATTTTGATTCACTTTTCTTACATAGTTTTTTCAAATCTAAACAATAAAAGGTATCAAATCAACCCTTTTTTATTTTGATTCACTTTTCTCACATATTTATACAAATCTAAAGAAAAAGTATAGTTTCTTTTCCTCCACCAACAAAACATAACCTCATTAATAAACCAATTAGAATTTCCCCACTCAAAAGTCAAAACTTTAAAGCCTAGAAAACAAGTGAGGATAATATTATCAAGATGTCAAATGATAACATTAAAAAAAATTCTCTTAATATGCTTAGACAAGACAACCACCCAAGCTAATATTCATATCTATATTACTTTCAATTTTTCTTGCCAAATTCAAAACATTGAAAGAAAACAATTTCAAATGGATGATTGGAAATTCTTTCTTAAACAAGCATTAAAGAAAAAAAAAAAACTAATTAAGTGAAAAATTACAATGTTTGTAAGTTTTTACTATGATTCAAATTCTGTTTTTTTTTTTTTTTTGTGAATTATATGAAAAAAAAAAAAATACTTAGAATCTCTTATATAAATTTGATAAGAGTGTAACGTCCACAAAAAAAATTATTTTTCACATGTGTCACAATGCACACTAATCAAATATTTGTTTTAAATTCAATACAATCATATTAAGATTACACAATACAAGAAACCCATAAAATTAACAAATATTTGAATGATTTGAATGATCGAATACTAATCTAAAGAACTTGCAACAATGTAAAAGCACTCAAACAAAAATATGAGATGGAACAGATAAAATTAATAAATATTTGAAAGATTTGAATGATCAACACTAATCTAAAGAACTTGCAACACCAAAGGAATATCAGTTTTATTTATAGACTATATAGTTAACACATATGGTATTTTTATAAAATGTGGGATTTTTTTTATTAAGATAGTAAAAAAGCCCAAGAAAAAAATGTAAAAGCACTAAAACAAAAATATGAGATATGCTCCTTTCTATAGATTAGATTTGTTAATTTATGTTCTTCTTTTTCCTTATGTTTATGATTCATAGAGTCCACCATATGAAAAAAAAGGGAAAAAAAAATCAATGAATCAACCTTTAATTTTTTTTTTTTTGAATGCACTATTCATTCTCTGAAGGTAAAGCAAGTTGTATTAATTTGAGTACATCTCTATTATACATATATAATTTAGAAAAATTTTATAATGCACCCCCGAAATGCATCGATACATCTTTATCTATTTTAGTATTTGAAATAATTTTTCAGTCAATTTTTTTCTCATGGTCATGTAAATTATAGTTATTTAAAACATCCTGCAAAATTTTAAAAAACTTGAAAAAATTTAACACGCAAAAAATTATGTTCAAATTGTGTGTTAGACGCATTACTATTTTATTTTATAAGTGTGTAAAATAGACTATTTGAACATTATTTTTTATATTGTAAATTATTCCGAATTTCTCAAAATTTTGTAAAATCTCTTAAATAGCTATGTAGTACATGAATATGAAAAAAAAAATTAAACTAAAAAATTCTTCTAGATGCCGAAACAAGTAGAGAATGTATCAGTTGATTTCTTTTAAAAGAGATGTATTATAGAATCACCCTATAATTATAATTTAAAGAAGTTAGAGGCATTCTTTACCATATTTAGTTAAAAAAAAATTCAATATTCAAAAATGGGACTACAAAAAAAGCCAATCACAAGAAGAAAATTCCCCACTAGTAAAAATTCAAAAGCCATAGAAAACAAGAGGGAATAATATTATCAAGATTTCAAATGATAACATTAAAAAAAATATATAAAAGATTTCTCTTAATATGCTAGACAAGACATTCACCCAAACTTATATTCATAACTAAGTCACTTTCCATTTTTCTTAATCAAATTACAAATGAAAGATTGCAAATATTTTCTTAACCAAGCATAAAAAGAGAGAAAAACTTCATAAGTACAATGGTACAATGTTGGCTAAGATTCTTGTCAAATCTTGTACCCATTAGAAGTGTTCTTCTCAGAGTTTACTACACAAACCTTGGTTGAATTATGTGAAAATTTACCAAGAATCTCTGATATAAACTTAATCAGAGAACAAAGTCCACCCAAGAAGTTATGATCAATAATACCATTACCTTCTATCACATGAGCAAAATCAATCAGTTTAATTGTAGCACATGGGCTCTCCCCTTTCTCACACACCATCAGAACTGAACAAGAATAGAAATGAAAAATGGTTTGATCTTCAAACCAAGCCTTGAGTTTCAACAACTGTGCCAACACCCCATTATCACCACCATAAACATTTTCTGCATAAACACAATCAGGTTCTTCAGCAACTAAATCATCCGACGAATTAGACGAAACAAATTTCCTAAGAGCTAATCTAACATCATCTTTGTTATACCCTTGAACACACTTCCTTTCTGGTTTCCAATACCCTGAGTCTTTACTTCCATATATCTGAAATCCTGATATCCGAAATCCCAAAGACAAGCTTGTTGTTTTTCTATCTTTGTTAAGACATTTCTTGATATAGTCTTCAGAAGCTGTTGGGAACCATGTTCTTGATCCCATTTTAATGTCCATTAAGGAAGGATTAGTTCGAATTGAAACAAAATCTTCCAAGACAAGATGGGGGCGTGGACCAGATCCATCGGACGCCTCTATATCCTTAGTCCCATAATAATTAGGGAAGAATTTGCGGATATGATTTGGAATTTCAGTGTTGGAAGAGAACTTTGTATAGAATGCCTCCTCTTGGGCACCACGGTCAGCACTTTGAAGAGGCTTGTAGAAACGCCCCGAATCATCTACAAGAGGACCAATGGCTCCTTTACTGGATTTGTGGCCAGCAACCTGATGATCTGGTATCTTAAACATGGTCTACAGAACATGAATTACCACAACAATGTCAAAATAAACTCTTAAAATCTATTAGATTCACAAAATTAATCTCTTTTTCATTGTTAAATGCAGTAATTATACATAAACAAAGATAACAAGCTTACTAACATTGTAACCCCAAAATTAATAGCAATGATTAGAAACAAACAAACAAATAAGATGCAATGCCTAGAAAGCTTATTAACATTTATAAATGCAATGGTTAGAAATAAACAAAGATAACAAGCTTACTAACATTTTAATCCCAAAATTCATAACTAAATCTATCAAAATTTGAGAATGAAGAGTATTGTAATTCATAACACAAATATGTAAAGTCTCATACATCATAAAGTCCTTAAAAAGTTCATAAACTAAAATTCCAAGCAAAAACAATATATTTATGCAAAATAACAAAATATTAAATTATGTATTAACCATCAATTTGAATATGTTTAGTCATAATTTAAAAATTATCATGCTTTACACCATTACCGACACTAATACTAAATCACCATGAAATCTAAAGCTGAAATGGGTTCTGAGCTATGACATTTCCTCAAGAAAAGGATTCAAATATCTCTAATTTTTTTCTTCAATTATTGAAAAATCTCGAAATCAAAGTTTACAACACAGGAAAACAAAATACCAATATGAAAAATTCATTACCTTTGAGGAGAGGCGGAGATATTCGTGAAGATTCAGAGAAGAGAGAGAGAGAGAGAATTGAGAGTGAGAAAATTCAGAAGAAAATTGGATTTTTCTATCTTCATAGGCAGAAATGGTCGACAAAGACAGATCGCAGTCTTTTCAAATTAAATGGGCCCTTTTATTGGGCCTGATTATGGATTGAGCTTTTTATATATTTTAATGAATTTTACCACTTTTTCTCTTTAGGAAATGAGTTTTACCATTACTTCTGCTTCTTTCATATTTCTTTTGTATAAACTTAACTATTTTATTTTTTATTTATAATTAGAAGCTTTAATTATTTTTTACTTTAATATGTAGTTTTTTTTATAATTTTTTTTGTTTTAACTTTTTGTCAAATATTCAAAATACATTTTTGTTGTTTTTATAATAATAAAAAATATATAAAAACTTTTTTTTTAAAAAAAAATGATATGTGAAGTGATTTCCCTTTTAATAAATTATGGTAAAGTTAAATTTAAACAAATAAGATTAAATTTAATTTAAATTAAACACGATATAGATTTTTTCTTTTTGAAAAGGTTTTCACTATATTTACAATTAATATTATTTATGTTATATTTTTTGAAATTGTAAACACTTTGTATTAGTAAAGAGTTTAAGTTATGAATATTAATATATTATTTTTATTTTTAATAAAAAATAAATGTATTTATATTTTTTATCATATATATTAAATTATTTATTATTTAAAATATATAATTATTTAATTTTAAAAAAAAATAAATAATCAAATTTACTTTATATATATAATGAATTTACAAAGAAAACTAATCGAAGAAACATTGTCCTATTACCTCTTTAAATATATTAATGATCTTGAAAAAAAAAATAGAATTTGGGAAAATATATGAGAATTATTTTATATATTATTTTTTAATTTTTTTTTTAAAATTTATATCTTGTGTTGTTGTGATGATTTTTATGTGTATTATTTTGTAAATTTTGATTACAATTGAAAGTTACTGTAATAATTACTAAGTGAATTTTTAGGAAGATTTCTACAAAACAAATTAAAAAAAATATATATTTTAACGTATATAAATAAAAAAAAAAACCAAATATCTATCCAATAAATCATATTTATTCAAGGGAAATTTAAAATTCCAAGCTTAAAATACGTTATAATTTTTCCTCTAAATGCCTAGTTATTAAAATTGGTCATATATGACCACTTTACTAATTTTCCTAAACTACCCCTCACATTTCAAAACATCACCCTCTCTCTTCCTCTCTCTCAGCCGAACCACGAAACCCAGCCCCCCTCTCACAGCCGATGCCCCCTTTCTCAACCGAGCTTCGTCGACGCTTAACCCCGACCAACCCAGCTCCGTCGACCCTCAACCGCGACCACCCAACCCCCTCTGTCGGACCCGAAGCCTCAATCACACAGCCCCCTCTCTCTCTCTCTCTTCGTCTCTCTCTCGGACCGAAATAAAAAAAAAAAGGCACAGTGGTCCGATGGGGTCCGACCAATCAGACCCATGGTCCGACTATCGGACCCAGCCTCTCTCTCTTCGTCTACCTCAAACCGAAAAAAAAGGTACAGTGGTCCGATGGTCGGACTATGGGTCCGATTGGTCGGACCCCATCGGACCATATGGTCCGACCATCGGACTACTGTGCCTTTTTTTTTGTTTCGGTCCGAGAGAGACGAAGAGAGAGAGAGGGGGTTGTGTGGTTGAGGCTTCGGGTCCGACAGAGGGGAGCTGGGTGGTCGCAGTTGAGGGTCGACGGAGCTGGGTGGGTCGGGGTTAAGCGTCGACGGAGCTCGGTTGAGAAAGGGGGCGTCGGCTGTGAGAGGGGGGCTGGGTTTCGTGGTTCGGCTGAGAGAGAGGAAGAGAGAGGGTGATGTTTTGAAATGTGAGGGGTAGTTTAGAAAAATTAGTAAAGTGGTCATATATGACCAATTTTAATAACTATGCATTTAGGGCCCGTTTGGTACACAGGATTGGACTGGACTGGACAAGATTAGATTATGCAGAAAGTAATCCTGTGTTTGGTTTAAGAATGGACTGGACTATTTTATTTATTTCCTTTTAAAAAAAAACTTAAATTAAATAAAAATATATAATAATAAATTAAAATTAAAATATATAAATATAAATAAATAATTCGTAGCAAAAAAAAATAATATATCATATATAATTAAGAATATATCATAAATATATAATAAAATATTTTGTCATATTTTTTATTTAATAAATAATTAAAATAGTAAAATAAAAATACTTGAATAATATTTAATTGTTTATCTTAAACACTAATTTAATATAAATATTAATTTTTTAAAATATTTTTTAAAATATTTATATAAATTTTTTAATAATTTAAAAATAATATATAATTTTATTGTATAAATAAATGTGCGATAATTATTTCCTTTAATTTCTTATTAAATTTAAAATATATTATTAAAATTTAAATTAAAAAAACGATAAAAAAAAATCTCACCTGCATTGGGTGGGATAAATAATCCCAGACAGATGAGGTTAACTGGATTAGTTATCCAGACTTCTAACATGCCTAAAGACTGGATTTGACAAATTAACCTGTTTAATCCAATCGAATCCTGCGTACCAAACGGGCCCTTAGGGAAAAAATTATAAGATATTTTAAGCATGGAATTTCAAATTTCTTAAACAATAAAAAAAAAATAGAAAGAGTACTATTTCACTTCCACAACAGAAAACAACTGCCTTCCACGATCTACCACCTCCGATCTCCACCGCCGTCGACAGCCACAACCCACCGCCGAAAGGTCTCTGTAAATGCTATCTACCCAATTCGAGTTCTGAGAAGCAATTTGAGCCAGGGATTTTTTATTTATTTATATTGCAGGTCGATTAATCCAGTTTTCCGGTCGATTTGATTTTTTTTTTTGTTTGAGAAAAGGGTTGGAATCAGATTCAGACGTGATGGGTTTTTTGATTACAACCCTAATTTTTGCTGTGGTGGGCGTAATTGCATCTCTTCTGGTCAGAATCTGCTGCAACAGAACCCCTTCGACTAATTTGTATGTTCTCCTGATCCAATTCAAAGTTTTAATTTTTCGTCACTTTTAATTCAATTGCCAAGTGGGTTTTCATCTGTTTCATCATAGAATAATGTTTAGATTGTAAATTGGTCTTATTAGGATTTACCAGATAGAATATGATTTGAGTGCTTCTTTCTTAGTATAGTTTGAAATTTTGAAGATTGGGGATTTTGTGTTCATAAGGAATGTAGCACATATTAAAATTTAGATCTTTGAGCATAAGTCATTGTAAATTGAAGAACTTGATTATAAGCATCTATTAGTAAATATTGAAATTTTAGATCTTTAAGAGTATAAGTAATTATAAAGTGAAGAACTTTATTATAGACACCCATTATCGTTCTTTCCATTGTTTTCTCTACAATTTAGCATATTTAATTGATGAGTACGAGTTATATGTGTCCATGCTGTTTCAAAGTTATATAAATCCTCCAATTATACATGATGTGAGATATTGCTGCTGATCTACACTAAGATTTTCAAGTCAACTCCTTGGTGAATTTTGGGTTATTTAGGTTGCAAGCTCTTTAAATTTTTTGCTCTATTGAAACTCCTTCAACTCCTTAGATGGCTAATTCAATATTTACTTTTGTGCAGGCTTCACCTGACATTGGTTGTCACAGCAGTAGTATGCTGTTGGATGATGTAAGTTATTGCATTTTTCTTTGTTTATTTGAGTTTCTTTCATTATTTTGAGTATGCATTATTAGTAGCTACCATTTTGTGGTTTAGCAATAATGACACCAATCTTATACTTTACACTTTGTAACAAATAACTCTCAATCTAAAATTTTAGTGGCAATACTTCTCAAACTCTATTTTCGTTTGCAAATCTAATGATTCGTTGAAAATAACACGTGGATGATCCAACTCGGCAAATAACACAGAGGGTTTTCAACTGAACCTTAAATTGGCAAAATAGAAATGGAGTTTGGGAGAATTTTAAATTGGGGGTTAGTTGTTACTAAGTGTAAAGATTAAGAGTTTAGCGGTCAATAACCCTTGAAAGAAAAAGGAAAAAACAACAACAAATTTATACCAAATCTTCAAATGTTTCTGATCCACTCTTTAGTAGTAAACCTGGATTTGAAGCCTACTATTGCTTTGTTTGTTATTTTAACTAACAAGTCCTCTCATTTCGTCACACATTCTTTTCCCAATCTAGATTTACTAAGTACTTGGATTGGATTTTGCTTCCTCTTGCTTATGCTGTCTTCTGTTGGAGCAGAGAAGAATCGTTCGTATAGATAATGACTTATTTTTTCGTCTTCATATCTGTAGGTGGGCGATTGTTTACCTCGCGCAGATGAAACCGCTAATAGTTCCAATCCTCAGTGAAGGAGAGTAAAGTGTAGACAACACAAGATTGTTACCCTTCGTTGTTTCGAACTCCATGCTGAGTAATGTGTAATTTTAAAAGAGAAATTCGACTGTAATATTTATATATTTAGTAGTGCATTTTTATTAAGTTGTTCATTCATTCTTTAGAACAAGTTGATCAGTGATGTTGGTCAATCTGGGTGTCTGTTACTATGTACTCTAATTTCGAGTTAAGTTAAATAAAGAGGCCTATATTGGAGTTTCTTGGCTATTTAATTGGGCTAGTGAAAATTAAAGCGCAGATTTTTCCGTGATATAATTTCACTTAATTTATTATAAATCTATGATCGTTTATGTTTGCAAAGTATAATTCATGATTGTTTACTAATTAAAATTTTCATATAAATATATATAGAACTTCTCAATTACAATAAGAGATAATGGTGATGATTATGCATATGACACCTAAATCATATGACATCATAATCTCATTTTTCTTCTTATTATTAAAACTCAATCATTGTGAAAAAATTATTGGCTAAAGAAAATTGGATAAATATTATTTTAGACATTGTGTTTTGTAAAAGTTATTAATTGAATTTTCAGTTTTGTTAAATACTATTTTAGACCATCTGTTTTACAAAAGTTACCAATTGGATCCTGTGTTTTGTTAAATGATAAAATAGACCTTGTATTTTCTAAAATAGTACATATAGGACCCTGAATTGATTTTTTGTCAAAATAAAGTTTAATTATAATCCGATCTAAAAGTGCTATGACAAAACTGTTTACATTTATTGTATCTGTTCGTATTAAGTATTGTCTTCAAGTTGGTTGCATTAAAAAAAAGTTGTCAAAAATTAAGCTTAGGGTCCAATTTTTACTATTTCAGAAAATACAGGGTCCATTTTGTCATTTAACAAAACACAGGGTCCAATTTGTAACTTTTGCAAAACACAGGGTCCAAAATGGTATTTACCCTAAATGGATCCTTTATTTTCTAAATAGTACAAGTGGGACTCTTAATTGATTTTTTATCAAAATAAAATTTAATTATAATTCGATCTAAAAATGTTATAATAAAACTGTTTACATTTTCCATATCGGTTCGTATTAGGAATTGTCTTCAAGTTGGTTATATTAATAAAAAATTGTCAAAAATTAAGCTCAGGGTCTTTTTTTTTTTACTATTTTGAAAAATACATGGTCAATTTTATCATTTAATAAAACACAGGATCCAATCGGTAACTTTTGCAAAATACATGGTCCAAAATAGTATTTACCTAAAAAAAAAATTTTCATTATCATGATGATTTTCTTTAGCAACATTTATTTGTTACCACAAATAGTTAATTTTCTGAAAAATTGAATCTTAATTAATTCTCTTATTCTTGATTTTGATTCATTATTAACTCCAACCACAAGAATTTGATTAGGCAATAAGAGAGTTAATCCCGCGATTTTGTATCCATTACCGACTTATTATTTTATTTACATATTATGATTTTAATTTTAAAGTACTGCAACTAAATACATGTGAAAATTCTTATATTTTATTCATATATTATAATTTTATATTTATGTAAGAACAAAATTCTTATCTAAAAACATAGTATTTAAAACTAATTAAATACTAATTTCCCATAAGAAAATACCGAACATAACTAACTAGTAACTACTTACTACCTTCTCTTCTCTCTGCCTATAAATATCACTCTTACATTCTAAACTTCTTTCCATTCATAACCCCTCTCTCTCTCTCACAATTATTTTGTGTTTGTGTACTAAAATCAAGCTGGTTAAGATCAAGAATGGAGGACTTCAACTCAAGCCCAGAGGAGTTGAAATCAAAATGTGAAACATTGATTTCAGAGCTGAAAGATTTGATGAGAATGATGGACAAGAAGATTGAAGAAATGTTAATTAGTAACGAGTTACCATTTTCTTGTGATGTGGATATGATGATAAAGAAGGAACTTCAAGAAAATTTCAAAGAAAGAGTCATTCAATTGGAAACTAATTACTTTTGTAGTAATGATAATGATGATGATGGTGATGATCATCTCAAGGTTTCACCAAAAATTGTCAACAACAAAATGATACTCATTCTTTTGAAGAGAAAGATTCAAAAGTTGAAGGAACAACAAATTAATAAGTCTGTTGCTTTAGATATAGTAAAGGCTATCTCTTAGTTCTTCATTTAAATTTTTAATGTAATATTTAGAATATGTTTTTTAGTATATGAACTTTTAAGTAGTTTGACTCTTTGGTTTATTATTGTATTGTTTAAAAGAATTTATGTTAATGAAGTGATCCAACTTTTAGTTCTTGATTATCTGATTTGTTTGGTTTTAATCTCTGAGTAAATTGAATTATAAAAAATTATGATGTTTAGAATCATAGGAGTGAATAGATTCAAGAAAATTAAGGAATTAATGGCCAAGTTTGTTGTTTTCTCTAAGTAATGTCGTTTCTGCTCAAGTTTATTGTCGTTTTTCATGTATTGTGGTTTAATGCAATTCCTGCTGTCCTTTTTGTAAAATATATGTCGTTTTTCATTTTATTGTCGTTTTATAAGTTTAATATCGTTTCAGCATTGTTTCTTTTTGAACGATTACTGTCGTTTAACAAAAGGCGTTGTTTGAATGTAATGTCGTTTTATGTAAATTATTGTCGTTTTTTAATATATTGAATAATATATAAATCACTCTTATTATATTGGCTCAGAAACTATTTAAATTAATGAATGTTAGTTACGACTTACGATATTTTTATTGATCCTTTTAAAAAAAAAATATTCCTTTTAAATAATGTCGTTTGTTCAAAAAAAAAAAAGAAAAGAAAAGAAAAATCAATTCCAGTCATTTATGTGAAACGCATGTCGTTTGTCAATTTATTGTCGTTTTGTAACTTTAATGTCGTTTCATGGTTGTTTGTCAAATTAAACGTTTAATGTCGTTTTTGTTTTCTCAAAAATGTTTTTATAGGAAAGTCCACACAACAGTGAGTGAGCACAGACACTCAATGGTCATTAACTAAATTATAGATTTTATACAAAGTGAAAACTCAAAGAAAGCATTAATTATTTGAAGAAACTAATAAAATAAAGGATTGCTATTAAGTACTTAAGATCTCTAATAGGTTACGTTCCATAATTAATTAGCGATATTTTGTAAATATAATTTTTTAAATTATATAAAATTCAATATTTAATTATACAAATAACGATATAACACCGAAAAATATATTATTTTTAGCAATTCTCTCAAAATTAATGTGTTTTGACAATGATTAATATGTTGATGAAAAACAAAATGATTGAACAATTTCCATTTTATATGAACGAAAGATTTTTTTTTCTTTCTTTTTCTGTTCTTTTTCCAAGTGAAAATGAATGAGTTAATCTTCTGTCAAAACTCATAACTAATAAAGTATCAAATTTTGCTTATATTCTCATATTGATTTAAATACATTCTCATAATACCAACTAGGGTCATGAAAATTTCCATCAAATATAAAAATAACAAACATAAAAAAATGATAAATTGACCAAAAAAACAATCTCTTCATTTCAAAAGATCACAATCCAAGACAACAACTTAGTCACTAATAAACATCATCATAATCCAAAAGATCTAATAAAACATATAATAGCTATGGTGACATATCACACTCCATCAACACACCAAAATCTTCAACTTTCTGTTTAAGATTTTCCACATGTTTCTCTAGTCTTCCAATTTCAGCCTCAAAAACCTCAACTTCCTCAACAAGTAATATGTGTTCTTCAAGCATCTTAACACCTTTGATATCCTTTTCCATTATATCAATGATGTAATTCAACCTTAACAACTTCATTTTTATCTCAAATATGCTTTCACCATTTCCAATAGCCATCGATTCAGTTCTTGGAAGCTCTAGATTCTCCCACAATTTCTCAATTTGAGAACCCAATTTTTTATATGACATGACATTTACATCTTGTACATGCACAAAATTTGCATTGATTTTATTAATCTTTTTAAAAATACCATCAAATGTTGAGCTTTGCAAAAATACCACCGGATATAAACTTGGGTAATTGAAAACAACTTCAAGACTCAAAATTTCATTCAAAATTAAACCAAGTAATAATTGATCAATTTCACTTTTCTCATATGATATCTCAATCTCATTCTTCTTCTTTTTATCAAAATTTAACATTCCTATTATCAATGCAGACATGAAAAAATCATTGGTTAAAGAATAAGATTCTTCATTCTCATGATGATGATTCTCTCTAAAAATACTTACTTGTTCCAACAAAGAATCTATATTCTGAAAAATTGAATCTTGATCTTGATTCATTAACAATTCCAACCACAAGAATTTGATTAGGCAATGAGAGAGTTCAATACCGCGATTTCGCACCCAATGTGTCTTAACTTTCTCTTTTATCTCAACACTTCCAATCAATTTCTTTCTCATTTCTTTGATCTTTAGAGAAAAAAATCTTTGAATCTCTTCTTTCTTGAACTCGAAACAATTTTTGTCGAAATCTCTTAGATTCGCCTTAATTTGTACGAATGTAGACTTGAAAGGATTGACATAATCATGATCAATTATCATATCTTTGACCAGTTTCTTCAAACTATTCACATCTTCTAACATGGTTTGAATGAGTTGCTTCATTTCTAACATGTGAGAATGGATTGGAAGATACAAAATATTTCTCTTGTTTCGATTCGCCATTGATGATTTTTCTAGATGAAAAAAAATTGCCCAATTGAGAAGAAGTTGTGAAAACAGAACAAATACAAGTAAAAATCATTGAAGAGAAATATGTATGTAAGTAATGTTACCTTGGATTTCTTAGTCTCTAACTTCAGTGGTTGATTTTTCTACTTAGTTTGTTAAGACTAAAGAGACATGTGGTCTTTATAAACGTGAGAATTTTCAACTTTTGACCTTATAACAGAAATAACTACCAAGTCTCTCATATAAACCCAAATATATCTTTGAACTAAATTTTTACTACAAAGAAAGTAAGTTCTACAATATTGAGGGTGATTAAGTCATTTGCCATGTGGCATGTGCTCATTGGTTGGGTTAGTTTCGAGATGAGAAATGCCTTTTAAGGTATAGTATTAGTACTAGTAAAGTAACACGTGCTCCGCACGTGAATTATACTTATAAAATTAAAACAAAATATATATGAAAATTAATATTTTTATTATATATATTATAAATAATTATCTTGTATATTAAGTTATATATGATAAATAATTATAGGCTAATTAGCAATTTTTTCCCTCGAACTTTGACATATACCAAATTATGTCCCCTGAACTTTTTTTGTCGTTAAAAATTTCCCCTGAACTATTGAGATTGTTAAATTTAATGACTTTTGTCTAATTTCATTCAATTTATTGTTTCAGTGATTGTTTATGAACAAAACCATGCTCCCCATACTTTGATATCTACCAAATTATTTCCCTCAAACTTTGATATGTACTAAATCATGCCCTCTGAACTGTCATCCATGTTAGAATTTTTTTACTAAAATTAGATAAAAGTCCTTAAATCTAACAATCTTAATAGTTCAGGGGACATCATTTAGTACATGTTAAAGTTCGGAGGGATGGGGGGAATTGCTAATTAGCCTTAATTATATTATTATGATAATTAATACAAAAAAAATTAAATTATTTTACTAATTTTCTTTAATTGTTGATCAAGTTTATAGTTAAATTATATATATGCCTGCAAATTGTTTCTATTCATCAATACAAATATAATTATTAAAATAATTTGTTATGGGATTATTATCAAATACATAATTATTCATAAAGAGTGATTAAAATACAATATATTATTATATTTATATAAGGGATTAGAATATTTTAACAATTTTTTGTTGTTAATTATAATGTTTATAGATAAACTATAATGTATGCATAATGTTTCATAACAATGATTATTTATATTTATTTTTTGTATGATTATTAGCTTATATATGATTAAAAATTAAAAATTAATATCACTCACAAAATTTCTCACTTATAAAAATATAATAGTTATCAAAATAATTTAATTTATATTAAATTACAAAAGATTTTAATGGAAGAAAAAATATAAGAGTTAAGTAATTTAAGATGTAAAAGCTTAAAAACTATTAACATTTTTTATATAGTTATAGATTATAGATTATTCATAGAGAATAATTAAAACAATATTTTAATAATTTTTTATTTTTAATGGTAATATTTTTATAGATAAATTATAATATATGCATGTTGTTTCATCAACACAAATATGATTATAATTTATATTAATTTATTATGTAATTATTAGCTAATATATAATTATTTATGGTAATGTTTATAGATATAAACTATAATATATACATAGATATAAACTATAATATATACATATACAAATATGATTATTTATATTGATTTGTTGTGTTATTATTAGCTAATATATAGTTATCCACAAAAAATAATTAAAAACAAAAATATCCCTTACAAAATTTCTCACTTAGAAAAGTATAGTGGTTATTAAAGTAATATAATTTATATTAAATTATAAATAATTTTAATCAAAAAAAGACAAAGGTTAAATAAATAATTTAATATGTAAAGCCCAAAAATTATTCACACTTTTTATTTTGTAGTCTTTTTTATATAAACAAATCATATAAAAAACTATTAGTAAAAAGAAATAAAAATATGTATTTGTATGCATTGTATATAAAAAGTGAAGCTCTCTAAATTATAATTTTTTTCTTGTGATTAAATGGTGTGAGGATTTAATAGTAATTAACAAAAAAAAAAAATAAGGATAATTTTGTAATTTAATGTAGGAAGCCCAAACCTACATTCTCATTTTTATATAGTTATAGATTAGTGTAATTCAATATGGATCTTAATTATTTTACCTTAACAAAAATTAGAAAAAATAGCTAAAGCACATCATTAGTAATACTAGCCACTTTGGTGCCTCTCAAAATTGATAAACCTCAAACCTCTCTTCTAAAGTGGCTCTCCACTATTTTTTTTCATTTTAAAATAATTTTGTTTATCTATTATAAGATTACATTTAAGCTTAAGCATTTATGTCTAGTACTATAAAAATATTTTTTAAAAAATACATAGTAAATAGTTTGTTTAATATGTACACATAATTTATCTATAAATATATATTTTATAGGTCAACTAATCAATTGTATAAGAAGTAATTAAATTACATTGGGATATTTTGGCCTTTTCAAGGTTAAGAAAAAACTCAATCTAGTTCTTTCCTCAAATCCATGGAGAAAAGTGAAAACAAAGAAAGAGACATACAAAGTGTGTCTTTCTTGAGATATTACACAAAAGTGAGAGAATGTATTCTATTTATGTCTATAATTATTTGATCATGATTGAGTTGATTTAACGGTTATTATTTAAAGTTGATCAAACTAAACTCTAATCATATTACACTTTAATTAAATTAAAGTCAAACAAAACTTATAATGCATAACGAAATGCGTTTTATTTTTTTTTTTTCGCCCAAAAATACATATCAAAATATTTTTTTTATTATCAATATTTTTTTTTCTTCTATTACCATCAATATTTTTTAGTTAATATTATCTCTGTACATTTTTTAAAATTTTAAAATAATTTATAGTGCCAAAAATAAATTTGAATTTTTTTAAACATATATGATAAACTATAATATAAAAAACTCTGTTTATATGATCCGTGCGTGTGATCTTTAGACCCTCACGTTGCTGAAGCCAAAGCTTTGCTTCATGGGTTTTCTTGTTGCTTATAGTAAGGTATAAGTTTGTTATTGCCTTCTCTGATTGCCAGCGGTTAGTTCTTGGTGTCAATAGCAAGGTTCCTCATCTCAGTGAGTTTGGTATTGTCCTTAATGATATTAAACCATATTTGAAAGTCTTTTAATAACATATCCCTGATTCATTATAATCGGTCTAAAAACTTTGTTACTCATTTTTTTTAGCAAAACGAGCTCTAGATTTAGATGAGGCTCATGTTTGGTGGCCGAACCTACCTATAAATTAATTGTCTAATTTTGCATATCTTTTATATCTCGAATCTTTTTAGGCTTGGTGCCTTCTTATGGAATTTCTCCGTTTTCTTTTAAAAAAAAAAAAAAAAACTTTGTTTTTAATACTTTAAATTATTCAAATTTTATCAAAAATTTACATATTGTAAATATAACAAATATTACTATAAAAAAAGTGTTTACACCGAGGAGCGTGAAAACAGGAGGAGAGAGAAACCCTACAGAGTCGACGAGAAGCTTCCAGGGACGTAGCGATTACCTTCAGAGTTGTGTGCGATAACGACAGCCTCCAGGAGCATCGTTGGCCAGTCGTCTGCTGTTCGGTTCACGTCGACCGGCGACACCGATCAACGACGGCCACCGTCGGTTCTTGTCTTTTGTCTTGTCTTGTCTTTTGTGACATGGTGTGATTGTTTGAGATTGGTTCTTGTTTATCGGTTCTTGTTATTGGTTTGAGTTTGTTCTGGTTTTGCCATTGTTTTCTGGCTTGAGTGTCTAAGTTTTCTGGCTTGAGAGTCGAAGTTTTTTTGGTTTGAGATTGTTTATGGTTTTATGGTTTGAGAGTCTAAGTTTTCTGGTTTGAGATTGGGTTCGGTCTGTTGGTTTTAGTTTCTTGTTTCGATTGTTTTTGGGATGGCTTCTTGTTTCGATTGTTTCGATTGTTTCGAGGGTTCAAATTGAAGTTGCTGAGATGGTTGGCATCAAGGAAGCGTTAAGTTGGATTGATCGTCACAATTGGGGACAAGTAATTTTAGAATCAGACAGTTTGGTATGCATACAAGCTATTCAATGTGAAATCTATGTCATCTTTTTTTGGTCTTTTAGTGCATGATGTTCGTGCATTATTTTTATCTTTAGACAACATGTTGAATTACATTTTGTCAAACGATCTGCAAACAAGTTGTCTCACTGCTTAGCCAGAGATTCTTATTTCTCTCCAAGTCGTGTGCTTCAGTTGGAAGATTGTTCCTCTGAAGCACGTTCTATTATTTTTAACGATTTGATTAATTAATAAAGATACCGATTTGAGTCAAAAAAATATTACTATGAAAAAAAAAATTGAAAAAATTATTACGGCATGTGATTTTAGACATAAAATTGACTAAAACTTGTAATAAGAAGTTGTAATTATCACTCATCAAAGAAAACAAAAATCTAAGAACTAGGGGTTACATTTAGTTTTGACAAATTAAAATCATAATAAAAAGTCATCAATAGGTTCAATAAGCATTTACTTAAGAAATATCCAAATCATTAATTAGTGATTTGGTTAATAAATCTTGATACTATAACAGTAACTTATTACCATATACAGTTAAAATAGTCAACTATATAATTAATATACAATTAAATACTATTATAACCGTTTATAACATCTTCTCAATATAAATACATGAAGTAAACAAACAAAAATTTACACAATTAAAAAAATCATCACTCTTTTCTCTCTTGGGTTTCTACTGATTTTTTTACTACTTCAATAATGGTTAGTAACATTTTTTCTCCTTCTATATTTTTTTTTTCTCTTCCATTAATTTGTTTTATTTAATTCTTAATTATTTTGCAGGACCCTAAAATAAGCTACTTAATAATTTTAGTATTATTTGGTATGATTTTCTCATCAAGATGTTATGGCCAAAATATATACAATGTGCTTGATTTTGGAGCCACTGGAAATGGCACAAATGATGATTCACAAGTAACATAATAACCATTTTTTTTATCTTAATTATTATGCAATTTATTTTAATTAAGTAATTAATTAATAATATGTATAAAATTAGGCTGTGTTAATGGCTTGGAAAAAGGCATGTGGAAGCACATCAGGGACATCAGTTATGAAATTCCAAGCTGGAATAAAATACCATCTTAAACCTATGTTATTTGAAGGTCCTTGCCTCCCCAAAAATATTATAATTCAGGTAAATATTATAATTGGGAAATTTACATGATATGCTAACTTTTGTTTTTTTTTTTATAAAAATATTGCTAGGTGGTATTTTTTACTTTTTTACTGTATTTTTTTATAAGTTTCATACTGCAGTATACTGTGTTAAGTTTTCACTAGTGTTCTACTAGTGTTTTTTTAGTTGTTTTAATGTTGTTTTGAGTTGTTCTGTTTTGTGTTTTACTAGTATTTTATAAAAACACAGTATTTTTGAAAACTTTTTCGTGTGATAGTATTTTTGTAAAATTTAACCTAAATTCTAGTATTTTTATAAGTTTCTCAATTAAATTATGTCTAAGTGTTAGTGAAGCCTGACTCAAGAGTGGAATGAGTTGGGCCCTCGCTAAGGTGGGCTCGTTTTTAAAATTTCTTTAGAAAATTATACATAAATTAAATTATCTTCAAGTGTGCTGTTCTAAAATATTGTCCTCTTTTATTTTTACCTTCTTTTTTAAAATATATCATTTTTACCTATTTTTTTAAACATTGTACCAATTTTGCCCCTGTCACTTCAAGATACTCTCCATGTGATTCTCTTATGTAAGGGTATTTTGGGTACAATACATATAAAAAGAGGTATGTTTCAAATAAATATAAAATTAGAGGTAAATTTGATTAATTGATGAATAAAAGAGGCATTTTTCAACTTACCCCTAAATTAAATTATCTTCAAGTGTGCTGTTCTAGTGAGACCCGACTCAAGAGTAGGTTGAGTTGGGCCCTAGCTAAGGTGGGCCTGTTTTTAAAATTTTATAAGAAAATTACACAGAAATTAAACTATGTCCAAATGTCGTTCTAGTGAGGTCCGACTCAAGGATTGGGTCCTCTCTAAGGTGGGACTGACTCAAGAGTGGATGAGTTGGGCTTTCGCTAAGGTGAGCCTTTTTTTAAACTTTTTTTAGAAAATTACACACAAATTAAACTATGTCCAAGTGTCGTTCTAGTGAGGCCCGACTCAAGAGTTGGATGAGTTGGGCCGTCACTAAGGTGGGTCCGTTTCAAAAATTTCTTTAGAAAATTACACACAAATTAAAGAGGAAATTACACTATATACCCTTTTTATATTGTCTTCTTTTATTTTTACCTTCTTTTTTAAAATCTATCATTTTTACATCTTTTTTTAAACATTGTACCAATTTTGCCCCTGTCACTTCAAGATACTCTCCATGTGATTCTCTTATGTAAGGGTATTTTGGGTACAATACATATAAAAAGAGGTATGTTTCAAATAAATATAAAATTAGAGGTAAATTTGATTAATTGATGAATAAAAGAGGCATTTTTCAACTTACCCCCAAATTAAACTATGTCCAAGTGACGTTCTAGTGAGAGCCCGACTCAAGGGTTAGATGAGTTGGGCCATCGCTAAGGTGAGCCCATTTTTAAACTTTTTTAAAAAATTACACGCAAATTAAAACTATGTCCAAGTGTTGTTCTAGTGAGACCTGACTCAATGGTAGGATGAGCTGAGCCCTCACTAAGGTGGGCTCGTTTTAAAATTTTCTTTAAAAATTTATACACAAATTAAACTATGTCCAAATGTCGTTCTAGTAAGGCCCGATTCAAAGGTAAAGGTAGGATGAACTGAGCTATTGTTAAAGTTGGCCCATTTACTTTAAAATAAAATAAACTTATTTTCTTTGAAGAAATGACCAATATATACAGGAAACTTACAAAAATATTGAAATTTGGGTTAATTTTTACAAAAATACTATCACACGGAAATCTTTACAAAAATACTGTATTTTTATAAAACACCAGTAAAACACAGAGCAGAACAACTCAAAACAACAGTAAAACACCAGTAGAACACCAGTGAAAACTTAACACAGTATACTGCAGTATGAAACTTATAAAAAAATACAGTAAAAAAGTAAAAAATACCGCCTGACAGTATTTTTGTAAAAAAATGGCAAAAGTTAGTATAACATGTAAATTTCTCTATATATATATTTATATTTTAGATTTTAAATTTTAATTAGAAAAAGAACTAATTATTCTTAACCTAATTGAACTCTTTTAGCTTAAGAACCTCAATTAGCTTGAGTCGACTCTAATTCTCGTCTCAATCTCTAACACATTATTAGGGACGAGACTCTCGTCCCTGTAGGGTCTTACAATTACGGCCCCAGATAATTTTTATTTTTCGAATATGTAATATATATTTTTGGGTAATTATTGATTTACTTTTAATTTTGTGTTTAATTAGATGGATGGATATGTGGTGGCACCATCAAATATTTCAGAGTGGGAAGGATATGAGCGTGGAAGTTGGCTTCATTTCTTAAACGTTAATGGTCTCATTGTTACTGGAAATGGCATTTTTGATGGTTATGGAGATATTTGGTGGAACATTGCCAAACATGTATAGTATATAACAATTCTATACATTTTTTTTTTATAGATTTAATATTATATATTATGATAAGCTAATTTTTTTTTGTAGGGAGGTGGTGTCCAAGCACCTGCGGTACGTGTTAAATTTCCTAAATAGTTATTAATAAATATACGACTATAATTTATAAACTATATAATATAGTACCAAAATTATAACTCATATTTATTTATAAATGTACGTGTATAATAGACAAAGAAAAGAAATACATACATACGTAAGTGTGCATATAAATTGATGGATTACATATATAAAAAGTAATAGAAATGCTAAAAAATGTCTAATTTTTTTTTAACCTAATGGTGCAATTAAATATCAGATTTTATATAATTTTATTAATAACTTTTAGAAAGTATCGTTAACTGATTGTAAAGTGACATACACTACTAGTGTCTAATATCAATGCTCAAAAAAGTAAAATTAAGTCATATAATTTTTTTTACGATAAATGCTAAAAGACACAAGTAATACTTAATTAGGCCCGATCTTAGTATAGGTAGGCCAGGCCTGCACCTAGGGCCCACCTAATTTAAGGGCCTAAAAAAATTCTTTTTTAAAAAATACATATAATTTTTTTTACTTTTTTAAAGAAGATGCAATTTTTTTAAGTATCAAATCTCATATAATTTAATATAATAATTTTTATAAAATATCGCTAACTAGTTATATCACGCCACCATAGTGGTAGGCAGAATGCCTAATAGTAATATTTTATTTACGTACTAAAAAAGAAAGATGTCATTATCAATAAAGACAAGTGTAATATTCATACTATAAAATCTATATAAATCATTATATTTTTGAAAAGGAAAAGCATTGATTATATATGATGATGATGATGATGATGATGATGATTGCAGGGTTTAGGATTTCACCATTGTAACAATCTTAAATTAAATGGATTTGCTTCTAAGAACAGTCCAAACAAACACATCACCATTCAAGGTTGCATTGGAGTGACTATCTCTAATGTTCATATATTAGCACCTAAAACCAGTCCCAACACTGATGGAATCATGATCTCTTACTCTTCTCAACTTAATATACATGATTGTTTTATTGCTACTGGTTCGTAATTTAATTACATATAATTCATTTTTTTATTATAATTTATTAGTTCCATATTATATAAATTGTAATAAATATTATCACATTTTTTTATATATACATACAGGTGATGACTGTATTTCTATTAAGAGTGGCTCCTCTTACATCAATATAACACATATAGCATGTGGACCAGGTCATGGTATAAGGTATTTAATATCACCTATAAAATTAGTGCTCGATATTCACTTACTCTCAAAAATACTCATCATTTGAAAGTTCAGAGAGGCCAACTTAGGTTAAAGCGAATTAGGTCCGTGTTTTTGAGTCCACCTAATTCAGGAGCTCAAATAAAGAAAAACCTTTTTAAAAATAGAGGAAATTACATTCTATATCCTTTTTATATTGTCATCTTTTATTTTTACCCTCTTTTTTAAAGTCTATCATTTTTACCTCTTTTTTTAAACATTGTACCAATTTTGCCCCTATCACTTCAAGATACTCTCCATGTGACTCTCTTATGTCAGGATATTTTGGGTACAATACATATAAAAAGAAGTATGTTTCAAATAAATATAAAATTAGAGATAAATTTGGTTAATTGATTAATAAAAAATGCATTTTTCAACTTACCCCTTAAAAATATACAGGGCCGGCCCTGCTCTTGTCGTAGATCTTAAACTTTGAACCATATGTAAGACTTGATACCTAATTGGATGAATTACAATCAAAGTAGTTTTGGGCACTTGGTGTCTTCCTCCCCTATAATATAAACATTATTATAATTGATAATTATAATTTATGTACTAATGTAATGATAAAAAACCAGTGTGGGAAGCTTAGGAGTTGGAACAACCCCTAGCACGGTGGAACATGTGCATGTTAAAAATTGCACATTTAAGGGAACTTTAAATGGTGCTCGAATCAAAACATGGAATGTAAGTATTATATAAAAGGAATAGTAAATGTTATGTGATACTACTTTATATGTTGAATACGTATAAGTATGACTCGATATTTAATTACACTAATATCAATATGATATCTCATTGCATACGTATCATTAATAACATTTGGCATTTATCTGAATTTAATACTTGTTAAACTTAATAAATTTAATTCCTTTCATTTGTATAGGATATTGTTAACTATATGGTGTCTATAGAACAATATTCTTACAAATATTAAGCAAAAATGTTGATACATATTTTCTAACTAATTTATTTTATATCTTAAGTCGGGAGTTGGATATGCAAGAAACATCACATTTGAGCACATAACACTCCTAAATTCCGAAAATCCAATCATCATTGATCAAGACTATGCCTACTTGGAGGTAATAATTTATTGCTATTATTATTATTAATATTAGTTAGTGAAATTGATAATTTTTTGGAGTTATTTTTCAAAATGATTTAATATTTTGTATATTCTACTAATAGAGAGAGTGTATTAATTGAGTATTTATCTATAGTGTGTCAAAAAAGTTATTTTATAAAAAATTATTAAACTAATACTATTTTGTAAGCTACAAAAATAATATACAAACAACATAATAGGAATATAAAGTAAAATATAAACAACTTGAAATCAATATATTATAATATTGTTGTGAAAACAACCATGTGTATTTTGCGAAGAAAATATTTAAATTCGTAAAAATATTGAAAAAAAATTATAAATTTGTATTTTTCGTAATTTTAATAAGGGATGATTACATAAGGTACTATTGTTTTGTAAAAATAATTATATTTTCACGTTTAAAGAATATTTTTTTACATTTTTACGGTTTTTTATAGAAACAGCACGAAAACAACAAGAAAATTACATAAAAGTAACATGAAAATAACATCAAAATAACAACAAAAAATAACATACAGATAACAAAAAATCAATAACAAATTAACAATAGTACAACATAAAAAGACCGTATTTTTTATAAATAAAATTTAAAAAATCATAAAAATATTCAAAATTCCATAAAACCGTAATTTTATAATTTTTGTGTGTATTTTTGAAATAACCCCATTTTATAATGCAGGGTAGTTCGATCAAAATAAGTGATGTAACTTATAGAGGGTTTGTGGGAACATCACTAAGTGAGGAGGCAATCACATTGGATTGTGCCAAGTTGGGTTGCAGTGGCATAGTAATGGACAGTGTTAATTTGATTTCAGCCTTGCCGGGGAAGAATGTGACGTCGTTTTGTAAAAATGCAGATGGAAGACTCATTTCTACTTACCCTAATGTTCCTTGTCTAAACAAAGAATAATCATAGTCTTGAATGATTTTAATTACTTAGTTTTTGATGATGCTCTTTCATTTAGTTTCCAAATAATAAAGTACTATTATCTTATATATATTAAGTTTTTTATTTTCAAATTTTGATTTATCAGTTTTGTCCTCTAAGATTTAATTTTGTGAAAAATAAATTGTTGAACAATAGTAATCAATGAAAAATATGCATATTCAACTGTACTATGTATAATTGTAGTATGAGAATTTTTTTAAGAGAAATTTTTAAAAATATTATTATTTATTTTTTATTTATAATTTTACGACTTAAAATTTTTATTTTAAAAAATGAAGTTTGAAAAATAAAAAGGGACTTTTTCATTTGGGAAATTTGATTTTCTATGCTTAGAAAATCAAAAAATTTGATTTTTAAACCAATAATTAAAACCCTAAAAAAACTATACCTTTTTTTTCAAAACCCCAAAAATACCCCCAAACTAAAACTATCTCTCTTTCTCTCTCTATCTAGCCGGTCCCAATAATCCCACACCCCAGGTCCGATTGTCGGACCATGGGGTCCGATGGGGTCCGACCAATCGGACCCATCGGACCCCAAGGTCCGACCATCGGACCTCTCTCTCAAATCGCAGGAAAAAAAAAAAAAAAAAAATTAAAGCGGTCGGACCTTCGGTCCGATGGGTCCGACCATCGGACCGAAGGTCCGACCATCGGACCCTTTCTTCCTCCCTCTCCAAAATTGCGAAAAAAAAAAAAAAAAATTCAAAGGTCCGATGGTCGGACCTTGGGGGTCCGATGGGTCCGACCATCGGACCTTTGTCTTCTTCCCTCTCTCAAATCGCAGGAAAAAAAAAAAAAAGTTTCAGAGACTGGGGTTGCTCTTTCGGGTTGGGGTTGGGGTCGGAGGGGTTGGGGTCGTGGTCGACGGGGGTGAGGGTGGTGATCGGCGTTGGGGTTGACGTGGGTGGGTGAGGGTGGTTCGGGTGAGGGTGGGCGGTTGGGGTGAGATAGAGGGAGAGAGAGATGATGCAGAGAGAGAGAATATTGTGAGGGGTATTTTTGGGGTTTTGAAAAAAAAGAATAGTTTTTTTAGGTTTTAAATTTTTGGTTTAAAAATCAAATTTTTTGATTTTCTAAGCATAGAAAATCAAATTTCCCTTTCATTTTTACACTTCAAAATAGATTTTTTTTTTTTTTGTACTTTTACGAAATTCTACATAAAAACACCTATTACAACTAGCACTGTAACCTAAATTGCAACAAAAAATCGTATAGAAACCATTGCAACTAGCACTGTAACCACTTTAGACACTCAAACCATAAATTTAAAAAAAAATAAAATAATATATGAGGTAATTCCCCAAATAAAAATTACTTCATAAAAATAAAAGAAAAATAAACCCCCTTTTTTCAAAAAAAGAAAAATAAAAATTATTCTATATTCTTATTCCCTAAAAAATAATCAGATTCTTATTAAAAAAATAACTTTTTTTTTTAAAAAAAAAAACAATTTATTAATTAAAAAAAACTAAAAAATAAAAGTATTTTAGGTTTTTAATTTTTTTAATTATTAATTAATTGTATTTTTTGTTTAGGAGTAGGACCTTCGTAGGGCAAAGCTTCTTCTCCCCTCAGTCTATATTTCCCCTTCTCTCTTACACAGTCGTCTTTCTCTCAATCTCCATCGTCTTCTCGGTCAATCCACCTTCCAATCTCCACCGTTAACAGCGAAAAGTTTCAATCTTTGAGACAGATTTCTCTTCTTCCTTCGAAACCCAATTCAGATTCACTCACACAACAATGGAAGAACAACTTACCAGAAGTGAAAACTCAGCAGTACCACACTCAGTAACAGAGTCAGCTAAGAGAAGTTTGACCCACCTAGAAGCTGTTCAAACCCACTTCTTCGATTTCTTATCTCTTTCCTCAGACCCAGATGTCCTTTCCCAAATGCCTCCATTGCAACGCGCCCACGCGCTGCTCTTGTTAGCAAAAACCATCACAACCCTATTCACTTTGAAATTGAGGTGTAATGGAGTTGACCCAGATGAGCATCAAGTCAAATCAGAGGTTGAGAGGTTGTGTTTGTATCAGAACAAATTAGAAAAGTTTGTTGGGATGAGTAAAGCCCCAATTAGACCTTCAACAAGTTTGAATTTTGAGGCTGCAACTCGTTTTATTCAACATTCTTTGCCTGATCTTAGTCAAGAACAGAAGAGGAGTATGATAGCTATTGGGAAAGAGAAGAAGAAGAATAAGAATAAGAGAAAGTTTGAATCAAGTGAGAAGAGATCTGTTAAGACTGCTGCTAAGGAGTTTTTAGAAAAAGCAGCTTTGGAGCTTCTTGGTAGTGATAATGAAGGCAAAATCAAGGGGCCTTTGCAGTTGAAAAAGGGTTCTGAAGATGAAGATAATTCAGATTGAATTAGTTTATCTTTGGTAAAGTTTTGATTTTTATGAAATTTTTTGTTATGATATATGAGTTTTTAGGATAAGAGAACCTTTGTTTGATTTTATTGGTTTTGATCTTTTCATAGGTTAGGATCTTGTATTTATTTGAATATTGGTTTGTGTTTATTTGATATAAGAGATTGTTTTGTTGATACTGAGCCTTTTACTGTTTAAATCTTAATTTGGGCACTGTAAATTGTGCTGATTTTTCAAAAAATAAGCATAATCTCTAGTATAATTACATTTCAAAAATAAGGAGTTTTTAGAAAGTAAAAAAAGAAGCTTTGGAGCTTCTTGGTAGTGATAATGAAGGCAAACTCAAGGGACATTTGCAGTTGAAAAGGGGTTCTGAAGATGAAGATAATTCAGATTGAATTAGTTTATCTTTGGTAAAGTTTTGATTTTTATGAATTTTTGTTGTTGTGATATTGTATTTGAATATTGGTTATTTGATATAAGAGATTGTTTGTTGATTTTATTGGCTTGAATGTGGTGAAAGAAGAACCTTTGAGGAGTAACAAAACACTGAACTTTTAGTCTTTAAATCCTAGTTTTTGACACTGTAAATTATTCGAAATTTTCCGAATGGAATGCCTAATATAACTATACTGCCATATGAAAAAGAGTAATTTGCGGCATAAATACCTAAGTTTTATGTCGAGTAGCAGATAAATACTTAAGTCGTATTTTTGGCGGTAAAAATACCTTCCGTCACTAGTGTGGAACTTCCGTAGGTACCTGGCCGTTATGTGCCAGGTTATTATCTACGTGTCACTATGTGATTAGTCCAGATCATTTTATTTTTATTTTTTATTTGTAAATCAAATTAAAATGTTAAAAATAAACAAAAAATAGTTTAAATTAAAATAAAATAATAAATATTTAATATTTATATTTTCATTAAATTAAAATAAAATAAATTATTAATTAAAACCCTAAAACTAAAACATCTCTTCCTCATCCTCCTCTTCTTCTTCCTTCTCTTCTTGCTGAAAACTATTCATGAACCCTAATCAGAGACCCTCGCGTTCTTCACTCTCTCTCCATCTCTTTCTCGACTTCTATCTTCTCAGAGCCAAATGGAGGTTCGCAACCCTTGAAAACCTAGATCTGGATCTGCTTTGATGGTGAGGAGGAAGAAGGCGTCGATGAGGAGGAGGTTCTCAAAGAATCCAATCGCCCAGTTTTTAGAAACAGCCGGAGAAGAAGAAGAGACATTGAAATTGCTGAGCAAAACGGAGTCGACTGATATTTTAGGGAGGCGGGGACGGAGTACGAGTCAGATGATGAAGATTAGAGGCAGAAACGATAAAGAAGGCTAACATCAAAGCAAAGATACGACAGATGAAGGTAGTGTGTGTTGGATTGTAACAGTAGGGATACGCATTAGGGTTATTAGGCGGTGGTTGCTGGTGATGGTAAGGCAGCGGATAAGGATAACCATTGGGGTTAGCAGCGTTGGGTTGAGGCTAGTGGAAGCAGGGTAACCCGTTATGGGTCTTGAGGTATCTGCCATGGAAGAAAAGCTTGGATTTAGAGTGTGTGATGCTAGTGATGAGAGAAGGCTAATTTAAAAGGAAAGAAAAGGAGAAAGAGAAAGATGGGTTGTAAAATATGCTAAGGTCTGCTATGTGGATCAACCTGTCAACGCAGAAGAGAGAAGAACATGATTTTAGGGATTAGGAATTTTATGTTCTCAGATTTTTTAAGTTTTGAATTTAATTTTGTACTTAAATTAATTTTAAGTTTTATGTTTAACAAAACCAATCCTCTTTTGTTGGATTCTTTTTATTAACATAGGATTAAATTTAAAGTTTATGTGTTTGATAATTTTGTAATTTTTTATGTTAAAAATAATTTTTATTTAATTTTTAAATATATAAGAATTTATGATAAAAAAAATTTGATTATATTTATTTTTTGTTTATTTTTTATATTTTAAAAATCATTTTTAAATATTTAAATAATAAATTAAAAAAAATTAATGACATGAACTAATGAACGAGTGACACGTGGATTCTAACCTAGCACTTAACGGAGAGGTACCTACGGAAGTTTCAGAGTAGTGACGGAAGGTATTTTTACCGCCAAAATTAGGATTTAGGTATTTATCTGCTACTCGGCATAAAACTTAGGTATTTATGCCGCAAATTACTCTATGAAAAATGACTTTTGTATGTGCAAAAGTGATATCTGCACTTAAGGATTTCACAATGCTTGCTTACCTTGTGGTTTAAGCTACTAAACTTAAACTCAGAATAATGTTTGGAAAACGAGAAAAATGAAATTGTTGTATGAAGACAAACTCAAGGGACCTTTTACAGTTAAAATGGTTCTGAAGATGAAGATAATTGAGATTGAATTAGTTTATCTTTGGTAAAGTTTTGATTTTTATGAATTTTTGTTGTTGTGATATTGTATTTGAATATTGGTTATTTGATATAAGAGATTGTTTGTTGATTTTATTGGCTTGAATGTGGTGAAAGAAGAACCTTTGAGGAGTAACAAAACACTGAACTTTTAGTCTTTAAATCCTAGTTTTTGACACGGTAAATTATTCGAAATTTTCCGAATGGAATGCCTAATATAACTATACTGCCATATGAAAAATGACTTTTGTATGTGCAAAAGTGATATCTGCACTTAAGGATTTCACAATGCTTGCTTACCTTGTGGTTTAAGCTACTAAACTTAAACTCAGAATAATGTTTGGAAAACGAGAAAAATGAAATTGTTGTATGAAGACAAACTCAAGGGACCTTTTACAGTTAAAATGGTTCTGAAGATGAAGATAATTGAGATTGAATTAGTTTATCTTTGGTAAAGTTTTGATTTTTATGAATTTTTTGTTATGATATGATTATATTTTATGATAAGAGAACCTTTGTTTGATATAAGAGATAGTTGTTGATTTTATTGGTTTGATATTTTCATTTGGTAGGATCTTGTATTTGAATATTGGTTTGTGTTTTTGATATAAGAGATTGTTTTGTTGATTTTATTGGGGATATTGGCAGCAAACCTAAATCAACTTTATGATTAATCACATAAACTAATTTTTTGACGGTAAAATATACTGCAAACTCCCATTTTATTTTGTTATTTACTATTTCGTCTAAAATTTTATATTTAATGTTACGGTATGTAACATAGGTATACATAAGTGGCAAATATTAGTAAAGTCAATTTTTTTTTTTTTTATTTTGGTTAAAATCATAAAGAAAATTAGAAAGAATTTAAGGGTAAATACTATTTTGGATATTGTATTTTGTAAAGTTATGATCATTTTATTATTTAACAAAACAGAAATTATAATTGTTAACTTTTGCAAAACACACAGTCTACAATGGTATTTATCCAAATTTAAGAGACAAAATACAATAAAAATTATAAAAGAATAACAAAAAATACCGTCTTATTATGTTGAACTTATGTTAATTTGTTGTTATTTTTTTTATTATTTATATGTTATTTTTTGTTATTTTGATGTTATTTAAATTTTATTTTTATGTAATTTTTTTGTTATTTTTATAAAAAATTGTAAAAAAAAATTCTTTAAAGGGTAATTTTTTTTAAATAATAATAATTATCTAATAAAAAACCCAAAACATTCATTGGTCACTTTCCCTCAGCCTCCATAACTTTGCACAATACTCTCCTCTCTCTCTCTCTTCTCTTTCTCTCTCCCTTGAAGAGATATTTAGAGAGAGATTTGGTGTTTGGTGAGTGATGTAACAAAGTGATTGGTAGGATTTTATTGTCTATTGATAATTTTTTTTTTTGAAACAACTTTGCCATTTCATCATGTAATCAATTAAATATATTAGAAGCCTTCTATGTTAATTTATAATATATGATAACAAAATATTTCCTCTGAATTTATTTCATACACACTCTTGGAATTTGGAATCATTGTGGATCTGATCCAACAATATATAATCTCAAGTTTATTTGTTGCATTTCTCCCACTTTAGAATTTAATATTTCTAATATCATTAAATCTTATGCCCATTAGGTTTTGTAACAAGAATAATATATATGGTTTTATATGTTAGTTATTATCTACGCAGTTAGAAGAGTAAAACATATTGTAGATACGTTTGATATTTTGGAGAGTATCTTGAATCAGATAATTGTTCTGTTCTCTATATCAGCTTTAACTTACCCACTGTATAATAATTTTATCACTTTGATTTTCTCTTAACTTTTCTCTGTTGCTTAGTGAAATTAATTATTCTTCCAACTAATATTTAAACTATCTTTTGAAATTACCCTGCTTTCTTAAAGTCATGTGGTACAAAAATTTTTAGTCTTTTGAAGAGGAGAAGACATGAATTGGTTTGTGTAAAAAATTTAGGGGACTTAGAAGAAATTCGGTTATTATTTTTTACTAGGAAGTGAGGCTTGATTTGAACCTTCTTTTTGTAGCTTCAGTTCAATGCATATATTTCATTTGTGTATCATCTTATTCTTATTTGGCCCTCTCGAGAGCTTTTTGTTATGTTAAAAAATAAATAAGGGAAGCATTGTAACTAAAAGAGTTTGTCTGATCTTGATCTCTCATTGGTAAGGTTTCTTTGTTTATAATTTTAGAAGCAAGACTTGTTGGTGCAATTCTCTTGTCTATTCTATATAAAGTGTGACTATATAACCGAATTATAACTGAATTTTTATTTATATTAAAAATAAAATAATTAAGTATTAAAAATAAAATAGTTTTTGAGATATCTATATATCTATATATCTATATATATTTATGGGTGATTTATTATAGATATTTATTATAGATATTTATTATAATTGAATATATATAAACTTAATTATATTTAAAATGCATAACACCCTCTTCTATCCATTTTTACCAGGCAGATTTACACGTAAGTGTGTATTACTTTGTTCTTTTATTTTCTTTATTTTTCAATCTAATTGACTCTCTTATTGCTTCTAAAATTATTTTTTTATTGACATATATGTTTGATTTATCATACATATGATGAAAACAAAATTGTATTAGTGGTAGGTTTTCATTGTTAATGGTAAGTGTTGACCGAGGTTTTCGGCAACTAATAAAATATTATAAAGTTAGTGAGCTGTAAGAAATTGAGAGAAGGATTTTTACGTGGTTGGGGCGTTAATGAGCCTTAGTCCACGAGTCTTTGTTATTTATGGATGTCTTTAATACAGAGAATGTATTTGGGGAGTGTTTCACTCTTATAAATACAGAGAATGTTCTTGGTGAGTATTTTCTCTACTTGCTCATCTGCAGTCCAAGATTCTCGATCCTATTTAATGAGCTTTGATGGGGTATTTATAGTATTTTTGGTGGGGTGATCCCTAGAATTATCCTTACAAGTGTATCTGTAAGTATCCATAAAGTTAGGTATTCCCAATGAATATACCATGGGTAATGCATGGTCAAATCCCAAGGTACTGTAGGGTTTTTATGTGGAATGACCTGATTGTCTTTTGACTGATGTGACTCTTCACAGTGTAGCCGTCGCTAGACTTAAATGATCATTACTGTGCAGTTGCTGGTTGGAGGTTGTGCCGTCAGACTTTATTGCGTGTAGCAGTCCCAACACGCTTCCTCCCATGCGGCATTTAATGCGACTTGATTGCTCAGGAGAAACCTGACACCTCGCGGAGATGCCTTAGCGTTATTCGAGCTTCCGGGAGCATATGGAGTTCCATGTGCCTTCTCCGGGGGCTACGTCCTGGACGCTACCTTATGGCATAAAGACATATCAAATATTGTAAATTGCTTGATCCACGTGTCCTTATCTGGTTGGTCCACGTATATTGGGCAAAATCAAGGACAACATTTACCCCCCAAATCTTGTTTATTTGAAAAATGAAACAAGGCTTGTTCAAGTGCCTCCGGTTGACTCCTCGGTTTCCTGGCACGAGCTTTGAGCGCGTGAGGGTGTATTTAATGATGGCTTTTAATGCATCGATTCACTTTTTGCAGGGGTCGATTCGTTTCGCGCCCATTGATTGATACGGCGCATTAATGGTGTCAGACGGATACTCAAACGTTTCCACCGCCTATATTGCAAATCGATCTGGTCCGTTGATCTTTGAGTATTCGAATCGTGCGCTTCCCCCACCGTTTGATTGGTAGGTGATGACGCCTGTTCAAATTTAGATATTAAAAAAAAAAATATCTTTTACCTAACATACAAAATTAACAACACAATAATTAATATCTCATTAAATATCAACATAATATATGTTTTGAAAAATTTGGTGGACTTAATCTTTCTAATTTATTAAATCTAAAAATGAATTTAAGATATATAAGAATATCGTTATTTGATGATTAAATTTCCATTTTAATCATGAAATAACGATAATGGAAAATATTTCTATTCGTATATATATAACTGAGAATGAATATATATAACATATACCTTGTCTCATATATATTCAGCATCATCGGCCATGTCTTCCATTTGATGACTTTGAATATAATTTTGTGTGATATATATATATATATATATGCAGAGATATATATACTTGGTGTGAGACCAGATCATATTCTTTGGCTTCCTTTCTTCACCATGATGTTAATTACGTCATGAGAATCTGTAACATTTCTTAATTCATTGATGACATAACTGTGGACACCCCAATTTCTAAGCAAATTAATAATTCTCCAATCATACATCCAATTCCAAACAACAATAACATTAATAACTTATATATATTTATATATATATATATATATATATCTAAGCATTCATTGAATTAACGTGAGAAGATAGTAACTAATGATCATTTGGAACTTTTGAAAATTCTCTCCGTACAACTTTTGAAATTCTTGTGTAATGGCGTACGCGGTGTACGACTAGGACGTGTCCTGGGTACGATTTGCCCGTTATGGCCGGTACGGCGAAGAGGGGTAGTGGCCGACTATCCCCTGACCAATTCATTGTGGTCCTAGGGTTTATTATCCCTTATTTTGCTCTGCGAAATTACATCAACATCTACCATTTTCAGACCTGCAAAAAACGAGTGAAACTCTGCCTTTACCAGAAACAACTGACTTGGATTTCTATGGCATCAGCTAGTATGGATAAGTCTTCGAATGTTAGGGTGGAGGAAGTGGCTGAGGAAGTGGAAAATTTCTCGTTGGAAGATTTCTCGATTCAACTGGCACCTGATTCAGAGGCGGCAAAGAACACAATAGCTTCTTCCGTGGTGGGGCGTTTCTTTTCCAGGAGGGATTTTTCTACTGCTACCATGAGAGGAGCTCTGACTGGGATGTGGAGACTCCAAAGAGGATGGCGATTTCAAATGGTCGATCGTAAAACCAAGACGTTCATCTTTCGTCTTTCTTCTGAGGGGGAGGCTCGTTTCATCCTCTCCAATGGTCCGTGGTCTCCGTGTGATGGCTTTATGATGGTTGCTGCGATGCCGGAGGATGGGCAATGGACATCAGCGGACCTGGACTCTCTTGATATCTGGGTAAAAGCTCACGGCATTCCCCTGGAACTTATGACTGATGAAGCTGCGGTTCTGTTGGCGAACAGAGTGGGTATATATGTCACATCGGATAAGGTTAGGAAGAAGGGAATCCTAATGAACTCTTTCCTCCGGTTCAAGTCTCGAATCAACATCCGCCTCCCTTTGGTCCCTGGTGTCTCTCTGGAAGGAAATGGTAAGAAAAAACACTGGGCTTTCTTTAAATTTGAACGTTTACCGGTTTTCTGTTTTAAATGTGGAGTTATAGGCCATTTGGAGAACATGTGTTTTGGGCGAAAGAGAGTGGTCTTGGTGGATGATGGGCGTAGTGTTCCGTTGTTTGGCCCTTGGATTCGGGATGGGTCTCGACTTGAAAACGGATTTGCTCTATTGGAAGTGGAGGATATTCGGGACAGAGAGGTCTTGGAAAAATCGGATGGGCAACCTGTGGGATTGGAATCGGGGAATGGTGGTTCTTCTGGTTATCCGATTGCTGCTCTCCCCCCCCAAATGGGAAGCGATCTTGCTGGGTTGGGTTCGCGTCATTCGGAGCTTGTTAGTAAGAACTTACTTGCTGGAGGGATGGAAGGTGTTCCTAGACAACGGTCAGATACAGCTTTTTCGGTGGCGTACAATGATTATGTTCAGCTTCCGTTCCCTGCTCAGCATGTGGCCCATGTGGCCAAAATCTTTCAAGATAAACTGGGGCCAATCCGGTTTGGTGCAACTCGTGAAGGGGAGGCTAGTGGGAAGCCCCCTAAATCGGCTATCCACTTGAAAAAGCCTCAGATGGTGGGACCTAAAGGAGTCCACAAGAAGCTAGTGTTTAGATTCTCTAACCGGGATCTTGAGTCTCATTCAGGGGCTAAACGTAAGAAACCCATGGGCTAAACGCGATGGATTTGTCTGAATACAAGGATATAATGAAAGTTATTGCAAGATTAAAATTAGAAAATGAGAAGTTAGACAAGATTGAAGAGAGGTTCAAAAAGTTTAATATCCTAAAACGATATCAAAATGGTCAAAAACAACCTTTGGCGGATTACAAAGAAAGATTACAAGAGTTTATGGAAATGACATGGAGAGAAGAATCCAAGAAAAAAAGAGAAAGAGAGTATTTTAGTTTGAACGATTGGATGAGAGAGATGACAAGAAGCTCCGAACAAGATTGTATTGTTTCCAATTCTCTCTCGACTTGTTTTAAAAAAATTGGTACTCAAATCTCCAACTTCTTTATGAATTATTTACCATTGATTGTCTTTGCTTCTAATGCAAGTAATCATGAAACGGTGTCATTGTTTCTTGATGAGGTCATAACTTTAATCCAGTGCTTAAATGTGGAAGAGAATGGTAACAAGTCTTTTGTAATAAATGGTTTTGATACTTTATTGCGATTTCTCAAAAAAACAATGGAGTTGATTGAACCATTTTGGTATAATGAGACGAATAAGAAAGAAAGGGAGAAGACAATATTTTATTTGAATGATGAAATCGAAGACGAATTTGTTCATCGTATCATCAATGAAGTTCTTCGTTTAGAGATAAGCTTTTTTAATCCTGAATTCATCCCTATAGAGAACAAAAACTTTATTGAAGTGTTTCATTCAATGGCAGAGGATCTTGAAAGTAAGGTTTTCAAAGACAAATTGAAAAGAATCAGTGATAAGATAAATGAGCATTGGAGTATTTGTATTGATCCATATTCGGTCCAAGAAAGTAGGGGTGTTCACAAAGTATCCGATCCAATCCAATCCGCACGATCCAATCCAATCCAATCCGCAAAATGCGGATATCCGCACTTGTGCGGATTGGATTGGATTGAAAAATCTAAAATCCGCACTTGTGCGGATTGGATGTTGTTTGACCTCAAAAAGTAACCGATCCAATCCAATCCGCACTTAATTATATATATTTTTTAAAAATTATAATATGTAATATATATTAATTAAAAAAAGACACAAACTTCTAATTTCTTAATCTTTTTTAGTAATATATTGAGTTGGTGCATTTTATTTATTTTGTAATAAAAAACACAAGAAAAATAATTCTTATTCACATAGACACATACACATAAAGTTTAAATATATATATACTAGTTTATTTATTTTAGTAATTAGATACATATATATTTTAGTGTAAATCTAAATATAAGTATATATATATTGATATATATGTATATTGGTTTAATTTGTATATAAATAGAGATGGAAATAGATTAGTATTGGAGATTAAGAAACAATAGTCTTTTTTTAATTTTTTTTTCTATGAAATATTAAATAATTTATTATTAAAAAAGTAACCGATCCAAAATAACCGATCCAATCCGCACTATTGCGGATTGGATTGGATTGGATTTAAACTTTTATGCGGATCGGATTGGATCCAAAATATGAAATCCGCACTTAGTGCGGATTGGATGTTGTTTGACCAAAAAAGTGCGGATTGGATCGGATGAACAGCCCTACAAGAAAGTAATAATGGTGACAGCTCTGATTATATTTCTGATTGGTATTTTTCTCGAGTGTTGAGTGAAGGGATTCAAGAAATATGGAGAGAACATGATCCAAAATTACGGTTCTTAGTGAACTTAGTTCTTCTTTAGTTAATTAATAAATTTCTTTATCATTGTAATGTTTCTTTAAAGATTTATCAATAATAGAATGAAAGATTGAAGAATTTATTATTATTATTATTATTATTATTATTCAAAATTACATTATTCTCAAGATTTTCCTAAGATTAAAGATATTTTTTATTAGGCAAACTTGACTCAGATTGATTTAAGTAATTATATCATTTAGTACAGTCAAATTATGAAGAAAAGACTAATTTCTTTTAAGATATAAAACTCTATAAAAATGGGGCCTTTTTGTTACTGTTCTTGAATCGAAGACTAAACTCATTAAATATACTTTTGTTGTGCTTGAAGAGAACGAAAAAGGTCATTTTCTCATTTTCTGCCTTTAATAAGGTGTAGCTTAATTGAAAAAGGATAAGACCATTAAGAGAAATAAGAAAGAAAAAAATTGGCCTGAAAACCCCATTACTATTCAATCAAGAAGTATGTAAACAAATCATTTGAATTCGAAAGAGATTCGATATCAAGTGATGTACCATATGGAACACGGGCAATGTTAGAAACTGTAAAAGCAAAGGCATAATACAAAAGAGAACGAAACTTCATTAGAATTGCCTTACTTTTTTAGCCCCAAACTCACCCCAAATCGGGCAACAAAGTCGTGAACAAATGTAGGTTGATCTTGTGATAGAATGCTCAATGTACAACAAGTGATCGATCAAATCACCCAAGTGAATAAATCATTCGCTCGCCAAGCTCTTTGCCAACAACGTGTAAGTATCTACGCAACTGACTATCCAAGTCACCCCTTTCCCTCGAACCAAAAGCTCGTTGTAAATCCTGCACGAGTGAGAAACATAAGAGCCAAATGGAAATCGTTTTAGTTCTCATATTCCTGTATAGCTCACAATGAATATAACATACCTTGTACTTCATATAAGTGCCTCTCATCCCAATCAATAAGTTACCGATATCTCCATCATCCCCTTGGATAGATTCTGGGAGATTTGATTCTCCGCCTGAATCATTGTCAGAGCTGTCATCATATTCGGCATCATCCATCTCTTCCCTTTGAGGTATAAGAACATCGTTCGTGTCTTCTACGCTGTTGTCATGATGTTGCATTTCCATGGCTTGTTCAGAAGCATTCGGTGATGAGGACTCCTCATCTTGTTGGGCAGCACAATCTGATAAGACAACATATGCCTTTTTGTCAAGGTAAGGCCTGGCCACATCAAACGAAACCCACCTGGATAAGAGAAGATCACATGACAACCAGGTTAGCATTGGTGGGCGGTAATGAGGAAAGTTATGAATGTTAAACTGAGAATGAGAAGGTTATGAAGCACAGCTATCACAATGAAAAACCAAACGAAAAAGACCGAGGGCTTTCTACTTTAACTACCCCCGATTTGTGTAAAAGACTTACTCATAACGAAGAGGGCAGAGAAGCTCAGAAGGGCGATACGCTGCTTTGTATCTCATCTTATTGCAGGAGTGAATGTAAAATCCAAGATAGTAAAATTGGAGACTTGGACAATGAATTTGATTTTCTTTCACCCAATTGATTTCTTGTAATGCAGAATACTTGCCAAGTGATAGAAATGCAAAGTCTGGATCCCAAAATAAGTATTTACTTGACAAACATCTAGGAAGGATATCTATAACACCAACTGCAACAAGTTGGCCATCAATCACATACCGCTGATGGAAAGACCCAAAACCACAAGGTGGAACTGTACCATCACTAGTTGGAGGAACAAAGATTAGCGGAGTATCAACAAGAAACCTTCTATATGAACTTTCTGTGACACGGCTAGGTGAATCGTTATGTACATTTATCTGATATCGTCTGTACAAGGCAAATTCCTCTGGATCGAAACTTGACCTTGTTAAATAAATCTCAAGCTTTCTTTTTTTAACTGAAGAACCTTCATGATTATTCGTTGAGGAACACACTTTACTTTCATGTACAGTAGCAGATCCTTCAGAATTATCTACAATCTCAGAACTTCCATCCAAATAAGCCTTATTTGCACCAGAATAAAAATTTATGTGTCCATTGCAAGCCTTAACGGAGAGACCAGAATTTTCTGCTAGCTGATTTAGGGAACTCACCAGCTTTTCTGCAATTGTTTTGGGACATAGCTTATTCTCATCCACAGTATCATTGGAGACTCTTGGCTGGTGGACATGCTCCAGAGCTGGTTTTGCTCGTTTTATAGCAGCAGAAATCTGGAATGCAATATTGCTTGAGTACAAGAGAGTCTCAGATCCTTCAACAAACAATTTCCTTTTGCCTTGTGAGACTTTTTTAACAGAAGCTTTTGGCAATTGAATGTCATTGGGAAACACCCCGCTCTCAATACATGTGCAAACTGCATTAGTAATTATGTCCGTTAAAGAATTTAAGAAAGGTTCCCCCTCAGTCTTCTCTGCACCATTACTAGATGAGCATCTTTTCACTTCTGAACTTGAATATTGAGTATCAGCACAACTGTGTGCTTCCTTGGAAGCACTAGAATCATCTTTTAGTTTGGGAGACTTATTAGAATCCAGGTCACCATCTAAAAACCTAGGCATAAATTGCTATCAGAACTCATTTTCAAATGTTAGGAAATAAAATGAACTGTCAAACTAAAAGGCGAATATCCATATAAATTTGTAAAGCAGCTATGACTACCTGCTTCACCAAAAAAAAAAGGAGAAGCATTGGTAAAGTAACTAGAACCTTCTGCACTTCTGTAACCATTATCTTATCATTTGAATGGAGTGTGGACACAGAACGACCATTTCTAACAGAAGAGACAATAAAAGTATACCTTTGCAATCGCCTAGCAACTCGAAGCTGCTCTTTAGAAGGAGAAAAATCGGCTGCTCTCAAACGAATCGTATAAGAAGGGCAACACGTCCTTTCCATCTCAGGTTTGTAAAGGAAAGAGCCAGATCTTCTCCAACCTCGGTCAAGAAGATCTAAAAAATCATTAATTAAGTTCAGAACAATCAGTCATCCATTACCAGCCAAATTGAGAACAGCAGAAGATAATTAAACTTAGCACATATAGTCTAGTTTTCCTCCAAGCACATAAAAAAAAGAATTTGGGGAGATAATAAAAAAATTTGTAATGAAAGCTCTCACGAAAATGAAAATAATAATTCATCGAATGCTTACTTATTCATAATGGAAACCTAGCTTACGAAGAGCATTTTTCGTTTAAGAGAATTTTCTCACAACCATAGAATAGTCTAAAGATCAAATGCACAAACATAAGCTTGGTAACATCACATGTTGAAATATGTAAAATACTTTGAAAGAGAGCACCCTAAGGCCCCAATTTCGCAAGGATGTTTGGTATTGAGGATCCATCCATATTATCAATCACGATGGCAAAAGAGTATGTTAAGAGTTAGAAAGTTATGCACTAAAAGTAGTTATGCAAACCAACCTTGATAGTCATTGACACTAAGGCTATGCGCCCACAAACCTGCAAACCACAGCAATGTGATCAAAAGATCAGTTTATAACTTATAACAAAGCACACAAACTAATTTATCATTCGAAAGCCTCAACATTGCAACTGAATTATTGTTACTATCAAAATGGTTTTTTTAATTAAAAGCTTGTGCTAGTTAATTACCATAAAAATTTGTTACAATTGCTTAATGTTCATATAATCAATACAACAATCTATCTTGATATGTCTTGCTTAATTGTTCAGTGTTTAATATACTGAATACATTCATGTAACAATCTCACCTATATTCCTACGAATTTCAATATTAATTCAGATTAAAACCTCAATTCAAAAACAAAAGTTTTAGCCATCGTTGACCAAATACTCCAAAGCCCAAAATTCAAAAATTGTAATTAGGTTGATGATAATTCTCAACGAACAATCCGATCAAATAAATAGCAAGTACATAAGATTTAAGAAAGAGAAATGAAACCGTGAGAGATGCTTGTGGAACCACGGGATTTACAGTAGCCGCAAGAGCTTCTGTTTCTTCCACAATCGGCTAGCTTAGTTTCTCCTCTGCCATTGTTGATGATAGTGGTGGTTCTACTGCTACTGCTAGCTTCGCTTTTCATCTTCCCTGCCATTTCCGATTCGGTCTTCTTCTTCTTCTTCTTCTCTCCCAAACTTTGTTCCGAGTTCAACTCGGAGACCGATTTACAGAGGAAGCAACCCATGGTTGTCTCTTTCTTCTATTTTAATATCCATAAAACGACGTCGTTTCGCCTATATATGAAATTTATTTATTTTAGAAATTTTATTGGGGTATTTCTCTTGCATAAAATATGAGTACACCTTAATTAATTTATCTTTTTTAAAAAAATAATAAATTAATTTTTAGAAAAGATTTTCTTTTTAATTTTTATACTTCAAATAATTTTTTTTTACATTTTTATAGAAATTAACAGTAAAAATCACTGTCAGCGGCGGAAGTTATTCTATTGGCAAGAGTAGTCCTTAATCAATGGAGACATGCTCAACAAAGGAGATTGGGGTCTTTATTTGTTCCTTCGGGTTCGAACATAGACTTAGAGCATTGGGTGAAACCAGTTAGGGGAAAGATTAAGGTAAATGTTGATGGCGCAATCTTTGCAAATGACGGAAAGTTTGGAGCGCCTGCCGTGGCTCGAGACCATGATGGTCGGTTCATTGAAGCCTTCACGGTCCTCTAGGAGGGGTTCGTGGACCCGGCCATAGCTGAAGTTGTGGGGGTTAAGGAGGCTCTGAGTTGGATAAAGAGACACCAATGGGGTCAGGTTGAAGTTGAGACGGATTCTTTGGTTGTTGTTCAAGCAATCCGAGGTTCGGTTATCATTCCATCTCCTTTTGGTCAACATGTGTCTGCTTGTCGTACATTGTTGGCTTCCTTACCTTTAGTCACGATTAATTTTGTTAAACGTTCTGTAAACAAAGCTACACACTGTCTTGCTCGTAGCTCTTGTTTGTATTCAGATCGTATTTTCAGTGAGAGTAATGCTCCTACTGATCTTTTATCTATTGTAATAGTTGAAAGTTCATTCTAATAAAATTTACCATTCTCCTTCAAAAAAAAAAAAAAAAAAAACAGTAAAAACCACCTAGAAGTAACTTAAATTGTAACCAAAATTCACATAGAAACTAAAATAATTTTAAGAAATTATTTCAGGCATCTTGTAAAATTTTAAAAAATTCGAAATAATTTACAATATAAAAAGCAATGTTTAAACTGTCTATTTCACACTTGTAAAATAAAAGAGTCACTCGTGCAATAAACTGTTTGAATCATGTTTTCAAAGTGTTAACTTTTTTCTAAATTTTTTAAATTTTTCACAGAATATATTAAATAACTATAATATTTACAACCATGAAAAAAATTAGAATAATTTTTTTTTTAATACCAAAACAAATAATGGTGAATCAAACTACTATTTTTGAAAAGTTGAACTAAATAAATGAAAGTTTATACAAGTTACAAGGTGAGAGAAAGTTGAATGTCTACAGGTTTGACTTGGCCTATTGGGACCCATGTATTATAAAGCTTCTACATTTGGTGGTGATGATGATGAATAGACTGAGTCGCCTTTAGGTCGTGTGCATAATTAATAAAAATGGAGAAGAGTAAGAATTTGTTACAATACAAAGTAACCAAACAAGTAATGTAAATAAAGATAAACAAAAGAGAAGAAGAACCTCACTATAAAATAGTGGAGATCACTTAACTTAAACAAGCCTTTACACATTTATCTAGAAAAAAACTTTCTTCTCTTTATCTCTAGGCACTAAAAAGAACTTTCAAGGAGATTGTGAGAATGGTTAAAAAGCACCACTAGTGTCTAGTATTCTCCTCGGAATTATACCGCTATTAGTGTAATTAAATATCAAATCTTATATAACTTAAGAATATAGTTTTTAAAAAATATAACTAATCAATCGTGGGACACCACTCATAGAAGGTGTTGAGCACCACTAATGCTCAATAACAATGCTTGAAGATTGTAGTAGTAAAAATCCATTAAGGGGTCTTACCAAAAGCCTAATAAGGCTCCTTCGGTCCAAGTTGTCAAACTAGCTCACGAGTCGAAATGCCAATAAGCCAAGCAAGCTAGCACATAGGGCTATCTGGCTGGCTCATGCACCCAAGCTCAAACTCAACCAAGTCAGCTAAATGAGTCAACCCACACTATTCTCAATGGCAGGCCAAAGATACACAAAAATCTTCTATTTTTTCCTTTTTTTCGACTTCTTTTTCTTCATAAAAGTGAAATAGATGAAAGATCTTATAGAGGTTCATAGTCATGCATAAAAAAATTGTATTATTTACATATCTTCATCGTGTTTTGATGTGTTGAAAAAAGATAACTTTGACTTCAGAAATTCAAGTATCAGCAAAACTTGCAAGGGAAAGAAGAAGGGTCACCAATGCTAAGTACATCCATAGACAGTATTACAAAATTACTCTACAAACGAGTGTTTTGTAAAAATAATCTGATTTTTTTTAACCTTGTATAGTCGCAGAGATGACCATGAATTATACTACACGACCATAAACCACTATAGATTTACACTGTGCGACCATACTATAAAGTAAATTAAGTGAGGTTATTTTGTAAAGTTTAGTATTTCACATTGTTAGTTTGGCAAATGTCATTCCACAAACTGTCATGGCTTACACTTTTAATAGTCTTTAACTACTCTTGTGGAGAATTACAAACAAACATTGATACCCTAGTAGAAAGGTCATAATAAAGTCAACTAATTACATACATGGAATTTAATACCATAGTAGAAGCAAAAGGTCTCAAAAAGATGAACACATCTAAATTCGATACGAAAAAACTTCAGGTAGGAATAGGATGCATGTTAATACTCTCTTTGTTCCTTATTAGCAACCTCTGCCTGCATGGGAAAATTTTATGCATATCATGAATTCACATTTTCATCACCTATAAACCAACTATTGATAAACTTGACAGTGTGAGGCTCGACCGAGGCAGCTAACCAATTAGAAGAGAAACTTGCAAGTAACAAAAGATGTATGGACCAAGATTGCATACCTCAAAAGTGCTCCTGAGATGGTCAAGTTCCTTATCGAGATCATTGATAGCCTGGTTATATGCTTGCATAGGTGAAGACTGGCTGGTTGTATGAATCTTCACATAAAAATGACAAGATCACATATTATGTTAGAACCCAAGTTAGTAATAGTATATACATATAGGATACTAAGGAGAATTGGGGGTTATGCAATGTATCGAGTAAAACTTTTTGCATCAAAGGGGCCTAAGGGCTCCCATAGTTTGTAGTACTAGTAATTGGTTTTCTCATATATTCAATATCAACTCCCACAGTCTAATCCATTGTTCTACTACTGTTTCATTGATATTTCGGCTACTTTGCTACTGGTTTAAGAATTTGGCAGCATGGTCTTATCACATTACAAGACTTACATTACCACCTTACAAATTGTATGTATATATAGTAAATATCAACTATTTAACCCAAGGCTAAGTGGAACATTTTGAGCTCTAAGTTTTAGCTTCAATTTATTCAGGAAACTACTAAGAAAATTTGTAGAGTAGATAAATTAAAACCAAATTAAATATACCATAAGCTTTAACAGGGAGTAGAGGAAGAAAGAGTGAATATAACAATGACTAACCCTAACAATTATCTTGTACTGAAGAGGGTGGGGAAGCTTGTAACCAGCAAAAAGCACACTTTCGTCCCTGTGCAACTGCCTGATTCGATTATAGAAAAAAAAAACATAATGAATGTTGTACTAAGAAAAGATATGGAGAGAGAGAGAGAGAGATAGAATAAAAAAGATGATTAATACATGCGGAGGATGTTGCCGACGGTGTGGTCCTCTCTCTCAATGGTGAAGGAAGCGGCATTGATGATCTTAGTGTCCCTCTCATAGGAAACCCTGCATCATCATCATGTCAAAACTTACAAGTTACAACAAAACCCTATACCTATTATAATTTTCAAATAATAAATCTAGATAGCAAAAAACCAACTTTTTGGTTCCTTCAGGGACGACGAAACGTTCGTATCGATCAGGTGCGTTCATTCTTTACTTCTCTCCCAAATACCTACAGGACAGCTCTGTCACTCTCACTACACCAAATACTACTTTCCAAATACAAAAATATGAGTTTATCAGAAAAGTATTATAAAAACTAAGGGAAAAAACAAAGAGGAAAAGGAATTAAAAAGTGGACATTGAAAATTTTAAAGCAGCAAAATGACAAAATTAAATCCAAAGTGTTAAACCAAATATCCTTTTTTTAAGGTTCTCTCTGGTTCTTGTCTAACTAGGGATGAGCCTTGAAGATCACCAAGTTTTCTAACCTAGGTATGTATTCTTCTTCTTCTTCCTAGTTTAAATAGTTCTTATTGTATATCCTATTTGTTGGATGACTTGATATATATATAGAAAAATTTCTTCTAGTAAACAAAAAATATATGTACTTAAATGCCATACTTAGAGTTATGTAGGAGCACAATTTCTCCATTGGTTTATTTATTCAAACTTATGAATAATATTTACTTCTATAAGTCAGAAATGAAAATCAAAACATAAGGTGTGAGAAATGCTTACATTTATTGCAATTACAGGTCTATAAGAAGTGTTAACGTGATTTTGTTTAATTTGCTATATCAATTTTATTAAGAAGTATTACATTTCTTTTTCTGTTTTAGTCATTTTGTTTTTTATTTTCACTATGGTCCATATGGGAATAGCCCAAAAAATGATAAAATCAAGATAATACATACAGAATAATATATAGAATCTCTTCTTTATTTCATTTTGAGCTATTGCCATAAGGACCATCGTAAAAATAAAAAACAAAATGACTAAAACAGAGGAAAAACCATTACCTTTTACTCTTCATAAAATTGCAATAGAAAAGTAAACAATTCTTACAGAAAGCGAGCATTGCCTTAATAAAAGAAAAAACTGTTCAGCTTTTCAGAACAATCACAAAACAAGAAAAATTAAATCCACCCACAAAATAAAATAACGAAAGTAAATAAAGAAAATAACTACTAGTAATACACAACCGCAACGCGCTTAAAATCTTGCCTTATCTAATCTTGCAAAAAAGATGCAAATTTCAGTTCCCTAGCTAGTATGAAAAAACAATAACCTTGTAGTGTTGGTCTGTAGTTTCTCATGTAGAATTTGGCTGTTTCTGCTATACGAGTTTGAGGTGTTGGAAAGAAACAACAGAGTTTTTGAAGGGACTGAATGCTCATTAGAAGAGGTATGGGAGAAGATTAAATTCTGAACTGCCACTTGGGTCTACAAAACCAAGCATTTTGAGCATTTGACGTTTTTCGATCCGAACAAGGAGTGGAAATCTTGGATGTATTAGGTTTTAAAAGTTAGGCTGGTTTGTTTGATGTATTTCTCTCTGTCTAATTTTCATGTTATTCTCATTCTAATTGTTTACCAAGATTTTCCTCCGCTACAAGTGAGCATATAAATCTATATCGGGGGGAGGCTAGTCTAAGACAATGGCCTCTTTCTCTTTTTCAAAGAAATAACCTTGCACACTCACTTAGTTTCAGCTTTATCCCTAGCTAGTATGAGAAAACAATAACAAACACAATAGCTCACTAATTGTTTCTTCTTTATAACTTTTTTTTATTACTCATAACATAAATAATCTTATAAATTATCATACACTAAAAAAAAATATTCAACAGAAAATTCATCTTTTTCCTTTATCTTTCCAAACCCTTTTTAACCAATGTATTGCCATATCAAACAATGCACCACACTACAACTCAAACAAGACTTTCCTACAAAAAAGAGCAAGACTTTCAAACAGAAAATCAAAATATGAATAATGTTAATATGTTGAAAATCAAAAGAAAACTAGATTGGAAGAATCATTATAAACAAACAAAACCACAAATTCAATTTCCTAAAGCTACAAATGAACATGAATGAACATCATACCTCATATTCAATTTTAACCACACTCAAATCTTAACTATTATATATAAAAAGACTATCTAACTTTATTTGTTGTGTATTAAACAAATTCTTATGCTTTAACAGAAGTGTGAATGTCAATTGGTTAGAATCTGAAATTACTTTCAGAATAACAAAGATTTTTAAAGAATCAAATGAAATCAGTTATATAAGCATATTGTTTCAAACAAAACAAACTAAGTAATGCTCTTCTTCTGAACTATGATATTGTAGAAAAAGGAAATCTTTGTAGAAAAACATAAAGGGAAAAGGGAAAAAAAAGAAAGATGCATTGTTCCCTTAGAACCCTAAAATCCGTACCAGTGAGTGAAGGAGTTCCTCTTCTCCGATGGGTTCCGCCGAAAACGCCGATAGAGAGAGATTGACGAAGGAGTTGCTCACTATAGTATATATGAAACCATTTTTATTAGGGATTTTTAGTCAAAACAATTTTTTTTTATTTATTTATTTTGAGAAATTTGAAAAACTATATTTTAAAAACCTTAATATTTTATTCTTAAACCAATACATTTTAAAATAAAACATATGTGACACTTTTATAAAAAACCCAAAAATAACCCTCAACCCAACCGAACCCTCAACCCCCTCACCCCCACTCCGACCACGAGACGACCCAGCCCCCTCACCCCCACTCTGACCACGAGACGACCCCCTCCTCCGACCGAGACGACTCCGACAGAGACCCACAGCCCCGATCCGACCGAGACGACTCCCACCGCCCCGACCCACATAACCTTCAATATGTGTTGTAGCCAACAACACCATCGGACCCAACCTACGTAACCCATCGTACCCCCACCCATCGGACCATCGGACCCCCCACATACCCCATCCAACCCACATACCCCATCGGACCCCAACCCCACGAGAATGACCATCGGACCCCAACCCACAACCCCATCAGACCCAAACCACATACCCCATCGGACCCAACCCACAACCCCATCGGACCATCGGACGGCATCGGACCAATAGGAGGTCCGATGTCTTCAACCTCAGATCTGAAAAAATCCAAAATCGACCGAGGAAAAACTAACCTTCGACATATTCACGACTGCGGATGGTGGTCGTGCGTGGTCGGACGGTGGTCGTGCATGGTCGGGGGCTGCTGTCGGTGGTGGTGGGTGGTCGTCGGTGGCCGGGCGTGGTGGTCGGGCGCTGAAGCCGTGGTCAGCAAGAGGGAGAGAGAATGACGAAAGAATGTTGGGATTTGTTTTTCAAATGGGAGGGGTATTATGGGGAAAAATTAAATGTAGTCATATATGGGCAATTTTAATAGATATAGATTTAGGAAAATAATTTTAGAGTGTTTTATGGATAGTTTTTTAAATTTATCTTTATTTTAGAGTAATTTGTGTAGTAAATACTTAAGTTGAATTTTTGACACTAATATTTATTTATTTTTGAAAAATTATTTCATATATTATTTTTTATTTTATTTTTTTCAAATTTACGGTTTGGGTTGCTCTGTTATTTCTATGTGGGTTAATATACAGATTTTGGTTGCAATTTAAGTTGTTCCGTTAGTTGCTACAGAAGTTTTTTACGTGAAATTTCGTAAAATATAAAAAAAAAAGAAAAAAAAAACTATTTTAAAGTGTAAAATTAAAAAAGTTTTTTTTTTTTGCTTAATTTTATTTGTTTATTTTTTGTATTACCATAGTCAAACAATTTCATTATTTTTCTTAACTTTATTTATTATTTTTGAATATTTTACGCGTAATTACAGTAATAATAGTTAAGTTATACTTAAGTTATTATTTTATTGGTATATTTAAATAAACTTTTAGATAAAAAATAAAAATTTAATAACTTAGACCAATTAGAGATTGTCACGTGGTAATTTATTTCACTTAACAGCAAAATGTCTTTCAAGATTATAATTTACCTAAAATTAAATTTAAGTATTTATTTATAATCAGAATCAATCTTAAATATTTATATTATAAATTATTCTCTTTTTTTTTTTTTTTTGAGTATTTTTACACAAAGTATTGAAATGATACTTCTTTTTTCACATTATTTTACAATTTTATTTAAAAAAGATAGTTATATTTTTTGAAAAATTAAGGTAAAAATAATTATTCATATTTTTGTAAAAAAAATTAAAATTCATAAAAAAGTTGAAAAAATGTAACTTGTTTTGTTATTTTTGAGTATGTATGAAGGTATTTCTTTGTAGAAAAAAAATTTACTGTTTTTAAATTAGTGTGCCCTTTTTATTCCACCAATTATTTTAATACACATTATCTATACTTATTTAATATATAATAATAAATTCGTTAACAAACTCTAAATTAAATTAATATTTGTAAAATAGATATAAATTAATACCTTTGAAAAACTAGAAAGTAAACTTTGATTATTCTCCATATTTTGGATCAAGGGTATGCCTAATCATAGATTTAAAAGTGTTCTAATCAAATTGTTTCTTCTTCTCCATTAGTTTGGTGATTATGTCATTAACAAACACAAAATTTCAGTGAGCTTTTAAGGACAGCTTAATTGCATGTGCCCATGTAATATAATTGTCTTAAATCTTCTCCCTCGCGCACTCTAAAGGCCAATTTTAAAAGCAAGGAGTTCCGCTTCAACAACAACCAAACAAAGTATGACGAAACACACTTTTGCTTTACCAAAGTTCAGAGTCAGCTTAAAACTCTATTTTTCCGAAAATCTTAGTTAACACCATTCTTCACTATTGATCAGAAAAGGCAATCAGTCTCGCCTTTGTAGGCAAAGCATCTCACAAAATTCTCCATAGCATCATACTTAATCCCCATGTGAATGTCAAGGTCCCTATTAACTCCAAAGGTCTTTTACTCATCTAAACCTATGAGACTGACTTAACTTGAAATCCTTTGCATATATATATGCAGAGGATTTGATTGATTACTAATATCATCCTCGATCGGAGCCGGTTTAACACTCTCCGTAGAGCCTTGAATTTAAGTCAATATGAATAACTATTGTAGTATAATAAAAATAAGAGAAATGTCACTCATGCTTAGTATTTTTTTTTGGTGTCATACTGATATTGATGTAATTAAGTATTATATCTTATATAACTTAAGAAAATAGCTTTTAGAGAATATCGCTAACCAATCGTAAAGTGTCGTAAGCTCTCAAATATCAATGCTTTAATAATAATGCAATAATACTATAGTGATTACTCTAAATTGGAGCCTTGAATTCAAGTCAATATTAATCATTATTATTTCAAGAAAAAATAAGCCTTGAATAAAAAGGTACGTACAATATTATTAGAAAAATTCATAGCATCATGAGTAGCAAAGACCAAGTTTGCTGCATATATTACACTACCATTTCCTTGAACATAATTCACTACATTGTTGTCCTCTCAGTTAAGTTAAACGACATGTCGTTAATGAAAGCATGGAATCATTAAATAAAAACGACATGTCGTGAGTCTAATTTTTCAGGAAAACGACATTTGTATCCATCTTAAGAACAAAAATAATACAAACAACCAAATTAACACGTAATGAACTTGCATGAATTGATCATTTTCTCATAATTTAAAACACGTCAAAAACAATTATAGTAATATTATTTATGTGAATTATATTCTTTTATAATTTGCAATAGTAGAAAGATAGAAAGAAACATTAACTAATCTCTTGAATAAGAATTAGCAGACTACATTATTTTGAAAAATTAAATCTAACTCTGCTTGAAACGTTTGATCTTTTGAGAAATTTTCGAACTCGCCAAATATGCTTTCGAGCTCATCCTTCGTTAATTTTGTTGAAGTTTTTGGTACTTCTTGTTGTACCGCTATATTCTTCTCTTCGCCAATATCATCAAGAAGATAAAGATTTGATGTAGACTCTGATAAAGTATTCTCGTATACTATTTTTTGTCGTTTCACGTTCGATTCTTTATGCTCGTTTATTACAATCACTTTCTTTTCTTTCGATTTCATTTTGTAAATCTTGCATAACACCCAACTACATTGCTGCAAAAAATAAATTAAAATTAAATTAGTATATTAATCAAATTAAAGTGAGTATCAAAATTTGGTAGTGATAATCAATATATATATGTATACCTGTGTGTTATTAGATTCAGGTAAACGATACTCGATCATCTTCCATCGAGTTCGTTTTTTATCTATGTCCATAAAATCCAGAGTTCTTCTAAAACCAATCTCGACTTTTTGTTTATTCAAGATTGCCTTTTTTTGAGCATTGCCATGCCAAGTTCCATTCTTAGCTTTTCGTTTCGATCTCTTACTATTTTTAAATGTGGAAGATGAATCTTTTCGATGAAAAAAATACCATGCGTTTTCGCACATGGGTGAGTATTGATCTACATACAATTGATAACATATATAAAACTAATGTTACTAACAAAATTAAAAGAAAAATATGAGTTATAAAGAAAGTACTAATGTATGATCTTACCAGTAAGTTCTTGAGGATGAAAATCATAGATATTCACATCTTGAATGTGATTAGGTTGAAGAAGATGAGGGTTGAAGTTTTTGTTAGACACATAAAATTCAATTATTTCTTGATCATTTGGACGAAATCTAACCCCAGCTGGTAGAAAATTGTTGAACTCCATAATTATTGAGAGAAAATAATGTATGTGATGTTGATTTAGAGAAATGAGTATGTGAATAAGTAAAGAGTAGTGATTATTAATGTATTTATAGTAGTATTGTTTTCTGTTAACTATATTAACTGTTTTGTTAGTTAATTGGTTGACTCTGTTTAAAAAAAATGTGTGACTAATTGTTCCAAACCACTATTTAATTAATTAAACAATTTTCTTATGATAAATAATTTTGTGATTAAAAAAATGTGACACATTTTTATTTTTATAATCAGAAAATAATATAAGTTCATTAAATTACTTGTTTTGATTTTATTAATTAATATAATGAAGAAACTCGTTAGAAGATTGAAAGAACTTGATCAGTTCAAACACAGTGATTCAGCAAGAAAAGATGAGATTGAGAATCTTCAAGAATTTATAAAACCATTAGAACAAGATTCGAAAAAGAAGAGTGTTGATAATGAATCTTTAAAGATTGTTATAAAGACACTAAATGAGAATTTGGACAAGTGTGAAGAGAGGTTTCGAAATTAAGTACAACATACCAAAAAGGTATCAAAACGGTCCGAAACAACCTTTGAAGGATTACATAGTAAGATTACAAGAGTTGATGGAAATGACATGGAGAAAAGAAACAAAGAACAAGAGAGAAATAGGGTATTTGACATTGCGAGAATTGATGGGAGAAATACATGTCACGAAAAGCAATGGCGATGGCCTAATTGCTTTCAATTCTCTTCGGTTTTCTCTTGAAGAAATCGCCACTCAAATCTCTAACCTTCTCATTCAGTACTTTGTTCTCTCACTTATGTTAACTTCCAATGCAAGTAATGAAATTGTATCGCGTAATCTTGATGAGCTTCTAACTATAATCGAATGCTTATCTCTAGAAGAATCTGATTACTCTGTTGCTAAAAACATGTTTGTTGAGATAATTTGTTTCTTTATTGATGCAATGGAGTTGGCTGGACCATTTTGGGACCACGAGAATAAGATTAGCCTTGTTAAGAAAACCGCTCATTATGATGTTCAATAATGATGTGCTTTTCTCAATGTCTGTTCATCTTAAGAGTAATGTTTTCGAGGAGAAATTGGAAAGAGTTGGAGAAAAGATAAAAGAGTGAATTTTTTATATCGAATTTGTCCAAGAATGTAGAAGCTAATTTTTGTTCAGAGATAAAGTTTTTAAGGCAAGTTTTGGAAGCTGGTGTGCATGAAATTTTCATTGAAGATGACAAGAGTTCATGGTCTTTAGTAAGAAAAATTTGTGTAATTAATGTTTGTTCAAAGTTTTAACCTATAATAGAAAAATTTCAAGAAGAAGAAGAAGAAGAGATTACATTGTTTATTGTGTTTCTTTATTGCTGACTTTGACTAGTTATAAATGATCACATCAGAATGAAATATTACCACTAATTCAAGCACCAAACATAACCAAATTAGCCATGGTTAGCTCTGGTTCTAGGGGGAAATTCAATGTCAAATCGATCTATGTTTCACTAATCTTGGCTGTGAAGATTGACTATGCTGCTGCCATCTTGTTTATATCCAGTTTGACTGTTGCTTTGCTAAGAAAATTGTTGCTGAAATTACTTCATGGCGGGTTTTGGAAGTTGTTTGTAACGCCATTCTCTCAGCGGTTTACTATGGTGCCGTTTGGTAACACTTTTGTTTTTTAATTTTTAAATCATAAAATGAAAGTAAAATTTTTGTTTTAAAAAAATTTATTTTTAAAAAACAAAAATGCGTTTTGTAACAACTTTTGTTTTTCAATTTTAAAAACAGAAAAACAAAAGTGTGTTCTGTAAAGTTCATTTTCATTTTTATTTTTTGATTTTATTTAAGTCGGGTCTAGGTCCGGGGTTGGATTCGGATTCGGGTTCAAATCAGAAGCCGGGTTCAGCGCCAGGACCGTGGGGAGGAGATTTGGTCCGGGTCTGGTCGTAATCCAAAAGATTGATTACGAAAAAAAACTGTTTAAAAAAATATTGAAAGTGATTTTTTTTTTGTTTTTAAAATTTTGATTTTTAATTATAAAATTGAAAAGTAAAAACAGTTTTATAGAACATGTTTTTGAAAAATATTTTCACTTTTCCACTTTTAAAAATAGAAAACTCATTAAAAAAGTGTTACCAAACGCCACCTATGCTATTTGGTGAAACCGAAATAAGTGTGTTTTTGATCTTGCTTGTAACTCATCGCTTAGAGCTGTTTGTGAGTCTGTCAAACTAGAATAAATTTTTCCCTTTGCTAAAAAAAAGTGAATCATTTAGAGTTTCATTCAAGTACTGATTTTTAGTACAATCTAAAAAGACTATGTTAAACTATTATTGGACCCTCATAACCGACGATTCAAAATTCAGTTATGACAGTTGGTACTCGAAATAGAGAGAGCAATAAAGAGATTATCGAGCCCTTGAGGTTGGTTTTGGCCGAAGACTAGAATGGTTGAGGGTTGTTTGGTTGTGATTTGGCCCTATTTTCCTTCCAATATGTATCTTCAGTCCCCTTGTTAGTTTATATGCTTAACTGTCAGTTATTACAGTTATTAGTGAACCTAATTCTAACTTAATTTTAATAAAACTTGTTTACCATTTTAATTTTTTTTATTTTTTTTTAATTATTTTTAAAATTTTAAAATAATTAAAACGAGTTGAATCAATTAAAACATGTCATATGTACACACATGAATAGTCAACTAAAGAAAATAAGCAAAATAATTTTTTAACCTATTTTACCATCAAAAAATTAGTTTTCATGAGTTTAGTGTACCATAGTTTTTGTTAGAGAGTCCCACATTGTCAATGTGTAGAAAGATAATAGAATATATAAGACGAATGGGCTACTCCTCCCATTGCCAATTGATTTTGAGTTGGAACCTCATTCATCTTATCCCTAAATTCAACCAAAAAAAAATTTCTCGAAAAAGAGCCGCTTATGATCGAGTTGTCCAAGATGGTGTGCAAATAAAATAGCTACTAACTCCTCCCCTTGTCAATTGATTTTAAGATTGAACCTCATTCATCTTATGACTCATAACTCCAAACTTTTTTAGTTTTTTTTAAGGCCAAACTATTTTTAGTTTTGTTGTTGGAAAAACAAGGGAATTAGTTGAATTTGAGCAAGTTAAATGAAAAAAAAAAAAATACACACACATATAAAAACCCTTTTCTACTGGTGTTTTTTAGTTGTTTTACTGTTGTTTTGAGTTGTTTCATTTTGTGTTCTACTAGTGTTTTATAAAAACACAGTATTTTTGAAAAATTTCCGTGTGATGTATTTTTATAAAATTTAACCTAAATTTTAGTATTTTTGTAAGTTTTCAAATTTTAATATGTTTATTATTTACTTGATTTAATATTGATCAATTTTTTCTTTTGTAAATATGTTGGTTGAGCAGATTTTTTTTTTTTTTTATATATTAAAATTTTATTGCCTAACTTTCTGGTAGTATCTCTTTTTTATATAAGATACAGTGTTTATGTTGTGGCCCATTAATTGGTTTAGCATGTCATTAAAATAGATAGTAAGCTTTTTTGGATGACATGAATCTTTTTACTTTTGTCTTTCGACATTTTATTCTCTAACCTATAACGGTTATCCTTGCAAGAAAAAAGCATACAATTTTTATTTGAGAAATGCTAAAGGCATTATTGGTGCCTAGCACCCTATTCTGTGTAATACCGGTATTGGTGTAATTTGTTACGAAAATTCTGTTTATTACGCAAGTGTACGTATCAAGTAGTATCTCACGCAAGTGAGGTCGAACCACAGGGAATTGGATTAAGTACTACTAAATTATACTTATGATTCTATTTGGTAGAATAATAAGTTTGCAATTTAAAAATAAAGAACTCAGAAATTAAAAGGAAAATAACCGAAGATTAATCAAGATGAGAGATTAGGGAGGTGAATCCTATTGATAAGTTACCTATGTTAATGCCTAATTGCTATCCTTATCTCAATGTGAAAGACAGATTATAAATTAACCTAACTCTTTTCAGATCTTTTAGGTTCTAAATAATATGTTCTCTAATTAACTTCTTAATTAGATCAACACAAAATCAGCATTGAGATAAGATTATTTACATAGCCTAGTGACTAATAGATTATTGCTTAATGCTGATTTTGTGTTGATCTAATTAAGAAGTTAATTAGAGAACATATTATTTAGAACCTAAAAGATCTGAAAAGAGTTAGGTTAATTTATAATCTGTCTTTCACATTGAGATAAGGATAGCAATTAGGCATTAACATAGGTAACTTATCAATAGGATTCACCTCCCTAATCTCTCATCTTGATTAATCTTCGGTTATTTTCCTTTTAATTTCTGAGTTCTTTATTTTTAAATTGCAAACTTATTATTCTACCAAATAGAATCATAAGTATAATTTAGTAGTACTTAATCCAATTCCCTGTGGTTCGACCTCACTTGCGTGAGATACTACTTGATACGTACACTTGCGTAATAAACAGAATTTTCGTAACATAATTAAGTATCGGATCTCATATAACTTAAGAAAATAACTTTTAGGGAATAACGTTAACTATTTATAGGGCGTCACCTATAGAAAGTGTTAGGTGCCCATTAGCAATGCTCTCTTTATCTGACTTAGCTTTTGCTTCAGCAGTTAAAAACTAGGTTCTGTTAGGTCATTTTAGTTTTAAATTGTCTTAGTGTGTTGTATTTGTGGCTTACAAGATTAAACACACAACCATTTATTTTTGGATAAATACTATTTTGGATCCTATATTTTGTAAAAATTACTGATTAGACCCCCTGTTTTATTAAATGACAAGATAGACCTTGTATTTTTCAAAATAGTAAAAATAAGATTCTGACCTTAATTTTTGACAACTTTTTTTTAATATAACTAACTTAAAAACAATTCCTAATACGAATAGATACAGAAAATATAAACAGTTTTGTCATAACACTTTTAGATCGGATTATAATTAAATTTTATTTTGAAAAAAAATCAATTCATGGTCCTATTTGTACCATTTTAGAAAATACAAGATCAATTTTATCATTTAATAAAACAGAGTGTCCAATTTAGTAACTTTTACAAAATACAAGATCCAAATAGTATTTACCCCTTATTTTTCACATGCTAGATTAACTTTAATCGCGTTTGTAGTTGAATTGGATGCAAATTCTACCAATTAAAAGTGAACAAAAAGTTGTAGTGTATCACATAAAAAAAAAAAAATATTATGTTTTTTTTGCTTTTTTGTATAAGAATATTCATCAAGATCAGTTTTTCAATTATTTTCTACTATTTTGTTATTCTTCCATACTTTGCCCATAAATATGCTCTCCCAAAGTCCTGGAAAATCATTGTTAGGGCTACACATCAGACAGGTTTCAAGCTTTTCGGGTTCAGATTTTTAGATTTCGGGTGTTGGAAAATATAATACCAAACCCACCCATTTTTTGTGCCAGGTTTCAGGTTTCAATCGAGTTTGATGGGTTACAAATGAAAATTGTAAAAAAAAAAAAAAACAACTCTTAGTTTTGCATACATACATGTCATGATTATGATTCTTTCGGTTCATTGTAACAAAGATCAAAAAGAAAGAGCAATGTAAAAGATGAACAAAGAGAAACAAAGGTGAACAAAGGAAAAGAAAAACAGAGCAAATGAAAGAATCATTCTGTTGTATTATTCCACTCAAAGTACAAAATGAATGTGATGTATATATCACTAGTGAAAGGACCAAGACTTAGTAACTAACATAACAGTGGAGCTTATTTATCATAAAAAAAATATTTATAGCTATATTATAATTACTCTTACTAAATTTATCTAATTTTGTGGGGGTTTTTCTACTATTTTGGCCTATAATTATTAAATTAAAAAATTTACATTTAATTTTTTTAAAATACAATATTTTTGTTAGTGGAGGCCATAAATCTTAATGGGTCCGTCCCTGATTACAACAGACTTGTAACTGAAAGTAACAGACTTTGGACAAAGGTTCCCTAATAATACATACATACATACATGATTATCGAGCTTCTATGAGTGATATGCTCATCTCATTTGTGGAAAGCAACTCATGATTATTAGAAGATGAATTATCTCCTTTTGCATAATCTGGCTCCATGAAATAGCCTGGTGCTTTAGGTTGAGGCAACTCATTTTGACTACCAAACATCAAAACCACAGATGACATGGTGGGTCTATCAGCAGGATTATGTTGTACACAAAGGAGACTAATATGTATGCATCGTAACACTTGATCAAGATTTTCATCTAATAACCACTCATCCACCAAATCATATGCCCTTTCTTCCTTCATCAATGTCCATGCCTTAAAAATAACCAAAAATTCAATGTCATCACTTTTCTCACAATTTAGAGATACTGTATTATTAAGGGTAAATTGCAGCATAAATACTTAATGTTTTTGATTTTATACACTTAAATACCTAATGTTTATTTTTGGTGGCAAAAATACATAATGTTACAATTCTTTTGCACCGTTACTACCACTTCCGTTATTAATTCATAAATATGGACACGTGGAGAGCCCAAATACATTACATTTATTTATTTTATTTTAAAATTTAATATTCTCAATATTAAAAACTAAATTACCATAGGTGAGTGAACCAGTGTAATATATGGAACATAATTATCGAATTGAAGTGTCAATATCATGTAAAAATTATAATGAGAACACGTTTTTTTTTAACAAGTAGCATTTAGTTTCTAATATTAAGAATATTAAGTTTTAAAATAAAATAAAAATAAATATAATGCATCTGAACCCTCCACGTGTCCATATTTATGAGTTAACGGAAGTGGTAATAACGGTGTAAGAGAATTGTAACATTAGGTATTTTTGCCTCCAAAAATAAACATTAAGTATTTAAGTGTATACAATTTGAAACATTATGTATTTATGCCGCAATTTACCCTATTATTAATTACCAATGAAGTTTATTGCTCCTTACATGTCCAATGAGGGTAAGGCCATTCTTTTCACAGTGAAAGCCTCTACTTTTTCTTCCACTAACAATCTCCAAGACCAATATACCAAAGCTGAAGACATCTGATTTAATTGAGAACAACCCATCAAACGCATATTCTGGTGCCATATAACCACTGCAAAATATTACCAAGTAGAGATAATTAAATTATACATATATATCTATATAGAAAGAAACATGCAAGAGTACTCACTAGGTTCCAATAACTCTGTTTGTTTTATGTTCTATTTGATCTCCTCCAACAATTCTAGCCAACCCAAAGTCTGAAATCTTTGGATTCATCTCATTGTCAAGTAAGACATTGCTAGCTTTAAGATCTCTATGTATTATTCTCAATCTTGAATCGTGATGAAGATACAAGAGCCCTCGAGAAATTCCACATACAATTTGGAAGCGTTTCGTCCAATCAAGCAGTTGTCCTTGCACTTGATCTAGTAAATGTAAGTTTCAAGTTAAGAAAATTACAACAAAATGGCAATAAATTGGTAATTCTTAGGATTCTAACCAAAAATGAAGAAATCAAGGCTTTTGTTGGGCATGTATTCATAAACCAATAACTTTTCTTCTCCTTGAATGCAACAACCAAGAAGCTTTACAAGATTGCGATGTTGCAGCTTCACAATTAGCTTTACTTCATTTTTGAACTCATTCACTCCTTGTCCTGAACTCATTGAAAGTCTCTTCACAGCAATTTCTTGTCTATCTTCCAAAATGCCCTGAAATTAACACTATAATAAATTGGTTACATTTCTTTATCATTGTTTTTTTACTTTGTAACATTAAATAAGCAAAACTTACTCTATATACAGGTCCGAAACCACCTTCTCCAAGCTTATTGTTTTCTGAAAAATTATCTGTTGCTGTACTAACTGTAGAGAGGTTGAACAACGGAAGATCCAGGTCGTCGTCCTCTTCGCCATTCTGGTTTGTTGTTTCGCTTCCATCTGTTACAAGTTAAGGCACAAATGTTTTTGCAGCTCAACATAAGAAACATTTACAAGTATACAAATTATTCTACCAAACATAACAGTCATTAAACTTTTTAAGAATTCACTAATTAGTATTGAGAACATAAAATCACTACAAAAAATTTTACTTTTAGTCCCAGCAAAACTTGTGACTAAAAGTAAAAAAGTTGTGACTAATTATAAATCATCATTCTTATGTTGTTGTGACTAAAAGGTCTGTGGCTATAAAATTATTAGTCACAAAAATTACAATTTATTGTGACTAAATGTTATTTTAGTAACAATATTTGTTGTGACTAAAATTAAATTAGTGACAACTTGTATCTAAATACTATGCTTTAGTCACAAGTAATATTTTGTTGTGACCAAAAGTCACATTTAGTGACAAAAAAATTATACTGTGACTAAACAGTTGTCACCAAAAGTAGTAGTTTTTTGTAATGAATATTGAGCCATATATAAAAATGTGTTACTCCACTCATTACCAATTGGTTTCAAAATGTAACATATGTTTCTCAACAAATGGTATAAGTGGTCACTTTCCAAGACAATTTCTTAAAACTTAGAAAACATTACCTTTTAGAGCTCTCCTCTTGTAAATGCAATAACCAAGTAAAAACACAACTCCAATGGCAGCTACAACTATCCATATTGCTCCCACCTTACGTTTTGATTTACCTTTTTGACATACAAAAAACAAAAATGATACAATTAAGAATTTCCATTTAGCTATAAGCTTGTTTGGCTGTGTTTTCAGTTTTCAATTTTTAAAATTGTGTTTTTAAAAGTAAGAATAGAAAACAGTTTTTTGTCATTTTAAAAATTTAATAGTGTTTAGCACAAATTTTTAAAAACTGTTTTTAGATATTTTCTTAAAAAAAAAAAAAATCAATATTTTAGCACCATACCATGACATTAACTCATCCGGATCTAGATTCGGGTCTAGGATCCGAGTATGTGAGCAAAATATAAAATATAATATGTTAGACAAAAAAGATTATTTTTGAAAATTGAAAACAACATTTTGATGTTTTCTGTTTTCTAGTTTTTTAAAACTCAAAAAATTTTGCCAAACGACTCCTAATAGTTTTTACACTGTAAAGCCTAGCAGCCTAATGTAACCATAAACAAAAAAGCAAAAGGAACAAATTAGGTGGTATCGTACTTAGCTCTGAATGAGGCATTCGGATATGTAAATCTTGTCCTTGTCCACCAGAAGAAAATTGTAACATCCCCCGCTTCAAGCCTCCATTGGGTCCTTACACCCACGGAATGAATGGCTCTTATACACGAGTACGTCACTCTGGCTGCTTCATGGACTGACGACTGACCCTACAGACCAACACGAGTGTTTCTAGCATGCTTTGTCCTCACTCACACGCTTCCTGAGAAAACTTCCCAGGAGGCGTGTGAGTGAGGACAAAGCATGCTAGAAACACTCGTGTTGGTCTGTAGGGTCAGTCGTCAGTCCATGAAGCAGCCAGAGTGACGTACTCGTGTATAAGAGCCATTCATTCCGTGGGTGTAAGGACCCAATGGAGGCTTGAAGCGGGGGATGTTAAAAATGGTATCAGAGCCTTGACCCAGCCGGAAGTGTGGTCGACGAGGACGTCGGACCCCGTAAGGGGGGGTGATTGTGACAGTCAGTAGTCCCGTGATCCGTAAGGGGAAATACCGGGTAAGCTGTGCAATCCCACATCGCCTGGGGAAGGTCTAGTGGGATGATTCTGAGACTGTGTAGGTATGGGACTACACAGTTGAATAGAGCTTAAATGGATTGATTGGTACTACCTATGTCAACAAGGTGCGTCTTGTTTTTCGGTAGCCCATCACGAAAGAACTCCACAGTTAAGCGTGCTTGACCTGGGGTAATTTTAGGATGGGTGACCTCCTGGGAAGTTTTCCCAAGAAGGGTGCGAGTGAGGACAAAGCACGCTGGAAACACTCGTGTTGGTCTGTAGGGCCAGTCATCAGTCCATGAAGCAGCTAGAGTGACGTACTCGTGTATAAGAGCCATTCATTCCGTGGGTGTAAGGACCCAATGGAGGTTTGAAGCGGGGACGTTACAAAAATTGCCTTATATCTATCAAATCACCAAACCAAATAACACAGCCACTTCCCTCTCCTCTAATATAAGAATTACTATAAGCCATACAAGAACAGTTATTTAGACATCTACCCTTACAATCCTTGAGATTCATCTGTTTGTTCCACCAAGAATCTGAAGTATCTGGCAGTTTCACCCCTGAAATTTTCAAAAACCCATCTCTATTTCTGTCTTTGCAATTCAATGGCACATTTCTCATGCACCCATCAGACCAATCCATCTCATTCCACTTCTCTTGAAACTTAGGCTTGAACCCTTTTAAACAGTGACATATTGGATTATCTCCTATAACACAATTACCATTGACCCCACAAACACCATAGTTATCACAATCATCTCTAGGCACTGATAAGTAACGTTTCCAAGTTTGTTTTTCTTCAATCCATATAAGACGCTCTCTAACCAGTGTGGTTTGATTTATAACAATTCTTGAAATTGCTGACTTATTTTTCATTCCATACACATAATAAACTTCATCATCAGTAAGAACAAAGTTATAATAAAAAAGACTATTAAGCTTTAACTCTGGAGCTCCACTTGTACCAATACCATTCCAAGGTCCAGAACGATAAAATTTGGCAAAACCCTTTCGCATACAAAATTCAGGGAAATTATGAAGCTTTTGATTCAGCTCAATCCCATAGGTGAAATCTCCAGGACAAGGGTCTTCAAAATTTTTCCAAGCCGAAAGACGTCTGTTGAGAACAGTCCTCAAATCCCACCCCAGTTTCATTTCTGGTAACAATGTATCAGAAGGGTAATCAAAGCTTCTCCACAAAATGGTATTTGAGATTTCATCTCTCAGTACAAGATCTCCATTATCTAGGAGATGAAGCTTAGTCTGTTGGGTTTGTTTCAACAAACTAGTAGACCAAACCACGCTTTTGTTCACACCCAAAAGCATCAGATTTCCATTACTCTTGTTTATCTTCAACATACCAGAAGAGTCCTTAATTGGGGAGCAACGATTAGCTACCCAAACTACTGTCCGTACAGGGATGTTCTTGTACCAAATTCCCAAGTAACGATTTTTATTATTAGAGCTGCCTGGACTGAAGAAACCCAGCTCAAAGCTTGCTCCTTTTGAAACCAATGGGGAACCACCATCGTACAAAGACTCAACCCCATCATTAATACTCTCGATTATTGCAGAAGAAACTGTGTATGAAACCAAAATAACAGTGATTAGCCTAAAAGTGAAAATCGCCATAAACTGCTTTACTTTGTTGGTTTGCACTACTTGTTTTGCTTTAACTTCTTCAAATATATGACACCAGTATTCACTTAGACTAATCCTACTCGTGCCTTTAGATTTTTATTGTCAAAATGAGAAAAACAACACTTTTTGTCATCTTCTTAATTACCCAAAACTTTTGAGATTTCCATCAACTGCAAAAACCCATTAATAATGTGATTTTCCACAATAATTACTCCAACCGTACGGCAAAAGTAACATCAATTTTGGGTTTGTCAATTTTAGCTGGGTACAGTAGATAACACTAATTATTTTTTTGCTTTTTAATAATTAAATAATACTTAAAAAATTAAATAATTATAAATAAATATTAATCAAAACTTTTATAAATGTATTTGTTTGTATTTGTATATTTTTAAGTGTACTAAAAAAATAGGGTGTTCGTGGTGTAGATAGTACGTTTTCTAATCATTTTTTTTTAAACCAACCCACACATGTGATTTTTCTAATTTCCCAAACCGCAACTGCGAAACTAAAAAACCACGGAAATCGCACCGCAAAAAATGGTACGATGCAGTGTAATTTTTACAGTTTGAACTATCACCAATAATTTATTGGATTTAACAAATATTTAGTATTAAAATATTTTATTTTATTAATAAAATAATAGAATAATAAAGAATATAAGTTCTTGGGGATGAAAATCATAGATATTCACATCTTGAATGTGATTAGGTTGAAGAAGATGAGAGTTGAAGTTTTTGTTAGACACATAAAATTCAACTATTTCTTGATCATTTGGACGAAATCTAACCCCAGGTAGAAAATGGTTGAACTCCATAATTATTGAGAGAAAATAATGTATGTGATGTTGATTTAGAGAAATGAGTATGTGAATAAGTAAAGAGTAGTGATTATTATTGTATTTATAGTAGTATTGTTTTCTGTTAACTATATTAACTGTTATGTTAGTTAATTGGTTGACTCTGTTTAAAAAAAATGTGTGACTAATAGTTCCAAACCACTATTAGTTATTTAAACAATTTTCTTATAATAACTAATTTTATGATTAAAAAAATGTGACAAATTTTTATTTTTATAATCAGAAAATAATATAAGTTCAATAAATTACTTGTTTTGATTTTATTAATTAATATAATGAAGAAACTCGTTAGAAGATTGAAAGAACTTGATCAGTTCAAACACAGTGACTTAGTAAAAAAAGATGAGATTGAGAATCTTCAAGAATTTATAAAAACATTAAAACAAGATTCGTAAAAGAAGAGTGTTGATAATGAATCTTTAAAGATTGTTATAAAGACACTAAATGAGAATTTGGACGAGTGTGAAGAGTGGTTTCTAAAGTACAACATACCAAAGAAACAACCTTTGAAGGATAATATAGTAAGATTACTGTTGGATTTCTAATCCTTGAGCTATGATCTAACTCAGCTGTGTTGACAATCGAAAACAAACCATTGGCAGTAATGCCACATACACTTGACCATAAACCAGAGCAAGAGCTCTTAACAGAAAAGATGAATTGAATGAATGCTTTCTTTATTGATTTGAAAGTGTATTACAAGACTTAGTTACATTGTACAAGTGTTATCCTATTTATAGGAATGTATGAATCGAGTAACAAGAGTAAGACAGTTAAGTTAGTTGGGATAACTAACTTAACTGTCACTACAGTAAAAAACCAGAAACAGTACAAAATGCAACTAATACAATGTGAAGACAACATCTAGATATATTTCTACAATTCTCCACCTTGGCTTCAATTGTATTTAGGAATTTAACACTTTTAGAAAGCAAAACAGATCCTAAACATTTCAATTCGAGATCTGTAACAGATTGAGACAATGCTGAAACTTGTCTCTTGGTAAAGCTTTTGTAAGCATGTCAGATGGATTATCTTTGGTAGGGACCTTTAGAAGCTTGATTTTTCCATCTGATATGGTGTTTCGAATGAAATGGAACCTCACATCTATGTGTTTGGTTCGTTCATGAAACACTTGATTCTTGCTGAGATGTAGAGCACTCTGACTGTCACAGAAGATTTCTACAATTTCATGCTGAATTCCAAGTTCCCTGGTGATGCCTTTCATCCATAATGCCTCCTTGACTGCCTCAGTGCATGCTATATACTCAGCTTCGGTTGTTGAGAGAGCAACTATAGACTGAAGATTGGCCTTCCAGCTAACTGTGTTGTTGTTCATTTTGAACACATAACCTGTTTGAGATTTTCTAGAGTCCATATCACCAGCAAAATCAGAGTCTACAAACCCCACAACACCTGAATCTTCAGTATTTGGCCCATAGACAAGTCCTATATCAGAGGTACCCTTTAAATATCTCATGATCCATTTGACAGCTTTCCAATGTTCAATGCCAGGTTTCCCCATAAACCTGCTAACTACACTAACTGCATGACATAGGTCTGGTCTTGTGCAGACCATTAAGTACATAATGCTTCCCACTACACTTGTGTATGGGACTTTCTCCATGTAATCTTCTTCTTCCTCTGTGCAAGGAGATTGATCACTTGTTAATCTGAATTGTTGACTGATTGGGGTGCTTACTGGCTTTGAATCAGCAAACCCAAACTTAGACAGAATCTTTGAAGTGTACCCTTGCTGAGTTAACTTGATTCTTCTCTTGGTTCTGTCTCTGACTATTTCAATTCCAAGGATCTTCCTTGCTGCACCCAGATCCTTCATAGCAAACTCTTTACTCAGTAACTTCTTAATTCTGTCAATTTCAGTGGTGCTCTTACTTGCTATTAACATATCATCCACGTATAGCAATAAGAACACTGGCCCTTTTACATTTCTCACATAAACACAACAATCATAGGCACTCCTTTTGAAACCAATTTTGATGACAAACTCATCAAATCGTTTGTACCATTGCCTAGGTGACTGTTTTAGGCCATATAGGGATTTCTTTAACAAGCAAACATGATCCTCCTTGCCTAACTCTTCGAAACCTTCTGGTTGCTTCATGAATATCTCTTCCTCTAAATCACCATGTAGGAATGCAGTCTTGACATCTAGTTGCTCAAGTTCTAGATCATTACATGCCACCAAACTAAGTAAAAGTCTAATGGATGTGTGTTTTACTACAGGAGAAAAGATCTCATTGTAATCTATCCCTTCCCTTTGAGCATATCCCTTTGCAACAAGCCTGGCCTTGAACCTTGCTTGTGCAACACCTTGAATCCCTTCCTTGTATTTGAGCACCCATTTGCATCCTACAACCTTCATACCAGCAAGTTTTCTAACCAGAATCCAGGTATGATTTCTCTTTAATGAAGTCATTTCATCCTCCATAGCTTGATTCCATTCATGCTTGTATACAGATTTCATAGCTTCTCTAAAATTCAGAGGCTCTTCCACTGCAGCAATGGACAGAGCATAATGCACCAGATCAGCAAAACCAAACCTGTTTGGTGGTTTGACAGCCCTTCTTTTTCTGTCTCTGACCAATTGGTAGTCTTGATCCTCATCTTCATCTTGTTCATCATTCACTGCATTATTGTCAGTCTCAGTCACATCTTCTTCAACTTCAGTTGTCCCTTGATCTTGCATCTTATCCTGATCACTACTGGGCTCCACCTCAAACTGATTATCCACATTCTGTTCAAGTTCAGATGGCATTGGTACATCTTGCTGAGGTTTGAGAGTATCCCTATATACCCTGTTTTCATCAAAAGTGACATCCCTACTGATAAAGTACTTTTGATGATCTCCACTCTCAATACTCCACATTTTGTATCCTTTAACTCCCTCGGGATAGCCCAGAAAAATACATTTTCTGGCTCTTGGTTCGAGTTTATCTTGCCTCACATGAGCAAAGGCTACACAACCAAATACCCTCAAGTGTTCATACTTTGCATTTCTTCCAGTCCATGCCTCAATTGGTGTTTTGAAACCTATTGCAGAACAGGGACAATGATTTATTAAGTAGCAGGCTGTTGAAACAGCTTCAGCCCAGAAATTCTTTGGTAAGCCTGAGTGAATCAGTAGACACCTAACCCTTTCTAAAATGGTTCTATTCATTCTTTCTGCCAACCCATTTTGTTGTGGTGTTCTTGGCACTGTCTTGTGTCTACTAATTCCAACCTTTTTGCAAAAATCAGTAAAGGCATCTGAACAATATTCTAATCCATTGTCAGTTCTAAGCTTTTTAATCTTCTTACCAGTTTGATTCTCAATCATTGTTTTCCATTCTATGAAAATTTTCAGAGCCAGGTCTTTAGTTTTCAATATATGGACCCAAACAAATCTTGAGAAGTCATCTATAAGGGTGAGAAAGTACCTGGCACCACCTCTAGAAACTGTTCTTGAAGGCCCCCATAGATCTGAGTGAATGTAGCTGAGAATGCCCTTTGAAACATGCTTCCCAGTTCCAAATTTTATCCTTGTAGCCTTTCCAAGTACACATTGTTCACAGAACTCTAAATCCATGATTTTGTCCTTCCCAAACACACCTTTCTTGCTGAGAATCTTGAGTCCACCATTGCTGATATGCCCAAGCCTCTTGTGCCAGATTTCTGTCTTTTTCTTCCCTTCAACTTCTGCTACATTTGCTTGACTCACCAAAGTATTTCCAAGTAAGACATAAATGCCATTTTCTTTTGAACCCTTCATTACTAACATTGACCCTTTGACAATCTTCATTATGTCATTCTCAATCTTCACAGAATGTCCTTCTTGATCCAACATAGCCACAGATATCAGATTTCTCTTTATTTCTGGAACATGCCTGACATGCTTTAGCTCTGCAGCTCCTCCACCTTTTAATTGTAGTTTGATAGTGCCTATACCAGTTGATAACTCTATGAAAATAGAGTTATTTATATCTTTTTGGGCATTAAAGTAGCTTTGTTCTCAAGTATTTTTAGCTTATTTTAGTGAATTTTAATTAGTTTTGTTTAGTTTTAAATAAATATTAATTTTAATACATTTTAGATTAGTTTTGGTTAAATTTTATAATATTTTATCAATTTAGTTTAGTTTCCCTTTTTATAAGTGTAATTCTTAATGTTGTGTATTTTTGTAAAAAGATTAAATGTATATTTTGAACTTATTGTCAAAATTGAGAGAAATGATGTTAAAATCCATGGATTTACTAAAAGCCCATTTGATTTATTAAGAAATATTATCATGACTTTAATTGGGCTATTGTACAAAAGAATGAGATTTGGGCTCACTAAAAGAAAAAGAAAAAATAACAAAGAATGAAGGGAAAAAAATAGGCAACGTGATATTGCAAGGTATTACCTATATGATCTAAATATATATAACATCAACAAACAGGAGTGGATTGAAAAAGAAAAGGGGCGGCTGGTGGAGCTCCTCACGCAGGAAAGAGAAAATGAAGAAAAAAAAGAAAAAGAAAAAGAGAGAGAGAGTTTTATTTAGGGTTTTAATTTAGCATTTTTATTTAGAGATTGGCAAAAATTAAGAGGAAGAAGAAGAGAAATTTGGAAGAGGAACTTGGAGTATTGTGACAAGCTCCAAATGGGTTTTTATTTCTATATCTCTTTTCTTTTAAACTTTGTAATTTTTGCACAATTCATTATGAGTTAATTTTTATTTTGCTAGAATTATTTTGTTGACTTAAATTGTGATTTGGTATTTTATTGCTATGTTTAGTGAATTGGTTTTGTTCATTCAAGAGTGTTTATTGTGCAATTGCTTACTTTTGCTTGATCACCATTAGTAAGTAGTAGCTAATCTTGATTTTGGAAAAAATAGGGTTAGTGGAATTGCTTGAATGATGCATGAATATCAACTTGAAAAAGTGTGATTTGTAAATAGCATAGGAATGTGTTATTTACCTTGTATGACTTGAAGGAATTGTGCTTAAATTGGTATTCTTAAAATTAATTGGGCATAGGAATATGTTAATTAATTAGAGAATCAAACCATAAACACTTTGGAAAAAGGATTATGACATTTTAAATTCCTAGTTGACATTATCAATTTACAACAATACTCATTAGCACCATTATATCAACTTTGTATTTTTAGGCCAATTTAATAATTCTAGCTTGTTTTTCTTCGTAGTTTGTGTTTGTTAATTTTTTTACATATTCTCATCACTTTATTTTATTTTTGTTGAAACCAATTTGTGAGTAATTAGTTTTATAAATCAATTTCCAATTTTCAATCCCTGTGGATACGATACTCGATTTATCACTTTATTACTTGTTAACGATTGCGTGCACTTGCGTATACAATTTTTCACAACAAGTTTTTGGCGCCGTTGCCGGGGATTGATTTAGTGAAATTTTATTTGTGGAACTTAATTACTATCAATTTGGTTTTTTTTTTTTTTTAGTTTTTCATTTGTTTCGTCTTATTTTCCTTGTTCTATTTTACGCTTTGTTTGTTTGTCTTGGTTCCTTTTTCAAGGTACTTGGGATGTCTCATCGACAAGTCCTTATGAATTTTGTTCAACATGACTTGGAGTTCTTGTATGAAGCATGGTGGAGATACAAGACACTTCTAATGAGGTTTCCATATCATGGGTTGTCCAAAGAGTGTCAACTAGAAATCTTCCTAAATGGGTTGAATCCAAGCACACGAAAATGGGTAGAAAGAGAAAATGGTACCGCCAATTTCTACCAACTATCAATCGATGAAGCCTATTGGATGTTGGAAGACATGGCGGAGTACAATGAGTGGTGTTGTAATTGTCCAAACAATGACCATGTTTGGGAGGACAATTACAACAATTTGAATCCAAATTTTGACACTTACACTCAAGGACCAAATGATGAGATTTTAGAAGATTTACAAGAGTTCAACATAGAAGAAAATCTTCATCAAATGGCTCAACCAAGCTCACTTGAGGTGTTGATGATGGAGTTCATGGCTAAAAATGATGCCTTAATTCAAGGCCAAGCTTCATCCTTGAGGAAATTGGAGAACCAATTTGAGCTTTTGGTCAATGAGTTGTGTGATAAACACCATGAAACTTTGGGCATTGATATGGAAAATTCAAGGGAGAAAGAAGAAAATGAAAATGTCATTTTGAGGAGTGGTGATGAGTTGGAGATACTTGGGGAAAATTTTGAGCAATTACAAGAGCTCACTTCAATCCAAAGTAGTGAAATAAAAGATAAGGAAGCAAGCATTCCAAGTTGGTCAACATTTATTGCTGCTCATAATGCTGTAGCATTGTCACAGCAAAACTGCCCAGTTTTTGAAAAAATTCAGCAAGAGCATTTTTGCATTCCTCAAGTCAAAGAGCCCATGGTAATGGAATACTATGTTTATGAGGATCCTTTTTGGACATTACCTCCTCCTCCACCATTGGCATGGTACCTTGGCATCCATCATGTGCATTCATCGAATTCAAGAAAAGTTGAACATTTGCGCTCATCAATTCAATATCTCGCCAAGCTTGAGGGCGTTCATGACAAAGACCCATTTGTGAGGGCATATGCCACTCTCTATGGGCGGAAGCCGCTCTTTGATGAGTGCTTCTCAAAAAGTCAAGTCGACGACTTTAAATCAAGCGCTTCTTGGGAGGCAACCCGAGCTTTCTAAACTTTGTCTTTATTTTATTTTAAATTCAATAAACATGCAATATTAAATGGCTTTGACAATTGCATTGTAGTTTTTTTTTCTCTCTTTCTTTTCTTTTTCTCTCTTTTATGTGCGAGCATAAAGTCAAGTGGAATTGGGCGCACTTATGGAGGTTGACACTAGCGAGTTTGCACATCATTGAAAGGGAGTTCCTCTTTAACTCTTCTTTATTAATTTTAAACTTGCTCACACATATTTGAGAATTTTGTGCTTAACATGTTTTGGGAAACTAAATATTATTTTTTTCTTTTCTTTTCTTTTATTTTGCTTGTTTGAATTTTTTTTTTAGGCATATGTGCTTTGGTTTGGTGATTTTCCACATTCTAATACATGATTGATAGTGTGCATAGCTTGTTGAAAAATGTAAATATTGTTTGAGCTTGTGACTAATTCTTGTGCTAGTTTCATTTTGATTGAGATATGGCTAATTTTGAGCACGAATGCCTTGATCATTTTATTGTGTGTGATTTGGTGAAAGTTTGTGTAAATATATGATTTTGTGATCTCACAAGTCTTAGAATTTTGTTTGATTCTCTCTTGAGGCGAAATCCTAGACAATGCTTAACCAAAGACATGATTTAGGCCATTTTTGGACCGTTTGAGCCTTTCGAGCCAACCATAGTATTATTTCATCCCTAGTCACCCCCTTTGAGCATAATTGATCCCTTTATTTTTTTTTTACCATATGTAAGCCTAGCTAAATACAAATCTTCTCACCATATACCCTTTGAGCACCTTATTATTCCAAGATTTTGTTTGTTGTGTCATGAAGGGGATGGGAAGGGTGCAATTTTTGTAGCGTGGTAATTGGGTGAGTGTTTTCATTGTGGTACTTTATTATTCTCACCATTGGGGACAATGTTGAATTTTAAGTTGGGGGAGAATTACCATATTTTGTGTATATTGCCATTATTATATTTGTATTGTTAGTTATTCAAAAAAAAAAAAAAGAATGTTTAAAATTAAGTTTGGGGTGTGCCACCCCTTGAAAAAAAAAGTGTGTTTAAAATTAAGTTTGGGGTGTGCCACCCCTTGCAAAAAAAAAGAAAAAAAAAAAAAAAGAGCAAGATCTTTTTTAGAAGCTTGAAGTCTCAGGTGTTATAGCATTGCTTCAGCATTCTGGAGCAGAGACACAGAAAAAAAAAAATGCTATGCTAAAGCATTGCTATAACTCCTGGGAGCACATTATTTTGGAAAATTTTGGGGCAATAAATAATGGCAATATTAATACTCAAATTTTTTGTGGGATATTCTTTGAGGAAGTAAGTGTGAGGTCTCGTTTTGGTCTTAGAAAAATTAAGGTGTTTTTAGGTGATTTGAGCCAAAAATGACTTCTCTTAACCACCTTCACCTAAGCCTTACATTACAAGCTTGAAAAAGTCCTTTTGATCTTTGGTTTGTGTTTGTCTACATTAGTGGAGAGAGAGATGAAAAATAAACCTATGAGACTTTGTCACTTTAGAGATTTTGTGCTTAATTCATATTTACATAAATTGATCTAAATTGCAAGTAATATTTTGATAAAAGGCATTTCACACACACACTTGGAGTAATCAAAATTGGAGTAAAACTTGTGCTTGAATTTTTCACAATCACTGGACAATCTTTTTATTTTTCTCTAAGCTATGTTCATTAATCAACCTTTAAGGAAATGTGGAGATCACCAATTTTAGTGTCATATTGTCTCTTGTTTTATTTTCTTTATTTTTCTTTTTGCTTGAGGACAAGCAAAGTTTTAAGTTTGGGGTGTGATAACTCTATGAAAATAGAGTTATTTATATCTTTTTGGGCATTAAAGTAGCTTTGTTCTCAAGTATTTTTAGCTTATTTTAGTGAATTTTAATTAGTTTTGTTTAGTTTTAAATAAATATTAATTTTAATACATTTTAGATTAGTTTTGGTTAAATTTTATAATATTTTATCAATTTAGTTTAGTTTCCCTTTTTATAAGTGTAATTCTTAATGTTGTGTATTTTTGTAAAAAGATTAAATGTATATTTTGAACTTATTGTCAAAATTGAGAGAAATGATGTTAAAATCCATGGATTTACTAAAAGCCCATTTGATTTATTAAGAAATATTATCATGACTTTAATTGGGCTATTGTACAAAAGAATGAGATTTGGGCTCACTAAAAGAAAAAGAAAAAATAACAAAGAATGAAGGGAAAAAAATAGGCAACGTGATATTGCAAGGTATTACCTATATGATCTAAATATATATAACATCAACAAACAGGAGTGGATTGAAAAAGAAAAGGGGCGGCTGGTGGAGCTCCTCACGCAGGAAAGAGAAAATGAAGAAAAAAAGAAAAAGAAAAAGAGAGAGAGAGTTTTATTTAGGGTTTTAATTTAGCATTTTTATTTAGAGATTGGCAAAAATTAAGAGGAAGAAGAAGAGAAATTTGGAAGAGGAACTTGGAGTATTGTGACAAGCTCCAAATGGGTTTTTATTTCTATATCTCTTTTCTTTTAAACTTTGTAATTTTTGCACAATTCATTATGAGTTAATTTTTATTTTGCTAGAATTATTTTGTTGACTTAAATTGTGATTTGGTATTTTATTGCTATGTTTAGTGAATTGGTTTTGTTCATTCAAGAGTGTTTATTGTGCAATTGCTTACTTTTGCTTGATCACCATTAGTAAGTAGTAGCTAATCTTGATTTTGGAAAAAATAGGGTTAGTGGAATTGCTTGAATGATGCATGAATATCAACTTGAAAAAGTGTGATTTGTAAATAGCATAGGAATGTGTTATTTACCTTGTATGACTTGAAGGAATTGTGCTTAAATTGGTATTCTTAAAATTAATTGGGCATAGGAATATGTTAATTAATTAGAGAATCAAACCATAAACACTTTGGAAAAAGGATTATGACATTTTAAATTCCTAGTTGACATTATCAATTTACAACAATACTCATTAGCACCATTATATCAACTTTGTATTTTTAGGCCAATTTAATAATTCTAGCTTGTTTTTCTTCGTAGTTTGTGTTTGTTAATTTTTTTTACATATTCTCATCACTTTATTTTATTTTTGTTGAAACCAATTTGTGAGTAATTAGTTTTATAAATCAATTTCCAATTTTCAATTCCTGTGGATACGATACTCGATTTATCACTTTATTACTTGTTAACGATTGCGTGCACTTGCGTATACAATTTTTCACAACACCAGTTATGGGACATGATCTATTATCACCAAGCCTAACCATGCCACCATTAATCTTTTTATAATTGCTGAATTGGGTCTGATCTGGGAAAATGTGAAAAGAACACCCTGAATCGAGTACCCAGTCAGTTCTTGAACTTTCTTTGGACACTACCAATACTCCTGCACTTCCATAGCCATCACTATCACAGTCAGAAACCAGATCAACATCACCAGATGACTGTTTATGGTTGTAACTCTTAAGAACAGGACAGTCCTTTCTCAAATGAGTGGTTTTGTTGCAGACAAAGCATTTTCTCTTGAATTTTGAATCTGACTTTCCTTGACTCTTCCCTTTTCCTGTGTATTCTTTGTTTCCCTTCTTGAAGTTCTTGCCTCGAACAAACAATCCATCACCATTGCTGTCATCCTTCTGATCTGATTTCTTCTTTAATTCCTTGGACATTAAAGCATTTTGAACCTCTTCTAGAGTCAATGATTCTTTACCATACATCATGGTATCCACAAAGTGTTCATAATTTTCAGTAGGAAGAGAGTTCAAGATGATGATAGCTTGGTCTTCATCTTCTATCTTGATTCCAATATTTTCTAAATCAAGAATAATCTTATTGAAATCATCGAGGTGATCTTCAACACTTTTCCCTATCAACATCTTGAATGAGTACAATTTCTGTTTCAAGAACAGTCTATTTGTTAAAGACTTTGTCATGTAGAGACTTTCCAATTTTGACCATATCCCAGAAGCTGTCTTCTCCTTCGACACCTCACGCAGAACTTTATCTCCCAAACTCAGGATTATAGCACTGTGAGCTTTGTCGAGCATTTCCACCTTCTCTTTCTCTGTCAAACTCCCTGGTAAGTTCTCTTCTCCTAGCAAAGCTCCTTGGATCCCTTGCTGAACCAGCATTGCTCTCATCTTTACCCTCCATAGACCAAAATCGTTCTTTCCAGTAAACTTTTCAAGATCATACTTCGCACTGCCCATTTTCTTGGATGTTCACTAGATTCTTGAACTGAGATCAAGGCGATCTTCTTCGAACTTCCTCTCCACGGCTCTGATACCAATTGTTGGATTTCTAATCCTTGAGCTATGATCTAACTCAGCTGTGTTGACAATCGAAAACAAACCATTGGCAGTAATGCCACATACACTTAACCATAAACCAGAGCAAGAGCTCTTAACAGAAAAGATGAATTGAATGAATGCTTTCTTTATTGATTTGAAAGTGTATTACAAGACTTAGTTACATTGTACAAGTGTTATCCTATTTATAGGAATGTATGAATCGAGTAACAAGAGTAAGACAGTTAAGTTAGTTGGGATAACTAACTTAACTGTCACTACAGTAAAAAACCAGAAACAGTACAAAATGCAACTAATACAATGTGAAGACAACATCTAGATATATTTCTACAATTACAAGAGTTGATGGAAATGACAGGGAGAAAAGAAACAAAGAACAAGAGAGAAAAAGGGTATTTGACATTGCGAGAATTGATGGGAGAAATACATGTCACGAAAAGCAATGGCGATGGCCTAATCGCTTTCAATTTTCTTCGGTTTTCTCTTGAAGAAATTGCCACTCAAATCTCTAACCTTCTCATTCAGTACTTGTTCTCACTGATGTTAGCTTCCAATGCAAGTAATAAAATTGTATCGCGTAATCTTGATGAGCTTCTTACCATAATTGAATGCTTATCTCTAGAAGAATCTGATTACTCTGTTGCTAAAAACATGTTTGTTGAGATAATTTGTTTCTTTGTCGATGCAATGGAGTTAGTTGGACCATTTTGGGACGATGAGTAGAAGATTAGCCTTGTTAAGAAAATCGCTCATTTAGATGAGGTGAGCTTTTGTAGTCCTGAATTCGTACCTATAATGTTCGATAATGATGTGTTTTTCTCAATGTCAGTTCATCTTAAGAGTAATGTTGTCGAGTAGAAATTGGAAAGAGTTGGAGAAAAAAATAAACGAGTGAATGTTTGATATCAAATTTGTCCAAGAATGTATTCATGAAGATTATTTTTGTTCTGAGATGAAGTTCTTAAGGCAAGTTTTGGAAGCTGGTGTTCAAGAAATTTTCACTGAACATGACAGAGTTCATGGTCTTTAGTAAATCTAGTGTCTCTTTAATTAGTAAGATAACAAAGTAGTTTCATGTGTTGAATTTGTGTAATTATTAATGTTTCTTTAAAGGTTTAATCTATAATAGAAAATTTTCAAGAAGAAGAGATTACACTGTTGGGTTTTGTTTGAATAAATCTTTTCCTTTGCTAAAAAAAAGTGAATCATATAGAGTTTCATTCAAGTACTTCTTCCCCAGCAATGCTTCCTCCAATCTTCTTCGAATGTCGTCTTTGTTCTCGATATCACACTTTTTAGAAGTGACACCCTCAAAGATCTCTCTTGTTATCTTCGAAATATCAAATTGATCTGACACTGTAACCCACACTCTTAGCTCAAAATGATTAATAACGCGAACATCATCGTAAACAAGTTGAGCAAGAGTGGTCTTGCGAACACCACCCATCCCGACAATGGGGATAACAGAAATGTTAGCACCACCATCAACATCTCGTGTTTCAGCAGCAAATCAACAATGGCTTCTTTCTCATCTTGCCTCCCATAAACATTAGAATCTTCGAGTAAAGGAGCAGGAGGCCTTTGAGAAGAAGTGTTTTGAAGGCCTTCTCTCTGATAAAGTCAATAGTGTACATTCAGTTAGTTAGTTCTTGTAACGGTTTTGTCCAAGTTGTTACTCTGTTATTTCTGTTTTCTTTTGTCTGTTGTAAAGTCTTGATCAGTATAAATACAATATCAGCCTCTAAGCCTTGTATCTTTTGCAAGCTTAGTTTTCTTCACTGCTTGTATTGATAAGATCTTTCATGGTATCAGAGCCATTGACGAAAGTCTAGTATGGATCCTACCTTCGTTGAAAACCCACCGCGCCCCTCTGGCCAAAACCAAGGGCAGCAAACTCAAAATTCTCACCTCCAGAACAACTGGAATCCCTTTCAGAACTCTCTTAATTCATCTCTCACTGTCAAATTGGATAGATCCAATTTTCTTGCCTGGAAATCGCAGGTTATCCCCACTGTTATTGGTCATGGATTGGATGATATTCTTCTTGCCGGAACTGCTCCACCGGAAAAGTTGCTCAACGGCCAAGATAATCCGATGTTTCTTGCTTGGAAACGAAAAGATCAGCTTCTCCTCAGCTGGCTTAGATCATCAATGTCCGAATCCATTCTTGGATCTGTAGCTCATCACGTTACATCTTCCTCTGCCTGGCGTGCCTTAGAACAGAGGTTTGCCTCTCAGTCGAAAGCTCGACTCCTGCAGATCAAGTCTCAGCTCTCTACGATCCAGAAAGGTAATCTCTCCATTGCAGATTATTTTGACAAAGTTAAAGTTCTTGCAGATTCATTATCCACTGCAGGTCACCCTCTTGATGAGAGTGATTATTACGATATTTTGCACACGCAAGTGTACGTATCGTTTCAAGTAGTAGACTCACTAGGAGTGAGGTCGATCCCACAGGGAGTGTAGTTAAGTACGTTAAAATTAAATCTTTACTTCTATTTGATTAAATAAAAGATAAGAAAAAAAACAATGAAGTATAAGAAAAATAGTTGGAAGCAACGATTCAAGAAAATTGATAGTTAATAAACTAGGGTGTCGATTTCAATTGTTTTTATTGAATATGGCCTAATATGATTATTTTCCTAATATTAATTCCTATGCAATAGCAGGTTTACTAAGGTAATTTATAGTCTTCTCAGATATATAAACCTCAATTACATGTAAACTTTCTACTCTCGTGATAAATTTAACATGCAACAGGCATTAAGCATAAAAACCCTATAAGCTATCTAAACCATATAGGTACTCTCGTCCTATATCGAAATTCAGTTCTATTTTACTATAGCATATTTGACACTCACTTCTCAGATCTCGCATCAAAATCATAGACAGATAATTGGTGATCAAGCAATTAAAAGTAATTAAGCACAAATAAAATAGAATACATAGAAATTAGGGGGAAAATAACTCATATTAAAACCATAAACAATGTCAAACAATATCCATCTAACCCTAATAAAGTGTTTAGTTACTCATGTTCATTGAAGCACAATTACACATATTAACTTTAAGAAAAAAAGATGAAAATAGAGAAGAGAAGAAGAGAAGAATGCTGAAAACCCTGAGAAGTATGCCTCCAATTTTGCAGTTGATCTCTCCACTCTGTATCTGAACTCTCACTTTTTTTCTCTCTGAGATTGCTTGCTGAAATCAACTCTATTCTTCCCTTTATTTAGGCATTGAAGGCCTAAAAATATGGAAAAAAACGCAATATTTAAATTCCCATTCGGATTTAAATTTTTGGGTTACCTCAAACGAGATATTTTTTTTCTGCTGCGTTGACTGATAAGAATTTTCATGTTTTGACTTTTTCCAAAATATGAACAGAACATCGTCGAATTAAGGCTTGAAGTTTCGGCTTCCACAATTTTCTCTATTTTAAATATCATGATATTTTTTATCTTTTTCCCATCTTTTTCTCTGATATTTTTCTAATCTTCTTCTATTTTAAATCTGTAAAAATAAAAGATAACAAGCGTAAAAATGCTCCAAACACGATTAAAACTTAATTAAAAATATACTAAACTTAATCTAAAATTAATACTAAAAATAACCTAACAGTGATCTCATAATGCATCTCTTGAATGGCTTGGGACCCGAATATGATCCAGTCGTGGTTCATGTTACAAGCTTGGTTGATAATCTCTCATTCGACTCCATTCAGTCATTGCTTCTTACTCATGAGAGTCGTTTAGAACGTCACTACACGACTGGAGCCCCCTCTTCAGGGCTAACTGCAAATTTGTCTATTGGATCATCAAGATTTGGGTCACACAGTCGTTCTTCTGGCAATAATGGGCGTGGATATAGTTCTGGCTATCCAAATCGTCCTTACAATCGTGGAAATGGCTCAGGCGGTCGAGGCAGTAACATTCGCACAATTTGTCAAGTCTGCCACAAAAATGGACACACAGCAGCTGTGTGTCACTACAGATTTGACAAATCTTTCATTCCGCCCAAGATCGGAGACTCTCAGGCATTCTTGACAGAAATGGAGGATGATGATCACCTCAATTACTCACCCAACACAGTTCCTGATTTTTCTTGTGACCAAGATTGGTATGCTGATACAGGTGCCAACAGTCATGTGGCAAAAGGCATGGAACACCTTGACTTTGAAGCACCCTATCATGGACATGATTCTCTTGCTATAGGCAATGGCAAACAACTACCCATCTCCCATATTGGTAACTCTTCTCTCCCTTCACACTCTCGTCCATTAAAACTTAATTCAGTTTTAAAAGTTCCCCACATCACCAAAAACTTAGTTAGTGTGTCTAAATTAACCAAAGATAATCATGTCTTTCTTGAATTTCACACTACCTGTTGTTTTGTGAAGGACAAGAGCACCGGGAAAGTTTCAATAATATGATTATGAAAAAATTCACTTATGCATATAATCCAGAATTTTAGTTCAATTACACCCTTGACAGATTTCAATTTATTTTCATTTAGCTCATGAAACCATAGAATGCAATTAACTAACAATTAAACCACTTTATGCATGCCAATTACAATCATCAATCCACTAACCCAAAATTCCATATGCTTGCAATACTTACTATTCTCCACTAATATAGATTAATGCACAACCAAAAATCAGAAGGTCTTTCTAGGCTTGTATTGTTAGGCTTAGGTAAGGGTAGATGAGATGGTCATTTACGCTTGTCTATACCATAAGCTTCTCCAATCATGTCACCCACAATATTGTTCACACAATCCCAATACCCCTTTTTCTAATTGCATGAGAGATATATTTTTTTCTTTTTTTCAATAAGAAAGCAACAACTTTGTATATCTTTTCTGAATTTGACACTGGTTGTCAGATTTTTCTATCTTTTTTTTTTTTTCTAAAGTTGCTGTCAATCTAAATGTTTTTCACATTCTCTCAATTTTCACTTATTCCCACACATACAACAACTTCCCATCCAAATTCCCCCAAACTAAAGATCTACTTATGGTATGATTAGGTTTGAAATTTTGGATATTCATGGGGTTTATCTTTTTAGGCTTAATATGTGTAGAACAAAGAATAGATTAAGGCTCAAAAAAGGGTAACTAAGATAAAAATTACAAGGATGGCTTGAAAGGCACAATCGATCCAAAAATTGCCTAAATCACTTTCCTAGTCATGCATAATTTATTATTTCGCCTCAAATAGCAAGCAAGCAAGTTCTAGAATTTATTTCAAACAATTTTCCACATTCCACAATCAGCATACATAAAATAATTCAATTAGTAGCAAATTACCTAATATGATTCCATGCTCAAAATTGAAATTAGTCAAGAATGTAATATAACCAAGCACACGGATTTTTCGAAAAATAAATGAACTTTTCAAATCATGCTATCTACCTACTTTCAAATTGACTCACATTAATCAAATTGACTCAAAACAATAAAAACTAAAAACTAAAAATTAAAAGACATAAAACTCTAAGAAAAAAATTGAAGTCACCCCCTTCCCCCCAAACTAAAGTGACACATTGTCCCCAATGTGACATTAAAGAAAAAGGAAAGGAAACTTACCTGAGCGCCACATCAGTATGGCGGTGGAGGTGGTGGCGGGTAGAATCCACCTCTCGCATCCATGAGGGCCTTTGTGCCAAACGAAGAAAACTGACCTCCAATGTTGCAAATTTTAAAGCTTTCCTTAGATTGAGAGTCACCTTCATATTTCCCACACAACAGTCTTTTCATATGTCGTCGAACAGTTCGAAATCGTTCTTTAGACTTCCCTTTCGTCTTGTTGGTAGTGACTTCTCGACCATCCTTTACAACTTCCAATCGACAACAAGTAGGAATTTCAGTTGCAGCAAATACTTTGAAAGTCTCTTCTTCTTTTTGAACACGCAACTTTAACTCCCCCTTTTGTACATCAATTAATGCTCTTCCCGTTGCTAGGAATGGTCTTCCCAAGATGATAGGAATATTCTCATCTTCTTTCATGTCAAGTATTAAGAAATCAGCAGGGAAGATGAACTTACCAACCTTTACCAAGACATCTTCAATTATACCCCGAGGATGAGTCAAAGACCGATCTGCCATTTGTAAAGTCACTGTTGTGGGTTTGGCTTCCCCTAATTTTAATCTTTTGAACATTGATAGGGGCATTAAGTTGATACTGGCTCCCAGATCACATAAAGCTTTTGTTTGTATAGAACCCCCTATTGAGCATGGGATGTTGAAACTACCCGGATCTTTTAGCTTGGGTGGTAGTTTCTTTTGCGGGGACCGCCTTTGCACTCTTCAGTAAGTGCCACAATCTCAAATTCTTCCAACTTTCTTTTCTTAGATAGGATATCTTTCATGAACTTTAGATAAGTTGGCATCTGTTCCAAAGCCTCTATGAATGGGATGTTGATATGCAGTTTCTTGAATATTTCAAGGAATTTTGAAAACTGCTTATCTATCTTATTCTTCTGAAGTCTTTGAGGATAAGGAATTTTGATGTGATGGTCAATGCTGATGGGTGGTGGAGTTTCTTTTTGTTGAAGACTGTCAGTAGTCTTCTTCTTTGTTGTTGTTGGTGCTGGATGTTCATCTTCTTCAATCTCTGGCTTTGCTTGGCTCGGGCCATCATAACTCTTTCCACTCCTCAAGGAGATTGCTTTACATTGCTCTTGTCCTTTTACCTCACTAGTGCTAGGTGAATTTTCTTGAGCTTGTTTTGCCACTTGAGTAGCCAATTGTTCCATCTGAGTTTCTAGAGTTTTAATAGAGGATCTAGTCTCCATCATGAATTGGAGCAATAAATCAGCTTGGATATTGGATCCTCCACTAGGACTTTGTTGTTGCAGCTGTTGTTGGTTTTGTTGGGGTTGATTTCTCTGCTGGTAGAACGCCTGCTGGTTGCGCCCATAATTATTATTTTGGGCATAGTTTCCAATGGCTTTTGCTTGATCCATTGGTAAACTATTCACATCCACCGGACATTCCTCATAGGGGTGAGGACCTCCACATAGCTCACAAACCACCTGAGCTTGTTTTACTTGAACAGTTATCAGTTTTGTTAGGGCCTCTACCTGAGCTGTCAACTTGGTAATAGCATCCACTTCATACATACCTGCAACTTTTTTAGATGGACCTCTTTCTGTTGACCATTGTTGGTTAGTCATGGCCATCTCTTCAAGTAATTCAAAGGCCTCATTAGCACTTTTCCTCATGAAAACTCCAGCAGCGGCATCTATGAGTGTTCGGGTTTCATTCATCAACCCATTGTAAAAGTTGTGCACTTGCAGCCACTTCTCAATCCCATGATTAGGGCACTTTCTCAGTAAGTCCTTGAACCTCTCCCATGCTTCATAAAGAGATTCATTGTCCTGTTGGGTGAAGTTATTGATATCAGCTCTCAGCTTGGCAATCTTTGCAGGAGGAAAGAACTTGGATAGGAATTTCAGGGCCAATTCCTCCCAAGTATTGATAGAATGAGTTGGTAAAGAAATAAACCAACTTTTGGCTCGTTCCCTTAGTGAGAATGGGAACAGCCTTAGTCTGATGGCGTCATCGCTAACTCCGTTCATCTTGAATGTCTGGCACAATTCTTCGAAGTTGGCGAGGTGCATGTTTGGGTCTTCTGACGGCAGTCCCCCAAACTGGACTGAAGATTGGACCATCTGCAGTATGGCTGGCTTGATTTCAAAATTGTTTGCGTCAACAGCAGGTGGCCTTATGCAGGATCGGGCCCCTGTTAAGTTAGGAAGTAAGTAGTCCCTCAGGCTACGGTCATTATTGTTATGTCCATTAGCCTGGTCTTCTACACCTCCTCCGTTGTGTCCATTGTTGCCATTATTGGCGTTGTCAGCCATGACTTCTTCTTGTTCAATCTCTAGTGCCGCTCTTTCCAATTTACTCCTCCTTCTGTTTCTTCTACAGGTCTTTTCTATCTCAAGATCAACAGGTAATCTGGCAATTGGACCTTGACTTCTCATAAACTATTGAACCTGAAAGCAGAATAAGATCTTGAGACAACAGAGTTAGTACTTAAATTAGAAAGAAAAATCAAATTAGAACAAAATTTAATTTTTAATAATATTAACTATCACTCCCCGGCAACGGCGCCAAAAACTTATTACGATATTTTACACACGCAAGTGTACGTATCGTTTCAAGTAGTAGACTCACTAGGAGTGAGGTCGATCCCACAGGGAGTGTAGTTAAGTACGTTAAAATTAAATCTTTACTTCTATTTGATTAAATAAAAGATAAGAAAAAAAACAATGAAGTATAAGAAAAATAGTTGGAAGCAACGATTCAAGAAAATTGATAGTTAATAAACTAGGGTGTCGATTTCAATTGTTTTTATTGAATATGGCCTAATATGATTATTTTCCTAATATTAATTCCTATGCAATAGCAAGTTTACTAAGGTAATTTATAGTCTTCTCAGATATATAAACCTCAATTACATGTAAACTTTCTACTCTCGTGATAAATTTAACATGCAACAGGCATTAAGCATAAAAACCCTATAAGCTATCTAAACCATATAGGTACTCTCGTCCTATATCGAAATTCAGTTCTATTTTACTATAGCATATTTGACACTCACTTCTCAGATCTCGCATCAAAATCATAGACAGATAATTGGTGATCAAGCAATTAAAAGTAATTAAGCACAAATAAAATAGAATACATAGAAATTAGGGGGAAAATAACTCATATTAAAACCATAAACAATGTCAAACAATATCCATCTAACCCTAATAAAGTGTTTAGTTACTCATGTTCATTGAAGCACAATTACACATATTAACTTTAAGAAAAAAAGATGAAAATAGAGAAGAGAAGAAGAGAAGAATGCTGAAAACCCTGAGAAGTATGCCTCCAATTTTGCAGTTGATCTCTCCACTCTGTATCTGAACTCTCACTTTTTTTCTCTCTGAGATTGCTTGCTGAAATCAACTCTATTCTTCCCTTTATTTAGGCATTGAAGGCCTAAAAATATGGAAAAAAACGCAATATTTAAATTCCCATTCGGATTTAAATTTTTGGGAAACCTCAAACGAGATATTTTTTTTCTGCTGCGTTGACTGATAGTATTTTGGCCATAACTCTCTCAATATTGCTCGGAATTGGACGATTAAACATGTTCTGGAAAGATAAAAGAGAGATCTAGAATTTTCATGTTTTGACTTTTTCCAAAATATGAACAGAACATCGTCGAATTAAGGCTTGAAGTTTCGGCTTCCACAATTTTCTCTATTTTAAATATCATGATATTTTTTATCTTTTTCCCATCTTTTTCTCTGATATTTTTCTAATCTTCTTCTATTTTAAATCTGTAAAAATAAAAGATAACAAGCGTAAAAATGCTCCAAACACGATTAAAACTTAATTAAAAATATACTAAACTTAATCTAAAATTAATACTAAAAATAACCTAACAGTGATCTCATAATGCATCTCTTGAATGGCTTGGGACCCGAATATGATCCAGTCGTGGTTCATGTTACAAGCTTGGTTGATAATCTCTCATTCGACTCCATTCAGTCATTGCTTCTTACTCATGAGAGTCGTTTAGAACGTCACTACACGACTGGAGCCCCCTCTTCAGGGCTAACTGCAAATTTGTCTATTGGATCATCAAGATTTGGGTCACACAGTCGTTCTTCTGGCAATAATGGGCGTGGATATAGTTCTGGCTATCCAAATCGTCCTTACAATCGTGGAAATGGCTCAGGCGGTCGAGGCAGTAACATTCGCACAATTTGTCAAGTCTGCCACAAAAATGGACACACAGCAGCTGTGTGTCACTACAGATTTGACAAATCTTTCATTCCGCCCAAGATCGGAGACTCTCAGGCATTCTTGACAGAAATGGAGGATGATGATCACCTCAATTACTCACCCAACACAGTTCCTGATTTTTCTTGTGACCAAGATTGGTATGCTGATACAGGTGCCAACAGTCATGTGGCAAAAGGCATGGAACACCTTGACTTTGAAGCACCCTATCATGGACATGATTCTCTTGCTATAGGCAATGGCAAACAACTACCCATCTCCCATATTGGTAACTCTTCTCTCCCTTCACACTCTCGTCCATTAAAACTTAATTCAGTTTTAAAAGTTCCCCACATCACCAAAAACTTAGTTAGTGTGTCTAAATTAACCAAAGATAATCATGTCTTTCTTGAATTTCACACTACCTGTTGTTTTGTGAAGGACAAGAGCACCGGGAAAGTTTTACTCAAAGGGAGAGTTAAGAATGGCTTGTACATGTTAACTCAACCATCTGTCTCCAACACCCCTATTCAACTTCAGTGTCATCTTGCCACTAAAGCATCTCAGCCTTTGTCTACTGCTGATTGTAATTCAGTTTGTAATATTCCATGTAATACAGCAGCTGTTTCAACAGCTCCTACTCATTGTACTCAACCTCATATTAATGAAAATCCTACTTCTAGTTCTTCTATACCATCTGTTCATGAGATTTTTCATATAAATGTTGCACAAGATATTAATATTTGGCATGCCAAATTAGGCCACCCAGGCCCTGCAACTCTCTCAAAAGTCCTGTCCAACATCAACCATACAGGCACTTTAAACACTTTAAAATTCTGTGATGCATGTAAAATTGGCAAGAGTCACAAATTACCATATCCCTTGTCCACCAGTAGGGCCTCTATTCCTCTTGAACTCATACATACTGATGTATGGGGACCTTCTCATATTCCCTCCAAAGAAGGTTTCCGATATTACATTCATTTTCTAGACGATTTCAGTAGGTATACATGGATATTCCCTCTTACTTTAAAGTCCCAAGCATATCCTACATTCCTACAGTTCAAGAAATTGGTTGAAAAACAATTTAACCTCCCCATCAAATCTGTCCAATCTGATTGGGGAGGAGAGTATAGATCTCTTGCTGCATTTTTGGCTCACAATGGCATTCAATTTCAACATTCTTGCCCTCATGACCATCAGCAAAATGGACGGGCTGAACGAAAACACAGGCATATAAATGATATAGGCATGACCCTTCTAGCACAGTCGGGTCTTGATCTCTCTTACTGGTGGTATGCCTTTCAACATGCCACCTTTGTAATCAATCGATTACCTACACCTGTGTTAGATCAGCTTTCTCCATATCAGACCTTGTTTCATAAGCTTCCTGACTATGATTTCTTGAAAACTTTTGGGTGTTCATGTTTCCCATACTTAAGGCCATATCACATTCACAAGATGACAGTGAGATCTGAAAAGTGCACATTTATTGGCTACTCTATGCAACACAAAGGATACCTATGTGAAAGTACTTCTGGCCGTGTATATATTACAAGGAATGTGGTGTTTAATGAGGAGGAGTTTCCAGCACTTTTGCCCAAACCAACTCAGCAGGTATTGTCCTCTGAACCTCTCTCATTTCCCTCCACAACTTTCTATACAAATTCTTTACCTTCACATACTAATCCTATGCCATTTCCTGTCTCTGAGGAACATTATCATGGACCATCTACTGGACATTCCACTTCCAGTTTGTCTACACCAGCTGGCCCTCATATTAACCAGGCAAGTGCTGTGCCTACTGCTATATCCATTCCATTAACCTCCAATGTTCCCACCAGTACACCAGCACCTACTGACCCACCTCCTACTTCAGAAATCATCCCAACATCCACTTCCCTTCCCCCTGCCTCTCTTAACCCGACTCCCAGAGTTCCTACTGTCACCAATCCACCCCTTCCCCCCACTTCTAACCAACATCCCATGACCACTCGATCCAAAGTCGGAACTCACAAACCAAAAGCTTATACTGCAACAAAGTATCCACTACCAGAATCCCTTCTTCCCACTGAACCCAAAAGCCTGAAACAAGCACTTGCTGATCCTCACTGGAATGCATCAATGACAGATGAATTTTTGGCCTTAAAAAGAAATGGAACATGGACACTTGTTCCATATCAGTCCTACATGAACTTAGTAGGAAATAAATGGGTCCATAGAGTGAAACTTAATGCAGATGGCAGCCTTGACAGATGCAAATCACGGCTAGTGGCAAAGGGTTATCATCAAACTCCTGGCATCGATTTTCAAGAGACCTTTAGCCCTGTTGTTCGACCTGCTACAGTCCGAATCATCTTAACTATAGCAGTTTCATACAAGTGGGATGTCAAGCAATTGGATGTTTCCAATGCATTCCTAAATGGGACACTAGAAGAGACAGTATTCATGACTCAGCCGCCTGGGTTTGAAGACCCTATTCACCCTCATTATGTGTGTAAATTACACAAAGCTATCTATGGGTTGAAGCAAGCTCCCCGAGCTTGGAATGATAAGCTCAAGGATACTTTATTCACCAGGGGCTTTCACTCCTCTAAATCTGATCCGTCTCTGTTCATACATGGCCAAGGAAGCTCTCTAATCATTTTGTTGGTGTATGTTGATGACATACTAGTGACTGGCCCCAATCCGAAGCTCATCTGTGAGTTAATCTCTTCTTTAAACACTGAATTTTCTCTAAAGGATCTGGGAAGTCTTCATTACTTTCTTGGGGTTGAGGTTCTAAGGAATCACACTGGTTTTTACCTTTCTCAGTCTAAATATATCTCGGATCTTCTCACCAAACTCAATTTAGAAGGAGTGAAACCGAGTCCAAGTCCCACTTCATCTGCTCATCAGTTGTCTCTTCAAATTGGTGAACCCTTTTCAGATCATACCTTGTATAGAAGCACCTTGGGAGCATTACAATACCTCACACTCACTAGGCCCGATGTTGCCTTTATAGTCAACAAACTGAGTCAATTTATCCATGCCCCTACCTCGGTTCATTGGGATGCTTGTAAACGTTTATTCAGGTACTTGAAGGGTACAATTCATGAAGGATTACATCTTCGACCGAGTCTGCACATGAGTTTACAAGCATACTCTGACGCGGATTGGGCGAGTTGCCCTGATGACAGAAAGTCCACGGGGGGCTATGCAGTATTTCTAGGAGGCAATCTCATCTCTTGGTCGGCCAAAAAGCAAGCTGTGGTGGCCAGGAGCAGCACTGAAAGTGAGTTCCGCTCATTAGCTAATACAGCTGCTGAGATTCGTTGGCTCACTTCTTTACTCTCTGAACTCAACATGTCACAGCCCACTCCACCAATAATATGGGTTGACAATCAGGGGGCTGCCTCTCTTGCAGCCAACCCTGTTTTTCACGCTCGGTCTAAGCACATTGAAATCGATCTTCACTTTGTTCGAGATCAGATCATTGCCAAAGAACTCGAAGTCCGATATGTGCCGTCTCTAGACCAAACTGCTGATATTCTTACAAAACCTTTAAGCAAAGACAGATTTACCTATCTCAAGAACAAACTTAATGTGTGTTCCACACCTTTTCGTTTGAGGGGGGATGATAAAGTCAATAGTGTACATTCAGTTAGTTAGTTCTTGTAACGGTTTTGTCCAAGTTGTTACTCTGTTATTTCTGTTTTCTTTTGTCTGTTGTAAAGTCTTGATCAGTATAAATACAATATCAGCCTCTAAGCCTTGTATCTTTTGCAAGCTTAGTTTTCTTCACTGCTTGTATTGATAAGATCTTTCACTCTCAAGCCAAGAGCATCCTTTGAGCAAGAAGATCATCTAGTGTACCAAGGATCTCAGTGGCATCACTCTGTACAGTTTTTTCTTTGCCTTTCTCTCTTTTCATAACTTATGTTTCAGTTCGTAATTACAATATATATGTGTTTGGTTCATTGAGACTGATACACTTAACTCTAGAGCTCAAATATGAGCATTCACTTCACTTTCTTTCTTTCTGCTGATATGTTCATCATTCTCATACTTAATTATTATTAGAGGTAAGATATGTTGTCCAAGTGAGAGATTGTTGGATTAAAAATTCTATGTGGGCACATATGTATAATAATGTATATGCTATTATAAAATGTTATACAAAATTAAGTGAACAATTATGTTATGGGTATCAAAAGGGTATTAAATTGTCATGGAAATAATGCGTAGATACCATAAGTTAATTTATAATTTGTTGAGGAGTCAAAGTATAAATACCAAAAACTCATTATATAATAAGCCTATAAGTAGTGGTTCCAATAAACACTAGAGTTTCTGTATTCACTCTTTTCCATCAGAGAAAATACCTAAGAAAATAGTGTATTTAGTGATTCCGCTCATCTTTTATCATCTTCTTTTTTTTTAATTTAACAAAAGCATTTATGATTTATGATTTTCTATATTAAAACACTTTTAGGAATATAATTGGATCTATAATATATATATTTCTTGAGTGTTTTATAAATCCTAACAACACATAGTCAAGATGTTACAAGAGCTAATGAATATGATAGTCAGCTAATTACATTTTAATAAACCAAACCCCACCTAATTATTCCTTAAAGCTAATTACATTTTAATGAACCAAACCCCACCTAATTATTCCTTAAAAAAAACATCACTGACTAGATTCCATTCCATAATAACACAGCCAACCAACCAACCCACTTAATTAATAAACTAAAATTTATTGAACTAAGTGCCTAGCTAATAAATAGATTGGTGACTCCCTTTTTTGCTTTTAAACTGATTATAATTATCAATTGACCACTCCACTCACTCACTCATTCTCTCACAACTCTTATATTCTTCACTTTCTTTCTTTCTTTCTTCTGCCTTACTCAACATTCTTCTTTGTCATTCGTTGAATATGGCTGTTGAATTGGTTGCTGGTGCTCTGCTCTCAGCCTCACTTCAAGTTCTGTTTGAGAGATTGGCCTCTCAAGACATACCCCAGCTGTTCCAAGGAAACAAATCCATTCTGAAGCTGCTCGACAAGCTCAACACTAGGATGTTATCAGCTAACAAACTGCTCAATGATGCCGAGGACAAGCAACTTCGAGATGACAATGTCAAGAAGTGGCTTTTCAAGCTTCAAGATGTTGTCTATCAAGCCGACGACTTGGTGGACATGATGGACTATGAAGCTCTACGATCCAAGCTTACAAGCCGCACGACCGAGGTATTTCACCAACTGAAATCCATGCCACCTTCTGTGTTCAACATTAAAAAAATTGTACAGAGTGATGCCACTGAGATCCTTGTTCAACTAGATGATCTTCTTGCTCAAAAGGATGCTCTTGGCTTGAGAGAAGGCGTTCAAAACACTTCTTCTCAAAGGCCTCTTGCTCCTTTAGTCGAACAATCTGATGTTTATGGAAGGCATGCTGAGAAAGAAGCCATTGTTGATCTGTTGATAAGAAGTGATGATGTTGATGGTGGTACTAACATTTCAGTCATCCCAATTGTCGGGATGGGTGGTGTTGGAAAGACTACTCTTGCTCAACTTGTTTATGATGATGTTCGAGTTAAAAATCATTTTGAGCTAAGAGTGTGGGTTACAGTGTCAGATCATTTTGATATTTCAAAGATAACAAGAGAGATCTTTGAGGGAGTCACTTCTAAAAAGTGTGATATCGAGAACCCAAACGAAATTCGAAGAAGATTGAAGGAAGCATTGCTGGGGAAGAAGTTTATGTTTGTTCATGACGATGTTTGGAACGAGTCTTATACTTCCTGGGACTCTTTGAAGAGCTGTTTCAATTCTGGAGCAAATGGAAGTAAAATTGTTGTAACTACTCGAAGCGAAGTTGTCGCCTCTACTATGGCAACTGTGAAAATTCATCAACTCAACATTTTGTCAGATGAAGATGGTTGGCAGTTATTTGTCAAACATGCCTTTGGACCCAACGATGAACTCGGTAATAAGTACAAAGATTTGGAGGAATTGGGTAGAAAAATAGTATGCAAGTGCAAAGGTCTTCCGCTAGCAATAAAATCTCTTGGTGGATTATTGCGGTCTGAACGAAATGCCAAAAAGTGGAGGGACATACTCAATAGTGACACATGGGAGGAGCTGTATAAGAAGGAGGGTTCTATTCTTCCAGCTTTATGGTTGAGCTACCGTCACTTACCTGCACGTCTCAAGCAATGTTTCGCTAATTGTTCAATATTTCCCAAAGATTATCAATTTGAAAGGAAAGAATTGATTTTGTTGTGGATGGCACAAGGTTTTCTGCCGCTTGATAAGACCAGCAAAAAGATGGAGGAACATGGGGAGGAATACCTTGAAGATCTTTTGTCAAGGTCATTGTTTCAACATTCAAATAAAGAAAAATCATTGCTCCAAATGCACGACTTGGTACATGATTTGGCCATATTTGTATCAAATAATTTTTGCTTTAGGTTGGATTTGAGTAATGATTTACTTAATCTTTCAACAAAGACACGTTACTTGTCATATATGAAATGGGAATGCAAGATGGACAAAATCAAGGGCTTGCGTGAAGCCACGAGCTTGCGTACCTTTCTAGCATTGCCATTCCAAAAAGGTGTATTGAACTACATGGAGTATGATATGTTGCTTACAAGTAGAAGTTGTTTAAGAGTACTTTCTTTAAGTGATTGTGGAGAAGTTGCCTCACTCAATTGCAAATCACAAGCATTTGAGGTATCTGGACTTGTCTTTCACTTCAATTGAAAAATTACCTGATTCAGTTTGCAATTTGTACAATTTACAGACTTTATTATTAAATGGGTGTAAAGAGCTTTGTGAATTACCAAAGAAGATGGGAAGGTTGATCAACTTGCGATATCTTAATATTGAGAACACTGAAGCACTGAAAGAGCTTCCCCAAGAACTCAATACTATAGAACACTTGTATTTCTTATCTGATGTGATATTGAGTAGTGGAGGCCTTGATATGAAAAAGGTAGGACAGCTTGAGAACTTACTTAGAATTTGTGGGTTGGAAAATATCAAGGATGCAAGAGAAGCTTCAGAGGCTAATTTGAGGGATAAGAGGTGTCTTTCCAAACTGACTTTGGAGTGGGATGGTAATGGTGTAGAGGCTGATAGTTCACTAAAAGAAAAGGAAATACTTGATGCACTTCAACCACATACAAACTTGGAGCATCTTGTGATTCATGGTTACAGAGGCACAACATTGTCAGAGTGGATTGTAAGCTCTGCATTTTGTAAGTTAGTATCAATGACAATTATCTGTTGTAAGAACTGTTGTATGCTACCCCCACTTGGGCAACTACCATTTCTCAAAGATCTTACAATCCAGGGATGTGATAGTGTGATCTCAATAGGAAATGAGATTCTTGGTGACAAGGGTCCTCTATTCAGATGTCTAGAAAAGCTAAGTATTTTAAATATGTTGGAGTGGAAAGATTGGTCATTTAATAGTGAAGCTGTGCAACAAGGTCAAATATTATTCCCTCTTCTCAAAAGCCTCTTACTGTTTAGATGTCCAAAGCTTAAAGTTGGGTTACCAAGTTGTTATCTTCCATCCTTGGAAGAACTCACTCTATGGGATTGTGAACAAATAGTGAGTTTGGTAGCGATAACAGAAACTCAACAGACAGCCCTTCCCAAACTAAAGGAGATTGAGTTATGGAACTCCAAAAGGGTCTTTGATCTGCATACACTCTCATCTTTAGAATCCTTAAATGTCTATAATTGGAAAGATGATTGTTTTCCCGAAGACGAAGGGCTGCTTCCGACCACTCTGAAGACACTTCGTATTGGGGATGCTTGGAGGCTTGAAAGCCTAAACAGCAAGGCCCTTCAACAACTCACATCCCTTCAGACATTGTATATAAATGATTGTGAAAGGCTGCGGTGCTTGCCAAAAAAAGGGCTGCCTAAATCTCTCACTCTTTTAGATATCAAATATTGTCCTTTGGTAAAGCTACGGTGTGAGAAAGAGGAAGGAGAAGATTGGCCTAAGATTCAACACATCTCAAAAGTGAAATTGGATGGAAAATGTATCAATTAAATGGTCTGTCTGCATCTATTTCTCTCTCTATGTCTTTAGATAGGTAATTAAGGTTACATTATTATTATTATTATTATTATTTAATAATAATATTATTTGTTATAATTGGCCATGGCAAGTTGGTGAGAGAGAAAAAAGACAAAATGAAAGGATAATATGTTTCTAAAGCTGCTGAGCTGAGAACTAAGAGAGAGAGAGACAGAGTCTCATATCATATCAAAGATTGAAACTTTGGTTGGCTTCCCTTCGGTGGATGAGGCCACCACCACAGTCATCCATTGAAGACTGAACCCTTTGAAGAGAAGAGCATGTCTCTCTCTCTTCTTCCCATTTCTTCTTCTTCTTCTTTTCACTCAACTAAAATTACCAAAAACACCCTTTTCTCTTCTTTCCCTGCTTCTTCTTCTTCTATCAGCTTTACCAGACTCCACAGCCTCTCATTCTGTCATTGCTTCACCCCAGAGCAACAAAACAGAGCTGCCCATTTTGAACAACATGATGGGGCCTCATCAGATGATGATGATGAAGAAGAAGAACAAGAAACTAATCTTTTGGGGTTAGCAGATGGGTCTTCTCTCTTGCCTGAAAAATGGGATGTTTTGGGACTTGGTCAAGCAATGGTATTTGTTATATTTATTTGCTAAAGTTTTGATTTTTACCTGTTAAAGTTTCAATCTTTATTTTTTCTTTTTTAGGTAGATTTCTCTGGTGTGGTGGATGATGATTTTTTGGAGAATTTGGAATTGGAAAAGGGGACTAGGAAGGTTGTGAATCATGAAGAAAGAGGAAGAGTTTTAAGGGCAATGGATGGTTGTAGCTACAAGGCTGCAGCTGGTGGTTCTCTTTCCAACACTCTTGTTGCCTTGGCTAGGCTTGGTAATAAGCCTATTGGGGGTCCTCCTCTCAATATAGCTTTGGTTGGTAGTGTTGGGAGTGATCCATTGGGAAGTTTTTACAGGTTACTACTCACTCATTAGTACCTTAATTTTAGCCTTTACAATGTAGTTGATAAATTAAATTGTGGACTAAATCAAATGAAAGCATGAAAGTGTGAGTTCTGATCTCATGTATGAATGCCTTTGTTGAAATCCCAAGTCATTATTAACACAGGCACAAGTCAACTACTTTGTTTCAAAATTTATGCTTGGTGAAGATTATTAACTTGTTCTGCAACTTAATTTGATTGTGAATGTGTTTGTTGTGAGAGAGTTACATAATTGGATTTTGCATTTTAGTTAGGCTAATTAGGATTTTTTCCCCCGAACTTTGACATATACCAAATAATGTTTCATGAACTTTTAAGGTCGTTAAAAATCCTCTTGAACTATTGAGATTGTTGGATTTTAGGATTTTTGTCCAATTTTAGTAAGAAAAGTCTAACATGGATGAAAGTTCAAGGGGCGTAATTTGGTACATGTCAAAGTTCGAGGGGCATGATTTGGTAGATATCAAAGATTTGGGAGCATGATTTAGTACATAAAAAATCACTTAATTAGTAAAATTGAATGCGATTGGACTAAAGTCCTTAAATCTAACGATTTCAATAATTTAGGGAGAATTTTTAATTACTAGAAAAGTTTAAGGGACATGATTTGGTACATATTAAAGTTTTGGGACAAAAATCCTAATACACCTTTTAATTAGTAGTTTTATTATTGATGTTATGTAGCCATTCATGGATGAACCAAATACAAGTGTTGTGTTTAATTTTTGATTGTTTTGTAGAAAATTGTGGATAATCTCAATCAGTTTGTGGATCATATTAATTAGAGCTGTCAATGTGCTATTTAGTTTTGACCATTTGCTTGATCTTACAGGGCGAAATTGCGCCGTGCAAATGTTAACTTTCTTTCTGAACCGATCAAGGATGGAACAACCGGGACAGTGATAGTTCTCACAACTCCAGATGCCCACCGCACTATGTTATCGTATCAGGTAAAATTTGTTCACCTAACCAACTTCTTACAATCAAATTATCAATCCAAGAAATTGGTCATTAAAATTGGTTTTGAAGCAACATTCCAAGAAACATTGAGATCATTTTGTTTACACTATCAGGGTACATCATCAACCATTAATTATGATCTGAGCCTAGCTAAGATAGTTTCCAATACAAAGATTTTAGTAGTTGAAGGATATTTATTTGAGCTTCCCGACACAATCAAAACGATAAAGAAAGCATGCGAGCAAGCATGCCGGAGTGGTTCCCTGGTTGCTATCACAGCATCTGATGTTTCCTGCATAGAGAGACACTACGACGAATTCTGGTACTTTGCTTCTTTCATTTGCTTTTAAATACCATAAAACCTGATCTGATCGTATTGTATTGTATAGTATTATATTAAATTGTGCTGTTTATTATTTATTGAACACCAAAATGGACATCATATTTGTTAGATTATTTCACATAGGGAAATCGTTGGCAACTACGCAGACATCATATTTGCGAATAGCGATGAAGCTAGAGCTTTATGTGATTTTTCTTCCGAGGAAAGTCCAGCTGCAGCGGCAAGGTATCTAAGCCATTTAGTACCCTTAGTCTCGGTCACGGATGGAATAAAAGGATCATACATTGGTGTAAAAGGAGAAGCTGTATATGTGTCTCCTTCTCCATGTGTACCGGTGGACACTTGTGGTGCAGGCGATGCATATGCGTCTGGTGTTTTGTATGGTCTGCTACGAGGGATGTCGGACTTGAGAGCAATGGGTGGTCTAGCTGCTCGAATAGCTGCAACTGTAGTTAGACAACAGGGTACTCGTCTTCGGGTTCAAGATGCAGTAAAGTTGGCCGAATCTTTTGCAGTTCATATTAGTAGTTCGAGTTCTAGTTCCTCCGGTAATCTTCAATCAGATATCGGGTCAGATCATATATCCAGTTTATAGTAAAGGGGAAAGACAATATTGCAAAGGTATTCATTGATCATAAATTAAATTTATTTTATTTTATTTTTCTTGAAGGTGTTCATGGCTTAGAAATATTGTTATTTGACTCATTTCTTAAGCTAATTAAGTTGCCATTAATTGACTCATTTGAGCTGTGGTGTTATTCCATAGCTCAATAAATGCCTCTTCTTTTGTTCCATATATAAACATAGATGACTTTTTGGATTAATCAAAATTAATAAGTTTCTTTGATTTCATAAATGATTGTTATAAATTCCAACACAAACATTGATTCTTTGATTTGATAATTGATTTCAAAAAAGAACAACTGAACAAGTGGCCTCACCTAATTTATGGCCTATTTTAAAACAATAACTATGTTTAATTTGGTTAGGCAAGTGATTTAGATTTGGAATTATTAGTTTTTACAATTAAGATAAGAGAAGATGTAAACATAAAAGATAATGCTACAATTTCTTCATAATTTCACTAATTAAAAAATGAAATATTATTCTTGGAAATATAATTTTTTACATAGCTAACTAAAATTTCATAAAATTTTCTAGAGCTTAGAGAACAAAAAAATTAAATTCTAAGAAACATACAAGAGGGCTCTCGCCTCCTCGCCTTCCTATAGATTATTTCAGTGCATACTCAGTAATACTAGAAGAAGTTAGCATACTTGCTGCCAAGTAATAGTCTTTGGGTGCACAGTAATGCATTTTTGGTAACCTCATCATTTTTGTGGTCCAACAGCTTCATCACTCGTTCTTTGGCGTTGAGCTTCGTCACTATGAACCGGCCATCTATATGGTGCTTGATGAACTGTGACAGATCAAAGCAAGCCACAGCCAAAGCTCTTGGATCACATGAAGTGTCTAAAATTGTAATCAAGACCCTCAAAATCTGCATAATAAAATTGTTGTCTGAGTAATCGATCGATTGAATATCTTTACAAAAAAAAAAAAAAAAATCAAACAAAAAAAAAGTAAAATTCATACTTGAAAGTTGTTCTCTTCAAAGTGTGCAATATTATTAGACCAGAATGCAGAATCTTTACGTATAGAAGTCCAATCAAGACGACCAAGGAGAACTTCTTGCTTGTAAATTTCGAAAGATTTTAATGATTTTATCTTATTCAAATTCTCGTCTAGTTGATTCAACGCATTCAATAAATCCTGAAAATAGAACAAAGTGCAACCCTTAAGTTAATTCCAAACAAAATAATAATAATAATAACAATAAAACAAAAGCAAATTACAGTATTCTAAGTCAATCAAACCTCATCACTCCATATTTGTATTTTTAAACTCTCAACAAGTTCTGATAGGTGAAGCTGTATCATTTGTGAATCAAAAATTCCTTTAGGGAGCATGTTTTGAAAAATCATGACGACAACTCTAACAACCTGCCACACATTTTTCATACCATTACAAATGTGAATTTTAAAAAATAAACAAATAACAAACATGGTGCTTGGAAATACAAGATTAAGAAATCAAAAAACAAAATTCATTAAGTAGGGGTGTAGAATTTTAGTGTAAAAAATGTGTGCACGAATCATTACTCAATTTTAAAATTACGAATTCGATAACTACATAACTAACCACAACAAACTATGAAGTGATGCCTGATTACTCAATACATGAGAACATAAAAATTGTTCCTCACCTTTTCCGCTGTGGAGTTCTTCGCAACATCCATGAGTCGAGGAAGAGCTTTAGAGGTAGCCAAGTGCTGAATGGCGGGTTCATAGTAAGATAAAAGCCACACACAAAAGCATGTTTCATACACAAGCTGTTTCAAAGTAGTATAATTAAACTCAAGTCAAATGCTTGTCTAGATAATATCCAAATTATTATTGTATATTGTATTTAAGTTTACCTGAATTGAGGGTTGAATGAAAGGTGGGTTTATAAAAGGGACGAGCAACCTAACTCCATTAGATTGGACAAAGAATGCTTTAACCACAGGCTCCTTGAGTAAGGTTGCGAGACAGCTTATCGCAGTTGGAGAGCTACGACTAAGATTGGAAGGCAAAGGCTTCTTTTGCTGCAACTGAAATGTTACCCATGCACCCATATGCTTAAAAATGACGAACAAGCTAAGAGCTCATTAATTAAAAATAAAATGACAACAAAATTTTAGAGAGACTATATATACCTCTGCACAAAGCCAGTTTACTAAGCATTTCAAAACATCATTTGTATTAGGTGATGTTTTCTTTAAATTTGAGGTTTCCCCATTTATAATTTTTTGTCTTGCACTGCATTTACATGTAAAAAAATTAAAGCATGAATTATATTACAATAAAATGGTCTTCAATAATAATAACATTCTTACCTTACTATGGAAGTAAGTATCTTACAACTCTTCTCTTGTACAAACTGACTATTATTCATGAGCAATCTACAAAATGAAAAAAAAATAATAATCAGATAATTTCTTAATAGGTACGATAAATGTTTTATGTGATACAAATCTAAAATTAACATGTTTATTTCTTATTATATTTTAGTTTATTCATTTATGATTTACCAACACTAATAACAGTTATAGTTTGTTACTGCCTAATACAATTAAATTTATTAAAGATGCTAAATTTGATGTGGTGGTGGAATTACCTTAAGAAAAGGGTGTAAGTCTTCTCAATAGAAAGTGATTTGTCATGGAATAATTTAGCTTTTTCTGAGTTTGCTACACAAAGAAAAAAAATAAGTCAAAGAAATATAAAATAAAAAAGTATTTAATCACATTATTAAAAAAAATTGCATAAACAATAATGAATTAAAATATTTTATTTTGTAGTATAGATTAATATTATTAGTTAATTATCCTAAAAAGAAAAGAAGAACGTACCTTGAAGCATTTCATCAATCAATGCGACTACATATTCAACAGTTTCTTGCTTATGAATGTTCTCCAAAATATTAAGAAATTCTTCCACATAAGATAATCCATCCTGAATTAATTAATTAAAATTAACTAAATAATTCTAAAGAATAATTAATTGAGAAGAGAAAATAAATTATTAATATTATTACTTCTTGGAGCAATTGTGCTTTGTAATCATGTGATTTCTTATCGTAATTTCTCAAAAGTTGAAGACATGTTCTACTAATGAAATTAGTAGTCATGTAAGTCTCCCATGGAATATTTCTTTCCAAAACCTTAAAAAAAAAAAACAAATCTACTTTAGTATCATCATAATTAAATATTACTCTAATTGAAAAAGAAGAAGAATATGTTAATATATATTATATATATTAATTAGTGTTAACTATTGCTAAGTTGTCAAATCTAAACTCGCATTATTTAAAAACCAATTTACACAATCACGAGTATTGGTGCCGAATAATATTTATAAAAATATTTATATAATTTTTAGAGTGTAAATATGTATATTACATATACTTAAATATTTATATATATATAGTCAAATATATAAAAATATCTTATTAGAGATTGTTAATAATACGTACAAAATTAACAACTCTGTTCTATACTATATTCATGCATTCTTAACCAATCTATATATATACATATATATAAATTAATAAGAAAAAATATACAAGTATGATTGAATGATAGAAGAAGAAGAAAGAAAGAAATTAACCTGGTCAGTTGAAAGCTCCATCAAGTTTGGATTGAATTGAATTGAATGACACCACTTATTTCTACCAAACAAAAAAATAAATGAATCCAAAATCTTCTGAAACTCATTGATTCATAATACAATATTTATAGAAAAATTTTGAGTTATAATTCCACTCCAATTAGGATTATCTTTTTCTTTTCTTTTCTTTTTTAAAAAAACGTATTAATTAGGATATTTTGGGTTATCCGTTTATTTTATATAAATATTACTCATATTATGTATTATCTTTTATTAATATTATTTATTTATATACTTTGTTTTATCATATGAATAGGTTTGTGTATATTATCCTTTTATTCAAATTATGTAATTTTAATAGCATTTTGTTTATGAAAAATTAAAAGAAAAAAAATGTATTTTGGAAAAGGAAGACGATGGCGAATGCAAAGGAGGGCATTTGAAATGACGAAAACACCCCTCCCTCCAATACTCATTCAAATGGAGACTCATAAACAAACAAAACAGGGCATTTGAAATGACGAAAACACCCTTCCCTATTCTCTTCCTATGAGTTAATAAAGATTAGACTGAGTTCATCAAAAATACGATGTTTGAGTTAATGAATGTATTGTATATTGTATATGTCATAAATGATTCAATTCACTCAAATAGCAGAAAAAAGAAATACAAGCAAAAAGCAATTAGTGATTAAGAAACGACAGGTCGTTTTACTTACGATAAAAAACGACATGTCGTTTATTAAATGATTCAAATTCTACAACTTCCTTTTGTAAGTCTGTCTGTGTAGAAAGAAAGATGATTGATGTTGTTGCAATGCAATAATGGATGGCTTCTTTTCTCATCAGTACTCACTCACTCACAACAACAACAATACTCCTCAGTTTATTGGTTTAAGCTCAGATCGATCGTTCATATTAATCTTAATAACATTTTGAATCTTCAATGCCCATTTCAATTTTTTTTCTTTTACTTGCTTGGAATGGAGTAATAAAATTAGTAAGTGGGGTAAATATGTTAACTAATTAACACTCACTATTTTCATAGTTTATCTAGTTATTATTATGTTAATGACACTTACAAATTGAGAGAGGAATCTAAGATCACTGACTTCACCAATTTCAAAAGCCCTTCAAGCCATTAATACAACTCTGTATATTTACCAACATTGTTACAATTTGTAAATAAAAGTCTCAACTGGACACACTTCACTAAATATTCTCAAATGTAATTGTATTTATAACAGAAATAACTAACTCTAATTTTCCTATATATTCCCTTGCCTCTTAAACCTCTCTCTCTCTCACACACACATTCACTCTTTCGTTCTTTCTTTCTTTCTTTCTTTCTGTCTTGTTGCAATGGATTTAGGTGTAGCATGGAACCATGTCTCGTCAAACATTTACAACATATTAATGGATAACTCACAAGAAATTGAAACCGCACCCGATTTAGAACAAGAATTCTGCTCTCTCCTTGAGGCTGCACCAACACTTTTTCAGAGTAAACATCTTAATGCATTTGACAAACAATCGAAATTCGTAGAATTGATCAAACAAGCTCTGTCTCTTAAGAAGCGTGTGGACGAGTTCGGTGACAAATGCTTAACCTACAACCTTCCATTATTTCTTGGTGATGGTGAGCATCAAGATGATCAATCTTTCAAGAATTACTTGAGATATTTACAAGAGTTTATGAAGTATTGGAAGACAGAAACAGAAAAGAAAAGAGAGAATGGAGGAAAAAGCTTGATTGAAAGGCTTAAAGAGGTTAATCAATCTCAAAGAATAAAGAAGATGTTGATTTGTATTGGTACATATTTGTCTCTATGCATTAGTGATTTTATTTTGATGATTACGATTTTGGGTGATAGGAAAGGAATAATGAAGAATCTTGAAGATTTCAAGACTATGGTAAAACTACTAAGTTTGGATAATGATAATTATTCCATTGTGATCAAGAGTTTGGTATGTGTGATCCAATTAACAAAATCAATAGTGAAAAAGAATAAGCGTTTGATTTTGTACAAAGTAGAAAAGATTAATGATGATGGGGACATAGAATTCGAGTTGCTTCGAATGATACTCAAAGAAATTTTGTGTGTTGAGGTTGTTTTCTGTTATCCTGAGATCAATGTGGTTTTGACAGATGATCAATGCATATCATATGAATCTTATCTTGATGATTACTTGTGGAACAGAATGACTTCTTTGGATTTGAAGATGAATGAGTTGATAGTGCAAGCGTTTTCGGTGTCTTCTCAATATAAAAAAAACAAAAATAAATGTGAAATTCTTGAAAAAACAATAGATGAAGGGATTCGAAACATATGGAACAAACTTGATCTTAACTCAACATCATGAGTATTCGAGTTCGAGATGAAGATGAAGATGAAGATTATCCCAAAGTCTTAATTAATGTTTCTCATTCTAGTATTCACTTTCTTTCAATGTTGAGTTTGTGGTTCATTTTTTTCAGTGAGTTTGTGTCTATTTAGTCCTAAATTTAATGATTTTAGATCTGTTATTGATAACTTTTCTTTATGTAGTTTTATACTTTTAATTACCAAACTATGAGTAATCAATCAAGTCTAATATTGTGTTTTTCAACAACTAAAGATCACTAATCAAAGATCACAATCTTAATTAGCATGATTAATCAAAGGTTAATAAATATGATCATAATCTACTACTAGTTATAGATTGATTGGATCATTTTGGTAGAAAAATGAATGATGATTCCATTATATATAAATTAATTTAGAGTATTATAAACACTAATATAAATCAAATGAGATCAGTACTCACAATTTTAAATCACTCTGTTCCAAAATTGTTACATAATTTAATTAAGGATTGGAATTAATATAAAGAGAAGGAAAGGTAGTTAATTGTGTTATATATGGTTTGTGATTTTGATTTAATATTTTTGTGATAAACGACATATTGTTAATGACAATATGGAATTTATTATGCTTATGACCACTTTTATTAATTCTGAAAAATTTCATCTAAGTCTGCCAATAAATTTGGATCTGCTAACAAGTTATCGAGATTGGCAGTTATGCTCTCGAGCTCATTCTTCATTAATTCTGTTGATGCATTATTTGGTGGTTTTTGCTCTATTGCGATATTCTTCTCGTTATTCATAAATACTTCAGTTGATTCTTGTTCTTTTGCTACCATAATATTCTCTTGTACTAATTTTTGTCTTTTTTTGTTTAGTTCTTCATTCTTATTATTTGTAAACGTCTTCTTTTCTTTAGATTTCATTTTATAAATCTTGCACAATATCCAAGTACATTGCTGCAAAAAAATAAATTAAAATTAAGTTAGACTTTACTATTATGTATACTAAATATTAAAAGTGAAATACTAATGATCATTAAGGGTATTTGTTAGTACCTGTGTGTCATTGGATTCGAGCAAATGATACTCAGTCATCTTCCATAGAGTTAGTTTTTTATCTGGCTCCATAAAATCCAAAGTTCTTTTAAAACCTATCTCGACCTTCTGTTGATTCAAGATCGACTTCTTTGTTGCATTGCCGTGCCAAGTTCCATTTTTTGCTTTTCGATTCAATCTTTTATTATTCTTTATTGTGGAAAATGAATTTTTTTTATAATAAAAATACCACTCATTTTCAGTCATCGGCGGGTATCGATCTGTAAATTATTGAGAACAGATGCATAATATGAGTAATAAAACTAAAGAAAAACTAATAATAATAAAAAGAAAATATTGTTATATTGAATTCTTACCCGTGAGTTCTTGAGGATGAAAGTCATATATATTCACATCCAAAATGTGATTGGATGGAAGTAGATGAGGGTTGAAGTTTTTGTTGTATACATAAAATTCAACAATTTCTTCATCATTAGGAAGAAATTTAATCCCATGTGGAAAATTATTAAACACCATAGTTATTGAAATACTAGCAAGCTGTAATGTTAATAGAAAAACGTAATATATGTCAATATATATAAATCTATACGTACATATTATACATGTATATATATGGAAGAAAAAGAAATTAAAAGAAAAAAAAACCTGTAAATTGATTGTTGAGAATAATAAGCTGAAAGACGACTGAATTTTGGAAGCTAAGTTTGGAAATTAGGTTTATGTTGAGAAGACACACGTATATTATATATATATATAATATTTTCTATAAATTCAAATGATAATTTTTTAAATAAAAGATAATATTTGATATATTATAACATTTAAAATAACATTTTTAATTAACATTTTTATCAAGTGGTACCCCACTGGCTCTTGGCTCTTAATGGGGTATTTGAAAATATCTCATTTACTAATTTTTAACATTCAATAAATATCACAAATTTTATTTTTAAAGTAAAAAATAATATATAGCCTAACAAGATACATAAAAACTCACTAGAAATATCATTTTTGCTTAACACTCCATCTGAAAAATAAAATAAAAATCTTTATTAAAATTGTGAGTTACACTAAAAAACTAATTTATTTTCTACCCTATAATTAATTCATAAAAAAGTTAACTATATAGCAGTCCTTCAAGACATTAAATCTAAACGACATTTATTACAAAGAAGAAAATTGTTGTTTGATATAAAAGGAAATCAGTAAACGACATGTCGTTTACTTAATGAAATATAACAGAAATAACTTCTTTTTTTCATTCTCTTTACATTTGAAGCCACTTACTAAACCCTCTCACACACACTCTCTCTCTCTCTCTCATTCACTCTTTCATTCTTTCTTGTATTCTTTCTCTGTTGTTGCAATGGATTTAGGAGTAGCATGGAACCATGTCTCATCAAACATTTACAACAAATTATTGGAAAACTCAGCAGAAATTGAAACCGTACCCGATTTAGAACAAGAATTCTGCTCTCTCCTTGAGGCTGCACCAACACTTTTTCAGAGTAAACATCTTAATGCATTTGAGAAACAATCGAAATTCGTAGAATTGATCAAACAAGCTCTGTCTCTTAAGAAGCGTGTGGACGAGTTCGGTGACAAATGCTTAACCTACAACCTTCCATTATTTCTTGGTGATGGTGAGTATGAAGATGATCAATCTTTCAAGAATTACTTGAGATACTTACAAGAGTTTATGAAGCATTGGAAGACAGAAACCGAAAAGAAAAGAGGGAATGGAGGAAAAAGCTTGATTGAGTGGCTTAAAGAGGTTGATCAATCTCAAAGAAAGATTGCATTTGAGGACATCAAGATGCGGTTAATTTATGCTGGTAAATATTTATCTCAACTCATGAGTGATTTCATTTTGATGATTGTGTTTTTGGGAGATAGGAAAGAAATCATAAAGAATCTTGAAGATTTCAAGACTATGGTAAAACTACTAAGTTTGGATAACTCAAATTCGATTGTGATCAAGAATTTGGTATCTTCAATCCAATTGATAAAAACAATAGTGAAAAAGATTAAGCGTTTGTGTTTGCCAAAACCGGGGAAGTTATTAAGTGATGATGGGGACATAGAATTCGAGCTGCTTCGAATGATACTCAAAGAGGTTTTGTGTGTTGAAGTTGTTTTTTGTTTTCCTAGGATGATTGAGGATTTGACAGATGATCAATTCTTATCATTTGGATTTGATCTTCATAATTACTTTACTAACAGATTCTTGGCTTTGGATTTGAAGATTACTGAGCTGAGGGTGCAAGCATGTTTGGTGGCTCCCTTAAATGAAGAAACCCAAAAGAAATTTACAATTCTTCAAAAAACAATAGATGAAGGGTACCAAAACATATGGAACAAAATTGATCTTAACTCAACATCCTAAGAATTTGTTTTGTATTTGAGTTTCAAGTATTCTTGTTAATGTTTCTCATTCAACTGTAAAGTGTTGTTTGTTTTAGTACTTAATTTTCATACAACCTTTCACTAATCTTGAATTCTTTCTATAATTAATTCATGGCTTTCATACAAATAGTAATAATTAATAATGTCCTTATTGGTAAAAGAGACAGTGATCAAATTGGAAAGAGTTGCAGAAATATGCAATACAGACCAATATGTACAGTTATTATAGACTGATTCTGATTGATCATTTTGGTAGAAAAACAAAACAAAGTTACAACTCAACAATCACCAACATTATTATTCTCAAATAAGAATGAATTTAGCTACCAATTTCAAAAGGCCTTCTCTTACTGATATTGACTAAACCAAATATTACCACACTAATTCAAGAGCATCAAACATAACTAACAAAAATTAAGTACATTAGATAAACTCAAAATCATACTAAAGTTTCATAAATAACTCTCCTAATTAATCAACACTAGAGAAGATGAGGAATGTTGTAGTTTGTTGGAATCATGATAAAGTATTCTATGAGGTTAATAAATATATATGATCATAATCTACTATAAGTTATAGACTGATTAAATTATTTTGGTACAAAAAATAATGATTCCATACATATATATATATATAAATTAATTTAGAGTATTATACAGACACTGTATCAAGATTAAATTTTATTTTCTTACTTTGAACATGACTCAGTTTTGTCATGACTTAATTTCTACAAAATATCATGCACACTTAATGATTATATACTAATTTAATATATAACTTAAAATTGTATTTTTTTTTTTTATGTTTTTACAATTTTTTTTACATTATACTATGTTTTCACAATGTGAAAATAACGTCTCTTTTAGAACAACTTAAATACAATGGTATTAAAAAAATAGTAAAAATTTTAAAAAAACAATAATAAGTAAAAATATTAATTTTTTTTTTTTTGTTATTTTTGAGTATTTATCTATAGTCTCCTATTTCCTTGTTATTTTTTCTAATTAGTCTCCTATATGAACTGAGTTTATATATGAGGCACTATTTGGTAATGTTTTTAAAGAGAAGGAAAAAAAAAAGGAAGAATATAACAAGACCAAATCTTGGAAAAGATCAATATTGCTATGGAGATGGAGATAGAAATTTCAAAGAAGAAATTGATTAAGAGATTGCAAGAACTCGATAAATTCAAACACAGTGGTTCAGTAAGAGAAGGCGAGATTGAGCTTCTTCAAGAAAAGAGTACTAAATTTTTGAAAAATGAAAATGGTTCGAGTTCGAATTCTAGTAAGAAAAACACCAAGAAGAAGAACAAGAACATTAATGCAAAAGAAGTACTCATCAAGCTCAACACTATAAGGGATTACATAAAGAGAGAGAATGAGTTTTTGGACAAGTGTGAAGAGAGATTCCAAAAGTACAACATCCCAAAACGTTATCAAAATGGTCACAAACAAACTTTAAAGGATTACATAATGAGATTGGAAGAGTTCATGGAGATTACTTGGAGAAAAGAATCCAAAAAGAAAAGGGCAAAAGGGTATTGTAATTTGCTCGAGTTGATGATAAAGATTGACACAAAAAACGAACTTGGTGTCTCTGCTTTCAATTCTCTCAAGATTCGTATTGAAGAAATCGCTATTGAAATCTCTAGTTTCATGATTGACTACATGTTCTTGATCATGGTAATAACTTCCAGCACAAGTAATCATTTTCTTGATGAGCTTAAAACTATAGTGGAATGTTTACTTGTGGAAAAGAGATGTGTCTCTAATACTTTTGTAACCATAATTCGTTTCATAATTGGTTCAATGGAGTTGGCAGGACTATTTTGGAACAACAATAATAATGAGAAGGATTATAAGTTTATTTTGAATGAGGAAAAAATCGAAGACGATTTAGTTCATCATATCATCATGGAAGTTCTTCGTTTAGAGGTGTGCATATATAGTCCTGAATTCTTTCCTATGATGCTTTCAAATGATGTGTTTTTCTCGATGTCAGAGCATCTTAAGTGTAATGTTTTCGAGGAAAAATTGAAAAGAGTTAAAGATAAGATAAATGAGTGGAAATTGGGTATTAAATTTGGTATTAATAAAGATGATGAAGAAGAAGATTATTATTGTTCAGAGATGAAATTTTTAAGGCAAGTTTTGGAGGATGGGGTTCATGAGATTTGGTGTGCACCTAACACTACTAAATTGATCTTATCAAACCTAGTGCTCCTTTAGAATCAACTTTTTTTTTTTTAGATTTAATATTGTTGATTTTTTTTTTGTCAAGATTTTTTCTTATTGTCTAACAATTATAATGAATAGTATTTTGCTAAGAGTTTTTTTGGTTTGGTAAAATTTCTTATTTTCTAGTATTGACTCATATAACACAAATTTTATTATGTTATTTGTTCTCATTAAATTTTATATGAAGACAGTGTCTTTAGTCGTATATATATAAAGTTATTGAATATCAAATAAAATTTGTAAAGACTTGTAACAGACTAATAACTTTGTATTGTATATATATATGCCTTTTCATTGAAGATTATTATGTTATTGGTACAATTCATAAATAAGGATTCTTATGCTTAAATAAACGACATGTCGTTTACTGAATGATTATAAATGATGAAATAAACGACACATCGTTTACTAAATGATTCATATTCTAAAACATAACATAAATAACTTGTTTTTCTTTCTTGCCACAAAGAAAAACCTTCCTAGAAAGAAAGAAGCAGTAAAAAATCATTCATCATGTTGCAATGGATGTAATTGGAGCATGGAGTGTTGTCTCATCAAACATTTTAATGCAAGATTTGAAAAAGAATTAATAATTTTTAATCTATTTTTTTATGCATTTTAAATTTTATTCCATTTCATTTCTATTTCAATTCCGAATTACATTTTTATTCTTATATTTTGATTCATCCCAACCAAACTCCATTTAATGTGTTAGAGAAACAATCGAAGTTCGTAAAATTGATCAAACAAGCTCTATTTCTTAAAAAGAATTTATGAAACATAAAACTCAACATTTTATTAATAAAAAAACACTAAAAAAAGAACAAATTGTTATGATGATGATGATGAGTTAATAAGGTGAAATTTGTTCCATATGTTATGAACCCCATCAATGATTGTTTCCTTAGCAATTTTGAATCTCTTTTCTTCTTTGATCATGTCAAAATCTTGTTCATCAGCTTGAATCTTCAAATCATTCACCTTCAAACTCAACTCAGTCAATTTATTCCCAAAGAAATTTCTTAGATGAGTTCCCATAGATAAGTACATCTCATCACTCAACACCATAACCAAATCAGGACAACAAAAACCAACTTCAACTCTCAAAATTTCTTTCAGAATCATTCTCGCGATCTTCAGTTCTACATCGCCCCCCGAAATCTCACACTCTTTTCCTCTATTCACACCCAAACCCTTTCTCTTTCTCATTCTTCTTCCCACTAATTCAATCACACATAAGAAATTCTTGATCACAATAGAATTCTCCTTATTTTTCTCAACACTTAGAATTTTTATCATATCCTTGAAATCATCAACATTCTTCATTATGTTATTCCTATCACCAAAAATCACAACCAATGAAAGAAATTCAATCATTATAACAGAGATATGTATACCAAGATCAATCACAACCTTGTTCATTTCCTCAATTGTACTCTTTCTTTGAGATTGATCAAGGTTTTTTAGCCACTCAATCAAACTCTTTTCGCCTTTTTCTCTTCCTTTCTCGGCTTCTTTCTCCCAAATCTTCATAAACTCTTGTAAATTTTGTAAGTAAATCTTGAAAGATTGTACACCAATTAGAGATGGAATGTTGTACTTTAAGTGCTTTTCTTCAAACTCATCGACTCGGTTGCTTAGATTAAGAGCTCGTTTCTTAAACTCGGCGTAATTAGCTTTGAATTCTTCGTCTTGCGCCTTCCCGTAAAGTGCTGATCTTGCTTCCATAATAAGAGAACGTAGTTGAATTCCTAGTTTATTTATCCCTTGAAAGTCATCTGTGTTTTTCATTTCGTATAACTTTTTGGAAATTCCTTTTGTGATATGAGTTAATGGGAAATCATCCATCTTTTCCATCATAGACAGAGAATCCATTTTTCCCAATTCAAGAGAGAGAGAGAGTGTAAAGAGAATGAATCAAAGGAAGTTATTTCTGTTATTTATCATTATGTAAACGACATGTCGTTTACTGATTTCCTTTAATATCAAACGACAATTTTCTTCTTTGTAACACATGTCGTTTAGATTTAATGTCTTGAAGGATTGCTGTATAGTCAACTTTTTTAAGAATTAATTATAGGGTAGAAAATAAATTAGTTTTTTAGTGTAACTCACAATTTTAATAAAGATTTTTATTTTATTTTTCAAATGGAGTGTTCAGTAAAAATGATATTTCTAGTGAATTTTTATATATGTATCTTGTTAGACTATTATTTTTTAGTTTAAAAATAAAATTTGTGATATTTATTTAATGTTAAAAATTAGTAAACGAGATATTCTTGATAAAATGTTATTTTAAACGTAATAATATATCAAATATTATCTTTTATTTAAAAAGTTATCATTTTAATTTATATATAATATTATATATATATATACATACAGTGTTTCAGCTTCTCAAAATAAACCTAATTTCCAAAATTAGCTTCCAAATATATTCAGTCCACACCAAAGTCTTTCAGCTCATTATTCTCAACAATTAATTTACAGGTTTTCTTTTTTATTTCTTTCAATTAATTTATTTTTCTTCCATATATATGTACGTATAGGTTTATATATATTGACATATATTGTGTTTTTCTCTTAACATTACAACGAAAGAGTGAATGTGTGTGTGTGTGTGTGAGAGAGAGAGAGAGAGAGAGAGAGAGGTTTAAGAGGCAAGGGTGTCCAGTTAGTTATTTATGTTAGAAATACAATTACATCTAAAAACTCTTTGAGAATATTTAGTGAAGTGTGACCAGTTGAGACTTTTATATCTTTCATTGACCTTTATTTTGCTCAAGAATAGTTAATTGTTTGATTATTTACAAATTATATATAACAATGTTGGTATATATACAGAGTTGTATTAATGGCTTTTGAAATTGGCGAAGTCAGTGATCTTAGATTCCTCTCTCAATTTTCAAGTGTCGTTAACATAATAATAACTAGACAAGTTATGAAAATAGTGAGTGTTAATTAGTTAAACATATTTACCCCACTTACTAATGTTATTAAGATTAATATGAACGATCTGAGCTTAAACCAATAAACTGAGGAGTATTGTTGTTGTTGTGAGTGAGTGAGTACTGATGAGAAAAGAAGCCATCCATTATTGCATTGCAACAACATCAATCATCATAATAAACGACATGTCGTTATCTTAAGTAAAACGACCTGTCGTTTCTTTAATCACTAATTGTTTTTTGCTTGTATTTTCTTTTTTCTGCTATTTATGTGAATTGAATCATTTACCACATATACAATACATTCATTAATCCCCATAAATACCCAAATAATACAATTACAAACCCACAAAAACTCAAAAACACAACTCTATTGCAAAAATACATTTGTTGGTCGTAGCTAGTAGAATTTGTTTTGATGAAGTCAGAGTCTAATCATTAGGAAGAAAATAGGGAGGGGTGTTTTCGTCATTTCAAATGCCCTGTTTTGTTTTCCAACAAAAGAAATAAAAAATTTGTTCGTTTATGATCAATGTGTTTTGAAAGATTTTCGATTCATTTATTTTGTTTTTTTTATTTTGGTAGAAATAACTAGTGTGATTCAATCCAAACAACTTGATGGAACAACAAAGGCTTTCAACAACTGAACAGGTTTCTTTTTCTCTGTTTTTTACAGTACTTCTCTCTTTATATTTCTATATATATAATTTGTAGTATAGAATAGTGCTGGTTTGGATGAAATTTTGTTGGGTGTGAATTGTGGTCTTGACATTGCACATATACTAATCAATATAGTTTAGAAACATTACTTGACATTACCATATATTTATTTTCCAAAGTTTGAACATCATAATCGATCCAACAATATATATATATGTATATTTACAGTAATATAATGATACTAAAGTCTGAACAGGTTTCTTTTTTTCTTCTTCTTCTTCAATCATATATGCTCTCTGTTTTTTCCAATACTTCTCTCTTTATATTTCTATATATATACATATATATAGTATAGAATTTGGATGCTTTAATTAATTTTTTTACATGTAAATACAGTGCAAGACAAAAAATTTAAAGAAAACATCACAACCTAATACAAATGATGTTTTGAAATGCTTAGTCAAGTGGCTTTGTGCAGAGGTATAAATAGTCTCTCTAAAATTTTGTTATCATTTTATTTTTAATTAATGAGCTCTTAGCTTGTTCATGATTTTTAAGCATATATATGGGTGCATGGGTAACATTTCAGCTGCAGCAAAAGAAGCCTTTGCCTTCCAATCTTAGTCGTAGCTCTCCAACTGCGATAAGCTGTCTCGCAACCTTACTGAAGCAGCCTCTGGTTAAAGCATTCTTTGTCCAATCTAATGGAGTTAGGTTGCTCGTCCCTTTTATAAACCCACCTTTCATTCAACCCTCAATTCAGGTAAACTTAAATTCAATATACAATAATGATTTGGATATTATCTACACAAGCATTTGACTTGAGTTTAATTATACTACTTTGAAACAGCTTGTGTATGAAACATGCTTTTGTGTGTGGCTTTTATCTTACTATGAACCCGCCATTCAGCACTTGGCTACCTCTAAAGCTCTTCCTCGACTCATGGATGTTGCGAAGAACTCCACAGCGGAAAAGGTGAGGAACAATTTTTATGTTCTCTTGTATTGAGTAATCACGCATCACTTTATAGTTTGTTGTGGTTAGTTATGTAGTTATCGAATTCGTAATTTTAAAATTGAGTAATGATACGTGCACACATTTTTTACACTAAAATTCTACACCCCTACTTAATGAATTTTGTTTTTTGATTTCTTAATCTTGTATTTCCAAGCACCATGTTTGTTATTTGCTTATTTTTTTTAAAATTCATATTTGTAATGGTATGAAAAATGTGTGGCAGGTTGTTAGAGTTGTCGTCATGACCTTTGAAAACATGCTCCCCAAAGGGATATTTGATTCACAAATGATAGAACTTGATTTATCAGAACTTGTTCGGAGTTTAAAATTACAAATATGGAGTGATGAGGTTTGATGACTAACTGTAATCGGTTTTTGTTTTATCACTATTATTATTATTTATAATAAAATTAAGGGTTGCACTTTGTTCTATTTTCAGGATCTATTATATGCTTTAAATCAACTAGAGGAGAATTTAAATAAGATAAAAGCTTTAAAATCTTTTGATATTTACAAAAAAGAAGTTCTCATTGGTCGTCTTGATTGGTCTCCTATTCGAAAAGATTCTACATTTTGGTCTAATAATATTGCGCAATTTGAAGAGAACAACTTTCAGGTATGTTCTTGGTTTAATTTTTTTCGTAAAGATACTCGATCGATCAATTACTCAAATAACAACCTTATTATGCAGATTTTAAGAGTCCTGATTACAATTTTGGACACATCGTGTGATCCAAGAGCTTTAGCTGTTGCTTGCTTCGATCTGTCACAGTTCATCAAGCACCATATAGACGGTCGATTCATAGTGACGAAGCTCAACGCCAAGGAACGAGTGATGAAGTTGTTGGACCACAAGAATGACGAAGTTACCAAAAATGCATTAGTATGCACTCAGAGGCTATTACTTAGCCCCAAGTATGCTAACTTTTGCTAGGGTTGTTGACTCGCCACTAAAATATCCTACAAGAAGGCGAGGAGGCGAGGGCTCGTGTTTCTTATCAATTAATTTTTTTTATATTTTTAAACTCAGAAAAAATTTATGGGACTTTAAACTAGTTATGTAATTAATTATATTTTCAAGAGTAATATTTTATTTTGATTTAAGTTTTAATTAGTTAAATTAGTCAAATTAGGTGAGGCCACTTGTTTAGTTGTTCTTTTTTGAAATCAATTATCAAATCAAAGAATCAATATTTGTGTTGGAATTTATAACAATCAATTATCAAATCAAAGAAACTTATTAATTTTGATTAATCCAAGAAGTCATCTATGTTTATATATGGAACAAAAGAAGAGGCATTTATTGAGCTATATATGGAGTAACACAACTCAAATGAGTCAATTAATGGCAACTTAATTTGCTTAAATAACAATATTCTAAGCCATGAACATCTTCAAGAAAAATAAAATAAATTTAAATTATGTTCAATAAATGCCTTTGCAACATTGTATTTCCCCTTTTTTCTTTTGGTACCAAACTGTTGAGTAAATTCCACTTATAATTAAGTCCATTTACATCTAAATATCCACATCAGCAAAGTTAAAACAGAAACAAATAAAAGGACTCAATCCTAGGTGGCTTCGCCTCTACTGGATCAAAAAATAGGAGTTAGTTACAACTGTTATTGTAACTAACTCCTAGATATGTGATCAACCAATTCTATACAAGTATATAAACATGAAATCAAAGCAAATACATATAGATAATACAGATCAGAAGAAAGAGAGAGAGAGAGAGAGAGAGAGAGAGAGAGAGAGAGAGAGAGAGAGAGAGAGAAGGAGTAAACCCTAGTTCTTTGAAGACCTCAGCTCCAAGATCCAGAGACGATAATGGAGTTCTCGTGGTGAGGAAACAGAGGGAAGGAAGTACATGCACAACAACAAGAAATAGAGTTAGATCAAGAACAAAATCAGAAGAAAAACTAACACAAAAATTGTACAAAAGAGAATCGAGTTTACCTGGTCGTTCTTATGTGACAGGAAGCTCCAAAACTTGTAAATCGACATTGTTTGATAGTGGATATCAAGTTAATCTCTGAGACGAGCTTGACAGAGACGTAGCCCTAATTTTTGGGTGAACTCTGAAATTGTACTTTTGTTTTTCATTTACTAAACTTAAATATGTGTGTGTGTGTGGGTGAGGATCCTAGGGTTTCTACTGGGATCGAGCAAGTTCTTGTGAAGAACTTGCTATGCTAGGGTTTCTAGTTTCGATTCTGAGAGGCTGAGTGTTTGAGTGTTAGGGCTTCGAGACTCTTTCTGAGAAGTCTTTAAGCCTTGGATCAATATGACACAGAGTTTGGTGTCGTGGGGTTTAAACGTTGCTATTTTTGTCTAATCTTAAGTTAGACAGAGGAAAGGTCGGTTTTGACCTTGTATACTGATATTATGTGTTTTGTTGGTGTAGGTTAAAGTGGTAAAAATCCTACACAAACTAATGGTTCAATGTACAATGTATTAAAATGGAATAATCTTAGGCACCTTTACTATATGATCTGACCGATATTTGATTGAAGATTACCAGGGGAACTAGAATTCGAACTACCAATATGAACTGCAAAAGATTCAGCCAACTTTACTGCATCTTGAACCCGAAGACGAGGACCATGTTGTCTAACTACAGTGGCAGCTATTTGAGCAGCTAGACCACCCATTGCTCTCAAGTATGATCCTTTTATTCCATCTGTGACTAATCTAAATGGCTCTAATATTGTTGAGTATATGCCTATATGTATTATATATGGGATCAAGTTGAGTATTGATTATTTTAAAAGGGAATTACAGAGTGATCACTCTGTATTAGTGATCACTCTGTATTAGTGTTTCCAATCATTCATTTTTCTATCAAAATGATGAAATAGTTAAATATTCATAGTCTCTACTCTTTCCAATTATTAGAATGAAAGCCATGAAATAGAGAGTTTTATGTAAGAATTCAAGATTAGTGAAAGTTTGGTTTATAAATCTCAACAATAAAAAACTTACAAAACTCAATTATATATATTTGAAAGAAACTTACTACTAGAATGAGAAACATTAACACTTTCAAAAAACTCTAATTAAATCAGGCAAGTTTGGTTTATATATATGATCCAATCCAAACTCTTATTACTGCTATCTCATATCAGATCAAAATATATAATTATTTAATTAAGGACTTAAAATTATTGTATTAGAATCTTTGACAACATTGAATCAATTCATAACTATCATTGTACCAAAATAATAATGTCAAATTAAGCATTAATAATGGAAGACAAACTCAATATTAAAATCAAATATCCATGTCTCATATTTTCAAGTACTAAAACAAAAAACATTACTCAACATTATTATTATCTTGAACTCGAATACCAAAATTCTTAGGATGATGAGGACGACGACGATGAATTAAGATCAAGTTTTTTTCCACATGTTTCGAATCTCTTGAGCCATCATTTCTTGAAGAATTTTCAATTTCTTTCCGCCTTCTTGATTTCGCCCACACACCCAACTCGATTGCACCCTCAGCTCATTCATCTTCAAATCCAAAAAACTTAATCTCTTCATAAAGTATTTATATAAAACATGTCCATGTGATAATAAGAATCGATCATCTATAGAACTTGCTTTCATCTCAGGACAACAAAAAACAATTTGAGCAAACAAAATTTCTTTGAGTGTCATTCGAAGCAACTCAAATTCTACATCGCCATCATCAATTAATACCTTCCCCGATTTTGAAAAAATATCCAAACACTTTTTCTTTACTTATAATCATTAAGTAATAACAAACCACTGTGTTTGAACTGATCAAGTTCTTTCAATCTTCTTATGAGATTCTTCCTTGAAGTGTCAAGCTCCATAGCCATTATTATTATTAATTCTAATTTCCTATGAAATCAAAACAAGTAATTTCTTGAAAAGAAAGGTTGGTTTTTGTAAATTAATAATAATATGAATTATTATTGAAAATAAACGTTATTATATATTCTTGCCACTATTATATATAGTTTAGTCATTAGTACAAGCATATTAAAAAAATTGCGTTTATCTTCTTATTATCTTCGATATTTTAATTTAAAAATAAAATTTTGTCACATTTATTTAATCATAAAATTAGTTATTAATTATAAGAAAATTTTTAAATAGTGGTATGAAAATATTTGTCGCGCAATTTTTTTTTTGGAAGCAATTAATATTAACAAAACAGTTTATAGTTAAGAGTTTAGAATGTTTTTTTTAAAGCCTACAATTTTATTGATTAAAAAAGTTAAATAGTCAGCCTCTTAATTCTTCGATCGTTTGACAAAAAAATTAAAAATATTGCAATAATCTAGCACTCAGAAAACACAACAGTATAAATTGTTGCAACAGGTTCATTCAACCAGCTCGTAGTTTGAGTACTCAACTATTGTGCAAGGTATGTAACTACACTACTACCAATCCCTTCAGTCCCAGAGTACTTGTTATTCCCAACTATTAACAGTGATTTAACTGCGAGCCATAGAAGAACAAATGAGAACTAACAACGAAACAAAACAAAATCATGTTACATAGACAAGACTAAAATACTCAAAATAAAGTCACAGAAACAAGACCAAAACACTCAAAACCATGTCATAAAGATAAAGTAGCAAAAATCGAATCGCAATAGCAAAATATAACCCCGACCAAGCTACACATATGCCTAGAAAAGGTCGGCAACCAGAAAAGAAAAAAAAAAAAAAAAGTCCAACCTCGTGTAGCTATAAATTTAGGAACAAGAAACCCTAAATTTTTAAATTGGTTTGTTTCCAAGTTAAGTCATGAGTTTATAAGTGTTTGGTTTAGTAAAGGGTTAATACCATTTTGGACTCTATATTTTACAAAAATTATTAATTGGACCCTCTATTTTGTAAAATGATCAATTAAATCTTGTATTTTCTATAATGGTACAAAATATCCATGAGCTCAATTTTTTTTATAATTGTTTTTCTTAGGGCTGTTCATCCGATCCAATCCGCACTTTTTTGGTCAAACAACATCCAATCCGCACTAAGTGCGGATTTCATTATTTGGATCCAATCTAATCCGCACAATAGCTCAAATCCAATCCAATCCAATCCGCAAAAGTGCGGATTGGATCGGTTACTTTGGATTGGTTACTTTTTAATATTAAATTATTTAATAATTAGTAACAAAATAAAACAAATTATAGTTATTTTATGTCCCCAACAACACATTAAATAAATAAAATAACAAATAACAAATTCAAAAGAAGAAAAAAAAATTATATATATAAAAATATTTACTTTTATTTTAAATTGTATGTAGAAAAAAATATATAAGAATAGAATATACATTTTATCTATTAAGTTTTGCAATATAATTGTATTATATGTATTAGACTTTTAAATTACTATTTTCTTTATATTAAAATGCTATTTATATATATAATTTTTTAATTTTGTTATAAATATGTGTGGATTGGATTGGATCGATTACTTTTACATGTCAATCAACATTCGATCCGCACAAGTGCGGATTTTGAATTTTCGAATCCAATCCAATCCGCACAAGTGCGGATATCCGCACTTTGCGGATTGGATTGGATCGTGCGGATTAGATTGGATCGGATGAACATCCCTACTCCTTGGTCGTCTTGATTGGTCTTCTATGCGCAAAGATTTTGCATTTTGATCTAATATTATTGCACATTTTGAAGAGAACAACTTTCAGGCATGAATTTTACCTTTTTCTTGGTTTAAATTTTTTCCTGAAAAGATATTCGATCAATCGTTTACTCAAACAACAACCTTATTATGCAGATTTTGAGGGTCTTGATTACAATTTTGGACACATCGTGTGTGATCCAAGTGTTAGGTTTTATGCCCTAAATAAAACTCTTTACAATCTGATTAGTTATCAATATAAGAAATTTGAAGTGATTGATGTTTGCATGAATTTTACATGCTAATGGTTTAATATGTTTAATATGTTTATTACATTCATACACACAAAATCAATTAAATCCAGATCATATGTTTATTCACAATTACAGTATCGTCAACACAGTGGAATGTGTTTGTGATCATATGAATCAAAAGTTTTGGTCCCTGTTTCATCAGTGTTATTGGATTTACACTAATGTGATAATCAGCGATGATGTGTACTTACACTTGGAGTAAGTGTTATGTTCTTTCCAGGACATTAGTAAAGTATACTAGTTTCGAATGTATGGAGTATACATTGGACTGGACCGATATTGCAACTAAGTTAAGATATTACAAACTTACCGTTATACATATCTTTCCAAGTCAATATCAGTAGTTGATCTTAAGATTGAAAAGAATCTAAATCCTGATATGCTTGGGCTCAACTCAGGAGTGCTATTCATGTTCTTTGATTTATTAGTTAAGCCTACTTTTGGGTCAGGGTGATACGTATATTTTGGGAACATGATAGTATGATTGAGTGGGAGTGCTGAACATAAATATGGAATCTATAGCTTCTACTGGTGTATAGAAGTTAAGTGATGATTCCCTTCGAGCTTAGCAAATAGAAGTAAATGGATGAGCTCTTGTTTAACTGACTAATTATTAGATCATTAAACACCATTTACAGGTAGCTAAGTGTTTTAAGGGGCAAAATACATTGAGGGGTGAGAACGGTAAAGAAATCCCATCTCGATGTAAATCATCTATATAGAGGATCTTTAAATCACAATAAGATTATAACAATGGTTAAATGAGATAGTATATTGGTATCGTGAAACATACAATATGCTCTATATAAGTCTGAGAGTGCAATTCTAAGTTCTAAGAGTGGATTCAACGAAGAATTAATAAGTAGGAATTTACTTGGTAAATTTGGTTCACTTATTGGAAGCTCAGCATATAGATCCATGGTCCCCATTCTAGTTGAGAACATTCGCTTATAAGACTCATTAATTGATTCGTGATTGATCAATTATAATTCTAAAGTTAGACTATGTACGATTTTATGAATTTTCACTATTCAGGGGTGAAATTGTAAGGAAAAGAGTTTTCTGGGTTTATTTATTTATTAATGGACTTTATATGTCTAATTAATAATTAAATTAAATGACAATATTATTTAATAATGTTTTTTAATTATTAAATAATTAGTTTTGGCATTTAAAAGGTTAGAATTGGAAAATTGGCATTTTTGAGAAAATAGAGATAAAATTTGATAAAATTGCAAAATTAAGTGGGGCCCATTACAACACCTATGGCCGGCCACTTATAAGGCTTTTTCAAATTAATATTTTCATTATTTTAATGCCAAATAATTCTAAACCTAAACCTAGTAAGTTGCCTATAAATAGAAAGTGATGGCTCATTCACAAAACATGCTTTCATTAGCCTTCTGACAGAAATTTCTCTCTTCAGAAAAACTGAGCCTTCCCTCACTCTCTACCTTGGCCGAAACCTCTCTCCCTCTTTTCCTTCATCTTTTTCGTGACCCTAGTGAAAGAGTAAGTGCCCACACACGAAGCGGTAACTCAATCATAGATTGGAAGACCGTGAAGGATCAAAGCTTGAAGAAGAAGGAGATTCGGGCTCGGATCTTGATTATACTCGCTACGAAAGGAATCAAGGGTTAGAGATCTGAGTGGAAGGAGACATTTATTCCGCTGCATCAATGTAAGGTTTTCTTAACTTTATATGTGTTTATTTTATCGTTTTAGAAAGTTCATATTTAGGATGTTAATAAACATACTTGTGAGTAGATCTAAGATCCTGGTAAAATAATTCCCAACAACTGGTATCAGAGCCATGGTAATTGATTTACTTGCATGTAATTTGGACTTTAAAACGATTGTTTGTATGTTCTTTGGATGGTATTATGTTGTATTGAGTGTTATTTGATGATTGATTGATGATTATGAAATTTTCGTGAAAAATAATTGTTATTTCGGTTCTGGAATTATTTTTATTGGATAGTATGGAAAAAATTAAGCAAGTTAGCCTTTTACAGAACTCAATTTGGATTTTATTTGAATTAGTTATGATTTTTGGAAGATTTGACAAAATCGGAAATTTTGTCTTGATAGTTTCATGATCGCAGAGCTGTCCGTACAGTTTCGAATTTTTTCAATTTTCTTCAATTTTTCATACCTTTTCATGGAATTAACTTCCAATTTTTTGTATGGTTTTATATATATACTATTACTATTCCTAATTCAATTCTAATTATCATTTTGAATTAATTTTATTTTTTTTAATTTAATTCAAGATATTAGTGTAATTTGAATTTGAATAGAACTAGTATTTATCTTTTTGCTTAAAAATCTATCTTATTTTTAAATTTGATTATATTTTTTTTTAAATTTAAGGTCAGATATTTTTTGATATTTAAAATATCTTTTAAGATATTTATAATATCTTTTAAGATATTTAAAAATATCTTATCTTTTAAGATATTTATAATATTTTTTTTTAGATATTTATAAAATCTTTTAAGATATTTAAAAATATCCTATCTTTTAAGATATTTTAAAAATATCTTATCTATTAAGATTTTTTAAATCTTTTTAGATATTTTGACCTTATTTAAATTTAAAATAAGATATTTATAATCATGTAATTTTAAATAGATATAAGATATTTTGCTAACTTTTAAATTTTGTTATTTTATTTATTTAAATTAAATTTAAAAATCTGAAAAGATATTTTATTTATCTTTTCTAATTTTTATTTAATTTTATTTTTAAAATAACATTTAATTTTTAAAAAGTAGTTAGCAAATTTTGAAATGATGTTTAGGTTGGTTGAAACCTAATTTTTCAAATAGTGGGTTTAATTTTAAATTTTTTTTCGAAATTTTAAATATTTTTTTTATTTTTTCGAAATTAATTAATTTTTTTTATTTTTTTCGAAATTAATTAAAATATTTTATTTAATTATTTATTTTTCGAAATTATTTATTTAAAATTAAATAAATCCTACTTCCAACTATCCAGCTAACCTTGTTGCAGGAGTATGTGTTTTTAGCTTGTATGTAAGTTTTAAAAACCTATTATTACTTGATTGCAAATAGCCATGGTTACTTTTTGCCAGATCTAATGATCTGATGGCTCCCTTGGTCAAGTAAATAATTTGTAACAGGTAAATTTTACAATCTTCTTTCATCTGTGTATGACCTAGCAACATGATAGGATCCATCCAAAGTGTGCCTGTGTGAGCCTATATGTTTATTTTATTATATAGATGCATATAGGTTGTTGCTAAATAAAATGTCACACCATGATAGATTTTATTTAGGTCCATTTAGTTATTGGACCTATTCAATTAATAACAGTTATTCATTTTAAGGTTAAATTCCTCTCTTTTGGGCCTTGTGTGAGAGTTGGGTGCCATAGAAGTGGGTACGATATACTGAACCCAGCACCCCGTCACATGAACTACCCCAATTGTGAAGGCCCATTTGCCTGATTTGAATAACTGTACTAGGTTAATTATAATAGTTTGACCTAATAAAATTGAATTAGCAACATAATTAACTTTTAAAATATATGAAAATTTATTTTCATTTTAATATTTTAAAGTTAATTTTAAGAAAAACACTTTTAGTTTAGATAGTATTTCTAGATAAACTATTTGTATTTTTCTTGTATTTAATTAAATATAGAATTTTAACTAACTAAGATTCTTTCTGGAGCTTATTTAATTAAATATTCCTATTTAAAGTTATAAATTAGTTGTACCAACTGATTTTTCTTAACTAACTTAAATTTGAATATTTGATTTAAATTTTAAATCAAGTTGAGGAATCTTAGGCATTAGTTATTAAAGATTCTTAAGATATTTTTTTTTTAAGTTAATATCTTTTCAAATATTAACTTAAAATGGAATATTTTAGATATTTTTTGGTTGATATTTTTTAAATATTAACTTCAAAAGATATCTTCAAATTAAGTGGTTACAACTTAATTTGTGATATTTAATTAAATCTAGATTTGAAATTATTTAAGTTTTAGATTTTTTCTATATAACTTAAATTAGATATTTTTTCAAATTTTTGAAAAGATACTTAGTCAAATAAGATATTTTCTAGATAGTAATTTCTAGACTACTTATTATTTCTAATACTTATATAGGAAAATATTATACTTTTGTGAAATTAATTATTTAAATAATTAATTTTGGTACAATTTTATTAAGTATATTTTTCCTAGTATTAAATAGAAATTAATAATTAAGGCTTCTCTACACTTAATTATTATTTCTTGAATTTAATATATTTAATTAACTTGAAAATCTAAATATCTAAGTTGATTTTCATCATGATACTTAAATATTTATTGATTTTTCATGACACTTAATTAAATCGAAAATTATTTTTAGGTTGAAATTTATTTTTTCAACTTAAATTTAAATAATTTTCAATATATATATTTTTTTCTTTATTAATCAATTTCGAAATTGCATTTTAATTATGCAATATTTTCGAATTTTTTTTGAAAAATAGATTGAGTTGTAAATTAATTATTTTAATTAATTCTTGGACCAACTCAAGTCAATGATTTTTTCATTTAATAGATTAATTTAAAATAAGTGAATTTAAAATATATATATATATTAGAAATTGAATTAACTAGTCAAAAGAATATCTAGATAGGTGATATTTTTGCTTGAAGTATTGCTTTTCTATTTTTATTATTTTCGAAAATTGTATAATTTTTTTTATACTTAATTTTCGAACCCAATAAATATATTCTCAAAGGAAATTTTTAAGTTGTTAATTATTTATTTAATTCATCTTAAATTAATTTCCTTAATATTTATATTTAAGATTATTACTAAGATGGAAATAATTAATTTTATTTCAATCACCATCTAGTATAATTTTATAAATATTATATTAAATTCTTATTTTTGAATTTTAATTCTTAAATAGAATTTAATGAGATTTATTTATTAGAATAATAAGAAAATACATTTTAAACAATGAGCTTTATTATTATTAAGATATTCGATCTCCATTGTGGGTTTTACACCGCGTTTGTTTTAATGAGTAATCCTCCCTAATGGAGGAACGTTCATTAGCAATTTCGCACCGTTTAATCTCGCATGATAAGTGGTTTGTAAGTGTTTTATATGGTAAAGATCACCCTAATGGTGGCGACCATATTTGACTTGCAAATTGCGAAACAATGGTAGAAGCTCATGAGATAGAATAGCCTTGACTCTCGCCTAAACGGGACAACGCTGGATTCTGATCTTGATCGAATAAAAGGTTGCTAGAATGTTTAACATTTTAGATGAGCTGACAACTCTATTCAATGGATGGTAGCTTTGACTCTCGCCTAAACGGGACAACGATATCATTGTTGAAAACCTTGGAAATTATTTAGGATTGAATTTTTAAGTATTTTCTCATATCATTCCTACTTGCTATGTGCTTATAATTTCTGAATTGATTTTGTGTGTTAAACCATTATTAATTTCTATTTGTTGATTTCTATTATTTTGTAGTATCCTGTTTGTCAAAATGAATCCCATGTTATCACTTGTTATTTGAAAATAATTTGAATGGATCTAACTTTAATAAATGGAATGAGAACATTAATATTGCTCTCATAGGAGAAAGTGCCTTGTTTGTTTTAACTGAGCCGTCACCGAAGTGCACAGGGATAATGCATCCAAAGCCGTGAAAGAAAAGTATGAGCGTTGGCGTAAGGCAAATGACAAAGCTCTATACTTTATGCTTTCTAGCATGGTTGACACCCTCGAAACTCGGTTTTCTAAAGGCGAGAAGGCTGCTGAAGTTATGACGAAGTTAAATGAGCTATTCGGTAAGGCATCACTTCAGTCACGCTTTGACGCGACTAAGAAGTACATTAACGCACGGATGGAACCTCATCAAAACGTGCGTGATCATGTTCTCCTCATGTCCGATTATTTCCAAGAAGCCCGGGATCATGGTGCCGAAATGGACAAGTGCTACTCAAGTTAGTCTTATCTTGAACAGCCTGACTCCAGCATTTCTACCATACACATCAAATTATGTCATGAATAAGAAGGAAATTGACTTTCATGAATTAGTCAATGACCTTCAAACTTATGAAAATTTGATTGGAGGACCCAAGAAGAAAGGGAGTAAACCTCATCCTGGTAATGGTAATGGGACGATGAAACCCGAAGCAAATGTCGCCTCGCTTCAAAGCCCAAATCGAAGAAGAAGTGGAAGAACACCAAGAAGCGAACAAAAGTCATGAAAAAGATCGCTCCTTCGGTGATGCTACACTTAAAGGAAAGTGTTTCCACTGCAATGAAAAAGGCCATTGGAAACCCCAATGTCCTAAACTTCTTGCAAAGAAACAAGGTATTTCCTTTCATAAACTTTAAGAGTTTTAGTGAATTATTATCCACTTGGATTTATAATGGACTAACTTTGTTTATTTGTTTTCTTCTTCTTATAGGCCAAGCTACTTGAACTCAATTGAGTTGGATCAGCAAGCTGGACCAAGGGTGAAATCGTCCAGATGAAGATGAAGCTCTTCAATTTATTTTTTGAATTAATTGTTTTAGTTTAAAGACAATTTGGATTTCAAATTTTAGTTAGGGATATTTATCCCTGTTTCTATCATATTGTTGCAATATTTTTTTTATTATTAATAAAGTTTTATTTTTTTTTCGAAATTCACTATTGCAATTTATGAGATTGAGCTTCATTTAATTTTATCTTCATCAATTATTACCACATTATATTTATATGTTTGTATGTGTAAGTGTTTTTATTATTGATGCAAATTCTATAATATTTACAACTCTTCATAGAGTTATATTATATAAACATTAGAAATTATTTCTATGTTTATCATAATTGTTAATTCTCATACAATTATTAAGAATTTGTTTAATAAAAGGATCTTATGATCTGATAGGGGTGGAGAAAAGTTAAGAAAACTATGCAGTTCAACGATCTTTTATATCTAATGAACTCTGGATAGTATTCAACTCCACATAAACTCTATCACACAGAGAATCATGATCTTTACAACCTTTAGGGGTGGATCATAATCTCTATATACTTAGGGGTGGAGTCTATTCCACAATTCCCTATGAAACACATATCTTGTTTAAACATAGAGTAATATAATGAGTCAGCTATTGTCAATATAAATTCTTGATCTTGATTGTATGTTCCATTTCAATTTTACTGTTGTAAGTAAGAGTTTGATACCTTTGAAAGTTCTTTGTTAAAGTTTCACACTACCTTAATTGAGTGGGAGAATTTTAAAGTTCTATACCCATCTTCATTAGGTTGATAATTGTGATAGATACTTAAGAACTCTCGAAAAGCAAATCTATCCATTCACATGGATAGATATAGCTTATCAGAATTATGAGAATAAGATAAAGAACTCTAGTTCAGTCCATTCGAATGACTTGAACCAAGAATTCTTAATCCTCATAAAATTTTATGGTATCTTAATTTTGATTACTTTAATCTCTGGCATGTATTTTTCACTTCAAATACTAGTCTGCTAAGTTGATGACTTAGTCTTGACTTAAAGTTTCAGACTAATACAAAAGTCACAACTAGGTAACTCTCTAAACAATCAGAGGTTAAAAGTATTATTTAACCAGACATCTGCTATTGAGTGGGAGCTATCTGAGATGTAATCAAATAGGGAACATTAGAAGATATTCAAGAAGGATTTATGAAAGTGATCTATATGTCGGATATTAAGGAAGCGTGTATCGATTGTCTTTGTATCACACCATCTAATTTCGAAATTCTTAAGATGGTGCTTACTTTGGGGGTGGAGGAATTATTGTATAATAATTCAAGCTCTACCAGAGAAGAACTATAACTTGGTCTATTCGAAAATACCAGAAAGTTATATCACTGAAGAAAAGTCTACACTGTATTATCTCAATTACATATTTTAAAATATGAGAGATATGTCCTCTGTTAATTCAGATGTACTTTTAAAACAGTAAAGATTTCAGTATCCCTTGATGAGTAAAGCATATAGTAAAGGATGTTTTATAAGAGTATTTATGAACTTGTTTCCAGAAGTTTGGGTGGATTCAAATATACTACACTTGATCTAAAGATCAAGACATCAGATTGACCTATTTGCACATTTTGTTTTATATTAGTGCAAGTGGGAGTTTGTTAGGTTTTATGCCCTAAATAAAACTCTTTACAATCTGATTAGTTATCAATATAAGAAATTTGAAGTGATTGATGTTTGCATGAATTTTACATGCTAATGGTTTAATATGTTTAATATGTTTATTACATTCATACACACAAAATCAATTAAATCCAGATCATATGTTTATTCACAATTACAGTATCGTCAACACAGTGGAATGTGTTTGTGATCATATGAATCAAAAGTTTTGGTCCCTGTTTCATCAGTGTTATTGGATTTACACTAATGTGATAATCAGCGATGATGTGTACTTACACTTGGAGTAAGTGTTATGTTCTTTCCAGGACATTAGTAAAGTATACTAGTTTCGAATGTATGGAGTATACATTGGACTGGACCGATATTGCAACTAAGTTAAGATATTACAAACTTACCGTTATACATATCTTTCCAAGTCAATATCAGTAGTTGATCTTAAGATTGAAAAGAATCTAAATCCTGATATGCTTGGGCTCAACTCAGGAGTGCTATTCATGTTCTTTGATTTATTAGTTAAGCCTACTTTTGGGTCAGGGTGATACGTATATTTTGGGAACATGATAGTATGATTGAGTGGGAGTCCGAACATAAATATGGAATCTATAGCTTCTACCGGTGTATAGAAGTTAAGTGATGATTCCCTTCGAGCTTAGCAAATAGAAGTAAATGGATGAGCTCTTGTTTAGCGACTAATTATTAGATCATTAAACACCATTTACGAGTAGCTAAGTGTTTTAAGGGGCAAAATACATTGAGGGGTGAGAACGGTAAAGAAATCCCATCTCGATGTAAATCATCTATATAGAGGATCTTTAAATCACAATAAGATTATAACAATGGTTAAATGAGATAGTATATTGGTATCGTGAAACATACAATATGCTCTATATAAGTCTGAGAGTGCAATTCTAAGTTCTAAGAGTGGATTCAACGAAGAATTAATAAGTAGGAATTTACTTGGTAAATTTGGTTCACTTATTGGAAGCTCAGCATATAGATCCATGGTCCCCATTCTAGTTGAGAACATTCTGCTTATAAGACTCATTAATTGATTCGTGATTGATCAATTATAATTCTAAAGTTAGACTATGTCTGATTTTATGAATTTTCACTATTCAGGGGTGAAATTGTAAGGAAAAGAGTTTTCTGGGTTTATTTATTTATTAATGGACTTTATATGTCTAATTAATAATTAAATTAAATGACAATATTATTTAATAATGTTTTTTAATTATTAAATAATTAGTTTTGGCATTTAAAAGGTTAGAATTGGAAAATTGGCATTTTTGAGAAAATAGAGATAAAATTTGATAAAATTGCAAAATTAAGTGGGGCCCATTACAACACCTATGGCCGGCCACTTATAAGGCTTTTTCAAATTAATATTTTCATTATTTTAATGCCAAATAATTCTAAACCTAAACCTAGTAAGTTGCCTATAAATAGAAAGTGATGGCTCATTCACAAAACATGCTTTCATTAGCCTTCTGACAGAAATTTCTCTCTTCAGAAAAACTGAGCCTTCCCTCACTCTCTACCTTGGCCGAAACCTCTCTCCCTCTTTTCCTTCATCTTTTTCGTGACCCTAGTGAAAGAGTAAGTGCCCACACACAGTAAGCAGTAACTCAATCATAGATTGGAAGACTGTGAAGGATCAAAGCTTGAAGAAGAAGGAGATTCGGGCTCAGATCTTGATTATACTCTGCTACAGAAAGGAATCAAGGGTTAGAGATCTGAGTGGAAGGAGACATTTATTCCGCTGCATCAATGTAAGGTTTTCTTAACTTTATATGTGTTTATTTTATCGTTTTAGAAAGTTCATATTTAGGATGTTAATAAACATACTTGTGAGTAGATCTAAGATCCTGGTAAAATAATTCCCAACACCAAGAGCTTTGGTTGTTGCTTGCTTCGATCTGTCACAGTTCATCAAGCACCATATAGATGGCTAGTTCATAATGACGAAGCTCAACGCCAAAGAACGAGTGATGAAGTTCTTGGATCACAAGAATGATGAGGTTACCAAAAATACATTACTATGCACTCAGAGGCTATTACTTGGCACCAAGTATGCTAACTTTTTCTAGAGTTGTTGACTCGGCACAGAAATGTCATATAGGAAGGCGAGGAGGCAAGGAGGCGATGTAACGTCCCCGCTTCAAGCCTCCATTGGGTCCTTACACCCACGGAATGAATGGCTCTTATACACGAGTACGTCACTTTGGCTGCTTCATGGACTGATGACTTGACCCTACAGACCAACACGAGTGTTTTCAGCGTGCTTTGTCCTCACTCACACGCTTCCTGGGCAAACTTCCCAGGAGGTCACCCATCCTTGAAATTGCTCCAGGCCAAGCACGCTTAAAACACTCGTGTTGGTCTGTAGGGTCAAGTCATCAGTCCATGAAGCAGCCAAAGTGACGTACTCGTGTATAAGAGCCATTCATTCCGTGGGTGTAAGGACCCAATGGAGGCTTGAAGCGGGGACGTTACAAATGGTATCAGAGCCTTGACCCAGCCGGAAGTGTGGTCGACGAGGACGTCGGACCCCGCAAGCGGGGGTGATTGTGACAGTCAGTAGTCCCGTGATCCGTAAGGGGAAACACCGGGTAAGTTGTGCAATCCCACACCGCCTGGGGAAGGTCAAGTGGGATGATTCTGAGACTGTGTAGGTATGGGACTACACAGTTAAAGAGAGCTTAAATGGATTGATTGGTACTACCTATATCAACAAGGTGCATCTTGTTTTTCGGTAGCCCATCTCGAAAGAACTCCACAGTTAAGCGTGCTTGGCCTGGAGCAATTTCAAGGATGGGTGACCTCCTGGGAAGTTTGCCCAGGAAGCGTGTGAGTGAGGACAAAGCACGCTGAAAACACTCGTGTTGGTCTGTAGGGTCAAGTCATCAGTCCATGAAGCAGCCAAAGTGACGTACTCGTGTATAAGAGCCATTCATTCCGTGGGTGTAAGGACCCAATGGAGGCTTGAAGCGGGGACGTTACAGGCGAGGAGGCGAGGGCTCTCCTGTGTGTGTTTCTTAGAAATTAATTTCTTTTATTCTTTAAACTTTAGAAAATTATGGGATTTTTTAGCTAGCTATGTAATAAATTATATTTCCAAGAGTAATATTTCATTTTTGGATTTGAGTTTTTTTTTTAATAGAAGTGTTCTTTATTAGCTTGAGCAATCGCTCATTAAAATAGACATGAAGTCCATAGGAACACTGTTAATAGGAAACATACGTTCAGCAAGAGAAGTAGAGTGCCGGGCAACAAAGTGCGCGGCACAATTCGCAGAACGCTTAACAAAAAATAAAGCAACATTAGACAAACTTTTGAACATGTTTTTGCACTCATCAACAATAAAACCGAAACCAGAAGCAATGAATTCAGCACTTCGAATTGCCTCTACACAGACCAAACTATCTGATTCAATGACTGCCTGTGTGTAGTTGTTGCACTTTAGCCAACTTAAAGCCTCTTTTATCCCCATAATTTCAGCTAACTCGGCTGAGACTTTTCCGTTGTTGCAGCCAGCAAAGACTGAGATCAAATCCCCATTCGAGTTCCTCACCACACACCCATAGCCATGCTTAGAATCCCGATTGAAAGTGGATGCGTCAACATTGAGCTTAATACCTGAAACCGGTTTGATCCAATGCTCCGAACCGTCACCTGCTTTAAGAGGAGACAACAAAGGGATATTCTCCCTACCTTGAGCTTTGAGAAATTGATTAAGACTCGAGTTGGCGAACACGACCACATCTCGAACAAAACGAACACGCTGCTGCCATATTAAATCATTTCTAGCTGACCAAATTGCCCAACAAGGCATTACAATTTTGCCCAAGACCTCCTTGTCTACTCTGTTGGTCGAAGCTTCCAGCCATGACAGCAAAGAAGGAGACTCTCTACCAGCAGTAGAGAGGCCTGAGAACTCCCAACACGCCCAAGCAAACGGACAAGAAACAAGAAGATGCACTTCCGTTTCCGCGTAGACACCACACATGGGGCAAGTGTTATCAACCAAAACTTTTTTGATGCAAAGATTAGCCTTGGTTGCAAGACAATTTGAAGCCTCTCTCCAAACCAGGTCCTTGGTCTTCGGTGGGACTTTCAAATCCCACATTCTTTTCCAAAACTGAGAGCCCTGGGGGATGTCCGAATGGTGTTTTTGGTCTTGAAGCAGTTTATACGCACTACGGACAGAGTAGAAACCGTTTTTCTCAGCGAGCCAATACCAAGAATCAGCCCCACCTGACTGCGAGATGGGTATACCCAGGATAATAGCAGCCTCTGTAGGAGAAAACAGATCACACACAACCTCAGAATCCCACCTTTGCTGTCCTATTTGGAATAAACTGTTGACAGTGAAATTTTCCATTCCAGGGACAATCGGGGAAGGGTAGTATTTATCCATAACAAGAAGCCATGGATCTGAGGTAATCTGAACAGTTAAACCGGCTCCAATTCGCTTCCTTAAACCAAGCTTAACAGTGTCCTTTGCCGCATAAATACTGCTCCAAATAAAGCTCGGGTTTGAGCCCAATTCTGCGGACAGATAATTTCCATTTGGATAGTATCTAGCTTTGAAGACTTTACTAGCTAGAGAATCATGTCTAAAAAGCAATCTCCACCCTTTCTTGCCTAGCATTGGAAGGTTGAAATCTCTTAAATTACAAAACCCCATACCGCCTTCAACTTTGTGTTTAGTCATTCTATCCCAACTCATCCAACTAATGCCACTCCCATTACCATTAGAGTTATTGGATTTCCACCAGAAGCTCGCCATCAATCTCTCTAGTTCCTTACAAGTGCCAATTGGGAAGAGAAAAACATTCATGGCATACGACGGGAGCGATTGAACCACAGACTTGATGAGCACTTCTTTACCAGCTCGCGAAAGGAATTTACCTTCCCAACTATTTATTCTTGACTTCATTCTCTCCTTAAGAAATCCCAACACTGCATTTTTATTACGACCAACGATACTTGGGAGCCCCAAATACATACTATCCGCCCCTACTTCTTGAATGTGCATCAAGTCACAAATCCGACTCCTAGTGTTCATCATGGTGTTTGAACTAAAGAAAGCCAAAGATTTATGAAGGTTGAACTTTTGGCCTGAGGCGACTTCAAAAACATGTAATAGCGAGAGAACACGAGATGCTTCTTCCTCTGTTGCTTGACAATACACATAACTATCATCCGCAAATAGCAAATGGGAGATAGTAGGCGCACTCCTAGCAACTTTACACCCCGTGAGAAGATGATTGGCTTCATAATGATTAATCAAGGAAGACAAGCCTTCGGCACACACAATAAAAAGATAGGGAGATAATGGACAACCTTGCCGAATGCCTCTAGTGGGAATGATTGGCCCCAATTTCACACCCCCGTGCACAACATGATAACAAATAGAGTTGACACAGCCCATCATTAAACTAATCCATCGTTCACTAAACCCCATTACCCGAAGAACTGCTTCCAAGAACCTCCACTCTACTCGGTCGTAAGCTTTGCTCATATCTAGCTTGAGTGCCATGTAGCCTTTCCTACCCTTTGTTTTCCTTTTCAGATAGTGCATGACTTCAAAAGCCACCATAACATTGTCGGAAATCAAACGTCTGGAAACAAAAGCACTTTGAGTTTTAGAGATAGCATAGTCAAGGACACTCTTCATACGGTTAGCTATGACCTTCGAGGCAATTTTATAAAGAAACATTACAAAGTGAAATTGGCCGCATTTTGATTTGAGTTTTAATTAGTCAAATTATGAAGATATGGCAACATAATCTTTTATGTTTTACATCTTCTCTTATCTTAATAGTAAAAACTAATAATTCCAAATCTAAATCACTTGCCTAACCAAATTAAACAGCTGTAATAGGTTTTGTTGGATATGGATTAACATAGTTATTGTTTTAAAATAGGGGATATATTAGGTGAGGCCACTTGTTCTTGTTTGAAATCAATTATCAAATAAAAGAATCAATGTTTGTGTTGGACTTTATAACAATCAATTATTAAATCAAAGAAACTTATTGATTTTGATTAATCCAAAATGTCATCTATGTTTATATATGGAACAAATTTAAACCAGCAGTTTATCAAAAGAAACTAGAATCAAAAGGAGACACCTAGAATTATACATGTGCCTCTTAGATTTTCCAAATTTTCTAATCTTCACACATATACCAAAAACACATATGCAAGAGTCAATTACATGATTACATTAACCAAAAACACTAGTGAATTCGGACCTTTTTGAGAGTCTAATGAGAAGTGATCATTGTCTCACAAGTTGACAAAATATTATATAAACTAATCTATATATTATGGTCAATCATTCTAATATTTATTTTAGCAAAGAACCAAACGAGGTTTGAGGTTCAAGTCTCTCTTAGTTACCTACATAACAATTGTTATAGTTTCCTGGTCCCTAAATATTGTAGGGTTAGATGGTTTCCCTAAGTTTAGTTACAATATATGAACGATAATTTATAACTAGTCACAACTTTTTCACATTTAGTTACAAATTTTATTATGACTAAAAGTAAGATTTTTGTTAGTGTGTGTTTTTACTTTTTCATCAATTTTGGATTGCATGCCATTTTTGAAATCACAACAACTTATGATGCAATGACTTTAAATGTACTGATTTTATAAGTAATTATTATTATCAAAGTTATCACTTATCACCATCTTTTGGCTGAGGTTACAAATTACAATGTCTATTTTGGAGAAAAAAAATATACATATATTGTACCACATGGAAAACAAAAGTGTATTATATATTTTGCTTTTTTATATAAGAATACTCATGTGCAATGAATAATCTCAATATGCTATCATATCTTCATAATTTCACTAAATCAAAATGAAATATTACTGTTGTAAATATCAAAAGATTTCAATGCTTTTATCTTATTTAGATTCTCGTCTAGTTGATTCAAAGCATCCAATAGTTCCTCAAAAAAGAACATAGTTCAAGTTGTACCATTTGTGAATCAAAAGTCCTTTTTGGGAGCATGTTTTGAAAAGTCATGATGACAACTCTAACAACCTGTCATACATTTTTCATACCATTACTAATATGAATCTTAAAAATCAACATATAATAAATATGGTGCTAAGAGCCGGTCCTGAGAATATATGAATCTTAGGCGAATTAGATTTTTGAGCTACCACTCTCAAAAATATATAAATATATATATAAGACATGTTAAAAAGGCCTTTTTTCATAACTGTACAACAAAAACAACGTAATTACAAAAAATGTGTAAAAAAAAATTATTTTAAAAATTATATATTTTGAAAACTTATTACATGAAACCATACATTTTAATCATTAAATAATAACTATGTTTATTAAAACTCAAAATAAACAATTTCGTAAAATTAATTAAACAGTTTTACACAAATAAACAAGTTAATTTTTTTTATTAAAAGATAAATGTTTATTATCTATTTTAGTATGAATTATTATAATTTAATAAGATTTTTTTTAATAAAATACAATATCAAAATTATAAACAGTATATAAATATAAATCAATACTTAAAATTACTAAAAATAAACATGACACATAGAGTGATATAATAAACAGATCTGAATATTATTATTTTGTTTATTAAATTAGTATGTTTAATAAATAGAAAATAAAATAAACATATATATACAAAGTATTTTATATTATTAGTATGTCTATTATAATTGTAAATTTAAACATAAAAATAGACATAGACAATTTATACTATACTAAAATAAGTATATTTTTTTTCTAGTGTTTCTATATATTGAATATAGTTAACTTTTTTAAGAATTAATTATAGGTTAGAAAATAATTTAGTTTTTTAGTGTAACTCACAATTTTAATAAAGATTTTTATTTTATTTTTCAAATGGAGTGTTCAGTAAAAATGATATTTCTAGTGGGGCATTTTACAATTTTGTATACATTATTTTAATTAATTACAAAATATGTGCAAAAAAACTTATTATCATTTTCTCATACATTTTTATATATAATTAAAAACTTTTTTTCAATTTCTTTTATACTATATATATGGTAACAATTATTGATTATTATATATATGGTAACATTGGTTATGTTTATTTTTATGTTTAAAATTATAATAAAAAATATACTAATAATATAAAACATTTTATATATGTGTTTATTTTTTTTTCTATTAATTAAATATACTAATTTAATAAACAAAATAGTAATATTTACATAAGTTTATTATATCATTCTATGTGTGTTATGTTTATTTTTTAGTAATTTTTTAGAAAATAAATAATATATATATATAAAAAAATTGTTTATTTTTATCTTTTTTTTTTTGTTTATTGTGTCATGTTTATTTTTTCTAATTAAATAATTTTTGGAGTTTATAAAGTTATGTTTGTTTATTTATTTTTTGATGTAAGAATTATACTTTAATAGAAAATTCGTTCACTAATTTATTAGAAAATAATCAATATATAGAAACAATAGAAAAAGAATATACTTATTTTAGTATAGTATAAATTGTCTATGTCTATTTTTATGTTTACAATTATAATAAACATACTAATAATATAAAATACTTTGTATATATATGTTTATTTTGTTTTCTATTTATTAAACATACTAATTTAATAAACAAAATAATAATATTCATATATGTTTATTATATCACTCTATGTGTTATGTTTATTTTTTATAATTTTAAGTATTGATTTGTATTTATATACAGTAATGTTTATAATTTTGATATCGTATTTTATTAAAAAAACATCTTATTAAATTATAATAATTCGTACTAAAATAGATAATAAACATTTATTTTTTAATAAAAAAAATAACTTGTTTATTTTTATAAAACTGTTTAATTAATTTTACGAAATTATTTATTTTGAGTTTTAATAAATATAGTTTATTATTTAATGATTAAAATGTATGGTTTCATGTAATAAGTTTTCAAAATATACAAGTTCTTAAAATAATTTTTTTTTGCACATTTTTTGTAATTATGTTGTTTTTGTTGTACATTTATGAAAAAAGCCCTTTCTAGTGAGTTTTTATGTATCTTGTTAGATTATTATTTTTTTTAGTTTAAAAATAAAATTTGTGATATTTATTTAAGGGAAATTTACATTTACAAACGTAAATTGTATTTTATTATTAATAATAACGTAGCAATCTCATTCAATACATTTTGTACCGTAATTAATATTATTGTGCCGTTTTTTAATTGATAAACTGACAACTACTTTTTTTTGTCTTTTGTCTTTTCTTTTTTATATGAAGGTAGATTTTATAATTATATAGAAAAAGTTAAAATAAAAAATATATATATATATATATGTATATTTTTCTCTTATTTCCAACTTTAAAATAAAATTTTAACCACATTGCTAGTTGTTTGGCCTCAAAAATAATATCATTGCGACTTACTTTTCAATGTGATCATTTCAAGATATGGGAAGCATATATTTTTTCACCTTTTCAAAATCAAAGTAACTATTTAGTTGTTTACCATATCAATTATATAGTCATTAGTTACATTTCAACAATATATAATTATAAAAATATAACTTTTTTAAACAATTAACCTATTGGTATTGCGCTAGTTTACTAACTAAAATATCAGCAGTCGCCACTAAAAATCTAACATTACAACGCTTTTTATTGGCATCGTAAACAATTATTTTTATTTTTTTTCCTGATAAAAAAGTGCATATTAATAAATGAATGAATTATTTTTATGTTGTGTGTGGAAAGGTAACTTCCTAGTTACTTTGCATTTTAGGTATCATAATTAACTAAATAGTTACCTTTTACTATAGTAACGATAGAAAAATATCTATATTACGTATTAAATTAACCACAATAAAGAATAGTTTCTTTTTCTATTTAATTAACCAAAAAATAACCAAATTTTATAAATAAAAAAAATTTAATATGCAAACTAAATTCATGAGTTACTAAAATATACTTTCTTATTCATATTCAAAAGTTATTATATGATAACTAATTAGTTTCTACAATAAACTAAGGTTATCAAAATGTATCTTAAATAATATTAGGATACTGTGATGTAACTTTAAAATAACTAATTAGTTATTAATTTGGATGTCTAAATATTTTACTAATAAATTATGTGATTTATTTTACTTTATTGTAACACGTTAGTTTTTTCAATAAGATTGAAGGTAACATAAATGTTACACAAAAATAACATAAAAGTATATATCTTAAATAATGTAATATAAACTAATAATAACATATAGTTTTAAAAGTAACTAATCTAAAAGTCAAGTGATCTATATGAGATATTTTTATTTTAAAATGTATAGATCGTTTTATGAAAAGTAACCAATTGGTATCTTATCGAAATGATAATCAATTGGTCCAAAAAAAATGTGTCTTGTTTGTAATGTTTTAAAAGTTATTTGTAACTTCATTCTTTATTTAATTAATCAAAATGCATATATAATTTACATTTAAAAAATATGGGTGGCTTAAACATGTATGGTATTTTCTTTAAAATACAATTTACTGAAATGGTAGTTTACTCCATGACAACTTATTATATTTTCGAAAATAAACTTGAATGTTACTCAAATGTATTAATATAACTTAAATAATTAATTGATTATTAAGGTGTATACATATAAGTTTTAGAGCTAGCTAAAATGTATCTCAAATTATATAATATAAAAATAATATTTTTTTATGAAAATTAACTTATTGGTTTCTTATCAACATCATAAGTAACCAAAATGTTACTTTTGAAACGTAGGAAAAAAAAATCAGGATTAGTTTCATTTCAGGTATATTAGTTTGAAATTAAGTTAAGTAATTGAGATTTGTTAAGTTATTATTTTTGTAATTAGATTACATTTTACGTATATTTTTTTTTAAAAAAAATCCCTTTCTTTTTTCATTTAGTTAATCAAAAAGTAACTAGATTTTAAAACTATTTTCTGACCATATCGTCGCTCACTTAAAATAAAAAAAAAAATATATTTTCGTGATATACTCTTTAATGTGATTATTTTAAGATATGAGAACATATATTTTTTTTATTATTTCAAAAATAAAAGAAAAACTATTGAGGTAGCCATGATATCAATCATATACTCATTGGTTACTATTAAATTATATTATATATTAAAGAAAATTTAATTTGTAATTAGTTTCTACTCTTTCTACAATAAAATAAACTTGAAGGTTACTCAAATGTATTTTGAATAATAAAATATTATAATATTATATAAAAATAACTAACTTATTATTAGGATATATACAAATAAGTTTTAGAAGAAACCAAAAATGTATATCAAATTATATACTATTTAGTTACCAATCTATAACTTTTATTTAGTTAATAAATCGAATTTATTTTTAAAATTCAAAATACTTATATAATAATAATAAAAAAAAAATATGAGTGACTAAATGTATATTACATAGTTTTAATTGAATATTACTATGAAGTATACTAAAATAAACTATTTCATATATATGCTTACTATTTTAAAATGGTATATAAAATAATTGGTAAATAAAAATAGTAGCTTATTATATTATATGACAAACTCGTTAGTTTCGAAAATAAATTTTAAAGTTACCTAAATGTATTTTAAATAATAAGATAGCATAATATAACTTAAAAATAGCTATTGATTATTAAGATGTTTACAAATAAAATTTTAGGTGTAACCAAATTGTATCTCAAATTATATAATTTAAAAATGAAATTTTTTTTACGTAAAAGTAACTGATTAGTTTCTTATCAGCATCATAAGTAACCAAAGGTTACTTTTGAAAACCCAGGAAAATAATAAAAAAAAATGAAATTTGGGATTAATTTCGTTTCAGGTATATTATTTTAGAATTAAGGTATTTTTTAATGACGTGGCAAGGTATTATTGTAATTGAGATTTATTAAGGTATTTTTGTAAATAATTTATATTTTAAGTATATTATTGAAAAGATCCCTTTATATTTCACCTATGCCTTTTCATTGAAGATTATTATGTTATTGGTACAATTCATAAATAAGGATTCTTATGCTTAAATAAACGACATGTCGTTTACTGAATGATTATAAATGATGAAATAAACGACACATCGTTTACTAAATGATTCATATTCTAAAACATAACATAAATAACTTGTTTTTCTTTCTTGCCACAAAGAAAAACCTTCCTAGAAAGAAAGAAGCAGTAAAAAATCATTCATCATGTTGCAATGGATGTAATTGGAGCATGGAGTGTTGTCTCATCAAACATTTTAATGCAAGATTTGAAAAAGAATTAATAATTTTTAATCTATTTTTTTATGCATTTTAAATTTTATTCCATTTCATTTCTATTTCAATTCCGAATTACATTTTTATTCTTATATTTTGATTCATCCCAACCAAACTCCATTTAATGTGTTAGAGAAACAATCGAAGTTCGTAAAATTGATCAAACAAGCTCTATTTCTTAAAAAGAATTTATGAAACATAAAACTCAACATTTTATTAATAAAAAAACACTAAAAAAAGAACAAATTGTTATGATGATGATGATGAGTTAATAAGGTGAAATTTGTTCCATATGTTATGAACCCCATCAATGATTGTTTCCTTAGCAATTTTGAATCTCTTTTCTTCTTTGATCATGTCAAAATCTTGTTCATCAGCTTGAATCTTCAAATCATTCACCTTCAAACTCAACTCAGTCAATTTATTCCCAAAGAAATTTCTTAGATGAGTTCCCATAGATAAGTACATCTCATCACTCAACACCATAACCAAATCAGGACAACAAAAACCAACTTCAACTCTCAAAATTTCTTTCAGAATCATTCTCGCGATCTTCAGTTCTACATCGCCCCCCGAAATCTCACACTCTTTTCCTCTATTCACACCCAAACCCTTTCTCTTTCTCATTCTTCTTCCCACTAATTCAATCACACATAAGAAATTCTTGATCACAATAGAATTCTCCTTATTTTTCTCAACACTTAGAATTTTTATCATATCCTTGAAATCATCAACATTCTTCATTATGTTATTCCTATCACCAAAAATCACAACCAATGAAAGAAATTCAATCATTATAACAGAGATATGTATACCAAGATCAATCACAACCTTGTTCATTTCCTCAATTGTACTCTTTCTTTGAGATTGATCAAGGTTTTTTAGCCACTCAATCAAACTCTTTTCGCCTTTTTCTCTTCCTTTCTCGGCTTCTTTCTCCCAAATCTTCATAAACTCTTGTAAATTTTGTAAGTAAATCTTGAAAGATTGTACACCAATTAGAGATGGAATGTTGTACTTTAAGTGCTTTTCTTCAAACTCATCGACTCGGTTGCTTAGATTAAGAGCTCGTTTCTTAAACTCGGCGTAATTAGCTTTGAATTCTTCGTCTTGCGCCTTCCCGTAAAGTGCTGATCTTGCTTCCATAATAAGAGAACGTAGTTGAATTCCTAGTTTATTTATCCCTTGAAAGTCATCTGTGTTTTTCATTTCGTATAACTTTTTGGAAATTCCTTTTGTGATATGAGTTAATGGGAAATCATCCATCTTTTCCATCATAGACAGAGAATCCATTTTTCCCAATTCAAGAGAGAGAGAGAGTGTAAAGAGAATGAATCAAAGGAAGTTATTTCTGTTATTTATCATTATGTAAACGACATGTCGTTTACTGATTTCCTTTAATATCAAACGACAATTTTCTTCTTTGTAACACATGTCGTTTAGATTTAATGTCTTGAAGGATTGCTGTATAGTCAACTTTTTTAAGAATTAATTATAGGGTAGAAAATAAATTAGTTTTTTAGTGTAACTCACAATTTTAATAAAGATTTTTATTTTATTTTTCAAATGGAGTGTTCAGTAAAAATGATATTTCTAGTGAATTTTTATATATGTATCTTGTTAGACTATTATTTTTTAGTTTAAAAATAAAATTTGTGATATTTATTTAATGTTAAAAATTAGTAAACGAGATATTCTTGATAAAATGTTATTTTAAACGTAATAATATATCAAATATTATCTTTTATTTAAAAAGTTATCATTTTAATTTATATATAATATTATATATATATATACATACAGTGTTTCAGCTTCTCAAAATAAACCTAATTTCCAAAATTAGCTTCCAAATATATTCAGTCCACACCAAAGTCTTTCAGCTCATTATTCTCAACAATTAATTTACAGGTTTTCTTTTTTATTTCTTTCAATTAATTTATTTTTCTTCCATATATATGTACGTATAGGTTTATATATATTGACATATATTGTGTTTTTCTCTTAACATTACAACGAAAGAGTGAATGTGTGTGTGTGTGTGTGAGAGAGAGAGAGAGAGAGAGAGAGAGGTTTAAGAGGCAAGGGTGTCCAGTTAGTTATTTATGTTAGAAATACAATTACATCTAAAAACTCTTTGAGAATATTTAGTGAAGTGTGACCAGTTGAGACTTTTATATCTTTCATTGACCTTTATTTTGCTCAAGAATAGTTAATTGTTTGATTATTTACAAATTATATATAACAATGTTGGTATATATACAGAGTTGTATTAATGGCTTGAAGGGCTTTTGAAATTGGCGAAGTCAGTGATCTTAGATTCCTCTCTCAATTTTCAAGTGTCGTTAACATAATAATAACTAGACAAGTTATGAAAATAGTGAGTGTTAATTAGTTAAACATATTTACCCCACTTACTAATGTTATTAAGATTAATATGAACGATCTGAGCTTAAACCAATAAACTGAGGAGTATTGTTGTTGTTGTGAGTGAGTGAGTACTGATGAGAAAAGAAGCCATCCATTATTGCATTGCAACAACATCAATCATCATAATAAACGACATGTCGTTATCTTAAGTAAAACGACCTGTCGTTTCTTTAATCACTAATTGTTTTTTGCTTGTATTTTCTTTTTTCTGCTATTTATGTGAATTGAATCATTTACCACATATACAATACATTCATTAATCCCCATAAATACCCAAATAATACAATTACAAACCCACAAAAACTCAAAAACACAACTCTATTGCAAAAATACATTTGTTGGTCGTAGCTAGTAGAATTTGTTTTGATGAAGTCAGAGTCTAATCATTATTAACTCATACGAAGAAAATAGGGAGGGGTGTTTTCGTCATTTCAAATGCCCTCTTTTGTTTTCCAACAAAAGAAATAAAAAATTTGTTCGTTTATGAGTCCATTTGAATGAGTATTGGAGGGAGGGGTGTTTTCGTCATTTTCTTCATGTAACCATTAATTATCAAAAAAAAAAAAAGATAAAACAAGATAATACATATGACACCCAAAATATCCCAATACGTTTTTTTTAAAAAAAAAAAAAAGATAATCCTAATTGGAGTGGAATTATAACTCAAAATTTGTCTATAAATATTGTATTTGGAATCAATGTATTTTGAAAGATTTTCGATTAATTTATTTTGTTTTTTTTATTTTGGTAGAAATAACTAGTGTGATTCAATCCAAACAGCTTGATGGAACAACAAAGGCTTTCAACAACTGAACAGGTTTCTTTTTCTCTGTTTTTTACAATACTTCTCTCTTTATATTTCTATATATATAATTTGTAGTATAGAATAGTGCTGGTTTGGATGAAATTTTGTTGGATGTGAATTGTGGTCTTGACATTGCATATACTAATCAATATAATTTAGAAACATTACTTGACATTACCATATATTTATTTTCCAAAGTTTGAACATCATAATCGATCCAACAATATATATATGTATATTTACAGTAATATAATGATACTAAAGTCTGAACAGGTTTCTTTTTTTCTTCTTCTTCTTCAATCATATATGCTCTCTGTTTTTTCCAATACTTCTCTCTTTATATTTCTATATATATACATATATATATATAGTATAGAATTTGGATGCTTTAATTAATTTTTTTACATGTAAATACAGTGCAAGACAAAAAATTTAAAGAAAACATCACCTAATACAAATGATGTTTTGAAATGCTTAGTCAAGTGGCTTTGTGCAGAGGTATATATAGTCTCTCTAAAATTTTGTTATCATTTTATTTTTAATTAATGAGCTCTTAGCTTGTTCATGATTTTTAAGCATATATATGGGTGCATGGGTAACATTTCAGCTGCAGCAAAAGAAGCCTTTGCCTTCCAATCTTAGTCGTACCTCTCCAACTGCGATAAGCTGTCTCGCAACCTTACTGAAGGAGCCTCTGGTTAAAGCATTCTTTGTCCAATCTAATGGAGTTAGGTTGCTTGTCCCTTTTATAAACCCACCTTTCATTCAACCCTCAATTCAGGTAAACTTAAATACAATATACAATAATGATTTGGATATTATCTACACAAGCATTTGACTTGAGTTTAATTATACTACTTTGAAACAGCTTGTATATGAAACATGCTTTTGTGTGTGGCTTTTATCTTACTATGAACCCGCCATTCAGCACTTGGCTACCTCTAAAGCTCTTCCTCGACTCATGGATGTTGCGAAGAACTCCACAGCGGAAAAGGTGAGAAACAATTTTTATGTTCTCTTGTATTGAGTAATCACGCATCACTTTATAGTTTGTTGTGGTTAGTTATGTAGTTATCGAATTCGTAATTTTAAAATTGAGTAATGATACGTGCACACATTTTTTACACTAAAATTCTACACCAATTTTGTTTTTTGATTTCTTAATCTTGTATTTCCAAGCACCATGTTTGTTATTTGCTTATTTTTTTAAAATTCATATTTGTAATGGTATGAAAAATGTGTGGCAGGTTGTTAGAATTGTCATCCTCACTTTTGAAAACATGCTCCCCAAAGGGATATTTGATTCACAAATGATAGAACTTGATTTATCAGAACTTGTTCGAAGTTTAAAATTACAAACATGGAGTGATGAGGTTTGATGACTAACTGTAATCGGTTTTTGTTTTATCACTATTATTATTATTTATAATAAAATTAAGGGTTGCACTTTGTTCTATTTTCAGGATCTATTATATGCTTTAAATCAAATAGAGGAGAATTTTAATAAGATAAAAGCTTTAAAATCTTTTGATATTTACAAAAAAGAAGTTCTCATTGGTCGTCTTGATTGGTCTCCTATTCGAAAAGATTCTACATTTTGGTCTAATAATATTGCGCAATTTGAAGAGAACAACTTTCAGGTATGTTCTTGGTTTAATTTTTTTCGTAAAGATACTCGATCGATCAATTACTCAAATAACAACCTTATTATGCAGATTTTAAGAGTCCTGATTACAATTTTGGACACATCGTGTGATCCAAGAGCTTTGGCTGTTGCTTGCTTCGATCTGTCACAGTTCATCAAGCACCATATAGACGGTCGATTCATAGTGACGAAGCTCAACGCCAAGGAACGAGTGATGAAGTTGTTGGACCACAAAAATGACGAAGTTACCAAAAATGCATTAGTATGCACTCAGAGGCTATTACTTAGCCCCAAGTATGCTAACTTTTGCTAGGGTTGTTGACTCGCCACTAAAATATCCTACAAGAAGGCGAGGAGGCGAGGGCTCGTGTTTCTTATCAATTAATTTTTTTTATATTTTTAAACTCAGAAAAAATTTATGGGACTTTAAACTAGTTATGTAATTAATTATATTTTCAAGAGTAATATTTTATTTTGATTTAAGTTTTAATTAGTCAAATTAGGTGAGGCCACTTGTTTAGTTGTTCTTTTTTGAAATCAATTATCAAATCAAAGAATCCATATTTGTGTTGGAATTTATAACAATCAATTATCAAATCAAAGAAACTTATTAATTTTGATTAATCCAAGAAGTCATCTATGTTTATATATGGAACAAAAGAAGAGGCCTTTATTGAGCTATATATGGAGTAACACAACTCAAATGAGTCAATTAATGGCAACTTAATTTGTTTAAATAACAATATTCTAAGCCATGAACATCTCCAAGAAAAATAAAATAAATTTAAATTATGATCAATAAATGCCTTTGCAACGTTGTCTTTCCCCTTTTTTCTTTTGGTACCAAACTGTTGAGTAAATTCCAATTATAACCAAGTCCATTTACATCTAAATCAGCAAAGTTAAAACAGAAACAAATAAAAGGAATCAATCCTAAGTGGCTTCGCCTCTACTGGATCAAGAAATAGGAGTTAGTTACAACTGTTAGTGTAACTAACTCTTAGATCTGTGATCAACCGACTCTATATAAGTATATAAACATGAAATCAAAGCAAATACATATAGATAATACAGATCAGAAGAAAGAGAGAGAGAGAGAGAGAGAGAGAGAGAGAGAGAGAGAGAGAGAGAGAGAGAGAGAGAGAGAGAGAGAGAGAGAGAGAGAGAGAGAGAGAGAGAGAGAGAGAGAGAGAGAGATAGTTCTCTTTGAAGACCTCAGCTCCAAGATCCAGAGACGAGAATGGAGTTCTCGTGGTGAGGAAACAGAGGGAAGGAAGTACATGCACAACAACAAGAAATAGAGTTAGATCAAGAACAAAATCAGAAGAAAAACTAACACAAAAATTGTACAAAAGAGAATCGAGTTTACCTGGTCTTTCTTATGTGACAGGAAGCTCCAAAACTTGTAAATCGACATTGTTTGATAGTGGATATCAAGCTAATCTCTGAGACGAGCTTGACAGAGACGTAGCCCTAATTTTGGGTGAACTCTGAAATTTTACTTTTGTTTTTCATTTACTAAACTTAAATATGTGTGTGTGTGTGGGTGAGGATCCTAGGGTTTCTACTGGGATCGAGCAAGTTCTTGTGAAGAACTTGTTCTGCTAGGGTTTCTAGTTTCGATTCTAAGAGGCTGAGTGTTTGAGTGTTAGGGCTTCGAGACTCTTCCTGAGAAGTCTTTAAGCCTTGGATCAATACGACACAGAGTTTGGTGTCGTGGGGTTTAAACGTTGCCTTTTTTTTTCTAATCTTAAGTTAGACAGAGGAAAGGTCGGTTTTGACCTTGTATACTGATATTATGTGTTTTGTTGGTGTAGGTTAAAGTGGTAAAAATCCTACACAAACTAATGGTTCAATGTACAATGTATTAAAATGGAATAATCTTAGGCACCTTTACTATATGATCTGACCGATATTTGATTGAAGATTACCAGGGGAACTAGAATTCGAACTACCAATATGAACTGCAAAAGATTCAGCCAACTTTACTGCATCTTGAACCCGAAGACGAGGACCATGTTGTCTAACTACAGTGGCAGCTATTTGAGCAGCTAGACCACCCATTGCTCTCAAGTATGATCCTTTTATTCCATATGTGACTAATCTAAATGGCTCTAATATTGTTGAGTATATGCCTATATGTATTATATATGGGATCAAGTTGAGTATTGATTATTTTAAAAGGGAATTACAGAGTGATCACTCTGTATTAGTGTTTCCAATCATTCATTTTTCTACCAAAATGATGAAATAGTTAAATATTCATAGTCTCTACTCTTTCCAATTATTAGAATGAAAGCCATGAAATAGAGAGTTTTATGTAAGAATTCAAGATTAGTGAAAGTTTGGTTTATAAATCTCAACAATAAAAAACTTACAAAACTCAATTATATATATTTGAAAGAAACTTACTACTAGAATGAGAAACATTAACACTTTCAAAAAACTCTAATTAAATCAGGCAAGTTTGGTTTATATATATGATCCAATCCAAACTCTTATTACTGCTATCTCATATCAGATCAAAATATATAATTATTTAATTAAGGACTTAAAATTATTGTATTAGAATCTTTGACAACATTGAATCAATTCATAACTATCATTGTACCAAAATAATAATGTCAAATTAAGCATTAATAATGGAAGACAAACTCAATATTAAAATCAAATCCATGTCTCATATTTTCAAGTACTAAAACAAAAAACATTACTCAACATTATTATTATCTTGAACTCGAATACTTGAAACTCGAATACCAAAATTCTTAGGATGATGAGGACGACGACGATGAATTAAGATCAAGTTTTTTTCCACATGTTTCGAATCTCTTGAGCCATCATTTCTTGAAGAATTTTCAATTTCTTTCCGCCTTCTTGATTTCGCCCACACACCCAACTCGATTGCACCCTCAGCTCATTCATCTTCAAATCCAAAAAACTTAATCTCTTCATAAAGTATTTATATAAAACATGTCCATGTGATAATAAGAATCGATCATCTATAGAACTTGCTTTCATCTCAGGACAACAAAAAACAATTTGAGCAAACAAAATTTCTTTGAGTGTCATTCGAAGCAACTCAAATTCTACATCGCCATCATCAATTAATACCTTCCCCGATTTTGAAAAAATATCCAAACGCTTTTTCTTTACTTATAATCATTAAGTAATAACAAACCACTGTGTTTGAACTGATCAAGTTCTTTCAATCTTCTTATGAGATTCTTCCTTGAAGTGTCAAGCTCCATAGCCATTATTATTATTAATTCTAATTGGGAAATTTCAATTTTTGACCCTAATAATACAACCTATATCAAAATTTATACCCCTTTATAATTTGTACAAATTTAGTCCATTAATTACATGAACTTCCCATTTTACCCTTTTTTTTTAAAAAAAAAAAAAAAAAAAACTAAAATCTGAAAGTGTATTTCTCTCTCTCTCTCTTCCCTCTTCCCTCTCTCTCTCGTGCACCACTCTCTCTCTCTAGGAAAAAATTTGAAAAATTTATGAAAAACCGAAGCTGAAATCCGTCCCACACGATATTATTTGCTGTTGCATGGTTGTTTTCTCGGTGGGTGTTGGTGGAAAACCGAAGCACAATACAACATCACTCAAGAATCTTACACCATTATAATGGGTAAGTTGCATTTTAAGCATTTTGTTTGACTTTATGTAGTTTAAAATTGTTATACGTGTGTTTATTGTTGGAACTGCTGTTTTTTGGTCTGAAATTGTTGAGATCTGGCAGATCTGGTTTTCAGTCGATTTCTGGGTTTTCCAGTGTTATCGATGATATGTCGATGATATGTGGATGGTTTGTCGATGATTATGAAGGAAAGGTCAGTGACGACCATTATCGACGTTATGTCGACATGATGTCGACATGTTATCGACATCATGCAACCAACTTTGGGATTAACTATTTGTCGACATTTTGTCGACATGTTTGTCGACAGAATGTCGACAACAAGCATTTTTGTTGTTTTTGAGAAGTTGTCGATATTTTGTCGACATCATGTCGACAAAATATCGATGCAATGGAAAAATACCGTAGATAAAACATAAACATAACATTGACAGAAAATAAACTTCATTAAAAATAACAAAAAAAAAACATAAAAAAAAAAACAGAAAATAAAAGTTCATAAAAATTAAAAAAAAAACATTAAATAAAACCCACAAACCATAACATAAGAAATTATTTTTTTTTAAATTCTTTGGCTTGTGGGTGAGCCTTGCAATACTTGCATAATGTTCCAGGCTTCACCGGTTTACCGTTGAAGATGCCCAGTTTGCAACGACGGCATCCTTCGGGGAACCTGTGTGGTGGAGCCGCCATTCACTCGCTTTTGCAAATTCTCTTTCAAGTTGCATGAACCTGAACTCGTTACCGTTTCGCTCTCTTTCGAAAGCTCGAGCGGCGTCCAAAACTTTCTGCATTGCAGGAGTAACTATGCCAACGTCATCCTCCTGCTTCAGCTCCTCAGGAGTTAGGATGGGGTATTTGCCGTTCTTTCTTGGGGCCATATTTCAAACTTAAGAGAATAAGAGAAAATTTTTAAGAGTAAGAGATAGGTAGAATACAAGATTTCCCTTTGCTTTTATAGAGCAGTAAAAATGTTGGGAATGTATGAAAATTTAATGGTCATTAAATGCGTAACTGTACAGGGAAAAACGCATGAAATGGCGTATTTATCGACAGAATGTCGATACTATGTCGACATCTTATCGACAACATGCCAATTTAGTGTCACTGCTACCACATTTGTCGACGACATGTCGACTTCATGTCGATATGTTGTCGATCGGACACGTGTCTGACATGCAACGTTTCAGTTGGGAAGGGTTGTTGGAAACGTATGTAAAATTTATTAACATTTAATGTGCAACCGTTTCTATTGTCGATATAATGTCGATGGTATGTCGATAGTATGTCGATGACGAGCATGGTTGTTGTTGTTGTCGATTGTATGTCGATATTATGTCGACACAATGTCGACAATCAGTGCCCTAATTTCTGGTGTTGTGCTTCTCGACATTATGTCTATTGATATCGATGGGATGTCGATGTTTATTTTTTTTTGGTGTTTTTTCCTTTACTCACCTTGTTTTTTTGGTTTGCAATTGCAGGAGACAAAGTGTTCCTTGTTGTATCGTACGATGGTGTTTGGTTATGTGAGAATTATAATTGGATCTACAAAGCAAATAGCCTTGACGTTGACAAGCATAACCGAGACAACCCTACAAGAACTGCGACAAATTTTATATGAAGAGTTGGAAGTTGATCCGGTAGCGTATGATTTAAAGTTGGAGATTTGTTCCTTGTACATGAAGGGAAAAATGGTTGCGCCAGAGGTTATTAAGAGAGAACGCCAACTGAGAACGTTTTTAGAGATGAGGGCAACAATGTCAAATACAGAGTTTATGCCATTATTCGTGACCAAGGTGAGAAAAGTTGGGAATTCGGAGCCTACGCCGCCTACTAATCCTCTCCCTCGGAGTGTGGTAGGGTCTTGCGTTCCCGAAACAGATGTTGGGATTGGTGTGAATGAGGAGGTTCCGGCCAATTTAGAGGTTCCGACCAATTTTGATGTTCCGACCAATGTAGGGCAAGAACAAGAAGCGACAGGATTTCATCAGTTTGAAGAGTTCGATACACCCTTCTACAATAATGATCCTATTGTAGATTTGAATATGGACGATGACCATGATTTAGCAGTCGATGAACCCGTAGCGGGACCATTGTTGAGGTTAGAGTGTGTACCGAGTAACCAAGGTACACAGCGAGAACGACAACCTCGTAGTGAAAATCGCACTACACCTGGAACTAGCAATGAGTCGACTGTGCGTAACTGAAGAACATGCTCGTCATGCAACGTTCTCAACGTTCTCCTCTTTCGAAGTTTGTACCAAGTTCAAAGCTCCCATGTGGACAAAGGAAGATATAATGGAAAATCATGAGCTAACTACTTGTTTACAAAGTAAGGAAGCAGGGGTGATAGAGCTTGGTAATTTTTATGAAAACAAGGAAGAACTGAGACAAGTTGTGGGTAGGTTTGCCCTTAATAACAATTTCGAGTGGATGGTGAAGAAGTCATCCCCTGATGTGTTGTACGTTACATGCAAGGCTCCAGATTGTAAATGGAGATTGAGGGGGAGGAAGAAGATGCATTCTGACAACTTTGAGGTCACTGTATTTCACAATGAACACACATGTAACTTGAATGCGAGACGTTCAGATCACCGTCAAGCAGCACCATGGGTAGTTGGCCACCTTATTAAGGGGAAGTACACCCAAGACGGAACTAAGTACAAGGCTAAAGACATACAGAGGGACATGTTTGACAACTACGGTATCAGTATGAGTTATGTGAAGGCGTGGAGGTGCAGGGGAGATGGGACTTACGTATGCTAGGGGTACGCCCGAGTTTTCATACATGAAGCTTCCCGGGTACTTGTACATGCTTTGGAACGAAGAATCCAGGTACCATTACTGACTTGTACTTAGAGGATGAGCGGTTCAAGTACTGTTTTATATCACTCGGTGCATGTAGAAGGGGCTTTTCTTTTTGTCGTCCTGTTTTGAGTATCGATGGCACCTTCTTGAAGACGAAGTACGGCGGTATAATGTTAGTTGCTGTGGCATACGATGCGAACAACCAATTGTTGTCGGTTGCTTATGGTATCGTTGACAGTGAGAATAACGACTCCTGGACGTATTTCTTACAGAAGTTGAGGGTAGCAATTGGCGTGGTTGAGAACTTAGTGTTTGTGTCAGATAGGCATCAAAGCATTGATCATGCTGTTGAACTCGTTTTTCCCGAAGCAGTCCACTGTGCATGCTATCACCACATTGTTATGAACGTGAACGCCAAATTCAAGACTGATGCTTTTCACAACCAAATATATAATGTTGCTTACGCATGGTCGAAGACTGAATGCGATAGAGAGTTCGAGAAGCTTAGAAAGATGAATCCGGCCATCGCTGCATATGTGGAGAGTATAGGGTTTGAGAAGTGGGCTCACCCTTATTGTTTGGGCGATAGATACAACATCATGACGAGCAACGCCGCCGAAAGCTTCAATAGTGTCACGAAGAGTTCGGGAAATATCCAATAACTACTTTGGTTGAATTTATCAGGTTCACACTCCAATCGTGGTTCGCTGATCGCCTCGAAAATGCTGACAAATGTGCCACCCCTTTGGCCACGCTCTTCGAAAAAAACTTGGCAAAAATTCATGAAAATGCAAGGTACAGGCGCGTCCAACGAAATGGAGCCAATTTGTATAACGTTGGTAGGGGACCTAACGGTGAAAGAGGTGGTGATGTGAATCTAGTTGAAAAAACATGCACTCGCGGCGTGTTCACGTTATTGAAACTCCCTTGCCTTCATGCATGTGCGCGGCATTGAAAACGAACACAAGTGTGTACACGCTTTGCTCACCTTATTATTCAAAAGAAACGTGGAGGAAGATTTACGATGATACCATCAATCTCGCCGGTGACGAGGATGATTGGGTTCTCCTAACACATCAAGAATATGAAAGTTGGGGTACCTGTGGAAAAGAAGCCTGTAGGTCGTCCAAGAAAAAGCAACGCTGGAAGAAGACGGGAGAACCGTTTCCCGTCTGGTGATAAAAAGGTTCTGTACCACGAAACTGCAGCCGCTGTGGTGCTTCAGGCCACAACAGAGCAACATGCAAAGCCCGCATCTGAGGCGTCTTGTACGTATTCGTTGGGAAATTTGATATATTGTAATGATGCATATTTTGTCATAGTTATTTTTGTTGAGGTTGAATATTTTTCAAATATTTTAATTATTTTTAGGTTTAATAGTTATTTTTGTTGAATAATGTTGATATTTTATATTTGAAACCACGTATAATTATCAAAATTTGAACGAAAAGAAAATCTATATATACATAACTGTAATGTTAATTACACAAAATATACAATGTCCCAATAATTACACATATAATCATGACATTTTGGTAAAATAAATCGACACACCACCGTTGACGAAACATGGCTATCCTGGTCCGGCGTCACATCGGTCAATCCACGCTGCATCATGAGATGCTCCACATACTCCATGCAATACACGCCACAATCACCACTAAATGCAAAAAAATGTAAAGTCGGTCTAACGTAAAACATATTTTAATACTATAGTACTTTTTTATCGCTATGTACACGGTTGCCGACTTCGGAACTAAGTCGTGAGTGGCTCGAGTCGCGTGCATTTTTGGAAGCACCGTGATCTCACAGTTAGCTAACGCCATGATCTGGTTGTTATGTGGAAATTCCCCGGTTGCAAGGAGTAGCGAGGGCAGCAGTTCTGCCCAAACCTTCATGATGGGTTCCAAGGCGGTCCAATGACAGACGTTGGAATCACAGTCGTAGACATTAATTTTCCACAGCTCTATGTCGACTTCAACTGTGACCCAGTGTCTTGCCGTGGGAAGGTGCAGAACGAAGTAAATAAACTCGTTACCCCTCCATCTCTCAAAGACTTGGGACTGTAATTACAGAGAACAACGAAACAATTAACAAACCATAATAATCTTCCCAAACAATTAACATTTAAAATCTTACTAAAACAATACCTTATGAAACCCTGTGCAGTAGTCCAGGATATAATCCTCCCATTTAAAGTTTTTCCTCGGACCCTTGTGGCTCGTCCATGCACTGCTGATCATGGCGGTCACGAATGTGGAGAGAATGATACCCTTCTGAGGAAATGTCAGTGGATAGTCGGTGCGTCGCCTCCTCAGCATATGCATTGCTGCATCTATATGCTGCATATAAAGGGAAATGTCAGTTAGACAAAAAAATATATTAATTGCACATAAAGTTGAAAAGTGAAGTAATATTATAAAATACTTTACTTACGTCATCTGTAAGCCATTCCTTTGGTGTGAGCATTACCCAAAAGAATCCTGGACCGTAATCACCACTTCTCAAATCCCGAAGTCGGTGGTTCGGAATGAGTCCAACACACCACTTTCGGAAAGTGGTTAACAATTTCTCATCCGGTGGCTCCAGGGGATCAAAAGTCGAAGATGGCCTATGTCTCCTCTTCATCTCCGTATAGTCACCGAACCATACAAAAGGCTTTCTCTTCCTCTTCCGACTCTTAACCACTGCAGGTTGTGCCTCTATGGACAGAATCTCACCCTGCGACTCGGTGTCATGTACATGGATAAGAGGTTGTGCCTCGATCGGAGTCGCTGGAGCTCCCTCATAAGGATCGTAATCGTCGGGGAAGACCTCATCCTCTTCTACTGGGGGTGAAGCAGCTGGTGGTGGGGTAGATGGATCTCGCTTGGGGCCTCCGGTGCTGAAGCTGTCGTTGGCGGACGATTCAACATGGCCAATATGTGTCTGAGCTGCTCCATAATTACGTTCTGACCACCCTTCAGCTCTACATGGCTGGTCTCGTATGCCTTCTTCAGCTCGGCCTGAGCAGCATACAGACCCTGAGTGTCAGCCTCGATCCTATCCAACCGAGCCACTAAATCAGTGTACTCGGCACCCCGAACGCCTGATGAAGATGGTGCACTGGGCTGAGGTTCTGAACCAGTGGCCTGAAAAAATATATATCAAAAAAATACGGTAAGCATACGATAATTCCACAATGTAACAAATATCACAAAACAAAAATAATAAAAAATGAAGACATAAAAAAAAGTTCCAAAAATTGGTACCTGAGTGTCTCTTTCCTGAGTGTCTGGGACCTGAGTCTCTGGTACCTGACTACCTGCCTCAGCCTCTGTGTCATCCACAACATCATCAACCAGGTTCTCCACACCATCGTAAGAAATTGTCCTCACAAATGCCTCCTCCTCTGTCCGTGGAAGTAGCCCCTTCACCACTTCCAGATTCTGTTTATGGTTTAAAAAATATCAAAATAAAACCATTTAGCATTTATTACAAGCATTTATGTTAAATAATTATTCAGAACATAAGTGAAAATCATACCCGTCTAGAAAATAATGCGCTGATGTCTTTCTTCCCCATATCGCCTTTGCTCGTCCAGCTAAGCATCCTGGGGAACCGAATCCCGTGGTTCGTGCCATACCTCTTGCCAACCTCCAAAATGGCCTCGTACGCCCAATATTGGACTGCAGGTGCGAAGCCATATGCTGTGTATTTGCACTCGTGCTGAACATCCGAACTCAGCTTCTTCTCGTAGTTGGCCTTCTGTTTCAACATGTCTTTCTGAAGCGAGTGCATGAGTCTGGCGAATGAGTGCTTCCCCCAAGGAATCCGGAAGAAGAACTCGAGGTCTTCCACATATCTAAGTATGTGAGGCGTGATCAGCGCGTTGGCCTCGCGGCCCAGAAGCACTGACTCCACAAACAAGCACAAGCCGAGCTTGTACAAGTCTTCCGGGTTCTGGCAGTTTGTGAACTGAAGTTGGAGTGCTTCTGTCTTCACAGTATCAGACCGGTTGAAATATTTGTTGATCAATCGGTCTGACCCCGAGCGCGCGACCTGCGCAGCCTTCTCCTCTTCTGTTGGCCCCGAGGAGAAGTCCAAACCCGTAATGAGTGCAAACTCCAGCACCCCGAATCGGACCTCCTTCCGACCAACATAAAACCTCATCCTCAACTCCTCCTGAGCATCCACTTTCATTTTGTGGAGCATCAGCTGGTGAAATAACACCGAGGAGAATGTCAGTGGTACGGCATTCCAGAAGCTCCCGAAACGGCTTTCCTTCGCCGTGTTGTTAAGGTTGAACTCCTCAAACCGAGCTTTAATTTTGGCAAAAATTCCAGTGCCCCTATATGTGACCCGGCCAGTGAAATGCTCGGGTCTTTGGAATAATCGATCCGGGAGCCATCTGAAAAAACAAAAAACAAATCAATATAACTGCCACAAAAATTTAAAAAATAGTCGACATAACATCGACATCATGTCGATATTCTGTCGACATTATCAAACAGTAAGTATACAAAAAATTTGGTCGACAAACAGTCGACATACTGTCGACATGTAGTCGACATTATCACAGAAACAGTTTAAAATAACATTGTGGACAACATGTCGACAATCTGTCGACATCCTGTCGACATGTTGTCGACATTATCAAACATATGTCAACTACATAACAATAGTCGACAAGCTATCGACATAAGGTAGATACCCTATCGATATTATAGACCTCCACTTTTATTCCAAATACGGTCGACATCCTATCGACATACCAATGATATCCTATCGACATACACTAACATATATCAACTACATAACAATAGTCGACAAGCTATCGACATAAGGTAGATATCCTATCGATATTATAGACCTCCACTTTTATTCCAAATAAGGTCGACATCCTATCGACATACCAATGATATCCTATCGACATACACTAACAACACAGACTCAAACACTTTCAATCTTGTCGACATTATATCGATAACCTATCGACAAGTCATCGACAACTTGTTTGAACAATAAAACACTACTGATTAACATGCAGAAAAACAAGCACAAGTTCGTATACACATCCTAAAACAATCTAATCAGAATAACATACACAAATTTCCATCCAATTCTATGAAAATTCTATTTTTTAATAAGAAAAAAACTTACCTTTGACTGTTCGTGGTTTTGGGGATGACCTCTGTTCTGGTTTTCGTGGCTACGACCTCTGAAAATTGGTTGGGTTCCAATGTCGGCCGTGCGTGTGGGTGGGTTGGGTTCCAATGTCGAGAGCAATAGGCAGAGAAAGAGAGACGGGTCCTGCTCGTGGGTTGGGTTCGCCTCGTTTGTTGGGTTCGTGGTGGAGATGGGTTTGCTGGTTTGGGGGTTTGGGGTTTACGGGTTCCTGGTTCGTGGTGGAGATGGGTCGAGGTCGACGTTTCTGGTTTGTGAAGAGGGAAAGTCAGAGAGAGAGAGCGAGAGAGGGAAAGTGAGAGAGAGGGAAAGTCAGAGTGGGAAAGAGAGAGTGGGAAAATTAAATGGAAGGGGTATTTTGGGTAGAATTTGAAAATAGTGGAATTGTTTTGTATAAATTAGTAAGGGGTATAAAATTTGATATAAGATATATTATTAAGGGCAAAAATTGAAATTTCCCTTCTAATTTCCTATGAAATCAAAACAAGTAATTTCTTGAAAAGAAAGGTTGGTTTTTGTAAATTAATAATATGAATTATTATTGAAAATAAACGTTATTATATATTCTTGCCACTATTATATATAGTTTAGTCATTAGTACAAGCATATTAAAAAAATTGCGTTTATCTTCTTATTATCTTCGATATTTTAATTTAAAAATAAAATTTTGTCACATTTATTTAATCATAAAATTAGTTATTAATTATAAGAAAATTTTTAAATAGTGGTATGAAAATATTTGTCGAGCAATTTTTTTTTTTTTGGAAGCAATTAATATTAACAAAACAGTTTATAGTTAAGAGTTTATAATGTTTTTTTTAAAGCCTACAATTTTATTGATTAAATTAAAAAGTTAAATAGTCAGCCTCTTAATTCTTCGATCGTTTGACAAAAAAATTAAAAATATTGCAATAATCTAGCACTCAGAAAACACAACAGTATAAATTGTTGCAACAGGTTCATTCAACCAGCTCGTAGTTTGAGTACTCAACTATTGTGCAAGGTATGTAACTACACTACTACCAATCCCTTCAGTCCCAGAGAACTTGTTATTCCCAACTATTAACAGTGATTTAACTGCGAGCCATAGAAGAACAAATGAGAACTAACAACGAAACAAAACAAAATCATGTTACATAGACAAGACTAAAACACTCAAAATAAAGTCACAGAAACAAGACCAAAACACTCAAAACCATGTCATAAAGATAAAGTAGCAAAAATCGAATCGCAATAGCAAAATATAACCCCGACCAAGCTAAACATATGCCTAGAAAAGGTCGGCAACCAGAAAAAAAAAAAAGTCCAACCTCGTGTAGCTATAAATTTAGGAACAAGAAACCCTAAATTTTTAAATTGGTTTGTTTCCAAGTTAAGTCATGAGTTTATAAGTGTTTGGTTTAATAAAGGGTTAATACCATTTTGGACTCTATATTTTACAAAAATTATTAATTGGACCCTCTATTTTGTAAAATGATCAATTAAATCTTGTATTTTCTATAATGGTACAAAATATCCATGAGCGCAATTTTTTTTATAATTGTTTTTCTTAGGGCTGTTCATCCGATCCAATCCACACTTTTTTGGTCAAACAACATCCAATCTTATTATGTAATAAATTATATTTCCAAGAGTAATATTTCATTTTTTGATTTGAGTTTTTTTTTAATAGAAGTGTTCTTTATTAGCTTGAGTAATCGCTCATTAAAATAGACATGAAGTCCATAGGAACACTGTTAATAGGAAACATACGTTCAGCAAGAGAAGTAGAGTGCCGGGCAACAAAGTGTGCGGCACAATTCGCAGAACGCTTAACAAAAAATAAAGCAACATTATACAAACTTTTGAACATGTTTTTGCACTCATCAACAATAAAACCGAAACCAGAAGCAATGAATTCAGCACTTCGAATTGCCTCTACACAGACCAAACTATCCGATTCAATGACTGCCTGTGTGTAGTTGTTGCACTTTAGCCAACTTAAAGCCTCTTTTATCCCCATAATTTCAGCTAACTCGGCTGAGACTTTTCCGCTGTTGCAGCCAGCAAAGACTGAGATCAAATCCCCATTCGAGTTCCTCACCACACACCCATAGCCATGCTTAGAATCTCGATTGAAAGTGGCTGCGTCAACATTGAGCTTAATACCTGAAACCGGTTTGATCCAATGCTCCGAACCGTCACCTGCTTTAAGAGGAGACATCAAAGGGATATTCTCCCTACCTTGAGCTTTGAGAAATTGATTAAGACTCGAGTTGGCGAACACGACCACATCCCGAACAGAACGAACACGCTGCTGCCATATTAAATCATTTCTAGCTGACCAAATTGCCCAACAAAACACTACAATTTTGCCCAAGACCTCCTTGTCTACTCTGTTGGCCGAAGCTTCCAGCCATGACAGCAAAGAAGGAGACTCTCTGCCAGCAGTAGAGAGGCCCGAGAACTCCCAACACGCCCAAGCAAATGGACAAAAAACAAGAAGATGCACTTCCGTTTCCGCGTAGACACCACACATGTGGCAAGTGTTATCAACCAAAACTTTTTTTATGCAAAGATTAGCCTTGGTTGCAAGACAATTTGAAGTCGCTCTCCAAACCAGGTCCTTGGTCTTCGGTGGGACTTTCAAAGCCCACATTCTTTTCCAAAACTGAGAGCCCTGGGGGATGTACAAATGGTGTTTTTGGTCTTGAAGCAGTTTCTACGCGCTATGGACAGAGTAGAAACCGTTTTTCTTAGCGAGCCAATACCAAGAATCAGCCCCACCTGACTGTGGGATGGGTATACCGCAGGATAATAGCAGCCTCCGTAGGAGAAAATAGATCACACACAACCTCAGAATCCCACCTTTGCTGTCCTATTTGGAATAAACTGTTGACAGTGAAATTTTCCATTCCAGGGACAATCGGGGAAGGGTAGTATTTATCCATAACATGAAGCCATGGATCTGAGGTAATCTAAACAGTTAAACCGGCTTCAATTCGCTTCCTTAAACCAAGCTTAATGGTGTCCTTTGCCGCATAAATACTGCCCTAAATAAAGCTCGGGTTTGAGCCCAATTCTGCGAACAAATAATTTCCATTTGGATAGTATCTAGCTTTGAAGACTTTACTAGCTAGAGAATCATGTCTAAAAAGCAATCTCCACCCTTGCTCGCCTAGCATTGCAAGGTTGAAATCTCTTAAATTACGAAACCCCATACCGCCTTCAACTTTGTGTTTAGTCATTCTATCCCAACTCATCCAACTAATGCCACTCCCATTACCATTAGAGTTATTGGATTTCTACCAGAAGCTCGCCATCAATCTCTCTAGTTCCTTACAAGTGCCAATTGGGAAGAGAAAAACATTCATGGCATACGACGGGAGCGATTGAACCACAGACTTGATGAGCACTTCTTTACCAGCTCGCGAAAGGAATTTACCTTCCCAACTATTTATTCTTGACTTCATTCTCTCCTTAAGAAATCCCAACACCGCATTTTTATTACGACCAACGATACTTGGGAGCCCCAAATACATACTATCCGCCCCTGTTTCTTGAATGTGCATCAAGTCACAAATCCGGCTCCTAGTGTTCATCATGGTGTTTGAACTAAAGAAAGCCAAAGATTTATGAAGGTTGACCTTTTGGCCTGAGGCGACTTCAAAAACATGTAATAGCGAGAGAACACGAGATGCTTCTTCCTCTGTTGCTTGACAATACACATAACTATCATCCGCAAACAGCAAATGGGAGATACTAGGCGCACTCCTAGCAACTTTACACCCCGTGAGAAGATGATTGGCTTCATAATGATTAATCAAGGAAGACAAGCCTTCGGCACACACAATAAAAGATAGGGAGATAATGGACAACCTTGCCGAATGCCTCTAGTGGGAATGATTTGTAATACCCGGTAAAAATATACATATATTTTAAATTTTATTTGTTATACAATTTGTGTGAGAATAAATATTCATTTATTTCTAATAATAGTGAATAGAGACTATTGCTTAGAATAGTATTGATAGATTTCTAAACATAGTTGAAATTATAGTAAGTGTCAAGGTAAAATTATGGTGTTTTTACGAATTAGAATAATTACTCAATTAAAGCCCAATATGAAAGTCTATTAGAGTTTTATAGATTATTTAGTGGGTTTAATCTATTGTATGAAGTGCATTAAATAACATTATAATGGAATTAATGTCACAAAAATTCGTAGGTTTTGATAAATTCGCAGGATTAAAAACTGTTTTACTAAAATGATCATATCTAGAGTTTTAGAGCTCCGATTGAGGTGATTCCAGTGGTGTTGGAAAGATAATTCAAAGATCCATAAATTTTGTAGAAATAGTTATATCATAATTCGGAATTTTTCTAGGTGAAAACTGAGCCTAAAGTTACGAAATAAAGGGCTTACTTTTAAAATTTAAAAATTTAGATATTTGTTGATTTAATAATATTTTAGCATTTTATTATATATTATTATTTTTAGTTAACCTAAACCTATCAGAATACGATATCTCATAATCTTTTTATCAAACCCTAGCCTCATTCTTCTTCATGTTTGCTCCTCTCAAACCTTCCACAATTCTTCTTATTTTCTACCTTCATTCTTAAAGTTTTGGATTTATAATCAAGGCTTGCGGGCTTGAGACATCGAATAGAAATATGTGAAGAGGTATGAAATATTTTCTTGCTCAATAATGCTAAATGTTATCTAGGGTTCGGATCTATTATATTTTTTTCGTTTTCAGAAAAACAAGTTTCAGTAAAGTGATGATATCTCTCTTGATATTGATCCGTTTTTAGAGATTTTTATATCGTTGGAAAGCTTATTCGATTTCCCATAAGTTTTATGAAGAAACTTTTTGTTAATTCGAAGTCATACTATGTCAAAAAGTTAGTTTTATTTAATATCATGTGATTCGTTTCTTGAATCTTGTTCTTGCAAAACTGTTTTGGTAAAATTGTAATATCTCCTCGAATATAATTCCAATTTCAAAGATTTTGGTATCATTGGAAAGGGAATTTAATTTCCTAAAACTTTGATGAAGATGTTATCTTTTAGTTCTGAACCATTCAATGTCAAAAGTTTGTATTTTTGCTAAGTTGTGTAATTCGTCACTCCATATTTCTTCTCAGAAACAGTTTCAGTAAAACAATCATAACTCCCTCAGTTTTAATCCATTTTTAATAATCTTTATATCATTGGAAAGATAATGAAATTTTCTATAATTTTTATGAAGACAACTTTCACTGAATTAGTATATTTGTTGGTCAAAAATAGTGATCTTTCTGCTGTACTGTAAGAGTACGAATTTTAATGTTAGGGTCTTGAACCATGTGTTGTTATAGGTAGTAGTGACGAGATAACAAGTCTTAAGCAGTGGGATTTGAGGATCTTGTCCTCAACAAGAAAATTTATTGAGGTGCTTGGAGTAGCAAGAAGGTGTTCTTAACAACTGAGGTAAGAAGAGTGGACATCTGTGCACAGGGTGTATGTTGAAACATACAACTGTATTATGGGTTTGTATTTACATGTTTTATTCTATGGTAGATTGTTGTTTTATGCTAATGTTATTAGTGTGTGATAGTGATAAGGCTTTTGACTGTTTGTGTAAGGATAGCACTTATAGGATAGGTTTTCTGCTGCTAGTGTGAGCATAGCACTGCAGGATATATTTTTGGCTGCTTGTATGGGTTTACTTGCAGGTTATCCTTTCATGGGTGAGTACAACTTGTGAAAAGGGATTGCCCTATTGGATGCCGAGTGTGAGAACAACACAAGGCAGGGTAAGTTACACTTCATGTCTGATCAACATGAGTGGGAGTAGATTATCGTATGTGAGGACAATGTGCGATAAGATACTATGTGTTATGTGTGTGAGTATAGCATGTGTTGAGATTACACTGTGATATGATGTTGTATTGTATGTAAGAATAATATGTGATATGACATGTTGTTATATGTATGCAAGTATGGTATGAATTGATTTGATGTTGTGATATTGTTATACTTATGACTATGTTATCTGGTTGGGGGGGTTATGTCCTACATAGCTCTTCTTACTGGGCGTTAGCTCACGGGTACTCTGTGTGCAGGTAAAGGCAAAACTATATAGTGAGGGTGGCGAGCTCGAGGCGTGGATTACATGTTAGGGGATTGTCACGATGTTTTGGTTTAAAAATATTTCATTTAAGATTATGATTCAAATAGTTTTTGTAAAGCTTTATATTTTAAGGTTATGAATAAATAAATGTTTTGTTTTAAAAATAATGAGATCTCATGCTTAGTTATTTTTCATTAAAGAAGTCTTTTATTGTCTTTATCTTAAATGGTTTTAAACGGACTAGCTAGTGTGACGTCTCGGGAAATCGGGGCGTTACAATATGGTATCAGAGCAATACGGTCCTAAAGGATGTGGTTGACCCTAACATGTAAAGTTCATTGCCACAAGACGAGCTCGACTCACTGTACTGTAAGTTTTAGTTAATCTGTTGAATTTTGGTTAAGGGTGAAATCTAATCATTAAGGTTATAATAGAAGAATAGATTGTGACAGTCAGTAGCCCCGTGATTCGTAAGGAAATTAGATAGTTTTGTATGTGTTTATCTGCATAAATTTAAATTCTTTATGTATTGAAATATGACTTATGATTTGTTTTTATGAATATGTATATGGTACTGAGAATGTGTGGTATGGACACAATATGAGTTTGTGAATTGATATATAGATTATGGTTGTATGACTTGTATATGTTGTATGTTGTATGTTGTGTATTGTATGTTGTATGGTGTATGGTTTATGTTGTATGTTATATGTTGTATGCTAACGTCTCAGGTAAAGTGAGGGACCATGGTGGGGTATGATACGGGATAAGGCCGTTGAATGTAGAGATACCCTACCCTACATTTTACTGAGTCGTGTATGAGATTGTTATGGTGGGTATGATACGGTTGTCATATCGTTGAATATAGAGATACCCTATCCTATAACAATGGTAGGGCTGCATAGGCCCATGTTATTATATGGGCAGATTAGGCCCAGGATATTGTAGGGTCAGGCTAGGCCCGGGTTATGTAAGTAATGGCTATGATATGCCAATGTTATGGTAAAGACATGATATGATTGAAATAATTTTTATATGTTATTGCTGTGATTGTGCTATGAGTATGATGTTAGGGTTGTGATCCCTACATATATGTAATGGTTTCGTTTAGTACAAATAAATGGTATATGATTAAGCGAGTAAAGAAAAATATATATGAGAATTGGATTAAGCGATTTTCGTTCTCGAGTTATTCTTAGAAAGTGTGATGTTGATAGTAAATTTTATTCATATTTCATTAGTTGGATGGATTAGTAGATGTTTCTTTTATAGTGATATGCATGTAGCTCATTCCTGAGAGTATGTTAACTTGTATGCTTCTAAGCCTATATATTGGCTAGCTCGCATGTGTAAGAAGACCTTTAACGATCTTTAGCTTACATGTAGTTCATGTAATTTATAGAAGACATGTGGTCTGTTTGAATGACATCGGTTTGTTGATGATATATTGGATCGTTATGTGTAGGGCAACATTCTTAATAATTATGCTACGTAACTATAATAACGGAATTGTAGCTTTATGGAGGAAATTAAGTAAAAAAAAAAAAATTAACATTCAATGAAAGAATGGGAACAATTAAAGAGAAGTTTGCATAAGTTCTTCTGCCCTACTCCTTGTTGTTTGTTATTTTTGTATTGTATAATGTGTTCTCAAGTGGCATATAAGGATGTTCATAAGAGAAGAGTTTTTTTTTATATAAAATTGCGAGCATGTTATTGCAAAATTTATGTATTTAAAGCACGTATATGTAAGTATTGTGATGGAGTATGTTTGTTATTTAAGTAATATATAAAGGAATAACAATACTTAAATTAGGCTGTATATGTTATATGTGTTGTAGTTTGACCAATAAGATAAAAGTTAAGTACATATTTGTTGGGTCCATAAGGTAGATAAGGAGGTCATGTAATAAGTGGTGACAAACATGAAGTCCCTCGTGTATTTGGTAGTTAAATTTCGAGGACGAAATTTCTTTAAGGAGGGTAGAATGTAATACCCGGTAAAAATATACATATATTTTAAATTTTATTTGTTATACAATTTGTGTGAGAATAAATATTCATTTATTTCTAATAATAGTGAATAGAGACTATTGCTTAGAATAGTATTGATAGATTTCTAAACATAGTTGAAATTATAGTAAGTGTCAAGGTAAAATTATGGTGTTTTTACGAATTAGAATAATTACTCAATTAAAGCCCAATATGAAAGTCTATTAGAGTTTTATAGATTATTTAGTGGGTTTAATCTATTGTATGAAGTGCATTAAATAACATTATAATGGAATTAATGTCACAAAAATTCGTAGGTTTTGATAAATTCTGGATTAAAAACTGTTTTACTAAAATGATCATATCTAGAGTTTTAGAGCTCCGATTGAGGTGATTCCAGTGGTGTTGGAAAGATAATTCAAAGATCTATAAATTTTGTAGAAATAGTTATATCATAATTCGGAATTTTTCTAGGTGAAAACTGAGCCTAAAGTTACGAAATAAAGGGCTTACTTTTAAAATTTAAAAATTTAGATATTTGTTGATTTAATAATATTTTAGCATTTTATTATATATTATTATTTTTAGTTAACCTAAACCTATCAGAATACGATATCTCATAATCTTTTTATCAAACCCTAGCCTCATTCTTCTTCATGTTTGCTCCTCTCAAACCTTCCACAATTCTTCTTATTTTCTACCTTCATTCTTAAAGTTTTGGATTTATAATCAAGGCTTGCGGGCTTGAGACATCGAATAGAAATATGTGAAGAGGTATGAAATATTTTCTTGCTCAATAATGCTAAATGTTATCTAGGGTTCGGATCTATTATATTTTTTTCGTTTTCAGAAAAACAAGTTTCAGTAAAGTGATGATATCTCTCTTGATATTGATCCGTTTTTAGAGATTTTTATATCGTTGGAAAGCTTATTCGATTTCCCATAAGTTTTATGAAGAAACTTTTTGTTAATTCGAAGTCATACTATGTCAAAAAGTTAGTTTTATTTAATATCATGTGATTCGTTTCTTGAATCTTGTTCTTGCAAAACTGTTTTGGTAAAATTGTAATATCTCCTCGAATATAATTCCAATTTCAAAGATTTTGGTATCATTGGAAAGGGAATTTAATTTCCTAAAACTTTGATGAAGATGTTATCTTTTAGTTCTGAACCATTCAATGTCAAAAGTTTGTATTTTTGCTAAGTTGTGTAATTCGTCACTCCATATTTCTTCTCAGAAACAGTTTCAGTAAAACAATCATAACTCCCTCAGTTTTAATCCATTTTTAATAATCTTTATATCATTGGAAAGATAATGAAATTTTCTATAATTTTTATGAAGACAACTTTCACTGAATTAGTATATTTGTTGGTCAAAAATAGTGATCTTTCTGCTGTACTGTAAGAGTACGAATTTTAATGTTAGGGCCTTGAACCATGTGTTGTTATAGGTAGTAGTGACGAGATAACAAGTCTTAAGCAGTGGGATTTGAGGATCTTGTCCTCAACAAGAAAATTTATTGAGGTGCTTGGAGTAGCAAGAAGGTGTTCTTAACAACTGAGGTAAGAAGAGTGGACATCTGTGCACAGGGTGTATGTTGAAACATACAACTGTATTATGGGTTTGTATTTACATGTTTTATTCTATGGTAGATTGTTGTTTTATGCTAATGTTATTAGTGTGTGATAGTGATAAGGCTTTTGACTGTTTGTGTAAGGATAGCACTTATAGGATAGGTTTTCTGCTGCTAGTGTGAGCATAGCACTGCAGGATATATTTTTGGCTGCTTGTATGGGTTTACTTGCAGGTTATCCTTTCATGGGTGAGTACAACTTGTGAAAAGGGATTGCCCTATTGGATGCCGAGTGTGAGAACAACACAAGGCAGGGTAAGTTACACTTCATGTCTGATCAACATGAGTGGGAGTAGATTATCGTATGTGAGGACAATGTGCGATAAGATACTATGTGTTATGTGTGTGAGTATAGCATGTGTTGAGATTACACTGTGATATGATGTTGTATTGTATGTAAGAATAATATGTGATATGACATGTTGTTATATGTATGCAAGTATGGTATGAATTGATTTGATGTTGTGATATTGTTATACTTATGACTATGTTATCTGGTTGGGGGGGTTATGTCCTACATAGCTCTTCTTACTGGGCGTTAGCTCACGGGTACTCTGTGTGCAGGTAAAGGCAAAACTATATAGTGAGGGTGGCGAGCTCGAGGCGTGGATTACATGTTAGGGGATTGTCACGATGTTTTGGTTTAAAAATATTTCATTTAAGATTATGATTCAAATAGTTTTTGTAAAGCTTTATATTTTAAGGTTATGAATAAATAAATGTTTTGTTTTAAAAATAATGAGATCTCATGCTTAGTTATTTTTCATTAAAGAAGTCTTTTATTGTCTTTATCTTAAATGGTTTTAAACGGACTAGCTAGTGTGACGTCTCGGGAAATCGGGGCGTTACATGATTGGCCCCAACTTCACACCCCCGTGCACAACATGATAACAAACAGAGTTGACACAGCCCATCATTAAACCAATCCATTGTTCACTAAACCCCATTACCCGAAGAACTGCTTCCAAGAACCTCCACTCTACTCGGTCGTAAGCTTTGCTCATATCTAGCTTGAGTGCCATGTAGCCTTTCCTACCTTTTGTTTTCCTTTTCAGATAGTGCATGACTTCAAAAGCTACCATAACATTGTCGGAAATCAAACGTCCGGAAACAAAAGCACTTTGAGTTTCAGAGATAGCATAGTCAAGGACACTCTTCATACGGTTAGCTATGACCTTCGAGGCAATTTTATAAAGAACATTACAAAGTGAAGTTGGCCGCATTTTGATTTGAGTTTTAATTAGTCAAATTATGAAGATATGGCAACATAATATTTTATGTGTTACATCTTCTCTTATCTTAATAGTAAAAACTAATAATTCCAAATCTAAATCACTTGCCTAACCAAATTAAACAGCTGTAATAGGTTTTGTTGGATATGGATTAACATAGTTATTGTTTTAAAATAGGGGATAAATTAGGTGAGACCACTTGTTCTTGTTTGAAATCAATTATCAAATAAAAGAATCAATGTTTGTGTTGGACTTTATAACAATCAATTATGAAATCAAAGAAACTTATTGATTTTGATTAATTTAAAATGTCATCTATGTTTATATATGGAACAAATTTAAACCAGCAGTTTATCAAAAGAAACTAGAATCAAAAGGAGACACCTAGAATTATACATGTGCCTCTTAGATTTTCCAAATTTTCTAATCTTCACACATATACCAAAAACACATATGCAAGAGTCAATTACATGATTACATTAACCAAAAACACTAGTGAATTCGGACCTTTTTGAGAGTCTAATGAGAAGTGATCATTGTCTCACAAGTTGACAAAATATTATATAAACTAATCTATATATTATGGTCAATCATTCTAATATTTATTTTAGCAAAGAACCAAACGAGGTTTGAGGTTAGAGATGGAAATTGGTCGGTTAATGTACGGGGAATGCAATCCCCGCCCCCATCCCCGTTACCTATTTATACCCCCATCCCCGCCCCATCCCCGTCTAATAACCAACGGATTCGGGGTAGGGGAATACCCATCGGTTATGGGGAACCCATCGGGTATCCATTAAGGTAAAATGAAAAAGCAAATTAATTTAAAATAATTGAAAAAAAATAAGTTAAACAAATATTCTCACAAATATTTATTATGCATTCATAATTCATAGAAGATAAAAAATAAACCTACTTAAAAAAAGCATAATTTAATAGAAAATAAAAACTAAATATGTGTCAAAGTTTAAAAAAAAAACAAAAAAAATTATATATATCTATATCGGGGTCGGATATGGTGCGGATAGTATTATCCCCGCCCCCGCCCCATCCCCACTTCGGGTATTGAAATTGTCCCCCACCACCGCCCCATTAACCACTAAGATGGGGAATCCCCACCCCATTAGGGGCGGGTCCCCGCGGTTACCCATCCCCACGGTATAAATTTCCATCTCTATTTGAGGTTCAAGTCTCTCTTAGTTACCTACATAACAATTGTTATAGTTTCCTGGTCCCTAAATATTGTAGGGTTAGATGGTTTCCCTAAGTTTAGTTACAACATATGAACGATAATTTATAACTAGTCACAACTTTTTCACATTTAGTTACAAATTTTGTTATGACTAAAAGTAACATATGAACGATAATTTATAACTAGTCACAACTTTTTCACATTTAGTTATAAATTTTGTTATGACTAAAAGTAAGATTTTTGTTAGTGTGTGTTTTTACTTTTTCATCAATTTTGGATTGCATGCCATTTATGAAATCACAACAACTTATGATGCAATGACTTTAAATGTACTGATTTTATAAGTAATTATTATTATCAAAGTTATCACTTATCACCATCTTTTGGCTGAGGTTACAAATTACAATGTCTATTTTGGAAAAAAAAAATATATTGTACCACATGGAAAACAAAAGTGTATTATATATTTTGCTTTTTTATATAAGAATACTCATGTGCAATGAATAATCTCAATATGCTATCATATCTTCATAATTTTACTAAATCAAAATGAAATAATTGTAAATATCAAAAGAATTCAATGCTTTTATCTTATTCAGATTCTCATCTAGTTGATTTAAAGCATCCCATAGATCCTGAAAAAAGAACCTCATCACTCCATGTTTGTATTTTCAAACTCTGAATAAGTTCTTCTGATAGTTGAAGTTGTACCATTTATGAATCAAAAGTCTTTTTGGGAGCATGTTTTGAAAAGTCATGATGACAACTCTAACAACCTGTCATACATTTTTCATACCATTACTAATATGAATCCTAAAAAACAAAAGATAATAAATATGGTGCCAAGGACCGGTCCTCGGAATATATGAATCTTAGGCGAATTAAATTTTTGAGCTCACACTCTCAAAAATATATATGTATATATATAAGAAACATTAAAAATGTGTTGTAAAGTCTTTTTTTGGCAAGTTAGGTGACAAAATAATTTTTCCATTTATGGTAAGATTGCTATGCATTCATTTTCGATTTCTCACCTTATAAATTCGGTTTTTAGTTGCCCCTTTCCTTAGTTGGAAAGTTGCACTTTCAGCTGAATTTTCCTTTGTGGAAAACTTCTCAAAAGAGAAGGAATTCTCTTTTGGAAAGTTGTCTTTTTTAAGGAAACTTTGATTATTGCCTTTTCCTTATTAATTTCGATTGTATCTTGATACAATCAGAATATCTAATCTGTTTTTGGCAGGAATCAAGCATTGATAGAGGATCGGACCCGATTTTAGCAAGTTTCCCGTTTCTGGTCAGATCTGCTGCGTCAGCATCCGAATCTGATGTAGCAGATCGTGTTTTCTTAGGAAAGTTTTTGTACAGCTGCTAATTCGAACTTGTGGTTGCCTCTTTGGTTTCTATGTTCTATAAATAGAGCCTAGAGAGCAACCATTCGAATTACCTCTTCCATTATTCATTTTCTACATTTATCTTTTGAGAGAAGAGAGTGTTTCTTTGTTTTGTGAGAGCCTAGTTGTTCATCTAGGTTCTAGTTGTTCTATTTCTGTTCTTACTCTATCCTAGAAGTTGTGAAGAACTACTTGACTGAACAAGAGATTGGTCTTCGGGAGAAGACTTGATAAAGCCTTACTTCAGGAGGAAGTAAGCACTTGGTCTTCGGGAGAAGACTTGTTGAAGCCTTACTTCGGGAGGAAGTAAGCACTCACACTTCAAAGACGAAGGGAGTTCGGGCTTGAAGGTGTTTCAAGAAGTCAGATTCATAAAGTGGATTACAAAGGATTGCGGCAATACTTTAGAGGGAGTCTAAATTTGTTTAAGTCAATTGTCTTTGTAATTTTGATACTTTATTAATTGATTTCATTCTCTGGGCGTGGCCCCGTGGACTAGGAGTGTTCGTGAGAACACTGATACCACGTATAAATCTCTTGTGTCAAGTTATTTATTTTTCTGCAAATATTTTATATTCTGCCTGTTCAGTTTTGCTGTAGCAGAATTACTTTCTGTTGCTGCAAACGCTTACAGTTTTTATATTTTCTTATATACAACTGACATATGCAAAAACACGGTTTTTCATGTGTCATGGATTCGAATCCATGGTATTAGGTAATATATTATACACCCTAAGCAACTAAGATATGAATATTTATTGTTAAATTAAATGTTTAACAAACCGTGCAGTTCAAATGACGAAAACACCCCTCCATATTCTCATCCTATGAGTTAACAATGATTAGACAAATAGAGTTGTGTTTTGGAGTTTCCGTGGGTTTGTAATTGTATTATTGTATTGTATATGTCATATCATTTGGGTATTTATGGGGATTAATGAATGTATTGTATATGTCGCAAATGATCCAAACTACAACAACAATACTCCTCAGATTATTGGTTTAAGCTCAGATCAGATATGACTGACATTCATATTAATCTTAATTACATTTTGATTAATCTTCAGTGCCCATTTCAATTGTTTTTCTTTTACTTGCTTGGAATGGAGTAATAAAATTAGTAAGTGGGGTAAATATGTTAACTAATTAACACTCACTATTTTCATAATTTGTCTAGTTATTATTATGTTCATTACAACTCTGTATTGTACCAACATTGTTACAATTTGTAAATAAATGTCAATAAAGATATAAAAGTCTCAATTGGACACACTTGCCTAAATATTCTCAAAGAGTTCTTAGATGTAATTGTATTTATAACAGAAATAACTAACTCTAATTTTGTAATATAAAAATACAAGTTCCTATATATATATATTCCCTTGCCTCTTAAACCTCTCTCTCTCTCATTCACTCTTTCATTCTTTCTTTCTTTCTTTCTTTCTTTCTTTCTATCTCTCTTGTTGCAATGGAACCATATCTCATCAAACATTTACAAGAAATTAATGGATAACTCAGCACAAATTGAAACCGCACCCCATTTAGAACAAGAATTCTGCTCTCTCCTTGAGGCTGCAACAACACTTTTTCAGAGTAAATATCTTAATGCATTTGACAAACGATCGAAATTCGTAGATTTGATCAAACAAGCTCTGTCTCTTAAGAAGCGTGTGGACGAGTTCGGTGACAAATGCTTAACCTACAACCTTCCATTATTTCTTGGTGATGGTGAGTATGAAGATGATCGATATATGAGGCACATAAGAATCTCAAGTCAACACTTGAAAAGTTTCTTGTTCCGAAATGAGAATCTGGATCTCGAAAATTCATGTAGCATGAGCGTTGCTATGATGATGATGATGAGTTAATAAGGTGAAATTTGTTCCATATGTTATGAACCCCATCAATGATTGTTTCCTTAGCAATTTTGAATCTCTTTTCTTCTTTGATCATGTCAAAATCTTGTTCATCAGCTTGAATCTTCAAATCATTCACCTTCAAACTCAACTCAGTCAATTTATTCCCAAAGAAATTTCTTAGATGAGTTCCCATAGATAAGTACATCTCATCACTCAACACCATAACCAAATCAGGACAACAAAAACCAACTTCAACTCTCAAAATTTCTTTCAGAATCATTCTCGCGATCTTCAGTTCTACATCGCCCCCCGAAATCTCACACTCTTTTCCTCTATTCACACCCAAACCCTTTCTCTTTCTCATTCTTCTTCCCACTAATTCAATCACACATAAGAAATTCTTGATCACAATAGAATTCTCCTTATTTTTCTCAACACTTAGAATTTTTATCATATCCTTGAAATCATCAACATTCTTCATTATGTTATTCCTATCACCAAAAATCACAACCAATGAAAGAAATTCAATCATTATAACAGAGATATGTATACCAAGATCAATCACAACCTTGTTCATTTCCTCAATTGTACTCTTTCTTTGAGATTGATCAAGGTTTTTTAGCCACTCAATCAAACTCTTTTCGCCTTTTTCTCTTCCTTTCTCGGCTTCTTTCTCCCAAATCTTCATAAACTCTTGTAAATTTTGTAAGTAAATCTTGAAAGATTGTACACCAATTAGAGATGGAATGTTGTACTTTAAGTGCTTTTCTTCAAACTCATCGACTCGGTTGCTTAGATTAAGAGCTCGTTTCTTAAACTCGGCGTAATTAGCTTTGAATTCTTCGTCTTGCGCCTTCCCGTAAAGTGCTGATCTTGCTTCCATAATAAGAGAACGTAGTTGAATTCCTAGTTTATTTATCCCTTGAAAGTCATCTGTGTTTTTCATTTCGTATAACTTTTTGGAAATTCCTTTTGTGATATGAGTTAATGGGAAATCATCCATCTTTTCCATCATAGACAGAGAATCCATTTTTCCCAATTCAAGAAGATGATCTTTCTACCTTTTCTTCAGAGAGAGACAGAGAGAGACAGAGTCTGTGTGTGTGTAAAGAGAATGAATCAAAGGAAGTTATTTCTGTTATTTATCATTATGTAAACGACATGTCGTTTACTGATTTCCTTTAATATCAAACGACAATTTTCTTCTTTGTAACACATGTCGTTTAGATTTAATGTCTTGAAGGATTGCTATATAGTTGACTTTTTTAAGAATTAATTATAGGGTAGCAAATAAATTAGTTTTTTAGTGTAACTCACAATTTTAATAAAGATTTTTATTTTATTTTTCAAATGGAGTGTTCAGTAAAAATGATATTTCTAGTGAATTTTTTTATATATGTATCTTGTTATACTATTACTTTTTAGTTTAAAAATAAAATAATTGTGATATTTATTTAATGTTAAAAATTAGTAAACGAGATATTCTTGATAAAATATTATTTTAAACGTAATAATATATCAAATATTATCTTTTATTTAAAAACTTATCATTTTAATTTATATAAAATATTATATATCTTTATATATTAAAAGTGTCTATCTAACGGCATTTTTTGGTTTAACATTCTTGGTTTAACAGAATATACTTAAAAATAAAAGAATATTCTGTTAAAGAATATACTTAGAGATTTTTGGGCTTGGGCTTAAAAAAATAATAAAAAAAAAAAGATGAAATGGGCTGTAATTAGTATTTACCTTATATGTTTGTGCTTATTTTTAGTTTTATTTTTAATTTTACCACCAAGAGGAGAAGGTTGAAAAATATTAGAATATGAAAATATTATTGGTGCTTATTAGTAATTTTCCAAAGAATGTGAAAGTCTATAAATATATAGTTGTGTAGCTATTATTAGATATGAAATGAGATAATAGAACTTTTTTCAATTAGAAGATTAATGTACATTTTACTATTAATAACATACATTATTATAACACAATTATGTTTTACTTACTAAATATACTGACACATATTTTATTTATATATATAGACGTGTGTTTCAGCTTCTCAACATAAACCTAATTTCCAAACTTAGCTTCCAAATATATTCAGTCCACACCAAAGTCTTTCAGCTCATTATTCTCAACAATTAATTTACAGGTTTTCTTTTTGATTTCTTTTAATTAATTTCTTTTTCTTCCATACATATGTACGTATAGGTTTATTAGACTTGATTGATTACTCATAGTTTGGTAATTAAAAGTATAAAACTACATAAAAGAAAAGTTATCAATAACAGATCTAAAATCAGTAAATTTAGGACTAAATAGACACAAACTCACTGAAAAAAATGAACCACAAACTCAACATTGAAAGAAAGTGAATACTAGAATGAGAAACATTAATTAAGATTTTGGATAATCTTCATCTTCATCTTCATCTCGAACTCGAATACTCATGATGTTGAGTTAAGATCAAGTTTGTTCCATAGTTTGATCTGAGCTTAAACCAATAAAGTGAGGAGTATTGTTGTTGTTGTGAGTGAGTGAGTACTGATGAGAAAAGAAGCCATCCATTATTGCATTGCAACAACATCAATCATCTTAATAAACGACCTGTCGTTTCTTTAATCACTAATTGCTTTTTGCTTGTATTTTCTTTTTTCTGCTATTTATGTGAATTGAATCATTTACCACATATACAATACATTCATTAATCCCCATAAATACCCAAATAATACAATTACAAACCCACAAAAACTCAAAAACACAACTCTATTGCAAAAATACATTTGTTGGTCGTAGCTAGTAGAATTTGTTTTGATGAAGTCAGAGTCTAATCATTATTAACTCATACGAAGAAAATAGGGAGGGGTGTTTTCGTCATTTCAAATGCCCTGTTTTGTTTTCCAACAAAAGAAATAAAAAATTTGTTCGTTTATGAGTCCATTTGAATGAGTATTGGAGGGAGGGGTGTTTTCGTCATTTTCGTCATGTAACCATTAATTATCAAAAAAAAAAAAAATATAAAACAAAGTATATAAATAAATAATAATAGATAATACATATGACACCCAAAATATCCCAATACGTTTTTTTTTTTAAAAAAAAAAAAAAATAATCCTAATTGGAGTGGAATTATAACTCAAAATTTGTCTATAAATATTGTATTTGGAATCAATGTATTTTGAAAGATTTTCGATTAATTTATTTTGTTTTTTTTATTTTGGTAGAAATAACTAGTGTGATTCAATCCAAACAGCTTGATGGAACAACAAAGGCTTTCAACAACTGAACAGGTTTCTTTTTCTCTGTTTTTTACAATACTTCTCTCTTTATATTTCTATACATATAATTTGTAGTATAGAATAGTACTGGTTTGGATGAAATTTTGTTGGGTGTGAATTGTGGTCTTGACATTGCACATATACTAATCAATATAGTTTAGAAACATTACTTGACATTACCATATATTTATTTTCCAAAGTTTGAACATCATAATCGATCCAACAATATATATATATGTATATTTACAGTAATATAATGATACTAAAGTCTGAACAGGTTTCTTTTTTTCTTCTTCTTCTTCAATCATATATGCTCTCTGTTTTTTCCAATACTTCTCTCTTTATATTTCTATATATATACATATATATATATATAGTATAGAATTTGGATGCTTTAATTAATTTTTTTACATGTAAATACAGTGCAAGACAAAAAATTTAAAGAAAACATCACCTAATACAAATGATGTTTTGAAATGCTTAGTCAAGTGGCTTTGTGCAGAGGTATATATAGTCTCTCTAAAATTTTGTTATCATTTTATTTTTAATTATTGCGGATTGAAAGGGAAAGTATTTTATTGATATTGAATGAATGAATGAAATACAATGAATAAAGGCCTTATAAAGGCTGCCAAAAAGGGAAAACTAAATCCCATAAAATCAGGGATACAATCCCATAAAACCGGACTGTGACAACTGTAACAGAGTGTAAGTTTTATATAACAGTTTTCTTGTTACCCCCTCCTCAAGATGGACCATAGATATCATGAATGGCCATCTTGGACAAGTGGGAAGTAAGGATAGTGGAGGGGAGTGGTTTGGTAAAGGCATCGGCAAGCTGAAGGTTGCTGCTGACGGGTATAAGCCGAATGTTTGAAGCTGCAATCTTTTCACGAACAAAGTGACAGTCCAATTCAATATGCTTAGTGCGTTCGTGGAAGGTTGGGTTATTAGCAATGTGAATGGCTGATTGATTATCGCAGTAAATGAATGCAGGAACCGGTTGATGAATGTGGAGATCTTGGAGCAAATATTGTATCCATGTGATTTCGCTTGTGGTGGCAGCTAAGGCGCGATATTCTGCTTCAGCAGAGCTTTTGGAGATGGTTGGTTGTTTCTTAGTCTTCCAAGAGATAAGGCAGTCACCAATAAAGATGCAAAATCCCGTAGTGGAGCGACGTGTCATTGGACAAGTAGCCCAATCAGAGTCGGAGAAGCCGCGTAGGTGAAGAGTGGACGTGGATGAGTAAAGGATTCCTTGGCCCGGTGAGCCTTTGAGGTAGCGAAGAAGATGATGCAAAGCTGTCAAATGAGGTGTGCGTGGTGAAGACATGAACTGGCTGAGAGTGTTGACAGCGAATGTGATGTCGGGCCGAGATAATGTCAAATATAGAAGGCGTCCAATGACTTGTCTATAGTGTGAAGGGTTGTCAAGGATGTCACCATCTTGATCATTGAGGTGTTGGCGAGGGTCCATTGGTGCCTTGGCTGGTTTACTGTCGGTATAACCGGTGTCATGAAGTAGTTGAAGTGTATACTTGCGTTGAGAGAGAAAGAGATTTGAGTTGGCTCTTGCAATCTCAAAACCGAGGAAATACTTGAGGGGGCCGAGAGTTTTGAGCTTGAACCTTGCTTGTAAGGCATCTTGTAAGTGGTGTAGAAGTGGCAAGTTCGGTCCAGCAAGAATAATATCGTCGACATATACAAGTAACACAACAAAGGTGTTGTGTGTTCCCCGAGTAAAAAGAGTGTAATCAGCTTGTGATTGGGTGAAACCTTCTTGTAAAAGAGCATCGGTGAGCTTCTTATACCATTGTCTTGAAGATTGACGAAGTCCATAGATAGATTTATGGAGTTTACATACAAGGTTGGTGCCCGTGATGGAAGGAGGAAGGGTGAGACCTTGCGGAATTTGCATGTAAACCTCTTCGTCCAAATCTCCATGAAGGAAGGCATTATTGATATCTAGTTGTAAAGTATGCCATTGTTTTATGGTGACAATGGCCAATAGAAGTTTGAAAGTAACCATCTTTGCCACGGGTGAGAAAGTATCAAAGAAGTCCAATCCTTCTTGTTGGGTATACCCTTGTGCAACTAAGCGAGCTTTGAGCCGTTCAACGCTACCATCGCTATTGTACTTTATCTTGTAGACCCATCGACATCCTATGGCACGTTTGTTCGGTGGGAGTGGTACGACGGTCCATGTTTTGTTGTTGATGAGTGCCAAAAGTTCATTGTCCATTGCTTGAAGCCATTTTTTGAATTGAAGGGCTTGCTTGTAGCTTTGGGGTTCAAACTCGGCTGTTACTGCAAGAATAAAATTTTTGTAAGCCTTTGAAAGTTTGGAATATGACATATATTTAGAGATAGGAAAAGAAGTGGAAGTTTTCTCTTCCAATAAATTATAGCACTCAAAGTCTTGCAAATAGCTGGGCGGCCGAGACATTCTTGAACTTCTTCTAGGTACAGCAGCAGGAGTGGGATTGTCAAGGGCAGATTGTGTGTCATTTTGCTCGTTAACAGCTGCTGCTGGAGGTTCATTTTGTTCAGCAAAATCTGCTGCTGTTGGTTCGGTTTGTGCAGCAATTTCAGCTGCTGTTGGTGCGTTTTGTTCAGCAAATTCTGCTGCTGGTGGATTGTTCTGCAAATTAAAGGGAGGAGAAACAAGGCTATGGTCTTGTATAGGGTAATCTGCAATAGGAGTGTTAGTTACATGGTCATTTGGAAAAATAATAGGCAAGAAAGGATCAATATGTTCAGTAGCAGCATTAAGTTTGTGAAAGGGAAAAACATGTTCATGAAAGACAACATTTCGTGAAATAAAAATCTGTTTGGTGTTAAGATCATATAACTTGTACCCTTTGACTCCCCTAGGATATCCTAAGAACACACAAGTTCTTGCCCGAGGCTCAAACTTAGTTCTATGAGAAGTAAGAGTTGAGGCAAAAGCAAGGCATCCAAAACATCTTAAATCAGTATATTCGGGTTGCTTGCCAAAAAGAATTTCATAAGGAGTTTTGTTTGCAAGATTTGGTGTAGGCGTGCGATTGATTAAAAAGACAGCAGTAAGAAGGCATTCAGTCCAATATTGAATGGGAATTTTTGATTGAAAAAGCAAAGCTCTAGCCACATTTAAAAGATGTTGATGTTTTCTTTCAGCAACGGCGTTTTGTTCAGGTGTCTCTATGCAAGAAAAATCATGTAAAATGCCATGTTTAGAGAATAATTCTTTGAAAGTAAGTTCAGGAGCATTATCGGACCTGAAACGTTTGAAAACACAATTATATTGAGTTTGTATGTAGGAAATAAACTCAGGAATAATAGCAATAACATCGGACTTTTGTCTAAGTAGATAAATCCAAGTGAATCTAGAATGATCATCAACTAAAGTAAGGAAATATCTATGATTAGAATGTGAAGTAACATGATAAGGTCCCCATATATCACAATGTATGAGATCAAAACAATGAGTAGTAAAATTTTTATTATTGGGGAAAGGAAGTTTTCTTTGCTTGGCTAAAGGACAAATATAGCAAGGTTCAACATCATGTAAATTTTTAGTTTTACAATGCAAAGAGTCACTAAGCAAGTCTAAACATTTATTGGACAAATGTCCTAATCTCTTATGCCAAATCTCAGCAGAGGCGACTGCATTGATGTAACCGGTTGTGGTGCCCAAAAAATAGAGACCATTAGCCGATTCACCTTTGCCAATCGTCTTCTTTGTGTGCGTTTCCTGTATGAGAAATTCATTAGCAAAAAACTTGAGAGCAAAATCATTGTCTTGAGTTAGACAACTAACTGAACAAATATTGTATTGGAAAGAGGGGACATAAAGAACCTGTTGTAGAATAAGATTATGGCCAATGTGAACATTACCTCCTTTGTGAACTAAAACATGATTGTTATTTGGTAAAATCAATTTAGTTGGACTAATAGGATGAATGCTTTGAAATAATTTCAGATCCGAACATATATGTCTAGTGGCACCCGAATCCACTATCCAAGATTTATTTTTAGGTAACAAGGTACTATTGGACAAGATAATACCTGAATTATTTGAGGTTCCAGGATCGGCAGTAGGCTGATTTGTTGTTTGGGCAGCAAGGAGATTGAGAAGTTGTTGGTACTGATTTGATGTCAGCTGAGGCAGCAAGGTGTTGTCATTGTTGGTACTGGTTTCATCTGAAGTTTGAAACTGGTTTGCAGCCGCCTCTTTGGATTTTCCATTCTTGTTGTATCCAGGAGGATACCCATGTATCTTGTAGCACTTCTCAATAGTGTGTCCATGTATATTGCAATGTGTGCAAAATGGCCTGCCACGTTTTTGTCCTTGATTCTTGGGAGGTTCTGGTTTTCCCGAGCTTCTTTCTCCTTGAAATGCAAAGGCCATGTTCGAGTTGGGATCCATGGTGACACTTTGTCCACTTCTTTGATTTTCTTCCTGTGTAACTAAATGAAATACCCTATTAATCTCAGGCAAAGGATCCATAACGAGTATATTACCTCTCACTTGCGAATATAGATCGGATAGACCCATGAGGAAAGACATGATGTATTCCATATTGTGATGTTCTTGCAATTTCTTTACTCCCCCACATGTGCATCCATTACATGTGCAACTTGGCCTGAAATTAGATAGTTGTTCCCACACAGTTTTGAGTTTGGTGAAGTACATACTTACAGTTTGAGTTTCTTGCTTGAGATTCATCAAAATCTTTCTGAGGTTGTAAATATGAGCACCATTTCTCTGCTGGAATCTAACTCTAAGATCGTTCCAAATCGCCGCTGCAGACTCGTCATACAAGATGCTAGGGGAAATCTCTTTTGAAACCGAATTGATGATCCAAGAAATAACTATGTTGTTGTTGCGAACCCAAGCATTGTAGAGAATGTGATCAGAAACAGGGGGTTTGGGTATGGTGCCATTCAAGAACCCTAATTTGTTTTTGACAGAGATTGCCAATTCCATTGCACGACTCCAGGCAATATAATTTTCTTGTCCAGTGAGCAACTGGGAAACAAGAACATTCCCAGGGTTGTCTCCGTGATGTAAGTAATAGGGATCGGATGGGTCTTCTATGGGATTTCTTGATCTCATTATCTGTCCATCTGTTCTGACTTCAGGAACATGAACTTGATTATCGCCATGGTTGAATTGAGCTGGTGCATCTTCATGCTCTGTTTCTTGATTGTTAGACATGATTCAAATGGAAAATAGGAAAACAGGAAATTAAAGGAGCTTTGCAGGAAAGAAAATAGAGGAGGGATAGACTTGTTGATTGAAGAGATGAATTCTTCAAGTCTGGACATCAAACGTCGCCGGAGAAGAAAACCGAAGCACGGCGAGAGAAGATCGGAAAAATCATGGAGGAAAGGAAGCATATCTTCCTTGCTCTGATACCATATTGCGGATTGAAAGGGAAAGTATTTTATTGATATTGAATGAATGAATGAAATACAATGAATAAAGGCCTTATAAAGGCTGCCAAAAAGGGAAAACTAAATCCCATAAAATCAGGGATACAATCCCATAAAACCGGACTGTGACAACTGTAACAGAGTGTAAGTTTTATATAACAGTTTTCTTGTTATTAATTAATGAGCTCTTAGCTTGTTCATATTTTTAAGCATATATATGGGTGCATGGGTAACATTTCAGCTGCAGCAAAAGAAGCCTTTGCCTTCCAATCTTAGTCGTACCTCTCCAACTGCGATAAGCTGTCTCGCAACCTTACTGAAGGAGCCTGTGGTTAAAGCATTCTTTGTCCACTCTAATGGAGTTAGGTTGCTCGTTCCTTTTATAAACCCACCTTTCATTCAACCCTCAATTCAGGTAAACTTAAATTCAATATATATACAATAATGATTTGGATATTATCTACACAAGCATTTGACTTGAGTTTAATTATACTACTTTGAAACAGCTTGTGTATGAAACATGCTTTTGTGTGTGGCTTTTATCTTACTATGAACCCGCCATTCAGCACTTGGCTACCTCTAAAGCTCTTCCTCGACTCATGGATGTTGCGAAGAACTCCACAGCGGAAAAGGTGAGAAACAATTTTTATGTTCTCTTGAATTGAGTAATCACGCATCACTTTATAGTTTGTTGTGGTTAGTTATGTAGTTATCGAATTCGTAATTTTAAAATTGAGTAATGATACGTGCACACATTTTTTACACTAAAATTCTACACCCCTACTTAATGAATTTTGTTTTTTGATTTCTTAATCTTGTATTTCCAAGCACCATGTTTGTTATTTGCTTATTTTTTTAAAATTCATATTTGTAATGGTATGAAAAATGTGTGGCAGGTTGTTAGAATTGTCATCCTGACTTTTGAAAACATGCTCCCCAAAGGGATATTTGATTCACAAATGATAGAACTTGATTTATCAGAACTTGTTCGAAGTTTAAAATTACAAACATGGAGTGATGAGGTTTGATGACTAACTGTAATCGGTTTTTGTTTTATCACTATTATTATTATTTATAATAAAATTAAGGGTTGCACTTTGTTCTATTTTCAGGATCTATTATATGCTTTAAATAGACTAGAGGAGAATTTAAATAAGATAAAAGCTTTAAAATCTTTTGATATTTACAAAAAAGAAGTTCTCATTGGTCGTCTTGATTGGTCTCCTATTCGAAAAGATTCTACATTTTGGTCTAATAATATTGCGCAATTTGAAGAGAACAACTTTCAGGTATGTTCTTGGTTTAATTTTTTTCGTAAAGATACTCGATCGATCAATTACTCAAATAACAACCTTATTATGCAGATTTTAAGAGTCCTGATTACAATTTTGGACACATCGTGTGATCCAAGAGCTTTGGCTGTTGCTTGCTTCGATCTGGCACAGTTCATCAAGCACCATATAGACGGTCGATTCATAGTGACGAAGCTCAATGCCAAGGAACGAGTGATGAAGTTGTTGGACCACAAGAATGACGAAGTTACCAAAAATGCATTAGTATGCACTCAGAGGCTATTACTTAGCCCCAAGTATGCTAACTGTTGCTAGGGTTGTTGACTCGCCACTAAAATATCCTACAAGAAGGCGAGGAGGCGAGGGCTCGTGTTTCTTATCAATTAAATTTTTTTATATTTTTAAACTCAGAAAAAATTTATGGGACTTTAAACTAGTTATGTAATTAATTATATTTTCAAGAGTAATATTTTATTTTGATTTAAGTTTTAATTAGTTAAATTAGTCAAATTAGGTGAGGCCACTTGTTTAGTTGTTCTTTTTTGAAATCAATTATCAAATCAAAGAATCAATATTTGTGTTGGAATTTATAACAATCAATTATCAAATCAAAGAAACTTATTAATTTTGATTAATCCAAGAAGTCATCTATGTTTATATATGGAACAAAAGAAGAGGCATTTATTGAGCTATATATGGAGTAACACAACTCAAATGAGTCAATTAATGGCAACTTAATTTGCTTAAATAACAATATTCTAAGCCATGAACATCTTCAAGAAAAATAAAATAAATTTAAATTATGTTCAATAAATGCCTTTGCAACATTGTATTTCCCCTTTTTTCTTTTGGTACCAAACTGTTGAGTAAATTCCACTTATAATTAAGTCCATTTACATCTAAATATCCACATCAGCAAAGTTAAAACAGAAACAAATAAAAGGACTCAATCCTAGGCAGGGCCGGCCCTGAAAATTTATGGGCCCAAGACGAATTAAATTTTGGGGCCCTCAAAAATATATCAAAAAAAGAGTGTCATGGGATTTGAACCCATGACCTTGGACATTATGTCCTCCACCTCAACCAACTAAGCTATAAATTTTTGTTGTTTATAATACACTTAAATTTTACTTAAATAAAAGCCTAATAATTTTTTTTTATTCTTTTATTTTGGGCCCCCGGAAAGTGTGGGCCCTAGGCACGGGCCTAGCCCGCCTATGCCTAGGGCCGGCCCTGATCCTAGGTGGCTTCGCCTCTACTGGTTCAAAAAATAGGAGTTAGTTACAACTGTTATTGTAACTAACTCCTAGATATGTGATCAACCAATTCTATACAAGTATATAAACATGAAATCAAAGCAAATACATATAGATAATACAGATCAGAAGAAAGAGAGAGAGAGAGAGAGAGAGAGAGAGAGAGAGAGAGAGAGAGAGAGAGAGAGAGAAGGAGTAAACCCTAGTTCTTTGAAGACCTCAGCTCCAAGATCCAGAGACGAGAATGGAGTTCTCGTGGTGAGGAAACAGAGGGAAGGAAGTACATGCACAACAACAAGAAATAGAGTTAGATCAAGAACAAAATCAGAAGAAAAACTAACACAAAAATTGTACAAAAGAGAATCGAGTTTACCTGGTCGTTCTTATGTGACAGGAAGCTCCAAAACTTGTAAATCGACATTGTTTGATAGTGGATATCAAGCTAATCTCTGAGACGAGCTTGACAGAGACGTAGCCCTAATTTTTGGGTGAACTCTGAAATTTTACTTTTGTTTTTCATTTACTAAACTTAAATATGTGTGTGTGTGTGGGTGAGGATCCTAGGGTTTCTACTAGGATCGAGCAAGTTCTTGTGAAGAACTTGCTATGCTAGGGTTTCTAGTTTCGATTCTGAGAGGCTGAGTGTTTGAGTGTTAGGGCTTCGAGACTCTTTCTGAGAAGTCTTTAAGCCTTGGATCAATATGACACAGAGTTTGGTGTCGTGGGGTTTAAACGTTGCTGTTTTTGTCTAATCTTAAGTTAGACAGAGGAAAGGTCGGTTTTGACCTTGTATACTGATATTATGTGTTTTGTTGGTGTAGGTTAAAGTGGTAAAAATCCTACACAAACTAATGGTTCAATGTACAATGTATTAAAATGGAATAATCTTAGGCACCTTTACTATATGATCTGACCGATATTTGATTGAAGATTACCAGGGGAACTAGAATTCGAACTACCAATATGAACTGCAAAAGATTCAGCCAACTTTACTGCATCTTGAACCCGAAGACGAGGACCATGTTGTCTAACTACAGTGGCAGCTATTTGAGCAGCTAGACCACCCATTGCTCTCAAGTATGATCCTTTTATTCCATCTGTGACTAATCTAAATGGCTCTAATATTGTTGAGTATATGCCTATATGTATTATATATGGGATCAAGTTGAGTATTGATTATTTTAAAAGGGAATTACAGAGTGATCACTCTGTATTAGTGTTTCCAATCATTCATTTTTCTACCAAAATGATGAAATAGTTAAAATATTCATAGTCTGTATTCTTTCCAATTATTAGAATGAAAGCCATGAAATAGAGAGTTTTATGTAAGAATTCAAGATTAGTGAAAGTTTGGTTTATAAATCTCAACAATAAAAAACTTACAAAACTCAATTATATATATTTGAAAGAAACTTACTACTAGAATGAGAAACATTAACACTTTCAAAAAAATATTTTGATTGCACTTTTTATATCAATGATGTTTTGAAAATGTTTTGGTTGTAACACACAACCTTTTTAATTTACCCCAAACACCAAATTAAATATATGATTTTATGCTTGAATTAGTACTAAATGAGATCATTATTAAGAAAATTGAATAATTCCCACTCTTAAATTTAGTTTAGGCACTAATTAAATCAGGCAAGTTTGGTTTATATATATGATCCAATCCAAACTCTTATTACTGCTATCTCATATCATATCAGATCAAAATATATAATTATTTAAATAAGGACTTAAAATTATTGTATTAGAATCTTTGACAACATTGAATTAATTCATAACTATCATTGTACCAAAATAATAATGTCAAATTAAGCATTAATAATGGAAGACAAACTCAATATTAAAATCAAATATCCATGTCTCATATTTTCAAGTACTAAAACAAAAAACATTACTCAACATTATTATTATCTTGAACTCGAATACTTGAAACTCAAATACCAAAATTCTTAGGATGATGAGGACGACGACGATGAATTAAGATCAAGTTTTTTTCCACATGTTTCGAATCTCTTGAGCCATCATTTCTTGAAGAATTTTCAATTTCTTTCCGCCTTCTTGATTTCGCCCACACACCCAACTCGATTGCACCCTCAGCTCATTCATCTTCAAATCCAAAGAACTTAATCTCTTCATAAAGTATTTATATAAAACATGTCCATATGATAATAAGAATCGATCATCTATAGAACTTGCTTTCATCTCAGGACAACAAAAAACAATTTGAGCAAACAAAATTTCTTTGAGTGACATTCGAAGCAACTCAAATTCTACATCGCCATCATCAATTAATACCTTCCCCGATTTTGAAAAAATATCCAAACGCTTTTTCTTTTTCACCATTGTTTTTGTCAATTGGATCGTAGATACCAAATTCTTAATCACGATAGAGTTATTACTCTCCAAACTTAGTAGTTTTACCATAGTCTTGAAATCTTCAAGATTCTTTATTATTTCTTTCCTATCACCCAAAATCACAATCATCAAAATAAAATCACTAATGACTTCACACAAATATGTACCAACACAAATCAACAACCTATTTAAGTAATCAAATGAACTCTTTCTTTGAGATTGATGATCATGTTCTTTAAGCTTTTCAATCAAGCTTTTTCCTCCATTCGCTCTTTGATCTTTCGCTACTTCCTTCCACTTCTCCATAAACTCTTGTAAATTTTTCAAGTAATTCTTGAAAGATTGATGATGTTGAAATAGTGATGGAATGTTGTAGCCTAAGCATTTGTCATCGAATTCGTCCACACGTTTCTTAAGAGACAGAGCTTGTTTGATCAATTCTATGAATTTCGATCGTTTTTCGAATGCATTAAGATCTTTACTCTCGATAAGTGTTGTTACAGATTTAAGCAGAGAAAAGAATTCTTCTTCTAATTCTGATTCACTTTCAATGTCTTCTGAGTTATCCATTAATTTCTTGTAAATGATTGTTGTGACATTAATCCATGCTACCCCTAAATCCATTACAACAAGAGAGAGAGAGAGAGAGAGAGAGAGAGAGAGGCTTAAGAGTTAGGGGAATATATAGAGGAAGTTATTTCAGTTATTTTTGAGATTTTGAAACATTCAGTAAACGACATGTCGTTTATTTCTTTACTTATAATCATTAAGTAACAAACGACAGGTAGTTGAGTTATTAATATATAGTTTCATAATTACTACATAAATTTTTATTTTTAGTTTTGTGACCAAACAACAACTATTTTAGTCAACAAATTTTGTTACTGCATTGTATGTGTAATTATATTTACTTTTTTTTTTTTGCCTATAATTATTTTGCTGGTTTGCTGTCTTGAGAAAAAAAAAAGACATTTTGAGTATTGTGTTTATTTTTAAGTCATTTTGATTTATTATTAGTATATATTTTGATTGTTTTTTGTTGCTGTATTATTTGTTATATTTTGTTCATTGTCTTAACTTGATTGAATATACAAAACCTTTTCAATTTACTCCAAAGACTAAACTATATATGATTATTGACTTTGTTAATCTGATTAGCTACTTTGCTTATGTTTACATCTTCATATATATAACTATATGTTTCATGCTTGAATTAGATTATTAAGAAAATTGAATAATAATCAGATAATGATGATATGCCAATTAAGCTACTTTGGTTATGCCAATTAAGGAAATTGAATAATCATCAAACAATGTAATTTTGGAACAGAAATATTTCTATTATTAATTAAGAAACATTAATAATTACACAAATTCAACACATGAAACTACTCTGTTTTCTTACTAAAGAGACACTAAATTTACTAAACACCATGAACTCTTGTCATGTTCAGTGAAAATTTCATAAGCACCAGCTTCCAAAACTTGCCTTAAAAACTTCATCTCTGAACAAAAATAATCTTCATGAATACATTTTTGGACAAATTCAATATCAAACATCCACTCATTTATCTTTTCTTCAACTCTTTCCAATTTCTCCTCAAAAACATTACTTTTAAGATGAACCGACATTGAGAAAAGCACATCATTATCGAACATCATAGGTACGAATTCAGGACTACAAAAGCTCACCTCTAAACGAAGAATTTTTTTTTATAATTGTTTTTCTTAGGGCTGTTCATCCGATCAAATCCGCACTTTTTTGGTCAAACAACATCCAATCCGCACTAAGTGCGGATTTCATTATTTGGATCCAATCCAATCCGCACAATAGCTCAAATCCAATCCAATCCGCAAAAGTGTGGATTGGATCGGTTACTTTAGATTGGTTACTTTTTAATATTAAATTATTTAATAATTAGTAACAAAATAAAACAAATTATAGTTATTTTATGTCTCCAACAACACATTAAATAAATAAAATAACAAATAACAAATTCAAAGGAAGAAAAAAAAAATTGTATATATAAAAATATTTAATTTTATTGTAAATTGTATGTAGAAAAAAAAATATATAAGAATAGAATATACATTTTATCTATTAAGTTTTGCAATATAATTGTATTATATGTATTAGACTTTTAAATTACTATTTTCTTTATATTAAAATATTATTTATATATATAATTTTTTAATTTTGTTATAAATATGTGTGGATTGGATTGGATCGGTTACTTTTACATGTCAATCAACATTCAATCTGCACAAGTGCAAATTTTGAATTTTCCAATCCAATCCAATCCGCACAAGTGCGGATATCCGCACTTTGCGGATTGGATTGGATCGTGCGGATTAGATTGGATCGAATGAACATCCCTACTCCTTGGTCGTCTTGATTGGTCTTCTATGCGCAAAGATTTTGCATTTTGATCTAATATTATTGCACATTTTGAAGAGAACAACTTTCAGGCATGAATTTTACCTTTTTCTTGGTTTAATTTTTTTCCTGAAAAGATATTCGATCAATCGATTACTCAAACAACAACCTATTTATGCAGATTTTGAGGGTCTTTATTACAATTTTGGACACATCGTGTGTGATCCAAGAGCTTTGGTTGTTGCTTGCTTCGATCTGTCACAGTTCATCAAGCACCATATAGATGGCTAGTTCATAATGACGAAGCTCAACGCCAAAGAACGAGTGATGAAGTTCTTGGACCACAAGAATGATGAGGTTACCAAAAATACATTACTATGCACTCAGAGGCTATTACTTGGCACCAAGTATGCTAACTTTTTCTAGGGTTGTTGACTCGGCACAGAAATATCATATAGGAAGGCGAGGAGGCAAGGAGGCGAGGAGGCGAGGGCTCTCCTGTGTGTGTTTCTTAGAAATTAATTTCTTTTATTCTTTAAACTTTAGAAAATTATGGATTTTTTTAGCTAGCTATGTAATAAATTATATTTCCAAGAGTAATATTTCATTTTTTGATTTGAGTTTTAATTAGTCAAATTATGAAGATATGGCAACATAATCTTTTATGTTTTACATCTTCTCTTATCTTAACAGTAAAAACTAATAATTCCAAATCTAAATCACTTGCCTAACCAAATTAAACAGCTGTAATAGGTTTTGTTGGATATGGATTAACATAGTTATTGTTTTAAAATAGGGGATAAATTAGGTGAGGCCACTTGTTCTTGTTTGAAATCAATTATCAAATAAAAGAATCAATGTTTGTGTTGGACTTTATAACAATCAATTATGAAATCAAAGAAACTTATTGATTTTGATTAATCCAAAATGTCATCTATGTTTATATATGGAACAAATTTAAACCAGCAGTTTATCAAAAGAAACTAGAATCAAAAGGAGACACCTAGAATTATACATGTGCCTCTTAGATTTTCCAAATTTTCTAATCTTCACACATATACCAAAAACACATATGCAAGAGTCAATTACATGATTACATTAACCAAAAACACTAGTGAATTCGGACCTTTTTGAGAGTCTAATGAGAAGTGATCATTGTCTCACAAGTTGACAAAATATTATATAAACTAATCTATATATTATGGTCAATCATTCTAATATTTATTTTAGCAAAGAACCAAACGAGGTTTGAGGTTCAAGTCTCTCTTAGTTACCTACATAACAATTGTTATAGTTTCCTGGTCCCTAAATATTGTAGGGTTAGATGGTTCCCTAAGTTTAGTTACAACATATGAACGATAATTTATAACTAGTCACAATTTTTTCACATTTAGTTACAAATTTTGTTATGACTAAAAGTAAGATTTTTGTTAGTGTGTGTTTCTATTTTTTCATCAATTTTGGATTGCCATTTATGAAATCACAACAACTTATGATGCAATGACTTTAAACGTACTGATTTTATAAGTAATTATTATTATCAAAGTTATCACTTATCACCATCTTTTGGCTGAGGTTACAAATTACAATGTCTATTTTGGAAAAAAAAAATATATTGTACCACATGGAAAACAAAAGGGTATTATATATTTTGCTTTTTTATATAAGAATACTCATGTGCAATGAATAATCTCAATATGCTATCATATCTTTATAATTTTACTATATCAAAATGAAATATTACTTTTTTATATATTTTGTTTTCGTCATTTTCGTTTGTTATGGCCATAAAGCCATCGTCTTCGTTTTCCAAAATACATTTCTTTCTATTTTCATCTATGCATGTAACCATTAATTATCAACAAAAAAAAAAGATAAAAAAAATTATATAAATTATAAATAATAAAAGATAATAAATATGACTAATATTTATATAAACGGATATATAACCCAAAATATCCCAATACGTTTATTTTTTTTTTAAAAAAAAAAGATAATCCTAATTGGAGTGGAATTATAACTCAAAATTTGTCTATAAATATTGTATTTGGAATCAATGTGTTTTGAAAGATTTTCGATTAATTTATTTTTTTATTTTGGTAGAAATAACTAGTGTCATTCAATCCAAACAACTTGATGAATCAATGTGTTTCTTTTTCTCTGTTTTTTACAATACTTCTCTCTTTATATTTCTATATATATAATTTGTAGTATAGAATAGTGCTGGTTTGGATGAAATTTTGTTGGGTATGAATTGTGGTCTTGACATTGCACATATACTAATCAATATAGTTTAGAAACATTACTTGACATTACCATATATTTATTTTCCAAAGTTTGAACATCATAATCGATCCAACAATATATGTATATTTACAGTAATATAATGATACTAAAGTCTGAACAGGTTTCTTTTTTTCTTCTTCTTCTTCAATCATATATGCTCTCTGTTTTTTCCAATACTTCTCTCTTTATATTTCTATATATATACATATATATATATATAGTATAGAATTTGGATGCTTTAATTAATTTCTTTACATGTAAATACAGTGCAAGACAAAAAATTTAAAGAAAACATCACCTAATACAAATGATGTTTTGAAATGCTTAGTCAAGTGGCTTTGTGCAGAGATATATATAGTCTCTCTAAAATTTTGTTATCATTTTATTTTTAATTAATGAGCTCTTAGCTTGTTCATGATTTTTAAGCATATATATGGGTGCATGGGTAACATTTCAGCTGCAGCAAAAGAAGCCTTTGCCTTCCAATCTTAGTCGTAGCTCTCCAACTGCGATAAGCTGTCTCACAACCTTACTGAAGGAGCCTGTGGTTAAAGCATTCTTTGTCCACTCTAATGGAGTTAGGTTGCTCGTTCCTTTTATAAACCCACCTTTCATTCAACCCTCAATTCAGGTAAACTTAAATTCAACATACAATAATGATTTGGATATTATCTACACAAAAGCATTTGACTTGAGTTTAATTATACTACTTTGAAACAGCTTGTGTATGAAACATGCTTTTGTGTGTGGCTTTTATCTTACTATGAACCCGCCATTCAGCACTTGGCTACCTCTAAAGCTCTTCCTCGACTCATGGATGTTGCGAAAAACTCTACAGCGGAAAAGGTGAGGAACAATTTTTGTTTCGATTATTTTTCAGTCTGTTCTCATGTATTGAGTAATCACGCATCACTTTATAGTTTGTTGTGGTTAGTTATGTAGTTATCGAATTCGTAATTTTAAGATTGAGTAATGATACGTGCACACATTTTTTACACTAAAATTCTACACCTACTGAATGAATTTTGTTTTTTGATTTCTTAATCTTGTATTTCCAAGCACCATGTTTGTTATTTGCTTATTTTTTTAAAATTCATATTTGTAATGGTATGAAAAATGTGTGGCAGGTTGTTAGAATTGTCATCATGACTTTTCAAAACATGCTCCCCAAAGGGATATTTGATTCACAAATGATAGAACTTGATTTATCAGAACTTGTTCAGAGTTTAAAATTACAAACATGGAGTGATGAGGTTTGATGACTAACTGTAATCGGTTTTTGTTTTATCACTATTATTATTATTTATAATAAAATTAAGGGTTGCACTTTGTTCTATTTTCAGGATCTATTGGATGCTTTAAATCAAATAGATGAGAATTTAAATAAGATAAAAGCATTAAAATCTTTTGATATTTACAAAAAAGAAGTTCTCATTGGTCGTCTTGATTGCTTCGATCTGTCACAGTTCATCAAGCACCATATAGACGGTCGATTCATAGTGACGAAGCTCAACGCCAAGGAACGAGTGATGAAGTTGTTGGACCACAAGAATGACGAAGTTACCAAAAATGCATAAGTATGCACTCAGAGGCTATTACTTAGCCCCGAGTATGCTAACTTTTGCTAGGGTTGTTGACTCGCCACTAAAACATCCTACAAAAAGGCGAGGAGGCGAGGGCTAATGTTTCTTATCAATTAATTTTTTTTATATTTTTAAACTCAGAAAAAATTTATGGGACTTTAAACTAGTTATCTAATTAATTATATTTTCAAGAGTAATATTTTATTTTGATTTAAGTTTTAATTAGTTAAATTAGTCAAATTAGGTGAGGCCACTTGTTTAGTTGTTCTTTTTTGAAACCAATTATCAAATCAAAGAATCAATATTTGTGTTGGAATTTATAACAATCAATTATCAAATCAAAGAAACTTATTAATTTTGATTAATCCAAGAAGTCATCTATGTTTATATATGGAACAAAAGAAGAGGCATTTATTGAGCTATATATGGAGTAACACAACTCAAATGAGTCAATTAATGGCAAGTTAATTTGCTTAAATAACAATATACTAAGCCATGAACATCTTCAAGAAAAATAAAATAAATTTAAATTATGATCAATAAATGCCTTTGCAACAACATTTTCTTTCCCCTTTTTTTTTGTTGAGTAAATTCCACTTATAACCAAGTCTATTTACATCTAAATATCCACATCAGCAAAGTTAAAATAGAAACAAATAAAAGGACTCAATCCTAGGTGGCTTCGCCTCTACTGGATCAAGAAATAGGAGTTAGTTACAACAGTTGTAACTAACTCCTAGATCTGTGATCAATCGACTCTATACAAGTATATAAACATGAAATCAAAGCAAATACATATAGATAATACAGATCAGAAGAGAGAGAGAGAGAGAGAGAGAGAGAGAGAGAGAGAGAGAGAGAGAGAGAGAGAGAGAGAGAGAGAGAGAGAGAGAGAGAGAGAGAGAGAGAGAGAGAGAGAGAGAGAGAGAGAGAGAGAGAGAGAGAGTGAGAGAGAGAGGAGTAAACCCTAGAAACAGAGGGAAGGAAGTACATGCACAACAACAAGAAATAGAGTTAGATCGAGAACAAAATCAGAAGAAAAACTAACACAAAAATTGTACAAAAGAGAATCGAGTTTACCTGGTCGTTCTTATGTGACAGGAAGCTCCAAAACTTGTAAATCGACATTGTTTGATAGTGGATATCAAGCTAATCTCTGAGACGAGCTTGACAGAGACGTAGCCCTAATTTTTGGGTGAACTCTGAAAAATTTTCTGGTGTTTTCTCTCCTTTACTTTTGTTTTTCATTTACTAAACTTAAATATGTGTGTGTGTGGGTGAGGATCCTAGGATTTCTACTGGGATCGAGCAAGTTCTTGTGAAGAACTTGCTCTGCTAGGGTTTCTAGTTTCGATTCTGAGAGGCTGAGTGTTTGAGTGTTAGGGCTTCGAGACTCTTCTGGAGAAGTCTTTAAGCCTTGGATCAATACGACACAGATTTTGGTGTCATGGGGTTTAAACGTTGCTGTTTTTGTCTAATCTTAAGTTAGACAGAGGAAAGGTCGATTTTGACCTTGTATACTGATATTATGTGTTTTGTTGGTGTAGGTTAAAGTGGTAAAAATCCTACACAAACTAATGGTTCAATGTACAATGTATTAAAATGGAATAATCTTATGCACCTTTACTATAAGCTGGATATATGATCTAACCGATATTTGATTGAAGATTACTAGGGGAACTAGAATTCGAACTACCAATATGAACTGCAAAAGATTCAGCCAACTTTACTGCATCATGAACCCGAAGACGAGTACCATGCTGTCTAACTACAGTGGCAGCTATTCGAGCAGCTAGACCACCCATTGCTCTCAAGTATGATCCTTTTATTCCATCTGTGACTAATCTAAATGACTCTAATATTGTTGAGTATATGCCTATATGTATTATATATGGGATCAAGTTGAGTATTGATGATTTTAAAAGGGAATTACAGAGTGATCACTCTGTATTAGTGTTTCCAATCATTCATTTTTCTACCAAAATGATGAAATAGTTAAATATTCATAGTCTCTACTCTTTCCAATTATTAGAATGAAAGCCATGAAATAGAGAGTTTTATGTAAGAATTCAAGATTAGTGAAAGTTTGGTTTATAAATCTCAACAATAAAAAACTTACAAAACTCAATTATATATATTTGAAAGAAACTTACTACTAGCATGAGAAACATTAACACTTTCAGAAAACATTACTAAATATTTTGATTGCACTTTTTATATCAATGATGTTTTGAAAAAGTTTTGGTTGTAACACACAACCTTTTTAATTTACCCCAAAGACCAAATTAAATATATGATTTTATGCTTGAATTAGTACTAAATGAGATCATTATTAACAAATGAGAACTAACAACGAAACAAAACAAAATCATGTTACATAGACAAGACTAAAACACTCAAAATAAAGTCACAGAAACAAGACCAAAACACTCAAAATCATGTCATAAAGATAAAGTAGCAAAAATCGAATCGCAATAGCAAAATATAACCCCGACCAAGCTACACATATGCCTAGAAAAGGTCGGCAACCAGAAAAAAAAAAAAAAAAAAAAAAAGTCCAACCTCGTGTAGCTATAAATTTAGGAACAAGAAACCCTAAATTTTTAAATTGGTTTGTTTCCAAGTTAAGTCATGAGTTTATAAGTGTTTGGTTTAATAAAGGGTTAATACCATTTTGAACTCTATATTTTACAAAAATTATTAATTGGACCCTCTATTTTGTAAAATGATCAATTAAATCTTGTATTTTCTATAATGGTACAAAATATCCATGAGCTCAATTTTTTTTAGGATTGTTTTTCTTAGGGCTGTTCATCCGATCCAATCCGCACTTTTTTGGTCAAACAACATCCAATCCGCACTAAGTGCGAATTTCATTATTTGGATCTAATCCAATCCGCACAATAGCTCAAATCCAATCCGATCCAATCCGCAAAAGTACGGATTGGATCGGTTACTTTGGATTTGTTAATTTTTAATATTAAATTATTTAATAATTAGTAACAAAATAAAACAAATTATAGTTATTTTATGTCTCCAACAACACATTAAATAAATAAAATAACAAATAACAAATTCAAAGGAAGAAAAAAAATTGTATATATAAAAATATTTAATTTTATTTTAAATTGTATGTAGAAAAAAATATATAAGAATAGAATATACATTTTATCTATTAAGTTTTGCAATATAATTGTATTATATGTATTAGACTTTTAAATTACTATTTTCTTTATATTAAAATGTTATTTATAAAGAGGACTTTAAGTGGTACAAAAATGTATCACCTTGTCACTAAATTGAAGATGCTGAAGCCAATACTCAAGGAATTGAATAAGGAAGGCTTCTCGGATATACATATAGCTGATTTCAAGGCAAATGAAGAGCTAAAAAAGGCACAAGATGAGTTACAAAAAGACCCACTGAATAGACAAATACAGTGGCAGGAGAAGGAAGCTAGAGAGAAATATGTGGCTGCTCATAAGGCTTACTGCTCCTTCATGAGTCAAAAAACAAAGCTAGCTTGGGTGAAAGATGGGGATATCAACTCTGCTCTGTTTCATATCAGCATTAGAGATAGAAGAAGGCAAAATAATGTCTTTTCTATCATTAATTCTGCTGGAATAAGAGTTGATGAACCGAAGGAAGTTGCTGATGCTTTTGTGGAATTTTATAAGATACTTCTCGGTTCCCAGATGGAAAATCGAATTCCTGTTAACAATCGTATAGTGGAGAAAGGGCCTAGAGTCACACAACAGCAAGCAGAATTTCTGGTGGCAAATTACACAGATGAAGAGGTCAAGCAAGCGGTGTTTAGCATACCTGGGATTAAAGCTCCTGGTCCGGATGGATACAGCTCCTTCTTTTACCAAGACAACTGGGATTTAGTTGGGAGAGAAGTATGTGATGCAGTTCTATCATTTCTTCATTCGGGACAGCTTTTGAAAAAGATCAATTCCACTTTGTTGACTCTCATACCAAAGATCAAATGCCCCAATACTGTAAGTGAATTCCGACCAATAGCTTGCTGTAATGTTGTATACAAGATTGCTACAAAATTGATTTGTTCTAGATTAAAACTTATTCTGCCTGATCTGGTTGCTCAAAATCAAGGAGGATTTGTTAAGGGAAGAAGTATAGCTCATAATATCATGATTTTCCAGGACTTAATTAAGCATTATGGGAGGCAATCTAATAGGCCTAATTGTATGATCAAGCTTGATCTACAAAAGGCCTATGATACAATGGAATGGGACTTTTTAGAGGAAATGTTGAATGCATTTAAATTTCCTACCTAGTTCATTTCACTAGTGATGAATTGCATTAGGACTCCAAGATTCTCAATCATGTTAAATGGGAACATTCATGGATTTTTTGAAGCAAAGAGGGGGTTGAGGCAAGGAGACCCCATGTCTCCTTTACTCTTTGTACTTGGTATGGAGTACTTAACCAGGATCATGGGGAAAGTGGGAGAGAAAGCAGAGTTTTCCTTTCATGATAGATGTAGATCTTTGAAGCTTAATCACCCATGCTTTGCGGATGATGTGCTTCTCTTTTGCAAAGGTGATTTTAAGAGCATTTATCTAATGCTCCAAGGTCTAAAGCTGTTTTCGAATACCTCGGGGCTTCAACCAAATGTTCAAAAGTCAGCCTTCTATTGTAGTGGGATGGAAGAAACCGAGATCACAAGAATTGCTCATATTTCAGGATTTTCCAAGCAAGCAATGCCTTTCAAATACTTGGGAATTCCAATATGTTATAAAAGAATATCTAAAGCTGATTGTCAAATGCTGGTGCAAAAAATGACAGCAAGGATCAAGCAATGGAGTACAAGGAACATTTCTTATGCAGGGAGAATGGTATTGATCAATTCTGTGCTCTTATCCTTTCATACAACTTTCAGGCATGAATTTTACCTTTTTCTTGGTTTAAGTTTTTTCCTGAAAAGATATTCGATCAATCGATTACTCAAACAACAACCTTTTTATGCAGATTTTGAGGGTCTTGATTACAATTTTGGACACATCGTGTGTGATCCAAGAGCTTTGGTTGTTGCTTGCTTCGATCTGTCACAGTTCATCAAGCACCATATAGATGGCTAGTTCATAATGACGAAGCTCAACGCCAAAGAACGAGTGATGAAGTTCTTGGACCACAAGAATGATGAGGTTACCAAAAATACATTACTATGCACTCAGAGGCTATTACTTGGCACCAAGTATGCTAACTTTTTCTAGGGTTGTTGACTCGACACAGAAATATCATATAGGAAGGCGAGGAGGCCATGGCTCTCCTGTGTGTGTTTCTTAGAAATTAATTTCTTTTATTCTTTAAACTTTAGAAAATTATGGGATTTTTTAGCTAGCTATGTAATAAATTATATTTCCAAGAGTAATATTTCATTTTTTGATTTGAGTTTTTTTTTTTTTAATAGAAGTGTTCTTTATTAGCTTGAGCAATCGCTCATTAAAATAGACATGAAGTCCATAGGAACACTGTTAATAGGAAATATACGTTCAGCAAGAGAAGTAGAGTGCCGGGCAACAAAGTGCGCGGCACAGTTCGCAGAACGCTTAACATAAAATAAAGCAACATTAGAAAAACTTTTGAACATGTTTTTGCACTCATCAACAATAAAACCGAAACCATAAGCAATGAATTCAACACTTCGAATTGCCTCTACACATACCAAACTATCCGATTCAATGACTGCCTGTGTGTAGTTGTTGCACTTTAGCCAACTTAAAGCCTCTTTTATCCCCATAATTTCAGCTAACTCGACTGAGACTTTTCCGTTGTTGCAGCCAGCAAAGACTGAGATCAAATCCCCATTCGAGTTCCTCACCACATACCCATAGCCATGCTTAGAATCCCGATTGAAAGTGGCTGCGTCAACATTGAGCTTAATACTTGAAACCGGTTTGATCCAATGCTCCGAACCGTCACCTGCTTTAAGAGGAGACAGCAAAGGGATATTCTCCCTATCTTGAGCTTTGAGAAATTGATTAAGACTCGAGTTGGCGAACACGACCACATCCTGAACAGAACGAACACGCTGCTGCCATATTAAATCATTTCTAGCTGACCAAATTGCCCAACAAAGCACTACAATTTTGCCCAAGACCTCCTTGTCTACTCTGTTGGCCGAAGCTTCCAGCCATGACAGCAAAGAAGGAGACTCTCTGCCAGCAGTAGAGAGGCCCGAGAACTCCCAACACGCCCAAGCAAACGGACAAGAAACAAGAAGATGCACTTCCGTTTCCGCGTAGACACCACACATGGGGCAAGTGTTATCAACCAAAATTTTTTTGATGCAAAGATTAGCCTTGGTTGCAAGACAATTTGAAGCCGCTCTCCAAACCAGGTCCTTGGTCTTCGGTGGGACTTTCAAATCCCACATTCTTTTCCAAAACTGAGAGCCCTGGGGGATGTCCGAATGGTGTTTTTGGTCTTGAAGCAGTTTATACGCACTACGGACAGAGTAGAAACCGTTTTTCTCAGCGAGCCAATACCAAGAATCAGCCCCACCTGACTGCGAGATGGGTATACCCAGGATAATAGCAGCCTCTGTAGGAGAAAACAGATCACACACAACCTCAGAATCCCACCTTTGCTGTCCTATTTGGAATAAAATGTTGACAGTGAAATTTTCCATTCTAGGGACAATCGGGGAAGGGTAGTATTTATCCATAACAGGAAGCCATGGATTTGAGGTAATCTGAACAGTTAAACCGGCTTTAATTCGCTTCCTTAAACCAAGCTTAACGGTGTCCTTTGCCGCATAAATACTGCTCCAAATAAAGCTCGGGTTTGAGCCCAATTCTGTGGACAGATAATTTCCATTTGGATAGTATCTAGCTTTGAAGACTTTACTAGCTAGAGAATCATGTCTAAAAAGCAATCTCCACCCTTGCTTGCCTAGCATTGCAAGGTTGAAATCTCTTAAATTACGAAACCTCATACCGCCTTCAACTTTGTGTTTAGTCATTCTATCCCAACTCATCCAAATAATGCCACTCCCATTACCATTAGAGTTATTGGATTTCCACCAGAAGTTCGCCATCAATCTCTCTAGTTCCTTACAAGTGCCAATTGGGAAGAGAAAAACATTCATGGCATACGAAGGGAACGATTGAACCACAGACTTGATGAGCACTTCTTTACCAGCTCGCGAAAGGAATTTACCTTCCCAACTATTTATTCTTGACTTCATTCTCTCCTTAAGAAATCCCAACACCGCATTTTTATTACGACCAACGATACTTGGGAGCCCCAAATACATACTATCTGCCCCCTGCTTCTTGAATGTGCATCAAGTCACAAATCCGGCTCCTAGTGTTCATCATGGTGTTTGAACTAAAGAAAGCCAAAGATTTATGAAGGTTGACCTTTTGGCCTGAGGCTACTTCAAAAACATGTAATAGCGAGAGAACACGAGATGCTTCTTCCTCTGTTGCTTGACAATACACATAACTATCATCCGCAAACAGCAAATAGGAGATAGTAGGCGCACTCCTAGCAACTTTACACCCCGTGAGAAGATGATTTGCTTCATAATGATTAATCAAGGAAGACAAGCCTTCGGCACACACAATAAAAAGATAGGGAGATAATGGACAACCTTGCCGAATGCCTCTAGTGGGAATGATTGGCCCCAATTTCACACCCCCGTGCACAACATGATAACAAATAGAGTTGACACAGCCCATCATTAAACCAATCCATCGTTCACTAAACCCCATTACCCGAAGAACTGCTTCCAAGAACCTCCACTCTACTCGGTCGTAAGCTTTGCTCATATCTAGCTTAAGTGCCATGTAGCCTTTCCTACCTTTTGTTTTCCTTTTCAGATAGTGCATGACTTCAAAAGCCACCATAACATTGTCGGAAATCAAACGTCTGGAAACAAAAGCACTTTGAGTTTCAGAAATAGCATAGTCAAGAACACTCTTCATACGGTTAGCTATGACCTTCGAGACAATTTTATAAAGAACATTACAAAGTGAAATTGGCCGCATTTTGATTTGAGTTTTAATTAGTCAAATTATGAAGATATGGCAACATAATCTTTTATGTTTTACATCTTCTCTTATCTTAATAGTAAAAACTAATAATTCCAAATCTAAATCACTTGCCTAACCAAATTAAACAGTTGTAATAGGTTTTGTTGGATATGGATTAACATAGTTATTGTTTTAAAATAAGGGATAAATTAGGTGAGGCCACTTGTTCTTGTTTGAAATCAATTATCAAATAAAAGAATCAATGTTTGTGTTGGACTTTATAACAATCAATTATTAAATCAAAGAAACTTATTGATTTTGATTAATCCAAAATGTCATCTATGTTTATATATGGAACAAATTTAAACCAGCAGTTTATCAAAAGAAACTAGAATCAAAAGGAGACACCTAGAATTATACATGTGCCTCTTAGATTTTCCAAATTTTCTAATCTTCACACATATACCAAAAACACATATGCAAGAGTCAATTACATGATTACATTAACCAAAAACACTAGTGAATTCGGACCTTTTTGAGAGTCTAATGAGAAGTGATCATTGTCTCACAAGTTGACAAAATATTATATAAACTAATCTATATATTATGGTCAATCATTCTAATATTTATTTTAGCAAAGAACCAAACGAGGTTTGAGGTTCAAGTCTCTCTTAGTTACCTACATAACAATTGTTATAGTTTCCTGGTCCCTAAATATTGTAGGGTTAGATGGTTTCCCTAAGTTTAGTTACAATATATGAACGATAATTTATAACTAGTCACAACTTTTTCACATTTAGTTACAAATTTTGTTATGACTAAAAGTAAACTTTTTGTTAGTGTGTGTTTTTACTTTTTCATCAATTTTGGATTGCCATTTATGAAATCACAGCAACTTATGATGCAATGACTTTAAATGTACTGATTTTATAAGTAATTATTATTATCAAAGTTATCACTTATCACTATCTTTTGGCTGAGGTTACAAATTACAATGTCTATTTTGGAAAAAAAAAAATATATTATACCACATGGAAAACAAAAGCGTATTATATATTTTGCTTTTTTATATAAGAATACTCATGTGCAATGAATAATATCAATATGCTATCATATCTTCATAATTTTACTAAATCAAAATGAAATATTACTGTTGTAAATATCAAAAGATTTCAATGCTTTTATCTTATTTAGATTCTCGTCTAGTTGATTCAAAGCATCCAATAGATCCTCAAAAAAGAACATAGTTCAAGTTGTACCATTTGTGAATCAAAAGTCCTTTTTGGGAGCATGTTTTGAAAAGTCATGATGACAACTCTAACAACCTGTCATACATTTTTCATACCATTACTAATATGAATCTTAAAAATCAACATATAATAAATATGGTGCTAAGAGCCGATCCTGAGAATATATGAATCTTAGGCGAATTAGATTTTTGAGCTGCCACTCTCAAAAATATATAAATATATATATATATATATATATATATATAAGACATGTTAAAAAGGCCTTTTTTCATAAATGTACAACAAAAATAACGTAATTACAAAAAATGTGTAAAAAAAAATTATTTTAAAAATTATATATTTTGAAAACTTATTACAGGAAACCATACATTTTAATCATTAAATAATAACTATGTTTATTAAAACTCAAAATACACAATTTCGTAAAATTAATTAAACAGTTTTACAAAAATAAACAAGTTAATTTTTTTTTATTAAAAGATAAATGTTTATTATCTATTTTATTATGAATTATTATAATTTAATAAGATTTTTTTTAATAAAATACAATATCAAAATTATAAACAGTATATAAATATAAATCAATACTTAAAATTACTAAAAATAAACATGACACATAGAGTGATATAATAAACAGATCTGAATATTATTATTTTGTTTATTAAATTAGTATGTTTAATAAATAGAAAACAAAATAAACATATATATACAAAGTATTTTATATTATTAGTATGTCTATTATAATTGTAAATTTAAACATAAAAATAGACATAGACAATTTATACTATACTAAAATAAGTATATTTTTTTTCTATTGTTTCTATATATTGATTATTTTCTAATGAATTAGTGAACGAATTTTCTATTGAAGTATAATTCTTACATCAAAAAATAGATAAACAAACATAACTTTATAAATTCTAAAATTATTTAATTAGAAAAAATAAACATGATTTAGGTGTAGCATGCATGGTACCATGTCTCATCAAACATTTACAAGAAATTAATGGATAACTCAGCAGAAATTGAAACCGCACCCGATTTAGAACAAGAATTCTTCTCTCTCCTTGAGGCTGCACCAACACTTCTTGAGAGTAAAGATCTTAATGCATTTGAGAAACGATCGAAATTCGTAGAATTGATCAAACAAGCTCTGTCTCTTAAGAACCGTGTGGACGAGTTCGGTGACAAATGCTTAACCTACAACCTTCCATTATTTCTTGGTGATGGTGAGCATCAAGATGGTCAATCTTTCAAGAATTACTTGAGATATTTACAAGAGTTTATGAAGTATTGGAAGAGAGAAACCGAAAAGAAAAGAGGGAATGGAGGAAAAAGCTTGATTGAGTGGCTTAAAGAGGTTGATCAATCTCAAAGAATAAAGAAGTTGTTGATGAGTTAAGGTGAAATTTGTTCCATATGTTATGAGCCCCATCAATGATTGTTCCCTTAGCAATTTTCAATCTCTTTTCTTCTTTGATCATGTCAAAATCTTGTTCATCAGCTTGAGTCCTCAAATCATTCACCTTCAAACTCAACTCACTCAATTTATTCCCAAAGAAATTTCTTAGATGAGTTCCCATAGATAAGTACATCTCATCACTCAACACCATAACCAAATCAAGACAACAAAAACCAACTTCAACTAGTAAATGAGATATTTTCAAATACCCGCATTAAGAGATAGTGGGGTCCCACTTGATAATATGTTAGTTAAAAATGTTATTTTAAATGTAATAATATATCAAATATTATCTTTTATTTAAAAAATTATCATTTGAATTTATATAAAATATTATATATATATATATATATATATATACACGTGTGTTTCAGCTTCTCAACATAAACCTAATTTCCTAACTTAGCTTCCAAATTCAGTCCACCAAAGTCTTTCAGCTCATTATTGTCAACAATTAATTTGCAGGTTTTCTTTTTTATTTCCTTTAATTAATTTCTTTTTCTTCCATATATATGTGTGTATAGGTTATATATATTGGCATATATTATGTTTTTCTCTTAACATTACAGCTTGCTATAGTATTTCAATAAATATGGTGTTTAATATGGAATTAGATTTCTTCCTAATGATGAAGAAATTGTTGGATTTTATGTATACAACAAAAACTTCAACCCTCATTTACTTCAACCAAATCACATATTTATGACTTTCATCCTCAAGAACTCACTCGTAAGAATTCAATACAACAATATTTACTTTCTTTTTATTATTATTAGTTTTTCTTTAATTTAATTGGTAACATTATGTTTCTGTTCTCAATAATTGTACAGATTGATACCCGCCGATGACTGAGAATGAATGGTATTTCTATTATAAAAAAGATTCATTTTTCACAACAAAGAATAATAAGAGATTGAATCGAAAAGCAAAAAATAGAACTTGGCATGGCAATGCAACAAAGAAGTCGATCTTGAATATCAACAGAAGGTCGAGAGAAGTTTTAAAAGGACTTTAGATTTTATGGAGCCAGATAAAAGACTAACTCTATGGAAGATGACCGAGTATCATTTGCTTGAATCCAATGACACGCAGGTACTAACAAATACCCTTAATGATCATTAGTGTTCACTCTTAATATTGACTGCATGCATATGTACGTAATAATAAAGTCTAACTTAATTTTAATTTAATTTTCTACAGCAATTTACTTGGATGTTATGCAAGATTTATAAAATGAAATCAAAAGAAAAGAAGATGTTTACAAATAATGAGAATGAAGAGCCAAACACAAAAAGACAAAAATTAGTACAGGAGAATATTATGGTAGCAAAAGAGCAAGAATCAACTGAAGTATTTATGAATGACGAGAAGAATATCGCAGTAGAGCATGAACCACCAAATAATACATCAACAGAATTAATGAAGAATGAGCTCGAGAGCATAACTGCCAATCTCGATAACTTGTTAGCAGATCCAAATTTACAGGCAGACTTTGATCAAATTTTTCAAAATTAATAAAAGTGGTCATAAACATAATAAATTCCATATTGTCATTAACAATATGTCATTTACCAAAAATATTAAGTCAAAATCACAAACGATATATACCAGAATTAATTACGTTTCCTTTTTCTTTATCTTAATTCCAATCCTTAATTAAACCATGTAATGATTTTAGAACAAAGTAATCTGAAACTGTGAGTACTGATCTCTGTAATTTGATTTATATTAGTGTTTGTAATACTCTAAATTAATTTATATATATATATATATATATATGGAATCATCATTCATTTTTTGTACCAAAATGATCCAATCAGTGTATAACTTGTAGTAGATTATGATCATATTTATTAACCTCATAAAATACTTTATCATATAACTTGACCTTTGATTAATCATGCTAATTAAGATTGTGATCTTTGATTAGTGATCTTTAGTTGTTGAATAATACAATATTAGACTTGAATGATTACTCATAGTTTGGTAATTAAAAATATAAAACTACATAAAGAAAAGTTATCAATAACAGATCTAAAATCAGTAAATTTAGGACTAAATAGACACAAACTCACTGAAAAAAATGAACCACAAACTCAACATTGAAAGAAAGTGAATACTAGAATGAGAAACATTAATTAAGACTTTGGGATAATCTTCATCTTCATCTTCATCTTCATCTCGAACTCGAATAGTACTCATGATGTTGAGTTAAGATCAAGTTTGTTCCATATGTTTCGAATTCCTTCATCTATTGTTTTTTCAAGAATTTCACATTTATTTTTGTTTTTTTTATATTGAGAAGACACCGAAAACGCTTGCACTATCAACTCATTCATCTTCAAATCCAAAGAAGTCATTCTGTTCCACAAGTAATCATCAAGATAAGATTCATATGATATGCATTGATCATCTGTCAAAACCACATTGATCTCAGCATAACAGAAAACAACTTCAACACACAAAATTTCTTTGAGTATCATTCGAAGCAACTCCAATTCTATGTCCCCATCATCATTAATCTTTTCTACTTTGTAACAATGTTGGTAAATATACAGAGTTGTAATAATGGCTTGAAATTGGTGAAGTCAGTGATCTTAGATTCCTCTCTCAATTTGGCAAGTGTCATTAACATAATAATAACTAGACAAATTATGAAAATAGTGAGTGTTAATTAGTTAAACATATTTACCCCACTTACTAATTTTATTACTCCATTCTAAGCAAGTAAAAGAAAAACAATTGAAATGGGCATTGAAGATTAATCAAAATGTTATTAAGATTAATATGAATGATCTGAGCTTAAACCAATAAAGTGAGGAGTATTGTTGTTGTTGTGAGTGAGTACTGATGAGAAAAGAAGCCATCCATTAATTGAATCATTTACGACATATACAATACATTCATTAATCCCCATAAATACCCAAAACACAACTCTATAGGAAGAGAATAGGGAGGGGTGTTTTCCTCATTTCAAATGCCCTGTTTTGTTTGTTTATGAGTCTCCATTTGAATGAGTATTGGAGGGAGGGGTGTTTTCGTCATTTCAAATGCCCTCCTTTGCATTCGCCATCGTCTTCCTTTTCCAAAATACTTTTTTTTTCTTTTAATTTACCACATATACAATACATTGATTAATCCCCATAAATACCCAAATAATACAATTACAAACCCACAAAAACTCAAAAACACAACTCTATTGCAAAAATACATTTGTTGGTCGTAGCTAGTAGAATTTGTTTTGATGAAGTCAGAGTCTAATCATTATTAACTCATACGAAGAAAATAGGGAGGGGTGTTTTCGTCATTTCAAATGCCCTGTTTTGTTTTCCAACAAAAGAAATAAAAAATTTGTTCGTTTATGAGTCCATTTGAATGAGTATTGGAGGGAGGGGTGTTTTCGTCATTTTCGTCATGTAACCATTAATTATCAAAAAAAAAAAGATAAAACAAAGTATATAAATAAATAATAAAAGATAATAGATAATCCTAATTGGAGTGGAATTATAACTCAAAATTTGTCTATAAATATTGTATTTGGAATCAATGTGTTTTGAAAGATTTTCGATTCATTTTTTTTTTATTTTTTTATTTTGGTAGAAATAACTAGTGTGATTCAATCCAAACAACTTGATGGAACAACAAAGGCTTTCAACAACTGAACAGGTTTCTTTTTCTCTGTTTTTTACAATACTTCTCTCTTTATATTTCTATATATATAATTTGTAGTATAGAATAGTGCTGGTTTGGATGAAATTTTGTTGGGTATGAATTGTGGTCTTGACATTGCACATATACTAATCAATATAGTTTAGAAACATTACTTGACATTACCATATATTTATTTTCCAAAGTTTGAACATCATAATCGATCCAACAATATATGTATATTTACAGTAATATAATGATACTAAAGTCTGAACAGGTTTCTTTTTTTCTTCTTCTTCTTCAATCATATATGCTCTCTGTTTTTTCCAATACTTCTCTCTTTATATTTCTATATATATACATATATATATATAGTATAGAATTTGGATGCTTTAATTAATTTCTTTACATGTAAATACAGTGCAAGACAAAAAATTTAAAGAAAACATCACAACCTAATACAAATGATGTTTTGAAATGCTTAGTCAAGTGGCTTTGTGCAGAGGTATATATAGTCTCTCTAAAATTTTGTTATCATTTTATTTTTAATTAATGAGCTCTTAGCTTGTTCATGATTTTTAAGCATATATATGGGTGCATGGGTAACATTTCAGCTGCAGCAAAAGAAGCCTTTGCCTTCCAATCTTAGTCGTAGCTCTCCAACTGCGATAAGCTGTCTCGCAACCTTACTGAAGGAGCCTGTGGTTAAAGCATTCTTTGTCCACTCTAATGGAGTTAGGTTGCTCGTTCCTTTTATAAACCCACCTTTCATTCAACCCTCAATTCAGGTAAACTTAAATTCAATATACAATAATGATTTGGATATTATCTACACAAGCATTTGACTTGAGTTTAATTATACTACTTTGAAACAGCTTGTGTATGAAACATGCTTTTGTGTGTGGCTTTTATCTTACTATGAACCCGCCATTCAGCACTTGGCTACCTCTAAAGCTCTTCCTCGACTCATGGATGTTGCGAAGAACTCCACAGCGGAAAAGGTGAGGAACAATTTTTATGTTCTCTTGTATTGAGTAATCACGCATCACTTTATAGTTTGTTGTGGTTAGTTATGTAGTTATCGAATTCGTAATTTTAAAATTGAGTAATGATACGTGCACACATTTTTTACACTAAAATTCTACACCTACGGAATGAATTTTGTTTTTTGATTTCTTAATCTTGTATTTCCAAGCACCATGTTTGTTATTTGCTTATTTTTTTAAAATTCATATTTGTAATGGTATGAAAAATGTGTGGCAGGTTGTTAGAGTTGTCATCCTCACTTTTGAAAACATGCTCCCCAAAGGGATATTTGATTCACAAATGATAGAACTTGATTTATCAGAACTTGTTCGAAGTTTAAAATTACAAACATGGAGTGATGAGGTTTGATGACTAACTGTAATCGGTTTTTGTTTTATCACTATTATTATTATTTATAATAAAATTAAGGGTTGCACTTTGTTCTATTTTCAGGATCTATTATATGCTTTAAATCAACTAGAGGAGAATTTAAATAAGATAAAAGCTTTAAAATCTTTTGATATTTACAAAAAAGAAGTTCTCATTGGTCGTCTTGATTGGTCTCCTATTCGAAAAGATTTTACATTTTGGTCTAATAATATTGCGCAATTTGAAGAGAACAACTTTCAGGTATGTTCTTGGTTTAATTTTTTTCGTAAAGATACTCGATCGATCAATTACTCAAATAACAACCTTATTATGCAGATTTTAAGAGTCCTGATTACAATTTTGGACACATCGTGTGATCCAAGAGCTTTGGCTGTTGCTTGCTTCGATCTGTCACAGTTCATCAAGCACCATATAGACGGTCGATTCATAGTGACGAAGCTCAACGCCAAGGAACGAGTGATGAAGTTGTTGGACCACAAGAATGACAAAGTTACCAAAAATGCATTAGTATGCACTCAGAGGCTATTACTTAGCCCCAAGTATGCTAACTTTTGCTAGGGTTGTTGACTCGCCACTAAAATATCCTACAAGAAGGCGAGGAGGCGAGGGCTCGTGTTTCTTATCAATTAATTTTTTTTATATTTTTAAACTCAGAAAAAATTTATGGGACTTTAAACTAGTTATGTAATTAATTATATTTTCAAGAGTAATATTTTATTTTGATTTAAGTTTTAATTAGTTAAATTAGTCAAATTAGGTGAGGCCACTTGTTTAGTTGTTCTTTTTTGAAATCAATTATCAAATCAAAGAATCAATATTTGTGTTGGAATTTATAACAATCAATTATCAAATCAAAGAAACTTATTAATTTTGATTAATCCAAGAAGTCATCTATGTTTATATATGGAACAAAAGAAGAGGCATTTATTGAGCTATATATGGAGTAACACAACTCAAATGAGTCAATTAATGGCAACTTAATTTGCTTAAATAACAATATTCTAAGCCATGAACATCTTCAAGAAAAATAAAATAAATTTAAATTATGTTCAATAAATGCCTTTGCAACATTGTATTTCCCCTTTTTTCTTTTGGTACCAAACTGTTGAGTAAATTCCACTTATAATTAAGTCCATTTACATCTAAATATCCACATCAGCAAAGTTAAAACAGAAACAAATAAAAGGACTCAATCCTAGGTGGCTTCGCCTCTACTGGATCAAAAAATAGGAGTTAGTTACAACTGTTATTGTAACTAACTCCTAGATATGTGATCAACCAATTCTATACAAGTATATAAACATGAAATCAAAGCAAATACATATAGATAATACAGATCAGAAGAAAGAGAGAGAGAGAGAGAGAGAGAGAGAGAGAGAGAGAGAGAGAGAGAGAGAGAGAGAGAGAGAGAGAGAGAGAGAGAAGGAGTAAACCCTAGTTCTTTGAAGACCTCAGCTCCAAGATCCAGAGACGAGAATGGAGTTCTCGTGGTGAGGAAACAGAGGGAAGGAAGTACATGCACAACAACAAGAAATAGAGTTAGATCAAGAACAAAATCAGAAGAAAAACTAACACAAAAATTGTACAAAAGAGAATCGAGTTTACCTGGTCGTTCTTATGTGACAGGAAGCTCCAAAACTTGTAAATCGACATTGTTTGATAGTGGATATCAAGCTAATCTCTGAGACGAGCTTGACAGAGACGTAGCCCTAATTTTTGGGTGAACTCTGAAATTTTACTTTTGTTTTTCATTTACTAAACTTAAATATGTGTGTGTGTGTGGGTGAGGATCCTAGGGTTTCTACTGGGATCGAGCAAGTTCTTGTGAAGAACTTGCTATGCTAGGGTTTCTAGTTTCGATTCTGAGAGGCTGAGTGTTTGAGTGTTAGGGCTTCGAGACTCTTTCTGAGAAGTCTTTAAGCCTTGGATCAATATGACACAGAGTTTGGTGTCGTGGGGTTTAAACGTTGCTGTTTTTGTCTAATCTTAAGTTAGACAGAGGAAAGGTCGGTTTTGACCTTGTATACTGATATTATGTGTTTTGTTGGTGTAGGTTAAAGTGGTAAAAATCCTACACAAACTAATGGTTCAATGTACAATGTATTAAAATGGAATAATCTTAGGCACCTTTACTATATGATCTGATCGATATTTGATTGAAGATTACCAGGGGAACTAGAATTCGAACTACCAATATGAACTGCAAAAGATTCAGCCAACTTTACTGCATCTTGAACCCGAAGACAAGTACCATGTTGTCTTACTACAGTGGCAGCTATTCGAGCAGCTAGACCACCCATTGCTCTCAAGTATGATCCTTTTATTCCATCTGTGACTAATCTAAATGGCTCTAATATTGTTGAGTATATGCCTATATGTATTATATATGGGATCAAGTTGAGTATTGATTATTTTAAAAGGGAATTACAGAGTGATCACTCTGTATTAGTGTTTCCAATCATTCATTTTTCTACCAAAATGATGAAATAGTTAAATATTCATAGTCTCTACTCTTTCCAATTATTAGAATGAAAGCCATGAAATAGAGAGTTTTATGTAAGAATTCAAGATTAGTGAAAGTTTGGTTTATAAATCTCAACAATAAAAAACTTACAAAACTCAATTATATATACTTGAAAGAAACTTACTACTAGAATGAGAAACATTATCACTTTCAAAAAACATTACTAAATATTTTGATTGCACTTTTTATATTAATGATGTTTTGAAAAAGTTTTGGTTGTAACACACAACCTTTTTAATTTACCCCAAACACCAAATTAAATATATGATTTTATGCTTGAATTAGTACTAAATGAGATCATTATTAAGAAAATTGAATAATTCCCTCTGTTAAATCCAAACTCTTATTACTGCTATCTCATATCATATCAGATCAAAATATATAATTATTTAATTAAGGACTTAAAATTATTGTATTAGAATCTGAACTTTTCCTTTAAGTTAGCCTCAATTTCACAACATTGAATTAATTCATTACTATCATTGTACCAAAATAGTAATTAAGCATTAATAATGGAAGACAAACTCAATATTAAAATCAAATATCCATGTCTCATATTTTCAAGTACTAAAACAAAAAAACATTACTCAACATTATTATTATCTTGAACTCGAATACTTGAAACTCAAATACCAAAATTCTTAGGATGATGAGGACGACGACGATGAATTAAGATCAAGTTTTTTTCCACATGTTTCGAATCTGGCTTAAGCCATCATTTCTTGAAGAATTTTCAATTTCTTTCCGCCTTCTTGATTTCGCCCACACACCCAACTCGATTGCACCCTCAGCTCATTCATCTTCAAATCCAAAGAACTTAATCTCTTCATAAAGTATTTATATAAAACATGTTGTAGGTTTTGTCCCAATGAGCTAATGCCAAATCATCATTCTATTCAACTATTGACATTGGTTAGTTAAGTTAGTTATCTAGCTTGACACCTAAGCTCTACCTACTTGATTCAACCAATGCCTATAAAAGGAAGCACCAAGACCTCATTCAAGTGAGTCCAATCCGAGCCTCTCACCTAGAATTCTCTCTCTCTTTCTCTCTAATTTTGTACCAATCTTGTGAGTGTTTAGGAGGGTTGTAAAAGTAGAATTGCTCATCCTTTTTGAGATGACTTCTACCATGTGAGGTTTGATATGTAATGTGTCATACACTTAGACTCAAAATTGAGTACATGAATCGGATTGTAAAGGTGCTATACATTTGAATAAAGTTCATTTGATTCAATGCTAAGTCTCACTTATTTTTTCATTCATTTCTGGTTTTAGTTTTCTGTTTTGTATTAATCTTGTTTGCTTGTTATGTTGGTGTTGTTCTTGTTGTTAATTGGCACTGATTTGGCCAAGTATTGAGGGTGTTTTTCACCACAAATGGTATCAGAGCAAGGCTGTCTTTGAAGATCAAGAACAACAATCAAGTGATCAAGATTCATCTTCAAACTTTCAAGAACCAAATTCAAGTCATCAAGAATCAGATTCAAGCTTCAAGAATCTGATCTGAAATGACTTCTGCAAGGTTTGAGGTGGACAAATTCACTGGCTCCAACGATTTCAGCTTGTGGAGAATTAAGATGAGAGCTTTTCTGGTGCATCAAGGGATCTATGAGGCATTGGACCCTGATGCATTAGACCTGATCGATGACAAGAGAAAAAGGCTTGAAATTGAAACAAAAGCACACAGTGCTATCTTGCTCAGTCTTGGAGATGAGGTTCTGAGAGAAGTTGCTGATGAAGAAAAGGCCCTAGGCCTCTGGAACATGTTGTCTTCAATCTATATGAAGAAATCATTGGCAAACAAACTCTACCTCAAGAAGAAACTGTATACCCTGAGAATGGATGAAACTAAAGAACTAAGGAAGCACCTTGATGACTACAACAAGATCATTTTGGATCTAAACAACCTTGGAGTGAAAATTGAGGATGAAGATCAAGCAATAATCCTGTTAAGCTCACTCCCCAAGATGTATGAACACTTTGTTGATACAATCTTGTATGGAAAAGAGACATTGACAATGACTGAGGTAAAGGCAGCCCTGAACTCTAAGGAAATTCAGAAGAAAGGTGATGAGAAAGGGAATAACAATGGTGATGGCTTGCTCATTGTTACTGGTAAAGTCCCAAGAAGAGAGTTCAAAGGAAGGCATGGCACAAGTGGTTTCAGAGGAAACCAGTCTAGGTTCAGTTCAAAGAACAATTCAGAGAATTCCAATTCCAATGCTGCAGCAGGGAAGAAATGTTACTACTGCAAGAAAGAAGGGCATTTTAGAGATGATTGCTTGGCTTTGAAGGCTAAGTTAAAGAGAGAGAATCAGCACAAGTTCAAGAAACATGGTGTTGCTGATGTTGCAGATGGCTATGTGTCATCAGATGCACTTGTTGTGTCTAGCTCAAGATCAGATGGTGAATGGATCTTAGATTCAGGGTGCTCATTTCACATGACACCAAATAAAGAACTGTTTGATTCAACATTGGAGAATCACAGGGGTACAGTTCTCTTAGGAAACAACAAGGCTTGTGAAATACAAGGTATTGGCACAATTCAGTTAAAGAATCATGATGGAATCATGAAAAGTTTGCAGCATGTGAGGTATGTGCCAGACCTTAAAAGAAACGTTCTTTCTATTGGAATGTTTGATAGACTAGGTTTTATTGTCAAGATTGAGAATGGAGTAATGAAAATTGACCAAGGGTCAGAAACTGTGTTCAAAGGAACACTTAAGAATGGTCTATACTTTCTGGACATTAACACTACAACAGGGAGTGCTGCACCTGCTGTAAATTCAGAAAAACTGAGTCATGTCAAGCTTTGGCATCTCAGATTAGGACATGTTAGTCAAAGAGGACTTGAGGAGTTGAATAAGCAAGGTCTGTTCAAGAAGAAATTGACAGAGGGACTCGAGTTTTGTGATGAATGTGTATTAGGGAAATCTTGCAGGCTGAAGTTTCCTAAGGCTGAACACAACACCACTGAAAAACTTGGTTATGTGCACTCAGACCTTTGGGGACCCTCTAGAATTCAAACTAAAGGAGGAGCTCACTATTTCATAAGCATGGTTGATGATTTCAGTAGAAAAGTGTGGATCCATTTACTGAAAAGCAAGGATGAAGCACTGCCTACATTTGACACTTGGAAAAGGCTGCTGGAAAATCAAACAGGGAACAAAATCAAGGTATTAAGGACTGATAATGGCCTTGAGTTCTGTTCTAATGAGTTTAATGAATTGTGTAGCAGGTTGGGAATTCAGAGGCATAGAACAGTGATCAAAACACCTCAGCAAAATGGAGTTGCTGAGAGAATGAACAGAACTCTCCTTGAGAGAGTAAGATGCATGCTGCTGAGTGCTGGAATGGACAGGTCATTTTGGGGAGAAGCCATCAAAACAGCATGTTACTTAATCAACAGATCACCCTCAGTGCCCAACAACTTTAAAACTCCTCAAGAAATGTGGACAGGTAAAGCTCCTAACCTAGAACATTTAAGAGTTTATGGTTGTACTGCTTTTATGCATGTTAAGCAAGACAAACTCCAACCAAGAGCATTGAGATGCATATTTGTGGGTTACCCTGAAAGAGTTAAAGGTTATAGGCTATGGTGCCTAGAACCTGGGTATAAGAAGTGTATGATTAGTAGGGATGTAGTGTTCAAGGAAGAAGAGATGGCTCTCAAAGCTATAAACAATTCTAAGAACAATGAAACTACACCAGATGAGAATGTACAAATTGAGGTGGAGCCTCAATCTACTCCAGCACCTGCTAGTCAAAGAGAAATTGAGACTGTTGAAAGTGATGAAAGTGGAAACCAGCATGATCTAAGTGAGTATCTACTAGCAAGGGACAGAGAGAGAAGACAAATCAAAGCCCCTGACAGATTTGGATATGCTGAGTTCATTGCTTTTGCACTTATGGTTGCTGAAGAGATAGATAGTTCAGAACCATTGAGCTTCTTGGAAGCTATGAAGAGTAAGGATGCTGCAGCTTGGCTGCAAGCAGTTAATGAAGAGATGCATTCTCTTAGAAAGAACAAAACATGGATAGTTGTGAGAAAACCAGAAGGGTACAAACCAGTTGGGTGCAAATGGTTATTCAAGCATAAAGAAGGATCTGAAAATGAACCTCCAAGGTTCAAGGCAAGATTAGTAGCAAAAGGATTTACACAAAAGGAGGGTGTAGACTACACAGAGATTTTTTCCCCAGTTGTCAAACAAGCTTCAATAAGAGCTATGATGGCAAAGGCAGCTAGTTTGGATCTAGAAATTGAGCAAATGGATGTAAGGACAGCTTTCTTGCATGGAGAACAAGAGGAAGAAATCTATATGCAACAACCTGAGGGGTTTGAAAATGGTAATCCTAATGATGTTTGCCTACTCAAGAAGTCCCTATATGGCCTCAAACAAGCACCAAGACAGTGGAATTTGAGGTTTGACAACTACATGCAAAGCATTGGATATACCAAAAGTAAGTATGACTCTTGTGTATATTTCAATAATCAAACTTACCTATTGCTCTATGTAGATGACATACTGATTTTCAGTAAGTCTAAACCAGAAATCAGCAAGCTTAAAGGCAAACTCAGTGAGGAGTTTGAAATGAAAGACCTAGGAAAGGCTAAGAGGATTCTAGGCATAGACATTAAGAGACCTTCAATAGGAGTTATTGTTTTGTCTCAAGCCTCTTATCTTCAGAAGGTACTCTCCAAATTTGGCATGTCTAAGAGCAAACCAGTTGCTACCCCTATTGCACAGCATTTTAAACTGTCTGCTGCACAATCACCCAAAACAGATGCTGAAAGAGAGAAAATGAACAAGATCCCTTATGCTAGCTGTGTGGGAAGTCTAATGTACTCTATGGTGTGTTCAAGACCAGATTTAGCTCATGCAATGAGCATGGTAAGCAGGTATATCTCTGATCCTGGTTCAGAACATTGGGAAGCACTTAAATGGACCATGAGATACACAAGGGACTGCGAATACAGGAATTGTATTCAGCAAGGATAGCCAGTTTCAAGAAGAAATAACTGGCTATGTTGACTCAGATTTTGCAGCCAATCTAGACACAAGAAGGAGCTTGACTGGTTTTGTATTCACTGCTCTAGGAGGCTGCATCAGTTGGAAGTCTAATCTACAGAAAGTTGTTGCTCTGTCTTCAACAGAAGCTGAATATATGGCAGCAACAGAAGCCATTAAAGAAGCTATATGGCTAAAGGGCTTAACTGAAGAACTAGACTTCAAATCTGAGGACATTACAGTATATTGTGACAATCAAAGTGCCTTGCATCTCATGAAAAGTCCTATGTTTCATGAGAGGTCAAAGCACATTGATATCAAACTACATTTCATTAGAGACATTGTGTCATCTAAACAGGTTCAAGTTAAGAAGATCAGCACACATGACAACCCTGCTGATATCTTCACCAAGAGTGTTACAAGAAACAAATTTCTTCATTGCTTGAATCTGCTCAATATCAGAAGCTCTTAAGCTTCTCTTCTGACATTAGCTCTTTGGAACAAACCAGGTGGATTTGTTGTAGGTTTTGTCCCAATGAGCTAATGCCAAATCATCATTCTATTCAACTATTGACATTGGTTAGTTAAGTTAGTTATCTAGCTTGACACCTAAGCTCTACCTACTTGATTCAACCAATGCCTATAAAAGGAAGCACCAAGACCTCATTCAAGTGAGTCCAATCCGAGCCTCTCACCTAGAATTCTCTCTCTCTTTCTCTCTAATTTTGTACCAATCTTGTGAGTGTTTAGGAGGGTTGTAAAAGTAGAATTGCTCATCCTTTTTGAGATGACTTCTACCATGTGAGGTTTGATATGTAATGTGTCATACACTTAGACTCAAAATTGAGTACATGAATCGGATTGTAAAGGTGCTATACATTTGAATAAAGTTCATTTGATTCAATGCTAAGTCTCACTTATTTTTTCATTCATTTCTGGTTTTAGTTTCTGTTTTGTATTAATCTTGTTTGCTTGTTATGTTGGTGTTGTTCTTGTTGTTAATTGGCACTGATTTGGCCAAGTATTGAGGGTGTTTTTCACCACAAAACATGTCCATATGATAATAAGAATCGATCATCTATAGAACTTGCTTTCATCTCAGGACAACAAAAAACAATTTGAGCAAACAAAATTTCTTTGAGTGTCATTCGAAGCAACTCAAATTCTACATCGCCATCATCAATTAATACCTTCCCCGATTTTGAAAAAATATCCAAACGCTTTTTCTTTTTCACCATTGTTTTTGTCAATTGGATCGTAGATACCAAATTCTTAATCACGATAGAGTTATCACTCTCCAAACTTAGCAGTTTTACCATAGTCTTGAAATCTTTGAGATTCTTCATTATTTCTTTCCTATCACCCAAAATCACAATCATCAAAATAAAGTAATTCTTGAAAGATTGATGATGTTGAAATAGTGATGAAATGTTGTAGCCTAAGCATTTGTCATCGAATTCGTCCACACGTTTCTTAAGAGACAGAACTTGTTTGATCATTTCTATGAATTTCGATCGTTTTTCGAATGCATTAAGATCTTTACTCTCGATAAGTGTTGTTACAGATTTAAGCAGAGAAAAGAATTCTTCTAATTCTGATTCACTTTCAATGTCTTCTGAGTTATCCATTAATTTCTTGTAAATGATTGTTGTGACATTAATCCATGCTACCCCTAAATCCATTGCAACAAGAGAGAGAGAGAGAGAGAGAGAGAGAGAGAGAGAGAGAGAGAGAGAGAGAGAGAGAGAGAGAGAGAGAGAGAGAGAGAGAGAGAGAGGCTTAAGAGTCAAGGGAATATATAGAGGGAGTTATTTCTGTTATTTCTGAGAGTTTGAAACATTCAGTAAACGACATGTCGTTTATTTCTTCACTTAAGTAACAAACGACAAGTAGTTTAGTTCTTCATATATAGCTTCATAATTACTACACAAATTTTTATTTTTAGTTTTGTGACCAAACAACAACTATGTTACCGTATTGTATATGTAATTTTGTCATGATACGTGCACTTAGAATCCAACTTTTAGCATCCAATCCAATCCAATCCAATTGAACCGAACCAATCAAATTCAATCCAATTGCAAAAAGTTGGATATCCAATTACAATTGGATTAGATTGGATGCTAAAAGTTGGATTCTAATTGAATTGGATCGGTTGTTGGATGTCAATCTCAAAATCTAATTAAAAACCGATCCAGTCCAATTACATTTATACATATTAAAAAATTATTTATATAATAAAAAATATTGAAAAATATAATATATATTTATTAGATTTTATTGTATGTTAAATTTGTAATATTTGATTGTTTTGTGTATTTATTTTCATGATATTTTATTCTATTTTATTTCTTAGAAAGGTTATTATTTTAATTATTTAAAATTTTTAGCTACATTACACTTGTAAGAATAGTATGTATATGAAGTATTAAACTTAAATAGAAGGTGATACTTAGTTTTTACTACTTTTTTTTTTTTCATATTTTTAAGTTAATATTGAAATTTAGGTGTATAATTGGACATCCAATTAAAAAACCGATCCAATCCAATTAGTAATTGGATTGGATTGGATTGGATTTTGAGGTCTAATTGGATTGGATTGGATTTTGAGGTCTAATTGGATTGGATCGGATAATGATTTTCCAAATCCAATTACTAATTGGATTGGATCGGATGAAAAAAAAAAAAAAAAAAAAAAAAAAAAAGGTTAGATTGGATCGGATGTCCACCCCTACGTGCACTTGCGTGTGCAAAATATCACAACAATAAGATAATGGCAATTTTCAAATTATACAACTACAAAATAATAGTAAATAAATGAGTTTGAATGACATTTAATTTGTCAATATTATGTCGATACATTTAGTCGTATTTAGTCACAACATATGAACGATAATTTATAACTAGTCACAACTCTTTTTCACATTTAGTCACAAGTTTTGTTATAATTAAAAGTAAGATTTTTTATAGTGTGTTTTTATTTTTTTCATCAATTTTGGATTGCCATTTATGAAATTACAACAACTTATGATGCAATAATTTTAAATGTACTGATTTTATAAGTAATTATTATTATCAAAGTTATCACCATCTTTCGTGCTGAGGTTACAAATTACAATGTCTATTTTGGAAAAAAAAAAAAAAAAAAGTATATTGTACCACATGGAAAACAAAAGTCTATTATATATTTTGCTTTTTTATATAAGAATACTCATGTGCAATGAATAATCTCAATATGCTACCATATTTTCATAATTTCACTAAATCAAAATGAAATATTACTCTTGGAAATATAATTTAATACATAGCTAAAAATCCCATAAAATTTCTTTAGTTTAAATATTAAGAAACTCCCCAACATAAGATAATCCATCCTCAATAAATTAATTAAAATTAACTAAATAATTAATCTTAAGAATAATTAATTAAGAAGAGAAGATAAATTATTATTATAATAATATATTATTACCTCATGGAGCAATTGTGCTTAATTTCTGAAGACATGTTGTACTAACAAAATTAAATTAGTGGTCATGTAAGTGTCTCATGGAATATCCCTTTCCAGAACCTTAAACAAAATCATTATAATTAGATATTACTTATTCATTGAAAAAGAAGAAGAAGAATATGTTAACTATTGCTTAGTTTTGAAATTTGAACTCACATTATTTAAAAAGCAACCTACAGAATGAGGTGTAGATAGGAAACAAGTGGTGCCCAATAATAATAACTAATTAAAATATTTGAACAAAGACATTGAATACTTAGTGTAGTAAGTCGGTTAAGACTAACTACAATAATAACTAACTTCCCTAATATGTGGAACTAACATAACATATCCTAACCACTTATTCTAATAAGATTCCAAATGTTATTAAGATTAAAATGAATCTCAATCATTTCTACTATTGTTGTTGTGAGTGAGTACTGATGAGAAAAGAAGCCATCCATTATTGCATTGCAACAACATCAATCATCTTTAGTACGTACTATGAACTTATCATTATTAACTCATAGGAAGAGAATAGGGAGGGGTGTTTTCGTCATTTCAAATGCCCTGTTTTGTTTTCCAACGAAAGAAATAAAAAATTGTCAAAACTAAACATATATAAGATTTGTTTGTTTACGAGTCTCCATTTGAATGAGTATTGGAGGGAGGGGTGTTTTCGTCATTTTTGTTTGCATTCGTTATGGCCATAAAGCCATCGTCCTCGTTTTCCAAAATACATTTCTTTCTATTTTCATGTAACCATTAATTATCAACAAAAAAAAAAGATAAAAAAAATTATATAAATTATAAATAATAAAAGATAATACATATGACTAATATTTATATAAACGAATATATAACCCAAAATATCCCAATACGTTTTTTTTTTACAAAAAAAAAAAAAAAAGATAATCCTAATTGGAGTGGAATTATAACTTCAAAATTTGTCTATAAATATTGTATTTGGAATCAATGTGTTTTAAAAGATTTTCGATTCATTTATTTTATTTTTTTTATTTTTGTAGAAATAACTAGTGTGGTTCAATCCAAACAACTTGATGGAACAACAAAGGCTTTCAACAACTGAACAGGTTTCTTTTTTTCTTCTTCTTCTTCAATCATGCTCTCTGTTTTTACCAATACTTCTCTCTTTATATACATATATATATAGTATAGAATTTGGATGCTTTAATTAATTTCTTTACATGTAAATACAGTGCAAGACAAAAAATTTAAAGAAAACATCACAACCTGACAAATGATGTTTTGAAATGCTTAGTCAACAGGCTTTGTACAGAGGTATATATAGTCTCTCTAAAATTTTGTTGTCATTTTATTTTTAATTAATGAGCTCTTAGCTTGTTCATGATTTTTAAGCATATATATGGGTGCATGGGTAACATTTCAGCTGCAGCAAAAGAAGCCTTTGCCTTCCAATCTTAGTCGTAGCTCTCCAACTGCGATAAGCTGTCTCGCAACCTTACTGAAGGAGCCTGTGGTTAAAGCATTCTTTGTCCACTCTAATGGAGTTAGGTTGCTCGTTCCTTTTATAAACCCACCTTTCATTCAACCGTCAATTCAGGTAAACTTAAATTCAATATACAATAATGATTTGGATATTATCTACACAAGCATTTGACTTGAGTTTAATTATACTACTTTGAAACAGCTTGTGTATGAAACATGCTTTTGTGTGTGGCTTTTATCTTACTATGAACCCGCCATTCAGCACTTGGCTACCTCTAAAGCTCTTCCCCGACTCATGGATGTTGCGAAGAACTCCACAGCGGAAAAGGTGAGGAACAATTTTTATGTTCTCATGTATTGAGTAATCAGGCATCACTTCATAGTTTGTTGTGGTTAGTTATGTAGTTATCGAATTCGTAATTTTAAGATTGAGTAATGATACGTGCACACATTTTTTACACTAAAATTCTACACCCCTACTTAATGAATTTTGTTTTTTGATTTCTTAATCTTGTATTTCCAAGCACCATGTTTGTTATTTGCTTATTTTTTTAAAATTCATATTTGTAATGGTATGAAAAATGTGTGGCAGGTTGTTAGAGTTGTCGTCATGACTTTTGAAAACATGCTCCCCAAAGGGATATTTGATTCACAAATGATAGAACTTGATTTATCAGAACTTGTTCGGAGTTTAAAATTACAAACATGGAGTGATGAGGTTTGATGACTAACTGTAATCGGTTTTTGTTTTATCACTATTATTATTATTTATAATAAAATTAAGGGTTGCACTTTGTTCTATTTTCAGGATCTATTGGATGCTTTAAATCAAATAGATGAGAATTTAAATAAGATAAAAGTATTAAAATCTTTTGATATTTACAAAAAAGAAGTTCTCATTGGTCGTCTTGATTGGTCTGCTATTCGAAAAGATTCTACATTTTGGTCTAATAATATTGCGCAATTTGAAGAGAACAACTTTCAAGTATGTTCTTGGTTTTATTTTTTTCGTAAAGATACTCGATCGATCGATTACTCAAATAACAACCTTATTATGCAGATTTTAAGAGTCCTGATTACAATTTTGGACACATCGTGTGATCCAAGAGCTTTGGCTGTTGCTTGCTTCGATCTGTCACAGTTCATCAAGCACCATATAGACGGTCGATTCATAGTGACGAAGCTCAACGCCAAGGAACGAGTGATGAAGTTGTTGGACCACAAAAATGACAAAGTTACCAAAAATGCATTAGTATGCACTCAGAGGCTATTACCAAAAATGACAAAGTTATGGGATTTTTTAGCTAGCTATGTAATAAATTATATTTCCAAGAGCAATATTTCATTTTTTGATTTGAGTTTTTTTTTAATAGAAGTGTTCTTTATTAGCTTGAGCAATCGCTCATTAAAATAGACATGAAGTCCATAGGAACACTGTTAATAGGAAACATACGTTCAGCAAGAGAAGTAGAGTGCCGGGCAACAAAGTGCGCGACACAATTCGCAGAACGCTTAACATAAAATAAAGCAACATTAGACAAACTTTTGAACATGTTTTTGCACTCATCAACAATAAAACCGAAACCAGAAGCAATGAATTTAACACTTCGAATTGCCTCTACACATACCAAACTATCTGATTCAATGACTGCCTGTGTGTAGTTGTTGCACTTTAGCCAACTTAAAGCCTCTTTTATCCCCATAATTTCAGCTAACTCGGCTGAGACTTTTCCGCTGTTGCAGCCAGCAAAGACTGAGATCAAATCCCCATTCGAGTTCCTCACCACATACCCATAGCCATGCTTAGAATCTCGATTGAAAGTGGCTGCGTCAACATTGAGCTTAATACTTGAAACCGGTTTGATCCAATGCTCCGAACCGTCACCTGCTTTAAGAGGAGACATCAAAGGGATATTCTCCCTATCTTGAGCTTTGAGAAATTGATTAAGACTCGAGTTGGCGAACACGACCACATCCTGAACAGAACGAACACGCTGCTGCCATATTAAATCATTTCTAGCTGACCAAATTGCCCAACAAAGCACTACAATTTTGCCCAAGACCTCCTTGTCTACTCTGTTGGCCGAAGCTTCCAGCCATGACAGCAAAGAAGGAGACTCTCTGCCAGCAGTAGAGAGGCCCGAGAACTCCCAACACGCCCAAGCAAACGGACAAGAAACAAGAAGATGCACTTCCGTTTCCGCGTAGACACCACACATGGGGCAAGTGTTATCAACCAAAACTTTTTTGATGCAAAGATTAGCCTTGGTTGCAAGACAATTTGAAGCCGCTCTCCAAACCAGGTCCTTGGTCTTCGGTGGGACTTTCAAATCCCACATTCTTTTCCAAAACTGAGAGCCCTGGGGGATGTCCGAATGGTGTTTTTGGTCTTGAAGCAGTTTATACGCACTACGGACAGAGTAGAAACCGTTTTTCTCAGCGAGCCAATACCAAGAATCAGCCCCACCTGACTGCGAGATGGGTATACCCAGGATAATAGCAGCCTCTGTAGGAGAAAACAGATCACACACAACCTCAGAATCCCACCTTTGCTGTCCTATTTGGAATAAACTGTTGACAGTGAAATTTTCCATTCTAGGGACAATCGGGGAAGGGTAGTATTTATCCATAACAGGAAGCCATGGATTTGAGGTAATCTGAACAGTTAAACCGGCTTTAATTCGCTTCCTTAAACCAAGCTTAACGGTGTCCTTTGCCGCATAAATACTGCTCCAAATAAAGCTCGGGTTTGAGCCCAATTCTGCGGACAGATAATTTCCATTTGGATAGTATCTAGCTTTGAAGACTTTACTAGCTAGAGAATCATGTCTAAAAAGCAATCTCCACCCTTGCTTGCCTAGCATTGCAAGGTTGAAATCTCTTAAATTACGAAACCCCATACCGCCTTCAACTTTGTGTTTAGTCATTCTATCCCAACTCATCCAACTAATGCCACTCCCATTACCATTAGAGTTATTGGATTTCCCCCAGAAGCTCGCCATCAATCTCTCTAGTTCCTTACAAGTGCCAATTGGGAAGAGAAAAATATTCATGGCATACGAAGGGAACGATTGAACCACAGACTTGATGAGCACTTCTTTACCAGCTCGCGAAAGGAATTTACCTTCCCAACTATTTATTCTTGGCTTCATTCTCTCCTTAAGAAATCCCAACACCTCATTTTTATTACGACCAACGATACTTGGGAGCCCCAAATACATACTATCCGCCCCTGCTTCTTGAATGTGCATCAAGTCACAAATCCGGCTCCTAGTGTTCATCATGGTGTTTGAACTAAAGAAAGCCAAAGATTTATGAAGGTTGACCTTTTGGCCTGAGGCGACTTCAAAAACATGTAATAGCGAGAGAACACGAGATGCTTCTTCCTCTGTTGCTTGACAATACACATAACTATCATCCGCAAACAGCAAATAGGAGATAGTAGGCGCACTCCTAGCAACTTTACACCCCGTGAGAAGATGATTTGCTTCATAATGATTAATCAAGGAAGACAAGCCTTCGGCACACACAATAAAAAGATAGGGAGATAATGGACAACCTTGCCGAATGCCTCTAGTGGGAATGATTGGCCCCAACTTCACACCCCCGTGCACAACATGATAACAAAAAGAGTTGACACAGCCCATCATTAAACCAATCCATCGTTCACTAAACCCCATTACCCGAAGAACTGCTTCCAAGAACCTCCACTCTACTCGGTCGTAAGCTTTGCTCATATCTAGCTTGAGTGCCATGTAGCCTTTCCTACCTTTTGTTTTCCTTTTCAGATAGTGCATGACTTCAAAAGCTACCATAACATTGTCGGAAATCAAACGTCCGGAAACAAAAGCACTTTGAGTTTCAGAGATAGCATAGTCAAGGACACTCTTCATACGGTTAGCTATGACCTTCGAGGCAATTTTATAAAGAACATTACAAAGTGAAGTTGGCCGCATTTTGATTTGAGTTTTAATTAGTAAAATTATGAAGATATGGCAACATAATATTTTATGTGTTACATCTTCTCTTATATCTTAATAGTAAAAACTAATAATTCCAAATCTAAATCACTTGCCTAACCAAATTAAACAACTGTAATAGGTTTTGTTGGATATGGATTAACATAGTTATTGTTTTAAAATAGGGGATAAATTAGGTGAGACCACTTGTTCTTGTTTGAAATCAATTATCAAATAAAAGAATCAATGTTTGTGTTGGACTTTATAACAATCAATTATGAAATCAAAGAAACTTATTGATTTTGATTAATCCAAAATGTCATCTATGTTTATATATGGAACAAATTTAAACCAGCAGTTTATCAAAAGAAACTAGAATCAAAAGGAGACACCTAGAATTATACATGTGCCTCTTAGATTTTCCAAATTTTCTAATCTTCACACATATACCAAAAACACATATGCAAGAGTCAATTACATGATTACATTAACCAAAAACACTAGTGAATTCGGACCTTTTTGAGAGTCTAATGAGAAGTGATCATTGTCTCACAAGTTGACAAAATATTATATAAACTAATCTATATATTATGGTCAATCATTCTAATATTTATTTTAGCAAAGAACCAAACGAGGTTTGAGGTTCAAGTCTCTCTTAGTTACCTACATAACAATTGTTATAGTTTCCTGGTCCCTAAATATTGTAGGGTGAGATGGTTTCCCTAAGTTTAGTTACAATATATAAACGATAATTTATAACTAGTCACAACTTTTTCACATTTAGTTACAAATTTTGTTATGACTAAAATTAAAATTTTTGTTAGTGTGTGTTTTTACTTTTTCATCAATTTTGGATTGCATGTCATTTAAGAAATCACAACAACTTATGATGCAATGACTTTAAATGTACTGATTTTGTAAGTAATTATTATTATCAAAGTTATCACTTATCACCATCTTTTGGCTGAGGTTACAAATTACAATGTCTATTTTGGAAAAAAAAAATATATTGTACCACATCGAAAACAAAAGGGTATTATATATTTTGCTTTTTTATATAAGAATACTCATGTGCAATGAATAATCTCAATATGCTATCATATCTTCATAATATCAAAATGAAATATTACTGTTGTAAATATCAAAAGATTTCAATGCTTTTATCTTATTTAGATTCTCGTCTAGTTGATTCAAAGCATCCAATAGATCTTCAAAAAAGAACATAGTTCAAGTTGTACCATTTGTGAATCAAAAGTCCTTTTTGGGAGCATGTTTTGAAAAGTCATGATGACAACTCTAACAACCTGTCATACATTTTTCATACCATTACTAATATGAATCTTAAAAATCAACATATAATAAATATGGTGCTAAGAGTCGGTCCTGAGAATATATGAATCTTAGGCGAATTAGATTTTTGAGCTCCCACTATCAAAAATATATATAAATATATATATATATATATATGGAGGAGGTTCTAATGGTTACATTTTTATTGTAACCATCATGGTTACATTTTTTTTAGTTGGATCAGTATTAAATGGTTGTGATTAATTTGGAAATTAAATAAAAAAAAAAATAAAAATGACCTGTAACCTGATATTAACCTGTTAATTTATTTCCTTTTAAAACTTTAATTAAAATTAATTATATTTTAAAATTAAATTAAGTATAATTATTAATTAATTTGTTGCAATTTATTATTAAATAAGGATCTTTTAGCAATTTATTTTTTTACACTTAAATTATTTTAATTTTTACAACAAAACTCTTAATAATTTAAAATTATACACATATAATTTCATAATTAAAATTTTATTATACTTATAATATTTTAATTTAAAATGATTACATTTTTTTTTGAAAACATAAAATGATTACAGTTTATTATATAGAGATGTCAACATTGTACATCATCAATATTGTACTTCTTTTCACATTATGTTCAACGTTCCTTACTCTTTCATTCCCTCAATCTTGCTCCCTCCATCTTCTCCGATCTCACTCCCTCTATCTCTTTCTCTCTCTCTCTGCCATTTTGGCTTTTTTCAACTCAATCAGCTCTACCCTAGAATTTTTTTCAAACTTAGATCAGAGATTGGAGATCGAAGATTGGAGAGGACGAATTCCGTTTCACTCATTCGCTGCTGGATAAAACAATTGCTTCGCTCAAATCAGGTACTTAACTTAGGGTTTTGTATGGTTATTTTGAGTTTTATCAAGTCATTCTCTCTATTTTGAATAGCGTTCTACATTGACATTCTATAGGGATTTGATTTAGCTATTATCCGATTCTTTAATTACAGTTAGGTAAGTCGTAATTAGTTTATAATGTTTAGTTCTGACATTTAGAAATTGTGTATATTGTTACCATTTGAAACGTTATAATATGATATCTGTTAGCAAAATTTGCCCTCTTTGCCCTCTCAGCCCATTTCTAATTTTCCCTCCATCGCCTTCTCAATGTTCAGTCACAACGAAAATTCAGGTGTTGTCTTGTAATCCATTATTGGTGAGTTATGTGTTTTCTCGATTTGATTTTCACAATCACCACTTATTATCTTTTTTTTTTTTAAATGTGTTTGCTTTGCATTGAGTTGTTTGTAATGGGACTAAGTGAGATTACAAAGTGGACAGAAAAGGTGGACAGAATTTGTGTGCCCATTAAGTGTTTGTTTTAATTCCTTAATGAAATGCATGAGAAATGCAACTAGTGGAAGAAACAAACCATACCAATATTATTTAGTTCCCGAAAGTGTTGTTGTGCTTATTTATGTCTGGATTTTAATTAATTGTCATAGAAATAAAAATTATGAACTTGATTTTTCCATGTGTGACTACTAGTTTATTAGATTTTTTTCTTTATTTCTTTCATTAAATTAATCTCAACCTTTTACCTCATTGGCCTCTGTTGGCTCAAGCTCCAAACAATCTTTGGTTTGTATATCATGATGTTTATGATCTTATTGTTAAATTTTCGTTTGTTGGTTTGTTTTTGTGTTGGGATATATCATGATGTTTATAATCCCATAACAATATGTAAGAATTGCAATTCATTCATTTGTATTTGGTGACAGGAAACAAGTGATGCGAATATTGCTGAACGCAAGCTGCAAGAGAATGTTAGAAAGTTGCAGGTACTTCTTTCTAATCTCTGCTAATCAAATTTACAGGATTGTGAAAAATGGTGGACTACATCTGTCATAAACCAATTATTTCTAACATCAGCTGTAAAGTAAACCCCTACAGATGTTAGATTATGAACTTATATACTTTTGAATATCATAAATCATAATCAAATCAACTTACTGTGTGATGAATTGGTTGTCAGGATATAAACCAGAAAACTACAGACATGCAAGATACAGCTAAGTCCTTCTCATCTTTGGCCAAACAAATGCTACAAACTGAACAAGGCAGACGAAGCTCGTAGTCCCCATTTGAGTCCAACTCATCATGAGTCGAAATACAACCATTACACTATATCTGAAGTTATGTATTTGGAGTTGAGCCACTGTCAACTGCCAAGGACTCAAATTCGATAAGACTTTTTCAAGACATGAGAAATGAGTTGAATTTCCTACTCTGAGTAAGTAAATTATATCTTATCAAACCAACAATTATTGCATGAGAAATGAGTTGAATTTCCTACTCTGAGTAAGTAAATAGTATTGTTTTTTCTCTCTATAAAAATATATACATAAACTTACTTTAACAAGCACCTTATTTTTTCATGAATGATATTATGTGTTTCCTTCTAGAAATTTTATGGTTTACATTGTTAATTTCCCATGGGAAGAGTTATAATAGTGAAAGAATTATTTTGGTCATTTCAGATTGGTAAAAGTCTCGTTGTGGCCTCCTTACTCATATATACTTGCTTCTTTTTGTTTTTAGTAGAAGAATATCTAAATTATCCTATTGTTTGGTGAGTCTCTAACCTTAATTGACTTATTGCACCTGGTCATTTAAAATATTTTAATCTAAGTGTGTAAAATTGATATCTAAGGTTCTAATCTTGGTTTCATCCCAATTCCCGAACCCCCTCACAAAAAGATTCATATGAACATACTCTGGGGTAAGCAAACACAAATAGAAAACGAGAATGGTAATTGATAAAACACGTTGTAAGATCCATTAGACCTTAAAACAATATTAGTTTAGTACCTATAACTGGTTTCCAAACACTGAAAGTTATGCTTCCTCCTGTGTAGTGACAATGATAACTATATTGCTATAATGAACCCCATCACCGATTTGAGTAGTAGTAATTGCATAGAGAAGGAGAGACAAGCTCTTCTCGACTTGAAGAAAGGCTTTCTCGATGATGACAATCTTCTATCCTCGTGGACAAGTAATAGCCCAAATTGTTGTGCATGGAGAGGTATCAGCTGTCATAACTTAACTCATCATATTATCACTCTTGATCTTCATTATTTGGGTGGTGAAATTGGTCCTTCTTTGCTTGAATTACAACATTTGAGGTACCTCGATTTTAGTAATAATGACTTTACTAGAATTCCTGAGTTTATCGGTTCTTTAAGTAGACTCACATATCTCAACTTTGAATTCAATTATATGATCACGTTCATTCCTTTTTCTCAGCTTGGGAACCTCACAAGGTTGCAATTTCTTAAACTAAATGGTGCTTCTGGTATCAACATCACTACTAATCTTGAATGTCTCTCTCATCTTTTTTCTCTTAGAATCTTAAGTTTGAGTTACATCAATATAACAAATTCGAAATCCACAGATTGGATTCATGGCACACTATTATTTACAATCATAATTATATATCAATCATTCCTGTACATCTAACGTAGTGTCTGTTATTTTTTAGCCGCACACAATTGTTCCATCAGTTAACGAAACCAAGATTTGACAAAAATAATATGCTCTAAGAATCTTGCCCAATCGAAGAAATAAAGGGGAAAAAGAGAGAACTTTATCGAACTAGCTCATCAAAATTCACAACCAACTAAAAGATATCAAACAGAAGATTAAAAAGCTAAGCTAAAAATTTTATCGTAACCATCAATATCATCATTACTAATTTTCAGTCCAAACAGAGGAATTGAAATAATATGCATATAGCTCAAAAAGAATCCACCTAAAAACACAACAGAGGCCAAGATTGAGGAGCTTACCTATGTGTGTTGGCAACGAATAATCAAAATAGGAAAAACCTTCACAGCACCGTCAAGAAGATGATTGATTACGTTGGGTCCAGAGTCGAATTTCTTTAGCCTCCAGCCATGGCCATCGACCCCAAAAGTGTGGAATCAGACAGGGTTTTGATACTCGACTACGGTTCCCAGTATACCCATCTCATCACTCGCCGTATCCGATTTCTCGATGTTTTCTCCCTTTGCCTTTCCGGAACCAGCTCTCTCAAGACCATTGCTGACTACAAGCCTCGAGTCGTCATCCTATCCGGCGGTCCTCATTCCATACACACTCCTGGCTCCCCGAGCTTCCCTGACGGCTTCATTGAATGGGCCGAGTCCAATGGCGTGTTCGTGCTCGGAATCTGCTATGGTCTCCAGTTAATATTTCAAAAACTGGGTGGGATAGTCAGGGTTGGGGAGAAACAAGAGTATGGGAGGATGGAAATTGAGGTGACCAAGGCTTCGGGGCTTTCCTGTTCTGATAAATTAAAATTTTTGAAAAAAAAAGTGTAAATATTATAATTAAATAGGTTAATTGTTAAAATAATTAAATCAAGGGATTTATATATAAATAAAAAAAATTATTTAAAAATTTTAATTGCTAAAATAGGTCTTTGTTAAATATTTATTTAATTACTTAAAAAATAGTTAATTATAATTAATTAATTCTAAAAATAGAATTTTTACCTATTGGTAACCTGCTATTGCAGGTAAAAAAAAAATGTAACCATATGGTTACAATAAAAAATGTAACCATTGAATAGTCACCCATATATATATATATATATAAGAAATATTAAAAAGGGTTTTTTTTCATAAATGTACAACAAACCATACATTTTAATCATTAAATAATAACTATGTTTATTAAAACTCAAAATAAACAATTTCGTAAAATTAATTAAATAGTTTTACAAAAATAAACAAGTTAATTTTTTTTTTATTAAAAGATAAATGTTTGTTATCTATTTTAGTATGAATTATTATAATTTAATAAGATTTTTTTTTTTAATAAAATACAATATCAAAATTATAAACATTAATGTATATAAATATAAATCAATACTTAAAATTACTAAAAATAAACATGACACATAGAGTGATATAATAAACAGATCTGAATATTATTATTTTGTTTATTAAATTAGTATGTTTAATAAATAGAAAACAAAATATTCATATATATACAAAGTATTTTATATTATTAGTATGTCTATTATAATTGTAAATTTAAACATAAAAATAGACATAGACAATTTATACTATACTAAAATAAGTATATTTTTTTTCTAGTGTTTCTATATATTGATTATTTTTTAATGAATTAGTGAACGAATTTTCTATTGAAGTATAATTCTTACATCAAAAAATAAATAAACAAACATAACTTTATAAATTCCAAAATTATTTAATTAGAAAAAATAAACATGACACATACATAAAATATTTTTTATTATTGGTATGTTTTTTATTATAATTGTAAACATAAAAATAAACATAGCCAATATTACCATATATATAATAATCAATAAATATTACCATATATATATATATTATAAAAGAAATTGAAAAAAAAAAGTTTTTAATTATATATAAAAATGTATGAGAAAATGATAATAAGTTTTTTTTGCACATATTTTGTAATTAATTAAAATATTGTATACAAAATTGTAAAATGCCCTATTAAAAATGAGTGTCATGGATTCGAATCTATGATATTAGGTAATATATTATACACCCTAACCAACTAAGTTGTGAATATTTATTGTTAAATTAAATGTTTAACAAATAGGGCAGTTCGAATGACGAAAACACCCCTCCATATTCTCTTTCTATGAGTTAACAATGATTAGACAAATAGAGTTGTGTTTTGGAGTTTCTGTGGGTTTGTAATTGTATTATTATATATATATGTATATATCATTTGGGTATTTATGGGGATTAATGAATGTATTGTATATGTCGCAAATGATCCAAACTACAACAACAATACTCCTCATATTATTGGTTTAAGCTCAGATCAGATATGACTGACATTCATATAAATCTTAATTACATTTTGAATCTCCAATGCCCATTTCAATTGTTTTTCTTTTACTTGCTTGGAATGGAGTAATAAAATTAGTAAGTGGGGTAAATATGTTAACTAATTAACACTCACTATTTTCATAATTTGTCTAGTTATTATTATGTTCATTACAACTCTGTATTGTACCAACATTGTTACAATTTGTAAATAAATGTCAATAAAGATATAAAAGTCTCAATTGGATACACTTGCCTAAATATTCTCAAAGAGTTCTCAATTGGACACCTCTCACTCTCATTCACTCTTTCATTCTTTCTTTCTTTCTTTCTATCTCTCTTGTTGCAATGGATTTAGGAGTAGCATGGAACCATGTCTCATCAAACATTTACAAGAAATTAATGGATAACTCATCAATCTTTCAAGAATTACTTGAGATACTTACAAGAGTTTATGAAGCATTGGAAGAGAGAAACCGAAAAGAAAAGAGGGAATGGAGGAAAAAGCTTGATTGAGTGGCCTAAAGAGGTTGATCAATCTCAAAGAATAAAGAAGTTGTTGATGAGTTAAGGTGAAATTTGTTCCATATGTTATGAGCCCCATCAATGATTGTTTCCTTAGCAATTTTGAATCTCTTTTCTTCTTTGATCATGTCAAAATCTTGTTCATCAGCTTGAATCTTCAAATCATTCACCTTCAAACTCAACTCAGTCAATTTATTCCCAAAGAAATTTCTTAGATGAGTTCCCATAGATAAGTACATCTCATCACTCAACACCATAACCAAATCAGGACAACAAAAACCAACTTCAACTCTCAAAATTTCTTTCAGAATCATTCTCGCGATCTTCAGTTCTACATCGCCCCCCGAAATCTCACACTCTTTTCCTCTATTCACACCCAAACCCTTTCTCTTTCTCATTCTTCTTCCCACTAATTCAATCACACATAAGAAATTCTTGATCACAATAGAATTCTCCTTATTTTTCTCAACACTTAGAATTTTTATCATATCCTTGAAATCATCAACATTCTTCATTATGTTATTCCTATCACCAAAAATCACAACCAATGAAAGAAATTCAATCATTATAACAGAGATATGTATACCAAGATCAATCACAACCTTGTTCATTTCCTCAATTGTACTCTTTCTTTGAGATTGATCAAGGTTTTTTAGCCACTCAATCAAACTCTTTTCGCCTTTTTCTCTTCCTTTCTCGGCTTCTTTCTCCCAAATCTTCATAAACTCTTGTAAATTTTGTAAGTAAATCTTGAAAGATTGTACACCAATTAGAGATGGAATGTTGTACTTTAAGTGCTTTTCTTCAAACTCATCGACTCGGTTGCTTAGATTAAGAGCTCGTTTCTTAAACTCGGCGTAATTAGCTTTGAATTCTTCGTCTTGCGCCTTCCCGTAAAGTGCTGATCTTGCTTCCATAATAAGAGAACGTAGTTGAATTCCTAGTTTATTTATCCCTTGAAAGTCATCTGTGTTTTTCATTTCGTATAACTTTTTGGAAATTCCTTTTGTGATATGAGTTAATGGGAAATCATCCATCTTTTCCATCATAGACAGAGAATCCATTTTTCCCAATTCAAGAAGATGATCTTTCTACCTTTTCTTCAGAGAGAGACAGAGAGAGACAGAGTCTGTGTGTGTGTAAAGAGAATGAATCAAAGGAAGTTATTTCTGTTATTTATCATTATGTAAACGACATGTCGTTTACTGATTTCCTTTAATATCAAACGACAATTTTCTTCTTTGTAACACATGTCGTTTAGATTTAATGTCTTGAAGGATTGCTATATAGTCAACTTTTTTAAGAATTAATTATAGGGTAGCTAGAAAATAAATTAGTTTTTTAGTGTAACTCACAATTTTAATAAAGATTTTTATTTTATTTCAAATGGAGTGTTCAGTAAAAATGATATTTCTAGTGAGTTTTTATGTATCTTGTTAGATTATTATTTTTTAGTTTAAAAATAAAATTTGTGATATTTATTTAATGTTAAAAATTAGTAAACGAGATATTCTTGATAAAATGTTAAAATGTTAGTTAAAAATATTATTTTAAACGTAATAATATATCAAATATTATCTTTTATTTAAAAAGTTATCATTTTAATTTATATAAAATATTATATATATATCTTTATATATTAAAAGTGCCTATCTAACGACATTTCTTGGTTTAACATTTAACGATTAGGTTTGATCTCCCGTTAACAAATAAACCCAATAATTAAACTCAAAAAATTAAACAATCTTTTAAATATTAATAATCTCTTTTTAAATTAAAAAAATCATCTTACCCACATATCTCTCTAACAAACCTATCTTGGGAGAATATTAATAATTTTTATTTATTTATTTTTTAAAAAAGAAAAATATAAATAAAATGTCTAGAAAAGATAATATAAATGTGAGACTGTATATGAGTTGCCCCTTCTGTAATTACCTGGAAAAGATAAAATGTATACATAAATATATATATGTGAGACTGTATATGTAAGAGAATTTAATTTAAAAAAAATAATATAAATAATTACAGAAGAGGCAACTCATTGCTATCGGGGAAGAAGAAGATTGATTGTGTTGGCTTAGAGATTTTTGGGTTTGGACTTAAAAAAATAAAAAGAAGATGAAATGGGCTGTAATTAGTATTTACCTTACATGTTTGTGCTTATTTTTAGTTTTATTTTTAATTTTGCCACCAAGAGGAGAAGGTTGAAAAATATTAGAATATGAAAATATTATTGGTGCTTATTAGTAATTTGCAAAGAATGTGAAAGTCTATAAATATATAGTTGTGTAGCTATTATTAGATATGAAATGAGATAATAGAACTTTTTTCAATTAGAAGATTAATGTACATTTTACTATTAATAATATACATTATTATACCACAACTATGTTTTACTTACTAAATATACTGACACATATTTTATTTTTATAAAACAAATCGTTCAAATAATTATACTATTTTAATTATTAATTAAAATAAAAAACTAAAATATTAAATAAAACTAACACTACGTGGCTTTGGCACGTAACAATCACCTAGTATATATATACACACGAGTGTTTCAGCTTCTAAACATAAACCTAATTTCCAAAATTAGCTTCCAAATTCAGTCCACACCAAAGTCTTTCAGCTCATTATTCTCAACAATTAATTTACAGGTGTTCTTTTTTATTTCTTTTAATTAATTTCTTTTTCTTCCATATATATGTACGTATAGGTTTATATATATTGACATATATTGTGTTTTTCTCTTAACATTACAGCTTGCTAGTATTTTAATAATAAGTTTGTTCCATATGTTTCGAATTCCTTCATCTATTATTTTTTCAAGAATTTCACATTTATTTTTGTTTTTTTTATATTGAGAAGACACCGAAAACGCTTGCACTATCAACTCATTCATCTTCAAATCCAAAGAAGTGATTCTGTTCCACAAGTAATCATCAAGATAAGATTCATATGATATGCATTCATCATCTGTCAAAACCACATTGATCTCAGGATAACAGAAAACAACTTCAACACACAAAATTTCTTTGAGTATCATTCGAAGCAACTCCAATTCTATGTCCCCATCATCATTAATCTTTTCTACTTTGTACAAAATCAAACGCTTATTCTTTTTCACTATTGATTTTGTTAATTGGATCACACATACCAAACTCTTGATCACAATAGAATAATTATCATTATCCAAACTTAGTAGTTTTACCATAGTCTTGAAATCTTCAAGATTCTTCATTATTCCTTTCCTATCACCCAGAATCGTAATCATCAAAATAAAATCACTAATGCATAGAGACAAATATGTACCAATACAAATCAACAACTTCTTTATTCTTTGAGATTGATTAACCTCTTTAAGCCTTTCAATCAAGCTTTTTCCTCCATTCCCTCTTTTCTTTTCGGTTTCTGTCTTCCAATACTTCATAAACTCTTGTAATTAAATATCTCAAGTAATTCTTTCTTTTCGGTTTCTGTCTTCCAATACTACACCTAAATCCATTGCAACAAGAGAGGAAGACAGAAAGAGTGAATGTGAGAGAGAGAGAGAGAGAGAGAATAGGGTTGGTCTTCAAACATCGTCCTCTCTCTCTCACTCTCTCTCTGAGAATAGTACGAAACTGTGGTTGGTTCGGTTGGTGTTGGCTTTGGGTTTTGGTGGCATTCTAATGGTGAATCATCAACGGAGTTTGTGAAATGAAATTCTTGTGTTTGTATTTGCTTTGCTTTTATATCCAAAATCTCCATACCATACGAGTAACTGCTTCTTTTCTTTTGATCAACTCAGTCTAATCTTTATTAACTCATAGGAAGAGAATAGGGAAGGGTGTTTTCGTCATTTCAAATGCCCTGTTTTGTTTGTTTATGACTCTCCATTTGAATGAGTATTGGAGGGAGGGGTGTTTTCGTCGTTTCAAATGCCCTCCTTTGCATTCGCCATCGTCTTCCTTTCCCAAAATACATTTTTTTTTGTATTTTGATTAATTATTCTCTTTTAATTTTTCATAAACAAAATGCTATTAAAATAACATAATTTGAATAAAAGGATAATATACACAAGGCTATTCATATGATAAAACGTAACCATTAATTATCAACAAAAAAAAAAGATAAATTTTTTTTTATAAATTATAAATAATAAAATATAATACATATGACTAATATTTATATAAACGGATATATAACCCAAAATATCCCAATACGTTTTTTTTTTTTTAAAAAAAAAAAAAATAATCCTAATTGGAGTGGAATTATAACTCAAAATTTGTCTATAAATATTGTATTTGGAATCAATGTGTTTTGAAAGATTTTAGATTCATTTATTTTGTTTTTTTTATTTTGGTAGAAATAACTAGTGTGATTCAATCCAAACAACTTGATGGAACAACAAAGGCTTTCAACAACTGAACAGGTTTCTTTTTCTCTGTTTTTTACAATACTTCTCTCTTTATATTTCTATATATATAATTTGTAGTATAGAATAGTGCTGGTTTGGATGAAAGTTTGTTGGGTGTGAATTGTGTTCTTGACATTGCACATATACTAATCAATATAGTTTAGAAACATTACTTGACATTACCATATATTTATTTTCCAAAGTTTGAACATCATAATCGATCCAACAATATATATATATGTATATTTACAGTAATATAATGATAATAAAGTCTGAACAGGTTTCTTTTTTTCTTCTTCTTCTTCAATCATATATGCTCTCTGTTTTTTCCAATACTTCTCTCTTTATATTTCTATATATATACATATATATATAGTATAGAATTTGGATGCTTTAATTAATTTTTTACATGTAAATACAGTGCAAGACAAAAAATTTAAAGAAAACATCACCACCTAATACAAATGATGTTTTGAAATGCTTAGTCAAGTGGCTTTGTGCAGAGGTATATATAGTCTCTCTAAAATTTTGTTATCATTTTATTTTTAATTAATGAGCTCTTAGCTTGTTCATGATTTTTAAGCATATATATGGGTGCATGGGTAACATTTCAGCTGCAGCAAAAGAAGCCTTTGCCTTCCAATCTTAGTCGTAGCTCTCCAACTGCGATAAGCTGTCTCGCAACCTTACTGAAGGAGCCTGTGGTTAAAGCATTCTTTGTCCACTCTAATGGAGTTAGGTTGCTTGTCCCTTTTATAAACCCACCTTTCATTCAACCCTCAATTCAGGTAAACTTAAATACAATATACAATAATAATTTGGATATTATCTACACAAGCATTTGACTTGAGTTTAATTATACTACTTTGAAACAGCTTGTGTATGAAACATGCTTTTGTGTGTGGCTTTTATCTTACTATGAACCCGCCATTCAGCACTTGGCTACCTCTAAAGCTCTTCCTCGACTCATGGATGTTGCGAAGAACTCCACAGCGGAAAAGGTGAGGAACAATTTTTATGTTCTCTTGTATTGAGTAATCACGCATCACTTTATAGTTTGTTGTGGTTAGTTATGTAGTTATCGAATTCGTAATTTTAAAATTGAGTAATGATACGTGCACACATTTTTTACACTAAAATTCTACACCCCTACTTAATGAATTTTGTTTTTTGATTTCTTAATCTTGTATTTCCAAGCACCATGTTTGTTATTTGCTTATTTTTTTAAAATTCATATTTGTAATGGTATGAAAAATGTGTGGCAGGTTGTTAGAGTTGTCATCCTCACTTTTGAAAACATGCTCCCCAAAGGGATATTTGATTCACAAATGATAGAACTTGATTTATCAGAACTTGTTCGGAGTTTAAAATTACAAACATGGAGTGATGAGGTTTGATGACTAACTGTAATCGGTTTTTGTTTTATCACTATTATTATTATTTATAATAAAATTAAGGGTTGCACTTTGTTCTATTTTCAGGATCTATTATATGCTTTAAATCAACTAGAGGAGAATTTAAATAAGATAAAAGCTTTAAAATCTTTTGATATTTACAAAAAAGAAGTTCGCATTGGTCGTCTTGATTGGTCTCCTATTCGAAAAGATTCTACATTTTGGTCTAATAATATTGCGCAATTTGAAGAGAACAACTTTCAGGTATGTTCTTGGTTTAATTTTTTTCGTAAAGATACTCGATCGATCAATTACTCAAATAACAACCTTATTATGCAGATTTTAAGAGTCCTGATTACAATTTTGGACACATCGTGTGATCCAAGAGCTTTGGCTGTTGCTTGCTTCGATCTGTCACAGTTCATCAAGCACCATATAGACGGTCGATTCATAGTGACGAAGCTCAACGCCAAGGAACGAGTGATGAAGTTGTTGGACCACAAGAATGACGAAGTTACCAAAAATGCATTAGTATGCACTCAGAGGCTATTACTTAGCCCCAAGTATGCTAACTTTTGCTAGGGTTGTTGACTCGCCACTAAAATATCCTACAAGAAGGCGAGGAGGCAAGGGCTCGTGTTTCTTATCAATTAATTTTTTTTTATATTTTTAAACTCAGAAAAAATTTATGGGACTTTAAACTAGTTATGTAATTAATTATATTTTCAAGAGTAATATTTTATTTTGATTTAAGTTTTAATTAGTTAAATTAGTCAAATTAGGTGAGGCCACTTGTTTAGTTGTTCTTTTTTGAAATCAATTATCAAATCAAAGAATCAATATTTGTGTTGGAATTTATAACAATCAATTATCAAATCAAAGATGATTAATCCAAGAAGTCATCTATGTTTATATATGGAACAAAAGAAGAGGCATTTATTAAGCTATATATGGAATTAGAGAAATGCTAAAGGGTATCAGTGGTGCCTAGCACCCTCTTATATGTCAATATTGTTATTGGTCCAATTTAGTATCGGGTCCCATATAATTTAATATAATAGCTTTTAGAGAGTATTGCTTGCCAATCGCAACGTGACATGAAAGTGCTATAGGCACTACTAGTGCCTAATAGCAATGCTCTAAGGAATAACACAACTCAAATGAGTCAATTAATGGCAACTTAATTAGCTTAAATAACAATATTCTAAGCCATGAACATCTTCAAGAAAAATAAAATAAATTTAAATTATGATCAATAAATGCCTTTGCAACATTATGTTTCCCTTTTTTCTTTTGGTGCCAAACTAATGGTTCAATGTACAATGTATTAAAATGGAATAATCTTAGGCACCTTTACTATAAGCTGGATATATGATCTGACCGATATTTGATTGAAGATTACTAGGGGAACTAGAATTCGAACTACCAATATGAACTGCAAAAGATTCAGCCAACTTTACTGCATCTTGAACCCGAAGACGAGTACCATGTTTTCAGCCAACTTACTACTAGAATGAGAAACATTAACACTTTCAAAAAACATTACTAAATATTTTGATTGCACTTTTTATATCAATGATGTTTTGAAAAAGTTTTGGTTGTAACACACAACCTTTTTAATTTACCCCAAACACCAAATTAAATATATGATTTTATGCTTGAATTAGTACTAAATGAGATCATTATTAAGAAAATTGAATAATTCCCTCGGTTAAACTTAGTTTAGGCACTAATTAAATCAGGCAAGTTTGGTTTATATATATGATCCAATCCAAACTCTTATTACTGCTATCTCATATCATATCAGATCAAAATATATAATTATTTAATTAAGGACTTAAAATTATTGTATTAGAATCTTTGACAACATTGAATCAATTCATAACTATCATTGTACCAAAATAATAATGTCAAATTAACCATTAATAATGGAAGACAAACTCAATATTAAAATCAAAGATCCATGTCTCATATTTTCAAGTACTAAAACAAAAAACATTACTCAACATTATTATTATCTTGAACTCGAATACTTGAAACTCGAATACCAAAATTCTTAGGATGATGAGGACGACGACGATGAATTAAGATCAAGTTTTTTTCCACATGTTTCGAATCTCTTGAGCCATCATTTCTTGAAGAATTTTCAATTTCTTTCCGCCTTCTTGATTTCGCCCACACACCCAACTCGATTGCACCCTCAGCTCATTCATCTTCAAATGCAAAGAACTTAATCTCTTCATAAAGTATTTATGTAAAACATATCCATATGATAATAAGAATCGATTGTCTATAGAACTTGCTTTCATCTCAGGACAACAAAAAACAATTTGAGCAAACAAAATTTCTTTGAGTGTCATTCGAAGCAACTCAAATTCTACATCGCCATCATCAATTAATACCTTCCCCGATTTTGAAAAAATATCCAAACGCTTTTTCTTTTTCACCATTGTTTTTGTCAATTGGATCGTAGATACCAAATTCTTAATCACGATAGAGTTATCACTCTCCAAACTTAGCAGTTTTACCATAGTCTTGAAATCTTTGAGATTCTTCATTATTTCTTTCCTATCACCCAAAATCACAATCATCAAAATAAAATCACTAATGACTTCACACAAATATGTACCAACACAAATCAACAACCTATTTAAGTAATCAAATGAACTCTTTCTTTGAGATTGATCATGATCATGTTCTTTAAGCTTTTCAATCAAGCTTTTTCCTCCATTCGCTCTTTGATCTTTCGCTACTTCCTTCCACTTCTCCATAAACTCTTGTAAATTTTTCAAGTAATTCTTGAAAGATTGATGATGTTGAAATAGTGATGGAATGTTGTAGCCTAAGCATTTGTCATCGAATTCGTCCACACGTTTCTTAAGAGACAGAGCTTGTTTGATCAATTCTATGAATTTCGATCGTTTTTCGAATGCATTAAGATCTTTACTCTCGATAAGTGTTGTTACAGATTTAAGCAGAGAAAAGAATTCTTCATCTAATTCTGACTCACTTTCAATGTCTTCTGAGTTATCCATTAATTTCTTGTAAATGATTGTTGTGACATTAATCCATGCTACCCCTAAATCCATTACAACAAGAGAGAGAGAGAGAGAGAGAGAGAGAGAGAGAGAGAGAGAGGGGAATATATAGAGGAAGTTATTTCTGTTATTTTTGAGAGTTTGAAACATTCAGTAAACGGCATGTCGTTTATTTCTTTACTTATAATCATTAAGTAACAAACGACAGGTAGTTGAGTTATTCATATGTAGCTTCATAATTACTACATAAATTTTTATTTTTAGTTATGTGACCAAACAACAACTATTTTAGTCAACAAATTTTGTTACTGTATTGTATATATATATATATATATATATTATTTTGCTGGTTTGCTCTGTCTTGAGAAAAAAAAAAGACATTTTGAGTATTGTGTTTATTTTTAAGTCATTTTGATTTATTATTAGTATATATTTTGATTGTTTTTTGTTGTTGTATTATTTGTTATATTTTGTTCATTGTCTTAACTTGATTGAATATACAAAACCTTTTCAATTTACTCCAAAGACTAAACTATATATGATTATTGACTTTGTTAATCTGATTAGCTACTTTGCTTATGTTTACATCTTCATATATATAACTATATGTTTCATGCTTGAATTAGATTATTAAGAAAATTGAATAATAATCAGATAATGATGATATGATCCCATTATTAATCTAGATTGAATTTGAGTTTCAAGTAAAGTTACCAAGTAAATATTATATTATTGAAAGTTGTTTGGAACAGAACATGTAATCTATTATTCATTAACTAATCTAATTCTAAGCTACTTTGGTTATGCCAATTAAGGAAATTGAATAATCATCAACAATGTAATTTTGGAACAGAAATCTTTCTATTATTAATTAAGAAACATTAATAATTACACAAATTCAACACATGAAACTACTCTGTTTTCTTACTAAAGAGACACTAAATTTACTAAACACCATGAACTCTTGTCATGTTCAGTGAAAATTTCATAAGCACCAGCTTCCAAAACTTGCCTTAAAAACTTCATCTCTGAACAAAAATAATCTTCATGAATACATTTTTGGACAAATTCAATATCAAACATCCACTCATTTATCTTTTCTTCAACTCTTTCCAATTTCTCCTCAAAAACATTACTTTTAAGATGAACCGACATTGAGAAAAGCACATCATTATCGAACATCATAGGTACGAATTCAGGACTACAAAAGCTCACCTCTAAACGAAGAATTTCAGCGACGATACAATGAACTACATCGTCTTCCATTTCCTTGTCAAAATGCGCGGTTTTCTTAACAAGGCTAATCTTGTTCTCGTCGTCCCAAAATGGTCCAGCCAACTCCATTGCATCAATAAAGAAACGAATTATCTCAACAAACATGTTTTTAGCAACAGAGTAATCAGATTCTTCTAGAGATAAGCATTCGATTATGGTAAGAAGTTCATCAAGATTACGCGATACAATTTCATTACTTGCATTGGAAGCTAACATAAGTGAGAACAAGTATTGAATGAGAAGGTTAGAGATTTGAGTGGCGATTTCTTCAAGAGAAAACCGAAGAGAATTGAAAGCAATTAGGCCATCGCCATTGCTTTTCGTGACATGTATTTCTCCCATCAATTCTTGCAATGTCAAATACCCTTTTTCTCTCTTGTTCTTGGTTTCTTTTCTCCATGTTATTTCCATGAACTCTTGTAATCTCTGTATGTAAACCTTCAAAGGTTGTTTGTGACCGTTTTGATACCTTTTTGGTATGTTGTACTTTCGAAACCTCTCTTCACACTTGTCCAAATTCTTATTTAGTGTCTTTATAACAATCTTTAAAGATTCAATCTTTTCAGATTCATTTACACTCCTTTTCTTCTTCTTCTTCTTCTTCGAATCTTGTTCTAATGTTTTTATGAATTTTTGAAAATTTTCAATCTCATCTTTTTGTACTGAACCGCTGTGTTTGAACTGATCAAGCTCTTTCAATCTTCTTATGAGATTCTTCCTTGAAGTGTCAAGCTCCATAGCCATTACTATTATTAATTATTTCCAATGAAATCGAACAAGTAATTTCTTGAAAAGAAAGGTTGGTTTTTGTAAATTAATAATATGAACTATTATTGAAAATAAACGTTATATATTCTGGCCACTATTTATATAGTTTAGTCATCAGTACAAACATGTTAAAAAAAAAACTGTGTTTATTATCTCCTTATTATCTTTGATATTTTAATTTAAAAATAAAAATTTGTCACATTTTTTTTAATTATAAAATTAGTTATTAATTATAAGAAATTTTTTAAATAGTGATATGAAAATATTTGTCTGGCATTTTTTTTTCTTTTGAAGCAACTTATATTAACAAATCAGTTTATAGTTATGAGTTTATAATGTTACTTTTAATAAAGCCTGCAATTTTATTAATAAAAAAAAATCAAATAATCAACCCCTAATTCTCAGATCATTTAACAAAAAAATTAAAAATTAAATTAAATTAAAAAAATTGCAGCAATCTACCGCTCAGAAAACACAACAGTGTAAATTGTTACAACAGGTTCATTCAACCTCGTAGTTTGAGTACCAACTATTATGCAAGGTATGTAACCGCACTACTAACAATCTTTTCAGTCGCAGAGAACTTGTTATGCCCAACCATTAACAGTGATTTTATTGCGAGCCATAGAAGAACAAATGAGAACTAACAACGAAACAAAATAAAATCATGCCACACAGACAAGACTAAAACACTCAAAATCAAGTCACAGAAACAAGACCAAAACACTCAAAATCATGTCATAAAGACAAGACTACTTACAATAGTAAAAATCAAATCGCAATAGCAAAATATAACCCCGACCAAGCTGCACATATGCCTAAAAAAAGTCGGCAACTAAAAAAAAAAACTAACCTCGTGTAGCTATAAATTTAGGAACAAGAAACTCTAAATTTTTAAATTGGTTTGTGTCCTAGTTAAGCCATGAATTTATAAGGGTTTGGTTTAATAAAGGGTTAATACTATTTTGGACAATTTATTTTACAAAAATTATTAATTGGACTCTCTATTTTGTAAAATGATAAATTAAATCTTGTATTTTCCATAATGGTACAAAGTAACCCTGAGCTCAATTTTTTTATAATTCTTTTTCTAATATAACCAACTTAAAGATAATTTTTAGCACGAATAGATGCAGAAAATGTATTCAGTTTTGTCATAAAAACTCTACATCCAGTTATTATTAACTTTTATTTTGATAGAAAATTAGTTCAAGGTCGGTACTATTTTGTACCATTTTGAAAAATATAGAATTCAATTTGTCATTTAACAAAAAATAGAGTCTAATTAGTAAATTTTACAAAAAGCGGGATCCATAACAGTATATATCCTCTATTAAATATTATTTGTGAGTTTATTAATCTTTGTTATTTTACTTTAAAAATAAAATTTGTCATATATATATATTTTTTTTTTCTTAAAATTAGGTCCTTACCAAAAAAAATTAAAAACTGTAAATCATAAAATTATAATTAGTTATTATAAATTAATAGTGCTATGATATGAAACAATGGTCACGCAATTATTTTTATTAATTATATTATTATTAAACTACTATAAATAGATTATTTAATCACTTTTCTCTACTTATTCACTTATTATTTCTCTCCATATATATCACATATATTATTTTCTCTCAATAATAATAATAATGGACTTCAATAATTTTGGTCCTCCAGGAATTAAATTTCATCCCAATGATCAAGAAATTATTGAATTTTATGTTTCAAACAAAAATTTCAACACTCATCTTCTTCAACCCAATCTCATTCCAGATGTGATGAATTTGTATGATTTTCATCCTCAACAACTTACTGGTAACAATTTTAATAGAAAATTATTACTTTCTTTAATATAACTTAATTTTCTTTAATTGTATATTAGTAATATTAGTTTTATTTTATGTTATCAATTCGATATAGATCAATACTCACCGATGAATGAAAATGAGTGGTATTTTTACTACGAAAAAGATTCATCTTTCTTGTCACAAAATAATAAGAGATCGAATCGAGAAGGTAAAAATGGAACTTGGCTTGGAGATCCGAAAAAGCCAATTTTGAATCACCAAAATATCGAGATTGGTTTTAAAAGGAGTTTGGAATTTGTTGAGTCAGATGAAAAACTAACTCAATGGAATATGATTGAGTATCATTTACTTGAATCTAATAATATACAGGTATCTAACGTGTTACCAAATTTCGATATTCACATTAATGTTTAGTATCGTAAATTCATGTAATAACTAATATAATGTTTTTTTTTTTTTTTGTGCAGCAATGCAATTGGATGTTATGCAAGATATATAAAACGAAATCAAGAGAAATGAAGACATTTACAAATGAGGATAAAGAATCGAACACAAAACGACAAAAATTAGTACAAGAAGAACCAACTCTCGAGTCAGAATTAAATCTTTATTGTAATTCTTTCGAAGATGTTGAAGTAGGGCAAGAATCACTACCAAATTCATCAACAGAATTAAAGAAGGATGATGAGTTCGAAACCATATTTGCCAAGTTCGAAAACTTGTTTAGAATTAATTAAATGTTTCTTTCTATTATTGATAGATACATGTCGTCTTTTCGAAAATACGAACTTAAGACATGTCGTTTTTCATTAATGACATGTCGTTACCGAATATTGTTAGTCATAATTAGTGTCAAATCTCATTACAATCTTAAAACTCATTTGAAGCAATTTAGATTGTAATAAAAATTATTAGTACTTAAATGAAACAGAGTTAATTTTGCCTAAATTTATTATTTTCCTAGTTAGAGATATGATAGTATGAATATGTTCATTTTGTTCCATTATTTGTATAATGTTCATTTTGTTCCATTATAAGAAAAAATTTATGTTTTGTATAAATAGTGATAAAACTTTAAAATATAGTATTTTTAAAATATAATTAAATATTTTTTTAATAAAATATCAAATATAGTATGTTAAAAAATAAATTAGATATTTTTTTTAGAAAATTAAAATATATGTCCTTACTGCCCCACTCTTGAGTTGGCCCTGAGTAGAGTGTAAGTGTTGATACAACAAGTAGTGTCACCTTTAATGAGTCATGTTTTCGTTCTAAATCTAATATTTCCACCACAAATACTTGTAAGTACATTATGTTTAAGAGTAATTAAACTCAAAGCAAAGCAAGACTTGTAGCTTAAGGATTTTAAAACGGTTGTTATAGACTATTTTAAAACCTTTACTCCTGGGATCAAACCATCATCCCATTTCGGTTTTGAACATCCTTCCTATCCCAACCAAATGACCAATCATGATTGTAAGCTTCACACTTGTTTTTCTTAATATTGGGAAAAAAAAAACAAATGGTGAATTACTACTTCTAATTTTGTTATATGTAGATGACATTTTAATTACTAACGGCTCCAATCATCATATGATATATTATGCCAACTTATATTACTCAGATGTTGATTGGGCACGTAGTGTAACCTAGATGGATGATCGAAAAATCCATACTGGTTTTCAAATTGAGTTAGAAAACTTCTTAGATCAACTCTTTTTTTTTTCAGTTATAAAATTTTGATCACATTTTGATCCTACTCTCTATCATAGCACTATTGGGGTTGGTGCTCTTCAAGTTTTGATTGAATAGAATGTTCAAAGAAACATTATATTAATGGTAAACAAGTTTATAGTTACTTAATTTAGAGCTCTCTCTATTTACTAAATCTTTTTGGTCAAATTTTCATAGTACCAATTAAAGATTAATTCAAGTATATGAAACAGAGGAACAATGTTACAATATTACACAAAGAAAATTTAACAATAAAATTGATGATTACTTCTTCTAGTTCTCATTATTACTCATCTTAACACTCAATAATTTGCCTTAAAAACTTTGTTTTCTTTTCTTATTAAATTATAGTGTATGTATTGGAGAGAGGTATATGATCAAAAACTTGAATTTATTACTTTACTACTAAATTCAATCAATAATCCAAAATTTAATACATCAAAACACTTGAAAAAATAACAAAGAAAATAAAAAATAAGAAAACAGAAAACAACTTTAAAATTTTCATAATCTGCGATCTAATCTGTTAATTCCATTTTTGGTATATTTAATTGACAAAAATATTTTATTATTCTTTGTGTATTTCGGCTGGCATATATTGATATGGTTTCCCTATTTGTGTATATCTAAACTTGGAAGGAAAGTTGACTAGCTTTCCTATTTATGGAAATTGAGGTAAATATGGTAAGTTTTGATTACACATTGATTCTTTGCTAACCAGCTGTTATTCTGATCTTGTGTTGAGTTTCCCATTTTCTAAGATCAGGTTTCTTGAAGAGAAAACCGGAGCTAAACTTTCCTTTTCTATAAAAGAAAAGTTGTAGTTACTGCCCACGATTCTGTAGGTACAGAAACGGAAATTCCTGAACTGATTGAAGAATTATTTTAGGGAAGTTTCTAGTGGGTTGAGGTCTTGTTCAGACCGAATGTAAGCTGTCTATGAGATGTATATTCATTATAAATACATCTTATAGCTGCTAGGTTTTGTATCTCTTTCACACACTTAGAATTATATTCATATCTTAAGGAAAGAGTGTCTTTGTTATGTTAACTCTTTTATTCACTTTCATATCATAAGAAAAGAGTGTCTTTGTTTTGTAGAGAAGAGTTGTTCTACTCTTACTCTGTTTATTTGTTTGTATTGTCTTGAGTCTGTATTCAAGTCTACAACGAAGAAGAACATCAGTGCACCTTCGGGAGAAGGGTATTTACAAGCTTTCGGGAGATTGCTTTTGAAGTCTTGCATCGGGAGGATACAAGCACACAACCTTCGGGAGATGGTTGTATAGGCTTTCGGGAGATAGCCTTTAAGCCTTGAATCGGGAGGATTCAAGCACTCTTCAAGGTGATCGAAGGGAGTTCGAGCTCTTGGAGTTTTATCAAAATTCGGTTAGTAGGTGGAATACATCAAGCTTGCGGCATACAATAAGAGGGAGTCTATTTATGCATAAGTCAATTACTTTGTATTTTTGATACCGATCTAATGAATCTTATCTCTGGGCGTGGCCCCGTGGACTAGTAACAATCTGAAAGGATTGTTGAAATCACGTACAAAAATCTTGTGTGTTTTTACTTTTATGCACTGTTTGTTTTTCTGGGTTTCTCTGGAGTTACAGAGTTGCATTCTGTAACTACGTAAAATCGTTTTCGTATACAGCTTTATTATTCCGCATTTAATTAATCATTTAATTAAATAATCAAACTGGGAATATTAAAATACAGAATTTCATAATCAACACCATAACTCTGAAATCTTCGAGTTAAGAATTCGAACTATCAATTCTTTCATCTCAATATCTCTTTGAATAGAATGATTAAGAAATTTGCGATGATCTTTAATCAACAATGGAATGAGTTCTCACAATTTAGCTTCAAACATTTGTACAAGAAAATCTCCAAGCTCAATTATGTCATCAATCTCTAATTTGAAAGAAAAGAAAGGACAAAAGAGAAAGAACACGAAAAGAATAATCATATCGAAGATCGAATCAAGAAAAACATCATCATTTTCATCATAAAAAATATCATGCTGAACTTTTTTCTTCCCTTTCTTGTCAACAATTATTATATCTTCAAAATACTTAACCAAACAAAAAAACTTGTTAATGAAGAAATTTTTCTTCCCTCTTTCTTGAAATATTTCGAATCGAGCAATTGTTGAACTCTTCGCGATTCATAAACATCAACAAATAATTCACAATGATTTCACTAAGCTGAGATCCGAGTCCAATCAATATTTGTTCAAACCAATTGAAAATATTTCTTCCTTCTTAGTTACATAAATCAATCATAGAAATCGAATTCAATAAAGAAATTACCTTTCCTCTTTTGACAATTTTGTCATTCCATGCTTGTGAATTCTCATACAAATTTTTATAATAGAACTTAGATTCTATTTTAAGGAAAACGCGTTTGAAAGCCTTGACTTCGCGAATCTTGATGATGTTTTCCAATGAGTTTAAATCCAAATCTAATGTAGCAAAATATTTGAGATCTTCTATCATCTTATTGTCATAGTTTTCCTCAAAACTTTCATCATCTTTGCTTTGATTTCGAGAATTGGAATACTCATTAGTTGGGATTTGAAACCATCGATCAACTTTGTGATTCGCCATACCAAAAAAGATTTAGAGAGGAAAAGCTTTTCTCTTTATGTGTTTCTTGAAAAGTTTTGAGAGAAAATTAGAATGAGTGGGAAAGTAAGGTAGTTAATTTAGTTATATTTATAAGAGTTGGATCATGAATAAAAAAATGGCTATTTTTTTATGTATTTCATTATTTATGGAGTGATTTTATTTGAAAAATAATAATATTTAGAGACATTTTTTTCCTGTTACATTTTTTTAGGGCACATCAATTTTTAAAATTTCATATTTACCTCTTAATTTTCTTTATATGTTTCTTGAGTATAATGGAGAAATAATTTACATTACAAGAATGGTGGGAAAGTTAGAAATAATGAAAATTATTTATTTTAAAGAATATAGTTATTTATGAAGTGGATTATTTTAGGGGAAATTTGTTTATTTTTAATATTAAAAGAAAATATAATATTTATTAGAGATTTTTTTTTAATTACATTTTCTTTATTACCATAAAATCTAATGTATGTGGGAATGATTAGTGATTCTACATTTACATAATAACTATTATGACCCGGTTTTTAATTGCATATATTAATAACAATGTTACTAATGAATGAGATAACATTTCTCATTTTTTATAAATATATCTTTATATATTAAAAGTGTCTATATCTAAAGACATTTTTTAGTTTAACAGAATATACTTAAAAATAAAAGAATATTTTGTTAAATTTAACGATTAGGTTTGATCTTCCGTTAACAAATAAACCCAATAATTAAACCCAAACCTATCTTAGCCACATATCTCTCTAACAAACCTATCTTAGGAGAATATTAATAAATTTTTTTTATTTTTTTTTAAAAAAAAAATCTTTATATATTAAAGTTAACCTCACGTTATCTAATGTTTTCTCTGGATAAGCATAGGAAGCAGAAATACCACTTCTATCTTTGTGTGATTGCATGTATACCACTTCTGTCATTGACCCACTTTTTAGCTTTATAAATGGAGATGTTCATATAATATTAACACTTTACAGAATATTTATAGATATAAACTTACATTACAATACTATGTTAAAAAAAGAACTAAATAGAATAATCTACTACTCCAATAATAAATTTATTTACGATTTTATAATTACACTAATATTATTTTTAATACATTATTAAATAATATTTCAAATATAGATATTTAATTTTTTCAAACAAAAAATTTGTAATCTTTAAAAATAAAATGCATTCAAAATATTAAAAAGACCAAAATCTTAAATGAAACTAGCAGTACGTGGCTCGGCACGTACATTCACCTAGTATATATATAAATACTTTCTTAACAAAAAAGCCCCTCATTATATAAAAACACATTCAAGTATTATAAATTTTCTTTGCTTCAATTTTTGCATCAATGGCTTCTTATTCAGAGATCAAGATCAACCATGAAAATGCAATCAAGAAACTTCTCAAGAGATTAAAAGAATTGGATAATTTCAAACATAGTGGCTCAACAAAAGAAGGTGAAATTGAGAACCTTCAACAAATAGGTCAAACCCTAGTCAACAAACCTCTTTACAACAACAACAAGAACAACAACAACAAGAAGTTAGAACAACAACGTTTGAAGATTGAATTGGAACACATGAACAAATTCAACGACACTTTAGACAAGTGTGAAGAAAGATTCCTCAAGTACAATATCCCGAAACGCTATCAAAATGGTCGAAAACAACCTTTGGAATCGTACTTAAAAAATTTGCATGAGTTCATGGAAATGACATGGAGAAAAAATTCCAAGAAAAATAGAGCAAAAGGGTATATGAATTTGAGAGAGTTGATGAGAAAAATTGATAGAAAAAATGATAAAGAAAATGGGATTTTTGCTTATAGTTATCTTGTAAATTGTGTAACTCAACTTGGGATTAAAATCTCAAAATTTATTATTGAGTACATTTTCTTGATTTTGGTTGCTTCTAACACAAGTAATGAAACGGTGTCGCTTTGTCTTAATGATCTTTTGGCTATAATAGATTGCTTATCTGTTGAAGAGGGTAATGAAGAGTCTTTTGCAGTGAACATTTTGGTAATGTTGTTATTACCTTTCTTCATTAATGCATTGAAGCTTGTTGGGCCATTTTGGGATAATGATGATTATAATGATGGTGATGATGACAACAAAGACAAGAAGATTAAGGTAATAATCTTTATTTGCCCTTTTTAATTTCACAAAATAAATTATTAAATTTAGTTATGTATATGTCCAAGTTTGTCATGAATTTTGACCTTTTTTTTCATATTTTTTAAATTTTACAAATTATATAGAAGATCAAAGATAATTATGATCATGAGAAACCTTTTATATTAATTTTCACATTTTTTTACATGAATATAATAATCTTTATTGCCCTTTTCAATTTCACAAAATAAATTATTAAATTTAGTTATGTCCATTAATTTTGTAATGAATTTTCACAATTTTTTACATGAATAATAATCAAATTTAGTTATATATATATATATATATATAAGATCATTTTGTTCTTGAATTTTCAATTTTACAATATATAGAAATAGAAGATCAAAGATAATTATGATCATGAGACATATCTCTTATATGTTCACAATTTTTTACATATATAATCTCAAAAGCAAATAATAATTTTTTCCCTTTTCAATTTCACAAAATTATTGATAAAAAGATTGATTATTATGAATTTTGAATTTTGACACTTTTTTATTCAATTTTACAAAATAAAGAAAAAATTAAAAAAAAAAATGATGAGAATGCAATATCATTATTTAGTTATATTATATATGTTCATTTTGTCATGAATAATTTTGACACTTTTTCTTTTCAATTTTACAAAATATATACAAGAAGATCAAAGATGATGATGAAGAAGAAGAGGTGACATTTATTTTTGATGAAGAAATTGAAGATGACATAGTTCATCACATAATCATGGAAGTTTTGCGTTTGGAAGTCTGTATTTGCAGTCCTGAATTTTCCATTATGCTTATAAATGATGTGATTTTCTCAATGTCAAAGCATCTTGAAGATAATGTCTTCAAGGAAAAATTTGAAGGAATTGAATATAAGATAAATATGTGGAAGAATGATGTTGATTTTATTCTTAAAGAAGATAGTGATGATGATGATGATGATGATGATGATCAAGAGATGAAGTTTTTAAGGGAAGTATTGGAGGCTGGTGTTTTTGATTTATGGAGTCGTAGTGATTTAAGTAAATTGATAAAACTAGTGATGATTTGAGAAATTAATTACTATACATGTTTTGGATACTAACATATATTTTTGGTTTTATTATAAGAATAGTGTTACCATTAGCAAATATGTATCAAATCTTTGTCAATCATTAAGGATTTTAATCAATTCTCATACTAATTCAAATCCACACTAATAGATTAGTTGTTTTTCAATATTAGATTATTTTTACATGTCAGTCAACTTTATGAACACCTTTTAAGAAAAATAAGTTAATGCAACATTTTGGCAACTTTTAGACTTAGTTACAAGTTCAAAAACAAAACTGAGGATAATTCTCACAACAAAATCAAGCTAAGAAGCTCACTTCTCAACAATGTCCTTACTCTATCTAAATAGTCTTGATATTATGAGCAATCTCAGCACATGCAGTAGGTCCTGTTGTGTATGATGAGCAAAGATTCCAACTCCTTGACAGTGTTCACAGCAAATTTCTTGACCCCATTTGGGAAACAAATGATTGGTTTTCATGAATCAAATTATACCCTTTGGTCTTAAGTTAAGATCCTCTTGAATAAACATCAAGACACCAGTCAGTTGAGCTGTGGACGCTTTCAATTTCTCCAATCGCTGTTTCATCGCGCTATAGTTACAAGAGGAGGAGCCTAAAGCTGTGATTTGAGTTAAAGCAATGAAACAAATAAAAAATATACAAGATTAAAAAGACTTATTATAACAAAAATGGACACTGTAACCTCAGCCGAAAGATGGTGATAAGTTTGATAATAATCACTTATAAAATCATTACATTTAAAAATTTAGCATCATAGGTTGCTGTAATTTCATTATATAGCAATCCAAAATAGATAAAAACACAAACTTTATGACAATAAAAGTTGAATTTGCAACAAGGATCAGATGGTGATGCATGTAAAGAATTCATCATTCAAATACAGATAATATTAGGTAGTTATCCTCGTATCCAATTGCAAAAACAGAATCACAAAAAAAAATCAATTTTACAAAATGAAATTGCTTGAAAAAAGATCAGATAGTCGATCATTGATACACCATGTTACATCATAAAGATGTAAGTAAGATTGAACATCAAAGATTATCTTCATATCAAAACACAATTCAATTCCAGTTAAGAAAATCAAAAAAGTTAGTAAGCTCAGATCAGATATGAATGTCAATCACCACCTTACAATCAGAAAAATTGCAAGTAAGACTGGGGCGACAAAATTACAATCATCACTTCATTAAAGCCTCAAAAAATTCAATCTTAAAAACATATAGATATATACATACCTCGACATAGAAAAACCCTCAAATTAAAAATAGCATTTTTTTCAAAAGCAAAAGTAAAATTAATCGAATAAATATATATATATATATACCCTAATAGAAAACCTGGAAGAAAACACAGTGAAATTGAAGCGAAATTGGGAGAACACTGAACTAGGGTTGTCTATACATATTTAATTTCATGATTTCTCTAATAAGACAATAATGAACACTTTATCTCAAAAATACACAACAGAAGATTGTTCATTTTATATATTTGTGAAGAATGTGGTAAATACAATTCAGAGAAAAATAACTCAAAAACTAAATATTTGATCTGATCAAAAATGGTGGTCAAATGAAACAAAAATTGGGACATAAACAAGAATTGTGTCAAAATATTGGAAAAAGTCTACTCATCCTCTTGGCTACGCAACCTAGCAAGACTGTTAGTGACAACAACATCGAGCTGAGAAGCTCTTTCAACAATCTCCTTTCTCTTTCTTGTAGAGATATTGTGTGCAATTTCAGCACAATAGGTTCTGTTGTGCATCATCAGAAGTTCTAACTCATTGACATTGTTCACAACAAATTTCTTGAACCCATTTGGGAGATAATGGCGGGTTTTCTTGTCAGAGACGTAACCGATGTTGGGCATGAGAGTAACTCCCTTGAACTTTCTTCTTACTCGAGAATCAATACCCTTTGGTCTTCTCCAGCTTTCCTGATGAAAAAGATTAAAACTTGTAGATACTAAAAGGAAAATAATAGAAAACATATGTAAAAATGGAATAACTAAACAATGTGAGATGCTTTTAGTAGACAAAGAGATCAAATTAAGCTCTTAATCTGTGGAAATCATCACTACGGTTGTCTGGCCGCTGTCTGATCTCAAATTCTCTTTGTAAAAATTTACAAAAAGGTAGAAACCAGACATTTAATATCAGCACTATCAATTGGGCAAAAAACAAGAAATTTGTTTCCTCGCCACATAGAATCAACAAGTGCAAAAATATAAGAGTTAAGCCGATAAAGGGCTCATATCAAGTGTATATTAATAGGACTGTCACAGTGGAGAAAACCCATTTCAGTAAAAAAAGAGTCAAGGAAAGAGGTGGAAGAATTTTCCCTGACGCCAAACAAGCCTGCCTTTTAAGTTTAACAAAAAAAACTAAAAGGGGCGGCTGTCATGGGTGTCAACATCTTGTTCCTCAATCCACCCTTGAATTCGAAACATGGGTAATCATGAATCCCACTCAAGCATCTCTCTTTTTAATCACTGCTCCCCAAATATAAAACTAAGTATTGCAATTTGGAAAAGTATGTAAACAGGTAAAAAGTAACAGAAAGCCTATGAAAATAACAAGGCAATCAGTGTCGCAAGACCTGTAAGAGATTCACTATATGCCCTAAAAACGAGATGCACAGACACATAATTAAGTCTGGGCATTAGATACCATGGGCAAAATAACAATTAATTAGGAAAAAGAAAGAAACTTTAGACATTGCAACCTCAGCCGAAAGATGGTGATAAGTTTGATAATAATCACATATAAATCAGTACATTTGAAACTTTTGCATCATAGGTTGTTGTAATTTAATAAAATAAAAGTTGAATTTGCAACATGGATCAGATGGTGATGCATGTAAAGTATTCATCATTCAAATACAGAAATGTTGGGTTGTTATCCTCATCTCCAATTGCAAAATCAGATTCATTAAAAAACTGTGAAGAAACTATCTTCATATCATAATTCAGTTCAAGTCTAAAATTAAACAGAAAAAAGCAAAGAATAAAATGAAAAATCAGTGTTCTAAGATCAGATATGAATGTCAATCACCACTTTGCAATCAGAAAAATTGCAAGTAAGCCTGGGGCGACAAAATTACAATCATCATTTCATTAAAGCCTCAAAAAAAGTTAAGAAATTTACAAAAACAGAGTTTGAGAAAAATCAGATATGAGTGTCAATCACCATATTACAATCAGAAAAATTGCAAGTAAGACTGGGGCGACAAAAATACTATCATCACTTCGTTCAAATCTCAAAAATAAAAATTCAAACTTTAAAAATATATATATACCTTGACAGAGATCTTGCGATCACTCTGGGGTCTAATGAAGCTTTTAACCCTCTTCTTAATGATTTTCTTCGTAAGCAAAGGCACCGCCATTGTTGCTTACTATCTACAATTACGAAAAGAATGGAAAACAGTTAGCTAAAATTGATAGAAATGAAAGATTGCATAAGAGAGTATTTCGGAATTTACAGTGAACTAGGGTTTGAGAGGCCGCCCAGGTTGAGGTTGAAGAGAATGGACTCCAGCTTTTATAGGCGATTATAGGGTTAGGGTTTTGGGTTTGAGGGTTTGGGATTGAGAAAGATTTGGGTTTGTTTGGTAACGGGGTTAACCTAATCCTAGGTTGAAGCTCATGTTGACCTGTTCTTGGTTTAAGATCTAATCTACTGTTTGTTATTTACCTATATAAGCTTTTGGGGTAAGTTGAAAAATGCCTCTTTTATTTATCAATTAATCAAATTTACCTCTAATTTTATATTTATTTGAAACATACCTTTTTTTATACGTATTGTACCCAAAATACCCTGACATAAGAAAGTCACATGGAGAGTATCTTGAAGTGACAGGGGCAAAATTGGTACAATGTTTAAAAAAAAGGTAAAAATGATAGACTTTAAAAAAGAGGGTAAAAATAAAAGAGGATAATATAAAAAGGGTATAGAGTGTAATTTCCTCTAAGGTTTTAGCAGAGTTGGAGTTGGGCTTGGGCCCTTGCGAAATTGGCCCACGCCTAAGGGCCACCTAGCCCAAGGACCAAAAGAATATTTTTGGGAAATTTACAAAAATACTGGAATTTGGGTATATTTTTACAAAAATACTGTCACGTGAAAAAGTTTTCAAAAATACTGTGTTTTTATAAAACACCAGTAGAACACAAAACAGAACAACTCAAAACACCAGTAGAACAACTAAAATATACCATTGGAGCACCAGTGAAAACTTAACACAATATACTGCAGTATGAAACTTATAAAAAAATACAGTAAAAAATACTGTCTGGCAGTATTTTTGTAAAAAAATAGCAAAAGTTAATCTATCATATAAATTTCCCATATTTTTCACTAGTTTTTAAAAATATTATGTATTTTTAAATAAAAAGTTAATAATTTTTATTTTTTGAAGGCTCACTCAATCTCAAGGTTGGTGTTGGCTTTTTGTTTTTATTTTTATGAAAAATTAAGGTGGCGTTTGGTTGAATGTAATGAAATGGAATGAAAAGAAAATAATTTCCATTTCATTCCTTTATTTGGTTGCATTTTAAAATATTTGAATGACATTTTAAATTTCAATAGAATGTTCTTATTTTTAATTTATAAATGCCTTTTTTCAAAAAAAAAATGGATAAAAAGAAGAAAAAAAAAACAAAAAATATGGGGACAAATATCAAACATAAATAAAGTTAAATATGCACTTAAACAATTAGATAAGGTTAAAACTTAGTAATATTAGCTCTAATTTTTATGATAATTTTTTTTAAAAAAAAATAACTAGCAAATTATATTTCAATCAAATAATTTGTCCAATATAATTAATTTTTAAATTATTATCATTCTCTATTAAAAATTTAATTATATAGTTTGTATTGCTAACATAAAAGAACAATGGCCAGAACTTTGTTCTTCTTCCTACTTTTTTTTCAAAAGATAAAATTACTTGGCCAGACATATCAAGTAAAATTAAATTAGAAAGAATTGGAATTGGATTATGAAATATAAGAAAAATAAATGAATAAATTATATTATATATGATGATATTTATACAATCCTCTATTTAATTCAAGTTTGTGTTGGAATTGATTTTGATTAATGCAGAAACTCATCTATGTTTACATATAGAACAAAAACAAGTAGTTTATTCAGTTATCTCAATTACACATACTTTATCAAAAGAAGAAGCATTTATTGAGCTATATATAGAACAACACAGCTCCAATGAATTGGGATTGGAGGAAGAGGAAGGCACAACATCAATCCACTCTTTCTCAACCATCTCAACATGTGAATTTTGTTTTGGGATCGCCACAAAATCGAGTTTTTCCATCTGTTCTGTCAGCGTCGTCTTCATGAAGTTCATCGAAAATGTCATGTTATAACTTTTCTCGAAAGCATTTGCATCTTTCGGTAGATGAATCCCAATATCTGCCTTTTGTGATTCAACAAACCCGAGAAGTAGCGGGTTTAGACCAACATGTCTTTCACCGGTGTTCAAGATCTGCAATAACAGGAAAACTTGATGACAAAAATCGTAAGCCTCGAATTGTACTAGATTTTAGAACAGTTTATTTTGTTCTAACCTTAATGTACTCGATGCCAAGTTCGCTAAAACTATCTAAAATATCTTGTGAAGAAAGCAAGCTGAGAGTTCCTCCCGAACCAACGGGCGATTGTAGCATTTCCCAAGGTGATTTCATCAGAATTTTATGCCTTTTGTTTTCTCCCGGGGAATCGCTAACAACTGGGAGTTTCTCTTCCTCTAAAAACCGTACCTGTAATCGATAAAGCAAAGACAATAGAAGTTTTAATACATTTTGTACTCACACTCAATTACACGAAGACCAGAGGTTTTTCTTTAGTGAATTCGAACCTTTTCAGAGTCGAATGAGAAGTGATCGTTGTCTGCAAATAGAGTTGCTAACGATTCAACCTCGCCAGTTGAGCAGACCAAAATCAAAGGCACCGTTGTGCGGTCTTCCATCTGCAATGGACACAAATGTTATCCAAACCGCTTTATATGTTATGGACAAGCATTCTGATATTCATGAAAAATATTTTCAATCGAAAAGTAAAAGAATGAGTAGCACCTTTATGAATCTCTCATCATCAAGTAATGTTTGAAGTTGGGAAAACGATGAGTTCTCGATGATTTTCGAGTTCACAAGATCCAAGTCATCAGCCAAACTCTGCGTGTTTATGTCATTTAAAACTAAAACAACCGCAACTTTGCCTTCCGATATGAGCTGAAGACCCTTCTCTTTCAACGGGAAGTGTGCACCGAGCTTCTCTTTACTAGCAGTTGAATTGAGACAATCCTCTGATATGACCAATGTACTAAATTTCTCTTTTCTATTACCACTGAATAGTTTGGTAACATTCAATCTGATTTAGAAAGTAAATAGAAAAAATCAATAGATTAGACCGAAAGCAGCATATTCACAACTTCATGGGGCAACCGCTGCATAACTTGGGACTCGAACCCAGGACCTCCAACACACACGCACTCTCCAATAGCCACTTGAGCTAGCCTCAAGTGGTTCTTTCAACTATATGTTTATAACTAACATTTGTGTCTTACCCGAAAAGTCGGTTAAATGATTTCCTACTTTTCAGGCTTAACTGATTTACCCAAGAACCTTTTTCACTCATACACAGACCACACAATAACAAGAGAAAGAGAGTACCTTTTAGGAGTTTCGATATTTTTAAGCGCAAGTTGAAGCAATTTAGAATTTACACCATCAATCTGATTAGCAAGTAAGCTCCTTTGTTCTTTCTCTCCGAATCTTAATCCATGAAATACATGTTTTTGCTCCAATTCAATTAGTTTCTTCTTTGCAGCTATGAGACGCTTTTGGTTTTTCTTCCGTTCTTTCCATTCCTGAAATGTATCAGATTATGAAAAGCTCAAACACCTTGAATTCAAGAGATCTATTAATCAACAAAAGTAAAGATGGTTATATGAACTTGATAAAATATCAGCAAAGGAGACCAAGAGAGTATGCCTCACAAGTTGGCGCCTTTCTTTCTTGGACCTCTCATCGTAGCGTAAGTTTAGTTCAAGGAGTCCCTTTGGAGGCGTTATCTGCATTACTCTTTCCTTCAGGTCAACAATCGGAACAATTGGTTCGACAAATGGTACCCACACACGATGGCCGGATACTTTTGTTCCTTCTGGCTTTTGCTTTCCAGATGCATCAACTACATTAAACGATGAATCAAGCATGACCTCTAGAAGATCACTGGCTCCACTATCGAAAATATTAACCACAGTTCCAACATGTTCACCAGTTTCCTTAAGAAGAACTCTCATGCCAACAAGATCCCGAGTATAGAATTCTCCTTCCTCCAAGTCTGGTCGTTCTTCTTCCTTTACAAGTAGAGTTGACCCAACAAGCTGCTTAGCCTGTACATATTTTTAAACACTAAACATAAGGACATAGACATAGTGCCTTGACACTGAACTTAAAATTTGTATTTCATTCCTAACCTTAAAACTATTTTTGAAGTTAAACAAAAAATTATCATGAACTGAAGAGAATTGTCGAAATCTATATAAACTGTAATTCTTTTATCATTCGTTATACATTTCGAAACCCTCCAAATCGTAATCCTATATTATTTTGGGAGCGAAAAAACAATAGCAAGCAAGCCTTGTGGGATCAAACCATAGACTAGAACATTTTAGCTACCCCTCTCAGGCCATAGTCATCCAATATTTAGACGTTGAATTCGACCGAACCAGCAAAAAGAAAGGAAAATAATAGGATTGCTCTTTTACCTGGTCCACTGAATCAATTCCTTTAAATTTAAGTATCCAACTTTTCTGACCAGGGTGTCCTCCTCTTCCCTCCTCTAGCTCCACTTCTTGAATTACTTCTCTGCCTGAATTTTGTTGTTTCAACCATCTCCTCCCAGGCTAAAGAAAAAGCATCAATCCGAACCGAAGAAATAAGCCTTTCAACACCACAGTTTACAAAAATCATAAGTGAAGTTTAAAATCCATAATACTTTGATATATATACCTTGGAAAAACGCAATTCAGGAAAATCAGTGCTGGGTTTCACACGAGTCTCCCCTTGAAGCCCGTGAACATTGCATATGTATCCAACCTCAACGAATCCCAACTCGGTATCAGCAGTTTCTACCTCCTCTTGAGTAGCTGAAATGACCAAATACAAAAAAAGCAAACCCATTGCACTTATAAGAAAGCAATTTCACAAATTGGAGGGAAGAGCATCATGTCACTATCATCTAAAAACAACAAAAACATTCAATTGCTTCCACATTTTAAACATGTGAAAATCAAATGAAAGCATTGTCAAGAACTTTCATTTCAAAAGTTTCCTTTCCTCAAAAAGCTTTTTATAAACTTTTGTGTAACTGAATCATCCTAAGCATACAATTACAAATTTCATAATGTCAAGTTTAAGAATATTGCTATCAAGTATGTTGCCTTACACCACTTGATGCACCACTCTATATGAAAAGTCACTAAATTTAAGCTCTTATAAGTGTGTTGGGAACCATATTTTCCCTATAGCAATACTCCAAGTTTATAGTAAACTTAACTAATAAGTAACCTTGTAACAATAACAGGAAACTATGAAAGGTTGTATTTTTTGAGGTTTAACTAAACCCCATTAAACAATAATGATTCTATTCATTTCCTCAGTTGAGATAAAATCAGAACTAATGTTTCACTAAATCAAAAACTAAAACCAAATCCAATAGCCAAAAAAAAAACAACTTCATAGTTATCCTAATGAAACAAAAACACATATAATTTAAAGATAAAGTTCCAAACTTTAGGGAACTTTAACTAAAACCCACTAAAGCTATGTCTTTCCACAACTGAAACCAAACAAACCCATTTGCAACAAAAGCTAAATATGTTGAAAAAATACTTGTGCTATGCAGAGGAGAGAGGTGCAAACGGTGAATTTGAAGTTGAAGAGGAATTGAAGGTAGGCGAAGAGGTGAGGAAATTGGGAGTGTTGGATTGGGATGAATTCGAAATGAAGTAGTTGGGAGTCGATGAGAGGTGGGTATGGCTGATGGTATGGAGGAAAGTGAGTTTGAAGAACAGAGAATCGAAGCTCTCTGCATATTTTTTTCTGGGTTGGGTTTTACTGAAACTATGCAGAGTTGGAGAAATGAAAGAGTAAGTACATACAAAGAAGAAGAAGATATTATTCTTATTTTTATTTTTTTTAATGTGAAAACATAAATTGAGAATTGCTACCGTCAATCTTTATGCTCGAAAACACATTATTCGATTTCTTTTCAAAAATAAATTAATAGCGAATTTTATTATAGTTATAAAATATTATTTTAAAAATAAAAAAAAAAATTATAAAAATACGATTGTACAAAATTTTAAATTTTTTTACGATTTTTATGATTTGATTTATAGAAAATACAATTTTTTTATGTTATACTATTTTTAATTTTTTGTTATTTGTATGTTATTTTTTGTTGTTGTTTTGATGTTATTTTTCTGCTACTTTTATATAATTTTCTTATTGTTTTCATGTTATTTTTATTAAAAAACCGTAAAAATATAAAAATAAAATAAAAAATAAAATCTTTAAACGTAAATATGTAACTTCTTTTTCAAAAAATGGTGTTGAATGTAATTGTTGACCGAAGTTTTCGGCAACCAATAAAATAATAATAATCTAGAGAGCTGTAAGAAATTAAGAGAGAGATCTTTTACGTGGTTGGGGCGTTAATGAGTCTTAGTCCACGACCCAGAATTCTCGACCCCTCTTTAATGAGCTTTGGGTGGTATTTATAGTATTTTTGCGGGGTGATCCCTAGAATTAAGGTACATGCTTTTCTGTAACTATCAGTAAAGCCACACATTCCCAATGAATTTATCATAGGTAATGCATGGTCTAATCCCTAGGTTCTGTAGGGATTTTATGAGGGCAGTCCTTAATCCCTTTTGACTAATGTGATTCCACACAGAGTAGCCGTCACTAAACTTTATTGATCATAGCCTAGTAGGTACAGATTGGGGGTTGTGTCGTCAGACTTTATTGCGTGTGGTAGTTCTAATACGCTTTCTCCCATGCGGCATTAAATGCGAGATGATTGTTCGGATGGCATCTAACACCCTCCTGAGATGCTTTGTTGCCATCCTGCTCTCCGGGAGCATATGAGACTTACATGCATTCTCCGGGAGACAGGCCTAAAGTAATCCTTTGCTTTAAGAAGTCTTCGTTGTTTAATTCAAATGCTAAACCCTTCCCATCCACGTGTCATCATCTGGTTGGTCCACGTATTTTGGGCAAAATCAGGGGCAACAGTAATTATCCCAAGAAATATTATCTCAAATAAATTTTGAAAATTTTTGTATAGATTTGAAGTTTTGACCCTCATCATACATAGGCTAAGCCTGTGCCTGGAATCCACCTAATCTAGGGGCAAAGTTTTCGGCAACCAATAAAATAATAATAATCTAGAGAGCTGTAAGAAATTAAGAGAGAGATCTTTTACGTGGTTGGGGCGTTAATGAGTCTTAGTCCACGACCCAGAATTCTCGACCCCTCTTTAATGAGCTTTGGGTGGTATTTATAGTATTTTTGCGGGGTGATCCCTAGAATTAAGGTACATGCTTTTCTGTAACTATCAGTAAAGCCACACATTCCCAATGAATTTATCATAGATAATGCATGGTCTAATCCCTAGGTTCTGTAGGGATTTTATGAGGGCAGTCCTTAATCCCTTTTGACTAATGTGATTCCACACAGAGTAGCCGTCACTAAACTTTATTGATCATAGCCTAGTAGGTACAGATTGGGGGTTGTGTCGTCAGACTTTATTGCGTGTGGTAGTTCTAATACGCTTTCTCCCATGCGGCATTAAATGCGAGATGATTGTTCGGATGGCATCTAACACCCTCCTGAGATGCTTTGTTGCCATCCTGCTCTCCGGGAGCATATGAGACTTACATGCATTCTCCGGGAGACAGGCCTAAAGTAATCCTTTGCTTTAAGAAGTCTTCGTTGTTTAATTCAAATGCTAAACCCTTCCCATCCACGTGTCATCATCTGGTTGGTCCACGTATTTTGGGCAAAATCAGGGGCAACAGTAATTATCCCAAGAAATATTATCTCAAATAAATTTTGAAAATTTTTGTATAGATTTGAAGTTTTGACCCTCATCATACATAGGCTAAGCCTGTGCCTGGAATCCACCTAATCTAGGGGCAAAGTTTTCGGCAACCAATAAAATAATAATAATCTAGAGAGCTGTAAGAAATTAAGAGAGAGATCTTTTACGTGGTTGGGGCGTTAATGAGTCTTAGTCCACGACCCAGAATTCTCGACCCCTCTTTAATGAGCTTTGGGTGGTATTTATAGTATTTTTGCGGGGTGATCCCTAGAATTAAGGTACATGCTTTTCTGTAACTATCAGTAAAGCCACACATTCCCAATGAATTTATCATAGGTAATGCATGGTCTAATCCCTAGGTTCTGTAGGGATTTTATGAGGGCAGTCCTTAATCCCTTTTGACTGATGTGATTCCACACAGAGTAGCTGTCACTAAACTTTATTGATCATAGCCTAGTAGGTACAGATTGGGGGTTGTGTCGTCAGACTTTATTGCGTGTGGCAGTTCTAATACGCTTTCTCCCATGCGGCATTAAATGCGATATGATTGTTCGGATGGCATCTGACACCCTCCGGAGATGCTTTGTTGCCATCCTGCTCTCCGGGAGCATATGAGACTTACATGCATTCTCCGGGAGACAGGCCTAAAGTAATCCTTTGCTTTAAGATCAATTCTGAACACGTGCGATAGACTGGAATATCAAAAAATCTGTTTTCAGTAATGTAACTATTTAGAATTAAAAAATATATATATATAAGGATGATATTATAACTATAACGAATATCAAAAAGAAATTGAAAAAAATATTCTGACATGTAATTTCGAACGTGAAGATTGACTAAAAGGTTTTAATAAGAGGTTGTAATTAATTTTCTCTTACAAATATACACGAAAATTGATAATTAATTTTCTTTGAGTAATTTGCAAAGTTTAACTTTCAATTATAGATAAATTTTTAAGTTTATTTTTTAACGATAATAATACTTAAGTTATATTTATATAACTCTTGAGCAATGTTTTACAGATAATCATATAAAAAATCAAGAGCCAACCCTAGAGACACCCATACTATTAGTCACTCGATAAAACACCCTCATCTCACCTCAGACATGACACCTCAGAGTAGGGAGCACCCACCACCACGACTTGAGTCACCGGAACACTCCAAGAACCCTAAAGCCATCAGCCACACCCTAAAATGACTATGAGAAAACTCCAAGACCAAAATATACATCACATTAAAGAAAGGTGATGAAGAAGCCAAAAGGGACCTTACGATAAACAAGGTCAATGAGAATAATATCACTCTCATTATTGTAATTTCGATGTTGGATTCTCTAACAATTGGTAATTTTATAACCCCACAAAAAATTACTTTATTATTGCATATATCGATAAAAAACGGCTTAGATCTTAGATAATTCTATGTTTTAACAACTTAAAAATAGAACGAATGACTTAGTAATTCTTCAAGAAAAATAGTATTACATTTACAATATTCCAACAACAGATAAATTAGACAAATATTTCAATCACGACATAAGGTATATGGGATCTAAAAAAAATTAAATATTGGAATCTCTATATATATTGTTTAATTATTATCAAATTAACATTTCTAGTGCCTTGGTATAATTGTGAAGTTTTTAAAAATTCTTGAAGAGCTCCCAGGTTTAATTATTTAGCTACACATTAAATATTTATTGAAAAAATAGAAAAGTAAAGATTGAAAATTGATCCATTGACCTATTAGCTTAAGATAATACTCTTTCTTACTACACCAGATAATATTGGTTATATTTTCTTACTATTTAAAATTTTATCTATATATTAATATTTTTTCACAATTTTGGAGCCTGAGCATTCGGAGACCCGAGGCGTGCACTTGACTCACCTACCCTCAAGGCCGGTCTTAAGAGGGTGTTTGTTTTAAGTGTTACATGTGAGTAGAGTGCATACCAAAGTTTAATATTTTCCTCCATTTAAAACTTAAGTGATGTTTATTTTGGTGTAATGGTAATTGTAATAGTAATGTAATAGAATAGGAATCGTAATGGTAATTAATTACAATGTTTGATTTGTTGTTGGAATGAGTATTGTAATTAAAATTATTGTGTTTAGTTTGGTATGAGAATGTAATGGAATAAAATGTATATTGACCAAAATATCCCTATTACTTTTATTTTTTATAATTATAAAATGGCTAATTAGGATTCCCCTGAACTTTAACATGTACCAAATCATGCCCCCTGAACTTTTTTTGCCATTAAAAATTCCCCTTAAACCATTGAGATTGTTAGATTTAAGGACTTTTGTCTAATTTTAGTAAAAAAATTCTAACATGGATGAAAGTTGAGGGGGCATGATTTAGTACATATCAAAGTTTGAAGGTCATAATTTGGTAGATATCAAAGTATGGGAAGCATGGTTTAGTACATAAACTGTCACTAAAACAGTAAAATTGAATGAAATTAGACAAAAGTCCTTAAATCTAACAATCTCAATAGTTTAGAGGGAATTTTTAACGGCAAAAAAATTTAGATAAATACCATTTTGGACCCTGTGTTTTGCAAAAGTTATCAATTGGACCCTCTGTTTTGTTAAATGACAAAATGGACCCTGTATTTTCTAAAATGGTACAAATAGGACCCTGAATTGATTTTTTGTCAAAATAAAATTTAATTATAATCCGATCTAAAAGTGTTATGACAAAATTGTTTATATTTTCTGTATCTGTTCGTATTAGGAATTGTTTTCAAGTTGATTATATTTAAAAAAAAAATTGTCAAAAATTAAACTCAGGGTCCTATTTTTACTATTTTGGAAAATATAGTGTCCATTTTGTCATTTAACAAAACAAATGGTCCAATCGGTAACATTTGCAAAATACAGGGTCCAAAATAATTTTTACCCAAAAAAGTTTAGGGGCATAATTTGGTACATGTCAAAGTTCGAGGGGAAAAAAATCCTAATTAGCCTTATAAAATATTTAAATAAAAGGTAAAATAGACTTTTAAATTTCTTTTATTATATTTTTATTATAATATTATATTAATTTTGTAATAAATTGTAATTGTAATGACCATTACAAAGGTTTTTTATTGTAATGAGGATTACTTCATACAATATAATAACCATTACAATGTAATGGATTATAAAATTTGAAAAAAGAAAACAAAGTAATGGACATGTTGATTACCCATTAAAAAGTATATCAGTCCCACAAAATAACAAAACTTTTTTCATTTTAAAAATTGTGTCAAACATAAGAAAGACTCAACATTACTATCTCCAAAAAAAAAATTAAAAAAAACATTACTATTCTCACATACTCAAACCATACTATGTTTGGTAAGAGGGACTGATGGGTGGAGGGAGAGTAATAAAAGGAGAGACTAAGTGCATGTTTGGCATCATAACTAAAAAACTGTTTTTTGTTTTTAAAAACAAAAAATTATTTTTAAAAACAATTTGGCTTGTTTGACCTTGCTTTTTAAAAACAGTTTTCAAAAAACAAAGTTACAAAAAACAAGAATTTTGAAAACAATAATATGTTGTTTTCTGTTTTAAAAACCAATTCACTTTTGGTACATATTGTTTTTAAAAATCACTAACCAAACGTGACTTGTGTTTTAAAAACTTCAAAAACTATTTTTTGTTCTCATTTCTAAAAACAATTTTTTAAAACAAAAAATAGAAAACAATACCAAACATGCTCTAAATCACTTGTTTGGCAAAAGGGAGAGAAGGAGGGATAGGTCTCCCTCCAAACCTTCAAAATTTAATGTCTTCAAATTTAGAAGGATTGTATAAAAAGACAAAATATATTTTGCAAAATACAATAGCTACCCTTAAAAAAATAATAAAATTTTATTTTTAAAAGGATAATTTTGTAATTTTACTAATCAATTTTTTCTCCATCCTTCCCACTTCACACCTAATACCAAACAATACAAAAGAGATTTTCAATCCTCTCCATCTCTCTTACTCCCCGTCCTCTCTAACTTCTCCATCCATCCTACTCTCTCTTCCTCCTACCAAACATAGCCGAGTTGAAGTTGGGTTTTTAGTACTATTAAGACTTTTACACAATTTCAAAATATACAAATTTAGTTGGGTTTTTACTATTAAGACTTTTCACTATTTCAACATAAGTTAGTATATTGTATTCATATAAGAATATTCTTGTTGGGGGTAATGAATTAATAAGATAATTGGAATTAGAAAGTACTTACAAGATAGGGTATTTTTGACTTTGATGATGCACCTCACACCAATTAAGAGTTCCCCACACGTATGATATTTCATTTATCTTCTTACCTTTATTTTGATGTTGATATCTCTATATATATAAATATAAATATTATAAGACATATTAGTGTTATTTTTGTAATTATCATTATTATCCTTGGGAGTTGTTTATGTATTGTACTTTATTTTTGTTTTTGTTGTATTCTATCACATAACATAAATTATATTTGAAAATTTATATTAGATTAGTCTCTAGTGCTCATTTTATCATTGATCAACATACACTAATTAATTTTTTAATCCTACATTTTGTTTTATCTTATTATGGTTATGGTATATTTCTTAATAAAATAGAATTAATTAATGTTGTCCATTCACTTCATTGATTTTAAATATTTCTTTTAATAATTTTGGTTACAAAAATATAAATTTTAATTTTTGAATAAATATATAAAAATTAGTTACATTGTGATTAAAACTGTGTTTGAAAAGTTACGCTGTAACTGAATTTGTTTATTGTATTGTAATTATGTAATTAAAAGTAATTGAGTGATTCAATTTCGATTCCATAAATTATTAAAACTTTTCCATTTTAAATAATAATTGTTAAAAAAATATTATTTTCGTATGTAATTACTAATATTAAATTCATAAAGGATTATTTTGTATAAATAAACATACATAAAAAAAAGCATATAAATATGAAGCAAAATAGCATACAATAACACATTTTATTCAAATAAGGTTACAAAATATGATCATTTTAAATAAAAATGATATTTTGATTGACTTATAAGATAGTATATAAAGGATGATCACTTCACTTCACTTATTATTATTTTCAATTAATTTTATTTTATTTTCCATCTTGGCTCCAAAGAAAACCTACCCTATATTTAGGCTTCATTTAAAAGACAATATGAGACAAATTAAAGCTAGCTTTTTTCCAATAATGTTTGGCCTTAAAAGGAAAGATTTCTTATAATTAAAACGTGGGTTTCCAACTCTTTGGATAAATTTAAATAATAATATAATTAAATAAATATAATTTTGTAATATTATTGTAAAAAAAATTAATGTATAGTAAACATTATTATGGCACCATTTTTCTCTTGATTAACATGTAAATCACATTATCATCTACATTGTTGTTTAATATTTAAATAAATGTAATTTATTTTATAATTGTTATAAATATTAATAATTATGTGGATGTCCAAATCTTTTATTTATTACCATTAATTGTAATCAATATTCCTCTTTTTCTTAGTTTCCTTTTTTCTTAGTTTCTTAATATCTCACTTTTGTATTTGTATAAATAGGGGTTCACCCCATTGGAATAAACAACTCAGAAATTCTCATTCACTTTCTTCTTCTTCTTTCTTCTCATCTACTTTATATTATTTTATAACACGTTATCAGCACGAGTCTCTGCCCAAGCTTCAAGCATGAATCTCTGCCTAAGACCCAATGTAAGTATTTTGTTAAAGTTCTTGAATTGTTTCAAAGTTACGATACACTAAATATATATTTATATATATACTCATCTGACTGAAACAATTTAAAGAATCATTTGGTTTCTTTTTTCTTTTTATCTATATATCTATATATTATATATGTATGTATATGTTTTTATATATTTATTATTAATTTCATATATATATTATGTTCTTATCATTCATAATATTTACAATATATGTGTGCCTATGATATGATAGAGAAAATCTATATAAATTATACATATATCCAAAAGATTATGTATTATCGATAAAATATTGCATATATCCTAAAGATTATGCATCATCGATAAAATATTGCATATATCCTGAAGATTATGCATCATCGATAAAATATTGCATATATCCTGAAGATTATGCATCATCGATAAAAAATTGTATATATCTCGAAGATTATGCATCCTCGATAAAATATTGCATATATCCTGATGATTATGCGTCCTCAATAAAATCTTGCATATATCCTGAAGATTATGCAAACGTAATATTCATTATATAGTTGATTGATATATAATGAAAGAGATGAATACATATTTATATATATGTTCTTGTATTCTTTGAGGACAATGAAAAGTAATCTAATATCGATATAGATTTTGACAAACATTTCCTGAAGTAAATGTTTTATATTTGTCAAAAAAAAATGATTGTATTTATGTGAATACAACTAAAGAATCATTAAAAATGATTATTATTGATGCAATTTTATAGTGGGTTTTGAATATCCAAAAAGAATATTAAGAAAATTGCATTGAAACATCAAAGTATAAGAATAACAATGAGCATGACTAATGTTATTTAAATACATGAGGCATGTATTTATTGTTCATCATTCCCTGCAGAGAATGATACGAATTGAAGTCAATTATTTTTAAAGATTCCTCGTATTAGTCATGTTATTATACATTGTTATTACTTGCAATGTTGGAAATTATTAAATCTGACATATATTAAAGATTAAATTTTACATACATCTTGGAGACTATGCAAAAATTGCATTCATATATTCTTTGAAATATCGTAAAAGAAATTGTTGAATAATTTCTTATATTTTTATGGATGAACAAGTAATAAATTTTTAAGAAATTTATAATAATGTTCTACTTGTTCAACGTCATTCCCTGAAGTGAATGTAATGATTTTAAATAATCAATGACATTATTTACTACTCAAATATTTCCAAAAAGTGGAAACAACCAAAAGATGAGATACCACACACAATCAAAGTGCATGAAATCTATATATCATGTGTGGAATTGAATAATAGTGGTCGCGTACTTGTAGTACGGACACACTTATAATCAAGATAAAAGTATACTTGATTATTTAATAGAATGTGAATTGTACAAACTTATTGTACATTTAGAATATTTAAATATCATTACCTAAAGAGAATGAATAGACATGAAATTCTATTTCAAAGAATATAGATTTCACATATATTGGTAATGCCAGAATCAAATTAATATATACATATTTTATTATTTCTTGAAATCAATAGTTTCAAACTATTGTTGGTACATGATATGTAAATATATAGTTACCATATAATTCAGTTTGCATATTCCCAAAAGTGGATATATAATTTACTAATATTTGTTAGTGATCCAATATAATCAAAGTGATAAAGAATCACAAAATGATTAGTTGAAAAGCTTCCTGAAGAAGTCTTACATACAATTGCTACTTTGAGTAGTAAAATGTCTTTGTATGTACCTAAATGTGTAACTTTTATCTAGTTATGAAAGTGATAATAAATAACTTATTATATGTACTTGTTGTACATTTAAATATATAATATATCAAGTCATGATAATTAGACTGATGAATAGTCTATTAATAAATTAGACGACTTGTTAGAAAGATATCAGGAAAATGAATGATATGTTATGGTTATATCTATTTGACCATTACAATAACATGATGAAGTTGTCATGTATCTTTTAAATTATACACATCATTGAATTGATGATAGTGATTCCTGAAGAGTGTATATGTTTTGGAGAATAATATAATTATATTATTCGTGTATATAAAAATGAAACTTGTAATGATTATGTTGTAATGAATTTACATTACATTTTGAAAGTTTCATTGAAATACAAATTATAGTGAACCTAAAGTTCATGAATTGAATTATTTTGACATGATCAATCATATGCAATAAATTGTCAAAGAATTTGACTAAATTTTGTTGAAGAACCAGAAGGTTCTTCTCATTGTTATTTATAAGGCTCAAAAGAAGAATGTGCATATATTTGCACATAGAAAATATTTAAATTATATTTTCTTAACAATCTTGAGCCATTGTTAGATTTTTATTGCATAGTTTCTTATCGATGTGATAAGATTATATAATCATGCATTTACAAAATGTGTAAATTTATGTATTTCTAATTATACACGTATGACTCATTCTTAGAAATGAATTAAGTTCATAAGGATTGAACTTGAAATTGAAGTTTATTGAACCTGAAGTTCAATGTCATATAGTATATATGAGTTTAAACAAATATTGATTCATTGTGATATACTGAAATCCCTACAGGTATATTAATATTATTAGATATCACAATTTTTAAAAAATTCTCTCGATCAGGGGGAGAGAAGCAGTTGGGATCGATGATAATTTTTGAAAAATGATCCTTGCACAAAGTATATAAGAACAATATAGTTCAAAATGATATATACCAACTGCAAATCAATATTATTCAAAGTTGAGATAGAATGAGTGAAAACGCCTGAAGCGTAAATGAACAATGCAGAAATTATTAATAAATGTTCATTTGATTTGCCCTGAAGTTGTTAAATCTAGAGGTACTCATGGAGATACCTTAATCTTATAAAGTATTAAAATGATAACCGTGATGAAAACGGTACTCGAAAAGACTCTCAAGAGAAGTTAGACATAACACATTTGATCATAATTGAATCCCTGAAGTGATTCTATATAGGTACCTATAAATGATAAACATATTTGAAAAATATGTAATTTAAAGAGATCTCTATAAGTTATGTCAATATGGGAGGAAATTATCATTTATTGAAATTTTTTTCGACAATAAATATTGAATGTTTGCATATGCAATAAACTAACATGAGATAGCAAGGATCATGGTATTAGATTTGTCGAGAATCATCGACATACATTTTGATTTTTGGCCAAAATATTATGACGCAATCCAGGCAAATTTACTCACATAAAGTGAAGTAAGACCTGTAGGGTGTGCAAATAAATATTTCTAATGAGAAATTTACATATATGTATTTGTACATAATGAATTGTTGTACAAAGTTTGCATATACATGAGATTGATTGAAGTAAGGCTTAAATATTGAGAAAATATAATCATGATTTGATTATAGCCTGGAATATATTTTATGAGGATTTATAAGCGTCACATAAATGTTGCAACAAAAGGTTATTTATTTGGAGCTCCTAATATAGTGAGAATTTAAAATAAGCCTTATCTAAAAATTCTAGAAGAATTTAATACATGTCTTAAGTGATATAAATTCAAAGTCGCGCGCACTATATGACAAAGATCTTTGTATGAAATAAAGACATGTAAGTAAATTATTATTTGAAAAATACCTATGGTTGTCTATGCAATATAAATACGTAAATTATACGTTGTGATAGACTCTTGAAGAGTTTTTGATTAATTAAAGAACAAACTTTTATTTCTTTTGTATTTCAAGAAATATTAATGTATAAAGTTTGTTCATTAGTATTGAAGTCCTGAAGTACTTCATATGTATCAAGAATTATAGATATATGATCATTTGATATGGAAATTAAGATCATAAAACAAGATGGAATAAATATATGGTCTTGGAGTACCATCATTGTCACAAATGAAAATTTGTAGTACCATTAATGTGTTATGTTCATATCTACTTGAAATTTTAAATTTTCGTATGAACAAAGTTGTATATACACATGAATGATACAATTAGTTGGATAAAGATTAATGTTCCACGAACCCCTCATCTATAATTTAGAAGTCCATACATACTCTGGAAGAGTTATAGAAAATATATGATCAAAGATTGTATATGGTGATATTTTAAAAGTGATAACAATAATTTTATGAGATCTATTATCACCAAAAGAATTATGGATCATATGTGCATGAGGGGGAGACATATTCATGTTGCACTCTTTTTCCCTTAGCTCAGGTTTTGTCCCACTGGGTTTTCCTAGCAAGGTTTTTAACGAGGCAACTTGCAAATAGTTATGAATATGAAATATATATTGTACTCTTTTTCCTTAGCTCAGATTTTGTCCCACTGGGTTTTTCTGGCAAGGTTTTTAACGAGGCAACTATAAATCATGTTAACATACTTGTATTTTATGAAGCAAGTAGAAAATGTGTGTGAGTGAGATCATTGACATAGCATATTCGGGAAACATATGGATTGCACTCAATAAAGAAGTATCAACCCAATCAATTCTCTATGGATAATATTGCTTGCATCGCTCAACTAAAAGGATGGTACATTGAAGGAGATAGAGTTAGAACACATTTCACGAAATTCTTCTTTATACGCTTCAAGAAAATACATATTGGTGTTCAACATATTTAATCAAGTGTCAATCTTGTAAACTTATTCACAAAGTTATTACCAACATCAACATTTGAGAAGACGGCAGCTAAGATCGAAATTCGTCGATTAGAAGATCTCCACAAATGCCTAAATGAGGGGGAGTTAGTTTACACTATACTCTTTTTCCTTTGATCAAGTTTTCAGCAAGATTTTTAATAAGGCAGCTATTATGGACATCCAAGGGGGAGTGTTATAAATATTAATAATTATGTGGATGTCCAAATCTTTTATTTATTACCATTAATTGTAATCAATATTCCTCTTTTTCTTAGTTTCCCTTTTTCTTAGTTTCTTAATATCTCACTTTTGTATTTGTATAAATAGGGGTTCACCCCATTGGAATAAACAACTCAGAAATTCTCATTCACTTTCTCTCTTCTTCTTCTTTCTTCTCATCTACTTTATATTATTTTATAACAATAATGGAATAATGAGGATTTAAAACATAGGGTGTTTTTATAATGTATCCCACTAAAATAGATGTATTGATACAACCCTTAACTGTTTCGGCATCTATAAGAATTTTTTAATCTAAATTTTTTTTATAGTCGTATACATTATAGTTATTTCAGACATTCTGTAAAATTTTGAGAAATTTAAAATAATTTACAATATAAAAATCAATGTTCAAATTGTTGTATAAAATAAAAAGGTTACGCATGCAACAGATTCTTTGAATCTAATTTTTGACATGTTATTTTTTTTTTTATTTTTTAAAATTTTGTCAAATATCTCAAATAACTACAATGTATACGACTATAAAAAAAATTTAGACAAAATACTTTTTAGATATTGAAACAAATAAAAATATATCGGTACATCCATTTCAAAAGAGTATATTGTAAAAAATTTCTAATATATATATAAATGAGACAAATTATATTTGTTCATATATGTAAATTGAGATTTTACCAAATAAGCAAATCATGGTGTATTGGACAATTTTTGTTGTCAATATGGTCATAGTGTCAACTAAACCATTGAGAGTTAGGACATAATTAATTTCACCTCTATAGGGTAACATGTCACTATTATAATTTATGTATATATATATATATATGAAAATAAAATAAAACAAACATCTAATATAATTTAGATATGGAGTGAATGTAATATTCTTACCAATCTAGTTAGGATATTATTTATTTATAAAAAAAACATCTAGTTTATCTTAAATCAATAAAAGGTTCAATTATTCACCTCTAATTCAAAAGTCTATAAACAACAACTAGAGATTCTCTTCCAAAATAAACAATAACAAATGTGTTAATTTAATACAAGTTGGCCTTGAGTAAAGTGTATATATTAATATTGACATTATTATATGATTAGTGACTAAGTTTGTCTTAACACTCCACATGTATGACCAAAATTCAAACATTTCACCAATTCTCTTAGGGTATATTTTTATATATGTTAGGGGTTAGGGAACACTTATTAGTGGTATGATCCATTTATAAATGTTTGTAATATATAATAATAATAAAATCATACCATAATATATAGAAAAAATATTAAAAGATTTCAGAGCATCATTGTAAATTTATATTATTATTATTATTATTGGTATAAATAAATATAAAATTTTTATATATTTTAATAAATAATTATTATAAAAAATAGTTAATTATTTGTAAAGAGTCATCTCGTAGTAATATTAGATATAATGAATTTTTGAGGAATTACTCTATATCTCTTTTTTTAATTTTTTTTTTTTCAAATATACGGTTTGGGTTTCTAAAGTGGTTGCAGCACTAGTTGCAATAGGAATTTCTATGTAGAAATCCGTAAAAATACAAAAAAAAAAAAAAATTGTTTTGAGGTGTAAAAATGAAAAAACCCTTAAATTTTTTAAAAATATTTTTTTTATATTTTTTTTGACAATTTTACAGTCTAAAATTTTTATTTATAAAAACATACTTATAAGGTTCTAAAATTAGTATTTTTTTTTTGTAAAAAGTAAGAAAATAATTAAAAAAACAATGAGAAATCAACGTTAAGACAACTACAAAATGATCAGAAAAGTAAATTCATAATAATTATAAAACAACAAAAAAAAAATGGTTTGTTATTTTTACTGGAGAGATATATTTATATTTTAAAGTATAAAAATAAAGAAAAAATATCTTGATGTATTTTTTTTTTTAAATTTTTAATATATTTTATAATTTTTTTTTTTTTTTTACATAGAACTAGTGCCTAATTGCAATAGACTAATATATAGAATTTAAAAGTATTATATTTATTATTTTTGTGGATTGTTGCATAAGAGATGATATCACTAACTTCACCAATAAATAATCCAATGATTAAAATATAAGTAGTTTAATAAATGTTGCGTATCCTATGTACTTGGATTTTTGGATTATTATTGCTATTATTTGCATATGTATTTTTTTTTTATTTTAATCACTATTTATATTAAATAATCTTTATTAGGATTTAATGCATTTGGTACACGAAAGGTGCACATGTAAAGTAATGTTAAATTATTATTTTATTCCTTAAAAAACCAAATAAAAAAAAAAAAAATGTTTATTTTATTAAAAAAAAAAGCATCTTTAACTTATGTCTCATATTTACAAAGTGTATTTGAATATGATAGTAATTACATATAAATTAATAATATCTTGTTAGTCAAAATATTAATAATTATACAAGAAAATAATATTTTTTAGTAGTTAATATTTAAAATAAAAAAATTGTAGTAATTACACTCAATTCTCATATGGGTCATAGAATTAAAGAGTGTAATTTGAACCCTCAATTACCTCAAATTACACATTTATACTGTAATTACTAGGGGTGTTCACAAAGTATCTGATCCAATCCAATCCAATCCGCAAAATGCGGATATCCGCACTTGTGCGGATTGGATTGAAAAATCTAAAATCCGCACTTGTGCGGATTGGATGTTGTTTGACCTAAAAAAGTAACCGATCCAATCCAATCCGCACTTATTATATGTATTTTTAAAAAATTATAATATGTAATATATATTAATTAAAAAAAGACACAAACTTCTAATTTATTAATCTTTTTTAGTAATATATTGAGTTGGTGCATTTTATTTATTTTGTAATAAAAAATACAAGAAAAATAATTCTTATTCACATAGATACATACACATAAAGTTTAAATATATATATATATATACTAGCTTATTTATTTTAGTAATTAGATACATGCATATTTTAGTGTAAATCTAAAGATAAGTATATATCTTTATATATTAAAAGTGCCTATCTAACGGCATTTCTTGGTTTAACATTCTTGATTTAACAGAATATACTTAAAAATAAAAGAATATTCTGTTAAATTTAACGATTAGGTTTGATCTCCCGTTAAAAAATAAACCCAATAATTAAACCAAAAAATTAAACAATCTTTTAAATAAACAATCTTTTAAATATTAATAATCTCTTTTTAAATTAAAAAAATCATATTAGCCACATATCTCTCTAACAAACCTATCTTGGAGAATATTAATAATTTTTTATATTAGTATTTACCTTATATGTTTGTGCTTATTTTTAGTTTTATTTTTAATTTTACCACCAAGAGGAGAAGGTTGAAAAATATTAGAATATGAAAATATTATTGGTGCTTATTAGTAATTTGCAAAGAATGTGAAAGTCTATAAATATATAGTTGTGTAGCTATTATTAGATATGAAATGAGATAATAGAACTTTTTTCAATTAGAAGATTAATGTACATTTTACTATTAATAACATACATTATTATAACACAACTATGTTTTACTTACTAAATATACTGACACATATTTTATTTTTATAAAACAAATCGTTCAAATAATTATACTATTTTAATTATTAATTAAAATAAAAAACTAAAATATTAAATAAAACTAACACTACGTGGCTTGGCACGTAACAATCACCTAGTATATTGATATATATGTATATTGGTTTAATTTGTATATAAATAGAGATGGAAATAGATTATTATTGGAGATTAAGAAATAATATAATAGTCTTTTTTTAATTTTTTTTTCTATGAAATATTAAATAATTTATTATTAAAAAAATAACCGATCCAATCCGCACATTGGATTGGATTTAAACTCTTATGCGGATCGGATTGGATCCAAAATATGAAATCCGCACTTAGTGCGGATTGGATGTTGTTTGACCAAAAAAGTGCGGATTTGATCGGATTAACACCCCTAGTAATTACACGACCAAATAAAAATTAGAATATCTATTTTGTTTGGAGAAGTATTATTTGGGATAAAGATATAAATTTAGGAGTCAGATGACAGGTGAGTGATGGTACTCAAATTCATCCTTGTATCGATCGGCTTCTGAGATTAATTACTTTCCGATCTATCACAAGCCTTTATGGTCTTGGTTCTCTATGGTGTGTGGCCGATTTCATTAAAGATGGGCGTTGGAATGAAGGTCATCTGAAGCAAATTTTTTGGGAGGTTAATTACAATCTCAGACGCTCTTTGCAGTGAGGTGGCTACTGTTTGTTTAGCTTTAGAGGTGACAATGGAACAAGAAAGTAAATTTATTATTGTCGAAAGTGAATCCAAGGCAGTAATTAATACCATCACTAGGGTGGACCCTAGGCGGGAGATTGAAATTACTCAATTTTTTTTGTAATAAAGCCATATCCTCTTTTTCGCTAGTTGTACATTTTGTAATATTTCTAGAACTTGTAATTATATGGCACATAATGTGGCTAAGTAGTAGTTTATTCACAACTCATTTGGTCGATTATCTACCTCCTCCATTCCTAAGAACATATTGTTTAATGACCGTGAAATTTAATTTTTCTATCTAATGAATGTTTCTTAGCAAAAAAAAAAAAAAAAAAATTACAACCTCATCGTAGATTTATCTTTGAGTTGTAAATATAATTTTAAGGAAATTACTCACTTATTTTTCAATATTATATATAAAAATAATATAATTTTAAAGGGATCACTTTATATATTATTATTAATTTTTTTATATAATTTAAATTGATTTGTTAATTGCTATGTGAGGTTACCTAAAAATACTAAAAAAAATAAATAAATAAATTAGAACCACCACTTCTAATTAGCCTTCCAAAAAAGTACAAAGGTTTTATTTATTTATTTTAAATTGTATTTAATGAAAAAAAAAACCTTTTAATCTTCAGCTTAGTCTTACGTGTGAACATAAGTGAATGCTTTCATCTGACGTGGCTATAATTATCCTCTTATATCCTTTTCCTTTACTATTAATTAATAATTATTTTTCTCTTTATTAAAAATATAATTGCCATAATTTTTAATTTATTTTATTTTTGTAAAAGAAAAAATCCTATAAAATAATATATATTACTCTCACATGAGAAAAGGGTATAAAAAATAAAATAATAGAAAAGTCCAATTAGGGCATTATTTTTGTCTCTCTATTTTTTATTTTTATGATTTAGAAACATAATAACTCTAATTTTCTTTTAATTTATAATAATTATTCAAATTTTTCAAAAATTTAATATAAACCACCATATAACATTTCTTTTTTCAATATTTCAATATTATAATTAGTATAACTGCCTTACTCATCATCATTATCTTATTATTTTGAATGGATATAATCATTAATCCAAAAAGGAAAGTATCTATTTATACATCTATAAAAACAAAAACAAAAAAAAAATCTTATTGAAAATTAGATAACATTAAAAAAAAAATGATTATATAATAATTTTTTTTGACGTACTATATAATAAAAATTCACCACAAAATATAGAAAAATTTTATAATTCACCCCCTTAAAATAGATGCATTGATACATCTCTATATATTTTAGTATCTGAAATAATTTTTTACTCATTTTTTTTTTCCATAGTAATGTAAATTATAGTTGTTTAAGATATCTTGTAAAATTTTAAGAAATTCAGAAAAGTTTAACACGTCGAAAATTACGTTCAAAATTTTGTATGATATTTTAAATAGTTATAACGTACATGAATATGAAAAAAATTAAATTAAAAAATTATTCTAGATGCCGAAACAAGTAGATGGTGCATTGTAGAAGGGAAATTTGAATTTTTATACTTACAAAATCCCATTATTTTTTTCCTAAATACATACTTACTAAAATTGCTAATATATGCCAATTTTACTAATTTTCCAAAACTAACCCTCCCATTTGAATTCAACTCTCAGCCGACTCTCTCTCTCTCAACTCACCAACACCCCACGCCACCCATCAACCCCAAACGGTGACCCACGAAACGTTCACCCACGCTCAACCCTAACCCCAAACTGTCACCAACGCTCAACCCACGGAACCCGAAGAAAACCCCAACAACCCCAGCCCCCCAACCCCTCTCTCTTCGTCTCTCTAAAATTGGAAAAAAAAAAAAAAAACTCCAGTGGTCCGATGGTCGGACCATGGGTCCGATGGGTCCGATTGGTCGGATCCCAATTTTAGAGAGACGAAGAGAGAGGGGTTGGGGGGCTGGGGTTGTTGGAGTTTTCTTCGGGTTCCGTGGGTTGAGCATCGGTGACAGTTTGGGGTTGGGGTTGAGCGTGGGTGAACGTTTCGTGGGTCACCGTTTGGGGTTGATGGGTGGCGTTGGGTGTTGGTGAGTTGAAAGAGATAGAGTCAGCTGAGAGTTGAATTCAAATGGGAGGGTTAGTTTTGGAAAATTAGTAAAATTGGCATATATTAGCAATTTTAGTAAGTATGTATTTAGGAAAAAAAATAATGAGGTTTTGTAAGTATGGAAATTCAAATTTCCCTTGTAGAATCACTCCAAAATATATATCTAAAAAATAAGTTCCTTTTCTTTTTTGTTCTCAATAAAATAAATTATTATTAAAAAGCAAATTATAAATTAAATAATTTATAGTGTAAAAAATATAATTTTCAATTACAAATTTAATTTTTAACCATAATAAATTATATTTTTAAAATTTCCCTAATTACCTAATAAATAATATCGAGTCATTATTTAAAAATAAAAAAAAATAATATTATAAACAAATCAAAGTTAATACATACAAAAATTTCATAAATATAATTTAACTATTATTACCTTAGATCAGACGAAATGGAGGCAAAAGCTCTATTTATGTACTAAATTGGATCACGCAACTCTCTCTGAAAATTGATTATGTTGAGACTGATGCTCTTCGTATTTCATCAGCAATCAATCATGCATCCGTAGATTTATCTGCTTTTTTTGATTTAATTTTAGATGTCCGTTGTCTTCTTTCATTTTTCCCCGGCATTGTTGTTTCTCATGTTAAGAGAAATGCTAACCGAGCTGCTCATGGTTTAGCAAAATATGCTCTTGAGTTGGATGTGGACACTTGTTGGAGAGGAGAAATTCTATCTCTTATTTTCTCTGTTGTTGTAAACGATAGTTGATTATAATAGCAATGAAACTTTATAAAAAAAAAAAAAAACTATTATTACCTTTAAAATATAAATTTAAATATTTATATATAACCAAAATTAAATATTATTACCTCATATGATCATACATACATACATATATGCATATACATAATACATATACACATATACATAGATCTATATATATATAAGAGAAAAAGGGAAGAGCTTCAAACTCTGTTTCTGTTTCTCTCTCAAATCATTCTCTGTTCTCTTTTGAGAGTTTCTTTCGTCCAATCATCATCATCATCAACTTTTTCTCTCTCTACAAAAATCAGAAGAAGAGGAGAGAGAAAGTGACACACATACACACACACTCTCTCTCTCTCTCTCTCTCTCTCTCTCTCTCTTCCCTGTAATTTCGGTTCCGTACGTCTCTCTCTCTCTGTAAATGGTAGAATAAGAGTGACAAATCTTCTCTCTTGATAATTTCGCTTTTTAGGGTTTGTCTGCTTTTTTCAGGTAATTTTTCTATTTATTTTATTTATTTATTATGATTCGGCGATTATGGAGTTTGATCGGTTTGTGAACTTAAACACATAGTTTTTCAACTGACTAATTTCAGTGATTGGGTGTGGCAACTTCGATCAAAAAGTAGAGAACTTTGATTTGGGATTTTCGAATGATTTTCTTATTAACTAATTTGAGCATTTGGGTATTCTTTTTGTGTATAGTAGTTGTTAATCCTCAGAACAGTTTTGACTTTTCTTCTTTTTCTTCTTCTTTTCTTGTTTATTGGAGTTTAGTTTAGTGTCTTTTTTGTCTAAGCATATATATAAATATATTAATATAATATATGATATATTTCCTTTATGACTGTGAATTTAGTTCATATATATATATCCATTTTTTTCTTTTTCTTTTTTCAAGTATGATTGCAACAAAAAAGACTTTTTTTGGGTTGGATTTTAGTACTGAATAGCTATATATAAATTCATCACAATTGTTTGACTTTTATTTGTTTAGAAATGAATTTCTGTCTTTTACAACAGATAAAAATGTTCCCTTTTTCTTTTTTGGTTTTTCTCAGAATTGTAGAAAAGTTTGCTTTAGTGAGGATTTTAATGCCGATTGTGATATGGGTTTATGTTGTAGAAAGTAAAATTTAATTATTGGAATTCAGTTCTTGATCTTTTTTTTGACCATTTAATAATATTTTAAAATCTTTAGTTCTTATGATGCTAAAAATTGAGTCTTTATATTTAGTATCATATCAATGTGATGATGTAATTGCTCATAAGCTATTGAAGGGAATGATATTTATTTAGTTTGGATTAAACCTTTGTTGCTTTGTGTAATTTTCTCTAATGTATATTGTTTCTGTTAATTACAGTGAAGATTTAACTCTTTATGTTCCTTTTGATTATCCTCTTCGAATCAGCAAACCGAAATAAATGAATCCCTTTACAAATCATTCCTCTTCAGGTTCATTTTCATTTCTTGAACAAATTATACTTTTGGCCAAACTTAGACTGGAATGTCCTAATGTTTGTTACTGTGTCTTGTAGGCCCAACAGAGATTCCAGGAGGAAACATTCCTAAAGAAATGGGTCGCGGTGCCTGGGGAACTAATGCTTATCGTGCCTCGAGTGATGCTACCTTGTTTTCGAGCTCATTACCTGTTCTTCCACATCCTAAGTGTATGAATGTATTTTGTTTATTTAACTTTTGAATTGTTGTCTAGTAGTTGTTTTCTTATCTATTTGCATACACTTGCAGTGAACTTGAATGATATTGGGGGTAGCTATACGTCTGTTGATGATATCTCGTCTGGTATAGAGAAACTTGACCAAAATATCGAAGATGATGCTTTACTAGAAGATGGTAAAACTCATGCGATTGGAAATTTGCTTCCCGATGATGAAGAGGAGCTCTTAGCTGGGATTGCAGATGATTTGGACTTAAGCGAGTTGCCTGCCTCGTTAGAGGACTTGGAAGAGTATGATATCTTTGGTAGTGGAGGAGGCATGGAGTTAGAAACTGATCCACAAGAGAGCCTGCGAATGAGCTTGTCTAAGGTGAATTTATCTGATGGTTCTGTTGCAAACGGGCTGCCTCCTTATGCTGTTCCGAATGGTGTTGGAACTGTTGCTGGAGAACATCCTTACGGAGAGCATCCTTCTAGAACATTATTTGTTCGAAATATCAACAGTAATGTAGAGGATTCTGAACTTAAAGCTCTCTTTGAGGTACTTTGATTTTGTTGTTAATCATTTCTCGACGAGCACACATACCTCTGATGCCCCGAGCTATTTCAATTCTTGGGTCTAAATTATATTCTATTTGTTTGTTTTATCATTTTGTAGCAATTTGGAGGTATTAGAACTCTTTACACAGCCTGTAAACACAGGGGATTTGTGATGATATCTTATTATGATATTCGTGATGCTCGAACGGCTATGCGTGCATTACAAAACAAACCACTGAGGCGGAGGAAGCTTGACATTCATTTCTCAATTCCAAAGGTTGAAACTAATATTTCATACATTTGTTTTCTACCTATTTAACTTTTGGCATCACTTTTTGACTTTTGTTTTGTTGACCATAGGATAATCCCTCAGACAAGGATATTAACCAAGGAACACTGGTAGTTTTTAATTTGGATCCGTCCGTTTCAAACGAAGATCTTCGCCTAATATTTGGTGTTTATGGGGAGGTTAAAGAGGTATGGTATATCTTTCTAATGTCTAAACTCATTTATCTAATGCTTTTATGGTGTTTTAACATCCTTTTGGTATCTATTGGACACAACAGATAAGAGAAACACCACATAAGAGACACCACAAATTCATTGAATTCTATGATGTTAGAGCTGCAGAAGCAGCACTCAAGTCATTAAATAGGAGTGATATAGCTGGTAAAAAGATTAAGCTTGAACCCAGTCGACCCGGTGGAGCTCGTCGGAAGTGAGTATATCTGTTATCATTTATTACCCTATTTAGTTAGTGTCCACTAAATGAATTTTTTGTTGTTGATGCTCTTTGTTTCATTACTGAATTTGCTGTTGCTGATGTAAAAGTCTAATTTTCGTCTTTCTCGGTTTTGGTTCTTTGTTAGTACCTAGTTATGTCTATTGAAACAATCTGTCTTTGTTCTGTACTTTTTAGCTTGATGTTGCAACTGAATCAAGAGCTTGAGCAAGATGAAACTCGAACCTTTCGACATCCAGTAGGTTCGCCATTAACCAACTCTCCACCAGGTAAAGATTTTTGCAAGAGGATTTTAACTTGCGAGCAAATGGCGAGTTATGAGTTGATTATAAGTATAACTCCAATTTTTTTTGTCTAAAAATCTTGACAGGTAACTGGATGCAGCAGTTTAACAGTCCTATTGAACAGAGTCCCATGCAGAGTATTAGTAACTCTCCTGGTTTCAAGAGCTTGAGCCCAACCAACAATAATCTGTCTGGATTAGCATCGATTTTGCATCCCCAAGTATCAAATACTGTGAAGATTTCACCGATTGGCAAGGACCATGCGATCGGTAGTCATGTGGAGCATATGTTTAACAATGGTAGCTCAGTGCCCGGGTCATCGTTTCCACTATCAAATTCATATCCCGAGCTGAAGTTGGGTGACTTCCATGGTAGTGCACCGTCATTTGGTCCTTCAACATCAAATGGATCTAGGGTAGAAACTTTATCAGGGCCACAGTTCCTTTGGGGAAGTCCAAGCCCATACACAGAGCGTGCCAATTCAGCTTGGCCAAGAACAAGTGCGGGACACCAATATACATCCACTAACAAAGGCCTTCACTTTCCAATATCAGCTCGCCAAGGTTCTTTTCTTGGTTCGTCCCACCATCATCATGTTGGATCTGCTCCCTCTGGTGTTCCTCTAGAGAGGCATTTCGGTTATTTCCCCGAGTCACCAGAAACTTCTTTCATGGGTCATTTGGCGTATGGAAGCATGGGCTTAGGAGGCCTCAATGACAGGAAAGTATTGGCGAATATGGGTCCTCGTACTGCTGCCATCAACGCTGGAATGTCATTACCGGGAAACATGTCTGAAAATGGTTCTTCAAACTTTAAGATGATGTCCTCTGCAAGGCTTAGCCCCATGTTTTTAAACAATGGCTCATACCATGGTCAACCATCTACAACCATTGATGGTTTTGCTGAGCGTGGTGCCCGGAGCAGACGAGTTGAGAACAATGGAAACCTTGTTGATAGCAAGAAACAATTTCAGCTTGATTTGGATAAAATTATCGGTGGGGAAGACACCCGAACAACTTTAATGATAAAAAATATCCCAAATAAGTAAGGCTAACATCTTAAACTCCACACCCTATTATTATCTAACTTCTTTTATGGATATGGTGACTGATAATTTTTGTTTGTCTTCTAGATACACTTCAAAAATGTTACTTGCTGCCATAGATGAAAATCACAGGGGTACCTATGATTTTCTCTATCTGCCAATTGATTTTAAGGTAATTATTTGATATATCAAAAGAGAATTTTTATATAAAGTTATGAACTTTATCTAACTTCTTTCATAGAAAATTATTACTGATTGATATTCCTTTCTGTGATTGCAGAATAAATGCAATGTGGGTTATGCTTTTATTAATATGCTGTCTCCTTCTCACATCATTCCTTTCTATGAGGTAATAATATTCCTCCATTTTTGTTAGATGTATTCTGATTGGTCCATTATGTTCTTTCGACTTATCTAAGAGTCATTTAGTTTGATCCCATAAGGTCTGAGGTTCGAGTTCTTTTTGGGTACCTACATAGCAATTGTTATAGTTTTTCGGTCTCCAAATATTGTACGATTAAGTGGGGATTCTAATTTCAAAGAAGAAAAATTTCAGATTGCCTTAAATTCCTAAATTTGTGGTGCAGGCATTTAATGGGAAGAAGTGGGAGAAGTTCAACAGTGAGAAAGTTGCATCTTTGGCATATGCTCGGATCCAAGGAAAGGCGGCCCTTGTTACTCACTTTCAAAACTCGAGCTTAATGAATGAAGATAAACGTTGCCGCCCAATTCTCTTCTATTCCGAGGGTAGCGATGAGGTAATTAATAAAACTCGATAATCTTTTGGTGAAGCCAATGGTGTTTTCAAATTAAATTGTTAATTCTCGATGATTGCAAACTTTATGTCATTGTGTTTACGCTATGTAGGTTATTCAGGAACATCTTCTCTCAAACAGTTTGAACATCCAAGTCTGTCAACCGAACGATTCACACTTAGGTGATTCGTTGGATAGCCCGCCAGAACATGTCTTTCATGACATACCCGAAAAGAGTCAATAGTACATGGCACAAATTGCCGCTGACCTATTTTGATTGCGGCTGTGGGTTCTAACCATTGCACATAAACTCAAGTGTACAAACTTAGGGACAAGAGAAGAAAAAAGAAATAGTTGGGTGGTGTTAAGTTTATTGTGTTATATAGCCTTTTTTTTCTTTCTTTTTTTGCTGTTATCATCTGCAGAAAGAGCTTCGACGTTTTTGATGTGCGGCTCGGTGGACTCGGGGAACATGGAGCTCTGGTTCTCCTGAAATTGTCAGATGCTTTGGGGACATAATGCTAATCTTCCTTTTGGTCTCATTTTTTTTTTTTTTTGTTTTTATGGTCTTATTTGCTGATTCAGTGTTCATATGGATATGTGTGGATAAATTTGTTCTTTTTTTGAGAGGATTGGTAATTTAACATGGGGTGAAAAAAATTGTAAATGGGGGGAGGAGAGAAATATGTTTTCTTTTTTCTTTTTGTCATTTTTATTTAATGTATTTAGATCTTTGAATCCATAAGTACATATATTTAAGGAACATTATTGCCAGATATTGGTTTCTTCTTTCAAGTTTTATTATCTTTCTTTCGTAAGGAAAATTATGAAAACAAGTCATTTCATGCCCATTTCTCTTGTAAAATTATAAAAATTTGAGAACAAAAACAGAAATAAGTGTTTTTCTCAACCTCTATGCATTGATTGAGACCCTGAAATTTGTAGCATAAATAGTAGCTAAGATAGTTATGAAAGATTATTGAATGGAACTAAAAACAAAAAGCTTATTTTTATTAGTTTTGTGAGAAAGAAAAAAAATACAAAGATGGAATGGAATATACATTTTGATACAGAAGTTTGTGAAAGTAGTTTACATACATACATACATTGATAAAGGAAAAGCTATAGTAGTAGAGCCATGAAAACTGGTAGTAACACTGGGGATTTACCGGGTTATATCAGGCGTTTCAAACCCGTGATAGAAGCATTCGGTTTTTCCTCGAAAAGTTCTAAGTTCAAGTTCAAGTCATCCTGCTTAAATCTACTCTTGTTCCTCCTCCCCATTGTCGTTCTTTCCTCGTTTTGAATTCTACGTCGATAAGGAAGTAACATTTGTCATTCTCTCTAATGTACTTGATCTGTCCATTCATTCTACTGAGAAGTTTTCGAGAAAGGTTTAACCCGAGCCCTTCTTGTGAAGTCCAGTGCTTTCCACTCTCAACCATGTCTTGGATAAGAGCATTAGGAATACCTTCACCAGGATGACTCATTCTACATTCACAACCACACAATTTCGACATAATTATTATAATAATTATCATTCGAGTTTGTTTGAACCATGAAAAGTTGTAGTTTTTACCCGACCAACATGGCATTGTTTACGAAAACACAATTTCAGTCAGCTAGCTCAAATGGTTGGGTGTGTACTTAAAAAGAATCACAAAGTTAGTTTGGTATCTAACTCATGTCCCATCTAAAAGTAATAACAAAATTTTATTCAACTAACACTACACCAAACCCTATAAAAACTAACTAAAGTGACTCAAGAATTTTTAGCAAAAGCTAATTGGGTCTTGGCTTCTATATATAGACCAACTGGAGTCATTTCAGTATTGATTTGATTTGTACTTTTGATCATACTCTATGTTAAGTTTTCAGCTCATTTTCTAAAAAATAGAAAGGCTCATGGTTTGTAAATAATTAGATAAACGAACCTGAACTGCAAGCGAATGAATTCATTGCCATCTTGTATAATCTTCAAACCGGAGGAAATTTTAATTTCGACCCAGCCTTTCGATGTTGGTGTGTAACGTACAATGTTGAGAAGGAAATCTGACAAGACTAACTGTAGTCTAATATAATCGCCATACAGACATAACGATTTGATTTCTTCGGGTATCTCATGATATAGCTTCAGCTTCTTTTCCCTCAAAAGTAGCATTACTTGACTAACAACAGCATCTAAAACATTTCCCAATTGAAACTCTTCGATATTAAGCTCCAAAGTACTGCCACAACCAAGGTAATATGTTAGATATTGTATTGAATGAACTCATAAAAAATGTTAACACTAATTAAGATGAAAAAACTAACTTACCCTTCTTCTATGCTTCCTAAATTTCCTTCAACAATCATCATGATTTGTCTTTCACATGCATCACTAGCCTCGAGAAATTGCTTCTGATGTTCTGAAATGCCTGTACTTTCCAAGAGCTTGTGAGTAAATCGAATACCATTTAATGGATTCTTCATTTCTTGTCTTAAGTAAGCTAACTCTTTAAGTTTCGAAACATCATCTCTTTCCTTTTTCCTGATTAATTTTGAGGCTTGATATGGGTCAGATGCAGTCTGTAAGAAGCAGAAACAACCAATTGGATTGCCAACAGCATCAGTCCTCTTGTTTGCTGTCAAGAAAACCTTTACCATCTTCTCGTTTCGGTCAAGAAACTCCAAAGGAAACTTTTCAATATCTTGGCCACTGATTCCCCTATACAAAGTTATCATAAACTTGGTCAATGAATCTTGATTGTCTAGCCTACACAAATTTCCGAAAATTTCTCCAAGGAGCACTCTGCCGATAACTTCATCTCGTGTCCAACCAGTCAACTTTTCCATTGCTGCATTCCATTCAGAACAGCGAGCATTCTCATCCGATGCAAATATAGGTGGAATCAATGGATTAAGACTCTGTATGATCGCCTTGTAATCACCTTGCAAGCGAATGAATCTATCCATAACAAATTTCTCCCGAGTGACATCTTGACCCACAAAAGTCACACCGACTACATTCTTCGCATAATCCCTACTTGTACAAGTGTTGGCCACAATATATATAACATTGTCTGCGTTGTTCTCAGCCCCGAAATTTCTCATCTTTAACTCTATATTTGCTTCTTCCACACCTGAATACGATGAAACCATTAAATCAATTATTTTCACCAAGATATATTGAAGCAAAAATGATAGAAGTCCTGAATTGTTCAATTCACTACAAAGACAATAAAACAGTTACCTTGCAAACCTTTGCTTAAAATATTTCGAACAACGTGAAGTGAGTCCTCGTGAACAAGGTCATCGACTAAGGACTTTCCCATAGCTTCATTAGCTTGTAAGCTCACCAACTCAGCAATTTTCTCATTCCAGCCATTTATTAAACCAGATGAATCAACTCCAAAAATAGGAACTGTTGCTGTTTCAATCAATTTAACCATCTCACAAGCCACAGAACTGAGTTCTTGCATCCCTTGCATCTTTGTATTGTCAATTTGCTGACTATTACTCGCTTTGAAACCACTCCCATCCATATCCTTAAATGAGTCTCTCATTATGAGCTGTAGAGAATGAATGGCATCAATTTCAGAAGCCCCCCATGGCAAACTTTTACTTTTCACTACTTCAAGAAAAGCTTTAAAGGAAGATCTCGGGTGCATCCTTTCACCGTCATCCTTATCTTTCGGATGATGCTTAGCTCCTCCCCACTTAATTTCCTCAGCAATGTGAGACCTGAACCAAAATAAGTAATCATTTCCGTTGATTCTTGCAGTAGCCATGCCACAAACAGCATCACCGAGCAATGCAGCACCAGGGTAACCAGCATCTGCCAAACTATCCGTACTTAGCCCCGTGGATTCTCCATGATTTGTTCTGAGCCATTCCACAATATCTTTTACTTGTGATTCAGTTGGAGTTACCCCAAGTAACCAACACGAACCCTTATAGTACAATGCTGCCCCTTCACACTTCACTAGATCCTTTATACTAGGAGATTGGGTTACAATCCCAAAGGGGGCATCTCGGAGAAGCATGTCACAAAGCAATGTCTGTGTTCTGAGAGTTTGTTTCTCTGCTATTTGAGCTGCCAACTGAAGCTCCATGTTTATCTGCGATCCAAGTGCTTGCATAAGAAACTCACAAGCATACCGAAGAGTGAAAGGAACATAGCGAGCTGTAGTGTGGTGGCACACAACCAACCCCCAAAGCCTTGAAGTTGATGCTTCATTATTGTTTACAACAACTGCCATTGCCAATGATGCAATTGACTTCATATTAGCCATGTACTGTGTGTGACAACCGTGTGGTTGGCGCAGTGTAGAATTCACCAATGACACCGGTTGTCTCAGCTCTTCACTCTGTATGATCCTAACTGGTTTGGCATTACAATCACAAATGATTCTAGTTCGGTTTTGCTTAAACAAAAACCGAGCAGCTAATGGAATATCGGTTGAAGGATAGTGTAATCCCAAGAAAGGTTCTAAATCAGACCTCCTAATCTCAGACATAACTTCACCATGACCATCTTCATGAAACTTATAAACCATAACTCTATCATAACCAGTTAGCTTCTGAACATCTTCAACAACAGTATCACACAACGCGGCGATATCTCCCCCGGGGAGAGCCTGCAGCCTAGAAATAGCTCTAACCGCGAGCTTCTGAGATTGAACAGCTCCAGCAAGTGACAATGCTGGATCACCAGACTGAGCAGGCTCCAAATCAATCACAATTCCCACATCAATTCTATGAAGTATAGCATAAAAAGGCTTCTGGGTAGCTCTAGAATAAACCCAAATAGGATTTAGTAAAGAAATCTCCCTAGAATCAACAGCTTTGACAAGTGAAACACCAGAAGTGGGAGTAAACAGAGTTTTAGCATCAACCCCAATCAAACCCAATTTCTGTCTCAACACTAATTGAGTATCTAAACCCAAAACAACACAGCAATTCTCACTATAACTTAAGATTCTAAAACTAGGTTCTTCAATTACAATCAAACAACCAAAAGGTTGGATAAGACCACCCCTTTGCATTCTAGTTAAGTAAGCTGAAATTTGCTCGTCTGGTACACTTTCAGGAGCATTAACAACTGATTTTGTATAGTTAAAAATCTTACCTTTAAAATCAGAACTCTCAAACTCAGCAAGTAACCCAGCATCTACATTGTACTGAACAATTTCTTTGCTCTTTCTAGCTGAGTCTATGTCGGTGGCGGCGTTTGCATTAGGCCTTAAATTGCCAGCATTAGAAGATGATGATATATCCATAGTACCCTTTTCACTGCTTCCTTTCTCCATTGAAAGGGCTCCCTTTGATGGGTTTTCTCTCTCTCTTTCTCTCTCTCTCTCTCTCTCTCTCTCTCTCTGGTTCTGAGCATGAAAAGCTCAGAGAAACACAATGATGAAACCAACAAACCCTACTAATTTAGTCTCTACTTTTACCATTTTTAACTCAAAGTTTTAAGCTTTGCTCAACCATGATTTATATAATTTTGGAATAAATCATGAAGTTGCAAACTTTGAACTTTATGGTAAACTACAAAAGTTAAGGGCTTATAATTTAGAATGAATAAAGTCTCTAACTTTACTTGGGTAATTGTTAGAATTTGGGAATTGTGGTGGAGAAAGTAGAATAATGTAGAGTGTATGTGGTTTGAGAAATGCTAAAGAGCATCTTAAGGAATTGTATTATTATTGGTGCAGTTTAATATCGTGTTTTATATATTTTGATTTATAAAATAATATAGGAATTCACTAACTACTCACAATGTATTACATTAGTATGGTGTTAGATGAGTAATTCATGTATTTTATGTGTGATATTAAGTTCTCATATATTGTCAATATTGTATGTATTCTCGACAGCTCGATCAAAAATCGTTTTATTTTAGCTCACTATTTTCGAATTACATGTGGTTCTTTTGGTTTTATTTTTTCAAATAATTTTTGAATTTAGTGGCTTTTTGAATCAGATACTCATTAGATTTTTTGTTTTAGCTCTAAGTGTAATGGAAAAAATAGAATGAGATAAGATGTATCAAAACTAGTCGACTTTCTTTATTTGGCTGTTGGCTGTTTTCTAGTATTAGTAGGTTTTATAATTTCGTTGCCCATAACGTGGTAAAGTGTACTTTTACCCACAAAATATTTAGTGATATTCTGATATCTACCATCCCTTTAGATATTTTATGTAATGATCAAGAAGTCTAACTGTTTTTAGTTATATAATTACACTTTTATTCAAAAAAAAAAAAAAAAAAAAAACCTCCCACACATTGTGAGTTAGTTGAGATCCTCTAACAACAATAAAGATTGATTAATGCTTATAAGGTTTTAATATACTAAATCAAGTTCTTCAAATCTCATAGTTATGTACTAAGTTGTGAATATGTGTTGTAAATCTATATTTTATAAAGCTTACAAAAATATGTGTTAGTTGTTGTCATATAAAGGCTCCAATCGTGCTCCACTTTTTCTCTTTTACCTCTTTTACAATTAATCAACTAACTTAAATTATAAGTAATTTTTATAATTTTTTAATAATAATTACATACAATCGCATATCAATAAATACTCGCATTATTAACTCATAGTTTTTAAAATAAATTAATATATAATTTTAGTTTTATATTTTTTAATAATTTTAATTATAAAATTATAATACTTTATGTTATATTTGAGTTTTTTATTATTTTAATATAATTATAATTGATATATAAATATTTATTATTATTATCAAATTATAATATTTTTAACCTATCGTACTTTTGAGTAATTTATTTCTATTTATATATTCATGTCATAAAATTATATCATGTCTAAATTTATATATTTACAACAATAATTATGTATGTGAATACGTGTGTTACCCACTAGAAAATAATTATATAAAGTGACAATAAGGACGTTTTAATCAAACTATTTCTTACCATTTGGATTTGACATCACAATTAAAGTAAATTTTTCCATTAAAATTAAAATTTAAGATATCTATTTATTAAACTTGACATGAAATATTTAATTTTTAAGACTTCTACTTAGTTTCTTTTTATTTTTTTTTTTTTTTCATATCATTCTAAAAAATGCATATGAATAAAATATAATTGAAATATATGACAAAAATCAAAAATAAATAAATATATAAAAAATTACATGTTAAGTAAAAAATAATTATATTAATTTATTATCTTTTAGAGTATAAAAACAAGATAAACTAAAAAATTTAAAATGAATCCAAGAAAATAAAATAATAATGTCAAAAAGAAAAATTGAAAAAAAGAGTCAAGAATATATTTTAGAAAGTAAATTAATTTAATATTTTTTTTAATAAATAAGGTGCCTCTTTTATTATTATTATTATTATTAAAAAATATATTTTTTTTAATAATAATATTAAAAATATATTATTATTAATATAGTACTCATACATTTTCTTTACTTTATGGAACCATATATGTATATAATTTTTATAAAAAAAAATAACCCAAAATTTATGTCCAAGTGAAAATGTTTTTCTTTTTTTCTTTTTATATTAAATAAATACTAATAATTTAATTATTCTAGCATTGAAGTTATAGAATAGTTTGTTCCCCACAAGAACTATTAAACATCATTTTCATGCTTGCCATGATGTGAATTGCGAAGTCTTTTTCGTATCTATATATATAAGGTCAAATAATAAAGGAAAAAAAATGTCACTTAGTTAATTTTATGAATTATAATTTTTTTTGAATAATTATAACTTAAAATTACTTTAAACTTTTTCAATAAAGTTGGTAGCTTAGCAATTTTTAAGGTTTTTATTTTTAAATAATAATAAAAAAAAATATGATGGAAACATATATGAAAAATGATGTGTCTCTTTATAAAAACAATCTAATTAAACCTTTTTTTTTCCTTGGTTAAAGTCACTAATAAAAATTAAATTAAGGTAGATTACTAGTTAAATTAAATCCAATAATATTACATTAAATTTATTGGGATAATGATTTTTTTTTCTTATACTTTGATTTAGTACTTTCAATAATTGTTTGCAATAAAATTTTTAATATTTTGGACAATTAATTGAAATTTAAGGTGAGGACTATTTTGAAAAAAATATCAAAATGAAGTCAAGGTATGCAAGATCACTTAAGAAAAAGAAGATATTTTGGTATTTTTATATTTTAAGGTGAATAAACAAAATTTTCATTTAAATTTATATGGAAAGAATATAGCAAGACACAATATTAGCCACTTAAAAAAATAAATAAAAAAAAGGAAAAAAACAATATTGGCCTCAAGTACCAATATAGTCCATAAATAATATTATATTTATATATTTTAATTAAGTTAGACAAAGACTAGTGTTTGTTCTGTCAAATATTTGGACCATTTTGTGAGTTGTGTTGTGTGAATATAAAAAGGCCATGTAAGAGAAAAGAGCATGCAAACTTTTTTTTTTTTTTCCTAAAAAAATAATGTCATTTTTTTCTCAAAAAAAAAAAAAATTAAAATATATATTCTTATTTTAATTTTTTTGTCAATCCATAAAGATTAAAAATAACAAATATAATTATGTTACACAATAAATAGAAGATTTTCTTTTATTTAAAAAAATTCACTGTCAATTCTAAGGACACACAAAAATACAGAAAAATTAGACAATAAAACCTCTAATTTCGAATTTCTACCCCACCAATAGATTATGGAACAAGAAAAAAAATTAATTAGTGTTAAATCTAAATTATGTTGTGATTAGTCAATTATGAAAAAGTAATCTAGCTCTTTTTATCATGAAACCTAGATTGTATTGTATATGGTTAATTAATGTTTTTTTCTTATTTAAATCAATTTATTTATTTTTTGACAATTAACATATTTAAATTTTTTAAACCATGTATAAAAGTAATAAGCTTTTGGTATATTATTTTTTTAATTGGTAAAAAAAATATTTGTTAATTATCTAAACCAAATTTTTACTATTTCTTTTTTTAAATATGAGGGTACCAATATTTTTGCCTATAATGAAAGTTTTTTCTTCATAAATTTTTAGATAATAATCAAGCTCATTCATCTTAAAAAGACATTAAAGAATTCAAATTTTCATTTAACAAAGATATATATGAAACCAATGAATATCTAATATGATTTTATCCAAAATAGGAGTTGATGTTTTATTCCAAAAAAGTCAAATCCAAACAAATATTGTTGTCATTTAGTGTAAATTAATTTTCAAGTATATACAAATAGTTACTGTGGCAAATTTCTCAATTCAATTGATAATCACATAAAAAAAATGGATTTGGATAGACTTTGCCCTACTTCTTGTTGTCCTACAAATATAGTCATGACTTTTAGCTTAAGGGTTTGGTCCACATTACTAATAATTTTTTAAAAATAAGTAAATAAAAGAGGCATTAAGATTTTTACGAATCTTTAGTGATAATTTTTTAGTCATATTATACACTTTTTGTAACTAAATATTACTTATAGTCGCAACAAAAATTGCTTGTCACTAAAAAATAATATTTAGACACAAATTATCGTTAGTTTAGTTCTAGTCACAACAAGTAGTATTCTTATGATTAAAAATATATTTATTGACCATAAATTGTGATTTATGTAACTCTAACTACTGAATTTTAAGCGATAACATAAAAATGATGATTTATATATACTTAATCATAATTTTTTTATTTTTAATTATAAATTTTATTGTGATTATTTTTTGCAATGTTAGGTATGGAATCTTAATTATGTAATACTATTAAGAATAGCATCTTTTGAGTTTTATCATCTCGTGATAGAGTTAATAAGTATTATTATACTCGTGCTTAATACCAATGCTCTTAAATTTGTAATTTAATTTAAATATAAAGATGTAAGATTCGATATTGATATTATATCGTATAGTATTTCTTTTTAACTCTTTCCTTTCTTGAAAATTTTTATTTTCATGATTTTTTGGAAAAGTTTTACCAAAATATATTTTTTTTTCCATAAAATTTTTTTTGTGGGAAAAAATCAAAATAAGATTAAAAAATATGGAAGAAAAAAAAACAATTTAAGATAACCAAATACCTTATAATGTTATTTCATATTTTTTAACTTTTATATTTTTATTTTTCTTATAAATAATTTTTGAAAAATAAAAACTATATTCTTTACAAAAATTGTAAAAAAAATTCATAAAATATGTATTTTTTTTTTTAATTTTCTTTATTATTTTTTTACGTACCAATTCTTAGTGTAGGTGGTTTGTAAGACCCACCCACACATATCTAAACTCACTTACTCAATTACTCACTTATCAATACTTTTTTAAATTTGTGTGCTTAATTTGGTTTTGACATAGGTAGGCAAGATCACATGAAATATCTTGGAAATTGTAACTGTTTTTTTTAAAAGATAAAAATAATAATTTTATTTTTTATTATCTAAAATAGGTCAGGTACATCTCCATTCTATTATCAGCTATTTTAGCTTAATAATAATGTCAAAAATTACTGATGAATCAATTAGATTTATAAACTGTTCTTAAGATGGTTGTCATCCAAAACTGGAGACTAGGGTACACAAATACTTATTACTCCTATGACACGTTTAATAAATTGAGAATAATCAATGGAATAAATGAACTGATTTAAAATATAAAATAATCAGAAATAATACTTATTATGTTGTTTACTAAATTGATTGGAAAGAAAATAGAATTATTTATTTTGTTTACATAATAAGCAAAGGTAATCAGTTACAATTTTCTCCTTAATTATATATAATTAATATAAAGTAAGTTAAAATATAAAAATGTATTCTTTATGAAAATGAAAGGAGAACTTTTCCGTTAATTTTCTCCTTAATTTGTGTAGGTTCCAATAGTTTCTCTCATTCTAAAATTTAGTAAACAAATGAATGCCATTTTAAGACCCATAATAAATGCTACCATGGAAAGGTCGGGCCTAGGTTACGGCGGGTTAGACCCACGCCTAGGGCCCACCTAGCCTAGGGGCACCAAAAAAAATTTCCATTAAAATTATACATATTTTTTTAGTAATTTTCAAAAATGTTACATACTTTTTAAATAAAGAGTCCAATAATTATTTTTCTCCTAAAGTCTATCCAATCTCAGGACCAGCCTTAGCGTAAAGCCATCCGACCATATACATCACACACTTGGTGGTTAAATAATATAGGTTAATATCATCCAGTCGACCCTGGGTATAGGTAGGTTGCACTACAAAAAAGTTTACTTTTAGTCACAATAAAATTTGTGACTAAAAGTAAAAAAATTGTGGCGAATTATAAATTATCATTCCTATATTGTGATTAAAAGGTCTGTGGCTAAAAGTATTAGTCACAAAAATTACAATTTGTTGTGACTAAATGTGTTTTTCTTATTGTGATTAAAACTAAATTAGTGACAACTTGTAGCTAAATACTATATTTTAGTCACAAGTATGTTTTTGTTATGACTAAAAGTCACATTTAGTCACAAAACATTTATATTGTAATTAAAAAATTATCACTAAAAGTAGTAGTTTTTTGTAGCTAGGCCTGTGCCTAGGACCCACCTAGTTTAGGGGTCTAAAAGAAATTTATCCCTTTTTAAAATTATATATATATTTTTTTTACTGATTTTAAAAAATACTATTTTTTTTTTCTAAAGGCCGAAAAATATTTTGTTTTCTATGACTTGATATCATCTATATTGTATGTATTTTGTTGATTTAATTATGATATCCATTAACTCTTACTTATCTAATTTTCTATCGTTTTGTATCAAATTATATCCATTATTTACATGACTCGTGATAAGCACGTGATAAGCACGTGAATGGTCATTTGCATGCATGGCCACGCCTTTAAAAGTTAAAATAAAAGATAAGTTGGACAATATTCTAAATTAATTAGGTGTCAAATTAAATATATGAAAAGATAACAACCACAAGTTCTATCTAAATTCAATCAATATATAAATATATAAAAGAGAGTTTTAGGGAGTTGTTTTTTTTAGTGTAGCGTAATGGTATTTTATAATCATATATTAGCTTAATAGTTTAAAGGTCTTGGGTTCGAACCCATGATCTCTCCCTTTTTCTCATCCCTCCCTCACCACTAAGCTAGCCTTAGTGGCTTGAGTTTTAGGGAGTTGATGTGGCCAGTGACGGATATAGAATTTTTACTTTGTGGGGGTTTATTTATCATTCAAAAATATTTATACCTATATTATAATCATTTTTACTATATTTATTTAATTTTATGGGGGCTTTTTCTACGATTTTGATCTATAATTATTAAATTTAAAAAATTATATTTAATTTTTTTTAAAGATAATATTTTTATTAGTGGGGGCTATAGCTCCCACATTAATACACTTGTGTGCCTCCCTAGATGTGGCAACTTATATGTCATTTTTTTTCAATCTCTCTTCTCTCAATTTTCTAGATTTACTCATATTTTTAAAGATTTAATTATATATTTAGTCTAATTTTTTCATTTATTTTATAATTAGTACCATTTAAATCTATGAAATAGTTTTAAAATTTATTACATTAATTTATAACTTTTAAAGAATACAAATAGTTTTCTTTGTATTATTATTAAATGAAAGAATCAATATCTATCTATCTTCTATCTTCTATATATATAAAGGAAAGTACAACATATGTCATGTGGCATTCTCTATGCATTATATTCTATGTTCTCTATTTTCTTATTATTTTGAATTTATTTAATTTTCTTATTTTTTTATGTTATTATTAATGAAAGATAATTAATTAATGACAAATTAATATTTAAAATTTAATATTTGTATTAATATTTTTTAATTAATTATCATTCATTATTAATGGTGGCTTTTCATTTTTTATAACTTTCACTATTATTATTATTATTATTATTATTATTATTATTATTATTATTATTATTATTATTATTATTATTATTATTATAACATATTTACTTAATAACTAATCTCATATTTATTATATATACCTCTATATATGCTTCTATAAAATTAGAGAGATTCTATTGTTATTATTGTTATGTAATATTTAATAATATATTTATTCATTTACCTTTGGGTATAGGAGGTAATCATCATATTTTTATATTATTTTTCTTAAAATTTTTGTTGTAAATTATGTTTTTCACTCAATAAAAAATTGTAGATCATATACAATTATATATACTATGAAATATGCACACACACATATATATATTAGCTCGATACAATTATAATATATATAACTCTATATATATACCTCTATATATAATTATAATATATACTTCTATAAAATTAGAGAGATTATGTAATATTTAATAATATATTCATTCATCTAGCTTTGAGTGTGTAGGAGGTAAGCATCATATTTTTATATTATTTTTCTTAAAATTTTTGTTATAAATTATGTTTTTCACTCAATGAAAAATTGTAGATCATATATAATTATATATTCTATGTAATATGCACACACATATATATATTAGTTGGATACAATTATAATATATATAACTAATCTCATACCTATATATATAAATGTATATTTTTCTATCAAAGATCGAAAAGAGTTTCTACTATTTTGTATCAATTTGATGATATCTATTATCATCTAGATCTGACATTAGAAATAAGCATCATATTTTTTTTTTGTTCTAATATATATAACTAATTTTATACTTATATATATGTTTCTATCAAAAATTGATGAGAGCTTCCACTATTTTGTATCAATTTGATGATATCTATTGTCATCTAGATTGGATATTGGAGGTAAGCATCCTATTTTTTTTTATATATATTTTTTTTAAAAAATATTACTTATTCACTAATAAAATATTGTGTTGAATTACATGATGTAATATATCATTATATACTAATGCTATTCACAACTATTTTTTATAATAATGCAGATAGAATTTACCTTTTAAAAAAAATTATAAATACATACTTTTAAAATTTTATTTTTGTTATTTAACGACACATTTGTATTTTTTTTTATATTTAATATTTAACTATATTATTAGTTAATTCTTAAAGGTGGTGATGTACTCTATAATTTAAAAGATAAAGTTATTACTCAATATTTATCTATTGTGAAATTCATGTATAATATATTAACAGTTTAGAGAATGATTAAGTATTAATGTAATGAAGTAACATATTTTATATTTTTTGTTTTTAAATTTATTTGTTTAGTGATTATATTTTAGTATTGTTTTATAAAAAAATCCTGAAAAGGCTTATAATTTAATTTTTAACAACATATTATTATAACTTTATAATCAATTATATTTTTACTTGTACAATATTAATTATTTAAATTTTTTAATTAACATAAATATCGATCTATATTTATCTATTACAAAATCATAAAAAAAATGAAAAGACAGCTTACATTAATTTATTATTATTATTATTATTATTATTATTATTATTATTAGTGTTGACAGTTATAAAGATATCATTGATCCTTAATAAATAATTTGATAAATATATATTTTTTCATTGTATATTTTTTTTATTAATTAATAAAAAAATAATAATATAAATATTAAATTTTAAGAGTTAAATTGTAATTAACTGTCTTTATTTATTATCAATGTTGTCCTTTCATTTTATAACACTCACCATTATTATTAATATTATTATTATTATTATTATTATTATTATTATTATTATTATTCATAATTATTATTATAGATTTTTTTTCCTAAAAAATCAATAGACTATTTTAGAATAAAAAAACACATTAATTTTTTAATAGTAAAAAAAAAACATAAAGAAAATATTTGAATAGTTTACATTAATTTTGTAACATTCTAAACTTGGCATAATAATAATAATAATAATAATAATAATAATAATAATAATAATAATAATAATAATAATAGTAAGATATGTTTATTCGCTAATTTTTTTTATTAAATTTTGTGTTTTTTGTTTTTTAATGCTCCTTATTAGTGCAAGTTATAAAGATAATGAACTGATTCTCTAAATTTGTTTTATTTTAGATTATTTATTTTGTGGTTGATTTAGTTTGAAGTAATTTATTTTAAAAAATATTAATCTTTCACATATTTTAACAAATAATTATATATACGTGAAATTTATATAACAAACTTACGATAATAATAATAATAATTCAATTAAATAATGTGACTTAATATTTTAACAAATTAAGATTATAATTTTTAATATTTTTTATAGTACATTAACATATTAATTAACTAATATTTTTTTTTTAATATATTAAATATAAATTTTATTTTTACAACATAAATAAAAAGTTTTTAAACAACCGCGCCTTGCGCGGTACCGTTACCTAGTTTATTAATTAAAACAAAAGTTGCTATATGACTCAACAAAACTACATTATAAAGAGATATACACACCAAAATTTGTAGTATAAATTACAACATTAATAATAAAATAAAGTTGTTAAAATTACTATTTATAATTACTATATATTATATGTTTATATACAAGTATATCATAAAATAAGTTATCAAAAAAAAAAAAAACTATATCATAAAATATTGGGCCAAGTTTTTTCTTTTTTGATTCAAAATGCAACACTTTTGAATATCTATGAGCAACATTTAAAATATTTATGACATAAATAAACAAAGATATTTGAAAGATTTGTATGTAAGAATAAGATAATGATATGAATATACTTTGTTTATTTATATTAGTATACATATATAATTATTATGGAAATCATGAATATAATATAATTATTATAGAGAGGGCTTTACATTTTTTTTTTTTTTTTGAAGAAATTACACTCTATACTATTTTTATATTGTCCTCTTTCATTTTTATCCTCTTTTTTAAAGTTTATCATTTTTACCTCTTTTTTTTAAACATTGTACCAATTTTGCCCCTGTCACTTCAAGATACTCTCCATGTGACTCTCTTATGTCAGGGTATTTTGGGTACAATACATATAAAAAGAGGTATGTTTCAAATAAATATAAAATTAGAGACAAATTTGATTAATTGATTAATAAAAGGCATTTTTTAACTTACCCCCTTTTTTTTTTTAGAAAAAAAAAGGGCCCATTTGGGTATTATTATAATTATTATGGAAAATCATGAATATAATATATGTATATTTAAATAATAGTGTAATTACTGACACATTTTTAATTTACACGTAAATTATACACTATGAGCTATAATTATTCTTAACTATATAATTACATAGTTGATAAATATGATATTATTCCATTTAAAAATGTATATAGTTAGACTTTAATATATATGTATATTATAGTGTTATCATTACTCTAAACAAAAATATATATATTATTGGATTATGTGAACTATTGTTTTATTATTATTATTATTATTATTAATATTATTATTATTATTATTATTATTATTATGAAAATGAACTCTATATATTGTTTTGAATAATTTCCAATATGATGATGTGATGGGGCAAGCTTGATTTCTTAAAGCTTAGTTAAAGGCAAAGCCCATTTTATATGAAGTAATAACTTTGGGCTTATTTCATTACTCAATTATATATAGGCTAATTTCGAGCAACAAAAAAGTATTTATGGCCTAATTAAGTCCATTATGGGACAAACTTCATGAATTTCAAGAATGATTTTAGGCCCAAAGTGTTGTGATTTTTGTTTTTTTTTTCTTTTTATTATTATTATAATTATTATTATTTTGGTATTGAAAGTGTCATGAAATTTAAACTATTTTGTTACAATTTTACAAGATTTTGTTTTTTTGGTAGGTTTTTAACTTGTATTTTCTTGTTCCTAAAAGTAATGTTTTCACGTTGTTTTCATTTAGGAATAGCATGAAAAAAATGTTGTTTTGAAAACAATTGTTCCTATTTTTGTAAAAAAAATCATAAAAATATTATTATTTTTGAATAGCTAATTAGGATTTTTGTTCCTCAAACTTTGACATATAACAAATCACGCCCTCTGAACTCCCTCGTGCGAACTATTGAGATTGTGAGATTTAAAAACTTATGTTCAATTTTACTGATAGAAGCCTGACGTAGATGAATAAGTTCAAGAAAAAAAAGTGTTTTTTTTTTTTATCAAAAGTTCATGGGACATAATTTTGTTCATGTTAAAGTTCAGGGGACATGATTTAATAGATATCAAATTTTGGAGGGCACAATTTAGTACATAGACAATTGTCGTACATGCCCGACCCTGGGCATAGGCGGGCTAGGTCTGTTCCTAGGGCCCACCTAGTCCAGGGGCTCAAAAAAATTCTCTTTTAAAATTATATATTTTTTTACAGATTTTGAAAAATACCATATTTTTTTCTAAATAAGGGCCCGAATATTTTTTTCCTATGACCCATTATATTTTAGGGTCGTCTCTGTCGTCTTGTTAGTAATATTAAATGGAGGTTGACAAAAGTCCTTAAATCTAACAATCTCAAAAATTTGGGGAGAATTTTTATTGACCTGAAAAGTTTAGAAGGCATAATTTGACACATATCAAAGTTCAAGAGACAAAAATCTTAATTAACCTTTTGGATGTTTATGAAAATATCCCTACGTTTTTTCATTTTTAACTATAAATAGGATAATCTCATTTTCTTACCTATGAAAAATAAATAAAAAATACAACAGTAGTATTTACCAATATATATTTTTTATTTTATTTTTTTTTAAATCGTTTGTGTTGTATTATTGATAATGTTGCGTATCATATGTTATGTTTGTTATTGTATATTTTGTTTATGTTTGGGAACTATATGAAGGAACAGAAGAAGAGCTTGGACTTCTTCTGTCTCATTGACAGATCATTCATTTGGTGATGATGTTCTAGCTTACTTTCATAGGACAGAAAAAGAGCTTGAACTTCTTCAATGGTGAGATTATTACTTCTTGAAGTGATCCCAAATACAATTGAATCAAAGTTTGGCCCTAAACCATTTAAAACTTTAAGAACCAGATCTTGATCTTGAACAGGAGAGCCAACCACCGTGAGAGCATCAAATATGGACTGAACTTTTTCAATATATTCAAAGATGGACATGGTACCTTTTTGAAAATGAGAGAATTGTCCTTTGAGTTGGAGCAATCTGACTTTTGTTTGACTGAGTATACTGAGGATTGAGATCGCCATTATGAGGTTTCTTGGTGGAGGATGACCAGTGAAAAGAATTTCATCAAGGTCGTGACTAATCACAGTTGGTGTGACTTGTGATTTTCACGAAAGATAGTTGTTACGATCGAGTTTGACCCTAAGAGTAGAGGTGAGAGAGTGAGAGAATGGGTTCCAAGAAGGAACCACAATTGGATTTGGTTGAGTAGCAATATGAGCATCGGCATTAGCCATCTGAATTCCAGGATCAAAGGTTGAAGATGACATTTAGCAATGTCGATTGGCGATTGATACTATGTAAGGCTGAATGAGCAGTAGTAATAGTGTAGAGCACCAAGAACACAAAACAGAGAGAAGAAGAGAATAATAATGCAGCTTAGTTGCACCCTCTCACAATAGCTAAGGGCCTTTATTTATAGAGATAAAGCGATACAGTTACAAGTTATAGAGAACAACGAAAATAATTAACTTGTAACTAACTCCTAACTAACTATGGTGGTGTTTGGTAACACTTTTTAATCAGTTTTTTATTTTTAAAAGTAGAAAAGTGATTTTTTTTTTCAAAAACATGTTCTATAAAACTGTTTTTACTTTTCAATTTTATAATTAGAAATCAAAATTTTAAAAACAAAAGAAATCACTTTCAATATTTTTTTAAACAGTTTTTTTTTTCTTAATCAATCTTTTAAATTACGACCAGACCCGGACCCAAATCCCCTCTCCACGGCCCTGGCGCTGAATTCGGCTTTTGACGTGAACCCAAATCCGACCCCGAACCTAGACCCGACTTAAATAAAATCAAAAAATAAAAATAAAAATAAATTTTACAGAACACACTTTTGTTTTCTGTTTTTAAAATTGAAAAACAAAAGTGGTTACATAACGCATTTTTATTTTTCAAAAATAAATTTTTTAAAAACAAAAATTTTACTTTCATTTTGTGATTAAAAAATTAAAAAAACAAAAGTGTTACCAAACGGCACCTATATGTTGACACTCTTCACTACATTTTGAGTCATTTATATCATATAAATTTTTCGTTTTAAATTTTAACTAAATACTTTTATGGTCAATATTACTTTTATAAAGACTAATTATTTGTTTTTTTTTTTTTGTTAATGTAGAAAGTTTTACACTCATTTGAGTAGAAGCAAAAAATTGATGGAAGCAATATTCCAAGCAAAAGTTTAGCTTTTATGGTTGCACTGGTTTCTTGTACTTGGGCTACCTATTAGTAATTTGACTAAGGTAGTTTAGATTTGATTTATGCACACGTCTTCTCTCCTAAGAGGTTTTTTTTTTTTTTTTTTTTTTTTTGTGTGTAAATAAATAGGATCTCTATTAGAGTATTTTGCTATTTTGCTGTCTAATTTTCTCAAGGCATATCTGATTCATATTTGTTATTCGACTATTATAGTCGCACATGAATTAGTAGTTCGCACACTTAGGGTAGTTGATGAACTAATTTGAATAGATGTTTATCCATCTTATGTCTATGATGTATATTAACTGATTATTTTTAATAAATGTCATTTTAATTTTTTTTTTTTTAAAAAAGATCGCTAGTTTGTGAAATTAATTATTCAATTTTGGAAAATGATTATTTAAACATATAAACATGTTACCAACTTTATACAAAATTAAATAACTAACCACATTAAGAAATTGGTTACAAACTTTTTAGAATTGGTGATTATCCTCAATGTGGGGACTAAATCCATTCCATACCAAAAATCACACTCACATTTCCTTTATTACTTTAGAGTCTCTTATTCTTTTGGGTACATGTTTTACTTATTATTAGCCATACTTTTTAAATATATTAGAAATATTTATGGTAGGTACATTTATTTTGTTCTTATAGTACGAATATTTTTCACATCCTTCGTTAATAATCCAAAGTGAGAAAACTTTAGGAATACCATAAAGACAGTGTTGTTGAATACATTGTACAAACATGAGACTTCTGTAAGTTGTTTGACCTGTGGTGATTCAGAGGATTCTTTTGAACATTTGTTTTGTCATTGTCCTCTTGCAAAATTCGTGTGGATTGCTTGTTTAAACCTTAAATTAAATTCTAAACTCTAAACCTTTAAATATGTAGGAAATGTTTATAGTAGGTACACTTGTTTTGTTCTTATAGTAGGAATATTTTTAAGATCTTTCATTATTAATCTAGAGTGAGAAAACTTTAGGAATACCATAAAGATAGTGTTGTTCAACACATTGTATAAACATGGGACTTTTGTAAGTTCTTTGACCTGTGATAATTTAGAGGATTCTTTTGAACATTTGTTCTGTCATTCTCCTGTGATAATGTGATAATTAAACATTTGTTTTATCGAATCGAGTGAAGGTAGCAAAGGTTTGTGTTCTGTTGCTGTCATTATTGTAACTGATACGGTGGGGGTAGTGGTTGAGGCTTTCTCTGTGTGTCTTGATGTGAATTTTTCTTTGAAAGCAAAGGCCTGGGTGTTGAATCATGCATTTAATTTTTGAAAATTTTTAAATAGTTTACCGTATCATCGAAAATATGTTTAAAGTTTTATGAACATGCGTAGTAAATTAGAATATCAAGAACTCTATTTCGAAATGTAAATTATTTAGAGTTTTTTAAAAAAATAAAAATGATATTGTAACTATAACGAATATCGTTATGATATTTCTGACATGTAATTTTAGGCACAGTAAGAGGTTGTAATTAATATTTCTCAAAATTAATATTAATAATAATTAAAATTAAGAACTATAGAGGTAGCATATAATTAATTTAATTATTATTTTTGATAAATATTAATCACAACAAAATTAATCAAGATTGATAACAATATTCATTGAATCATAAATCATTGCATCATTGGCAATTTTTTTTAGAGGAATCTATGTTATCAATTTTGAGCAACATAAAGTATTATGTTTTTTTTTTTAATATTAAAAACAAAGAAATAATAATAAAAGAAGAAGAAGAGGAGGAGGTGTCAAACACGCGCTAGAGAAAGGAGAGTGAAACAGTGAATGTGAAAAACCTTTTTCTCTCAGTTTCCGCGAAGCTGCACGTGTCAACGCGTCATCATGAGCTGGTTCCTAATGACACGTGTCATCTTCTGACAGGTTGAATCCCAGTCTCCGAAGATCCCATCACAGCCGTCTATTTGATCCTATACAAGCCGACATTACCCTTATTCGGATGTTTAAGAGAGAGAAAGAGAGAAAAGATTGAAACTTTAGTCAATAGAGAGAGAGATAGAGAGACCCAGTTGCTTGCTCCATCCACGGGTATGTATGTATACATGTATCTATAGACTGTATATATATATATGTATTGTTGGGTTTATTCCTTTTCTGTAAATTTCTTTTCTTGAAGCTTAATTTGTCTGTTTTGATCTCTTAAAGTTTCTTCCTTTTTTTTTGGTTTGACTTGAATAGAGAGCTACTGTGGTTGAAGTTCTTCTGGGGTTTATACTTTCTCTGATTATGCTTGGTTTGTTGCTCTGGTATGTTAATTGATTCTCTTCTCTTCTTTTCTTAATTTGGTTTAGTCAATTGGGTTGACCTTAATTCTTTCATGTTTACTTTGAAAAATTCTATGTTTTGGGTTTTGGGTTTTGTGGTTTAATCTTCTTGTGTTTCTTAATTTTGCTAAAGTTATAACTTTGAAAAATTCTATGTTTTGGGTTTTGGGTTTTTATCAATTGGGTTTGTGGTTTAACCTTCTTGTGTTTCTTAATTTAGATTTCTCTCTCTAATTTTGCTAAAGTTATAATTTAGTTTATTTAGTGTCAAAATATAAATAAATTTAGATGATGAATAGTGAGTTGACTCATTGAGGATGATGTTGTTATGTTGTGTTGTGTTGACTTGTGTTCTTCATTAATTTTGTATTGAAGAATTGATGGGTTTTGGAGTATAAAGCGATTTTTAGAAGCAAATTATGTAGTAATCATGGTGGTACATACTACATAGCATTAAAATTAGGAAGAAAATCTAAACCCCTTTGTCCTGTATAACTGTATATAGGGAAAATCCAATCATCTCTTTTGTCTTGGCTTGTGTAAAACATAGTTAACATTCATGATTGGTGGCTTGACAAGCATTTAATGAAATATACTCATTTGTTTTTATCAAATTTGATGATTCTGTTGAACCCTTACTCGAGTTAGTCCTTTAGTTTGAATCTTTAATGTTTTTCCTATTATGTTGTGCTTTTTAAGGTGATAAAATTATCGCCATTACCTCGAATTTGTGGTCCCTTTTGATTGTTTTTGACAAGGTTCTTGTGTTGCTTGGTTTGATCAGAAGGGGTTTGGTTTCCCAGCTGATGTTTTCAGATCAAATCGATTGTACATATCACACGTTTAGATCAAATGCCATCATTAAAAATGAAGACCCAATCGAGCACGGGCTGTTTAAGAGAAAGAAATGGTCTTCGTGTTTGTCAAAAATCAACTATAATTTCCAAAAAAACATGCTCTCATGTCAGAATTCCTGATCATACTGCAGATCTCGATACTTGCGTACAAAGTTGTCAAGATGGTAAGCCATTGAACTTGAAAGAAGATTGTGTTGGTTTTCATTTTTGTTGTAAGGATTTTGATAGATTTTCATGATGATTATATTTCTAAGATTGTGTTGGTTTCACTTATTAACTAGTCACTTTCATAATCTTTTGAGGGTCATTCATGAGCTTTCTATTTGTGTTGTTTGAATTTGAGATTATCAGTTCATGTGAAATATTTCATGTTTACTTTGAGCAATTTTGTTCTAAGCATTTATTGACATGAAATTTTACATTCATATTTGAAAACTCATTGAACTTTTCTCATAGTATGTTCAAGTATCCAACTCTCTCCCGAGGAGATTGTTAACGATGAAGAGGTTGACCATCAGGAATTACCAGATGAAGAAAAGTCTCAGTCTTTGAACCAATCTTGTGATTCAACAACCATGGCACAAATGGTAAAAAGAAATAAGAAAAATTGTTTCCTTTTCATATGACATTGTGATTTTCTCTCTTAATAATGGCGGTTTTTGTACTTATGTATCAACACTTCTTCGATTATTGCAGGAGTCTAGCCATGCTTTACCTCCGCGATTGGAGACTATTTTTTCTCCTTCTTTGGAGTCCATTGAAGTTCGCAGTGAAGCAAATAAAGACAATGATGCAGGTTTGAGCGTTCGATATTAACTAATTTCTTTAAATTTTCTGCTGAGAAAAAGCAGTTGTAGAAGAAAAAACTGTAATTTTATTCGTCTTATATCTGATTTGCTGTTCTTTCATTTCTCAGCGGTATGTAGTGACAGCTATCCCGATATTTCTTGGTTAGAAGCTGATGAAAGTGATGATAATAGAAGTTCGGGCGACCTTCAGTATTGTGATGTGTCGGAGTTCTACATTTCTGACATGATCGTTTCAGACTTTACCTTTGACGCGACTGCGTTTGATAATACTAGTGAAGCGAATTGCTTTACTAGTTACGAACATCCAGAGCCAAACATGTTGTTTGGTGTTGCCGAGCAATTTTGTGTTCTTCCTTTACTAGAGGAATCAATTAGAAGCAGTAGTGCCAATGATGAGAAATCGGATGAACAAGCAATGATGGGTCCAAATGATTCTAGCTTGTACTTAGCAATCAATCAGATAAGACCTTGTGACCAGGAATCTGCTGTCAATTCTTTTGACTCAGACCAGGCCGAGTGTTTCGATCCACAGATTTTTATAAAGAATTTGCCTGAATTATCTGATGTGGTGTCGAATTTCCAATCCAATTCATTGCCTAAGGAAACTTCAAGAAGGAAGCTTATCACTCTAGTTCTTGATTTGGATGGTAGGTGGCATTGAGTTGCTTGAATTTGAGCATTGTTATTAGGCATCAGTAGTGTCCAACACGACGTTGCAGTTATATTTTAGTTAAATATGATATTTAATTACATCAATAGCGATATGAACAACGTGATAGTGTAAGTATACGATTAATATTTAGCCTCACATTTCCATACATGCAGAAACACTTGTTCATTCTACATTGGAACATTGTGAAGATGCAGACTTCACCTTTAATGTTTTTTTCAACATGAAAGAACACACCGTGTATGTCAGAAAGCGTCCTCACCTCAAAACATTCTTAGAACGAGTCGCTGAGATGTTTCAAGTTATTATTTTTACTGCCAGTCAAAGCATATATGCAGAACAACTCCTTGATATTCTCGATCCAGATGGAAAGATCATCTCTCGACGGGTTTATCGCGAATCATGTATCTTCTCAGATGGCAGTTACACTAAAGATTTGACAGTTTTAGATATTGATCTTGCGAAAGTTGCAATAATTGATAATTCCCCTCAGGTACATCTCATAATTCTTCGATCTTCGGTTCACTCTTTACTTCATCCATATTTGGTTTGATGGGGTTTCTAGATCAGTTAAACATGTCCTAGGCTATAGCTACAAATTTAGTATTTTTATAGGTTAAATCATATGTAGAAAATGCCTTGTTTTAGTGAAAAGACGTTTTTGGAACAGGCGACAAGATCTTGTATCGTACATTGATTTGATTCGAGCTAATGTGTATTAAATTTATGAGAGGCAGGGGAATTATAACGAACTTTTATTGGTAGAATTGAGGTAAAACTGCGGAAGGAAGCAATTTTTTCTTCTCGCACTTTGTCATGTACTTAAATTCCTAAGCCTTGGTCTCTTTTTGAATATTTTTCAGGTTTTTCGGTTGCAAGTGAATAATGGGATTCCCATAAAGAGTTGGTTTGATGATCGAACAGACTGTGCACTAATTTCGTTACTTCCTTTCTTAGAGACCCTTGTAGATGCAGACGATGTTCGCCCTATCATTGCCAAGAAATTTGGTAATGAGGCATAAGAGCCTTTGCCATTCTCAATTTTCTTGAGTATAGCAGCTCCTTATCCCCTTTGCCTATTTTTTAGCAAAATTCGGCCTCTAATCTTAGCATAAATATGTTCGGTTTTTTTCTTTCTTTCTTTCTTTTCGCTTAGAGCTCTTTAGATATTATTTGCATTGTTTTTTAAGTTACTCTATTGCTGCTTTCTGTTGTCGTCTCAGCTGGAAACTCTTCGGGATCTTCTCTCTAAGTGTTGTTCAAAGGTAATTTTAGGGCTCGTCTCGTCTTTTATTTTTAGTTGTACAGTTTATGGGGGGTGTACATGAATGAATTACTCTTATATATTGTGAAATGTAATTCTTGCAGAATTGTTTTCTTTTTCTTTACTATTTTTGATCTAATTTACTTGCATATTACTTTAGTTTGATCTCACAATAGAATAGAGCATAGTTTAGTTGATATGATGAAATGAAAATGAAAATCTCTTAGAATTGACTTAATTTTGTAAAGCAAGCAGCAACAACATTCTTGAAACATAAGCTTGATATAGTTCTTGTAGATAAAAAAGGGTTATTTGCAGCGAAACCTCTTTATGGTTTGATTTTTTACTCTTAACTTCCTTATGTTTACTCTTATTTGTAAATTTGAGGTGCCAATTGAATATTACCGTTGAATACTAACTGGATTATTACTGTATTGTCTTTAAAGTCTTACTTTCACGTATACACAGGTGTTATACAGTGGTCATCCAGCTGGTATTTAATGGTGATATTTAACTGACGCCTCAAATTTGTAAAGAAAAGTAAACTCAACGAGATTAAATGTATAAAAATTAAAATTTAAAGAGGTTTCGTTGCCAATTACTCAGATAAAAATAATAGGATTAGTAAGGATAAAAATAAGTGATATGATAGTTAAACACTAAACCAGAAAAATGTCTTGTTACAAAAGAAGAAAAAAAGAGAAAAAAGAAAAGAAAAGAAAGAAAAAGAATGCATGAAAGAAAATAGAGAGAAATCTGAAGGTGTTGTAAATTCTCTATCTTCGTTCCCATGTTTGAGGAGGTCGGTTTTAGTTCGTACCACCAGAGCTTTGCCGGTAGCTGTTAGAATACTATTATTATTGTTGTTGTTCTTCTCAATCTCTCCCTTTTTTTTAGATTAATTGTGTTTTTTGATGATTCAGTGAACATAGTTGTGCATTAGTTGTCTTGAAACAGATCTTTCCCATGATTTAATGAGCTCGAGTTACCGTTGCATACAAGGTATGTGCGTATGTATGTATGTATGTATGTGTGCTATATATATGTATGTGTATGTATGTAGAAAACATTATGAAATCACGTTGAGATTGATGAACTTTGGTTATCATGCTGAAAATATGGAACTTAGTAGGTACATTACATAACCACTTATCTGTTACAATTTCTCTTTAAGAATCTTCTGTTTTTGGAAATGAGAAAGCAGAAGATATGAAATTAATATGCTAATAAGCCAAACTAGTGTATATATAGGGTTATTTGCAACGATATCCCGTTATGTTTTGATTTTTTACACTGAATCGTCTTATCTTTTTCTTTTTTGTAACATAACCCTCTCATGTTTACTTTTCTTTGCAAATTTGAGGTGCTAACTAAATATCACCGTTATATATCAACTGAATTATTATTGTATTGACTTCGAAGTTTTACTTTCACGCATACACAATAGTTATTCAGTTGGTATTTAACGGTGATATTTAGTTGACATCTCAAATTTCTAAAGAAAAATAAACTTAAAGGAGTTTTGCCTAAAAAAAAAGAAGGGGGTCAAGTGTATAAAAATTAAAACATAAAATAGTTTCGCTGCTATAGATCAGTTTATCCCTACTTGTCTTTTGCAGGTATACCCTGTGAGGTAGGTAATTTGTCTTAGTTTATGTATCAAAACATTATTTCTTTTCACTTCTTCGCTTTTAAGATTCTTGCTCGATTACCATTGCTTAAAATTCTGAATTCCGAGCAAACATGTTGATTTTGCTTCGATCAAAACATGTTTCGTGTGTGTTTGTTATATGCATCGATACGAATTAATATGTAAATCTCTTAAGTCTACTACAATGTTTCAGGACACTGCTCTCTCAGAACATTGCTCTATAATTAAGTGTATGTTTCTTTATGAGAATTAGAACTCGAAAACTTATTGATGAACCAAATGATCAAAACTAGATATGCTGTTGTTATGTTTGCTCTGATTATGAATACAAAAAAGAAAATATGTTGGCTTTAAATTTCATTATCTTGATAAATACTTGACCGATTAAGGGAGACCAGGTGATGCTTTAACACCGAAAAATTTACAATTTTTACGCGCATTGTCTGCAGGTCTGTGTGCCGAGACCAGTAATAGCTCTTCTGCTAATGCCAACATTAGTAGGTACACAGAGTTTTTATTGTTCTTAGAGTTAGATGTTTGTATGTAGTGAGGCATTTTCAGGAACAAAATTTTGGTTTAACTTCTCATTCTCAAGTAAATATAATTGAAGAAGTGATTTGTTCTTCTTTTTAATGTAATGATCTTATCTCAGCTTCTTCTTTTTTGTAAATCATGGTATAAATCAGTGAATGTATTACTTGTGTTTATGATGATTAAAGATAACTGGGCTTTAGCTTTTGTTTTGATTAGAATCATTTTCTCTTGATAAAACTTTGCATTTGTATTGTTGTATATCTATGACTATTAATACTCTACAATTTGGGTTGCTTCTAGTTTGAGCTAGGGCTGAATATCGGATGAGTTGATCGGGTTTCGGGTGAAAAAAAGTGAACCAGTATCCGTATGTTCACGTGTTGTGGGTTGGTGGGTTTAAAGGTTGTGATGAACATACCTAATTATATTTAAATATATAATTAAATTCTAAACACTTACCTAATTATATATAAACATATAATTAAACCGTTAAATTTAATAAAATTTATAAACATATGGACTTTTAACACATTCATATATTCATATGTATTATAATATATTTTATGTATTTTTTTATTTTAGGAATGTGTGTATAGTGTAAACTTGTATTATTATTAAAGTTTAGATAAGAGTAAAAAAAAAAAATTGGGTTAGCGATCGGGTTTAGGTCTAGGTAGATTGGTTGGGACTGGGTCAAATTCGGTAAAAATGTTCAATCCTAGTTTAAGCATAGTATTTTCACTTCTTAAAAACATATTTTTTAAAATAAATTTAAGGAAAAATAATTTTTTTATAATTTTGTTGGGATTGGAAGTGGAAAGCCTTCAATGGTTTTTCAATAATAGAACTTTTGCAAAACTCGCTCTTTTGTAAGTTTGGATAGAAAAGTCATTTCAATATAATTTTAAAAAATTATTAATTTTGCCCTGTATTAAGTTTTAATATTTTTTAGTAAGTTTTTTAAGGAAAAGTCATTCCAATACAATTAAAAACAATTATTAGTTATTGTCAAAAAAAAAAAACAATTATTAGTTTGTACCTATATTAAGTTTTAATCAATTTTATTACTAAATTTTTTTTAAAAAAAGTCATTCCAATATAATTAAAAATAATTATTAATTTTTACCTTAAGTTTTAATCGATTTCATTACTATTTAATTTTGATGGAAAAATCATTCCAATACAATTGAAAATAATTATTAATTTTTATCTTGAGCTTTAATCATTTTATTACTACTTACTTTTATTTATTATTATTACTCCCAACCAAACACACCTTAATTTCTTAACAGAAAGTGTTATCTATAAAAAGAGTATTGGCACACTTGACATGTATGTATGAGATTATATGAGATTCGATACAAAAACCAATTGTAAGGCACTGTTTTTAGGTGATGTTGACACTACTAATACCAAACAGCAATGATCGTAATAATATAATGATGTATATTAAAAATTTACATATAGCGATATGATAAGTTATAAATTTTTTAACTAATCACATTTATTTAAATTGAGATCTACCGTTTAAAAATATAATAACATGTTACAACGTCTAATATTTCAGTGCATATTTTGAATGCACATGCCTATCATTTTTTTCTTTTGATATCTGATGCACATATCATTACTCCATTGAAAATAATACTAATTATAAATAATAGTAAAGAGAATAATTTACTTGTTTATTTCCTAAAGAAATTAACATATATTTATACACAACTTAAGCAATCTATTCTAGGAAATTAAGAGAATAAAGAATAATGATTAGCCTAATTATGTTGATCATGCCAAATTTGTTACAAAAATAATCAATCCACACACCATTAAGAAGTCTTGTAAAGATGACCCCTAGTTGCTCTTCAGTCTTCACATATCTTGTAGAAATTAAACCTTGTTGAATCTTCTTACGAATAAAATGACAATTAATTTCGATATCTTTGGTCCGCTCATAGAACACAGGATTAGACGCAATATAAAGAGCAGCTTGATTATCTAATGAAAATTCAAATAAAGAGAATAGGGGTATCATTTTCTTGGGATTAAAATGTTAAAGTTAGTAACATCATATTGGTGTGAGATTCTCATTCTTCTTCATTTTTCGAGACTTTTTCTAAAGGAAAAACAAAGAAGACAATTGCCACCTTTCATTGATATGTGATGATATTACAAAGCAAAATCAGATGTTAACACCAAGCAATGCTATTTTCATCTTTTCAACCAAATTACTCTAAAAGTTTCTAAATCCCTTCTTCCATCAGTCATCGTGATCCTACATTGACTTGACATATGTCATTGTTTTTTCGCCGGAGATTGCTCAATGGAATTTAGAGTTGTAACAGTTTCACTTGCTTCTCTTGCACTAGAAGTATGTAATGGCGGCTTTGCTTCGTCCTATAACAGCAAAAAAATCGAAAAAAAGAGTGGAATTTTAGCATGATATTGCAAAGTTGTTCCAAATTGAAGACAATTAAAAGGGAAAAGCACAGAGCCTTATTAAGAAACCGAATTAGAGTACGGGTGATGGCAAGTGATCGGTTTTACTCACCTGAGAATGAGATGTCATGTTATGTGTTGCTGCTGGTTCCACCCCCGATTGATTGCTTCCATCAAGTTCCAAAGACGGGTCCTATTGTTAATAAGAACCGATAGTTACTTAGCATAGTTCGAGATATGAACACAGACCATACTTACTTTTGACCACTATTGTTAATAAGAACCAAGAGATTTTTTTTAATGACCCCAACAAAATTACTGGTAGATCCCTATAATGAAGGTATCTTAGGACTATGCCGAGTTGCTCCCTATATTCAAATGTGTTCAGGTTGCAATGTTCATTAAAAAAATAACATTAGGTTGCAATGACAAACCTGTTGATAGCAGTTTTGATTCCACTCCTGAATTTTCGACAGAGTACTTTGTTGCTGTTGTTGGTCTTGTCTGGCTGCTTCTTGTTGCGGTTGCTGTGGTAATTGATGTGTGTCGGGCTGCTGAGGCTGCTGCTGAAGCTGTTGCTGATAGAGATATTGTTGCTGTTGCCACTGAAGATATTGTTGCTGATATTCTTGTGACATATTCAAATTCTGTTGCTGAGGTTGTTGTTGCATTAACATTTGTTGTTGATAGTAATAATATTGCCACATTTGATTATATGCTTGGTTGTTTTGAATTTCCTGCTCTTCACTACCTTGTACCGGTTGAGATGGTGCCACATAATTTGGTTGCGCCATACTTTGCACAGGCCAGGTAACCGGTGGAGGTGGGGATGTTATTTGAAACTGAATTTGAGATTGGCTGCCTTGCAGAATTTGATGGCTTTGTGGGGATGCAATTTGAGATGGGATAACTTGACCGATAGGAATTAGACCGCTCAATCCAGCTTGGGGGTGTTGTTGTTGTGTAGAACCTTTCCTGTGTTGATGTGATGATCTTTGTAAATGCCCTTGAAATCCAAATTTTGATTCTTTACGAACTTTAGAATTATTTGCTCGGTGCCAGTTCTTTCCACGATTTGCAGGCTTACTTTGCTGATAATATCTAGGTTTTGTTGAAGTAGGATTGTGATAGCTCTTAGAAGATGATGGATTGACTACTTCATTTTCAATTTGAGGGGAATTAGCTTCGGCTTTTCTTTGGATTTGCGTACGATGATCTTCGTCATTATTAGGCTGATTGCTCTCCACCATGCTTTCATCAGAAATGCAGGTTTCTTGAGGCATAGAAAATTTTGAGTCTGATGATGGTTCGGCCTGAGGGTGTAACGAAATACCTTCTAATGAAAGTGGCTTCATATCTCGCTGAGGTTCAAGGCCGAAAGCTCGGTTGTGATCATTTCCATTTGGGTGTTCATTTAAAGTTTGTAAAGATTCGGTTCCTTCAGCAACTTCCAGTTTTAAACTTGATGAAGGGGAATATACTAAATCTACCGACGATACATTTGTTTCTGGTGAATCTTTCTTGGATTGCTCGGTAACTTCAAGAGCAAGCAACGTCACTTTCTCCCCCGAATCACTGTGAGCTTCTTCAGAAGGAAGTTGATCACTAGTTGGGGTTTGTTCGAACGGAATATCATGAATCTCATGAGCTGGAAACTTCGGCTCTGATATTTCTTTGTCTTGTAAAGGCATCTGAACAAGAGAGTCAAGATTAGACTCTTCAGGTGGCTGTTGATGCTTAATGACAATGTTAATCTCTCTTCCCTCTTTAGCAAATCGCGATGATTTTTCATGTTTGAATTGCTCATCAACCGCTGTTCTGAAAGAATATGGAAAAAGGCGAACGTGACGATTCCATGCCTTCCTTACTTCATCAATAGTTCCACAAAGATCCACAAACTGATTCAATAACCATTATCAGCACTACATAAGAGCTCAATAAAATTTGCTTTTTCCGAGAATGAAATGATGTTAACTTCGAAAGGGATTTCAATTCTAACCTTTAAATATAAGCTCGAAACATCCTCAGCGTCCTTGACATTCAAACCTTGAGACGCGTCTGGCCCTGGAGATATTACATTAGCTATGACAGAGTCGATCACATGTATGTGACGCTGCCCTCCATGCAGTGTAGCAAAATTTATCAATTCCTATAAAATCGACCATCATGAATCTCAATTTTTCTTTCTTAGATAAGAAATGAAATTACTTGTGTTCCACCAATTCATGAACTCATTAAAGGTTGTTTAATCATTAGGGTAAGCTATTTTCGAAGAACATAAATACCTCTAAAAGTAAGATGCAGCTCGGTAAGCGTTTAATTCCTTCTATTAAAATATCTCTTGCAGCATCTGCATTTTCAGTTATCTGTATGCAAGAAAACAAAAACTTTCATACATTAGAAGAGAAAATTTAACTCGATGGAAATGAAAAAGGCGAAGCTGCTTGGAGACTAATTTTGTAGAAAACAATGAAGCTCAAAATACATACCGAAAACAGAAAAAGGAGAAGAGTTACTCACCATGTATTTAAGTCTAGAAAAGTGAACATATAATATAGGAAGAGTATCCAAATTTTTGTTCAGCTCAGCCATTTTTAGTGCTTCTTCATATATATTAGTAGCTTCAACAAAATTTCCCTGAAAATTTCGAAAAAGAACAAATAAGCGTAAATGAAAACTAATATGTCTTTTTATATGATGATAATGTCGATTTACCAGACGCCTTTCCATGTTAGCCTTCCTTGCAACATTTTCTACGAAATTAGAATCTGATTCTTCGTCACAATGAAGAAGTGCAGCTCGTGCGCCAATTGTATCTCCATCATGCTCTTTAAATCGGGCATTAAAAAGATGCATTGCTGGCACTCTCTGCAACGAACATACATACGAGGAGGACCATAATAAACATCTCCAATCATGTATAAAGCACTTCAGTCAAGACATCCTATAAAATGCAGCAATCAAGCAAATGACAAACAATGACACTCTGAAACTAAAATTGGTAGATGACAATATCTTAGTAGACTAAGAGAACTCTCCCAAAATCAAAATCCCATTAAATTCACAAATGCAAAAATGTTGGGGGATGCAGCTAGCATTTTTTACACATTTGTATGAAGTAACGGATTCATCTATACTATCAATAGAGTTTGTAAGACCCCATAATTTCAAAAAAACACAAACAACAAAAAAAAAAATAACATAATTGTACGAAATTTTAAATATTTTTAAGATTTTAGTATGATATTGTCCGTTTTAGATCTAAGTCCTCACGGTTGCACCTTTCCAAAAGGCGTCATACTAATGGAGTAGTGTTCATTCTTATATACCCATGACCTTTTTTGTTTTTAGCTAATGTGGGACTTTGGTCGCACACCCAACACTTCCATGTGGTTTTGTTGTTGTTTTCTCGTGTCTTTATAGAATACCATAAAAATGTAAAAAAAAAAAAAACAAAAACCTTTGAACGTAAAAATGTAAATTTTTTACCAGAATTAGCAATTTATGTAATTTTCCCAAAATCTTTACCATTAAAAATTTATCAACACATTTTATGGGTGTCAATTAGTACCTACAATTCTATGAACCATTTTGAAATATGAACCACCTAACTACTTTCTACTCACATTGAGGAGACAAATGCAAACCTCCCAAGAAGTTTGCTAAACAGAGAATGTTACTCATCCTGAACTTGAGAGGTTTGTTCAGAAGTTATGGTCGCGTTTAGGAAAATGAGGTTTTCATTAAAAAAAATTTATGCTTGGTACTCTAACTTATAGAAAGATTTCTGTAGAAAAAGCTACTTCCTTAAACTAGAAGAACATAATTTTGGTCAAAGAACACACCTTAAGAAAAATTTGTGTTGCTCGGTTGAGAGCGTAGGTTGCAATCTCTCTTCCACCCTTTCTTTCCATGGATTCTGCGTAACGCATCCAAAACTCAGGATAATTCGCACAAGGAATCAAACATTTCTCGTAAAGTTTAACGGCCTAAGTGACAATAGAAAAGAGATTTAGATATTATATGATAACATTTCATAAACAAATAAATGGTAAAAAAAAAAAGAAAAGAACTAAAACCAACCCAGTCGAAATCTCCTTGCATCCCAACAAAGTCCAGATACCTATGCCAATTCTCTAATTGATCAACATCAAGAGACTTGACATGGAAGTAGGACCTTCTTATCTTCATCTCGAAAGTGCTAATTTTTTCCTCCAACTGACATGCTTCCCGATACAATTGTTCTCCAGTGTATAGATATTTCTGAAGTAGTGATTTTGACCTAGTGAAGTTGATAGATGGCTCCAATAAGTCGTTGATAATGGAAGAAATTTCATTTGTCGTATAACTTTTAGGAACTTCGTCTTCGAGGGAAGATCCCGAGCATGAATCCACAGCTTCGCATCCCACCTCCTTGGTACACAAGTTAGCTAACTTCTTAAAACTGAAAAAAAAAAAATTCAAAACGAAAAAGGTAACAATGCAGCCATACAAACAGGGTAGATCTTTAAAGTTCAAACAATAAATTCAAATAGGAAAATTATTTTGGAATACTGTTATAAGTTTCGGGAATAAAAAGTACGAGTGGTCCCTAACACTCTCCTCGGTGTCACATCACTAAGTATCAAATCCCATATAATTTAATATAATAACTTTTACAAAGTACCGCTAACCAATAACAAAGAGACACGTCTAGAAGGTGTTAAGCACCACTGTAATCCAATAGCAATACTCTTTGATCAAACAAAAGCAATAAAATTTATTATTCTATATAGGAAGTTCCAACAATGAGATAGAAACATGAAAGTTCAAATGATGATACCTATCGTAATAACGATGTAACTTTTTAGTTGGAAATCTAAGAGCTTCAACATAAATGTGGGCTAACAAACTCCATTGCTGCTGAGATAACTCAAAGTCAATGTATTTGTCCCATAAAGCATGGCATAAATAATCCTTACCAACATATGACAAGCCTCTTCTAAATAGTCTGCAAATTTTTCCAAGAGAAACATTAGTTGACTTCGCGATATCTGAGTAAATTAACAGAACTGCTCAACTCGAGCCACACACACACACATGTATATGCACAATGAAGGAAGAACAGTTGCAGAAATGCCATGGCCCATAAACACTTCATTGTTAGAAATCGGTCTTTGATGTCACCCTGATTCAAGAAAAGACCTGTGGCCTGCACAAATCTCATCCTCGAAACTAATAAAATAGAGGACAGTAGGAACTATCAACTTAAAAAATTGCTCAAAATTGTTTCGAAAGGATGCACGATGTGATACTGGTTCGTTGGAAATTAGCTTCGCGGATTTGAAAAGAATACCATCTCTGATGTAAGAAGTGATTTTCGAAGGAAAATAAGACAGTTTTGGAAAAAGAAGCAACCAGAATTTTCTTGATACTAAATTCAAATGAATACTAAAAGAAGAAAAACTTGCTTCGTTTTAAGCACACAACTTTGTTCCATTTAACAATGTTTCAGTAAAGGATGGAATTTATACATTCAATCAAATGTCCTTGTTTTTCTCAACAAAATGGAATTTATAAACTCAGCAAAAGTTGTTACCAATGCAAACAAGCCATACCAAGCTATATTCTATTTTAAATATTGAGTTACCTGCGAATATCAGACGGATCCTCGAAAGCCAACATACTAAAGTTACAGTAGTCAACCCAAACACCAACAGAATATGTTGCCAATTGCAGAGCTCTTTCGAAAACTTCAACAACCTCGCCTACATCACACAAGCGGGCCTTATGACCAGCGTACCTTCTCCAGTATCCGTGGCACAAAGGAAACTCGGACAAGAAGGAATCATAAACTAAGCAAATTTTCTCGATATTATCCTGCAATGTCACCCATAGCAAACCATACTTCCACTCAGGGTACCAATCTAGAGGCAGCAAAATGCAATAATAAGTAAAGCAACAACCAAGCTTAAGATAATTTACACATGTAATGAGACATTTTTTGACTAATTGGGTGTTAAGCTTACCATTACTCCCCTCAATCAACATTTACCAATCTGTTAACATCCATTACTTTCTAAATGTAAGACTTTTAGTTTGGTTTTTCATTAAAGGATTTATTGCTTTATTAAAATAGAGGTTGAGGAGAATAGTTATTTGTTGTCTAGTGTTAATAAGCTTAGTATCTGTGTGAAGTCTAGTGTTTTTTATAAACAATTGTGTGAAGTCTAGTTGAAGCAGAGAGATTTTCAGAAGGCCGAGTCCAACTAGAATTTTGTTGCTAGGTCCCCTCCCTAACTCTAGAAATACATATTCTCTCATCAGAATTGTATGTTGTTATTGATATGATCTAAAGGAGGAAGACTTAATAAGTCAAGTGTTTTTTATAAACAAATGTGTGAAGTCTAGTTGAAACAGTGAGATCTTAAGAAGGCTGAGTCCAACTAGAATTTTGTTGTTAGGTCTCCTCCCTAACTCTATATATACATATTTTCTCATCATAATTATATGTTGTTATTGATATGATCTAAAGGAAGAAGACTTAGTAAGTCAAGTGTTTTTTATGAACAACTGTGTGAAGTCTAGTTGAAGCAGTGAAATCTTAGAAGGCTGACTCCAACTATATTTTTGTTGCTAGGTCCCCTCCCTAACTCTAGAAATACATATTCTCTCATCATTATTGTATGTTGTTATTGATATGATCTAAAGGAAGAAGACTTGGTAAGTGAGTATTGTACTACCAATAACTATGTCTTCAATATTGTTCAACTAAGTGTTCTAAATTATATTAGCATCTAATGTTTTATAAATTTCTAACAGAAGCAGAGGCCATTGGAGTTAGTTAGAGTACAAACACAACTATTCAAACCCTGTTATTCTTCTTTTTTTTCTTACCAATGATGCCATATGTTTCACTTTCATGTAATAAAATTTAACTAAACTGATGCCAAATGCCAATTCAAGATTGTGAATTTCTGAACTTACAGGATAAACTCTCTCAATCTTTGTAATAAGTGAAATCCACTCCTCAAAGTTCAATGAGCCTTCGTTAACTATTTCATGAAAATTGAGTTCATCAAACCCACCTGAAAACAAATTCATTATAACACCATTAGCTATACAAGTTTCAGTCATGCCCTAAATTAAACAAGTTTGGAAATTTAAGCAACCCCAGATGTTAGTTCAGCTCAAAATTGAACCTTTTTTACAAAATTGTTTATATCTCAAAAAACCCGGTTAAATAAAACAAAATTCAGTGAGCACCTGGAGAATCGGAATCCATAGTCTGAGGATTAGTTTCTGGTTCGGAAACATTAATTTGGGCTTCCATTATACATACCAATGCGAAAAAGTTAAAGAAAAATCAGCTAGGAAATAGAGAGAAGAGAGGAAAAGAAGAAAGAGTTGTTTGTTCTTCATTGGACAGTTTCCGCCATTGTTTTTGAGCTGTTTTGTTGTCGTTTAGAGCACAATGACATGTCGTTTTGGGTTAAGCTTCATCACATATTCTCATAAGCATTCTCCACAGAGCAAATTAGATTAGCCATTTTCTATACAGTAGAACCTCTATTTAAGAATACTCTATTCAAGAATAACCTCTAATTTGTTATAAAAAAATTAAGTCCCGATTTGGGCCAGTTATAAATAAGAATAACCTCTAAATTGTAATTAGTTATACATTTTCTAAGTCCCGTGTTAATAAAGTATACCTCCATATAAGAATAATTACATCTTAATAAAATATATACATGTATTTTGTAAATTTATTTATGTAAAATTAATAATTTTATTTTAAATATATAATACATGTGTGAAATTATATTTACTCTAAAATATTTCTATTATGATATAATATTAATGATTATTTATTGTTATTATTGTTACATTGATATTCTTTGGTTTTTTAATTTTTTTTTCTAGTGTAACTCTATTTAGTTATAACCTTCCAATTAGAATATAATTTACTTGGTCCCAAGTGTATTCTTGGATAGAGGTTCTACTGTATTATTAATTAAATTAAAATGTGTGAGATGTAATTAAAATGATTAATTGGATTAATTAAGAATTAGATTAATGAATTGGACTCAAAATATGATGTTTACTTAACTTGTAGGATCAGAATCTAAGTAATAATCTTGAAATCGGAATAAATTAAATTAAGTTGTAAAAATATTTTTGGGAAATTTTATAATGCACCCCCTTAAAAGGGGTACATTGATACATCTTTATCTGTTTCCGTATTCAAAATAATTTTTTAGTCAAATTTTTTCTCATGGTCATGTAAATTATAGTTATTTAAGATATCCTACAAAATTTTAAGAAATTCGGAAAAATTTAACATGCCGAAAATTACGTTCTAACAGTGTGTTGCACGCGTGACTATTTTATTTTATACTCGTGTAAAATAGACTGTTTGAACATTGTTTTTTATATTGTAAATTATTCCGAATCTCTCAAAATTTTGTAGGATATCTTAAATAGCTATAACGTATATGAATATGAAAAAAATTAGACTAAATTTTTTTTCTGAATGCCGAAATAAGTAGAAAGTGCATCAGTACATCTCTTTTAAAAGAGTGCATTGTAGAATCACCTAATACTTTTTTTTAAAGTTTTATTAAAAAATTTTAGTTTAAAAAATAGTAAAAATGACATTTTATTATTTATATTTTTTAAAAAAATATTAAGTCAACATTAGTTAATATATTAAATTTTACATTAAAATTTATAATTTTTTTTTTTTTTGAGATACATTAAAATTTATAATTATACATTAGAACGCAATAATAGACGTTTATGTAAAAATATCACAATTCTTTTTTTTTATATAAAAAATATCTCAACTTTTACATACAATAATCCTCTACTTCTGCTACCTAACATAACTTCCCTACTCCAACCAATAACAATGCACCAACTGTACGGTCACGAGTCTCGTCAAGAGATCAGAATCAGCTGCACCTACTACCCACCATAACTTTCGTGTGCCCTAACTCCATCTATATATAAACCAGTAGCTTTCGTTTTCGTTGTCAAGTACAAAAAAAACTGTTAAAAATGGCGTCGCTTTCTCTCTCGTGTAAACCGTCAGTTAATACTACTTTCTCTCTCTACAGCAATAGCCATAGCTATGGTTTCCTCTCTCTTCGAACTCAGCAGAAGAAGAAAACCGAGCTAGTCAATTTTGTTACTCGATCAGCTCAGATTTTGAACTTGAATTCCAGCTCGAGTTTGAGCGAGCTTAGGTTTGTAATATTCGAGCGATTTCATATCTGAATTTTTTGAAACTGTATCTCCTTATTGTTTTGGATTTTGGTTCAGATTTTCGATTGGAAACGAGAGCATAATGGCGGTGAAGAATAGGAGGAGGAGGGGATCTGGTGCGGTGTGTTATGCTGCGCCACTCTCTGTTCGGAATCTTCAATGGATCTCCACAATTTCTTCTGTGTAATCTTCTCTCTTATCTCTTTTTGTATATGTGTATATGTATATATGCAATGCCACGTGTCAGCTCGATATCTTTGTTTTCTGAGCTTATCGTTTATTCAGCCAAGTATCTAAAAATGATTACTTTGTTGGGTAAAGGTGGCAGTTTTATTAGCTAGTGATTTGTATTGGAAATGTAGTGTTTTAGATAGCTCAAGGTGAATTTTGAACATTGTATGGCCTAAAACTATCAAAACTATTATTTTAATGGGCTGAGAGCTTCATCACATTCTTGTGAAAAAAAAGGCCTTGTCTACTGGTCATTACTGTAGTGGGATAAAAGTTAGGAAAGTGTTTCCTTTCTTATATTTTCTTGTGTTTGCTTACTAAATTTGAAACATAAAATTTGAAAATATGACAATTTTTTATTAGTTCCTCTTCCTTTCCAAACACTTTCTCTTTTAAGTGTCTTTAAGACCAAATTAATCAACAGTTTAGAAAATTTACTGTCATGTTTTCTGATATTTAATGAAACCACACTCAGTTTGTTTTTGGATAGCTCCTTTGCAATATATTTTTTTCTTACTGATATTATTGAATGAACACTGTGGCCTGCTTAAGTAAAATATGCATTGATGGATGTTCAATCACTATGCCAGGGTTTTAATGCTTGTTAAGGGAACTGGTATTCATAAATCTTTTCTCATTCCATTGTTTGCCTTACAAGCACCAGCAAGTATCGTCGCATGGATTAAGTAAGTCTTTCAGATATTCTATCTAAAATACTATACCTTAAAGCACCAACAAGTATTGAGCTGATTCTGAATGGATTTATCCCTTATTCAATTTTTGTTGATTCTATTACAGGGGTGAGTATGGTATTTGGGCTGCATTCCTAGCTCTAGTTGTTCGCCTCTTTTTCTCTTTTCCTGGTAAGTTCTCTTAATTTACTTTTTTCTATGTATATGCATTTTGTGTGGCTTGCTCTGAATCTTACTTTCCTTCTCAAAAATCTTGTGTTGGACTTGTCATGTATTTAGGTGAGCTCGAGTTGCCATTTCTGGGGTTATTGTTGGTGATTGTGGCTCCTTATCAAGTTATGAACCTTAGGTAATTGATACCAGCTCACCAGAATATGAGTTTGCATATTTTTTATTTTTTTTTTCTCATTCTCATTCCCGTTCTCATTGGCAGGGGAACACAAGAAGGGGCTATAATATCATTGGTGATTGCTGGATATTTAGCATTCCAGCATTTTACACGAACAGGAAGCTTGCAGAAATCATTTGACCAAGGTTCAATTGTTGCCACCATAGCTATCATTTGTACCACTGTTGTATCATTGTTGCTGCTTATTTAATCTTTTGTAATCCTCAGAATAATAGCAAGTTGTTTGAAATAAGTATGTAAGTGATGTCTTCGATTTTTGTTTGTTTGTTTGTTTGTTCTTTACCTTGTTAGATTAGGTGTATGAATATCTTGTTCAGCAAATGCAATAAGAAATAATAGCTGTGGTGCATTGTAAATGTAAATTTGAACTTATTGTATTTTTGTTTATATGAGCCAATAAGTTAACTTGTGCATTGTGCTTCCATATTCAGTGTCTGGATCAGTCTAAGATTTACATTCTACCAGATTATGAATTTGAAAAATAAAAATGCAGAAAAATATTCCATACAGTAAGCAGATAAGTGATACCGACTTTGTTAAGTTGTCGGTGATCAAAACAGTATAATGCCATCTTGTGATCTAAAAAGATTATTTAACTAACTCTGCCATTATGCTAGTTTCATTCTGTTAGAGAATGTTGTTAAAATTGTAATCTCTAGTTAGTTGTGACATGCCTTATTCAGTTGTTTTTTCACTCACTTCTATTATGATTAGTCAATCAATAAGTTAGCAATAGTCAGTGTTTAGTATGAGTTTGTATAATAAATTTATTTGTTCTATTGCTATAGAGAGAACAAGGATGTGCCTACAAGTACAAGAACCTAAATTTCTTTCCTCTTCTGTTTTCTCCCTATTGCTTCTTTAGTCTACTAATAATAGGTATACATATATTGAAGTATAAAAATAACTCAAATGCTAAGATTGAGAGGCCTTGAGAGAATATTATAGCTCAAGATTCTCTTTGCCTCCTCGAATTTCTTCTGGTTTTGGTGGCGGCAAGTGTAATAACCGCCTCCTCCCTTGCAGAGAATTTGTTGGGACATGGTTTTATTCTGTTTAATGATAGGTTGCTGCAATGGTCGCGCCAAAGAGACCAGTGGTGATGAATAACAATGTTCTGGAGTACGAGACAGAGATGGCTGAGTTGGGAGATGCTGTTGGCTCTGTACCGAAGATAGATGATCCTGGTGGTGTATCCATGGCAGGTGTGTCCATGCTCGGGGTAGTTGGAACCATTGGGCTTGGATTCATCGGGCTCGGAATCATTGGGCTCGGATTCATTGGGGATGGTGGAGGCATGCTGCATTTACATACCAAGAACTCAATTTGATTTTCCTTTTTCTTTATTTTCACTAGGAAATTATATGCTAGAGGTAGTTTCGAAATTTTTTACCTGGATGATGATTTAGCTGATGCATAGTGACAGTTTCCGCTACCTGCAATGAGAAGCACATTTAGTTTAGGGATTAATAATCTTTGAGTTTAAGTTACTTCTCGAAATCACTAAAGGACCATGGAAAGTCTTTAAATTTCATGTTCTTATCAGATATCTTAATGATGAGCTGAAGTTTTTCAGGATAAAAGCCTTACTTGGATCAGTGTTGGTAAGTTGAGCTGCTCCACCGAAGACACAGCTAGTAGGAGCTGGATTCTTCGAGTAGTAATCGTTGAAGGCATAAGAAGCATGATCACGAAGAGTGTTCGGGTTATAACAGCTTCCACTTGGTTGAATTGCTGAACAGTCTGCACCTCCATAGCCACAAGCATAATCAAGAGCTACCTGTATAGCAGTCTCTGAAGCTGATTGACTCGCAACACACCAGCTTCCTCCACCCGATGATGATGGAGTTGTCGGTGTTGTTGTGGTTGGCGCTGTGGGGGTCGTTGTTGTAGGGGTCGTTGTTGTTGGGGTTGGCTGTGTCATTGTTGGCGGTGTCAGTTGCGGTGGTGTTTGGGAAGGCTGGTTAAACGACGGTGCAGTAGGAGTTAGAGTTGGAGTCGGGTTGACAACAGGAATCGAATCCAACTCTTCAGAAAACCCCGAAGTTGAGAAAGGTATCTCGTTTTCTTGATTCTCTTTAATTTCATTTCTCTGGATTGCTTTCAAGTGAGGTTTCTCTGCCAAACTTAGACCTGAAGATAGAACACAAATAATTATGAACATGAATGGAACTAAAAGATTGAAACATAAAACACATGAATTGAACAACCAAAAAATTCTATACATGCATGAATGAGTATATATAAACATCTTTTATGTTTGGCCATATATGAAGTAACAAATTAATGTCTGAATATTTGAAATGAACAAAAATGGTAACATAAAGCTATAATTACTAATTAGAATCTAGCTAGTGAGACACTTCCTTATAATAGTTTATAAAATCATTTTAAAAAAGTTAATAAATAAATAAAAATATACAAGTGTATAAAATCCTTAATGCTTGCATATATTTAGTTCTTTTCCTTTATAAATTTATAGAAATTCTTCTTACCATAGCCTAGAAAGATAAAACACTTAATTTCCCATCAAAAAATGCAACCAAGAAGAGTGAAAACTATAATAACTACATTTTTAACAGAAAAAAAAGACCCAAAGATTAAAGTGTATGAACAAGAAGAGAAGAGATTAAAAAAAAATCAAGATTAATGCAACTGCAAAATCACCTGAAGTGAAGAAGAAGAAGAAGAACGAGAAGAAAACTAAAGGAAAAACGACACCGCCATTGCCATTGCCACCACCCATATCTCGAAACTGTTTTTCTTCAATAAATTAGTGCTAAAATTTTTGAAGTTCCTTTCTTGATTTTCTTGGTGGGGAGAGAGAGTTTAGAGTTTAGAGCTTAGATAGATAGATAGATGATGGAGAAGCTAATACAATATACTAAATAAGAGAAGAACCAATGAGGAGGGAGGGTGTTATTTCAATGAGTAATTTTTTTAATTTATTATTTTTAATTTCATAAACCCAATTGTTAAATATAATAAAATCTTAAGGAATCATAGCTTTCTTGGGTGTTAGAGAGAGAAAGAGATAAGAGAAGAGGAGAAGAAGAAGTAGAAGAAGAAGAAGAAGGGTGAGAATATGAGAAAACTTGAGAAAAGAGGAATTTAGATAGTTGGGAAGTTCAAGCAAGAGGAAAAAAGCATTGCATGAAAAGGTATATGCTAAACAAAACTATGATCTGTTTGTTTGGTTTGGGAATGTAATCAATCAATTAAATTATTATTCTTTTATAAAATTAAATAAATTTATATATAGAGTTTGATCCTCTTTCTCTGTTTTTATTATGGTACTGAATCAAAAAGGTAAAGATGGGGATGGGGTAGTAATCAAGAATGTTGTCTGTCCCATTAGCCTTGTTTTTTTTTTGTTTTTTTGAATAAATGTTATTTTGGACCCTTTATTTTTTTAAATGATAAATTAAACCTTGTATTTTTCAAAATAGTACTAAGTAGTAATGTAGTATTCTGAATTGATTTTTCATCAAAATAAAATTTAATAATAAGCCAATCTAGAGGCATTATTACAAAATTGGTTACATTGTTTTCAAGTTTCTTATATTAAAAAAATTGTTTAAAATTGAGCTAATAGTCTTATTTGTACCATTTTAGATAATATAGGGTTTATTTTGTCATTTAACAAAATAAAAAGTCTAATCAGTAATTTTTATAAAAAAAATAGTATTTTATTTTTTACCGTTGAGACCTTATATTTTAAACTCTATTGAATGCAAACAATTAAAATTAGGTCTCCAAACCTATTTTTTTCCAAAATATTTTGTTAATATTTTGACTAAAATCGGGTTTAAGGGTGTAATTATAATTTTATACAAAAAAAAAAAAAATGAATGGAGTTTACAAATTAAAAAATTATAAAATACTGAATCCAAACAATTCACTGCCAAACTAGTAGTAATAAAAAGAAGATTATTCCTTGTAGATAAAAAGATTGTTAAAAAAAAAAAAAAGAATAAATAAATGATGTATAGTAGCTATGTATATGAACTTAAAGTAGGTAAGTATATATTGTATTGAGTGAAATGAAACCATAAAAAAGTTTTTTGCAGTTACCTGAAATAGTAACAATATTTACTTATCAATAAAGGAAGAATATCACTTTCTGATCAAATTACTTGCTTGCGTAAGGTCCACATCTTATGTTGGATCTTACACCCAAAATATTTAGAAAATTAAATGATTATACATTATATGGGAATGGATTTTGTCTTTTATTTTCTTTCATTCATTTTTTCTTTATGAATTAACGATTAACAAAACAGCAATCCACAATCGGCGACGGCACCTATTCGAATTAGGATAGCTCATTGTCTAACCGAATGACAGGCTTTGCCAAATCATACGCAGCAGAACTCTTATCCCAAGCCATATGGGACAAAATTGCCCCCGAAAGTTTAGACAATAAAACTATGACATCCTCAAGCAACACACCCATCTTATTAAAAAACACTCTTCCTTTGTTAATAGCTGTGACCAAAGACAACGAATCTGAGCAAATCTCTTTAATTGGAATTCCGCACGAAAGAGTCCAATTAAGTCCAACTAAAAGTGCTAAGGTATCAGCTTGTAAAATTGAAATACCTGAAAACACCAAAAAATACCACAATAACAAGATATAAGAATTCACAATTGTTTGCTAAAAACTAAATCATTTTTATGTACTTTGATTACAATGAAACGTATTGTAGACTCGGTTTGTTGTACTTTGATTTTTAACCGTTAAATCAACTCAATTTTTATGGAGACTATAGGTTCGATTTGATGTACTTTGACTTTCAACTGTTAGATCAACTTAATTTGTATGGAGACTATAAAATAATTTTACGACATATGTATAATATATAAAGTGAGCATGCACTTGATAAATGAGCTTATATCAAAGAGAATTGGCAAAAAGAAAAGTTACATGTGAAATAGAATAAGTAGGGGTGTGCATAAATCGAACCAATCCAATGAGAACCGATCGATCCAATTACAACCGACCGCCAAACATTGGATATCCAATTGTGATCGGATCGGATTGGATGTTATTTTTAAATATCCAATTGGATCGGATCAGATTGTGGATGGGGTGTCTAAAAATCCAATACATCCAACATCCAATCGAACTAATTAGTATTTTCATTTAGTTTGGATGAGTAATTAAATTTTATATTGTTATACGTCAAATTTATATGTATATATGAAAATTAACATTAAAGTTTTACCAATGAACACCCCTAAGAATAAATATTAGTTAGTGAAGACAAGTACTATTAAGTATTATTATACGAAGTAATTAAGATTAAAAAAAAACAAATTAAAAAATTAAAAAGCCTTCATAGGATCTGCCAATGTGTTTATGTGTAGGGTTTAGATGAAACAAATTAAACAAACTTATATAAAGCAAATAACACTATATGAGAGGATTTGCTCACTTATTTTGTTAAGGGCTTTCAAGAATCACAAATGTGGCACTAATTTGATGAAATAAAAAAACTACTTGGTTTTTTTAATTATTATTATTAGAATCAATTATAGAAGTAGCATAATATATTATTAAATTCAACATGGTTTATAAAGGTATATATATATATATGTGTGTGTTTATATTATGTATTGGATTCTATTGATTTTATGCTTTGAGTTCAAACTACCCTAACCTATTAAGTCATGCTTTTAACCTTTAAGATGGGATTAAGGAACCAAACAACAATCTTCTTTTAGTAGCAATTTAAAAGGACAAAGGGATCAACAATAATATAAGTGAGTAATAAATCTAAAGTAGTAGTAATAATAATAATAATAATACTAAACTAGTATTGCATCAACATTTTTATGTCATCAGTTTTGCTATTAGTACATTCAAAACAATGTTTGATCAAATAATGGTAAGAATTTTTCTTTTAAGGAATATAATGGTAACAATTTTATGCTATAGGAAAAGAGAAAATTTTAAGGTACCCAATACTAGAAGGACATGTTATAATGATATTAGTGGGTTTCATTTCATATATTATAATTATAAGTAATATATAAAAATTGCTAACCACTAACCACTCATAAATTGGTCACTTTAATGTGTTTAATAGTAATACTAAAAGGAGAAATGTTCTAAAATATGAGTGATTAAAATTACAATAACATAAGTTCCGAGAAATTTACAGCGTTTAATAGCCATACTAAAAATAAAAATATTAAAGGACATCTTACGGTGATTAAAATTCTGACAAGACAATTTATAAGAAGATATTAATAATTGGCGCAAGAATTTCTTTAAACTAACATGATTCATTATATATTCTAATAATATGTTTAACCAAATTATAAGCTGCAATATTATTGTGGGACACATGAAACACAACTAAGCTCCAGTATTTTTATGGGACACATAAGATACAACTGCCTTTGGAAATCTAAATAACAAAGCTATGATATTCACAAACACTATTTCTTGTGGTACTAAGCATCTTAAAGTACCTTAATAGCAATAATAATAATAACAAGGGTAAATACCATTTAGACTCTGTGTTTTAAAAAAATTATTAATTGTACCTTTTATTTTGTTAAATGGCAAACTTATGTATTCATGACATAATGTTTTTGTTTGTTTATTTTCTTTTGTAAAGTACTTGAGTTCCCACAATGGCTGCAATGCATGGCATAAGGTTGTACTTGTACAACTTATTCTCTTAAACACCTCATATATTCTTTCATTAATAAGTGTGCTATTATATTATGACTTTTTCTACATTTTCATAACATTAATTGCTGATTTTTTTTTAATATTCACAACTACATCATAAATGAACATACTCACACTTTGCCCCCCTAAAAAGAATAATTTTTATACAAATCTTGGCCAGCCTATATATATTGTGTAACTTTGGATAATGATGACAACAAAAGCAAGATATGGTATGAAATGAAGTACCATGTAAAGAAAACGAATGTGATTCAACTAAAATTTAAATAATTGAGAGAGAGAGAGAGAGAGAGAGAGAGAGAGAGAGAGAGAGAGAGAGAGAAGAGTATCACTCAAAAAAAATTTTGTTTGTTAATATGACAAATAAGCTCACATTTCCCTTTTTTGTTAACTATGACAAATAAGATCACATATTTGGCAATACATGCCTATGAAATGAAAACAAGCTTTTATTGAATTAATATTCTTCAACAAGTGATCATACTCCAAAAACATGCCTTCACAAGGAAAAGATCATTATGTGTTACTTGTAGCTAATCATAATGCCCTTCATAGAGAGAACATTATCTCTTAACACAATTCTCTTGGATATCCACAACAAAATGAAAATAACAGTCTGTATTTTTATATAAAAAAAAAATTGTTAAAATATTGATTTCTTAAAAAAATTAAATAATATTCAACAAGGTAAACGGGTAAAGAGTCAAGAGCCCAATAAATCATGCGAAAATAAAGTTGTACAAATCTCACAAGAACATGACCAAATAATAACACCCCACATCAATGCAAAGCCCAACAAGAATAGCACAAAGCGAACATTACAAAAGGCAGAGTGATAAACACTATTATTACTTATTACAAAGAAAATTAAAAATCATTAAAGATAAATGTCGACCTACACAAGAAAAATTAAAATATTCAAATAAAATAAACTATACAAAGCACACCACCAAACCGGAACCATACTGTACAGGAGACAGAACAACAAGACGACGGTGTATTACCCTCGAAGACAAATTTGCATCCTCTTTTTTTCGATTGCAACCTCCACATAGTGACAAAAATATAAATATTTTTATTTTCAAAAAATATTATTTTTTATATTTTATTTATAATTTTACGGCCTAAATTTTTTATTTACAAAGATACACTTGTAAAATTTTAAAATTACAACAATATACTTTACTAAGCAAAAAGTAAGAAAATAATTAAAAAATAACGAGAAATAGATTTCACGACAACTATAAATCAACTTCATGACAACTATAATATAATTATAAAACAACTAAAAAAACAGTTTATTATTTTTACTGAAGACGTATTTTTGTAAACAAAAAAGTTCAAAGTGTAAACATAATTTTTTTTTTTTCTGTATTACGTATTTTTGTAATTTTTTTTCTTAAATTTTTAGTCTATTATATAATATTTTTTTATAGAACCTATTGATATATTTTCATATATAAAATTTATTTTTCTAAATTTAAATTATCGAGTGTTTCTACAATGCACTCCCATAAACGGGTGCACTGATGCACCCCTATAAGTTTCAACATTCAAGAGAACTTTTTACCTAATTTTTTTTCATAGTCGTGTATATTATAGTTATTTAAGATATCTTACAAAATTTTAAAAAATTCAGAATAATTTACAATACGTTTTAATAGTTTATTTCATACGCGTAAAAAATAAAAGAGTCACGCATGCAACATACTGTTTTACTCTATTTTTTACGTGTTAAATATTTTTTCGAATTTCTCAAATTATGCAAGATGTCTTAAATAACTACAACATACACGACCATGAAAAAAATAAGACTAAAAAACTCTCTCAAATATCGAAACAGATAGGGGTACATCAGAACTTTCTTAAATTATTTAAGGAAAATTCTACAATGTACCTCCTCAAAAAGGATGTACTGATGCACCCTTATTTATTTTATATCTAAAATAATCTTTTATTTATTCTTTTCTCATTATTATGAATGTTATAATTATTGTTAGGCTAAAATTAGTCTAAGTTTCGGGTCATATTTTCAGTTAGTTTTCACTCTTTGTTTCTAGTTTTAGGGCTATATTACGCTTGATTCTTTGGTTTCAGGTCCTCGGGCATTTAAAGAAAGTATGTTCAAGAATTGAGGAAAAGTTGTGAAAGAATCGAGAAGAAAATCCAAGATTGGTGTCGCTGCCTGTTCCAGCCGCGACGGGGAATTTGCCAGTCGCGACGGGAACTGGCAGAGAGATTCTCAAGGAGTCAAAGTTTACTCGCGACGGGAACATGCCAGTCGCGACGGGAACTGGCAGAGAGGATCTTGAAGTTTCAAAGTTTAATCCCGTCGCGACGGGAGCTTTGCCAGTCGCGACGGGGACCCCAGTGACGGGATTTTTGGGCAGTTTCGTAATTTCACGAATTTTTAAGTTGAGACTTGGTTTAAATAGTGAGAGTTCGTGAAAATTAGGGATTATTCAGAATTAGAACCCTAGAAACAAAGGAGGAGGCTAGAAGAGCGGCTTGTGGCGACCCAGATCAATTGCTTCAACTAGTTCTTTCTCTTCTCTTTAATTTTTGTATGCTATTTTCTGTTTCAATGTTAATTATGGATTTGATTATGGATGTTTTGAACTAAACTCCTATTTAGGGAGAATGATGAATGTTGTTTAAGTTTTTCCTAGTTAATAAATAATTGTCATTCCTCCATCTTGATTGTGAACACTATTCATATTTGTGTTTAATTTCCATGTGCAAGATTGATCACCTTTTACATGTTTTATGATCTCAATTCGAAATCTGAAAAGTGAGAATTGAGAATGCTAAAATTGGATAGTCTAGGTTTTGATGTGAAACGAAAGTATTTACATAGCCTTTGTGACATTTAGATTATTGCTTAATGCTGATTTCATGTTAGTTTAATTAAGAGATTAATTAGAGAGCATGAGATTTAGAACCTAGAAGATCTGAAAAGAGCTAGGTTAATTTATAATCTGTCATTCACTTCAAGAGAAGGATAGCAATTAGACATTAACATTGGTAACTTAACAACAGGATTCGTCTCCCTATTCTCTCATCTTGATTAATATTCACTTGTTTCTTTAAGTTTCTTGAATTTCTTTCTTCCTTTTTCAATCATAAATACTTTTGATTTGCCAAAGAGAATTATAAGTATAGTTTAGTAGTAATTAATCCAATTCCCTGTGGTTCAACCTCACTTGCGTGAGTATACTACTTGATTGCGTGCACTTGCGTAGTAATTAATAATTTTCGCAACAAGTTTTTGGCGCCGTTGCGGGGGAATTGTATAAAGATTAATATTACCCAAAATTATACTAACTTCTACTTTGGTTTATTTTTCTTGCTAATTACTAATCTTTTTCTTGCAATATTTTCGTTATCTATTTCAGGAATCCTAGTGTATGCGCTGTCCAGGACAAGCAGTCATATTACTAGTTGATCCTGAAATCGAGAAAACTTGTAGGAGAAATCGAAAGAATAAGAGGCAAGAAGGAGTTTCAGCAACTGCTGAAACAACAGAAATCATGGCTGCTAATGTGAATGCGAATGCTGCAAATAACAGCAATAATGGTGGTGCCGTGGAAGACCAAGCTAATGGTCGTAGCTTGAGAGATTACATTCTCCCTACTCTGACGGGAGTGCAGTCATGTATCAGGCCACCGGCAGTGGATGCGAATAACTTTGAGATCAAACCTGCCATACTTCAAATGGTGCGCCTTCGATTCGGTTGGTGGCCTCCCTTCTGAAGATCCTAATCTGCATCTCTCAAACTTCATGGAACTTTGTGAGACTTTTAAAGTCAATGGAGTTAGTGATGATGCCATTCGTTTGAGACTGTTTCCATTCTCACTTAGAGAAAGAGCCAAGAGTTGGTTAATCTCCTTGCCACCAAATTCCATAGCAACATGGACAGACTTAGCAACTAAATTTTTGTCTAAGTTCTTTCCCCCAGCAAAGTCTGCTAAGCTGCGAGGAGAGATCAACAATTTCTGTCAACAAGAGAATGAGTCTCTCTATGAGTCTTGGGAGAGGTTCAAGGACTTAATCATAAAGTGTCCTCATCATGGTATTGAGAAGTGGATGCTGGTTCATAATTTCTATAACGGGTTGGTTGGTAACACTAGAACCCTGATAGATGCAGCAGCTGGTGGAGCCTTTATGAGAAAGAGTGCTAATGAGGCTTATGATCTATTGGAGGAGATGGCTCTAAACAATCAGCAGTGGCCAACTGAAATGAGTCAAACTAAGAAGGTAGCTGGTGTGCTAGAGGTGGATGCCATTACAAAGCTGACAGCTCAGGTTGAGGCCCTAACAAAGCTGATCGCAGTGCAAGCCAAACAAGCTCAAGTGGTTTGTGAGATATGTGGAGGTCCCCATCACTTTTCTGAGTGTCAGGCAGATGTGGATGATTTGCCAATGGATCAAGCAAAAGCCATTGGAAACTATTCCCAAAACAATAATTATGGGCACAACCAACAGGGGTTCTACCAGCAGAGAAACCAGCCCCAACAAAACCAACAACAGCTTTGACAATAAAGTTCTAGTGGAAGCTCCACTATCCAAGCTGATTTATTGCTCCAATTCATGATGGAAACTAGAGCCTCTATTAAAACTCTAGAAACTCAAATGGAACAATTGGCTACTCAAGTGGAAAAACAAGCTCAAGGAAATTCGCCTAGCACTAATGATGCAAAAGGAAAAGAGCAACGTAAAGCAATTTCCTTAAGGAGTGGAAAGAAATATCATGGGCCTGAGATGATACAACCAGTGGATGAAGAGATTAAAGTTCAAACAACACCAACTCAAGCATCCTCAGATAAGAAGATTACTGATAGTCCAGCACCACCACAGCAGTCTCCACCAATCAGTATTGATCATCATGTGAAAATACCCTATCCTCAGAGACTCCGAAAGACCAATCTAGACAAGCAGTTCACAAAATTTCTAGAGGTCTTTAAAAGACTACACATCAACATTCCTTTTGCTGAAGCCTTGGAACAAATGCCCCGTTATGTGAAGTTCATGAAGGAGATATTATCTAAGAAGAGAAAATTGGAGGACTATGAAACAGTGGCATTAACTGAGGAGTGTATCGCCATTTTGCAAAAGAAACTACCGCCCAAGCTTAAAGATCCGGGTAGTTTCAATATTCCATGCTCTATAGGGGGTTCGGTGGAAACTAAAGCTCTATGTGATCTGGGAGCAAGCATTAATCTAATGCCCTTGTCTGTCTTCAAAAGGCTAGGATTGGGAAAAGCAAAGCCCACAACAGTGACTTTACAACTAGCGGATCGTTCTTTGACTCATCCTCGTGGGATAATTGAAGATGTACTGGTGAAGGTTGGTAAGTTTATCTTCCCTGCTGATTTCCTAATTCTTGATATGGAGGAAGATTCAACTATTCCCATTATTTTGGGAAGACCATTCTTAGCCACAGGCCGAGCATTAATAGATGTTCAAAAGGGAGAGTTAAAGTTGAGAGTGCAAGATGAAGAGGTCAATTTTAATATTTTTGCCCCAACCGACATTCCTACCTGTTGCAAGATTGAGATGGTGAAGGGTTCTTTTGTTAAAGCTGATAAGAAGAAAGCAAAGCCTAAAGAGCGACTTCGAACGATTCAACGTCATTGGAAAAGATTGATGTGTGGTAGTTCTGAAGGTGAGCTTACTCTTGTGCGAAACTCTGAAATCAACACGATTGGTGGTAAATTTTCTTCATTTAGTACGAGGGCTCTTTTGGATGAAAAGGGTCCGCCCAACCCCTTCTGATGGGGGTTCAGGTAAGTCCTTCTCACTTTGAGTATAATAGCACATTGGGGACAATGTCATATTTAGTTTGGGGGGAGAGACTTAAAATTTTTAAATTTTGCACTTTAATTTCTGCATTTTAATTATTTGTTTTAGTTTTTTTTTTGTTTTAGTTAAGGAATGGCAATAAGCTTGACGATAGTTGTATACTGCTGATTAGTGTGATGTGATCTGAAATTGTAAAATAACTGTGTGCTTGATTCTGCTAACTCTTTGGATTAGTTTGGATGCTTAGAAACCTGTGTTTATCTGCAAATACTCAATCTGTGAAAATTGTTATAATTGTTTTACGATAGTTTGTGGTAAGATTGACAGGATAGCTTAGAACTTGCATGTTTATTCTTTTGAGACGAAATCCTTGATAGTGTTCAATTGGAATATGACTTAGGCATTTGTTGGATAGTTTGAGCCTTTCAAGCCTACCGTAATAATGTGTATCCCTAGTTAACCTTTTGAGCCTAAACCCGTTATGTTTTTCACCCATCGATTTAAAAAATTGCAACCACACTATTAATTTTTCTTCACCATGTTATCCATGATATCATAAGCTACATAATTAGTTTAGGGGAGGAGAAACATTTAGTGTGAGGAAATAGTGAGAGGGAGAAAAACTTGTAAGATGGAGAAGAGCAAAAAAAAAATTGTGTAATTCAATGTCACTGAAAAAAAAATGGAATATGATGAAAAAAAAACACAATAAAAAGTAAAAATATGTGTGAAAAAAAAAAAGAAAAAAATTTCAGTGATGCTGAAAAATAATAGAGATGTCTTCTATCAATCTTGGTAAATTCAGGGAATATTATGAGATCTTAGAAAAGAAAAGTAAGAAGCTTGTGGGTTCTGTTTGTGTGCTTATGATATCTTTAGCTAAAATTGTCTTTTGCCTATCCCTGAATATCTGAGCCATATTACCTAAAGCCTTGAAAAGACCTAATGATTCCAAAGAATACTGTCAACATTAGTGGAAAAAGGTAAGCATGCAAGCTTATGAGTTATCAGGCTGTGCAACTGTTGGAAAGAGTAAAACTTTTATAACAATGTTTCACATTTGAATAAATTCTTGCAGTTGTACATAGTGTTATAAATTGAGCATCTGAGTTAATTGTTAGAGTTAGTAGGATCGAAATTCTAGTTTATGCAAGGAAGAAAACAGAGCATGAATCAACAGCGTAGTGATTATCTGACAGCGTAGTTAGTTTTTTTTTTACCTTACTCGGGGGCGAGTAAGAATCTAGTTTGGGGGAATTTGTTAGGCTAAAATTAGTCTAAGTTTCGGTTCATATTTTCGGTTAGTTTCCACTCTTTGTTTTTAGTTTTAGGGCTATATTACGCTTGATTCTTTGGTTTCAGGTCCTCGGGCATTTAAAGAAAGTATGTTCAAGAATTGAGGAAAAGTTGTGAAAGAATCGAGAAGAAAATCCAAGATTGGTGTCGCTGCCTGTTCCAGTCGCAACGGGGAATTTGCCAGTCGCGACGGGAACTGGCAGAGAGATTTTCAAGGAGTCAAAGTTTACTCCCGTCGCGACGGGGAACATGCTAGTCGCGACGGGAACTGGCAGAGAGGATCTTGAAGTTTCAAAGTTTAATCCCGTCGCGACGGGGACCCCAGTGACAGGATTTTTGGGCAGTTTCGTAATTTCACGAATTTTTAAGTTGAGACTTGGTTTAAATAGTGAGAGTTCGTGAAAATTAGGGATTATTCAGAATTAGAACCCTAGAAACAAAGGAGGAGGCTAGAAGAGCGGCTTGTGGCGACCCGGATCAATTGCTTCAACTAGTTCTTTCTCTTCTCTTTAATTTTTGTATGCTATTTTCTGTTTCAATGTTAATTATGGATTTGATTATGGATGTTTTGAACTAAACTCCTATTTAGGGAGAATGATGAATGTTGTTTAAGTTTTTCCTAGTTAATAAATAATTGTCATTCCTCCATCTTGATTGTGAACACTATTCATATTTGTGTTTAATTTCCATGTGCAAGATTGATCACCTTTTACATGTTTTATGATCTCAATTCGAAATCTGAAAAGTGAGAATTGAGAATGCTAAAATTGGATAGTCTAGGTTTTGATGTGAAACGAAAGTATTTACATAGCCTTTGTGACATTTAGATTATTGCTTAATGCTGATTTCATGTTAGTTTAATTAAGAGATTAATTAGAGAGCATGAGATTTAGAACCTAGAAGATCTGAAAAGAGCTAGGTTAATTTATAATCTGTCATTCACTTCAAGAGAAGGATAGCAATTAGACATTAACATTGGTAACTTAACAACAGGATTCGTCTCCCTATTCTCTCATCTTGATTAATATTCACTTGTTTCTTTAAGTTTCTTGAATTTCTTTCTTCCTTTTTCAATCATAAATACTTTTGATTTGCCAAATAGAATTATAAGTATAGTTTAGTAGTAATTAATCCAATTCCCTGTGGTTCAACCTCACTTGCGTGAGTATACTACTTGATTGCGTGCACTTGCGTAGTAATTAATAATTTTCGCAACAATTATTTAAGACATTCTGTAAAATTTTAAGAAATTTAAACAAAATTTAATATGCCAAAAACAAGGTTCAAATATTGTATTACACACATGAATATTTTATTTTATATATGTATAAAATAGATTATTTGAATAGTACTTTCTATATTGTAAATTACTTTAAAAATTTTAAAATTTTATTAGACATCTTCAATAAATATAACGAACACAAATATAAAAATATTGATTAAATAATTATTCTGAATATCGAAAAAAAATTATTCTGATTATGGTAACAGGTAAAAATTGAATTAGTGCATCAATTTTTAAGAATGTGTAGAATTTTTCTAAATTATTTAATATTAGGAAAATTCTACAATGCACCCCTTTAAAATATATTGATGTACCCCTATCTGTTTTAGCATCCGAAATAGTTTTTTAGTCAAATTTTTTCTCATGGTCATGTACGTTATAGATATTTAAGACATCCTGCAAAATTTTAAGAAATTTAGAAAAGTTTAACACGCCGAAAACTATATTCAAACATTGTATTGCACGCATGGCAATTTTATTTTATACGCGTGTAAAATCGACTGTTTGAACATTGTTTTCTATATTGTAAATTATTCTGAATTTCTCAAAATTTTGTAGGATATCTCAAATAGCTATAACGTACATGAATATGAAAAAAAATTAGACTAATTTTTTTTTTTTTGAATACCGAAATAAGTTAAAGGTGCATCAATACATCCCTTTTAAAGGGTGATTTAATATTATTACTGAAAAATATAAATAGAGCGATAATGGTGATATTTAAACCTCAAAAATCAAAAGACCCGCTAAGATTATGAGATGAGGTTACTCTATTGCCATACCTCAATTCCATTTCACTCTTCAAATTCAAAGCTTCAATCTTTAATCCCCAATTTCACTCCTCCCAAAACCCTAATTCGAATTCTCTCAGGTGCTCTCTCCCTCACTCTAATCGCCTCTTCTCCTTCTCCTTTCCTTGCTCTCGAATCACCATCATCACCATCTTCTCCTTCTTCTGAGTATTGCCGAGAACAAGATTTGATCGAAGATTTGAGCTCTGAATCGGAGGAGACCTTTGTCACTAATGAGGGGATTGTTGAGGAAGCTTGGGAAATCGTTAATGATAGCTTTCTCGATACCAGTCGTCAGCATCGATGGTCCCCTGAAAATTGGCAGGTTTAGCTCTTAAAAATCTGAACTTTATTTCTTGTTTTTGAAAGATGAGATTGTAATCTCATATTTTTGGGAATTGAGATGTTTAGTGTATTGAGTTTTGTTGTGGATGAATTTTCTAAACTAACTACATCAAAGTGTTAAATTTGCAAAATAGACACATTGGATTTATATTGTGATAGTTTTTGGTCACAAAAAAAGAGTGTTTTGGAAAAATAGCTTGAAATTCTTTATCAACAAAAGAGTTAATACGGATACAAAATAGTAGCTTAATTTTTGATAATTTTTTTTTTAATATAACTAAAATGAAGATAATTTTTAGTAGGAACAGATAATTTTCTATCAAATTTTGTCATAATAACTCTAGATCGAATTATTATTAATTTTTATTTTGACAAAATTAATGTACTATTTTGAAAAAGTTAGGGTCTAATTTGTCATTTAGTAAAACAAAGAGTCCGATCAATAATTTTTGCAAAAGTCGAAAATAGTATTTATCCTTAACAAAATAACTTTAAAAAACAATTTATTAGGAAAGTAACCATTTATAGACGCATAAATGCAAAATGAACATAGATTTATACTATGTCGGATAAAATAAGTTAAGTCTAGTTTTTTTTGCAAATTTTAGTATTTCATATTGTTAGTTTGCCAAATTTCACACAAAATGACTATAACAGTTTTATGATTGCACAGGGTAATTTTTAGTCATTTATGCGACCAAATGTGATTAATTTCCTAGTGAAGTTTTAAAAAATTTCACAATGACTATTTTTACAAAACACTTTTTCAGAGGAAGAAGGAAGATATTAGGAGTTCTTCAATCCAGTCAAGGTCAAAAGCTCATGATGTAATTAAGCGTATGTTGGCTAGCTTGGGTGATCCTTACACAAGATTTCTTTCACCTGATCAGGTACCAATGATTATACTTATTTTTCTGTTCTTTTCATTGGGCTGCTTGTAACTGATAAACAATTTGCAGCAAAGTTTTTGATGAGAGAAAAGTAGAAATTGTGATCTATTTACAATGACTTGTATATATATAGCCTTACAAGTGGACAGTGCTAGATATATGCAGTAGTCTTTGGTTTATTAGTGACAATATTGCTGGTGATTCTCAATCACTTGCCATTTTCATTTACAAGTTCATCCTGATTTTGTTGTTGTTGGAAGTTCTCCAAAATGGCAAGGTATGATGTGAGTGGTATTGGGATGAACATCAAGGAAGTCCCGGATGAAAATGGTGGCACGAAATTGAGGGTACTCGGACTTGTATTGGATGGTCCTGCTCACTTAGCAGGTGTGAGACAGGTAAATTTAAAACAAGAATAGAGTTTGTGGATGCTTTCTCTTTGTGCTTTCACTTTTGAGTACCGTTTATGACTTTTATACTTATGATTTCGCGTTTAAATTCTGTTCTACAACACTTTGATTTTATTAGATTAAGTTGGAGAATGTTTGAATTTGGTTATTGTACTAATAGGTTTAATGTGGAATTTTCATTATCCTGTTGCACATTAGTATGTGGTGAAATCGTGCATATCTGTTGCACTTTCTCAATTTACGAACTCGTTGGATTTGATGATAATATATTATGCTAATACCATATTTTGCGAGTTTTTGTTTTTGTGTGTGTGTAAACTTGTGTGTCTAAGAGGTTGCTCCTTTATTTTTTGTTGATAGGGGGATGAAGTATTAGCTGTTAATGGAATGGATGTGGCAGGAAAATCAGCATTTGAAGTGTTATCTTCTATCCAAGGTCCTAATGAGACATCTGTTACCCTCAAGGTTTTGATTCTATTTGGTGCGATTCTTTGCTTTATGCGCTAAAAGAAGAGAGCTTTCATTCTAAATAATCTTGTTTTAGAGTATTGTTGTGTTACTTCTTTTGAATAATCCTTCTTGCTTTAGGTAAAGCATGGGAATTGTGGACCTATTCAATCTGTAACAATTGAAAGACAAGTTGTTGCTCGGACCCCAGTGTTTTATCGGATTGAACAAATGGAAAATGGCGGTCCATCAGTTGGGTACATGCGGTTAAAAGAGTTTAATGCATTGGCAAGAAAAGATTTGGCCATTGGTAACACAACTGAATGATTATTGTATTCTTTATTCAATATCTTGAATTCTTCACCAAAATATATTTCTTTATTAATTATTTGTTTATGCTTTGCTACTTTATCTCAATGAAATTAAGAAGATGAATCTTCATCCTTGTAACAATTAGCTAGATGTAAAGTTATTGGTGTTAGTTTCATTGGTCTATTGCATTTGCAGCCATGAAAAGACTTCAAAAGATGGGTGCATCATATTTCGTTTTGGATCTTAGAGATAATCTTGGCGGACTTGTACAGGTTTGTACGATAAACCCGCTTGGTATGATTTAACTTTTTGTTAATCTCAGGTTTAAAAGCTCAGTAACTGACATGATTAAATAATGTCAGAAGAGACCATTTACTAAAATTTTATGTAGAAATTTGAATCATCTCTGGGGAAAATGATGTACGAAACTCAATTACCTCTGCATGTTAATGGAATGTGTAATTTATTCTGTCTGATTCTATATCTTGGAATATTTCAGGCTGGAATAGAAATTGCCAAACTCTTTCTAAATCAAGGCGATACTGTAAGTTCATGTAGTTTGTTTCTTTATACTTTTCCTGGTTTTTCGGGTCTTTCATTCAACGAGTAAATTCATTAATCAAATATTGAAACTACCCCTTTTCCCCTTTCTAATGTATAATGCTTGCTTTCCTCTTGCAAAACATAACATCGAAATTTTAATTGAATTCCATACACTAACTCTGTCAGTGTTGTTTTATTTTTCTATGTCATAACAGGTAATTTATACTGTTGGAAAGGATCCTCAGTACCAACAAAGTGCTGTTGCAGACAACCAACCGTTGACTGAAGCTCCTCTAATCGTATGCATAAACTTCTCCGAAACCAACCTTTTCTCTTGTTGTTTAATTTCTTTGCAACCTGAATATGTATCTTAATCATACACTATGATTCCATTCCAATACTGAAAGAATTAGAAAATATGAATCTTAAAGATATCAAAGAAAGGTTTACAATTTTTCCAAGCTTTTCGAGACACTCGAGTAAATTTTACTTTTAACAATACAAATCAATTCCTGATTTATACTAATTCATTCCTACTGATTTAAGCTAAAACCTTAGGACAGGCTCACTTAGAAACATTTGATCTGAACAACTAAGAATTTAACAACTCAGCCTTTTTAAACAGTTTCATAACAAGTATTTTGTACTTTAATTCTGATGCAGGTATTAGTGAACAACAACACTGCCAGTGCTAGTGAAATTGTAAGCAACTTGATTAACTGACAAAACTACATTGTGTGGCTTGGCTTCTATGTGTAGTATTTTCAAGCCGTCGTGGTCTTTTGCAGGTTGCTTCCGCATTGCACGACAATTGCAGAGCTGTTCTTGTCGGTGAAAAGACATTTGGCAAGGTCCTATTCTTAATCATTCATCGTTGTTTTCGTATACTGTTACACGAGCTTTTGTTTTAAAACTTGTTTCATGGTTGAGATTAGAACGAAAATCCTAGTTATGTTTGGGGTTCGCCCCTTAATTTGAAGGTGTCACAAGAATGCGGTGCATTGTAGTATCCTATACTTAGGTTGCGTTTGGTTGGAAGTAATGAAATTGAATGGAAATGAATCAATTTTCATTCCAATCTTTTGTTTGGTTGCATTTTAAAGTAATTTAATGTCATTCTGATGGAATTACTTTCCCACCACCATTTTGGTAGAAAGACTATTCCATTTTGAAATGGAATCATTTTTTTTCTTCATGCATGCTCCACTTGGCTTGGGGGATATAGTACAGTTGGTAGAGCTCCGGTCGTTGCAATTTCGGGTTGGGTGTCTAATTGTCCTGGCGGTAATGATAGTATCTTGTACCTGGGATATTGATTACAATTCATTCAAATTTTCGTTCGAATTATTCGTTTTTGAAATTTTATTCTATTTATTAGTAATATTCTTAGAATAAATGTACTATTTTTTAGAATCAACAAAAGAAATTTTTTAATAAATACAGTTTTTATGCATTTTAAATTTTATTCCTATTCCGATTCTTATTTCTATTCTTGTGTTTTCATTCCTTCCAACCAAGCGTACCCTTAGAATGTAGGTCATTTTTATTTGATTCTGAAGTTCTGATGATTGCCTTTTGTTTCTTTAATAGGGTTTGATTCAATCAGTATTTGAACTTCATGATGGATCTGGTGTAGTTGTCACTGTTGGGAAGTATGTCACACCAAATCATAAAGACATAAACGGCAATGGAATAGAACCCGATTATCGAAATTTTCCAGGTACCAAACGCTTCACTTTTCTCGAAATATAAATGGTGTTGACATAATTTAATCTATAAAGTAACCTTTCGTCTCTGCAGGCTGGCATGATGTCGAACAACGCCTTTCGCAGTGCAAATATGTTCACGAACACGGGTAGTAGTTCATACATACTTTGCAGGTTTGATCAATCTGCTTAGCGAAATTACTTACTAATACCGAAATAAGCTTCAGCTTCCGTTAACAAATCTTTGAAAAATACATTGAAGAACAGCTTGATAGATTCATTTCATTCTCTTCTGTGTTTTTAAGTTGACTCAACTTAAAAATAGAAGAGTGGTTAAGAATGTATTATGTATCCAAAAACTATCAATGAAGAATTTAATTACATAAAATAATTATTAAAATACAACAAACAAAATGTTCCATTGAGCTTCATACTTGTGGAATCCCAATTGGTGGGGTTTTCTTAGATTTGATTTCTCAAGTAACAACTATTAATAAGAGAAAGGTGTATTTGAGTGTTCTGTTTGCAGATATTATAGTTTTATTATCTAAAGTTTTTGAGACAGTTTTGTCTCATGTGGCTCGTGATAAGAATTTTACAGTCTATGGTTTAACAAAACATATTTTTCGGTTAGACGATGAGTTATTTTGATTCGAGGAGATTTGAAGGTCAATTGCAAATATTTGCATCATATATTTATAGGTGCTTTTGATCACTAAATGAAAAAAAAAAAGGTTCCATAACAAATACTATGATTTTGAAATACATGCTAACAATATAACTATTTTTGTACTAAATTTTTTTTGTCATAACTCATTTCACTTATGATTTTAATCTAATGATGTCATCATCATCAAAATCAAGATGTACTAGATTTAAGGAAAAATGAAAAAGGCTATAGAGTCTTTTCTTGAACTGAATCAATGGCAATCCATCCACAATATTATTATTAATAATGGTGAAAAGAATTATTGTGTTCAACTTAAAAACAATGCTAAGAAGGTAATTGATTCGATGGAAAAATAGACTAAGAAATTGAAGAAGCTGAACAAAAGGATATCATTTTTATAGTGATTCTTGAGATTTTTAAGGCTGCAATTGATGGATTAGACAAATAAATGGATTTGATTCTAATTGACAATAGAAAGTTAGTGGTAATTGTAATTTTCCTGCTTCAAATCTTTGTTGGATTTATAGCTTTTGTACACGACGAGGGTGTGATCACTTATTTTAAAATTACTTCAGATCAAGCACGTTTAATTGTTGAGCTCTTTTGTAATGGACTACCAAAAAAAAAAAAGATGAACATTGTTGATATGAGTAGTAGCCACTAATCCATTTAAGTCTTATTCAACTATGTAGTTACATACTTTCACATTCTTAAAATCATCACATTTGACCTTTCACATGCAGTATAAAATTACATAACTTACCTGATATTTCACGGGACTACTAAATATCACAGTAATCAAAAACAAACATTGCATAAAAAAATTTCATTAAATTATTTGGATAAATAACAGTTACAATTAAGAACATATTACCTAAAGTAATCCCGCATTGGTAACATAAACTTTAGAATTATGGTGTTATTGTGTATAAAATTAAGTGTAAATGGCTTGAAATTGAATTACAAAAAATAATATAATAAATTAAAATAATTACTAGCCATAATATAATAACTAAAACATAAGAGTAATATAAAGTTTTTTCATAAAAAAACAATAAATAAGGCTGAATAAGACAACAACAATAAAAGTTTAAATGTACTTAGAATTGGCTATTAATATTATCTAACATCATTTAGTTGATTTTTGAATTAATATCTATTCTATATAAAATGTGACTATATAACAAAATTTTTGGTTTATGAGAAATTATTAGGTGACTTTCTTTTTAAATAAAAAAATAACAAATTATTAGATGTTGCCACGTAAAGAGTCAGCATCCATATAATTAGTTAAACCTAAATATAATTAATCCACCTAAAGTGTTACAATTAATAATCAATTTGTTTATATTGTTTATTTTTTTATTAAAAATTATTTTCAAATTTTGATATTTCGAATTAGTTAAATTTTAAATATTATTTTAAATTAAATTTGAATGTTTTGATAATTTAACCCGATGAGCATTTTCATTAATTGGAAGATAAATTTAGGACGATAATATTTTTTTTAATTACTAGTACAAAGTATAATAGTCATTTTTGTTTTTATTTAAATCACTATTATGCTTTCAAATTTCAATGATTATCACTACATTGAATATTATTAATTTTAAAATTATGATATTAAAAAAAACTAAAAAACTAAAATAAAATTAACATACGTGATTTGACACGTAACATCTATCTAGTAATTACATAATATATCGATAGTAATAAAATTATTATTTTGAGAATTATTATCATCAATTTTATAAATAAAGAATATTTTTTAATTTTTTTTTTATTTGGTGGTCAATATTTCATTTTATAATATAATAAAACGAAGTTATATTTTTTATTAGATTATAGAGATAATTATCTCATTTTATAAGATAAAAAAAAGTATATTATAAGAGTGTTACATTTTGGACTAGCATTGTCATAAGTAAGAACAATTAAGATCATAGTGGATCTAAACTTGTGAAATGAGTCATAAAATTGGAAGAACAATTTTATTTTACAAGGCTTATGTATTCAGAATACCTTGATTCTTGGGTCCTCATTTTCTTTGCAAAATCACTCCGATTTGGGCTCTTCAAACTCCTTTTGCTCCGTGACTGGATTATATTGGACTCTAGAACTTTTACTTTTTGGTTTGTTTGTCTAGGAGCGGCACTGTATCCGGTTTGTTCAGCTCCGAACCCGAAAAAAGTAGCTTGTGCAGATGGCTGCACGGAAGTACTTGGTCCATAAACCGTAGGAGTTGTGAAGGTAGTTGGTGGTGGTAAATGGATAGAGTTGTCATCTGCGTAGTTTGGGCATTTGTGACATCAGTGGAAGATGCTGGAAGTACTCCGTAGGCTTGGGTGTAAGCTTCTTCCAAGTTTATGAATCCTTGGGCCCTTGTCAAGAAGTCAGTCAAAGTGTATGCCTTCTTGCGCTGAAGATCTCCCCACAACAAGGATTCAGTTGCCAGTCCTGATGTTAAGGCCATCATTTTCATGTTATCAATAACCTTAGCTTTAGCAGCCACATCCATCATGCGATGAATGAACTTCTGCAGGATTTCTCTTAGTTGTTGCTTGATGCTGGTCAAGGAACTGGTTTCCAAGTCATACTCCTCGACTGCTATAAATTGTTTTGTGAACACCACTTGTAGGTCTCTCCAGTTGTGGATCGATGTCGGAGACAACCTCTTCTACCAATCCTCCACGAACTTGCTTAATGTTAGTGAAAAAAAAACATAAACATTTTGCATTATCACTGTCATTGGCGACTAGCATAATGCAGTTGTATTTGGACAAGTAGTCCCTGGGGTTTGTCCGTCTTTCATACAGTTCCATCTGTGGCATTTTGAAGCATTTCGACAGTCGTGATTCAATGATTTTTTCACACAAAGCTCTATATCTTCTTCCTAGAGTCTGACATGACACCTCTTTATTTTTAGAAATCTTTTCTGTGATTTTCATCAACTCCTCGACCTTACGTTCCAGGTGTTGAATCTTATCACTTAAAGATTCTCTTTCGCAAACACGATCATTGATGTGGTTTCTCAAATCCTTCTCATGGGGTCTAGCTTTTTCTGCTTTGGCTCTTTCTTTCTTCTCATTCAATCTTCTTCAAAGATCGGTCGTGGAGAGACTTCTGTCGCTGCCATCCGACACCGGATATACCTCATCAACGTCATCATCGTGGTTAATGGAATCACTGAGATGAGGTTTATCTTTCAAGGACTCCAGCTTTCGAACTCCAGCATCAGTCTTAGTTTTCTACGCGACTCAGCCTTTAGAATTAGTCCGGACACCATCCCTTGAATCATGGTTCCTTTCTTTTTCTGTTGGTCGGCAACTTTAGACTTTTGATGTTGCTTGATGGAAGAAGTATTCTTTAGATTTTCAGCAGCTATTCCTTTCCCATATTTGTGAAGGCCCGAAGTTCTAAGATCTTTTGGATCTACTTTATCAAGAGCATTAGTTGTTGGAGGTGCTTATACATCGGGGACTCCTTTAGTTAAGGTTGTCTTTACAACCTCCATCCTGGTCATCTTCTTGAGCAATATCTCTGTTGAATTCTCACTAAGAGCTTCAACTCTCACACTTATACTCGAGAATCTTCTTCATCTACAGAAGATTCTTCATAAAAAAACTCAAACCCAATCTCTCTCTTTTCTCTCTCTAACTCTCAATCTTATCTGAACTGAGTTCTAAATCTCATGTGTGTAAAATAACAAGTCAAGATGGTATTTATAGCTTTAGGATCAAGATCCTAAAATCGGTAGTTGTAAGAAACGAGGTTGTTAAGTTAATTAGAAATAACTAACTTAATCAACTCCTCTTTGAGCAAAGTCTCCACGTCAACTTTAGTCTTAGTGCATCCGGGAACATATTTGAGCTTCTAAACTCACAGACCTAAGGTACTTACTAACGAAGCTTCCGGATAGGATAAAACCAGCTGGAGTTGACTATCCAAAATTACCTTTCAAGGAGAATAACTAGCTGTCTGAAACTCCTTTCTAGAGGAGGGCTAGCTATTTTGAAGACTGAACCCAAAGTGGATATGATAGACATCCGAAAACTCCATTCCGAACTCAACTATCATTCCACAAGACTTCTTCTAGAATGGGCATGTTAGCTGTCCAAAAACAATATCTGAAAGACAAATAACTTTTCATGAATAACTTATAAAAATCTTTACATTTGAAGAAATTATACCACATACATACTGATTTTTTTATTAACAAAGGATACATAGAATTATGAAATAAAAAGGGTATTTTGAGAAGTACGAAGAATTATCATTTTTTTTTTATAAGAGACTTGTTTGAATTAGCTCCCACATTATGAACATAAACATAAATTTTCCTTAATTATTTATTTTCAATAATATATTTCACTATTTAGTATGATTTTTCTTCTTAATAATAATAATAATAATAATAATAATAATAATAATTCATTCATCTCAATTATTTTATTTGAGCCATGCCAATTACACACCTAAAAAAATTAATGATACATTATTGTCATATGTTTCTTCCTAAAAATAAATATAAAATAATAATAATAAAATAAATTGTTAGTTTATTTTATTTGTCTTACGATGATAAGAGAAATTCTTTTTGCACCCCACAAAATAATAAGTACACTTTAGTATATATAAAATTAAGTTTAAAATAATTTTTACAACTCACTCTTAATATTTTTTAAAACTTTTTTTTCATATTATTTTGTATTAATTTTAATACTTATTTTAATTTATTTTCGTAATTTTTTTAAATCATGTATAATCCTTTTTATAATAAAATTTCACATATTTTTTTATTTTAATTTTTTTATAATATTTGAAATATAATTTATTTTTGTTTGATATATGTATTTTTTAAGAATATGAATTGGAAGAATTTTTTTTTTTTAAAGTTAATATAATTAAAGAAATATACTTTATGTAAAATAAAAATTATTAAAATGTGGTATATTTATAAATTAATTATATAGTGTCAAAAACCCTAACTTTATAAAAAAAAAAAAAGGGGTTAATATTCTCTCCCTTAACACTAATTTTGTCAATGAAACAATGTCCAATTCAAACCCCAAACACAACATCTTTATTTCTAATATTGAATAAATAAAGATACTTTTTTTAATGATAAGCTTTACCTAATTAGTTTATAATAATCCATTTTGTTTATCAATCATCCAATATAGTAATAAATAACTAATTTTTTTTTCTTCAAAATATTCCATTACATTTTTTTTTTCATTTCTAGTTGCCTAGTCATATACCAAAGTGACACGTGTACCTTCTCCTTATTTTTTATTGTTAATTATTAGATATCATAGTGTTATCATTTATAATATTTTAGAAAATGTATATTTTAGATAAGATAATTATATATTTTACAAAAATTAATAATTTAACTTTTTATTTTAATAAATAACAAAATAGATTATATATTTTCTAAAATAATATAAAGAGAATCTTGAACTTAATTTTTAATATTTTTTTATATAACTAATTTAAAAATAAATTTTAGTGCAAATAAATATAAATAACATAATCAATTTTGTCATAACTTTTTATATCGAATTATTATTATTAAATTTTATTTTAAAAAAATCATTTCAAATTACCATTTAGTATTAGTTTAAAAAATACAGAATTTAAGGTGTTATTTAACAAAATAAATAATTTAATCAATAATTTTTATAAAATTATATTTACCCAAATAAAAATTAAAAATAAAAATACATTATTATTTTTACAATACACATTAATTTTTAACGTAAAACAAGGAAAAATTAAACTAATTTATCACATCAATTATTTCAATATATTGTTATCTTGTTGTGATTATTTCAATATATATATAAAAAATACCATAAAATGAATTTTCTTTAAATTTATATATATAAAAATAAAATTTGCAGTTACAGAGAAAATTAAAAAAAAAAAATTGAATTGAAAGAAGAGAGGGTTTTCGGTGCATATATATATATATAAACATATATTTATAGAGAGAGAAAGAGAGAGAGGTAGAGAGAGAAAGCTTGAAGCTTTGTGATACTTTATCGTCTTCCTTCCAAGTACTTAACTTTTGTTCCTTCTTCCTCTGAGTCCCGCGGCGGAACCCCTATCCAACTTCTGACTGAAAACGATATTTATATATATATATATATAGATAGAGAGAGAGAGAGAGAGTTGAGTTTGGGAGTTGTTAGATCTGAGGGTTTTTGGGTGGGGAACGAAACTTCGGTTGAAGGTAGCAATGAGTGGCAAAGGAGGTAACAATGGAAAGGGTATTATTAGTAGTAATAGTAGTGGAATATTATCATCGATTCCACCTGCTTCGAGGAAGATTGTTCAAAGTTTGAAGGAGATTGTCAATAACTGTACCGAGCAAGAGATCTACGCTATGCTCAAAGACTGTAACATGGACCCTAATGAAGCTGTTAATCGCCTCCTTGCTCAAGGTTAGGTTTTTGTTATTTTGAAAATTTATTTGGATTTAGGTCAATGGGTTTGTTTGTTTGTTTTTATTGGGTTAGGGTTTTTGTTTTGAGTATTCGATTATGTACAACTTTATATGTCATATTCCCTTTGATTTGGAGAGAAAATCTATTGAAGGTGTTTGCTTTAGACCTAACAAGTTTGTTTCCATTTCTACAAATGGTATATATGCTTAAAGGTTGATGTTTTGTAGTTATTGTTCACATATAAATATATATAAATATCTTGATCAACATGGTTTTGTGCCTTTTATGTGGTTTATGTTCTAATCCATTGTAACCTAATTAAGTTACTTTTTTGGGGTTATAGCTTAGATGGGCATTTTGTTAATTCATATTGAAAGTCAATGCTAATGTAAAGTTTATAACTTTTTGTAGATCCTTTTCATGAAGTGAAGAGCAAACGTGAAAAGAAAAAAGAGGTTCGTGTGTTTTGAAAATTCTCATTATTATAATTTTTGGTTTGGTACCTTGAAACATTCTTGGATTTATATAAGTTTGCCTTCCTTGTGTATGAGAGAGTTTGGTGTTTGGTACCAAACACATTTGATCATTTATGTTTTTCTGAGCTCTGTTTATTTTTTCTTGCAATCATTTTAACTTGTTTCACTCATTTTTCATTTCTACAGAATAAGGATACCACTGATTTGAGGCCTCGCGGTACTAGTAGCTCTTCAAATCATCGTGGTGGTAAGGGTGGCGGGGATCGTTATTCTGGACGTGGTGGTTCAAGCCAGTTCAGCTCTAACGGTATGTAACTGCTTCACTCCCTTTCGGTGTGTTTAGCATTTATATATTTCAGTTGTTTTGTTTATTTCTTTGTATGTTTATTTCTTTTTTCAGATTCTGGTGCATATCATGGTAAACCTGCATACAAGAAGGAAAATGGATCACATGGTTATTTAGGATCTTCATCTTCAGCATCGGGTGTGACTGGAAATAATACTAACCGACGACCTCCTCCATCCTACAGGTTAGAAGAACTATATGAATCAAGTAGAATACATTCTTAAATTCTTCGGATTTTACAATTAGTCTGAAGTCGAAAAAAGAAAAAAGAAAACTAAGAATATACTTAAGTAGTCAATGTAATAGTGATCCTTATTTAATTGTCTGTAACCTATAATGTTCTCTTTAGCCAATTTACCTGTGATTTTGAAGTTGATTCTTTCCAATTACGTTCAAAATTTGTTTCAGTGATTCTGTCTCGTCAGAAAACAAGACATGGCCAGTAGGCTCTACAGATGGTATCTCTTCAACTCCACAGCCACCTTCTGGATTTCAATCTTCCTGGCTGGGGGTCCCCGGTCAAGTATCAATGGCTGATATTGTTAAGATGGGCAGGCCACAGCCAAAGGTTTCTGCCCCGTCTAACCCACCAAACCACGGTGTCCATCATCAAACTGTGCCTGCACCTCCTTCAGCACATCACAATTTGCATTTATCTCAAGACCATGGATCCAAGGATTCAGAGTTTCACAGTGAGAGGGGGCTTATTCAAAGTGAAAACATTGGTCCAAACGATGAATGGCCTTCAATTGAGCAGCCACAAGCTGCAAGTTTGCCCTCTGCCATGGACAGATCTGAGGATACCGAGTCCTATGCTAATAATTCGACCAATTTGCCTGTAGACGGAGCAAGTCAGCATTTGAAATCCCAATTAGAAGAGGATCAAGTAGATGAAAATGATCTTGAAGAGACACTTAATGCTCCTCATATAGGTCATGCTTCTGTATCTGGTAGAAATATGCAAGAGGATGAATCTGTAGGTGCACCTGTTTTCGAGAATAACTCGTATGAAGACATGTCTTCGTATCAAGGACATGGGCATACTTATGACCATAATAAAGGTAACTATAATGCTTTACTTTTTGTTTTTGTCTGCCTTTTCATATAAATTAAAATTACATTTGTATGGAATATATTAATATTTGTTTCTCCTTCAAATTGTTGAATCCAGCTGAAGACAGCGTTTCATCAATGGCTGCAAACTTGGAGCAACTTAGTTTGCAAAAGGATGATCGAGGAGCACAACCCGAAGAGGATGTTCCTTCTGTTGTTATTCCAAATCACCTACAACTGCACACTCCAGACTGCCTGAACTTGAGCTTTGGGAGTTTCGGATCCACCGCTAACACTGCTATTTCAGGTTCTGGATCATTTGCACCCAGGTCCATGAACAGTAACTTAGAGGAGACATCTGCTTCAGTCGATGTCCCTGCAATTGACACTAGGTACCACATGATCATGCTTTTTTACGTATGTTTAATTGGTTTATTTATTTCTTTTCGGTATTTCTTAATAGGAAAATTTCCTGCAGAAATACTGAGTTTTACGGAGACGAGCATCTTGGAACTTCAGATGGAAATATGATTCATAGAACTGGAGCAAATGCTGGAGAATATGAAACCTCTTCTGTTCCTCAGACAGAAGCCATGAAGCAAGAAACTTCTGAAGCTGATCAAGGGAATCAGTATGCATTTCCTTCTTCTGCACCCGGATTTACTTACGAAAATTCTCAGCAGTTGAATGGGGCTTTTAGTCATCCACAGACAAGTGCACAAATGCAGAATCTTGCTTCTTTCTCAAATGTTATGGTATGCTAATATTATTATGAACCAAGTACTTTTCTTCTAAATATTTGATATGAAGCTTATCCTCTATTGGGTTTGACAATTTATCTAACAAATCTGATACTGCAATATGTTCTTGGCATTATTTTTGTTGAAAATAATTTCGGTATCAGTAGAATTTTGCTCTTTACTCACTCTGCCATATTTCATTGCAGCAGGGCTACACTAATCAATTACCAAGCACTTTGTTGGCTTCGTCTGTTCAAACCGGAAGAGAAGATCTTGCCTATTCACCCTTCCCCGTTACACAATTGCCCACAAAATATAACAACGGGGCTTCTTCTATCAGTGGTCCCACCATGTCCATGCCAGAGGTAATCTTCTAGAACATCTTCTAATCTTAGCTTAATAAGTGCTCTTCTTTAAATTCTGATTTCTTTCATTCGAATATTTTCAGGCTTTGCGAGCAGCCAGTATGTCTACACCACAGCCAACTCAACAGAACGTCCCCGGTGGCAATGTAGCTACAGGCCCTGCTCTTCCCCAACATCTTGCTGTGCACCCTTATTCCCAAACTCTTCCGTTCGCCGGCAACATGATGAGTTACCCTTTCTTGCCGCCTCAGACCTACAACCCATATATGGCATCGGCGTTCCAACAATCATTCGCTAACAACACATATCATCAGTCTTTGGCTGCAGTGCTTCCACAGTATAAAAGTAGTGTCTCGGTTAGCAGTTTGCCTCAGTCTGCTGCCATTGCCTCTGCATATGGGTTCGGGAGTTCGACCAGCATTCCCGGAGGAAATTTCACAGTAAACCCACCTACAGCACAGACAGGTACAACCATCGGCTACGAAGATGTCTTAAGCTCTCAATACAAGGAAGCTAGCCACTTAATGTCACTTCAGCAGCAACAGGTAATTAAATCTTAATTTGCTCATTCATTCAAACAACTAATGAAATGAATCCATTGCAGAACTTTTCCTCAAAATGTGTTTATTTTGTTTTCGACAGAACGATAACTCAGCAATGTGGGTTCACGGACCGGGGTCACGAGCAATGTCAGCTGTTCCAGCCAGTACTTATTACGGTTTCCAAGGTCAAAATCAACAACACGCTGGATTCCGACAAGGACAGCAGCAGCCACAGCAACCATCCCAACAATTCGGGGCTCATAGTTACCCGAACTTCTACCACTCTCAGTCAGGGATGTCACTGGAACACCAGCAACAACAAAACGCCAGGGAGGCAGCAGCAGCAGCAGCATCATCGCTCGGAGGGTCACAACACTCACAAGGCCAAGTCCAACAACAACCATCGAAGCAATCCCAACAACAGCAGCTATGGCAAAACAGCTACTAATTCCCCCTAATCGCAACAACATCCTCCTGGTTTTTCTTCGGGGTCTTTTTAGTATGGATCGAGTTTCGAAAAAAGTGGCCAATGAGAGGCATTTTAGCGGGTCTTGAAATAATTAATGGTTTGTTTCATTATTTATTTTGGTGGTCTGAAGAGACCTTAGACTGGCTGCTCCCCTGTGCCACGAGGTTGTATTCTACATATTTATGATTATCATTATCATTATGTTCTTGCTCTTGTTTTTTTTTTATTTTTTTTTGGTTTAACTTAGGAAGAAGAACATGTGTGCTCTGCTAATTTGGGGTTTAGTCAGAACTATTTTTACTCTTTTTTTTTTTATTATTTATTTTTTGTTGTTTTCCCCCAACTCTTCTTGCTATAGTAAAGAAGTTTAGTTTCCCTTTGTATACTTTTTTTTCTAATTTTTTCTTTTTTTTTTTTTTTTACTTAGAATTATCAACTATAACATCTTTTTCATATATGAACTACATGTCGTTTCTTTGATATTATAACAAATAATTGTTCTTAATGCAAAACGACATGTCGCATGTGTTTTTGGGAGGAAAAGTGAACTAATTTGGTTGGCTGTGGCTTGGCTTTTGTATTTATATCAAGTTAGGCATCTATGACTATGAGTTTGATCAAATAGATAGAATGGAGGTTTTTCCTTTTTCGATATTGATGCATCTTTAAAGTGTTATGTAAGGGATGGCAGAATGGGTTTTTTGCCATTCCGATTCGGGCCTCGACCCATTTGAGTTATTGCCCGACCCGTTTCCTTTTCTTTCCCGTCCTAAATGCAACGGGTCGGCGCAGGTCAGTAATGGGTTGGGCCCAACCTGTTCTGTTTACATTCCTATATGTGAGTTTGAGTTGGAGTAGAGTACACTTAGTTTGGTAGGAAGTAATTTTGGGTGGAAGGAGATAATAAATTAGGTGTTTGGTAGGGAAGAAAGGAGGGAGAAGAAAGATGGAAGAATACTTTCTCCCAATGAATGTGTAAAAGCTAATACTTCCAAAGCGGAAGGAATAGAGAAAATGACAAATAAAGTATGTTAAATATTCTAAATACTCTTCATAAAAGAAATAATATGTATTTGAAGAGGATAATGTAGTAATTTCAACAAGTAACCATCTTTCTTGCTTTCAATTTTACTTTTAATTAGGCCGGAACATAAAAACTGCTAAACCGTGGGAACCGCCTAACCCATTAGAATTCGCCCGCATGGAAACCGCCCATTAAAAAACTGCAAAAATTGGGTTGGGTTGAGTTTTAACCCGTTGATTGGCGGGCGGGTACGGGTTCGCCTAAAAGGAGCAGGTCCAACCCATACCCGTTATTTATTATTATATATATATATTTTAAAAAAATTTATTCCTAAGGCTGCCTAAAACAAAAAAAAAAAAAAACCTAAAACTAATTGTCGCACTATGTGTGAAAATAAATAACTGCCTTATAGTTATTTAGATGGTGGCTTTAACTTGTGACTGTAAACCAAACCAAAGCTTCAATTTTGGTGATAATATAGTATACCACAGGTTGTATTGGTATGGGGGAAGGGAGGGAGATATTTTTTTGCTGAGTAAAATTTACATATGTTGTTTAAGCAAAAAGTGGAGTCTATACTTGTGGCAATATACTTTGGAAGTTTTGATTTTTAAGCAACCCAAACCGCCCAAAAAACTGCATAAAACCGCCCTCTAAAAAACCGCCCAACCCAAATTTTTATTGGACAGGTATGGGTTGTGATTTTAAAAAACCGCCAAACTGTCCAAAAACCGCCCAACCCAACCCATGTGCAGGCCTACTTTTAATACTAAACAACTCGAAATAGACTTACATTAAAGTTAGGTTTTAAATTTGCTCAACATGAAATTCAATTGAAGGAAGGGGTATGTTTGGTTAATCAAATTTAATGTCCTAATTAATGGTAAAACTCCATTATATTTTCATTTTTGTACATTTTACTCTTTTATTTTTTTGTACCAAAACTTTCTTAAATTTATTTTTTTTTACAAATTTGAGGCGTCAGCTAAATATCATTGTTAAATACTAAATGTATGACTATTATGTACACTTGTGTATATGTGATAATAAAATTTCAAAGCTAATACAATATTAATTTAATTGGTATTTATTAAATTTGAAAAGAAAAATAAATATAATAGAGTTTTGCCGAAAAAAAAATAATAAAATTAAAAGAGTTAAATGTACAAAATTAAAACATAAAAGAGTTTGCTGTTAAAAATTAACGTCTAAATTTTTAAAGAATAATCTTTTATGCGTAAAGAATTATCAACATGTAAACCTTTAAATTAAAAAAATACTTGTCATTTTGCATGTAAATTTATTCCCTAAGAATTAATTAGAATTATTAAACTTAAACATCATTTTCATTACTTTTAATGCTACCATTTTGTTAAACAAAACTACATGTCGTTTATTCTAAACTACATAATATCTTTGAAAATTCAAACGACATGAAAAAGAAAGGGTCAAATATTGCACCAATATTTTTTTTGGCAAAAGGGTCAAATATTGTATTAATCGATCATATTAATATTTACATTAACATAAACAACAACTAATAAGAAAGTAAAGTAATAACAATGAATTGAATATTCAAAACCCAACTTTATAAAAATCAAAGTCATAAAGAAAAAGAAGAGATTACTACATGAAATTAATATCCTAAAAATTAAGTAGACAAGATTATTTCAACTCATTCAACTCATCCAAATGATTGGTTTCTTCTTTGATGAGCTTTTCAATCTTTCTATTCAACAAAACAAGCATAATCTTCTTGTTAATCACATTTGATGAAACCTTGAGACTATTCTTATCATGATCTTGATCTTGATCTTGTGATGATGAATTACAACAAATAGAGAAGTTTTTTGTTTGTAATTCATTCACTCTTTCTTTGAAGATTTCTTGAATTTGATTGTGTATTTTGATGTTATAAAATGTGTCTTTAGAAAATGAAGACTCATTACTAATCATCTCTTCAAGCTTCTTGTCAACTTTTTTCATCAATTCTTTCAATTCCCAAATCAATCTTTCACAATTTGCTGCTATGTCCTCTTCTTTTGATTCCATTGTTGATCTTGATTATGAGAGAGAGAGAGAGAGAGAGAGAGAGAGAGAGAGAGAGAGAGAGAGAGAGAGAGAGAGAGAGAGAGAGAGAGAGAGTAAAGAGTGATATTTGTGTATAAAGACATATATATAGAGAAGGAAGTTTATAATGTAACTGAAATAACAGAATTACCAAACCAATTTAGATGGAGTTGGGTGTATTTTAAGTTGCGGATTAGGTTACTCTCAGTAAGACATTAGTGACACTGTCCAAAAATATACAAGCAATTAGAATTACCAGTATAAAAAAGATGTGATTCTTCTATTGATTCAATCACATTACATAGACTAGTAAACTGAAAATATAACGAGAAGAATTACTTTTTTTCTGAATCGTGTGAAGTAGTTGTCGAACGTGTTCCATGAAATGATACGACTAAGTAATCAATTTTAATTAAACACTTTTCTCAAATAAAAATAATTATTTTATTAAATAAATTTTCTGTAAAAAAATAATGTGTCACACCACACCAACCAGTTCTATCTATTTGACACACTATTGAACCAGTGGGACAGTGCACGTGTATGGTGGGTCAAGTGTGTATAAAATTGACCTTTTGGGCCCAAACTGAAGTATCATAATTAATTACACACTTATATACCTTTATAAACAATAACTCATATTCCATATAAAGCTCCATCTATTACACACACTAGAACACTCGTGTTTTATCAAAAAATTATTCAATTTGTAAAAATTCTAACATTTTTTAAAGAAAATCAAAAAACAAATTTCATAATTATTAAATTATAGTGAATTTTTTTATCTTCTGTAATGTTAATTATATTATGGTTGTTCTGTTAATTTTTTCATGTACATAATAACATTATTAACATATATGATTTAAGTTTTCAGTTTTGAAATAATGATTATTTAGAATATATAATATGAATCATATATATATATATATTCATTAATAAAGAGAGTTAATTTTTTTTAAAAAAAAATAATAAAAAGAGTTAATTTGGGTATTAAAAATAATACAAAATATATCTTTGCACCAGCCGGGAATCGAACCCGGGTCTGTACCGTGGCAGGGTACTATTCTACCACTAGACCACTGGTGCTCTTGACTTTAGATTTAATTACTGTTTTTATATATTGTAAATATTTTAAGTATATAGTATTTTACCACATGGTAATTATTAATTAAAGTAACTCTAACGTCGAAAGATTTAAAATTTGTACTAAATTTGACTCATAAAATTTGTGCAATATTTGACTAACTACATAATAAAATATATTGCTACATTTTTAGCTCTATATTAAAAATGATCTTAGATAATATTCATATCTCCTTAATTAATTAATTAACTAACTAATTATAATGGTATGATGATGATGATGGTGTTCTTCTTTATTTATGCCAAGTCATAGTTAAAAGTTTGATCATTTTGTTCAAAATATGCATAATAAAATATAGTAGCACAACTTTTGTTTTGTAATATGATATATAATGGAGAAAAATAAGGAATTAATAATAGAAAAATATTCTTCTATTATAGATCGTTTATCATTGAAACCTATGTGAAATTCAAACTACAAAAACATATTTACATACCAATATGAAGTTTTCAATTCTAATTTGTGTTAGTGAATATTTCTTAGTTTAAATTAGAGCAAAATTGCATTGAAATGTTTAATTTTCTTGACCAAGTCAATCAATTATTCATTTACTCAAGAAATAAAATATTAAGTAAAACTACAAACAAAAAACTTAGTACAAAACTCATATTGCTTACTCCTTTATATTCAATAGTTCATCTTCCTGTCATTGAAGCCATAGGGATTAAAAAAACTTTCAATTGGGTAAAGACTAATAATTGGCAACATGTTCAAATTGAGACGAACAGTCTTGTTTCAGTACAAGCTATTCGAAGCAACTAAGCAATGAGATCCACTTTCGGCATTTTAATTAAAGACTGTCAACTTTTGTTATCTACTCTCCCAAATGTTAATTTATTTTTCTAATCCGATCAGCAAACCGAGTAACACATTATGTTGCTAGACATTCTCGGAATCAATCTGATCGTAGCATTTCTGATATTTCTATTTCTGGTGAACTCCTACATCTTTTGTATTCAAAATGCTAAATTATTCAATGAAATTGATATTTCATCTCAAAAAAATAGTTCATCTTACTTACACTGCAATTTTTCTTTACAATTAACAGAGAACATTTGCCATCAGCAGGTACCGAAAAATGGTCTCGAGTTCAACATCGAGAGCCCTTTCAACCAAAACCATTCAATTCAGAATTGCCACAAGCTGATGATGAGCAATAGTTCACCATTTTGAACTAATAATGCTTAGAAAAAAAATACACCATTGCTGATATGAATGATATATTCTTAACCAAATGGCTTCTGCTTCAAATAACATGGCTAAAAATCGATTTTAAGTAAGTCTGCTATATGATTACTGTTTAGAACTCTATTGTCATATTCACAATATATACATATATATTTGAGTAAAATAACACTCACAACAGAGATTGAAGTAATCAGATGGAAACTTGAGAACTCCGAATACCCCAAAACAGCCGAGGCTTCAAATTCTTCTTTGTGGCTGTAAAGAGCCATCCCATTTGGGTTCCACAAGCAGCACAGTCTGCTATTGTCCATGCATACCTGGAAGAAGAACGAAGAAAATGGATCGAATAAATTAGAAATCATTTTTCAAGTCACTCCTCATAAGTTGGAACTTATTCAAGAATCAATCACATACCCGGGAAACCAACTGTATTCACTCTCTGGTGTCCCGATGAGAGTTAAGTCATGTGCTCTGTACAGAGTAATGACCTCATGTACAAAACCGTACGAGTTCACATAAGCACCGAGAGGACCATCGCTTGACATTACCAGCATATCACTTCGCCTTGCAATTACAGCCTCGCAGTTTCTACATTTAAGGAGATTAAGACTCTCGAGTAGCTCAATTTCCCGACGCAACCTATAGGATATGCCGTCGATCTCCAGAAGCTCTTGTCTTGTAGATTCGGAAACAGGAATTTTACTCGCAATGTAGAATGACAAAAGATCAGGCTTCTTCACCAGACCTTCCATACTCGGTGCTCCAACTATCTGTTTCCACATATCTGTCGTAAAGAGCAGATAGTATCATTCAGAGATGAAAACTAAAATGCCCATAAACTCATAAAAAGTATATTATTGAAACTAAGCTCCCCGCCTAATTTGATAAGACCCGAACCTGGTAGCTAAGTAAACCCAATAGAACAGTAACAGAATTATAGAATAATAGCTATAGAGCAGTAACAGAAGTATTAAAATTTGTTGTAGAAGAAGAGCTGAGATATTATTGAATGGCAGAAAATGTCAAGAGTCACAAGTTCCACAGGAATTCGAGAGCGTGAGACTCTCCATGATGCTATGAATCATTTCACTAATCTCAGCATAACCCTATCTCTCTCTCCCTACCCTTCTATATATACCATATGTTCCCACTCAATCCAACCCCAATACAAAGACACCATACCCTCTTCAACTAATCTCATGGGGCCTAACATAACTTTATCAGAAAACTATCAAAGTTATTATGTAATTGCCCTAGGAGAGACTTGAAGATTAGATCTTGTGGAAGCAAAACATCATTTGAGAGCTATTCTTCTGGGGTTAATTTTAAACAAAGTACAAAAAACTAATTTTCCATTGATACCATAAACTCACTAAAAGACTAACTGGAATCTTCAGAATGTCATCTAAAAAAACTGAACTTTATCCATTAAAAGTCAAAAGGATTTTAAGATCTAAAATCATTCCACTCATTTTTTCCTCCAAAATTGTAAATTCACTTTCTTTCCTACATAAATTCTAATACAAAGTATACAATTTATTACTCTATAGTTGCAGTTGATTTCTTGTAAATCAAGGTATTATGACTCAAATGATATTATCACATAATTAAACTAAAAGCAGAGTAAGAGTACTGATCCAACAACCTTACTTTTCTGGTTTGATTGTTTAAACTGATCTAACCTTAGTTCAAAATTGTTTCTTTGTTAAGATTTTGGTGTTGTTAGTTTACAAACAATCAGTTTTGAATATAATTCATATAACAAAATTTAAACTCAGAAATCAGAAATACCTGAAGCCTTTTGAGCAAGACAATAAGAATCATACATTCGATAAACCCAGAATGGCCAAAATGTTCTTGGAATTCTCCTCAACTGATTAATATTATGCTCTGAATCTCTTCTTGAACTCTTTCCCAATCCAAAATCAGAATCATTCTCTGTTAATTCCGAACAAGAAGCAATTGCAGATCGGTGAACTCTCCTTTCTTCCAACGACAATGAACTTTCAAAGCTTTCATCTGAAACTAAATCATCCTTATTCAAAGGCAACAACCGATCTCCCAAAGCATCAATCGGCGTCTTCAGTGGCAAATCTTCTTCAATGATATGAATTTCACCACAAGGAACTCCTTCCGAATCAATATACCGACGTCTCAAACGAAATCTGTTCTTTCCACGAGTAACAATATTCAACGAACCATCTTCCAATCTCCGATACTGTCGAATCTCAGCAGTTGTTCCAACACTCGAAAAGCTTGCTGTTGTTCTTGTTCTTCTTCTTCGATCATCATCATCACGATAAGCTCGAACAACACCGATTGTGGAAGACGATACATCATTATCAGCAGCTCGTGTTAAAACTCTCTCGATTGCAATTATGTAATTAGGTTCGATTACTCTTAGAGGAAGTGTAGCTTCGGGAAACAAAACAACACCTTCGAGATAGAAAATCGGAAGGTTGAAGATATCGCCGCCTTCCAAAAATCCAACCTTAACTCTGTGGTGTGTGTCTTCTACATTGCCGAGGTATGTATGTAATGAAGCTAAATCTGTATTGAAGGTGAATCCACTGTTGTTGTTACTATTACTACTGCTACCAATATTGCGACGATGATCTTCCTCTTCTTCTTCGTCTTCGTCGTCTTCGTCGACCTCTTCGACGAGTAATTCTTCGTTATCGAGCTCCATAATCTGATCAATTTGTCGTCTTTCTCGCTCTGATATGGTTTCGTCCGCCATTTTCGTTCTCTTCTTCTTCTTCTTCTCTGATTTAGGGTTTTACAGACAAGTAATTTTTTTATTTTATTATTATTATTATTATTATTATTTTTTTTTTTTTTGTTAAAAAAGGTGTAATTTTCATAATAAATTTTTGAAATTAATTTTTTTTTTTTTTAAAAAAAAAACATAAGTATCTAAAATTTCGAGTTTCACCATGAGTATCGAAAAAATAAAATTATTATTTTCGTGGAGTTTCGTTAGTATAAATTTTAAAGGTTCGATTGTAATTAACATAATATTAAGTTGTATTATATTATATTTAATTGAGATATTTGTGACGAAATTCTCTTAACATTTACGATTGTTATACTTACACATATAACTCTAATTTATAAAAAGTGGCAGCAAAAATATTTTATCTTATAATTTTAGTCATTAAGTATTAACTCAAAAACACATAACAATATATTATTGAATTATGTATTAAATAAACTAAATAAATATGTCGTGTTTTTAATTGACACTTAACAACCAAAAAAAAAAGTATGACTACAACAAAACCGTAAAATAAAGTAATTTTGTTGCTATTTTTTTATGGTCATATGTATAACAATTATAAATATTAAACGAATTTTACTGCAAATATCTCCGTTAAATTAAATTGGGTTATGTATATATCAAAAATAAAAAAAAAACTAAGAAGCATCATGTATATTTCTTTTTGTCTATAAGAAAAAAGAAAACAAAAACCCCAAAATAGACTAATTATAATCAATTTAACATTTTCTTCTTATGAAGATCCACCTTAACCTTATATCCCCAAATCACTTCCTTAATAGAACACAACTCATTCTTCCATAAAACAAAGTCATGCCAAAATAAATTATGATCAAGCTTAATAATCAATTCCAATCTCAAAATAAGCTCACACAACATACAAACCAAACTACTAATAATCCCATTTTCAAACTTAATTTTATGATTATTAGGAGTAGAATTAGTGGTAGTAGTAGCCCTTCTTCTTGAAGAATTGATCATCATCAATAACTCGTTTTCTTTTCGGTTCAAGAATTTCATAACGTTATTGACTACCTGAATAGTGTAGCCCTTATTTTCTAGTACTCGCAGTTTTGGTACTAAAATATTTTTAAATTGTACAATTATTTGGAGAATTCTTTCTTCGTTTTCGTCCGAAATCAAGAAGAAGAAATCAACTAATATGGAAGAGAGTATTTCTATTGCCGAATCTATAGTTTTTTTTTTTTGCTAAGAAACTGAAATTCATTAAGCCAAAACACAAAGTTTGGTGAGCACATGGGGACTCACCTCCCAAAAACGCAATAAACCATTACAAGAATGGGACAGACCCCATTTAGCAAGAGTATGCGCAGCATTATTTAAAACACGAGAAATCCAAGAAACAGAGCAATCGGAACAAAGAAGAAGATCATATAATTTGGTAAAGGAGAAATGTGAGCGCCAAGAAGGGGAGTTACAATCCATCAAACCTTTGACCAGCATTGAATTATCAGAGTGAAAATCCACCCCTTCGATCTGCAATTGAATTGTCATGGAAACTCCAAAGAGCAAGGCCTCCAATTCCCCATGAAAGGCATCATGCACGTCCACTTTCTTCGCACCAGCAGCCATAACCGCTCCAAAAGCATCAAAAAGAACCACAGCCACGGCCCCCGTCTCCCTATTCGAGGCAAAATCCACAAAACCCCGCACTCTTCCAGGTCTAGGCAGTCCCCATCTGTAATTGACCACGCCAAGGCCCGAGACAGGTCTCTCTATCTCCGTAGTTCTAGTCTTCTCATGCTCAAAGAAACAAGCCTCAATGTTCTTTTGCAGCAGCTTAAAATCCACAGGAATTCCATTATGATAGGCTTCATTACGACATAGCCACAATTTATGATACATTATAGTACCATAAAGAAAAAAACTAGATAGCTCATTCGAGTTAAGGAGGTGCTGAAAAGGCGGGTGGAGGAGCCAATTAACCAAATCTCTGCCATTAAGAGAGGGGATAGCATCTGATCGAAGGCCCCAGCGGGAGGAGAACCACAGTCTTTTCGTGATCGAACATCCGGAGATGAAATGTTCAGCCGTATCTTTTTCCTCATAGCCACAAAGATAACACGGGCCAGGGGGCTTCCCGAAAATGCTCTGTAACTTTGAGCCAAAAGGGAGGGCATCTTGGCAAAGCTTCCATAAAAAGACCTTAAAACGTTCATGGATTTTAGCAAGCCAGATTTTTCCACAAATATTATCCTTCTCAGCAAATCTAGACTTATTATAGTCCCAGTAAGCAGCTTTCAAGGAGAATTTTCCATTCATAGATGATTTCCAATAGGGAATGTCCTCTACGGGGAGATTATTCCTATCAGAAGCGATGATCCTCGCAGCCACCTCAGGGGTAAAAACTTCTTCAACCAATCGGGCATTCCACCTGGAGGAGTCAATATCAACCAAATCATTAACCAAATTCAGATTCTTTATCACCGGATTAATATCGCCCTTGTGGAAAATGGGACCATCTCCACATTGCCATTGTTGACACCAAAAATCAATGGAGGAATTTTGGCCACTAATCCACACACTATTCTCAATAATGAAGTCTCGAGTTGCCCAGATACCTCTCGCCACCGGGGAAGCTCTAGATGGCAGAGGGGCGGAAAGGAACCCTTCGTTTCTGCAATATTTTGCATTGATCACTGACGTCCAAAGAGCTATATTCCCAGAGGCCAAATACCAACCCAGTTTAGCCAACAGACAGAAATTTATATCCTTAGCACGCCTAAATCCCAAACCTCCGCAGGCTTTGGGTTTGCAGAGACTATCCCAAGCCTTTAGAGAGAGAAATCTTCCTTCTTTATTCTGACCAGTCCACCAAAATTTTCTCACAATTGAGTCTATGCGATCCGTGGTCTTTCTGGGCAACAGGAAAGTTGACATAGTATATATGGGGATAGAGGCAAGGACACTTTTTATAAGAGTCATCCGAGCCGCTTGAGATAAGAGTTTGGCCCTCCATCCTTCTAAACGGAAGCTAATCTTTTCAATCACAAAGTCAAAATCAGAGCTTCGACGGGCATTGACAATAATCGGGTTGCCCAGAAATTTTTCCTCCCCCAACATTTCATCAAAACCCAGAACCTGCAGAAACTCCTCACGGCAACTGGTAGGACAATTTTTTGAGAAGAATAATTTGGATTTAGACACATTTATCCTTTGCCCCGACCAATTGCAGTATTTATCAATAGCTTCAATGACTGTTTCTCGGTTTCGTTGATCGGCTTTTAGAAAAATGAGAAGATCATCCGCATACATCAAATGAGAGATTGAGGGGCCGTCACGGGAGAACGAAAAACCATTCAGATTACCCTTACTTTCTTCCAACAAGAGGATTCGGGTTAACACCTCCGCGCCTATAATAAATAAATAGGGCGAGAGAGGATCTCCTTGTCTGAGGCCTCGTTTGGGATAGAAGGTCTTAGTTAAACCACCATTAAGCAACAGCTGAAAGTTTACAGATGACAAACAGCAGAGGATCATTTTACAAAAATGATGATTAAACCCAAGGCAATGCATTACCTTTAAAACGAAGCTCCATTCCAAGCGATCATAGGCTTTGGACATGTCGCATTTGATCCCCACAAAAGCAGAGTTACCTTGTCTCTTGTTTAATTCAAAGAACACCTCGTTTGCAATAATTGAGTTTTCCACAATCCATCTTCCTTGGACAAAAGCGGATTGGTTTGGAGAGATAATTTTATCAAGCACCTTCGACAGCCGATTAGCCAAGAGCTTGGCAACAATTTTATACGTGGTATTGCATAGACTGATAGGTCTGAATTCATCAAAGCAATTGGCATTGGCTCTTTTTGGAATCAGAACAATAAAAGTTCGGTTAATCTCCTTGCTGAAAATCCCAGAACGAAAGAATTCCTGGACGAATTCTATGGTCTGAGGTCCCACAATGTCCCAATAATCCTTAAAGAATTTTGTAGGGAAGCCGTCCGGTCCTGGGGATTTCAGAGGGGACATACTCCACACCACCTTCTTGATTTCCTCCGAAGTCGGGGGCTGATTGAGTGTGAAGTTCTCAGCATCAGAAATACAAGGCTCAAAAAGATCTTCTAAGTCAGAATTGAACTGAGGATTCGTAGATGAGAACAACTCCAGGAAGTGCTTTCTAAAGTAGTCTCCTATATGATCCCTCCCTTCAATCCAGGAACCGTTTTCCTGTTTAATAGCCCAGATGAAATTTCTTTTTCGTCTCACCGCAACAGAAGCATGAAAGAATTTAGTATTACAATCTCCTTCCTTGAGCCAATTTTCCCGAGATTTTTGCTTCCAAATCGACTCAAGGCGTTTCTCGACTTCATCTATTTCAAGCATGATTGATCCTTCCAATTCGACGTTCTCCTTGGTGGGAATTCTGTTCTGAACTTCAGTCAAGAGGCGTTCAAGAGCCTGAAGTTTAAATTGGCAATGACCAAACACTTCTCTATTCCATTTACTAAGGGCCTGAGCAGTAGAATGAAGTCTTCGGTTGATCATGAAACTATGAAAGCCATCAATTGCAATGTTCCAGGCCTCATCAATGATCCTACGACACCCAGGATCACGGCTCCAAGCATCCAGAAAACGGAACGGAGTCTTCACCACTTCCCTATCCATACGAGTGTCAAGCACAATAGCACCATGATCCGAGTGTCTCACAGCCATATTTCTAACACCTGCTTTCTTAAAATAGGAAATCCAAGCAGCAGAAACCACCACACGATCTAACTTCTCACGGATTAGTCTCTTCCAATTCTGTCCATTGGACCACGTAAAAATAGCTCCAACTCCTTCCAAGTCAATCCCACCCAAATTAAAAATAAATTCACGTAGCCCTTGCCCTTCAGCTCTGGTAACAGGACGACCTCCACATTTTTCATCCGCCGAAAGAACTGAATTGAGATCCCCCATGACGATCCACGGGCACGAGAAATTAGACATATTCACACTTAACTCCTTCCAGAAGTCCAACCGAAGAGATCTGCAAGGAGGGGCATAAGTGAAACAACTTATCCACTCCGGAACAGTCCGATCCATGCCAAACCGGACTATGATCTTATTAAAATCCGAAATCAAAACTTGAATGTCCCATCCACGTCGCCAGAATAAAGCCAGACCACCTGAATTTCCAACAGCCGACACTGCAATTCCATCCATAAACCCCAATCTTTGCCATAAAGAATCTATAGTTTGATTTTCGAGATATGTCTTCGTATTAGTTGCAATTTTCTTTGATTGAGTGTCATTGTTACATAAAGTGACAATCTTTAACAACCAATTGTAAAGAAAATTATTGTCACTATTATTGATATTCAACATTGTTTAAAAGTGAGAAGAACTTTGAGAGAGATTTTATGTGTTTAATAATAATTAAAATTATATATAGATAGATAGATATATGTTAATTACTAATATCATTAAGAGAATTTAAAATTTAATATCTTAAAATATCGTTTCATAATAATCTTTTTAAAAAAAAAAAAATAATAAAGTTACTAATCATATTCTTTATTTATTCATTTTAAATGTAAATTATTCAAAGACTGAATAATCGAATGAATATCTAATATCTATTGGAATTTTATTTATTTATATTATGTAATTAACAGAAGAAAAAAAATTACAAACTCTCTTCCCACTCAAATCGTCAATGTAATTAAATAAAAATATAATTAATTTTTTTTATGAAATAAAAATATAATTAATAAATCATTCAATTCGATGGTTATTTTTAACAAAATATTTTAATTGTACTAATTATTTTGGCAAATAATAAATTAGATCTTGTATTTTTAAAATGGTACAAAATAGTATCTAAGCTCAAATTTTTGACAATTAATTTGAAAATAATTTCTAGCATGAACAGATACAGACCGTCTTGTCGTAACACTTTTAGATCAAGTTATTATTAAGTTTTATTTTGACAAAAAATTCGCTCAAGATACTATTTTGTACCATTTTAAAAAATACAAGGTTCAATTTATCGTTTAACAAAATTGAAGGTCCAATCAATAATTTTTGCAAAATACATGATTCAAAATGATATTTTATAATATGAGTTTTTTTTTTTAAAAAAAAGGAAAATTTTATTTACACCCTCAAAATTTGTAAAGACACTTTATTTTAATAATTTTTATTTTATATAAAATTTATGTTGTATTAGGTTTTTTTCTTAACTTTTTTCTCTCAATTTATAATCTTAAAAAATATACCATCAAACAAAAATAAATTATATTTTAAATATTATGATAAAATTAAAATATTTGAAATATAATTAAAATAAAAAATTATATAAAATTTTCTTAGAAAAAAAATATATGTATATATATACATGATTTAAAATGAAAAAATAAAATATAAAAATAAAATCAAAATAAGTATTGAAATTGACATAAAATAATGTTAGAAAAATATATATTAAGAGTAATTTTTTAAAAATTATTTATTTTTTTAATAATAAGGTATACTTATCATTTTATGGGGTGAATATAACTCCTAATAATTATTAGTTGAGAGATGCTTATAATATCAACTCTAAATGAGAAAATATTAACAAATAAAATACCACATCTAGGGGTATCTCTGAGGCCAACCAAGTGGAAGTATGAGGATTGTGATATCATCTTAAAAAAACTAAAGCTGAAATTACATTCTTGGGCAAGCCGTCACCTATCCTTTGCAGGTAGAGTTCTTGTAATAAACATTGTCTTAATTGGAATCAGAAGTTATTGGATGAGCATATTTCAATTACCTCAAAAAATAGCTAAAGAGATTGACCGATTGTGTAGAAACTTTCTTTGCGGGGAAAAGGATGATCGGAGCAAGCTTCATATGGCCTCTTGGAACTTAGTATGTCTACCGAGAGAACTTGGAGGTTTAGGATTTCGAGAAGGTCCTGAATGGAACAAAGCGGCTTTGGCAAAGTATCTATGGGCTATTACTACAAAGAAAGATGTACTTTGGGTAAAATGGGTGAACAATTTGTACATAAAAGATCAAGAGATGTGGTCTCTTGAGCTGAAAGGGAATGTGAGTTGGTATTGGAGGAAAATTCTGAGATTAAGAGATTCATTCACTCGTGAAGCTATCATGAAAGCTGGAACTAATGGCAACTTTTCGTTAGGCAAGCTTATGACTATCTCATTTCGAAGGAGACAAGTTTTGTTAGTAAGAAAGCAGTTTGGTGCAAGCTCTCGAGACCAAAACATCGTTTTATAATGTGGCAAATGGTACACTGTAACCTTCTCACCAGGGACAATCTTGTTAAGAAACATGTTCTCATTGATAGTGCCTACTGTCCGGTTTATGAATGGGATCTAGAGTCTCATGAACACTTATTCTTTGAATGTCCTTTTTCTTGGAGAGTGATGCAAAATATCAAGAATTGGTTGGGGGAATGGCTTTGGCCAAATTCTTTTCAGTTGCTTCTTGAGTGGATCCAAGGAAAAAGACCGAGAAGTTTATTAATAGAAATCTACTATGCTACACTAGCTAGTGCCATATATGGAATATGGCTCAATCGGAACTTGTGTGTTTTTGAAGGAAAATGTAAAGTCCCATTGTATATAGATAGAAGCATTAAAGAGAATCTTAAAACTAGATTGTCTCTTATTCAAGATAGAAAGCTTTCTAGTTTTGAGAGAATTATCCTTAGAAATGCTAAAAGTTTGTAAGTTTTGATGTAAATTTGTGGGTGTAGTCCCTATTTAGTTGTAAATGGCTTGTTTGATTATAGAAAGATTATTATTCTCGATAAAAAAAAAAATACCACATTTTTAAAAGTAATTATATTCAACTTGTATCATTATGGTCAACCATTGTTATCATTTACATTATGAATTAAAAAAAAAATGTTTTAACTTCTAATGAACTCATCAACCTCTCTTCTCATAGCACTTATTTTCTCATCACATTTTCTAACAAGTTCAAAAGACTCAATAAACACTTCTTTCTTAGAATAATTACAAACATTTTCTAATACTAATAAATTACTATTATTTGAATTTAAATTGGAGATGTTATTCAAAACATGTGTGCACAACAAAATCATCTTGTATAGCTGAAGCACTAAATATCCAAATTCAACTTCATCCATGTATAAGCCTTTATGATCAACTTTCATTTTTTCTTCTAGTAAAAATAGTATCCTATACACCACTAAAGCCACCTTCCCTTGTTCTTGTTGTTTAAGCTCTTTAAGCTTTCTAATTAAACCAATTAATGGGCACTTATTGTTAACAAAAGTCAAATCATTAACAAGAAGAAAGATCTCTCTCTCAACATAGTACAACCACCACAATAACTCGTGATTAGCTTCCTCTATCTCCACATCGAGCTCACTCGAGTTTCTAATCCCGTTCATCAGCTTCAAGAACTCGCCAAGATTGCTCTTCTTTCTCCTTAGAATGTCATCAATCTCGGGTGATAATAACTCGCAATAAGTTGACAAACACAAAGTACTTAATTCTACCTCCTTCAACTTCCTTATAATCTTCTCTTCATTTTTTGCCTTTTCAAGATTCGCAAATCCATACATCTTCATAACATCAATCATAGTCCACTTGTTCTTTTCAACTCCTTCATGATCATCATCATAACTATTAATACCGACTTTCAAAGCCCTTGCCAATTTCTTTATCTTCCTATCACGAATTTTGGCATTTTTAATCCAAGAACTCCTGATTTCTTGCATCACAAGTAAGAACTCATCATTGGTTTTCGCCTTCCTTAGAGGGAGGAGATTGTGAAGTTGGTGTAGGAATATTTGCGAGTTTGTGTAGTAATAATCTTCATGAGAATCTTGTCGATCAAGTAACCTAGAGAAGATCATTATAGTCCTAATGAAACCTCTCTTGAGTAATGAATGGTTGTAATTGAGATTATAGAATTCTTGATTTCTAATCTTAGTCTTCTTATAAGACTTTTTATAATTAATAACATCATTATGATCATCTTTTCTTTGCTTATTCTTCTTTTGATTTGTGATCATCTCAAGCTTCAATTTTTCTATCTTCTTATCGGCCATTTTCACACCATGTAAGAAATTAGAAACCATGCATACAAAATCAAGATAAGAACTGAGATTTCTATCTATTTTAGCCATGGATGAATGAGAGAGAGAGAGAGAGAGAGAGAGAGAGAGAGAGAGAGAGAGAGAGAGAGAGAGAGAGAGAGATTTTGAATAAAATGGCAAAATCACATGTATATTTATATACATTTAGTTTTGTATTAAAAGTTTTATTTTTTTTAGCAAAATTACTATATTTTTTAAAAAAAAATTATCTCTCTGGATTACTGTTATTATAACCAGCTATTAACAAGAGCAAAAAAAATTAATTAAATAGTATTAATGGGATAAAATAAAAAAATATGAAAGGATAACAACAACAAAAAATATAAATTTTATAGGGGATAAAAATAAAATTATGTAGACTAATAATAAAAAATATGTAAAATTTATTGAGACAAAAGTAAAAAAATATATATAAGAATATAAATGAAAAATATTAATTTAGGGGGGCATTTTTGCTCATTTACTTATTTATTTATCATTTTATGCTTTATTTCTTGGTAATAAATAGACATATTAATTAAACTGAAAAACAGATAACTATAATATTATGTAAATGCCAAAACAGAGGAATAAGAATGAATGTTTTATTTTCTTATTTCACACTCTGCAATGATTCAAAATAGCACAGAAAATATTGATGTTGATTCCTTAAAATCTTGATTAGAACAAAGACTAATGATTCAATCATTTTTTAGATTTCTTTCGAAAAGTCTCATAATTTTCTGGGACAACAAAGGACTCAAACCTCCACGTTTTTTAGCATTTTCAATATTCAATATTATGCCTTGAAGATGACTCGAACCTCCACACTCTTTAGCACGAGATTTTGAGTTTCGCGTGTATACAATTTCACATCTTGAAAGTGAATCGTATTTCATGAATATTTAAACCAGAAATGAATAATCTAATCATTAAGAGAGGTTTGAATCAATTTTGAAGATTAGATTACCTTGATTGCTTGCAAGTTCTTATATTGTTGCAAGTTCTGGTGAATTGACATTGTTTGCTCCTCAGATTGAGCGTGCAAGGTCTTCGACAACGCGAGGAAATCAGTTTCTGCCATGACAAATCAATGAGAAGAAAAGTACCAATTGATACTCCTGAGCTGCAAATAAGAAAAGGATTACAAATCTTACTCACCTAGCCTTAGCCTTCTCGGGTGTCGATGTAATTTCCATAATCACCACAATCAAACCAAAGCCTTCCTTTCCTGCTAAGAACTCAGCAGCTATTACCACTTGATTACACCAAGTTAATTGCCCCACATCACCTAATTAGGTACAACACAAATCAAATCAAAACTTCCTTCAAGTTAGTTTGAGCACATAAATCTTCATTGTATGAGTATCCTATCCTCAGTCAAAAACCACCATTGTTCTGCACTACTTAATCATCATCATCACATCCCTTCACTCTTGGTATAATAATCAAGTTTTATAATAAAGTTCTTCTCAATCATGACTATTAAAAATATGTCTTTCAAATATTTCTCTTACTACATACCTTACTTACCAGTAATCGCCACAAGAACAGATACCATTGCTAAAGTGATGAAATCGGCTTGAATCTCTTAAAACGATTTTGCGCCCAACAATCTTTGCTATAAGCTTGATGGCAGAGTGACAATCCCCGCATACACGAAGGTTCTTCATCACGGTTATTGTGTCTCCCTCGGGGGTACTAACCAAGCAAAATGCAATAGCAAGCCTCTCACTATGGTAAGACAACATCTCTTCTTTTTGTTCAGCCTCCACATCATGTAGAGCAAACTTCTGATCAGGAACATAACCACATTCCTTCAACTTAATTCCCAACCAATCTAGTTTTTTATATATTTTTTCGGTGAGATAGTGGGATTTATCTCCAGAAAGAAATTCATGTCTGAATCCCTTTAGAGTGACCCAACTAGAGCCCGGTTGTTTTACAACGCCATTGTATTTCATCATCATTCGAACTCTCGAGACATCGCTCCATCTATTTGCAGAAGCATAGATATTTGACAACAGTACATAAGCAGCACTACAATGTGGTTCCAACTCAAAAATGTTCCGAGCAGCTCTTTCAGCCACATCCAAATTAGAATGGTTCCTACAAGCGCCAAGTAAAGCTAGCCATACAGTCGAATTTGCTTCAAAAGGCATGTTTCTTACTAACTCTTCTGCCTCTTCCAACTTCCCGCATCGCCCTAAGACATCAATCATACAAGCATAGTGTTCGCGTTTCACCTCAAAAGCTTTCGCTTCACTAAAAAATTTAAAAAAGCCTTTTCCTTTCTGTAACATCCCGCAATGGCTACACGCAGAAAGCAAGCCAGTGAATGTGATTTCGTCTGGCTCAACCCCTATACGCATCATTCGGCTGAACAGAGTCAAGGCCAATATCCCGCAACCATGTTGTGCGCATCCCATGATAACTGAATTCCACGAGACAATGTTCTTCTCACCAATCCTCATAAACACAGATATCCCATCACTTATATTACCACATTTACTATATAAGACAATAAGAGAATTACCCACAAACACATCAGTTTCGAAACCTAGTTTTACTGCTGTTGAATGGATTTCCTTGCCTTTATCAGGAGACTCCAATCCACAAGATGCATTCAAAGCACTGGTGAAAGAAGACTGATTTGGAAGGACACCCAATTTCATCATATCTCGAAAAACCTCTAAAGCATTTTCAGGTTTTCCATTCAAGGTAAATCCAGTTACAAGGGCTGTCCAAACTGCCACATTTTTGTGCAGTTTCTCCTTGAAAACCTTGCAAGTACTCTCTACTTGCTTACAATTAGCATAAAAGGTTATTAGAGAAGCGGATAAAAACTCGTCAAAGCAGTAGCCTAACTTAACAATTTGGCCATGAATTTTAACACCCGAATTTAAAGCCAGTACTTTGGCTGAGGCAGTCAAAGCACATAACAATGTGGTTGAAGTTGGTTTGAAACCAGAACACATCATCTTTTCGAATAGAGCCAAAGCTTCGTTACTCTTCCCGTTCTGATCAAGCCCGCCGATCATTGAAGTCCACGAAATTACATTACAACAAGGCATTACCTCAAACAAGCTAACAGCATCTTCCACTCTACCATTACTAAAATAACCATGAATCATCGAATTCCAAGCAGCCACATCCCTCGTGGGCATCTTCCGAAACAAGATCTCAGCCATCTCAACTTCCCCAAACAGCATCAACCCATGAATCATTGTAGTCCAAGAAACAACATTCTTTCCAGACATGTTCTCAAAAATCTCTAAAGCCTTAGATAAGTCCCCACAATCCAAACACCCTTTAATCATTGAATTCCAAGAAACTACATCTCTAACAGGCATTTCATCGAACAGTTTCAACGCATCACCCAACCGACAATTTCTAGCATAACCCGATATCATCATCGAATACAAATACACATTCGGATAAGGAATTCGATCAAAAACCTCCCTAGCTTCATCTACTCTTTTATTCCTAAGATAATCAGAAAACAACATCTTGTAATTGGAATCACTCAATGTAGCATAACTCATCAAACCCATAAACCCTCCTAAGCATTTAAAACAAGGTTTGGAGATCAAGACTGAGAAATGTGAGATTCCCATGAATTGAAAATGGGCAGGAAATCTCAGCAACATCTCTAAAGATTAGCAAAGTTATGTAAATATGGTTTTATGAGATAAGTTGGACCTTTTTGGGATCTGAAAGCTTCCATGTTCATAGCAGAGCTCAACAAACCACAAATAGTACAAATCTGTTATAACAAGAAGACAATTACACATTACACAAAAGGAATTGAGTTTAAATTTTTCAAAAAGACAAACAAACACTAACCAGAGACCAATTCCCAACAAAAACAACCCATTTTCTTTAATAAACTCAACTCATTCTTTCAACACTCAAAGTCATTGGTTGCCTATTCAAAATTATCAAAAATGTCTTCTTTTTAAGTAGTAAACTAAACCATTCCAACTTCCCTTGAAACACAGTAACAATTAAAGTTAAGCAAACAAGAAATCCCCAAATTGAGAAGAGAAAGTTTGAAACTTTTACCAGAAACGAAGAGCTCAAAGTCGAAAGCTTTGATAATTGTTGTTGTTCGAAGAAGTTACATTCTTTGTCTTTGTATGTAGTTAAGGAATGAGCAAGGAAGAGGTAGCCATAGCTAATTATTTTTATATTTTTCAATAATTATTTTTATATGAAAATAATTAAGGAAATAAGAGGGAGAAGTTTTTAAAAAAATTTACCGAGTAAAAATTTTAAAAATAAAAATTACAAAAATATGTCAATACGGAAAAATTTTTACTCTCACTTTGGGTGAACTCCTATTTTTCACTACTTTGCTCGGATCTTGACTCTTGGTCGAGTTGATCTTCCTTCTTTGCTTTTGTCAAGGTGAGATTGTAATAGTGTAGCCCTTTGATCTCCCCGGCATCCGACTCTAAATCTTGTCGGAAACCTTAGGCAAAGGTAGTATATTGAGGTGATTTTCTTTAAGTCATATAGAGTTGGTCGGCCTATCATGACATTGAAGGCAGAGAGTACGTCAATTACTAAAAATTAGGCCATTACCGTATTGGTAGTCGGACTTTTTCCTACTGTGAAAGGAAGTCAAATGTGTCCGAGTGAAGCAATACTCTGTTTGGAGAAGTCGAACACTAGTTGCGTGCAAGGTACTAAATCTTTGAGTTGAAGTCACATCGTTTCATAAATTGTTTTGAAAAGGATATTTGATGAAGCTCCATTATCGATCATGGACCGAGTCACTGTTATGTTTCCAATTTGTACTTGGACAATTAGGGGGTCATTGTGCGGGTAGATAACGTGGGCAGTGCCCTCTCCATTGAGCAATATGATTGGATCGTCCCTATGCGGATTGATTGGATTTCGCTCTTCTATGGTCAAAACTTCATCTTCCTTTTGTTCATGTCGGAGAGTCCGAGCATACCTTTCCATGGCTTTGTTCAAATCTTTAGCTATATGCAGGTCCCTAATAATCACTTGTAAATGTTGTCTACTGGTGGAGGCATCAAGTGGTTCTAATTATTGTCTTGCGGGGTGACAACTTGGTTCTAGTCGACTTGAATATACCGATGCAAATGTAAATTGTTTCTCTTGATGAGGAACTCGATTTCCTCCTTCAGATTGTTACACTCATTTGTGTCATGGCCGAAATCCTTGTGAAATCGAAAATTTTTGGAGGTATCCCTCTTGCTCATATTCTTCTTAATCGGAGGGAGTCTTTTGTAAGAAACGACCAACTGGGTTGCCATAAAAATGGTTTCCAAAGTTTCGGTGAGAATGGTGAAGCATGTGAACTTCGAAGCCTTCTCGTGGGGATGTTGTTGCTAATCAAGGTCGTTGTTGAGCTTCTCTTTCTTTTCATGTCTTTGGTCATTCTTATTGTTATTCATTTTTCTTTCATTGTTGTTGTCTTTAGGTTAGGATTAAATTTTGTACAATTTATTTTTATTTCTATTCTATTACAATAAATATGTATTTTGTAGTAACAAGTGTTCAATTTATTACTGTAAATCGTTATAATTGCATTTAATTAAAAATTTAAAGAAATAAATTGTTAAATGTAAAGATATACATAGATCAAATCAAAAGCTTGTAGCAATCTTATGATGATGTCTCATTTTCATTATTAATATCTTGGTTGAGTGAGGTCCTATCCATATTGAAAGAGACATTACTTTTTGAGTAATCAATAATTTCATTTTCCCTAGAAAAAGAGTACATCAAATAAATAATATCACTAACTAAATCATAAAAACAATTATGGTACTTTTGTGAATAATTGACACTTTGAAATGCATCACTCTCAATCAAATTTTGCATTAATTTTAGTAAAATTCATGTTATTCGTTGTTAATTTTAAAGTAAATAGCAGTATAAGTATCAAAAGGTTTAAATTTATAAATGATATAAATTCAATATTTATTTCTAGCGGTATAAATACTTAATATTTGTAAAATTGTAATTTTTTTTTTCTAATTTTATTAGTACAGACTTTATTATTGGTTAAACATGGCACATATAAGACTCGAATTCTAGATCATTGGGTGTAGACATAAATATGTAGTATCAATTACTTCCAAATGTTCATTTAATAAATTCAAAAAGGATATTGTATTAACAAAACTAGAAGAAAATTACAGCTTTATAAACATTAGATACTTATGCCACTAAAATAAACATTGGATTTTTGACGTTTACAAACTTAAAATTTTAGGTACTTATGTTGCTATTTACCCTAAATTTTATATTGATATTCCCAACAATAAAAAAAATATGGGTAATCTAATGATGTCAATAATTTGAAGGGATTATTTCACAAATACCCAAAAATAACAAAAAAATTACAAAAATACGGTTGTACGAAATTTTAAACAATTTTAATGATTTTATTTACAAAAAATACGGTTTTTTTATATTGTATTTTTGTTTATTTATTATTAATTTTTTGTTATGTATATGTTATTTTTCGTTGTTGTTTGGGTGTTATTTTCCTGTTACTTTTATATTGTTTCTTGTTGTTTATATATACATAAAAAATCGTAAAAATATAAAAAAAAAAAATGTAAAAATGTAAAAGAAAATTAAAAAAATATATATATTTTATGTAATTACCCCTAATTTGAATCTTTATGTTGACAAATTAGTCACTACAACAAATTTTGATAGCTTTTAGTCACTATAATATTTTTTAAGTAAACACAACAAATGAGTAATATCAATTAATTAGTCCTAACTTTGTTATATTATAATGTAATATATAGGGTAAAAACATATGGAAAATTTGAAAAAATAGGCATAAAATACCTTAATATTTTATCCCTAAACTAATACATATCAAAATTGAAAACTTATGACCACTTTATCTAAAACCCAAAAATACCTCTCTCATAACTCAACCCCAACTCTCTCTCTCTTCCTCTATCTCTCTCTCACAACCGAACCACACACGATCCAAAACCCCCTCACCACCGCCCACAACGCCGACCCCTCACCACCGCCTACAACACCGGCCCCCTCCCAAATCAAAACCGAGCACTTCTCACTGTCTACCGCCTACACCGCCGGCCCCATCAAAACCGAAATGTCCAAGGTAAGATTCGGCTCCCTTTTTTTTGTCATTGTTTTTTTTTTGTGTGATATATGATTTGGATTATTGATAGGTATTGATTTTAAGGTTATAATATATAATGTATGTGTTTATGTGTGCACCGTGAGTTTTGTTAGATTTAGGGTTCGATTTAGGTTCAGATCTGCGATTACGGGAAATCGCAGTTTGGGGAAGACGATGGCCCGATGGGATCCGATGCATGTGCTGAAAAATTCTGTTTTTGGGTCCGACGAGTCTGATGGGGACCTCGATTGGGATCTGATGCATGTGCTAGAAATTTTTTTTTTTTTTTGGGTTTGATGGGGACCCCGATCAGGGTTCGATGCATGTGCTGGGTAAAAAATTTTTTAGGTCCGACGGGTCCGATGGGGATCCCGATTGGGGTCCGATGGGTATGAAGAAAGAGAGAAGAAGAGAGGGGATAGGGGATAATGTAAATGGAGGTATTTTAGGGATATTATAAATGTGTCATATTCTACAAATATTACATATTATGTATTTAGGAGAAAACTATTAGGTATTTGTATGCATAAAAAGTCAAAATTCCCAAACATATTTAGTTAGTCACCATAAACTATACCTTTTATCATGATTATTATTACTTAGTCACAAATTGTTTAGGTGTAAATATGATAATCTAATCACCATTTTTTTTCAAAAAAAAAAAAAAATCACACAAATTATGTTGTGCCTTTAGAAAATGTAGTAGTTATGCTATATAGATTTGTAGTGTTGATGCATTAGGTTAATTAATTTGTGATGCATTACTTAATCAAGTGAATTAGGTTATCTACAAAAGAGCTACTAGATTTATTTTCATTAATTATTAGAAAATAAATAAAATAAGTTGACTATAATATTATTGTTATGAGGAAGTCCACTCTAGTAGTGCAACTACCTTTCATTTCATTATCAACTTTAATGAAAATTGCATGTGAAGAAAGATTGAGAATTTGAGAGAGATAATAGTTCAAAAAAAAAGTTTGATAGGAATATAGAATTAATAATAATAGTTAAAAAAAAAAGTTTGGTAGGAATATAGATTTAATACTTTTAACAAAATTAAAGTATTGTAATTTGAGGACGAGTTACAATTTAAATCATTAATGGCTGTAATTCTATTAAAAAAATTATATTTAAAAAATTAAATATTTTTCTTTTAATTAAATAATTATATAACAAAATTGTGACAGTTAGTAGTTTTGTGATCTGTAAAGAAAAATATTGGGGTAAGTTGTGCAATCTCACATTACATGAGAATGTCAAGTGTGATGATTCTTAAACTGTGTAGGTTATGAGACTATGTAGTTGAAGATAACTTAAGTGGATTGATTGGTATTACATATATCAATAAAATGCATCTTGTTTTCTGATAGTCCATAATTTAAGAACTCTAAAGTTAAACGTGCTTGACTTAGAGTAATTTCAGAATAAGCGTGCGAGTGAGGACAAAATACGCTGGAAATGCTCTTGTTACAAAAATAATAAAAAAAAGCCCCACAAAATAATTATAATTTTTATTTAAAGTAAATATAAATATTTTTATAACAATTAAGCTCCATTAAACAAATTTCACTAGCGCTAATCAACTATTATATTGTTAAATCTTAATTTAATTATGTATAAAATATTTATTGAAGAAAAATATATATAAGCAGTTAAAATTAAATTATTATAAAGAAAAAAAATATTAATAATTTCCATGAAGTATGTATCTTGAGCTACGTGTTACGACGTGAGTAATTAAAACTTGCAAAAAAAGCTTTTAATCAGTAATAGATTTTTGCAGGTCTCAATTACTCACCTAGTGATACGTGACTCGAAATACATATTTCTATATGAAAAATATTTTTGAAATAATAAAAAGATATATGGTTAATTATTATAAATAAAGTGAGGCGTGATGCAAGGGCGGAGGTATTCTTTGGGTTCGGGTGGTTATGGCCCCCCTCAATTTTACAACAAATATTTTATGTATCTTGATGATATTATTAATTTATTAAAAAAAAACTTTAAAGATACTTTTATTGTGATTCTTTTTTTTTTCAGATATTGTAATTTAGTAAATAGAAAACAGGTCACTATATAGTACTTTTGTATTCCATATCCAATAGAATTTTTTTCTTTTATGGAAATTATTATTTTGTAATTTCTACCATATATGGCTACACAAAATGATCTTTTTGATCTCTCCTTACAAAAATTAAAAAAAAAAATCCTTTTATCTAGAAAAAGAAAAAGAAAATATAATATACCTCTAACACTTGCATGAATATTTTTGGAAGGAAAAAGAGTTTTGACTAATTAATTACTAATGTACAATATATTGAAAATTATTTATAAAATTTATTATAACTATTAAAAACTTTTTGTGTTAAATATTTTTTTTTTTGAGAGATTCTATTAAATATTAAGTATTATATAATATAATTACTAATTATTTTACTAAACAATACAATAAAAATTCATATCTAATTATCATTTTTACATATAAATACACTATTTATTTAAAATATAATATAATTATTAAACCGTTTAATTATGAAATTAATATCATAGTAATTATACAATTATATCCAAACTTGTCCTTATTAATAATTTTTGTGATGTGCAATTCTATAAAAATATTTTCTTCAAAATACAAAATTTTAATAATTGGCCTCTCTAAGTATTTCGTTCTGGCTCGGCCCCGGTGTGATGTGAACCCTAGTCTTTTAATGTCTACCAAATATTGTTGTGAGGTGGCATTAGACAATTGAATAACAAGGAATCTATACAAATAATTTAATGGGACAGATTGGTAGTTTTATCATAATTAAACCTATTGCATCACCATGCTTGCATCATCATGCAACCTAAGTAATATAACACCAATAAATAGGTTTACTCTACTTTTTGCCTCATTTTCTATATATTATTGGTTAAATTAAAATGTAAAACTCGATATTGAATTGTACTAATAGCTCGTAATATACCTAAGATTTAAAGTAATAAATGATATAATTTTTTTTTCTTTTCTATAAGATATGGGACAAAAATAAACTTAAAAATAAAAATAAAAATGCTCTTGGTGAGATTTTAACCCCTATCTTATATGTTATCTACCTTAATCATAATACAAAAATTAATGTTATGTTTATCAATATCATCTTTTATTACAAATATATATTGTAACTAATTATTAAAATGTATATACATTTTCTTGTTCGATTTTTTTAAGAGATGGCTATCCCGTCTTGTTTCTATATGGGTCTGCCTTTACTAATATTAGTATACGACTTATTATAGTGTTTGACACCTTAAAGTACCTCTTATCATTTCTCATATTAATCTATAAAGATAAATATAACTTCGAAATTAATCCACATGTATAGTTATAGTAGGATCTACTTAATTAGATGAAGTTATTTATAGTTAAAATTAAATTTATTAGCCTTAAATATACAAAAATATTAAAACTAAACTACTAATAATACAGAGTACAATATTTTTAAATTTTTTTATTAGACCCTATATGTCTAAAAACTCAAATCTTATCACATCACATTAACGATACATCAATATATAAAAGAAGGGTACATGCAAAAATTGGAGAAAAATTCTACAAAAGTAAAATAAAATAAAATAAAAATAATAAATTAGGAAAAAGCTTTAGCTACTTATCCTATTTTTTTAGTAAAATATTAATAATAATTAGCTTTAAGAAAGTTATGTCATAATTTTGTGGATCATAACTAAACTTAAAATAATAATACCAATAATTAAGTTTGTCATTATAAACAGAGTGTTGGTATTAAATATTAGTGGTGTCTAACACTATTTATAGGTGGCATCTTACGATTGGTTATTAATATTTTTTAAAAATTATTAAATTAAAGTATATAGAACTAAATACTTAATTACATCAATATCAATATGACACCTAAAAATCATAGGATCATAGGTGCTAGGCAGTAGGGGGATAAGTTGATAAACATGTTTTTATTAAACTTTAACCAAAAATAATTGCAAAATACATTTAATTAAAATATACCCTCTTTTAAAATTGAACTACCTAATATACCCTTAGTTATGTTAACAGATTTTATTTTGTTAAAAATTTATGTTACCAGATTGATTGAGTCTTGCACAAACTAGTCACTGCTGTAGTTGCGCAAGGGAGTCGGAAATGGTGAGGTGCGACAACAGAAATGGTCCGACGAATGTGTGGTTGCGAAGCTTTTAACCTCAGGACATACAACTCTGATTGTTGTTGATGACTGTGAATCTTCGAGAGAGAATTAGAGCGTATAGCTCCGACAAAGGAGATGGCTAGGAAGTTATAGGGAGATTTGTTTCTTGCTGAAAGTTTCAGGCAAAGAAATGTTAATTCATATGTTGAATTAGAGAAGAGATTCGTGTGAAAAGGGACAGGGTTATAATTGGAAGGATGAAGGAAAAAGAGGGTATTAATTAAAGAATTTTGAACAAGAGGTAAATATGAGAGACACTGACTTAAAAGGGGTATACAATCTAATTTCCTAGGCATAGACAGGCTAGGCCCCGTGCCTAGGGCCCACACTTTTCAGGGGCCCAAGATAAAAAACGAAAAGCCTCATTAGTCTTTTATTCAAGTAAAATTATAAGTATTGTAAACAACAAATATTCATAACTTGGTTGGTTGAAGTGTATGACACATTACATAATAGTGTAGGATCCCAAAATTTAAAGAGGAAATTACAAAATTTATGGTTTTTAATAATTTGTGTACAAAAATGTAGCTTCTTTATTCTTTTCAAAAATGTTATTTTATCGTAAAATTGAAGAAAAAGTTAAGAAATATAGAAAAATCGAGTAAGAGTAACTAGGTATGCTTATGGTAACCAGATGAGTAACCAATTACCATAAGAGGGTAACTAGGTACCTTATGCTGTATTTTTTTTTTCTTCGTATTTTTAACTTTTTTCTAAAATTTTCCCTTAAAATAACTTTCGTAAGAAAAAATCATATTTTTACAAACTTATGCATTAAAAACCATAAAAATAAAAATGTCCTAAATTTAAATGAGGAAATTATATTGTATAACTACTTTATTTTACATGTTTTAAATTTTACTTTTATTGTCATATTCTTTAAAATATACCTACTTTTATAGATGAAGTCTCTATTGTACCTCTTAGGTTAATGTAAATTATGTGTTAGACTTAAACAGAAGATGATGATATATTAGACAACCCACTCACAAAAATTGGTATACTTTGATGAAATATAATATGAAAATATTTTTAATTAATGAATATAAAAAGATTAAAGAAGTATTCCTCAACTTATCCGAGTTTTAATAGTGTTAGGCCCATATATTCTCAAAGCGGGCCTACAATCATTTCTCTTATAAATAAGGCATCAGATTCATATATCCATCCAATTTGGGATTTTGCTGGGAAAGAACAACATTATGGGATCTCCTGTAAGAATAGCTGGTAAGATATATATAAATGGAAGAGGTTTCAATGGTTACATTTTTATTGTAACCATCATGGTTACATTTTTTTAAGCCATTGGATTACTATTAAATGGTTGTGATTAATTTGAAAATTAAATAAAAATAAATAATAAATAACTTGTAACCTGAAAGTAACCTAATCATTTATTTCCTTATAAAACTTTAATTAAGATTAATTATATTTTAAAATTAAATTAATTATAATTATTAATTATTTTTTTGTAATTTATTACTATATAAGGATCTTTTAGCAATTTATTTTTTTTATACTTAAATTATTTAAAATTTTATAGCAAAACTTTTTATAATTTAAAATTATATACATATAAATTCATAATTAAAATTTTATTATACTTGTAATCTTAATTTTAAATTATTACACTTAATTATTTAATTTTTTTATTTAAATATTTAAAAAGTAAAAAATGAAATAAGTTGAAGGATTTTTTTAGAAAAAAAATGGCTGCACTTGTTATCGATTGATTAGCTTGAAGCCTCATACTTAGTTCATATAATTGTAACAAAATAATTAAATATCATTTAAAAATAATTAATTATTTGAAAATTTATTATAAGAAGAGAATTTTAATTTGTGTCAAAAGAAGTTTAATTTTTGTAAAAAAAAATAAATTTTATTGTAAATATTATAATTAAATGGCTTAATTATTAAAATAATTCAAGTAAGGATTTAAATATAAATATTAATTGCTAAAAGAGGTCTTGTTAAATATTTAATTAATTATTTTAAAAAAAATAGTTAATTATAATTAAATAATTCTAAAAAAGGAATGTCTATTTAATTAATTATTTTAATAAAATAGTTAATTATAATTAATTAAATCTAAAAAAGGAAAGTTTACCTATTAGTAACCTGCTATTACAGGTTAAAGAAAAATGTAACCATATGGTTACTATAAAAATGTAACCATTGAATAGTCACCCATATATAAATATATATATATATATTTATATAGTTATATATAATTAATTAATTATTTTGAATTATAATAATTAATTAATATTAATGATGGTGGTGGTGGTGGTGTACACAGTGTTAGGGTGGTCTGACACAGTAGCAGATTATGGATTGTTTATGGTGATGACATACTTGACAGAAGCTTGGAAATTCAATTTCAGACATAGTGCAGCCATTGTTAACTTGTTTTGGGGTTTCATAGCCATTCTTCCACTTGCTCTAAGATTTCTCAAAACTAGAAAAAATATTTCTCACTCTTCCATGCTTTTCATTTCTAGTTCACTCTATATTCTTGTAAGTCATTAATTATTATTATTAAGAGAATTACTTTTTTTTTTTTTTTGAGAAAATTAAGAGAATTATTTTATATATTATTTTTTAATTTTTTTTTAAATCGACGGTTTGAGTTGTTCTGGTAGTTTCTATGTGAATTTTAGTTACGATTTAAGTTCATGTGTTAGTTGCTATGTGAGTTTTTTATATAGATTTTCCTACAAAAAAAATTACTTTAAAATGTAAAAATAAAAAAATCCATTATTATTATTATTCTAGTTTTCATAATTTTTAAAAGTCTAATTTTGATAACTTTCAACCCAATTTTGATTAATTTTTTTTAACTTTGACTCTAAAATTTGCTTAACAAATACAGAGTTTAACTTATTATTTAACAAATAAGAGAACTTTGATTTGTAACTTTTGTAAGACACGAGAACCAAAATAATCACATATTTTTATTATATTTATACGCAAATAATTATTTCTTAAATATTTAGTAGGGCCTTAACTCCAAATAGTCCTCTCTTCATAATTAATAATTCACTACTTTCATATTCGATTTGGTTTATAATTTTCGATCATTTACATATATAAATTAATTTTCTACGTGATAATGGAATAGTAATATTATATTTCGAAATTTATGATAGGGATTAGGGCTATTGACATTCTCAAGCCCTAAATCAGAATCCGGAAAAATGGACAGTTGGAATGCAACGTATGCAAAATATGGAGTGAAGCAAGAGACATTGTTATATGCCTCATTACCACTAATAGTATTGGCTAAATCAGGCTATGCAGTCTCATTAGAAGAACTCATCAATGAAGAAAAACAAATTGGTGGCATATCTGATAAAATCATCCATTTTTCATTGAGCAATGGAGCTTATTTTCTCATAAATGTGTTTGGATATGTAATGTCTTATGCAATAAAAGAATGGTTAACAAGGTTTGGAATCCCAACAATTTGTATGGTTGTGGCAACCCTAATTTTCTTGACTGGCTTTTCTTCATATGGTAAAGAAACTACACAAGAGCCAAGTCTCTATGCTAAACTCTATGATCAATTCCATGAGCTCATCACTCAAATTATCAAGAACATAACTTCCTTGCTTGGACTCTTCATAAAGATTGCTTTGTGCCCTTTAAGGTATGTACACATTAATTAAGCATATTCATATATATAGTGATAAAATTTATTATATTAAGTATTTTTGCTACCTAAATAAGTTGTAAATACAGTATATAATGTTGTAGTCATAATAGATCTGATCTCTCAAGTATTCTAAATAATTTAGAATATGTCGAGATCAAGATTCAAATAGTTTTTTACGATTAGTATAAATATTGAAACAATCACAAGTGCAAAGAAGCTATTTGAATCATGATTTCGTCATTCTAAATTATTTGAAAATTTGTGAGAGATCTATTGGCAAATCACCTAACTTTTTTTGATAAATTGGTCCCTCAATTTTGATTTTTTTTGGTAGCGACGATCATCTACTGTTACCGATACATGGTGCCAAAAAATTGAAATTGTGGACCAATTTGCAAACAAATAAATATATTGGCAACCCATTTGCCAAATTTAACAAAAATAAGCCTATTTTTTATTCACATATTTAAAGTAGAACGAATGGTAAGCTCAACTTTGTCACTCTAAGGTAATTATTAAGTGAGACAATCTTTGCTAACTAATGCATGAGAAATTTGGTTCTTTTAGTCAAACTTGTGAATGAATTTTACAAATCTTTTTTATTATTATTTTTTTTTTTTTTGGAAAATGCAGATTATGTTGTTGTTGTTTCTTTAACAAGGGTAAAGAGAAAGATCAAGATGAAGAACCATCACTAGAGGAAAAACCCGAAATAATAACAAGAGTCGAAGAAACCAAATTCCTCATATCATTATTTCCAATATGCTTGTTAGGTTTGGTATCTTCTTTGGGAAACACATATTTTCTCGAGCAAGCATACTCTATGGATCGAAAAATCATTGGAAATCTAAAAGTTCCTCTAGTCATACTCCTAAGCGTTTACAAAATCGCCAACTATTTATTCCCAAAATTATATTTTGATATTGTAGATTCTTGGATTCCTTCTGGTTGCACAACTTTAAAAAAGGCACTCCACCGTATTGGAATTATGTTATCATTGTTATGCGCCTTGTTATGTTGTATCATTGCTGCCGAAGTTGAGAGTAAGAGAATTGGTATCCTTAACAAACGCAAAGATCCTAGCAAAATAAACGAGCCAGTTGAGATGAATCTGCTTTATCTGGTTCCACAATTTTTTCTTCTTGGAGGGTTTTATGGGATGGCATATGAAAGCATTGAAAGGTTTTTTAAGGATCATGAAATCCCTCCTAGTTTGGAACCATACATGATTGATTCAGCTGTTGGTGTGTTTGGATTAGGGAACATTGGAAGTGTGTTATTTGTTTATTTGGTATCAAAGTTTACTTTCAAAGAAGGTAAAAGTTGGTTTAATGAAAGTATAAACACTAGTCGTTTGGATAAATATTATTGGCTTCTAAGTGCTTGGACATCAATCAACATAGTTTGGTACTTATTTGTGTCACTTCTATTTCGTCCTAAAGAGAAACCTACAACACCAACAAGGTCATTACCCGAAGAAGAAGAAGAAAATTTGTGTTCTTTTCATAAATTAGCGAAAAAATATTGTATTTTTCTTAAGTGTTTGCCTGAAAAATTTCCCGATTTTTGTTGCTGCTGCTGTTGTTGGTGCTGCTGCTCAAACTCTGGTGGCGACTCAAAGCAAGATGTATACAATGTGAATCGTATGGTAGCATAGTTTGCTCTTGTTACTAAAAAGAAGAAAAAAATTGAGTCCTTGTTTGTATGATTGTGTTTTATGAGTGTTACTCTTAGTAATATGATAATTTTGTGATAATTTAATTACTACTTTTTATTTTTATATTTTTTTTCTAATGAATTAATTAGCAAAATGTTTTGGACTACATTATTATGTGAAATCATTAGAATAAGTCTATGATTAAATAATTTACATTAATTATATATAAACATTTCTATCAAACTACATGTCGTTTTATGATAATTAACAAAAATGTGATGTATGAATTTGATGGTCTCTATAGATAGTGGCAAGTCTACAAATTTCCTAATTAATTTCTCATTACTTAAAGGGAAAAAAAACTTATCTTCCATAACCAAATATAGTTAGATAAGAATTTAATTAAGTTTATTGAAATATAATCATTATGAAAAGGGTTAATTAGCAAAATGTTTTGGACTACATTATTAAGTTTTGACCTTTTTCTGAAGTGCATACAATCTGCTCCAAAGTTTGAAGCATCCATCGGTTTTGTCAGAAACTAATGAAATTTGGAAGACTTTATGGTCACTAAAAGTGCCTCCCAAAGCTAAAGATCTTGTTTGGAGGGCGGCTTCTAACTATCTTGCCACCAAAGTCAATCTCTGTACAAAGAAGGTTGCACATCTTGGTTTCCTGCAATTTTGCCTGGGCTTGTTGGGAGTTTGCTGGTTTGGCTGCTGCAAGTAGAGAAGCCACTTCTCTCGGACATTGGCTGGCCGATATGTTTAGGCGTCTGCAAGCTGATCTCCATGGCAGAATCGTGATGTTGTGCTGGGCTCTCTGGTGTGCTAGAAATGATCTCATATGGCAGCAGCGATCCCGTAGCGTGAAGGACGTGGTTACATTTGCTAATTTGATTCTTGATCAATGGTTGAAAGCTCAAGGAAAGGGTAATATCCCCTCGTTGTCTCCTCTCAAAGATGGAGATGGTTCGGAGCTTTGGTTAAAGCCGAGTGCAGGTATCAAACTCAATGTCGATGCAGCCATTTTCGAACGCTTTTCCAAGCATGGTTTCAGGTGTGTTGTCCAAAATGCAGATGGTACTTTGATTGCTGCCTTTGCTGGTGTTAAACCTGGCAAAGTTTCTCCCGAATTGGCCGAAATAATGGGCATAAGGGAAGCTTTGAGTTGGCTGAAAAACAACACCTACACCCAGGCCATTGTTGAGACAGATAGCCTCGTTTGTGCAGAAGCCATTCGTAGTGCAGAGGTGTTTGTTTCTTCTTTCGGTTCAGTGGTGGAAGATTGCAAGAAGATCCTTGATAGTTTGTTTAATGTTTCGCTTTTGTTTGTTAAGCGTTCTGCGAATTGTGTTGCGCACTTTGTTGCCCGGCATTCTATTTCTTTAGCTGAACGTATATTTTCTATTAATAGTGTTCCCTTAGAATTAATGTCTATTCTTACGAGCGATTGCTCGAATTAATAAAGAACACTTCTTTCAAAAAAAAAAAAAAGGTTTTGACCTTTTTCTAGATGTGAAACCATTAAAATAAGCCTATAATTACATAATTTACATTAATTATATATAAACATTTCTATCAAACTACATGTGGTTTTATGATAATTAACAAAAATGTGATGAATGAATTTGATGGTGTCTATAGATAGTGGCAATTCTACAAATTTCCTAATTAATTTTTCATTGCTTAAAGGGGTAAAAACTTATCTTCCATTATCTTCCATAACCAATAACCAAATATAGTTAGATAAGAATTTAATTAAGTTTATTGAAATATAATCATTATGAAAAGGGTTATTTACTGTGAATTTCACTTATGTTTAAATTTTTTATATTTAACCCCTTTAGTTTTTTTTTTTGGCAAAACTCTTTTAGGTTTTTTTTTTTTTTTTTTTTTTTTTTTTTTTTTAAATTTGAAGTGTTAGTTAGATATCACCGTTAAATACTAACTGAATTATTACTGTATCGACTTTAAAATTTTACTTTCATGTATACACAGTTGTACACGGTGGTCATTTTATTAGTATTTAACAGTGATATTTAACAAACGTCTCAAATTCGCAAAGAAAAGTAAATTTAAGAGGATAATAATATTTTATAATTTATGTTTGTATTTTTTTAGTATATTATTATTATTTTTTTATGATTTTTAAGTTGTGTTTCTATCCCGTCTTTGTTCCTATTAGAGGATTCTTTGCGCATGCCCGATGAGAAATAAATAGAGATGGGGATTAAAATTTTTAATGGGAATAGGAACAGAACAACACTCCTCATCTCGTGTGCATTCCTAATCACGTAACAGTCCTTGATCGATTAAAGTCATTAAATTTTTAATTTTTATTTAAAAATTAATTTAAATATACTAATAAAAAAAATAATAAATAGATAATAATTTAATACTTAAGATGTGAAATTGTTGATTGTATCTACCAAAATTCTAATAATATAATTAAAATATTATAATTATAAAAAAATGAGTAATTTGCGGCAAAACCCCCTTAATTATCAATTTACTTGCAAAAAACCATCCAACCTCATATTTTGGTGGGAAAACCCTCCAAAGTACTATTCTGTTTACATTTTAAGATGCCGTCTGTCCAGCTCATAATTTTTCCCACGTGGCAATGACAAGTCACTAAAAAATTATCCTATGTGGCCATATTTTACAAAATAAAAATAAAATTTTAAGAGTAATTTGCGGCAAAACTCCCCCAACTATCAATTTACTTGCAAAAAACCATCTAAAAAACTTTAAGGTTGGATGGTTTTTTGCAAGTAAATTGATAGTTGAGGGAGTTTTGCCGCAAATTACTCTTAAATTTTTTGTTTTATTTTAATTTTTATTTTGTAAAATATGGCCACGTAGGATAATTTTTTATTGACCTGTCATTGCCACGTGGGCAAAATTAAGACTTAACGAGGCTAAATAGACGATACCTTAAAAATGTAAACGAAACAGTACTTTGGAGGGTTTTCCCACCAAAATATGAGGTTGGATGGTTTTTTGCAAGTAAATTGATAGTTGAGGGGGTTTTGCCGCAAATTATTCTATTAAAATTAAATTTAAATAAACAATCAAGAATAAAATTTAGATATTTACATAATTGTGTTTTAAATATATATAAAAATATTTCTAAATTGTGTTGTTGTTGTACTTTTCCATTGACATAATTTTGGTAAGTGAAATTTCTTAACTTTCAGGCAACTTCCCAATCTGATCAGATTCCAAAGTTCGTATCTTTTTCTCAAATTTCTTTCCAAAAACCCTAGAAGAAAAAAAACCAAGGTCATCTCTTCCGTCAACGGCCGATTCTACTTCTACTTTGCCATTAGCACAAGGTATCACTAAAATCTATATAACTATATGTAAAATTCAATCTGGATGTATATATAAATTCATTTAGATGGTGAGTTTCTGTTTTGGGTTGATTCCAATTGCTGCCATTTTCTTTCTTCTAGTTTATATGAAGTTGTTTTTTTTTTTGATATTTCAGTTTGTTTGGATTTTATGTATTAGTCTGGTTTTAGTATCTATTACCTGTTTGATTAAATGCCTCAATGTAGTTATGAAGTACATTTTGATGAATTGCCTCCTCACTGATCATTTTGATTCAATAATTTGATGTAATTGACTAATGGGTTATTCATGGTGCTGTTTTAGAATACTTAATACTTTCTTTTGTTTTTTTGGGTTTAGATGAAATCCTAAGTTTTGAATGTTGTAATTGTACTATGTTGGGTTATAAAGTTTGATCCTTGTTAATGAATAAATTTATTATAGCTCTAATTGTGTCTCTTTTAATTAATATCTTCTTTTACTTATGATATATACAAATATAATGTGTGGGAAGATCGATTCTTTAGTCAATGATATTATTGTTTTAATTTGTAGAGTTGGTGTTGGATTCCTGGAGAGCAAAACAAAAGATGTTGGAGAAGATTGGGCTTCCAGGAAGGCCATCACTTCGAGGGAACAGTTGGGTGGTGGATGCTTCCCACTGTCAGGGATGTTCTGCTCAGTTTACTTTCATCAATCGCAAGGTTTTTTTTACATTTTTCTTCTTTAAATAATCGAATAAATATGTTATTTCTCGGTGTCTCTGATCTGCTTTTTTTGTTTTTGAGTTTTGGGCAAGGTTTTTCTTTCATACATAGTTTTTTAGAATATTTAATTGTGAGTTTTAGTTAGAATTGATCATGTTTTAATGTTATTCTTTAATCCGTTTGTTCATTAAGCTTATAGTGCAGATTTTGGAAGATACATTTTTTCCAGTTTCTCGATTCATATAGAAATATAGTTCCATGTTATGTTGCTGTTACATGAATATGTGTCATTGTGTGTGTTACTCGAAACAAGTATACGATTGAGAGGTGTACAATGTGAGGAAGTGAAATTAGCAAATTAACCCTGTTGTTACACAGAACATGTTTATAGAGTTGTCTTGATGGTCATTTAATAATTTATTTTTTAAAGTTATTATTTCATTTTTACTGAGCACTTGTAAAGAGTTCATATTAGTTCATGCCTGACCTTGCTAATTTCATCATTTGATAATTGTACACTTTGGAAAATCTCAGCATCATTGCCGAAGATGTGGGGGTTTGTTCTGCAGTAGTTGCACCCAGCAAAGGATGGTATTACGTGGACAGGGCGATTCACCTGTGCGTATTTGTGAACCTTGCAAAACTCTAGAGGAGGCAGCACGGTTTGAACTCCGCCATGGACACAGGAGCAGAGTTGGGAGAGGTAGGCCTTTAGATGAACTCAGATTGCTAGTTGAATTGTCATCCCGTGAGCTAGGAACTCTTTTTGTTGGGTCATTCACTGTGTGGTTGGGTCACAACAAGTGCCAAGTGCTTTATTCTTGCATCTTCTATATTGTCTTCAATTCGGAATTTCTAATTTACACTAAGCCCATTACGTTTGGCACCATTGCCCCATGTAGTGTGGTCATTTCCTTAATGGAACCTCTTTTCCTATTTATGTCTATCATTAAATGGCTCCTCAAGATATCCTCATTTCCTTAATGGTTTATGTGCTCTCGCATTTAGTTTTTGAATCGCGGTGTTAATATGAATCCACATGTTCATCACTTACATAATATTACTTTGAATTGCGGTGTCTTTTATGCTTGTGATCATTCCCATCTCATAAAATCTTTTCTATTTTAGGTAGTTTAAAATCAACATCAAAGTCCGAGAATGAAGTCTCAAATCAGATTCTAAATGATGAAAAGAAGGAAGCTCTTGCATCGGGACTTGGTTCAAGCAGTAAACAATTGGTGTCTAGTCCTCAAGGAGCAGCAAGGTCAAATACCGAAGTTTTCAATTTGGACGGGGAGGGGGAATTATGTAGAAGTCAATCTATTGATGAGTTTGGTTCTTCATCGACCGAGAAGGAAGCTGCAAGTCCTGATGATTTGCGCCAGCAAGCTTTGGATGAAAAGAAGATGTATAAGCAATTAAAAGGAGAAGGGAAATCTGATGAAGCACTAAAAGCTTTTAAAAGAGGAAAGGAGCTTGAAAGGCAAGCTGATGCGTTGGAGAAAAATTTGAGAAAAAATCGTAGAAAGGTTTTGCTTTCTGGGAATGCCGAGGAGATTCAGATTAAAGATGTTCTTGGTGAGTCTAGAAAAAGGAATAGGGTTGGTCATTCTGAGGGTAAAGAGAAAGATGACCTTGCGGCCGAGCTTAGAGAACTTGGGTGGTCCGATATGGATCTGCATAGTGAAGACAAAAAAGTAACAAATTTGACTTTGGAAGGTGAATTCTCTTCTCTCTTAGGTGAAGTCTCAGTGAAGGGCGCCGGAAAAAGTAAGGGTGCTAATTTGATAGACAAAACTCAGGTTGTTGCACTTAAAAAGAAAGCACTTGCACTAAAGCGAGAAGGAAAATTGGCGGAAGCAAAAGAAGAATTAAAGAGAGCTAAAGTTTTAGAAAAGGAACTTGAAGAACAGGAACTTCTCGGTGAGGCTGAAGATTCTGACGATGACCTTTCGGCATTGATTCGTAGTATGGATAGCGATAAACAAGATCTATATTCTGATCCAATTGAGCAAGAACATGGTTTTGATTTTAACAGTCTTTTAGGTGCTGCTGATGATCAGATTATCGATAGTAGTTTTGATGTGACGGAAGAGGATATGGAAGACCCTGAGATGGCTGCTGCTTTAAAATCATTAGGATGGAGTGAAGATTCTGTTAATTCTGATATTTCATTTGACAAGGAAGCGCTATTAAGTGAAATTCTATCTTTGAAAAGAGAGGCTGTGAATAAAAAACGAGCAGGTAATGTTTCTGAGGCAATGAATCTGTTAAAGAAGGCAAAACTACTCGAAAGAGACCTTGAAGGCTTTGAGCCTCGAAAAGGAAACGTTGCCCATGAACCTGCAAGAGTTCAAAAAGATTCAAATGATCTAAATGCTCATGCAGCTAAAGACACAGATTCCAAAATCGCACCCAAGAGTAAGTTAATGATTCAAAAAGAGCTTTTGGGATTGAAGAAGAAGGCTCTTGCGTTAAGGAGGGAAGGGCGGTTGGATGAGTCTGAAGAAGAATTAAAGAAAGGCAAGATTCTTGAACATCAACTTGAAGAAATGGAAAAAGGTTTAAATGTGAAGAATAAGTCTGTGGCTGTTCATACTAAGGGCCCGACTTCAGTTAATGAGAATCCCGAAGATGAGATGGAAGATAACATATCTGATCAAGATATGAATGATCCAACTTATCTTTCACTTCTGAGGAATTTGGGTTGGAAAGATGAAGACAATGACCTTTCACCAGAATCCAAAGGAAGAAATGCAAGTGGATCCTCTGTACCTCAAGCTGCACCAGTCCATGTTAAGGTACCGAAGAGAAGCAAAGCTGAAATGCAGAGGGAGCTTTTGGGTTTGAAAAGAAAAGCCTTGGCTTTGAGGCGCCAAGGAGAGAGTGAGGAGGCAGAAGAAGTGTTGAGAATGTCGAAAGCCTTGGAGGCACAGATAGCCGAGAGTGAATCACTAGGAAAAGATTTTCAGCCCAATAGTCAGGCAGAAGCTATTACAAAATCTCCGGTTGGAATTGCTGATGACGAAGCTGGTGATGCAGTGGATATCACGGAATCAGATATGCATGACCCAGAGATGCTATCAGTTTTAAAGAATTTGGGGTGGACTGATGATGAACAAGATGCTGCAACGGTGCATGAAAAACGAGAAGATAACACGTCTCTTATTCAATCTTCTCCTCCACTTGCTGCTCCTGCTCGAAGAAGTAAAGGCGAGTTACAAAGGGAACTTTTGAATTTGAAAAGAAAGTCACTTGCATTGAGACGGAAGGGAGAAATTGAAGAAGCGGAAGAATTGCTGAGGAGTGCAAAGGTTTTAGAGATTCAAATCGAAGAACTGGAAGCCCCAAAACAGGCGCATCTACATGAAGCTTCAAAAGATGAGAAACCTCAGAAAAAGAATGAAATTGGTGACTTAGAAATAAGCAGGAGGATGTCTCGAGAAACATCCGGCCGTGTTGATTTATCGATTGATAAAAGTAGCATGGGAAGTGATTCTGCCAACCATCCATCACAGCTAATTGTGGAAGACCAAATGATATTAGGTGAAATGGGAACACCGAACCACACGGGATTAAAGGGTACTAGCATTCATCCGCAGAGTGATTTGATGAACTTGACAGATTTCTTGACAGGAGATGATTGGAGTGGTTCCCAAATGGCTAATGAAAAACAAATGGATGGATTAAATGATAGTTCTACGAGAGACACGACGAGAGGGCATGATATAAAACATGAAAAACGAGGAGTCGTTGAGAAACCACATCCTCATGGATCAAAGTTTACTGAGCAACATGCACCTGTGGCTAGAGAAGCTAGTGTTAGAAGTGAAAAACAAGAAAGTAGAGTTGCCAAAGATGAGAAGCCGAATTTTTCTGATGCAGGTAGTGTCAAAGAACATGCTTCTCAGATCAATGAAGCTACCCTTAAGCAAGACATTTTGGCTCGTAAGAGAAAAGCACTTGCTTTAAAGAGAGAAGGGAAATTAACAGAAGCTCGAGAGGAACTTCGACAAGCAAAGTTGTTGGAGAAGCATCTCGAGACAGACAATACCAAATCGATAGCAAATCCAGCAGCTGAGTCAGTTTCTACACCTAGTGTTTCTCCCGTTGCCCAAAAAGAGCTCAGTACATCAAACAATGTGTCAAAACCAAAACCAATTTCTAGCCGTGAACGCTTCAAGTTGCAACAGAAATCCCTTGCTCACAAGCGTCAGGCTTTGAAGTTGCGAAGAGAGGGTAGGACTGAAGAAGCAGATGCTGAGTTTGAATTGGCTAAGGCACTGGAGACCCAATTGGAGGAGTTGTCAGCGAACGAGTCCATCAATTCAGGTGTCGATGGCTTAGATACTGATAAAGATGTGGGTGTTGAGGATTTTCTTGATCCTCAACTTTTGTCTGCTTTAAAAGCAATTGGAATAGAAAACACGAACATGTCGCCACAAGTTCCTGATAAAATACAGTCTTCGAAACCAAATGTTGGCACGAGTAACAACTCTAACCAAGAAAGAATTCAACTAGAAGAACAGGTAAAAGCCGAGAAGATGAAGGCATTGAATTTGAAACGATCGGGAAAGCAAGCAGAGGCCTTGGATGCCCTTCGAAAGGCCAAACTTCTCGAAAAGAAGCTGAATTCCTTTGCATTGCAATAAAGAGCTGCTGAGGTTAGCACAATTTGAACTGCAAAATCCTCATTCTATAAAAGTTTGCTTCATTGACTTATTCCTAATTTACTTTCTTAGTTACAGACTACAGTGACTCTAGCAAATTGAGGTGACAAAATCCAAGCCATGAAACCATCTCTTCCATAATAACAGTCTTAATAATTTTGGTATGAAGTGTACTACTCTTTGTGATGTTTATACATATATGTGTATATTATATACATGATATCAGTAAATGAATTGCTTGAATTCAGCAACATTTCATTGACTTATGTATTTGTGTGCAGTGTATATTATATTCATGTATCATTTGGTGTAATTGATATAGAGAAATATTGAAGGGTATTACCACCAAATATCTTATGTATGACTTCATATTGTTACTTGTGTAATTTAAAGTTTTTGCATATTTAAGTTTAATTATTACTATTAAAAAAGATAAATCGCTTAGTACTTGTGAGATTTTACTTTCTAGTGCTATGGTGCCTAATAGATTATTATACACTTAAAATTATTTTCAAATTTCGATTGTTGTATTTTAATATTTAAATTTTTCTAATAAAAAAGGTCAAATGGTTATTGTCTATATTTAAAATTAATCTTGAAAGTTAGACCATATTGTATATGTGACAAGATCACTCTAATAGGCAATTTTCATTGGAGATGCTTTTAAGTTATATCTGATTCGATATTTAATTACACCAATAGTCAGTGACGAATCTAGAATTTAAAGTAAAGAGGATGTAATTTTTTTTTTGTAAAGTAGAGCGGCAAAATCAGTGAAGAGCAACCACAAATATTAAGGGGGCAAAAAGAAAATTTTGATAAAAAGGGCACTTATAAAATATTTTATATAGACTAAAATAGATATATGAGAATAAATATAAAAATATGTGAAGATAAAAATAAAAAATATAAATTTATATGAGTAAAATTACAATATGTGATGGTTTTTGCGGCTAAATCCTCTTAATTATCATTACAGTTGCACTTAATTCTCTAAGTTAAAATTTTGACGGTAAAACACTGCAAACTGCTGAATTGCTTGCAAATTTAAGGTGTCATATACGTTTTACAGATAATTGCTAATAAAGACTGTTTATGTGTATACTTTTATACATGTGTCAAATTTATATTGGTACACCTAATATTATTATTTTAAAAATATAAAAATTATTTCAAAATTTATAATATTTTTTTTTATTTTTTTTATAATTTTATTTAATTTTAAAATGAATATTGAAAATAATTTTTAAATAATAATATTAGTTTAGGTGTACCAATATAAACAGCTCATAGTGACAGTTAAAAGAATGACAACTTAAATTTGCTACTAGTTCAGTAGTTTGGAGGGTTTTACTATCAAAATTTGAATTTTAAGATTTAAATACAAGTGAAACGACAATTAAGAGGGTTTAACTGCAAAAAACTTCAACTAACTATTACACCAAATATAACATTTTGTCTGTAAATATTATTTTTATTATAAATATATGTTATAACTAACTAAAATATATATTTTTTTCTTCGCTTTTATATGAGTCTGCTCCTGTAAATAGTGGCATAACAGGTGTATTTTAGCAATTCTCTAAATTAAAGGAGGACCAAAAAGAAAAGAATAAGGTCAGTGAAGGAAGAACATTCTTGACTAGACAAAAGGGGAATCTGAGGTTGCTCTCTTTGATTTCTCATCTGAATCTCCGTCAAATCCAACCTCATCAACCTTAACTTCAGGTACTTTGATCCATTCTTCTTCACTAATATTAAAGCATTTTCATTTCAGAATTTTCATCTCTGAAATTCAATTCAACTAAGTATTTGGTTGTTGATGATTGAGCTTCTGTAAGTGTTGTGGATTTTGAGGATTAAAACAATTATATTCTCAATTTTGCTGATTCCGATCGATTTATATGAAATTCTATTTTGATGTCTAAATTGGTTTGTCGTTTTTACATTAAAAAAGAAAACTTTTTAAAATCTATTACCTGTTTGATTAAATGCCTCAGTGTAGTGATGAAGTACATTTTGATGAAAGGCCTATATCATTATCACCCAAGAGTTTGATGTAATTGACTAAGTATATTCCTGTATTGGTTGATGATGATTGAGCTTCTGTAACTGTAGGTTAATTCATTTGGCTAAACCCCATTTTTTTCCCATTATGGCTGATTTTGAGGATCAAAAGAATCAATCACTTGGTAAAGGTATAATTCTTTCACTTTTGGTTATGTGTTTAGAGAGAGAGAGAGAGAGAGAACTCTAGGAAGTGTATAACTAATCTCTATAATTTTTTCAGGTGAAAATGAGGAGGAGGATGAAATTGTTACTGAAGGTGCTTCATTTGTTCATGGGGAGCAGCCTACTCAGGATGCTAGTGGTAGTGGTAATGGTCCCCCTAAAGTTGATTCAGAGGTGGATATTCTACAAGAGAAAGTCACCAAGCAAATCATTGTGGAAGGTCATGGCTCTACACCAACCAAATATTCAACTTGCTTCTGTAAGTGTTTTTTTCTACTTTCCCACAGTTTAGCTCTTGGGTAGGAATTGCAAATGACCCCAAAAGTTTTAGGTTGATTTGTCAGGCCATATTTAGATTTTTAGGTCTTCAATTTCATTTGTGGCCTTAATATTAATCTCACTAGTATAACTCATTAGAATTGTGGAGGCTGAATAGTCAAGTCTGTAGTGGTTGTGTACAGTGTTTCTAAGTTTGTGTCTTCTAATTTGGTTGGCCAGTTGGCATTATTTGTTAGTTTAGCCTATAAATACAGGAGAGAATTTTGTGTGAAATATTTAGAGTAAAATACTACTTAGGGAGTTTACCAAGTTTCTCGAATAACTTGTAGTTCTTTCAACAACTGAATTGTGCACAAGTTTGTATCAGGCAGATTGTGAGTTATGCAGGAATACAGATTGTAATGGCAGATTGTGAGATATGCCCGAAGAAGTGAAACTGGAAGCTTAGGCTTCGTTTAGGTCTAGCGCTTTGCTTTCTTTCTATTCCATCCCATTTGATTTTGGGGTCGCTCCCAACTCTTAGAATGGAAAGAAAGTCAAGTTGAGCTTCAAGTTTGAGTATATAAGTTGTATTATCTTGAAGTGCTTGCTCTGTTTCTAATGGCCAAATAAAGGCCCCATGGACTTGGTAGCAGACGGGTTGCCCTTCATTTAGAAAAAGAAGTTGTTCTATATTATTGCCTATGGATAGAAATAATTTATTCTGGTCTTATTTTTTGTATAAGTCCTTGTGTCTGTACCAATTTTGCTAGATAAAATATTGTTATTGTTACATCTCAAATGTTTATTATTGGTATATTAAGGGGGTTTGTGGTATCCCAAAATAATTTAATACACATTCAAAATAGTATACTCTTTTACAAGTTAGAGTACTAGGTTGTTGCTCTTTAAAGTGAGAACATCAGCCATCAACTTTGTAGCTTTAATAAATTTCGATCTAAGACATGATGGTGACCTGCCATAATATTTTTGTTGAACTTGAAAGGAATGCCATGCAATTGATTAGTTGATTAATCTTTGATCGAAATTTAAATTTTTCTTATATTTACCTTCGCTGCTCGATTGCAATTTATTGAAAGGATTTATTGTTTCCAGGTTATCTAATACTTTGTTCATAAATAGTGCACTACAGGGCATGGACTGAAGGCACACAGCACAAGTTTGAAGACACTTGGCTAGAACAACAGCCAGTAGAAATGATTTTAGGAAAAGGTATGTGCCTGATTTTTATTAGGAAATGTTCAATGTTCTACGAATAATTAATTTTTCTCTTGTTTGTAGTCTTACCTACTAAGTTCATGATTTTCAGCTGGTTTGACTTGAATTAATTGCATTTGCATGGTCTCATTTCGAAAAATGTTTTCTCTTGTTTTTGCGACAGAGAAGAAAGAAATGACAGGCTTGGCTATTGGTGTCTCTACCATGAAGTCTGGTGAACGAGCTTTGTTACATGTAGGTTGGGAATTAGGATACGGAAAAGAAGGAAACTTTTCGTTCCCTAATGTTCCGCCTATGGCCGATATCATTTATGAAGTTGAACTTGTTGGGTTTGATGAGGCCAAAGATGTAAGTTGCTTCCAAATAAAATATGAAGTTTCAATTACTCGGATTTTTCAATATATATTGGCCATATAACTTATAGTTAACTTATTCTTTATTAATAGGGGAAACCTCGTAGTGACATGACTGTCGAGGAAAGGATTGGAACAGCGGATAGAAGAAAGATGGACGGAAATGCTTTGTTTAAGGAGGGAAAGCTGGAGGAGGCTATGCAACAGTATGCAATGGTACTCACTTATTTTCATTTTATTGATACTAACTTTCCTTATGTACTGTATTGATGGGTCAATTGTTTTCGGGATTGTCAGGCCATAACGTACATGGGCGATGATTTCATGTTCCAATTGTTCGGGAAGTATCGAGACATGGCCTTATCTGTTAAGAATCCATGTCACCTCAACATGTCTGCATGTTTAATAAAGCTCCAGCGTTTCGAAGAAGCCATTGGACAATGCAGCATTGTGAGTATTCCGCTAAATTATACCCGCTACAATTTCATTATTGTATATAAAGAGACTTTTTGTCGAACAAGTAACTCAGGTGTAATTAAAAAATAAGTTCAAGAAAGAATCATGAAAATTAGAGCGATATCGAGAAGACTTAATGAAATTAGGAAACACAAACTCATTTAACTAACTAAAAACTTAATCTTTTGCTAGCGGTTTTTGACGGATATGAATATGACTTGACGAAACTAGAATCAATTATGAAATCGTCTTTTGGGCAGGTTTTGTCTGAGGATGAAAACAATGTCAAGGCACTTTTTAGAAGAGGAAAGGCCAGGGCCGAGCTTGGGCAAATTGATGCAGCCCGTGAAGATTTTCTAAAGGCACGAAAATATGCTCCCGAAGACAAAGCAATTACAAGGGAGTTGCGATTGTTGGCGGAGCATGACAAGGCTGTTTATCAGAAGCAGAAGGAGATATACAAGGGACTCTTTGGACCACCGCCACAACCGAAACCGAAGCCAACAAATTGGCTGATAATGTTCTGGCAATGGTTGTTGTCATTATTCCACGGCCTATTTAGACACCAAAGGCAGAAGAGTGACTGACTAGTCCAACTTAGAAGAGACAATTTGTGAGAATTAGATAACATAACATGACAAATGTTTGGAAAAGAAGTAAATTTTAAGTTGATGGAACTCATCAATTGCTTTGTGATGTTTGAATGCATCAAGAAATTCCATCACTATCTGCATCTTCTTCTTTTTTTAACATTTTTCTATATAATCAAGTAAACATTCAGCTTAGTTTGTGGCTTGATTTGGTTAACCTTCATTATATCTTGTGAGTTATGTATTTTACAATAGAGAAATGCTAAAGGTTCCAGTGGTGCGTAGCAGTTTTTAATGTGTTATATTGTTATTGATGTAATATTGTTATTGATGTAATTGAGTATCGTTCATATAGTTTAATGTGATAATTTGTTATAAATTATAACTAACTAATCACAATGCAGTGTATAATAGAGATGCAAATAATTAATTAAAAAAAAAAATATATATATATATGGTTTACTTAACCAGAAAATATACTCTATGTCAAAAAGTTATATAAATTTAACACAAAAATGCATTATTTTAAGATTTATATTTTTTTTATTTTTATTATTTTATTAGTATATTTAACTATATTGTTAAATCATAAAAGTATTTATGTATTTTTATAATTTTAATAAAAATATTAATTATACATTAAATTTTGTATCAAGTTTTATAATTGTGTATTGGGGTACAATATTAAAAATTAATACATATATATCACAAAATTATTTTCTGTGATAAATATTATACAATTTCTACATCTCCCATCGAAGATAATCCAACAACTATTCTGACACAAATAGATAACCTCTTCAAACAATAAATAAATAAATTAAATGGTAGCTCTAAATTATAATAATTTTATTAATACAATTAAATTCAGCCCTAAAACATTGTTAAATTCTACTCTTACTATTTCAAAATATATATACATAAAAAAAAATTATACCATAAATACTTAAATTTAACTCCTAGTTGTACATAAATACTTAATTTATAACTCTGAAACTTCTGCAGGTATCTGGCTTGTAACGTCCCCGCTTCAAGCCTCCATTGGATCTTCCCCACAGACTAATGACTCTTATACACGAGTACGTCAATTTAGCAGCTTCTTGGACTAACGACTGACCCTACCGACCAACACAAGTATTCCTAGCTTACTTTGTCCTCACTCGCACGCTCACTTATCTTGAAATAAGCACGCTTAACTGTGGAGTTTTTTTGTGATGAGCTACCAGAAAACAAGATGCACCTTGTTAATATATGTAGTACTATTCAATCCTTTTAAACTCTCTTTAACTGTGTAGTCCCACACCCACAAAATATCAAAATCATCACACTTAACCTTTCCTAAGCGATGTGGGATTACACAACTTATCCGGTATTTTCCCTTACCGATCACGGGACAACTTACTGTCACATGGTCATTAAATAAATTACCACGTGGCAATCTCTAATTGGTCAGGTCATAAAATTTTTATTTTTTATTCAAAAATTAATTAAAATATACCAATAAAAAATGACACGTTAATAATGATTTAACACTTAACAATCAGGTATCTATGGAAGTTTCAGAAATATAACTTAAGCAATATTATCGTCAAGGAGTAATTTATAACGTAAATACCTAAGTTTATCTCTCGGTTGTAAATAAATACTTTAATTTAATTTTTGACGGTAATAATATCTAAGTTATATTTTTTAAACTTTTATAGGTATCTGGTTGTTAAGATCCACTTGTCATTTTCTTATTAGTATATTTAAATTAATGATTAAATAAAAAAATAAAAATTTAATGACTTGAACCGATTAGAACATTAACTTGACACTTAATGACTAGATACCTATTGACGTTTTAAAAATAAAACTTAAAGTATAATTTTCATAAAAAAAATAAACTAAGTTAAACTTAAGTCAAAATTAAAACTTTAATATTTATTTGTAATAAAAAAATTAAACTTAAATATTTATACCACAAATAATTCTTAAAAAAAAATATATCTTTGTAATTTTTTTTTTAAAAAAATTATATCTTGTTATTATTATTTGTGAACAAATTATTTATTTATTTTTCTTATATTTTTGGTGGGGAAACAAACAAGTTAAAGACCTTTTGTTTGAGAGAGAGAGAGAAGAGAACAAAAGGGAGTTTCTCAGTTTTGTGACATTTCTTTCCGAAAAACCCTAAAAAACCAATTTTTATTTCGTCTCTTCTTCTCTCCTCATCTCCACACCTCTCCACTATACCAGATCCATCCAGATCTGCTTCTACTCCGCCATTACACCAAGGTATCGCTAAAATCTACTCCTAATAATATACCCATTATTTTAAAATTTTGCTCTGATAAATGTTAAATATTTGGTTTTTGTGAGTGTGTTTGATCTGCTTTATTGTATAATTTACTCATTTGAATATCGAATTTGCATTCTAATATTAGAATTGATTGTTTTTTTTTTTGGGCCAATGCTGATTCCGATTGTTCCCATTTATTTTTCTAGCTTTGTTTCTTTCTTCGTTTTTTTTTTTTTGGGGAAGAATTTCTATTCGTTTTATATGAAATTTTATTTTAATATTTCGATTGGTTTGGCGTTTTTACATATGTGTATTAAAAAAAGCTTACTTGTATTGGTTTGGTTGAAAATTTGTATGTATTAATCTGATTTTTAATATCTATTACCTGTTTGATTAAATGCCTCAATGTAGTGTTGATTTTTTTTATCAATGAGCATTGGTCTTTTGTCAAAAAATATAAAATAAAAAGGCTTAGTGTAGTGACGAAGTACATTTTGATGAAATGCCGCTGTCATTTTCATTCAATAGTTTGATGTAATTGACTAATGGGTTCTGATTTAGCAAACCATTATGTGAGTCTAAGGATTTGTTTGTTTTGACTTTTATTCTCTATTGAGCTTTTGGATTTAAGGTGGTGTTTGTTTTGATGTAAAGTAAGGTAATGTAAATGGGAATGGTTAAGTTTTTTTGATGGATTTTTTTGTGCTTTTCGAGAGCAGGCCAAGAGGAAAAGCTTCTCTTTTTAACTGAGCAACTTCAAGATTTGTCATGGGTTTTTTATTTTTTATATTTTTAGCATCACTATATTGAGTTTAAAAGTTTAATTCTTATAGCAAATTCTTTTTAAAGCTCTATCGAATTAGCCTTTTTATTCTTTGTTCTGAGTTTTGATCTCTTCGCATCCATCATAAGATTGGCATCTCTATATATGCAAAACACATTGTTCTTCTTTCCATCAATTTAATATCTCCGTTGACTTGTGATATAAACAAATATATATTGTTTGTTTGAATTGTTTGGTACTGATCAGTTAGAATTTATTACAAATATATTTGTATGTATAATTTCTAGTTACCGTAGCTTGAGTACATACATATGGAATCTTTTCAGCAACAATAAGAAAAATGGCGCCTGTTGCTAATGAATAATATTCTCACTGTTTAAGCAATTGAAATTATATAGTGTTACAGCTTTGGCATACTCATATTATTCAAGAAGATACAATATTGAACATATAATTGTAACTTTAAATATATTCTTTTTCTCCTGATTTTATATTAGGGAAAAAATTTACAGGTCACAAGTATTGTATATTTTGGCTTTTATTCATCCGTTACTTAATCTAATATGTTTCCATTTAATTACTGTTTGATCGTTATTTATGTTGATATATGTGAATTTATATGCTGGTAGATACGATACCCTGTCTGTCAACCTTAATTTCGATTGCTATGTTTTTTGTTGCAGAAATTGAAATCATCTGTATAGTGCTCTATATGAATTAAGAGAGCAAGAGACACAACCCTTTTTTCTGCTTCCTCTCCCTTCCTCCTACCACCACCTCTATTTTTATATATATAATATATATTTATATACATAGTATCCACCATCGTTGTGATATCTGATATATTCTGGGGGTGGGGAATTTTCTTTATATTTATATCTATATATTCATATTTAAAACACATTTTCGATTGAGCTGGTTGAAACCTAATTATTCAACAAGAGAAGAGTTACTTAGGAGGGAGAGGTAGAGTCACACGGAGAGAATGTCGAAGAAGAAAGTATGTGGGAATACTATGACCCTCAAGGACTTCCATGGTGGCTCTATCCCAACTGATCTTCCTCTCCCTTCTGCTCCTGGTGTGTAAGTCCCTTTTACCCGCGCTCGAAGTTTGGATTCAATGTTATATAATTTAGGATCTATTGCTTTATTAAGAATGGTTATTGTTATTGCTAGATTTTGCCCTTGTAGTTGATTATTGTTAAATTTCACTTTTTTTTTTGCAGAATTGTTAGGCCTTCAGATCGTCCTAGTTATGATCGATCAGCATCGTGGGGTAACCAAATGGGACGGTCCGATCATCGAAGTTCTCGTCCGCACACTTCTCCAGCGATGAGGAATTTTGATGACAAATCCCCTTTCCTCACTCATACTTCGCATATCGGCAGGAACTTTGATGAGGATGAGCGCAAGCCCCTTGACGGGGTTTCTGCTCCGCGGAGGACTATTAGTGATGAAAGCATTCGAGTGACCCCGATCCGTACGGAGCAAAAGCAAGAGTCTGCATCAGTCGGAGGAGGTTCATGGAGTCGACAGGGATTGGCTTCAAATTCACAAGTGCCTAGTGGGACTGTCAATTCATATTCAGGGAGGGTGTCTGAGATGGCTCACGGAGGTGCGCCTTATCAGAATTTAGATTCCCATGATGGGCATGGTGTTGGTGGCACTCATCCGAATGCGTGGGCAGCGAGGAAGGAGGCTGCGGGTGGCACTGAGCGGCAACAATCTACGTGGTCTGCTCCAGTGGCTGTTTCTAAGTTGGCTCATGCCAGTGCGCTCGAAAAGATTTCTTCTGGAAGATGGCAATCCAAGCCTTGTACAAATAATCAGACAGATGCGGAGATTATGAGATTGTCTGAAACAGAAAGCGGTTTACACAACAAGGGATATGGTAATAATGCCTTTAACAAGACAGGCTCAGTTGCTGACATAGAAAGTTATGAGACAAACTTAGCCAGGCATGCTGAGAGGGGACTTCACATTGAAGATAATGTTCAGGGTGGTAGGAAGGAAAGTCCTGATTATGAGAGGGCCAGAACTCTTATTAATTCTGAAGTAAAGGACAAGAATCCATCAGGATATCGAGACAGGGGTCAACCAGATCACACTAGTGGCAGGTTTGGTGGAGCTAAACTGCAGACTCAAATGCATTCAGAACCTTCAGAGCGGCCCAAGTTGAAGTTACTTCCGAGAATGAAGCCACTTGAAACTACAGAGCCTTATAGTGTTGATCCTATTCAGGTAGTAATAACATTCACATATGTTACCCTATTTTTGGGAGAAAAAAGTAGAGAATCAGCCCACATTGGGTCCAACAGGTGACTGAATATTTGTATTTGGTTTATTGCAGGGCCATCAACAGGTGACTGAATATATTCATACTGATAACTTTAATGAGCCTCGTGAAAATTCAAACTCTTTAAAGTCGGGTGTAGCTAGCACTGAGATTGAGAAGCAGGCCGTAGAGCGCCCAAAGCTGAATTTACAGCCCCGGTCACAGTCAGTTGAACGATTGGAAGGAACGGAAAAAGAAAGGTTAGCAATGCTATTCAAAATCTTCCTTTGGTAGTTGTTGTGTTTGATTCGATGTAATGGAATTGTAGGCTAGGACTTATTTGTTACCACTGTTTTCCTCCGCTATAAGCGGGATCCCCTAATAAATTTGGGAGGGGCTCATTCTTAGATATATGACCTTTGTTCGTATCTGATTTATGTGTCATGAAGGATAACACCGTGGGGTCAGGTTTATGTGTCAAGATCAGGATGAGAAATGCCTTAACTAGATACTCGTGTACAGTTATATTGTAGCTAGCCGGCTCGAAAACTTTGACCTCGAGGTGTCAGATCTCCCTGGCCCCCTTTTTTGTTTTTTAAGCACATTGATGTATATGAAGCTTAGAGATATCCCTCTGTTCAATACCACTTATTATTACTTACATTTTAAAAATATTTTGATTGGTGCAGGAATTTTTTGTTTGGTGGTGCTCGCCCACGAGAACTAGTGAGTGGTTTTGTTTGTTTTCGCTTGTGATATCACCGAACAAGTTTATGATACATGTCGGTTGAATTTGTCGATTGGATCATTGTTGTTCTGCTTCAAACTCTCTCATTATCTCCTTAGTCCATAGTCTATATCTTTAGGATCATAAGCAATTCTTGGTCCTTATATAATGTTTTGTATTATTATGTATGGCTTATATATTTTCAGGTTCTGAAGGAGAGAGGGATTGATGATGTTGCAATTAACCATGATCTGATTCAGCAGTCTGAAAGGTATTGGCAAGAACCCCATCTATTTGCCCCAACATTGATTTGTTGTTCTTAAATACGAAAAATTTATTTCGGTTTCATAAAAATTGTGTAGGGTTGAAGTTCATGCTCCAAAGGCAGAAAGAATTTCGGGTAATGCTATTGCATCACGCTACAATGAAAGAACAACCGAGTCTCCTCCTGTTGTTGATCAAAGGACTGCAGCAAAGAAAGTAGATAGAAGGGAGAGGGATCACCGAGCAGACATTACGAGAGGTGATGCTCAGAAAAGGAACTGGCGAAGTGATAACAACAGCCGTGAGAATCGGAGGAACAATAGAGAGATAGAGAAGCAACCACAACAGCCCGAAAGGGCTCCATCACCAGAGACCTGGCGCAAGCCTGTTGAGCAGCCGAAAAAAACAACCGCTGCTGACTTGGTCGGAATGCGATATGGGAAAGCAGCTTCAGCCGTTGAGCTTGCTCAAGCATTCTCGAGATCAGCCTCCGAGCCAAATGCAGATAACCGACATTCTGGCCAAAGGAGACTGCCTGGCCGCACTCAGATGCCATTCTCTCGGTTGATGAGTGCGACCACACAATAAAGAAGAAAGAAAAGTTCAATGGAGTTTCCTTATTGAAAATGTTTTAACATTCAAATCTTTAATTTTTGGAAGGGATGTTGTTCTTATGTTTACTGATGAGATATCAAATCGGTTTGTATTTTTTTCTCAATTTATTTCACTATAAAAGGAAGTAATCGAGATTGATATTCACTTCAGTGAAGCATGAGGCATTCATTTTATTTAGTCATTTTTTTTATCACTTGACTATTTACATATCTATATATGTAAATATATAGACCAATTCTCTCACAGAGAAAGGGACATAAATGAAAAGATAGTTAAGATAATTGAGTTGATACATCGTGTTGTATTGTATAGTATTGTATTATTTCAATATAATATCTTGTTCCTGTATGGATAGCTTGCGAGATACTTTGAGAGCTCTTCAATATGATCATTTTCTTCTATTTGAATTTGACTAAAATTTTGGTTTTATGAGCTACAATTCATTTCGTAAGGAAATTTTTCGATTGTGAATGCTCAAATAAAAAATTAACTGATTATTTATGTTACCTATTGTGGACCTTTAACATTTCTCTATTTATAGATCTGTTTTGTTCAAGAGAAAGTTCAAGTTCTCCTTTTGCTCGATGTTGTGAGAACTTTTAATTGATTACCTGTAGATCTTGATGTGCCTCGAGAGGGCCGTCTCTCATCTTCTGTCGGGGCAAATCCACTTATAGACACCAGTTAATAGTTTAAAGTTTAAAAAGAGATGAAAGATGTGTTCTTGCTGTTGTATCCTTCATGATTAACGTTTGATGTTGCACTGTTATTTGGTAACTTTATTAATAGATTGTGTTAACTTATACTATATTTGGTATACAACAATATTATAATGTATTAAAACTTTTTAATAAAGTAATATATATGTTATCCGTGTTTTCAGAGAAAGGATACATGTACCTCTAAGATCCAAATACAATTAACAAAGACCAAATTTACAGGCCCAATTAGGATAATGGATTAACCTTATCATGTCGAGTTATTAGAGTTCGAGAAAGACATCTCGTCGATACAAAAGAAGTCTAGCGAAGAGAACATTCGGATACCTTCAAGCGATGTTACTGGAAAGGTAATTAATAGGCCTCTGGATGTCAAGACTGATTCGGCGCTCATTTGATACCAATTCCCCAGCCGATTCCACGTGTACAGATATCCATTGCCTCATGGGTTGGACCTCACTAAATCGGCCCAATATCAATATATTACTTATATTTACCCCATGAATGGGCTATATTTACATGCAAACCCTAGCCTATGTATATAAAAAATCTCTTCATACAAAGGGTTCAAGATTCATTTCTTACATGCTAAAGGTTAAAATTAGGGTTTCATAAACAATACAAAAATACTTGTATAATACTCGAAGACTTTTTCTAGCTAAATAATATTGACTAGTGGACTCTAGTTTGTTAATACTTGAATCACGTAAAAATTCTTGTTTTAATCTTGATATTTATTTATTTTTTTAGTTTTATTATATTTTATATTAGTTTCCGAAAAACTCAGTAAACATATATTTTCAAAATGAACTCTGACCAAAGCCCTAGCTCTAAATGTCGACCTCGAATCCCAACCTTGACCTCGAACTCGGGCCATGGACTCCGACGCCGGACTAGGACTCAAACCCTGCCTTGAACCCCAACCACAGATCTTGACCACTCCCCTAACCCCGACCTCGCCCCAGACGCAGAAACCGACCTCGGCCTTAGACTCTGATCCTGGACCCTGACCATAAAGCCAAACCACGACCTTGAACCCTGACCCCCATCCCCAGCCCCCAAGCCCTAGGTTCGACCCTGGATCCCAACTTTGATCCTAAACACTAGCCCTGAGCTAAGACCCAAACCCCGTATCCTCACCCCAACCCCAGACCTTTGCCCATGCCCCAACCTTGACCTTAAGTTCGAGTTTACTACAATACAAGTTCATAAGTACCAAAAATACCTTAAGATTTTTAATTAATAATTAGGCAACATAATAGTGATTTATGAGTATTTATTTATTATATTTTTTTAAGGTGTGAAATTTAGTTGTTAGTAGAAGAGAAAGAGAGAGTAGCATGAAGGGCTAACTCATACACCAAGAGTTTTAATTCATAATCATTTTTAAATATTGTTAAGAATATTTTCACCTAAATTTTGGTTGGCTGGTTTGTCTTGTTTCTCCTCTACCAACATAAGAAAAAGAAAACACCACTTAATTTGACCATTAATAATCCTTAATTTTCTTGGCAATTTTGATCGGTTATTATGAGTTAGTATTTTATATGTATGTGATTGTTAATATATATTGATCCATTTCGTTGACCCATCCTCAAATATATTATACATTCAGTAATTGGTAAATAATATATTAGATTGTGTGTTTTACAAAAATAATAGATTGGACCCTCTATTTTGTCAAATAATAAAATAGACTATGTATTTTTTAAAATAGTACAAATAGGATCCTAAACTCAATTTTCGACAATTTTTTTTAATATAATCAACTTGAAGACAATTCCTAACACGAATTAATGCAGAAAATTTAATCATTTTTGTCATAACACTTCTAAGGCGGATTATTATTATTAAACTTTATTTTGACAAAAAATTAGCTCAAGATCTTATTTATACTATTTTAAAAAATACAAAGTCTATTTTATCATTTAACAAAACAGAAAATCAAATCTCCAACTTTTACAAAATACATAATCTAAAATAATATTTACTCTTAACTAATTAATGTAACAAAACAACAAACAAACACAATTATTTATTATTAATCTCTCACACAAGAACAAATAATAATCTCTTAAAACAACATATTTTCGATTTGCTCAAACTTTACATTATCAATGATATTCATATTAGTATAGTTTTTTACAAAAATCAGCTTATTAATCTAACAAACAAGTACCACATAGAAAATATATGGACAACCAATCTTCATAAAAATGTTATATAAACTATTGAGTTTAACACATGCAATTTAGTTATTTTAGCTGTGTTATGTGAATCATCCTTCAAAAATTTTAGCTTATACACCTCATTTGTTGAGCATTGATGCTTCAAAATAAAAAATCTCTATGTATATATTAACATTATATATTTAAAATAAATGAAAAAAAAAAATAGAATTTTTGTGATGTAATTTAAATAATTTGATATATGATGTAATGTAAAAGTTTGAGATAATATAGAGATAGTGAGATTTTGATAATGTATTTTAAAGAATAGAGTAAAAAAATTTTAAATGAGAGTATTCTGAGTGTTCTAAAGTTATAAAAATAAAATAAAAAAAAATGCTCCCCAAACATAAATATCTAAAAATTTTAAATTTGTAAATGACATAAATTTAATATTTATTTTTAGCACTTTAATTTTTCTCTAATTTCGTTATGTTATTATTTTAAAGAGATATTGGCGGCTAAACCACCTGAACTTTACGGTTTGTAACACTTGACCACAAAAACCGAAATTTTGGCGGCTAAACTACCTAAACGTTCCGTTTTGTTCTGCACACCTCCGTCCAAAAATCACAGTTAAGTGCCACGGTGGATTGTCTACGTGTGCACACTTGTACACGTGGCAAGTTTTTAGTGGTCCACGTAATATTAATTTTAAAAAATAATTACAAAAATTAAAAAATCAGGAAAAAAAAATTAAAAATATTTTTTTTACTTTTTTTTTTTTTCTTTTTCCTTTTCTTTTCTTTTCTTTCTTTTTTCTTTTTTTTATTCTTTTTCTACAGAACTCCCAATCCTCTCCGACCCCCTTGTGCGACGTCGACCCCCTTCTTCCCTAATAATAATTTTATTCAGTCAATGGTTGCTCGTTATAGTAATTTTGATGTTAGTATGTGAACATTGAACACATCTCAGAAATCCCATCATGAGAATCAATTTTGCACACAGGTCTTAACAATTTAAAAAGACAAAATATCTATTGAAAAGATTTTTTTCCAACTTAGGATATAATTCTTCACTTTCTCCCCTTTTTAGCTTGTTTCTTCTCTGTCAAGACAACAACATAACAAAATTTGTATTGTTATTTAATAAAATAGAAATCCAATGTAAAAATACAAAATATTATTTACCTTAAAAACTATTTAAGAAAAGAAATGGTATTTAGAAGAAGAAAAAGGAGGTTACCTAATTTCCTCTTAGCTTCAGATTTTGCAAAGAAGTCCCTCCACTCATCAGTCAGCACAAAAATAAGCTCATCTTCTTCCTCTTCTTCCTCTTCTTCTAACCCATAATCCTCTTGCTCCTGCAAAACCCTGTTCATAATTCAAAATGGGTAATAACATACAATTCGAAAAGCAACAATACTGAACCAGTGGAGATTAAAATCAAAATTCTTACTGAGGAGAAGAATCTACGACTGTTCCTCCATTTTCAGAAGTCGGGGGGTTGGTCGACAAGGGGCATAAGGGGGTCGGAGAGGGCTGGACAGTCTACCGTGTCACTTAACTGTGATTTTTGGACGGAGGTGTGCAGAGCAAAACGGAACCAGGGTTAAGGTAGTTTAGCCGCCAAATTTTCGATTTTTGTGGTTAAATGTTACAAACCGTAAAGTTCAAGTTGTTTAGCCGCCAATATCCCTTATTTTAAACATGACAAATATAAAGCAATAACAGAGTGTACGGAAAAAACTTAAAAAAAAATTACAATTTTACAAATATTAAATATTTGTGCCGCTAAAAATAAACATTAATTTATACCGTTCACAAACTTAAAATTTTAGATACTTATACCGCTAATTACCCTTTTTATTATTATAAATCAGAAACTAAATCTTCAAAACTCAAAACAAAAAAGCAATTGTACTAAAAGGAAAGTAAAAGCTGGTGTGGCTGCATGAATGCAAAAAGAAGCTAGTATAATACTTGCTTATGTTTTCTATATAAATTTTGATAAAACACACAAATCATAACAATGACAAAAGTACATAAAATGGCCCAAAAAAAACAAAAAGAAAAACAAACAAACAAAATCAATAGCTTTCTTCTACTTATCAAAATAAGCTTTATATTCAGTTTATGTTTCCCTTTAAATATGCAAAAGAAATCACTCCATGTGACTATCTCCATCTTCATCTTCACTAAGATCAAGATCAGCTAGCATTTCCTCCAATGGAATAGATGGCAAATCTTCTCCGTCGACTGTGGATGCAATCTCCGATGGCTGGTATTCTTTGTTACGGTACAAAGATATATTGAACCTCATATCGGGATTCTCCTCTAAATCTTTCAAGAACTGTTCGTACTCTGTGTTCGTCTTCTCTAAATCGCCTTTGTTAATTCTGTCATCAATCTCCATGTTGAGTGACTTAAGCTTCCACGAACGAGGCTTCCCACGCTTCCTTTGGCGTTTCTCTTCGTAACTCTTCTTTACTAATATTGCATCAGGAAGGACTAGACCCCTGTACTTATCCAACTCCATGTCATTGCTGTTAGCTGCATACAAATCATAACCGAGAGCTTGATCCCCCGGGTTTAGAAGATGACCGAGATGTGTTCTTATGTTGAAAATAGTATCATTCCTTCCAAAATCAGACACACGAGCAACTTGAGCATCAGCTAGAGTGTATCCACCAAGACTAATTTCGGGTTTAACAATCTCGACATCTAGAATAATGTACTCCACAAGCTGCCTACTAGTAAGAAGCGATTTGAAAGATGATCTCCAATATTGATCAGCATCCAGATAACAATGCCTAAGAGTAAGCGGGTCGAGTAAAGCAATGCTGTTAGTCACTTTAGTACAAATCACCAAAGGACCGAGATTTCCAAGGCTCACCGCTACTTTAGGAGGCAAACAAATCAAATCCTCACGGCAAACAGGAGATATCTCAACAGAAAATGTATACTTATAATTGTAGTTATTACTCTTAATATCATGAGAGACAAGTTGTTTATCATGTCTACTCCTAACAGGAGCAACTTTCCCAATAAACTCAACGAATTTCACACCGTGGCTTCGGTTAGAGAAAAAGAAATCAATCCCTTGATCCATTTGCTTAATCTTTATAGCTGTAGCAGCAGCACCATGTTTCAAAATCATCTGTTCTAAGTAAAAGAAAGTTCTTCTATGAGTAACATGTTGGCGAAGTTGAACAGCAGCTATCCATTGATCGGGATTCGCCTGAACCCTAGTACAAGATTCACACATGTGTTCTTGTTGAACAAACTCAACAATGTAAGATTGTTCAAGTACAGCTCCATTAAGAACTTCCTTCCTTACTTTCAGCTTAACCTTAATCCTTTTCGAATGCGGTTCGGTCCAGATAAACTCAGCATGAGCCAATGTAACCTTATTCAAATTCTTCAATCTCTTAACACAAAAAGTCAAGAGTTCTTTGGATTCAAGTTGGGCCTTAATCCATGTTCTTGGTGGTTGTAAATAGGTATCACACTCAGGACAATGAACAATAATAACATGTTTTTGTAACCCTTCTGTAATATCAACTTCAGAACGTAAACATTTCACACACATATTTGCAGCATTTGGTACCATAGGAATACCACACTTACAACATAGAACACTGCCTATGGTTTGATTAACCATAAACATTCCTGCTTCTTCAGCCATGGCAGCTAATACAACAAAACCCCCAAAAAAATAAAAATGAAAACTTTTTACAATTTCAGCACAAAAATCATAAATCGAAAGAGTTTCTATTAATCAATTAGGGATTTTAAGAGAAAAATATATATAATTCAAAGAATTTCATTTTATCATGTTTTGATTTGAATCAATCAATAAAGCATATTCACTGGATTAAGAAACCATTAAATTAAAAATTCATACCTGTGATTGAGTGAAGTAATGATTGTTTATCCGATCAATGAGTTAGGTATGCTCAACAAGCTTCGCGCAGAGCTAGGGTTTTTGTTTGGTTTGGGGTTTGAGTGAAACCCTAAAAGAAATGGGTGGAAGAAGAAGATGACAAAGGTAGTATGAGAAAGAGATTAGAAGCTTAGGTTTGGGCTTATCTTATTGGGCTTATTAAATGAGTTTGGGGCTTATCTCACTGGGCTTGGGCTTATGACACTGAGTGAAAAGAAGTAATAATTAGATAAATCATTGGGGTAAGTTGAAAAATACCTATTTTATTAATCAATTAACTAAATTTACTTCTAATTTTTATTTAATTGAAATATACCTCTTTTTATATGTATTGTACCCAAAATACCCTGACATAAGGGAGTCACATAGAGAGTATCTTAAAGTGATAGGGGCAAAATTGGTACAAGGTTTAAAAAAAGAGGTAAAAATGATAGAATTTAAAAAAGAGGGTAAAAATAAAAGAAAACAATATAAAAATAGTACAGAGTATAAGTTCTACATTCTTTTTTGTAATATTTTATATTTTTAGGTTGAAAGATTTTTTTTTATATATATTTTCACAGTGTTTTATAAAAATAATAAAAAAATGGAAGAGGTTTCAATGGTTACATTTTTATTGTAACCATCATGGTTACATATTTTTAAGCCATTAGATTATTATTAAATGGTTGTGATTAATTTAGAAATTAAATAAAAATAAATAATAAATAACCTGTAACTTGAAAGTAACCTAATCATTTATTTCCTTATAAAACTTTAATTAAGATTAATTATATTTTAAAATTAAATTAATTATAATTATTAATTAATTTTTTGCAATTTATTACTATATAAGGATCTTTTAGCAATTTATTTTTTTTATACTTAAATTATTTAAAATTTTATAGCCAAACTTTTTATAATTTAAAATTACACACATATAATTTCATAATTTAAATTTTATTATACTTGTAATCTTAATTTTAAATTATTACACTTAATTATTTAATTTTTTTATTTAAATATTTAAAAGTTAAAAAATGAAATAAGTTGAAGGATTTTTTAGAAAAAAAAAATGGCTACACTTGTTATCGATTGATTAGCTTAAGGCCTCATACTTAGTTCATATAATTGTAACAAAATAATTAATTATTTGAAAATTTATTATAAGAAGAGAATTTTAATTTGTGTCAAAAGAACGTTTAATTTTTGTAAAAAAAATAAATTTTATTGTAAATATTATAATTAAATGGCTTAATTATTAAAATAATTCAAGTAAGGATTTAAATATAAATATTAATTGCTAAAAGAGGTCTTGTTAAATATTTAATTAATTATTTTAAGAAAATAGTTAATTATAATTAAATAATTCTAAAAAAGGAATGTCTACTATTTAATTAATTATTTTAAGAAAATAGTTAATTATAATTAATTAAATCTAAAAAGGGAAAGTCTACCTATTAGTAACCTGCTATTACAGGTTAAAAAAAAATGTAACCATTGAATAGTCACCCATAAGAAGAAAATAATAAGAAACATTACATAAAATTAACATAAAAACAACATTCAAATAACATCAAAATAATAGCAAAAAATTAATAAAAAATTAACAAACAACATAAAAATACGTCAAAAGATAGTATTTTCTGTAAATAAAATAGTAAAATATTTAAAATTCTACACAATATTATTTTTGTAATTTTGTTTATTTGTAAAATAATCTCATAATAAATTATTTGAGAAATACTAAAAATAATAAAGTTGCGTCAACATTCACCTTAATACTATCTTCTTGTGGTACTGTTCGTTGCTCTGCTCCATCATCTCGCAAAAAATCAGGCCACGAAAACACCAAATCTAATTTTTGAGCAATTAACCATTGATTAAGGTATCATTTTGCTGACGAAACATCAATATTTGCTTTTTAATTCAGCTGTAATAATCCAAAAAATACACAAAAGAATCAAATCATCTCATTAGTTATCATGTTTCCACGACGAAAAACATAACAACAAGAACCACTACCAAACCGAGACAGTAAAATACTGACATCAAAAGTTACCAAGTCTTGCAGCAAAACAGCCCTGCAAGACTGTTGACAGCCTCAAACTATAGTTTGAGACTATAAATCCTAAGTTTTGGCTTACCAAAGTAAAATAGAGCTAAGTGTAACTCCAATAGAAATTGCTATAAGTGTGACTGTCAGAAATGTTAGTCCATTTAGGTAATATGAGCACCGATACCTACATTTTTCTATTTTTTTTTTTTTTTTTGTGAATGGTTAGTATGTAAATTTAATATTTAAAAAAAATAAAAACATTAATTTAAGTTAAAGAAGAATAAATCAAATTTTAATTTTTTTAAAAAACTTAGAAATGTGAGGCAAGGCAAGTAAGAATATAGCATAATTGAGCTGTGTTTGCCTTGTAAAGGGATCTGAACTAGTGCAGCCTTTGCAAGAAAAGAACATACAATTTCTTCTTTATATATACATATAACAACTCTCTTCAATCATATCCATTCATAACTTCTAATTAAGTACAATTTTTCTTTTCAATTCTGAATTTTGCAGTAACTTTCTTTCTTTCTGTCTTGTCTGTCTAAGATCCCATAATTTTTTTGTTTTTTACCTTTTTCTAGTAAAAAAAAAAAATCAAAATTCAGTCCATACATAAAGTCTACTAAAATGGCAGCTGGGCAATTGAAATCTGTTGCTTCTTTACTTTTGGTACTTAATTTCTGCATGTATGTTGTAATTTTGGGCATTGGTGGTTGGGCTATGAATAGAGCTATTGATCATGGCTTCATAATTGGTATAAATATAAATAAATATCAAATTTCATGTCATAAATTGAATTTTTATTTTTCATGATTTAAGAGTGAATTTTTATTTACAACAGGTCCTGATTTTAGTCTCCCGGCTCATTTCTCCCCGATATACTTCCCGATGGGAAATGCGGCGACAGGGTTTTTCGTCACCTTTGCATTGATTGCCGGAGTTGTTGGGGCCGCCTCTATTCTGGCTGGAGTCAACCATATTCGGTCTTGGACCGTTGAGAGCTTACCAGCTGCTGCCACAGCTGGTATCATTGCTTGGACTCTTACTGTCCTTGCTATGGGGTACGTAACAACTTTATTACTATTACTATTACCATTACCATTTACCGAAAAAATGAAATTAGTTGAAAGTTCTAATATGAGCATTGCTAGGCACCAGTGGTGCCTAGCACCTTCTCGACATGTCGCGTTGCGATTGGCTAGCGATACTCCCTAAAAGCTATTATATTAAATTATATGGGACCCGATACTTAGTTAGACCAATAGCGATATTGACACGTAAGAGGGTGCTAGGCACCACTGGTGCCCTTTAGCATTTCTCGTTCTAATATGGGTATTTGTTATTATTTTGACACAGATTTGCATGCAAAGAGATTCAACTCGAGCTAAGGAATGCTAAATTGGTAAAAAAAAAACCGCATTTTTACCAAATTATTTGTACTAGTCTAAAAATGTTAATTAATTTATTATAATTTTTGTATTAATTTTTTAATTTATTTATTTTTTTTGTAGAGAACTATGGAGGCATTCTTGATTATCCTTTCAGCCACACAACTTATATACATAGCAGCTATTCATAGTGTTGGATCATCAAGAAGATAAATTTGAGAGTTAAAAATGGGTTCTTAAAGTTGTGTTCTTTGTCCAATTTTTTACATTTTTTTTTTGTATTTTCTTTTTCTTTTTTTGTTGTTTTCTTTACTAAAGCCAAAATCTTGTTAGGAGGATTGGCAATGGCAATTATTTGTTGTGTGATTTGGTGTGATGTGAATTGATTGGATTGGTTTATTTGTAAAAAGAAAAATAAATAAAATTATTTGTGAAATACAATGAATTTATTACATCTTTTTTAGTACTAAATTTCTCACTTCCCAAAAAAAAAATTAAATTTTTATGTATTTTTTAATGAACAATTGAAACACACTAACAAAGTATATATGGATTAAAGGCCACATTTGAAGATAAGGGTCAAAAAGAAAAAGAAGATAAGGTAAAAAGCTTAAAAAGAAAAGAGTTAAAAATTGGAATTAATCAATTTTGTTGGGTTGGCTTGTTAATGAAGAAAACTTTTGTTTTGTGTTCTAATGAGCAAGCAAAGAACCCAAAAAAAAAAAAAAAAAAAAAAAAAAACCTTCTTTAAAAAGCTCTAATATAATACCTCTTTCAATTCATATTCACACACACAGTCACAACTAGTCATTTTCTTTCTTTCTCTCTTTTTTCTAATTAAAATGGTGGAAAATAAGCCAATCAAATACGTTGCAATACTTCTTTTAGTGCTTAATTTTTGTATGTTATTATAGTGAGCATTTGGGGTAATGCTCTCCATAGAGCCATTGATTATGGTTTTGTCATTGGTAATTATCTCTCTCTCTCTCTCTCTTTCACTTACTCTCTTTTTACTTCTATAGCAAAATAACTTGAAAATAAAGATACTATTTTTCTTCACTACAAGTCTTGATTTTCATCATCCTAATCATTTTGTCCCAATATACTTCTGCCATTATTGATTGGTCTCCCACACTCCTTGCTATGGGTTAAAATGTTCATTTTCATTCTCAAACTCGAAGAATATTTTAACCGAAAAAAGTGTACTGATCGAAAAAATTTGTTGTTTATGTAGCTTCGCTTGTTAAGAGATTGAACTCGATTCCAGAAACACCAAGCTGGTAAGAACATAGTCCTATACAAATTCTTTTGCATAAATACATTAATTATTTTAATATTTTTATTTTCACTATTTTTGAGTTTTCTTCTTTTAGAGAAGAATGGATGGAGGCATTCATAATCATCCTTACAGCCACACAATTCACATATGTAGTAGCCATTCATAGTGTTCTCATACCTTAATAATTAAGAAGTTTTTGAGAATTTTGAGAATGAATTTTAACAAGTGTGTTTTGTTCAATCATCTAGAGGATTTTTCCTTGTTTTCTTTGTACCTTAATTCTTTCACTTCTTATCTCTTAGGAGTATTTGCACTTTGTTGTGTGATTCGGTTTATTATGATAAATAATATCAAATTATTTTTGCAAATTTATGGTTTTTTCAATACCCAATACAATCCACCATTGTCCAATTTTGATGAGATTGGGATCATATGAAACTTTGAGAAACAACTATTTACCCTTTATAGATAAATAATGAGTAATGATATGTACACAAAAATTATGAACTAGAACATTACCATTTAGAAAGGTGAATACCATCTAAAAACTCATTGACGCCCTATCTATTACAATTCCTATAATTAGATCGCCCACGGGCTAAAAGCAACCTTCACCATCGCCTGAGACTACTAACAAGGATTCTAACCCTACGACGACAAGTCATTATATCAACACTCGTAAATATTTAAAGACTCTTGACTCTCGTAATTCAAGTTCGTGTATGTAATTTTCCTTCAGAAGATTTCAAGTTCGAATCTCTCCTTAAATAAGACTATTGTTATAATATTTTAGTCTTCTTCTTAACAAGGCAATTGCTATAGTCCTTAAGAGAATGAATGTATGTAAGGAGTAAAAACACTAGGAAATATCATGCAAGAGATTGAGAAATAGTGATAATAATTGTACTCTAAAAATGACACCATAAATAATCCCACAACTTCTTCACAAGAAGGGGAAAAAAGAGAAAAAGGAAGAATACATCACAAGGAAGAATACTACACTGCAAAATTAACATGTAAAAATGTTGTAAAAAGCTTAGCGATGACATCGAGCTGCCTAGCCTACAATTTTTTCGACGTTATAACCACCGACCACCAAACTTTTATACTGTTTTATCAAGTCGGGTCTATCGCCCCCATTATTCTTCAGAGAAAAAAATTTAAAAATTTAAAACCTTTACGCAGTTCTAACTCTCAAAATTCACAAAGTTACTCTAACCAGATCCTTCCTCGCCATCAAGGGTGTTGTTGTTCCTCCAATGAATGTTTCTTCAGCTTATGTTTCTGCATCAACCGAAAACATAGATTTGCCAAACGAGATTAGTTTCTGATATTTCAGTTTACCATTTTAAATTCAGATGGAAAACTCACATTAACAAGAAGAGAATGGAAGAAGAATCCCAATCAGAAAAATTCAATTACAAGTTTGTGTGTGTGTCTATGCATTTCAATGAAGTGACCCCATAACCAATTTCCTAATCTGATTCTGATCCTTAGGCACTTGATCTATATATGTTGGAAAATAAAATAAAACATCCAACCTCTTTGGAAGTCAAATGACAAGTTTCTTCCTTCATGAATGAATCTATCTTGTCATGTTGGCTACCAAAGAGCATTCATTCCGCTGCTACAACATTCTCAATTTTGTGTCTTCATTAAGCACACTGAAGGGAGAATGCTTCATAGGAGCACTGAATTGCTAGAATGAAAATTCTAACTTTTCGAGGAATGCTCGGGTATCTAACTTTGTCTGTCAAGACTACCAAACTACGGTATGGTACCCTTTTCTTTCCTCTACAAATCGTTCTCAAATCGTCGCCTGTAACAATTACATATTCAACCACTAAACAAACCATTCATTATGTCCCATATAGAACTTTTCTACCTATTCCTACACTATGATAAAACAAGGGGGAGTTTTCAACTCATCCAGACATAATTACTAGACAAAAACGAAACGGATATTGAAAAGTGATGCTTCAATACAAAAGGGTGAAACTAAGAATATGAGAAAACAATAGCTAAAAATCCACATAACTTCCACAGCTAAATCATACATGGCATATTGGCACTTCAAATGAAGTAGAAAAAGTTAAAACACAAATGTATGAAAACAATACCAACCTGAATTTATCGACCGGATCCTGTAATCACATCAAAAATTCCACAGCAACTCAACCAAGAGGTTTTTTGCACAGGACGCGGCGTTGGAGCAACCAAAGGCTGCATAAAATTCAATAGAGAATAAGGCATTCAATAATCAATTATAAGAACTGAAAAAAACTTGTGAAACTTAAACTTCAAAGGGGATGGGGGCCAAGCTTAATACCTGGTTTTCGGAGGGTTCAGGAGTCTCAGAAGTTTTAATGTCTTGATTAGCATTACTAGTTTGAGCCTCGCAACCACTTGAAGGTGGCAATTCTTCAACCTCATAAGTATTCGAGACAGACTCTGATTTGCTTGGAGATGATTTTGCACTCTTATCCTCACTTTTTTTCGAAGATAAATCAGTAACAGTTTCCACAGTAGACGATTTCTCTGCACCATTTTCAAAACCGGGTTTGATCACATCAGAAACCAATACTGGCTTAGAGGACAATTCATCAACCTTATTCTTCTCTTCAGCTGAAGAGGATTCAACTGGTGAATCCAAAATGGAAACATTTGCTTTCAAGTCCTGTTTCTTCTCAATGGCTCGAGATTCATCATCCGAGCTACTGCTACTGCTGCTGCTCCTGCTGCTGCTACTACTACTCGAGTTTCTATCATCCCCGTCACGAGATTCCTTTCCAGACTCAACATACTCAATCCTTACATCTTTGTTCTCAGAATTCTTCCCAGATTTCAAACTTCTCTCCCTAGAAACTCTCTCCACAGACTTATCTTTCGCAACAATTGATCTAGCACCTGATGAGTCACCCTCCTCACTCCCTTCATGAAAATGGTGGCCCTCATATACAGGAGACATAACCTCACCACCATCACTTCCCTTCTCATCTTGGGATTTCGAATCATCATACCCTGTCAAAAAAATTGGATTCAAATTCAAATCCCCCCAATCAAAAACAAAAATTGCCCATAACACCAAAATGATCAAAAATCAACTTTTTTTCCCAAACAAAGTACAAATTGACAAACTTTAACAAATGCCCATTAAACCAAATTGGCAAAAAAGTATCAAAGAAACAAACTTTGGTAAAAAGCATAACTCAATTATTGATACAAAATGGATAAAAACTGAGTCTTGATTCAAACAAATACAAACAAAAAACACAAAGATAATAATATATATATATAAACAAAGTACAACCAATCAATCATCAACCTAAATCACCCAAAAGCTCAAAAACCCTTTACATACTCAACCACTCTGTCTCATTATTTCTCAGACAAAATTCCTATATAGAAAATGGATAAAAACTGAGTCTTGATTCAATCAAAGTACAGACAAAATAATATATTTGTATATATATAAAAACAAAGTACCAATCATCAACCCAAAAGCTCAAAAACCCAACAACCAAAAAGGGCAAAAACAATGATTCAAACAACAAATAATAATAATAATAAAATACCTCCATGAGGATTGTTGGTATGAGATGAGGTGGTGATGGTGGCTTCCTTCTCCTTCTTTTTCTTGGCAGCTTTTCTCTTCTTCGCACCTGATGGCATGATTATAGACTCTTATGGCCTAAAACAAAATCTGGGTTTGTTTGTCCTCTCAGATCCCTCCCTCGTGGGGTTCCCCCCCCTACTCTACTCCCTCCTCCTTCAACCACTCTTGTCTCACCAAATCTGGACCCTGCAACTCTCTCTCTCTCTCTCTCTCTCTCTCTCTCTCTCTCTCTCACTAAGCATTAAATAATTAGGAAAAATGGAAACGCTTACATGTAGAAGATGAGAGAGAGAGAGAAATGAGTGTGTTTAGAGAGAGAAATGAACAGAATCTCTCTGCGTAATTTCATGAAGGGCTTATTTGATATGATTTTACAAAGAAAGGGGTATTATTGGAATTTTAGTATAAGTGGTGATGTAATGATTGTAAAAAGGGTATCACCAAAAATTTGGAATGTTCTTGAATGAGTGGGAAATTTTTCAAAATGTTATGGGGCCAATGTTAGGAATAGGACATGACTGCAGGGGTATTTTGGGTATTTTATTGGTGGGTGTGTGCTTCTGTTTCTTTTATAGTTCAATTATTTATAAAAATACGGGTATTATTATTGGGTACCAGTGACGTCTAATAATACTTATAGGTAGTGTTATATGAGATTCGATATATTTTTTTAATAGAAATTCAATTTTATTAACTAATAACTTCTGCTATCAAACAAGATAACAAAATAGATAAAAACACACTATAAACTGAATCGACGATCAAAGAACAAAATAGCAGTTTTTACAAAGTTATGAGCTATTAAATTAGCAGATCGTTTAACAAAAAAGATAGAAATATTTTTCAAAGTAGCAAGTAAATTTTTACAATCTTGACTGACTAAACCAAATAAAAAAAATATATTTAATGAGCTCTTTAGCGTTTGTACCGCACAAAGACTCGATACTTAATTGCACTAATATTTCTTAAAAATTATTAAATTAAATTATATGAGACATAATACTAAAATGTACCAATAGCGATGTAATACTTAAGTACACTAAGACATCTTTTAGCATTTCTCAAAAATAATAATGATAATTATTTAAAAAATGAATTATTATTATAATTATTATTTTTTTGAATTATTATCATTATTATTGTTGAAGATAAGGACAGTCTGAAAATCCAAATGATAAGAAAGTTCCTCTTTGGAACTTCCAAATCAAATATTTTAATTTTCTCTTAAAAAATCAAATATTTTAAATATTAATAAATGTATTTTAAGAATGAAAGAAAAAAAGGAAAAAGATAAAGTTGGCCTAATTAATGATTATTTCATCTCTTTTTTGCTTTTTATTTTTAATTAGTTCAATGAATTAGTTTGAAAACTCAATTAAGATTTAAGAACCTAAAAAAATCACAATTCACAATTAATGCCAAAAAAAATTGGTTTAAAAATAAAAACTACACCATTCTCATTTTATCTGTTAATTATCCTATTTCAAATAATATGACTATTTTGCCCTTGAAATTTCAAATTAGTAATAATTTATTCTTAAGACTCAATTATTACTTCTTCTAACATAATTTTCCACTTAATTTTACAAAAATTAAAAAACAAATTGTATGTGGTTATTAGAATTAGTAGGGTTTTGTTTATATTGAATTTGATTGGTGTGTAAGAAAAAATAAAATAAACCAAATGTAAGCTATTCATTAGTGTATATCCAATTTATCTTTTTACCCAATTATATTTTGCCACATCACCATTTCAAAAGGGTTATTATTTCAAAAACATATAATATAGGTACATAAAAATGTAATAAATAAGAAGTTCATGGACCAAAATCTAAATAAAAATAAATAAAGCTATAGTATGTGAAAATTAATGGTGTGGCCACCCAAACCGGTAGTAGTTAAATCAAGGTTAATAGTTTTTATTCATTTTTCATTTATTTATTTATTTTACCTTTACTTATTTTAATTTCAACACTTGGCATCATACCATCCCTATATCACAACCACTTATTTATTTATTTTTTAAAAAAAAGTTATATTATTTTTTATTTTAATTTTTTTTGTATGTGACTCTCGTGAGAGGTTATAATGACCACTAGATATTATAAGTGGTGGATATTTGTTATATTCAATTGTTTTATTTGGCCTACATTAGTAACAATTTTGAAAATAATTATAATATTATTGTGCATTAAATTATTTATACTAATAATTCATTTTTAAATTGCATGACTCCAAAAGAAAAAACTCACATCCATCATAAGGATCACCATTGGGGTCTTCTATTTCCCATATATTTTTTGTTGATGATAATTATTTTCATGAGAGTGAGGTAGCCAGTAATATTGAATTGTTTTGAACGATTGTCGAGTTAAAAGGTAAATTTTGTTAAGTCTTCAAATTTTTATAGCAAGAATACTGATGAGGAGGTTAAACAACGAATTAGTGATGTTCTTGGTATTCTTTCAGTTGGTGATTAGTGTACTTATTAGGGGTTATTTGTGCAGCTCCAGTGTCTTTGACATATTGTCAGTTTGGGGCGCTTCTATCTACTTTTTAAAAGATGTTTTTCGAGTATTTTCTCTGCCTTTGTCTAAAATGAAGATACAAGTACTTTCAAAAAATAAACAGAGTCATCTGGTGGCCAGAACACTAACTAGCGCCTGGGTTGATATTGGGCCTGGTCACCGCACCTAGGTTAATATATATTGTCAACTTAAGCCACTTCCAATGACTTTTCTAGCAAAGTTTTCTGGACATATACTTTGTTTTCATCAACAATTAAGATACAATTATTTTCAAGAAGCAAACAACCATTTGGGGACCAAAAGATCTTATTAGTACTTAGGTTGACCTAGGTACTGGTACTAGCGCCCAGGTTGACATTCAACCTGGTGTGCACATTTCCATCACTCAGATGGAAATTTTGCTCCGAAAATTCTTCTTATCTTGGTCCAAAATGGGGGGAGGAGCCCTTGTTTCCTGACAGAAGTATCATTGAAGTGCCAAAACGACTCCTGGAAAGCCCACAAATAGGCACCCAACGCTCGGGTTGACACTCAACTTGGTTCGATGGGTTTTGGTTATCTGATTCTAGTTCTGTCTTGAGAGTCTGCCTATTTTTCCATCATAAATAAGATCTACAACTTATGGCAAGTCAAATTTACACTTTGATATTTTACTGCTTTAGCAAAGTGATAGTCACAAATCGGGTAGTTTCGAGTTTCACAATTTTGTGAAAAGGCAAAACCTTCGAGAACTAGTGAACGATTTCACCATAACCAAAAAATTAGCTAAGTTGACATCGAACAACTTCTCAATCGTAGGATTGTCAACGTGGGTGCGGGGTGTTGAACAACCTTTAGTAAAATGACCATAACTCGCTTAAAGATATGGCGTTGAACAAAAATTTGATCTCTTTTTGGTGGTTTGTGCACTTTACGGGTCTAAGTAGGAGACAAAATCGTAACACAGTGGGGCCCTGTGTCTGGTAGGCACCATGGGAGGTGATATCTGGGAACCGTCAAGATGTATCTTTGACTACTCACACTCGGATTACCCCATGAGGGTATCCAGGTTAATCTTAGCAGACTTTTTGTCTTCTGATCCAGACAGCGTCCTCCGAACTAGAGTGGTTCGACCTTGTTATGTATGTAACTGGGCTTGCATATTTGGAAGCGAAGCCATAGCTTGACTCCGCTCATGGGCTGAGTTATTAACTTGATAGCCTAGGGATGGGCATGCCTTCGCTAATAGTGGACTTTGGAAGTGCTTACATCACTGCTCCAAAAACACAAATAACATGAGTCATCTCAACCACTAGATCTCAATCAATGGTCAAGATCATCCAATAATGAATATTTCATATTTATTTTTTTGTAATATTTTATTAATATTTAAATAGATCTCCTTGCCTATACAATGAGAGTTTTATATATATTTTTTTGCAATATTTTATTAATATTTAAATGGATCTCCTTGCCTATAAATTGAGAGTTTCAACCAGCTCATTTTTCATAGTTTGTTAAGTCTCCATAAGATCACAGCAACTCTCTAGTTTTACTAGAATCTACGATCTCTTTCTTAGCTAATTATCTTATAATTCTTGTGATAAATAAAAATTTGAAATAGACGCAACTCCATTACCATCACGACATGAGGAGTAAACTACTATAAATTACAGTGCCTCTCTTATTTACTATATATCTCTTATTATTTTTTTCACCAATCTAACGAAATGATGTTGACTAATTTTTAACATCAACATTCTTATAATGTTTATTTTTATTACATTGTATGTGTATACTGTCACATTATATATAATATTAAACTCAAGTTGCTCTCTTATTATACCAACAAATTAAATTTTAGTTTTAATGTATTATACATTAATTAATGAAACATTAGATTACATAATTGTAACAATTAGAACAAAAACTTCTGCACAATAAAAACAAGCTAAGAAGTTACATTAATCTTTAAATATATTTAAACTTTTGATATATTAAATTTCAGCTTTTATAAAAGATTTAAAACAATTATTCTTTAAGGTTACTCTCACCATGTCCCATTGTCCAATCAATAATGGTGGTGGGGTAGTAAATAATAATAAATTAAAATAAAACAAAAATAAATAATTTAATTATAAGTAAAAGAGTGTATAAATATATTTATGTGTTTTATTAGTTTTTGAGTTATTAGTAGTTTTGGGGAAATGTTATGTATCTATGTTAATGGGTATTAAGTTCCAAACTATGTGCCTTCCTAAACTCAAGGAATGATCATATTATTATAATATTTGTTAGTTTGATTTAATTTGATTAAATAAGAAATAGTGGATGCATGTTATCAAAATCGAGTAAGATAATTTCCAATGGTGTTTATTTTATATTAAATTTAGTTTAAAATATAGTCAATATATAACTCAAGATATAAATTTATGAGCATCGCTATTAGACATTATTAGTGGTGTCTAACACCTTCTCGACATGTTACGTTGTGATTGGCTAGCGATACTCTCTAAAAATTATTATATTAAACTATATGGGACCCGATACTTTGTTGGATCAATAACGATACTGACACATAAGAAAGTGTTAAGCACCACTGGTGCCCTTTAACATTTCTCTAAATTTATATACAATATAGAATACCATAATAATTATATAATAATTGTGCATAGATATTTTTTTTTGATCCATATCAATTATCACATTTTGATAGTGTAATACTATTAATTAAGTCTTTTTCTATAGATCTCTAAATTAAGAGCAATTTTGTTTATCTAATTATTAAAAGTATATAATTGTGATAAAACAATATATATTTATAGAGTTAGAAAGGAAACTTAATTACATAACCTTAATTGGACTGAATCTGCTCATCAAAAGTTTCAGTTCATTAAAAAAACTCACATTTCTGTTTCAACTAGACTTTTACACACATAGATGCTAAGCCCATTAACTATTGATTACTAATAATATAGGCTAACACAACAAAAGAAATAACTATCTAACCAACCAAAATTTTCATAAAACTAATAAAAATAATGTAAACTCAAATAAAAAATCTAACACAAAGTGCAACTTAACTTCGAAAAAACAACATATTTAACAATATTTTATTAAAAATATTAAAATGAGTAAATAAAATTTTTAAATTTTTAAATAAATAGAAATTTCAATTGATAGAAAATAGGTAAATAAAAAATTATTCTATGCTAATTTTAGCTCATACTATATTTAGTACTAAATTTGAACAATTTTTATAATGTTAATTAGATTTTGTTTAGATGTGCTAATATATAAAAGATGCCAAAGGAATTTAAGAAAAGGAACAATTTAGACCCCTTTGTGCTAATATAATTGTTCTATGTCGGTTGAGTGAGTGAAAAGGAATTTAAGCTTGGCTAGTTAGACCCCTTTGTGTATCCATAAATGCACTATATATTTATTATATATTAATTTAAATTTTTGTACTCTGAATTTTTATATATATCAAATCATATTTTTTGAATTTTTCAGGTTGTTAGAAATTTCTTTTAAACTATTGAGATTGTTGAATTTAAGAAATTTTGTTCAATTTTACCAATGAAAGTTTGACGTGAATGGAAATTCAGGCACAATTCAGTACATGCCAAAGTTAGGGAAGAGCGATTTTGTAGATATCAAAGTTCAAGGAGAACGATCTAGTACATGGACAATCGCCACATAAGTAAAATTGAATGGAATTAGATAAAAATCTTTACATTCAACAATTTCAATAATTCAAGATAATATTTAACTGCCTTTAAAAATAAGAGCATAATTTAATACATGTTAAATTTTAATTAACATTTTATATATAATAGAAAAGTAATAATAATATGACGGTGACCGTGATAATTTTTCAATTAATTATATTTATTTTAGACAGATTATTATTATTATTAAACGTCAATAATATTTGTAATTTGATAGCGTCTTATGATTAATAAATTTTATATAATAATTAATTATTTAATAAAAATATTTGAGACTCATTATTAATTTTTGTTTGTAAGATTTGAAACTCGTACACTAATTAGATTATGATTAAAATTAAATAATAATTCAGAAAAAATTTATCATTTCTCCTAAAATAGTAAAGAAAATCTAATAAAATCCAAATATTAGCTAATGTGAAAGATTTGGGCTTTGCCTTTGATGACATATTTCTTTTGAGTGATATAAATAAATCAACTTTTAAATTGCAAATTGTTAAAAGATAATAATATATAGTTTTGTTTATGAAAGTTTTAACAATAATTCCTTTTAAGGACCTTTTAGAAAGAGAAAAAATCTCACATAAACATTGACCATTGAAGTACTAATTAATTTTGGTCAATTATTATTATTATTATTATTATTATTATTATTATTATTATTAACATGGAGAGATCAGATCTATCACTATATTTTAAAAGAATATATACTATTATTCTAAAAAATAAAATTAAAAAAATGCATGGAAGTAGGAAGCCTAATATTTTTATTAATGAGACTAAAAATCACATATTATAAATAAATTCATGAAAAGCACAATCACATGTGGTTTGGAGTTTAATATACTACACCAAAAAAAAAACATAATAGTCAAAATTACATTATTTAAAGGTATTAATATTATTTTAAAATTGGATTCTTTATTTTAAAAAATAATAATTTTTTAAAATAGTATAAAATAATATACTAAGCTCAATTTTATATATATATATTTTTTAATATAATTAACTTTAATATAATTTTTAATACGAATAGATACAAAAAATATGTACTCAGTTTTGTTATAATAACTCTAGATCAGGTTATTATTAATTTTTATTTTATTAAAAAATCAGTTTAGTATATTATTTTATACAATTTTAAAAAATATAGAGTTTAATTTGTCACTTAACAAAATAAATGATCCAATCAATAATTTTTGCAAAACATAAAATCTAAAATAGTATTTAATTTTATTTAAATTTCCAATTATATATTATTAATAATTTGTTGATCAGTAGATTCTACAAACAAAGTAAAAAGTTGGGGTCGAAATAATAAAAAACATAATTGAGGGACTAAAATGCAAAGCCAACTTAGGAAACAACGCCAGAAAACCTTTTCAACATTATTATCTTGGGATGTGGTCTTCCACTAGTTTTTTATTTTTTAATATTTTATTTTTAAGGTTTTACTAATTTAATATTGACCCTTGTTTTTTCTTTTAGATTTTCTTTTTAATTTTTGAAATCTTTTCCTAGATTAAGACAATTAAATTAATCATATTGAATTATAGATATGTACTTAATATTACAATTTCTTTATATATTATATATCTTTTTTTTTAGAAAAAAAATATATATTGTTTTCTTAAGATAATAATAATAATAATAATAATAATAATAATAATAATAATAATAATAATAATAATAATAATAATAATAATAATTTGCAGCGAAACCCTCTTATATTTTACTTTTTATACACTTAACCTCCTTATTCTTTTCTGTGGCAAAATCCCCTTAAGTTTATTTTTTTTTGTAAATTTAAGGTATCCGTTAGATATTACCATTAAATACCAACTGGATTACTACTGTATCGACTTCAATGTTATACTGTTACGTATATACAGGTGTATACAGTGGTCATCCAGTTGATATTTAACGGTAATATTTAATTATCGTGTTAAATTTGCAAAGAAAAATAAACTTAAGGAGATTTTGCCACTAAAAAAAAAAGATAAAGAGTTAAATGTATAAAAATTAAAATATAAGGAGTTTCACCGCAAATTGCTCTAATAATAATAATAAAAAAATATTCTCTTATAAAATAGTTATTTTTATCGTTCAATGGTTCACCTAAATTATTATTATTATTATTATTGTTATTATTATTATTATTATTATTATATAAAATATTATAATTATAGTTGTCATTCTAATAGATTTTTTGATTTGTTTTTTTTTTTAAAAAAAAATTATGATATTAAAAATAAAGTGTAAACAATTAATTGCATGCACATACACAATATTTTCTTACACATGAGATTTTGAAATTTATTTTAACACCGTAAATATTATAATTATAGTTGTCATTCTAATAGATTTTCTGATTTGTTTTTTTTTTTCTTAAAAAAATTATGATATTAAAAATAAAGTGTAAACAATTAATTACATGCACATACATAATATTTTCTTACACATGAGATTTTAAAATTTATTTTAATACCGTAAATTATTTTAAATTTTTTAAAATTTGATAAAATATCTCTTATAACTACAATATGCACCATTATACATAATATTTTTCTAAGTGCTATAACAAAAATGTTTTTTCCCCAACCTTTTTCTTTTCTCACTAAAATCCAACTTTCAAATACAACCTTAAAGTATGTTCCTAAAATTATTGTGAAAAAATTACGACTAAAATGCATAATCAAATCAACTAAAAACTTGATCAACAAACCGTTAGCAATGACAATATTAATAAGTCACAAATAATAATCGAAGAAAAAAAGGGATTAACAGAGTAATTAAAATCATAAACAGTAAAGCAATAAAACACTAAAATGAACAACAAAATATATACTAGTTCAAGTCCTATAAATCGATGTGATCTATGGCTCTGCTCCAGTTTCAGAACACCACTGAAATCCTATTTATTGATTGAGCAAAAATAAAGTATGTTACAGTCAAGATCGATTTTCTATTAGATTCTCTCAAAGTGTTTATCTCTCACACTTACCCAAAAATATTCTTTCTTCATACAAAACTCAAACCCATTTTTTTTCTCTGTACCTCTCTTTCTACCTTTCAATTTTTCTCTCTCTCAATCTCGAAACCCAATCTATTCAGCATACCCCAAATGATAAGTGTTGGTAGTATTTATAGGCTCAGGATAAATATCATAAGTCGGTGGCTGCAATTGCTAATTAAGTAAGTTATGCCATAACAAACTTAACAAACTCCTAGTAACAATATCTCCACGTGAGCACAAGAAGAAGGGTTTCTGGAAGAGATGAACACTTCTTGGAAGAAAGACAAAAGCGTATGCGGAAGGGACTTCCTGGATAGGAAAGATGCTAGTTAGAGTCGATTATCCAGAACTCCCTTCCAGGATAGAACAACTAGCTATCCAAAACTCCTTTATGAGGAAAGGCTAACTTTCCTTGGAGACCCTTCTCAGATAGAAAAGCTAGAATTTCGAAACTTCTTTATGGACGACATCTAGCTTTTCACGAGATTCATCAGGATGGACAAGTTAGACTCTCGGGAGCGCCCTTTTGGGAGACTACTAACTTTCCATAACGAGAACTACACATGAAGATCTTTTTATTTGGAAGAACTATACCACAATTATAAACGTGCAATACTTTTCATATTTTCAAAAAAGATGTGTGTGGATAAAATTGAAAAAAAAAAGAAAGGAAAATTACATAAACTGCTATTTTGGGTAAAAACTTTACACTTTTACGTTTAATTTTTTTTATATATTTTTACAGTATTCTATAAAAACACAAGAAAATCAAACAAGAAAACAACAACAAAATAACAAGAGTATAATATAAAAATATATCAAAATACCGTATTTCATGTAAATAAAATCTTAAAAATCGTAAAAATATTTATAATTATGTATAACCGTATTTTTATAATTTTTTTTGTGTGTTTTTTTTTTCTTTCTAAAATAATCCCTTTATAAAAAGATGTGCGTTGGTAAAATTGAAAATGAAAAAGGAAAAAAAAAAAAAGAAATCAAGAAGTGGGCTTCGAGAGTTGAGGTTATTGGGCTTGGCCCAAATCCAACAAGGCCCACTACAAAGTTCTAATCAGAACAACGTAGAAGAGTGTTACTTTTCCATGGTCGGAGGTAACGACGAAGATAGAATATAATATAACGATGCATAAGCTGTAATCACCTGCAGCTGATCCCCACCATAGTAACACTACTCCATCTTTTTCAGATCCCAAAACCCTTAACAACAAATCCACAGAACTAAGCAAGCTTCACTAGAAGAACCACACCTTAAGCTCCATCAACAGTAGCAATGGATGCTCTGCGCAAACAAGCCTTTAAGCTCAGAGAACAAGTTGCCAAGCAACAGCAGGTGATTCTTTCAATTATTTGAAATCTATCGGTTTCTTCTTTTGCTTATTTGGTTTCCGAGAAAATGTGCGTAATTGCTAAATTAGAACTGTTGATTTCCTCGTGAAGTGGTTAATTTAGTTAATTCTTAGTTGTTTTTGGGATCTGGATTTTGTTTTGTTGATTTTGACGAAGTAGGAATTGAAAGCTTTAATTTATCCAATTAGGTTTAAAGATGAAGATTATAGTGTGTTGTAGCATCATCTTGTGTTATATTATTGTTTTGTGTTTCAGGCTGTGATAAAGCAATTTAGTGGGACTGGTTATGAAAGCTCAGATGTAATGGTGATAGATGAGATTGAATTGCAGAGACATCAACAACTTGAGAAACTTTATAGATCCACTCGTTCAGGAAAGGTATTATTATTATATTATTATTACAGTTTGATTTTGATGTTTTCAATACATAAAATAAGAACCCTTTAGATTTAGCTAAAAGTTGATACAGAAATTTTGAGGTACTATTGTTAGTGAAATTGGTAATTTTAGTATGTGATAAGGGTTAAAATGTTGTAGAGTTTTGTAATGGTAGTTAAACTATCTGAGGTTGAAAAAACAAGATGTTTACTTAGTGCTATGTAAGAACTGATTAATGAAAAAACTATTTCTGCATAGGTTTTCCTGAAATTTTCTTTAGGTGTTTTAATTTCTATTTTTTTATATTGTTTCATTGTTTAAAGGTAATAACAAACTCGGATGAAAGAAGATGATTGCATATTCTAGATTTTCAAAGAAATTTTTGTTAAGATTATATTAAATTCTATATTCCATAGTAGGATGAGGTGCATGGGTTTGTTGCTTTGCAATAAATGAGAAGGACTGTAGTATAGTGCAAGTTATTTGTATAGCAAAGATGTTTCTGCTACTGTTTATTAAATTATCTGACCATTGAAGCTGAATGAAGATGATAAGGAAAGAGAAAATGAAATTGTAAGAGGAAAGAAGAATCAGAACAAAAAATTCTATATTATGTACTGCAAGCTTAGTTTAGAATCCATACAAGAGAGCTACATATAGAGTTTTCAGTACAACAATTATGAGTAACTAACATTTCAAGTTATTTGCTGCCTTAACAGTTTCTAGAGTGTTTTGAGTTTTTTTTCTCTTCCGAAAATTGTGATCGAAGGAAAAGTTAATTGGAATTTAGCTTTGAAAACAGCAGGCATTACTCTCTGTGAATTATTACTATTCATTCTCCTATTCCAAGCTCACACATTTATCAAATTTACTCCACTGTTTCTAATATCGAAATTCTTGTTGGTTAGCTATATTTGTTTTCTGTTGTAATTCTAATCCATGCTTAATTTCATTGTGTGTTTCTAGGATTTTCAGAAAGAACTTGTAAGAGCAGCAGAATCCTTAACAGCCATAGGAATGAAACATATTGAAACAGGTTAAATATGGATTGGACTGTAATGGGCGACATTTTCTAGTCATATGGAATATGATTCGTACCTTGATTTTTCGTGGTTATTTATTATTATTTTTTTTAATTTTTTTTTTATGGTAATCAGGAACCAAACTGTCTGAGGATTGTTGTAGATATGGATCCGAAAACATCGATGACTACATATTGGCAAAAGCTGCATCTATATATGGTGATGCCCGCAAGCATGTGGAAAAAGAACAAGAAGAATTTAACAAGCTGCTTTCTTTACAGGTACACATATCAGAAAGCTATATTACTATATTATTATATGAAGCATTTGAGTGTACTTGTTGATTCATAACATCAACCATATTCAAATTGATTAAAACTGCTCTGGAATGAAAACAAATATATTTGCATCCTTGTTACGTCATTATTTCGTATAGGGTGGCAATGTTGTTATTTTTAATTTCTCTGGAATTTATTACACTTTTGATACTTACTAAGGGTCATAACTTTCTAAATTTATTATGATGCAATGCACTCTAAATGATAAGATAAAAGTTCATTTTCTATAAGATTAATTTTGATACAGAAACATGATACTCTGTTCTGTATGCTTCCAGGTTTTAGATCCACTGAGAGCCATGGTCATGGGCGCTCCTCTTGAAGATGCTCGTCATCTTGCTCAACGATATAGTCGAATGAGACAGGATGCTGAGACACAGGTACCAGAAAGAAAGTTGACATTTCAGTATACTAGTTACCGATCATCTTTAAAACTTTATCATGTCCTTATTCCTTCGTATTTTAAGAACTCATATTCATATTGACCATTAAAAGCTAACAGGCAACTGAGGTTTCCAGAAGACAAGCAAGGGTAAGGGAAGCACCTATTCCTGAAAATGTTGCAAAGCTGCATGCAGCGGAGGCAAAAATGCAAGAACTTAAGGCAAACATGGCAGTTCTCGGTAAAGAAGCTTCGGCTGCATTGGCTGCTGTTGAATCGCAGCAGCAGAGATTGACTTTCCAAAGACTTGTTGCGCTGGTTTGTGTGCTCACGATTTTAGAAATAAACTTTTAGATTAAATTTTTTAATGGTTCTGGAATTGATGTTTACAACGATGTTTACTTACCCTTTTGAAGGTTGAAGGAGAAAAGAATTATCACCTGAGAATCGCTTCTATTCTTGGTGATGTCGAAGCTGAGGTTAATTGTTAAATCTACTTAACATTTGTTTGCAAAAGCAAAACTACTTTATGTGTCCAAACTTTTAACTTGGTGTGGAAATTTTCTCAGATGGTGGTAGAGAAACAGCATAAAGAGTCGGCTCCTCCTGTGATTCCATCAGATAGTTTCTCCGACAAGACATACTTCTTGGCCGAGGTATGTTATCTGTTTTGAACTTATCACTTTATAACATTACAAAGCATGCATGAAGAATTATAGTCATACAGAAGTACTATATAGAATAACAAACTGTATGCTTACTTAGCTGGACACGCATGTCAACAAAATGAACTATTTTTTTTTTCGGGATTTTAGGACAGAATAAGAAACATATAGATATCGTTTTAGAATATTTGAAGAAAGTATGAACATGTAATAAGGAGAAAAGTACCAGGTTCAACATGTTGATATTTATTGATAAATTAATAAGGGAATTCCGGAAATATGGTTGTAAAGATCCAAAGACCGGACCACGATGCAATTCGCTTATACTGATTATAACCTTAAAACCTTTTTTTCCCAAATCTTTCAGGCGGTGCATTCGTTTACTGCAGCTTCAGACAAAGAGTTGAGCCTAGCTGTTGGTGACTATGTTGTTGTGCGAAAGGTAATCTTTCATCCCCGTCACTTTCCTGTGTCGAAAATCTTTTATTTTTGTTGCTCGTTTCAAATTTTCGTTCGAAATGTCACAATAGCCAACGGACCAAACTAAGATTAGAACAAATCACAACAAATAGGCTATATGGTTTGAGAAGATGGCTAATAAGAAAGTATATATATGTTAACTTCTCTCCTTTTCTTTCTTCAGGTGACTCCGTCTGGTTGGTCGGAAGGAGAGTGCAGAGGCAAAGCCGGGTGGTTCCCATCTGCATATGTCGAGAAGCGCCAGAGACTTCCGACGAATTCTACTGAAGTTTATTGATTTGTTCTTCGTAGTTCTAATGTTGTTCACATTCATTTTTTTGGCCTTCATTTCAATTCAAAGTTTACAGAACATAATATGTGTAGTATGTTTATGTGTATATTCTTTCTTGTATACATTCATTCTTTTTGGGTTACTCTTATTTCAAAACACTTGCAAAAATGTGGAAAAGTTTGTTTCTTTGGTAATTTTTACTTTATTATTTTTTAATCAGATCAAAATATATGGATGAAATGAACAAACCTAAATCAAAATTCTCTTTTCTAATTAATGACTTGAATTCACTTTCTCATCTCACCTTTCTATTAACTTTTCTTTGTTCCTTTTCTAAATTTTTCACTTTATAATTAAAAATGAGTAATGATTTGGTATGATGGGACTTAATGAATATTACTATATATGGGTAGGAGTATTTGTTGGGTCACATTTAATCTTTTTAGGCATATTCAGATTTGATCCAATTAGATGTTAGATTTTAACATTCGATCCAATTCAATTAATTCCAGTCATCCAATTGATCCAACATCCAATTGTATTGGATCGGTTTTATCCGTTTGATGTATTTCATATATATTTATTGGTTTAATTTTGGTTTATTCAATATTTTAGACTTAGTATTTTTTTTAGATCAGATTCATTCAATATTTTAGGTCTAGTATGTATTGGATTGGAATGATCTAAAATGTTGGATGTATTGGATTTTTAAACACTCCATCCAACATTCAATCCGATCCAATTGGATACCCAAAACTAACATCCAATCCTATCACAATTAGATATCCAATGTTTGGCAGTCTATTATAATTGAATCAGTCGGTTGTCATTGAATTGGATGATTTATGCACAACTATGTTTTATATTTAATTTTGTTACCTAATTAAAAAAAAATAAAAAATAAAAAAGTCTTCATTTTTACATATCTAACAAATTTTTGTATTAGTTGTCCGTACATTCAGAATGAATTAGAAACTTGTTTAGATAAATTTGATCGATATTTTTGTACGCTATATATTTATTTTAATAATAAGTTCATTAAGAAAAAAAGGAATCAAATAACAACTACTCTTAAAACACTTTTGTTAGAATTTTGATCTGTCTTTGCTACACAAACTAAGTAAAAGAAAAACACTGTACTTGTACCCCCATAATCTTTGGCTGGGTTAGTAAAGATTTCCAAACTAAAACACAAAATATTAAATATACTATCATCTTGTAGAAGTCATATGAAGAGCTACCAAAGATGCATAGGCACCTTCATGGATCTTAATCAAGGATTCATGGCGACCCTTCTCAGCGATCACACCGTTCTTCACCACAGCGATGATATCGGCGTTTTTAATGGTTGTAAGCCTATGAGCAACAACAACAGTAGTTCTATTCAACATGACTCTATCCAATGCATCTTGAACTACTCTTTCAGACTCAGCATCCAATGCACTTGTTGCTTCATCAAGCAAGAGAATTTTCGGGTTTTTTAGTATTGCTCTTGCTATAGCAATCCTTTGTTTTTGTCCTCCTGATAATTGTGTTCCTCTTTCACCAACTGAAGTGTCATATCCATTAGGGAGTGATGCTATGAAGTTATGAGCATTAGCTGATTTCGTGGCTGAAATGATCTCTTCTTCGGTTACTTCTCCATGTTTTCCATAGGTGATGTTGTCTCGAATCGTTTCGTTGAAAAGAATTGGTTCTTGACTTACTAACCCCATTTGTTGTCTTAACCAACTTAGCTTGAATTTTTTGATGTCAACACCATCTAGTGTTACTTGACCCGAAAGAGGGTCATAAAATCTCTCTATTAAGCTTATAACTGTTGATTTTCCACTACCACTTTCTCCTACTAAAGCGACGGTCTGCACATTTTGAACATTTTTCATTGTTAGTTAATTGAAAGAATTTGACATGTTTGTTTGACCATATACAGTTAGAAAAGACCGAAAAAAGTATTACCTTTCCAGATGGGATGGTTAAAGACAAGTCTCTAAAGATTTCAACATTAGGCCTTGTTGAATATCTAAAGCTAACATGATGAAGCTCAATATCTCCTGTTATGGTTGGCAAAGTAACACCTTCATCGCTACTCGAATCGATGCTAGGTTTGCTGTCGAGAATTTTGAAAATCGATGCTGTTGAATCTCTTGCTTTGGTTGAATCAGGAGCCAAGGCACTACTTTGTGACACCCCCATTGCTGAGATTGTTAAAGCAAAGAAAACCTGAAAAACAAACAAAAATCAAAACTTTCAACATAAGTAAAGAACAGAACAACATAAGTACTAACAAAAACTCATAAAGATTAGATTTTTTTTACCTTGAAAACCTCTCCAAACTCAGCTTTACCATGTTTAACAAGAACAGCACCAATGTAGAAACAAAAAGCATTCATACAATACATAGCAAAGAAAGAAAATCCAAAGCCACCACCACTGACTAGTCCTAATCTGACTCCATGAGCCATAGGGCCTTCACATTTTCTTTGGTACATTTCCATAACTTTTTCCTCAGCACAAAACGAGGCAACGGTTCTTATCCCGCCCACAGCATCGTTCGCCACTTGACTAGCTTCTTCATACATAACCTTTGCATCAGCACTAAACCCTTTGATGAATTTTGTCTGTAAAGTTCCTTGGAGGATCATAATTGGTGACACTGCTAAAATGATCAAAGCCAACATCCAATTTGCTGTGAATGCTATCACTAACCCCGCGATGATTGTCGCTATGTTTTGAACAACTAGCGCCAATGCATCGCCAACAAGGGCCTTAACCGTCGAAGCATCAGTTGACAATCTTGCACCAATCGCGCCACTACATGACAAAAAAAATAAAAAATCAAATAACTAACTTAACTAACTTAACTAACTTAACTGATTCTGTTATGGGATTTACCTTGAATTTGCAGGGTCATCAAACCAACTGATTTCTTGGTGAACAACTTTAGCGAAAGTTAGGGAGCGAATTCGTTGGATTAGTCTTCCACCAGCAATTGAGAAAAGAAAATTCTGAAATGGAACTGCTAGAAAAACAACTATAGCCAATACCAAATAGATCAGAGCCCAAAATCTTGAGTCTTTTCGCAGCTTGGTTGGCGATTCGTAGAACATGTTAATAGAACTCGAAAGTAAAAGACCAAATGTTGGGAAAACAACACCATGAATTGCTGCAGCAATTGAGCCAAGAATCAACACTGGTATCTCAGGCTTGTTAAGCTCGAAAAGCCTACTTAGAGGAACTTTTTGATCACTTGTTGATGTGTTCTTCTCTTCATCGGCTCTTTCTTCGGTCTCATGAATGCTAATCTGGCCAGGAAGACCGAAGCCTAGAGCAAAAGAGCGGCGACTACTTGATGAAGAGCCTCTACTAATTGATCTTCTAAGCGATAATCTAATGCTGCTCGATTTTGTCATGGATTTTTCAATGGCATTCTTGTCGTCGCAACCATAAACATCTTCTGCTGCTTCATTAGCTCCTTGTTGAAGGCGAACAAGCTGCGAGTAAGCTCCTTCGGGATCAGTTATCAACTCATCATGAGTACCTCTTTCAACAATCTTTCCTTGGTGTACAACTGCAATCAAATCAGCATTTCTTATGGTTGTCAAACGATGAGCAACGACAACAGTTGTTCGGTTTTGCATAACTCTTTCCAATGCCTCTTGAACAATCCTTTCTGATTCAGTATCAAGCGCGCTTGTTGCTTCATCAAGGAGAAGAATTCTTGGATTCTTTAAAATGGCTCTTGCAATTGCTATTCTTTGCTTTTGTCCACCTGAGAGCTGTGTTCCATGCTCTCCTGCCAATGTATCCAAACCCTGCAAACACATGTTTCAAACTTCAAATCTTTGATTTCATCAAACATAAAATAATGAATATGGGCATTTATTTCGGTGGAATGACTATTCTTAATCCTACTTCCACTTCTATCCTGATGTTTTCATCCCTTTCAACCAAAAGCACTATTAAGTGGCGTTTGGTTTGGAAAAATGAAAATATAAGAATAGGAATAGAATCAAGTTTAAAATGCATAAAAGATAATTGATAAAAAAAATCATTAAAATTTGTCTCCTTTTTAGTTCCTTCTATTTCGTGATGAAATAGTCATTCTACTAAAATAATGAAAAAGTTATTCCATTATAATAGCATTCATTCCAATGTTTTAGATTGCAACCAAACAAAGAAATAGAATAAAAATTATTTTCTTTTCCATTCCATTCTTTTTCTTTGTTTGGTAACATTGAAATGACTATTCGTATTCTTTTTCCCACTTCCACTCATATTCTTATATTTTCATTCCTTCCAACCAAACACACCATCAGGTGTGTTCGGTTGGAGATAACAAAATAAAAAAGAATCAAATTTCATTCCATTCCTTAGTTTAGTCGCATTGAAATGACTCTTCCACCATTTCAGTGGAATAACAATCCTATTTCAAAATTGGTCGAAAAGTCATTCCAACACTGTTTTCATTCCTTCTAACCAAACGTACCCTTTAGAGTAAAATTTTCGAAACTCCCATTTATGTTTTTTTCTTATGAGTTCTTACCTGAGGAAGCTTGTTGATGAATTTAGCAGCATTAGCAAGTTCAATGGCTGTTTTAATCTCCTCATCAGTTGCATTATCTTTCCCATAAGCAATATTTTCTCTTAAAGTGGCTGCAAACAAAACAGGTTCTTGACTAACCAAACCAATCTTTTCCCTTATCCATTTAAGCTGCAAATTCTTCAAATCAACACCATCTATAAGCACTTGTCCTGAATCAGGATCATAAAATCTTTCCAACAAACTTATCACCGTCGATTTCCCACTCCCGCTTTGTCCAACTAAAGCCGCCGTTGTCCCACTCGAAACATGTAAAGAGAAACCCGAAAAGATTTGAACATCTGGTCTTGCAGGGTACTTAAAGTAAACATCTTTAAGCTCAATTTCACCTCTTATGTCTTCTAATACTGTCCCAACACTGTCATATGCATCGATTTTCGGTTTTCTTTTGATTGTTTCAAACATTTTGTAGGCTGCAGCTTGTCCTGATGCAAAAGCATTCAAACTTGGAGATGTCTGTCCCAAAGACCTATTCATTAAAAAAAACACAAGTCAAAACCAAAAAACATAACTCATTGAGAAAAACACATGTAAAGTTGTGTGTACTTAGTACTTACATTCCACCAGTCATAATTGCAAAGATGACATTTATAACTTGTCCACCATTGTACCCTTTTTCAATGATTAACTTTGATCCATACCATACAGCAAGTCCATAAGTCCCAAACACAATCAACAAAACTACACCAAGTCCTATCCCTGAAGCCAAACCTTGATGAGCCATCATTTTATATGCAATCTCAATCTTCTTGTTGTATTTTTCAATGGCTTTCTTCTCTCCAGTGAAAGATGCAACCTTTCAACATAAAATCATAATTAATTAGTACTAATTAACATCATTATTTTACCGAGCATTGTTATCAGGCACCTTTAGTGTTTAGCACCATACACTAATATAGACCGAAAAAGACAACCTATACATATGTTGAATTAGTAGTAATCGTGATCATTATTTTACTGAGCATTGTTATCAGGCACCTTTAATGTTTAACATTATAAATTAACATAGACCAAAAAAGACAATCTATATATGTATTTATATGATATATTAGTACTAATCAAGGTCATTATTTTACTGAGCATTGTTATCAGGCACCTTTAACGTTTAACACCATACATTAATATAAACCGAAAAGATAACCTATATATATTTATATGATAAATTAATACTAATTAAAGTCATTTAATGTTTGAAACCATAAACTAATAAACCTATATGTGTATTTATATGATAAATTAGTACTAATGAAGGTCATTATTTTACCGAGCATTGTTATTAGGTATCTTTAATATTTAGTACCATACACTAATATTGACCGAAAAAGATAAATAGTACTAATCAAGATTATTATTTTATCGAGCATTGTTATCAGGCACTTTTAATATTTAGCACGAAACACTAATACAAACAAATCTCGAAAATCATAGTAATAAGATTAACATACCGTTCTAATAGATCCAACAGTTTGTTCAACAACATTGCCAGCTTCTGCATAAGCAATCTGTCCTCGGCTAGCCATTTTCGACATGGTTGAAGCCATGACACCGCCGGCTATGACAATGACCGGAATACAAGCTAGCAATACAAGGGTAAGAAGCCATCCTTTGATAAAAGCAATAACAAAACCGCCAAAGAAGGTCGAAGTCAGTTGTATAAACTTCCCTACCTATTAATATCAGAAACCGAGAAATATTGTTATTAGTATAATTAAGTATCAGGTTCCACTGATAACATTGCTTGTAATGAAATGTAACTTATAGAAAGTAGTGAGAATGTAAAATGACCTTTTCGCCCATGGCCTCTTGGATGAGAATTGTGTCCCCGGACATTCTACCGATGACTTCTCCGGTGTTAGTTTCGGTATCAAAAAAGGCAATGTCTTGTCTTAGTATTGTCTTTAAGTACAAACCTCTAATTCTAGTGGCTTGTCTTTCTCCAGTTACCATCCAACATGAAACCTCTGCATTATTAATTAATTAATTAATAATAATAATTAAATCAAAACTAATTAATTAATTAATGTAACATAATTATCTTATTTATTAAATTAAATTCAAATATGTTACTTACGAAGAAAGGAAGCAATGCCAGTTCCAATTGCCAAGTAAACAAATTTCAAAGAAACCTGAAAAAAAAAATTAAAAATCATAAATAAGTTAATAAATTATTGTTAAACTTAATTACCACCATTTTAATTAATTAAATTAATTAATTAATTACAAACTTCTTTTTTGGTGGTGGGTGTGTGGACCAAAAAATTAGGTGCAATCACTTTCAAATTTTACTTTTTCAAAAGGTCATATTATAGATTAGATTAGATGATAAGAACAATAAATAATTAAATCTATTTTAAGAAAGAAAAAATAAATAAAAAAATCAATACATTTGTATATATATTATCAAAGAATCAAAACCATTATCAACTTTTTTTTTTCTTTTTCTTTTTCTTTTTTAATTAAAGAAAGAAAAGACAGAAAGTAATATCAAACAAACTCAAACTCTTCACTGGCTTTATATGTATTTATATTTATAAAATTATATATATCAATCAAATCATAATTTCGTGGAAAAATAAAACTACATATATATATATATATTAAATTATTATTTTTTTAATTAAAGAAAGTAATATCAAACAAACACAAACACAAACTCTTCACTTGGCTTATGCAATTATATTAATAACTAAAAAAAACTATTTTTTTAAATATTAAAAATAAAGAAATTAAATATTAAACAAACACAAATACCAACCCAGAAGCCAAATTAAAAAGAAAAAAAATCACTAAGAACATCTCAAACTTAGAATTAAAGCAAAAGAAAAGACACCCTTTAAATTCAATTCAATTCATATATATATAATTATACATATTATATATATATATTAAATTAATCACTAAAAAACTCTTATCTTTTTTAATAAAAGAAATTAAAGAAAGTAATATCAAACAAACACAATCTCTTCACTATCAAACCTTAATTTCAATCGTAGAAATTATTCACTATATATATATATATTATATTATATTAAATTAATCACTAAAAAAACTCTTTCTTATATATTTTTCTTTAAAAAAATAAAAATAAAGAAACTTAAATATTACCAACCCAGAAACCAAATTATAATCGTAAAAATCACTAAGAAAATCTCAAACTTAGAATTAAAACAAAACAAAAGACACCCTTTAATTGTATACACACATATACACATATATATATACATATAATTATATATATTATATATATGATTTACCTGAGAAACAGCATGAAGAACATGAGATTGATCAGAAGAACCAAAAGAATTAATAAGTTGACCAAAAATCAAAGTCATAATGGGCTGAGAAAGCCCATTAGCCACCGCACAAATTGAGCCCACAACCATCAAAACCATATCCAAACTATCTGCGAATGTAAATAGCTTCAAAAACGACACCTTTTCCACTTTTACGACGTCGTTTAATACCATCTCTTCCTCCTTCTTCTTCTCTTTACTATTACCACTACTACTATTATTTTCTCCCTCCATATTTTCTTCTTCTTCTTCTTCTTATTTCTTACTTTATTTAAATTTAAATAAATAAAATAAAATAAAACCAAACACAACACAAACTTGGTATGAATATTGTATTGCGGCGAGTTATATATAAAAACGTAATTTGGGTTTTGTTTGGTATGTTGTTTTTGTGTTGTGTTTTCCCTTTTTATAGCATAATTTTCTCTCTTTTTTTTTAATTTTAAATTTAATTAATTAATTAATTATTACTTGAAAAGGACTTTAAGGAAACATTTTATTTATTTATTTATATTGACAAAAAAAAAAGTGATGTATTTTGTATATAGTCAACTTTTGGTTATTTTGGTAAATAGTCTGATTTTTTTTGTTTTGAATTTTATTTCGTTGGATTTTTTATGTTGGGGTTTCTATTTTTAGTCTACTATTATAAAAATTAGAGGAATTATTTAATATATTATTTTTTTTTTCTATATAGATTGCTGTGTAAATTTTTATAAAAATATATAAAAAAAAATAATTTAAAATATAAAAATGAGATGTTTTGAATTATGTTTTTTTTTTAAAAAAAAAAGGGTAAATTATTTAGATATTCTAGAATGTATATTGTTATATAAAAAAAATTTGATATTGTAACTATTTTTTTTCTTAATTATATTAACTAGAGGTAAAAAAAAAAATAATAACACGAGATAAATTCTCATTATTGACTTGTGTCTTCTAGAAATTGTCAAAATAAATATTGTTTGTGGTTTTAGTTTTTTAACTGATTAGTAGTGAATAATTAACTATATTAAGTAAAAGGTAATTAATATATTTAAATTACTAACATAAATCTTGAAAATAATTAATCAAGGAGTTTCAAATAGCAACTGATCTGATCCAACTCAGCATGAGATGCCACGTGGCATAATGAGGTCCGCTTATACAAGTATACAACTGGCTTTGTTTTTTATTTTTTTTTTAAAAAAATCACATGGTGATTCTACCTTCTAGAAGTCTTCATCATTTCACACCATATATTATTTATAGATAAATAATTGATATATATTTTTTTAAAAAATATTTAGTTTTTCTTTCTATTTTTTGATCTTCATAAAACTAAAAAAAAAATAAAGGAGATTTTTTTTAAGGCAAAAAAAAAAATAATAAGCTAATTTAGTTTTTTTATTATTCAACTTTTCAAGTCCTTAATTTTTTCTTTTAAGATTGTTAGATTTAAGGACTTTTATCTACTTTTATTATTTTTTTTTTAAAAAAAGAAGCATTATATTAAACCAAGGAACTAGTCAGACCGTAAGGTCATTACAAATTAGGTTCAAAGGAATGTCATCTGCATATAGACAACCATAACGATTCTGTGTAAAAGCCAACTTCGCTACATTATAGGCACAAACATTACATGAACGAGCTACATTAAAGTTATCTATTTTTATTCAATTTTACTAACATATCGATTATTCATATACTAAATCATGCACCGAATTTGAATATTTACAAAATCATACCTTTAACATGTACCGAATTATGCTTCTTAAATTTTTATCTTTTTTTTAGTAAAATTGGATAAAATTCTCAAATCTAATAATCTTAATAGTTCAAAAAGAATTTTTAACAACATAAAAAAGTTCAGAGAATACAATTTAGTACATGTTAATGTTCAAGGGACAAAAATCTAAATTAACCTCATATATATAGGGAGATGATTTTTGTCCTGTAATTGTACTTTCACGGAATGTATTCCGTGATGTACGACAGTCGTTAGATGAGGGAGTAATTTGATCTGAGGGCTGAGATTGATCTAGGGGTAATTAAGGTTAAAAAATAATAATGTACCCTGACACTCATCTAATGTACCCTGAGACCCATCTAATGTACCATGGAATACATTCCGTGAAAGTACATCACGAGACAAAATCGTCTTCCTATATATATTGAAAATTCAAACATTTAGAGACAAATATATATAATAATTAAAACTTTAGATATAAAGTGATATTCTAAAGTGAAAGGGTTACATATATTAGAACTATAGCATAATTATAATTGAAGTGAAATTATTAAGAAGAAAATTTTGATTTGAAAAGGTTATATTCTCATGCATGTGCTACCACTTTAGGGTGGCCCATGTTAGTAAAATTGATATATTGCTAATCAACTTTTAATTTAATTCATTTGTTTTATTAGGATTTATAATTCTAATTATTTATGATAAGATTGGCATCCAAACATGTATAAATAATATATATAGAGAGAGATTTTGATTTTCACAAACTATCACAAAAAAAATTATATTTAGAATTAAACGTTTTCACCTATATATTAAGAATAAGTTAATAGATAGAATTTTAATAATTGGATAAATATTATATTTTGTGTAATTTTATTAAAATAAATAAATAAATAACAAATTACATGCATAATTCAAAATTAATATTTTCAAATTCATTTTTATTTCATATATATTTTGAATAATTTATATTATGTGGTATTTTTCTGTTAATTTGTTTTTAAAACTATGTATTTGTTTTAAGAATTGTTAAAAGGCACTAATTATTAGTAGTGAAAGCATTGTTATGAAATATCATATTGTTATTGATATAATTAAGTATCAAATTAACATATTTTAATTTTAAGAATTATTATAAAATATCGATAACCAGAGCAGACCCAAAAAATCTTATTAGCAAAGGGCAAAAATTTAAGAGAAATACTAAATTGTACTATTAGTGTCTAGCACTTTTTATGGTATCATACGTTTATTGGTGTAATTAAATATCAGGTCGTATATAATTTAAGACAATAACTTTAATTTAGTAAATATCGCTAACCAATCGTAAGATTTCTTTTATAGAATAAGTACCCCTGATGTCCAATAACAATAAAAATGTGCTCAATATTCAATAACGTTGCCCAAGTCTGCATTTTGAGATTCAACATTCTTAAGACACACAATCGTAATGGTGCCTAATAGCAATGCTATAACTTATCTTATATAATTTTATAATGTTATTTAATTGGTTAATTATAATTTTTACCCCCAAACTTTAACATGTACTAAATAATGCTCTTAAACTTTGAAGACCGTTAAACTATTGAGATTGTATGATTTAAGGACTTTTGTTTAATTTTAGTAAGAAAAGTCTAACATAGATGAAAGTTCAGGGACTATGATTTGGAAAATGTCAAAGTTCGAGGGGCATGTTTTGGTAGATATCAAAGTCTAAGGAGTATAATTTAGTACAAAATTGAATGAAATGAGACAAAAGTCCTTAAATCCAACAATCTCAATAGTTCAGGGCTAATTTTTAACAGCCAAAAAAATTGAAGGAACATAATTTTGTATATATCAAAGTTCAGGGACAAAAATCATAATTAACCTATTTAATTTTACTAAATGGATGGATTTCTTTGGAATCATTAATCAACCTAATTAAAAAAAACAAATTGTTAAACTAATATTAATAGTTGACCATAATAACAATAATATATTTATATAAATATATATATATATATATATATATATCTGAATTTAACTTAACACTATAATATTTTCAATCTCAATGAAAATTCAACTATTTAAATAGTATTCTTTTTTTGCTTGATGAACACTCACCTACTTTAACTAATTATCAAAAGTGGTGGCTCAGAAAAACGACAACAAAATTTAAAACGACAACAAAATTCAAAAAGTTTCTATATAAATTGACTAACTTTAACACATAGTTCCACAAAAAATTATTTAAATATATGATTGAATTTTCAAATTTTTATTCTTCACAATAAAATTCCTTTGGACTCAAGTAATTGGATATGTCCTAATTGTATAACATAAAATATTATTATGCTAATTATTATAATATTGATTAATAATAATAGATAATTTTCACTTTAGTCACACTAAAATTTATGATTGAGAAAAATATATTATGATATTTATATATTCACTTAAAAACACTTGACTATAAAAACAAATTAAAGTCACACAAGTCATAACAAATTTAATTATTATATTTATATATCCTTACCAAAAAAAATATTATATATTTATATATATAAAAGCTACTAAAACTACATTATTATTATATGAGTATTTTTTTTGGTTATACACAAGAGAAATATTTTATTGTGATAATGTGATAAAAAATTAATTAATTTTTTTATTTTTTCTTAGTGTTGTTAAGAATATATATATAATATATTAAATATTTTATATATATATGCATTGTATGTTGAAGTTATATTAGTCAATTCAATACAAGACTTTAAATTATAAAATCTACCTTTGAACTTTCATAATATAGCTTTTTGAACCCCTTTTATTAATGTTTATTTTTGTTAACTGTTAGTCAAATTAAAATATTAATAATTATACTAACGCTACTAATTAATTAATATTAATTATTATGTAATTAAATACTTTAATCAGTTTAAAAAAAAAAATACTTTAATATTGGGTAGCACTTAAGTTTCAAAATTTACTTAGTATTCACGTAACGTAATAAAACAGTCAAACATAATAATATTTTTTTAAAAAAATAAACCATGTATAAGAGGAAAATTTTATTTAAAAAAAAAAAAATGTATAAGAAGAAAAAATAAAAAACTATGCAATCATATCATGAGTCTTGAGGTATATATTCTTCATCATAAATTATAATAATAATCGCAATTTTTTTTTCTTTTTTTTTTTTAGTTGAGTATAAGAAAATATTTGATCATAAGGAAAAATAATAATAATAATTATATATCCAATGTTTTGGCCAATATGGCTTTCAAAAAAAATGTTTTGGCCAATAAATATTGAGAATCAATTAATTAATATTCCTTTTTTTCCCTAAATATATATGTATTTATTATTATTATTATTATTATTATTATTATTATTATTATTATTATTATTATAAAAGAATTGACTCATATGAAGCTGAAACCAATGTCTCATAATTGAGAGAATATAATTAATGTATTCATTGAGGATGTATAAATATATACCAACAATTTTGGTATAATTGACCTAATCCTATAAATAATCCTATAATATATTATAGGGTAAATTTATAGGGCACTTCTTTTGGAGTGTTTAAGTAGATCCTATTTATTTTGATATTCATGATATATTTTGGTATATATAAAGATATATATATATTTTTTTGTTCACGTACGTTATAATTATTTAGAATCACTTATAATTTTTTAAAAAATTTTAAGTTACAGGACAAAAAATAAAGTTTACATATTTTGTTGTATGCGCGACTGTTTTTCTTATCCATTTGGTAAGTAATTATTTAAACCTTATTTTTAATACTGTAAATTATTCAAAATTTTCTAAAAAAATTACAAATAATCTTAAATAGCTATAACGTATAGAATTATAAAAAAAAATGAACTAAAAAACTTTTCTAAATATCAAAATAGATAAAAGGTCTACTAAAATTTCTTATATTATATATATATATATATATATATATATATATTTGAGTATATATTGAACAGGTCATAAGCTATTAGGGATCAATGGTGCTAGCTATAACACCATTAGAGATGGCACTTTACAATTGATTAACGATATATATATATATTAAATTATATGAGACTTAATATATAAGGGAAATTTGATTTTATATACTTAAAAAATTAAAAAAATTTATTATTAAACCAAAACTTTTCAAAATAAAAAAACTATGACATTTTTTTCAAAACCCCGAAAATACCCCCTCAAAATTCAAACTCATTCTCTCTCTTTCCCTCAAACTCTCTCTGCATCATCTCTCTCTCTCTCTCTCTCTCTCTCTCTCTCTCTCTCTCTCTCTCTCTCTCTCTCTCTCTCTCTCTCTCTCTCTCTCTCTCTCTCTCTCTCTCTCTCTCTCGCATCCCACAACCGCCCACCCTCACCACCACCTCCGACCTCCGACCCTCACCACCACCTCCGACCACCCGCACCAACACCCTCGACCCAGCCCCCCTCTCTCGGACCACCCAAACTTCGCACCCCCTCAGCCCCACTCTCTTTTCCTCTCTCTGAAATCGCACAAAAAAAAAAAAAAAAAAAAAAACATGCGGTCCGATGGTCGGACCATGGGGTCCGACCATCGGACCGCATGTTTTTTTTTTTTTTTTTGCGATTTCAGAGAGAGGAAGAGAAAGTGGGGTCCGATTACGAGCTAAGTCATCTATTTATATGCAAAAGAAATACAAGGCAGGGACAAAGATTTAGTTAAAATAACTGAAAATTAACTAACTAAAAATACAATAGTATTATTGGTTAATACTCTAATATATTTATAATCTACCTTAACCATTACATCAAGCTTACTATTATGTCTATCAATATCATCTTTTAATACAAATATATGTTGTAACTAACTAAAATACATATACATTTTTTTTTTCAATTTTTTTTTAAGGAACGACTGACCCTTTTCGCTATAATGTGGGTCTGCCCCTGGTTTATATTATTTTTCTTTAAATGTAAATGGAAATGTTTAAGAATAAAATATTAAGGTTTTTTAAGTATAGAAAATCAAATTTCCCTATTATACAATATTAATATTACAACTTGAAGGATATTAGTCACCAATAATATTTTTTTAGCATTTATCTTTTTTATTGATATTGGTAACTAGCTGTTGACTGAGGTTTTCGACAACCAATTAAATGAGATAATGATGAGAGCTTTGAAATAATTAATGCAAGTCGTTTTTACGTGATTCGGGCATTAATGAGCCGTAATCCACGAGTCTTTTTTTTATTAATGAGAGTTCTTGTACAAAGAATGTTCTTGGTGCGTTCTCTCTCTCTCTCTCTTGTTTTTTTTTTCGATCCCCCTTTCTATTATTTGTCCAGGGGTATTTATAGAGTTTTGTAAGAATCACTAAAAAGAGATCACTTGTCTTTTAGTGCCAGCAATGTATGTGCACAAGTTCTTAAGAGATGTAAAATAGGGTATATGACCTATGCCGTAGGTGTCATAGGGATTGGGTGAGAGTAATCTTTATAATTCCTTGATTGTGTGATTCTTCTTAATGGAGCCGTAACTAGACCATTTGATTATCGTGTAATCGACGTAAACGAAGCTTACGCCATCTGTCATGTCCTCTTATGGGCGTTCTAAGAAGTTTCTCCCATGCTGCATTAAATACGAAGTGATCGTTCGAACAGGTTCTCCCTCTCACAGAGATGCTTTACTGTATTTCTAGCTCCCGGAGAGGAGAGACATGCTTTATGTGCTTTTTTGGGGGCTCACTCCCTAAAGTGCACTTGCTCGTGTATATATGACTTAGCTAATTTTGTGGGTGATGTGTCCTTGAGATCCACATGTCACACACAGTTGCGAACACGTATTTTGAAAAAAATACGAAGCAACACTAACTATTGTCATGGAAAGCTATAAATTTAAAAGGAAAAAGGGAAAATACCATTACTTTGCTTGGAAGTTTATTGTAAATACATTGTATATGTTTTTTGATACCACCTAATTATTGGGAAAATACTAAATGTAAATATATACTCCAAAAACTTAGAATATTAGAAAGTCTATAAAATAACAAAATATATATATGTATGCATTATCCAAAAAAAAATATAATTTTTGACATATAAAATTCAAATTTTTATTTCTAAGTTATTTTTAAAAAAAAACATAATTTATGAATCACAAACCAATCAACTCCTTTATGTTGTAAATATCATTTAATATTAGACATTAATTAAGATTTTTGCCCCTTAAATTTTGACATGTACCAAATTATACCTTTAAAATTTTTCATGTCGTTAAAAATTCTCCTTAAATTATGGAGATTGTTGAATTTAAAGATTTTTATCTAATTTAATTCAATTTTATGATAATTGTCTATATACTATATTACGTGAGACTATTTTTAGTAAAATTAAATTAAAATTTAATAATTTTAATAATTGGATTTTTTTTTAATTATTTTAAAAATTGAGGTGGCCAAAATTCAATTTAACCTTAACATTATGTACTAGTAGAAGAGAGGTATAGAGTGGGATTGTGGAATTGACCACATGGAGTAACTGTCACCATAAAGGAGAACCAAGGAAGATGTTACAATTTTTCATTTGATTCAATACCAAAGTCCAACTTTGACTTTGACTTTCAGCTTATTTTGTTCTTTATTTTGTTTTCTTGCCAAGTAAGAGTAAGACATCTTTATATGTGTGTGTTCACATTATTTATACATATATTTTTCTTTATAACAAAACCAAGTTCTCCCTAGCTTCCTTACAACAAATGTCCTAACTAGATATGGGAATTACATATAAGCGAAGTAGGGTAGTCAGTTAAAATAAAAATACATATATTGTGAGGGCCGGGTCTAAAAATATATGAGCTTAAGACGAATTAAATTTTGGGATCTTAAAAATGTATATAAAAAAATATAAAAAAAAAGAGAGTTATGGAATTTGAACTTATGACCTTTAATATTATGCCATCCACCTCAACAAACTAAGTTATCGATATTTGTTGCTTATTATACACTTAAATTTTACTTAAATAAAAGTTTAATAAATTTTTTTATTTTTTAATTTTAGACCCCAAAAAGGTGTTGTGGGCCCTAGGCACGTACTTAGCCCGCCTATACCTAGAATTAGCCTTATATATTGTATATTTTAATTAGTTACAATATATATATTTATAATAATAAAAATAATATTTATATATAATATTAACTTTAATATAATAGTTAAATTCAATTACATATAAAATAAATATTATTTTTGTCCTTACTTAAAAAAAAATAATTACACCCTCTCTCATTTTAAATATTTTGAGTGTATATATAATAATTATAATTAATTAATAGAATTTCTATATATTATAAATACAGGTGGTATACATATAGAATCCAATTTGTAATAAGTATTTATTTATTTATTTTATGTAATATGTGATGAAATCATTGCTGACGAATAGTGAAGAGGTGGCCACATATATGCATATGTATATATCTTTAATAATAATATTTATTTATTAAGACATATCCTTTTCATATATAAATATATTTATTTATATAAATAATATTCAGTCGACATAATAAAAAGTAAGATGTGCTTTGGTAGCAAGGAAAATGGACTAGCACCTACAACTCACATTACATCCATGATTATTATATATAAGTTATTTAAAATTTTTGTCCTTAAACTATTAATTATATATGAGAAATTTAATTTTTTATACATACATATACTTAATATTTTATCCTTAAACTTATACATATTACCATTGAAAATATATGACCACTTTATCTAAAACCCAAAAATACCTCTCTCAAATTTTCTATACTTTTTTTTAGTGCAAAAACATAAAAGAAAATAAAAAAAATTGGTAGTCCGATGGGGTCCGATGGTGGTCCGATGGTCACCTGATGCTATTTTTGTATGTACAAAAAAAAATTGGTAACAGATCTGGTCCGATGGGGTCTGATGGTGGTCCGATGGTCACCTGATGCTATTTTTTTTATGTATAAAAACATAAAAAAAAAATTGGTAGCAGATATGGTCCGATGGATCCGATGGTGGTCCGATGGGTGGTCTGATGGTGGTTCGATGGTCACCTGATGCTATTTTTTTGGGTCCGATGGTGGTCCGATGGTATAATTTAACAAAATGATGAAATAACTGTTTAGAGACAGTTGTTATATTAACACTACGTGTATAATTTAAAATTAAAGTATGTATTTTTAAAAAATTATTAAGCTAAAAATTAATTAATAATTAAAAAAATTATATTAAAATTTTTTAAATATTATTTTTCAAATTAAATACAATAATTTTCTAAACAGTCATATCATCATTCTATTTGTCACGTGTGATAAAATTTGACAGAAAAACTAATTTATAATATTGGGAATAGTTCAAGGGATATTTTTAATTGACTAAAAAATTTAAAGATACAATAATATATATGTTATAGTTCGGGTCAAAAATTCTAAATATCTTATATATATTGTAAGTTTATATAGGCTATTTAGATTGGGGTTTATGTATAATGTCATTTTCACATTTTTTTTCTTTTAATCTTTGTAGAGTGTAGTCTCTTGTATAAAGAGAGGATTAAGGCAAATTAATAATGGACGGTTCATTTTAGAATGGGGTTTATATGAGTGGCGAATCCAAAATTTAAAGTGAGGGGCGTAATTTTTTTTTTTTTTTTTATATAAAAGCAAGGAGGGCAAAAATAAATTTTTTTTTTTTTTTAAAAAAAAATAGAGTGTAGTTAGTGGGATTTAAACATTTACCCTCTATGTAGAAGCTTAACAAGCTAACATCAATGGTAAAAACCAAGAACAAGTAAAAACTTTAGAGAAGAGAGAACAGAGGAAGAATAACTCGAAAGCTTAACTCACAATTATGAGCTAAGGCATTTATTTATATGCAAAAGAAATACAAGGCATGAACAAAGATTCAGTTAAAATAATTGAAAACTAACTAATTAAAAATACAATAGTATTATTGGTTAGCACTCTAAGGGCTCGTTTGGAACGCCGTATTAGGTCGTATTGTATTGTATTGTATTATATTGAAATGTATTTTATGCAATATTTTTATGTAAAACTATATGTGGTATTAACTTTTATGGACACCTAAATATATAATATTTTAGTATAAATTAAAGTTTAACATAGTATTATATAAAAATATGATATATAATCCAATTCAATATAATACAATACAATACAATACGACTTAATACGGCGTTCCAAACGAGCCCTAACATATTTATAATCTACCTCAACTATTACATCAAGCTTACTATTATGTCTATAAATATCATCTTTTAATATATATATATATATATGTTGTAACTAACTAAAATACATATACATTTTTTTTTCAATTTTTTTTCTTAAGGAGCAACTGACCCTTTTCGCTATAATGTGAGTCTGCCCCTGGTTTATATTATTTTTCTTTAAATGTAAATGGAAATGTTTATTAATAGGTTAATCAAACATTCATTATATGAAAATATTACTCATCAAGCAATATCAATAAAAATAAGTTAATCTAACCAAACTTTTTACAATAAAGAAAAATAATTCATTTAAATAGGAGTTTATAAATCATTTTGACACTGCATTTCGTTTTATTTGCTTATCTTTTATATTTTATATTTATAAAAAGAAAAAAAAAATCCATTTTACAACTTTGTGATTTTGTCAAAGATCTCAATTAGGTCACGATACTTCAAATATGATCAAATTGCATTTATTAAAGAAGTTATATTATTTTTTTTTAGATTAAATCGAGGGCAATGGGCTCAATTTTTTTTTTTTTAATTTGTGTTATATCTAAAGTAAAAATGTAAGTATTATTGGATTTATTTTCACAAAATTTTGCTAAAATATTATTTTTTTAAAGGGATAATTACATAAGGCACCATTTTTTATAAAAAAATTATATTTTTACGTTTAAAGAATTTTTTTTAAAGTTTTTTACGGTTTTCCATAGAAACAATACAAAAATAACAAGAAAACTACATAAAAGTAACATAAAAATAACATCAAAACAACAACAACAAAAAATAACATACAGATAACAAAAAATCAACAACAAATTAACAAGAGTACAACATAAAAAGACTGTATTTTCTGTAAATAAAATAAAAAAAACGTAAAAATATTTAAAATTCCGTTAAACCGTATTTTTGTAACTTTTTTTGTTGTTTTTATGTATTTGTGAAATAATGTAAAAAAATATACAATATAAAAATTTTGGGCACTGGATTTGAGTGGGCCCTAAACACGGACCTAGCCCACCTTAACTCGAGTCGGGCCCGATTAAATCACACCTAAATATAATATGCTAATATCAGTTTTGAACATGTACTTTGATCCATTACTAATTTGCACCCTACAATTTCCTTAAAAATATCCCACTCTAAAAAGATGGATAAGTTGAAAAATATATATATATATTTTTTTTTATCCATTAATCAAAATTACTCTTATATTATTTTTTTAATTAAAATATACTCACTTTTTTTGAGTGGATTGCCTAATATACCCTTACTCCCTACTTAAATCTAGCATATAATTTACATAACCTAAGGAGTCTAATGGAGACATCATCCATAAAAGTGAGTATATCTAAAAAAAAAATATGAAAATAGAGGTAAAAATTAAAACAAGTAATGTAAAGTGGATATACAATGTAATTTCCTCCGTCTTATTATATTATATATTTTTAAGGATTATTTTATAAATATTTAAAAATGACAAAAATTTTATATTTTTACAGATTTACTTTTTATTACGAATTTATTTTTTTTCTTTATAAAAGTACGAACTATTATTTTTCAATTATTTTCAAAAAAATCATTATTTTGACATTGCTGTTATAAGAAAATAATAATATTGTTTTAATTATTGTTACAAAAAATCAATATTTTTCTTTGAATAAAAATAAGTGAAAACTCGTAAAAAAATTCATAAAAAATATAAATACAAGTATCCGAAAAAATATTAAAAAATTTCGTAAAAACATAAAAATAAAAATAAAATTTTAGGTGTATTGTGTAAATTTACTTATAGAGTAAGAATGTCTTATTAAATATGATAAAAATTTACCCTAAACTGTATCATAATAAAAAGAAGGGAAATTTACACCCTATACTAATTTTTTCCATTTTATTTCTTTTGTACTGTTACACGGTAATTATAACTTTTGTACTGTGTAATTGTTTTTTTTTTTTTTAATTTTAAGTCTAATTAATTTAACTTAATAATATATATATGTGTTTATATATAAAAAAGAGGTTTGTAAAAATTAATTGATGTCTTTTACATCATTTTTATGTTAAATTTTTTATTTTATTTTGTTACTTAAATCTGAAATGTAAGTCCAATCACTCACATGATTTCATTTTTAAAAATTTATATATTTATTTATATATATATAACTATTTATATGTGTTTAGTTGATTGATGGGACAATTTTATTTTTATTTAAATTTGAAATTGAAGACAACACACCCACGTGATCCCCATTCCCAAGCTTATGTATGTATTTTGTTTCTCTCTCTATCTCTTTTTGTGGGTTGATGTCTATAGAAAAATTCTTGAGATTGGTGTCAAGATAAAGACCATCAACCAAGAACTTTACATAAAACCCTTCTCTCCATACTTCAATGTTTCAAAAACTTACAAAGCTCATTCCTTTCATTTATTTTCTTACTTGAGTTTTGAGAGAGAAAAGTAAGATATATATAGAGAGAAATTTTTTGCTGGTGTGCTGAGAGAAAAAACTTGAAACGATGATGAAGGAGTATGGAAGCTCTTGATGAAGAAAGCATATCTCAATGAGAATATCTTCAAGAAGAACAATACAAAGGAAGAAGAAGAACAGCAGACAACTCAAACTTTCTAAGTAAAAAAAATCTCTTTTTTCTTTATTTATTTTTTCTAGAACGACATAAATTTTACTGGGTTTTTGTTGTTTTTACTAATTATGTTTTTTTTTTTCTTTTTTAGGGTTATAGTTAGCTCTGGTTTTGTGAGTGGTGATATTGTATCTTTTGATGGCTCTTATGGCTTATTTTGTTATTGTTTTATGCTTATTTTTTATATTCTTTAATTTTTTTTGTGTTGTTTTAGTAGTGTTTTCTTATATTTTTTATAGGATTGGGAATCCAAGTACACCCGATCGGAATAATACCATTCCAGAGTTTTTTTATGCTTGTTTTTATGTTCTTTATTTTTTTTTTTTGTTGTTTTAGTAGTGTTTTCTTATGTTTTTTATAGGATTGAAAATCCAAGTACACCCGATCGGAATACTACCATTCCAGAGTTGTAAACTCTAGTTATTACTCTGTTATTGAAGATATTAAAAAACTTCTTACTGAAACCCAATTAAATATGTTTTCAAAAACTGTATTGGAAGTTGTTTTTGATTGCGTAGTAGCTGTAAACTTTCTTCAGTGTTTCCTTGTCTTTGTATGTCTGACCTTTTTCAACTTCTGGTTGGTGTTTGTTTGTTATTAGCTTCGCGTTTTTTATGTCGATTTTTGGATCTAGTTTTTTACTGTTGTTTTCAAGTTTTTCTACCATTTTTTTAGCAACCAGCTTCGCATAGTCAACTATGTCAAATTTATCGTTTTCAAATTCTCTTGTTTTTTACTCTCCTCCTTCTTCTAATTCACAATATTTCATTTACATGGCATTTTTTTCATATTAAAACAACAGTAAAATAACACTACAAAACAGTAATTTGTTGTTGATTTAGTAATTTTTTATATTTTCCAGATTTTATGGTTTTTTCCTAATGTTTCTATGATTTTAGTGTTGATTTGTCCGTCCCCAACCACGAAGGAGAGGTGCCATTTGTGTTTTGTTACTATTTACAGTATAAAAGTAAATATATTGGGCCTGGACAGTATAAAAGAAATAAAAATGGGTTTGGGCAGTAAAAATGTAAAGTTTGCCGTGTCCCAGTATTTTTGAAAACATTTGCTAAAAAAGCAGTATTTTTGTAAGTTTTCCTAAAAAGAATAATATTATAAACTATATGTTATTGGATTATGGGCCTAGGCTCAAATAGTTTATGTTTTTTTGAATATTTGGCCCATATAAACGATTGAAAGTGGACCAAATTATTTGTCAAGATTCAAGAATACACGATTTTACTTCTATACATTTTATGAAGGGATAATTTCAAAAATATATATGTACAAAAACAACAAAAAAAATTATAAAAATACAGTTTGTACGAAATTTTTAATATTTTTACGATTTTTTAAATTTTATTTACATAAAATACGATTTTTTTATGTTGTACTCTTGTTATTTTATTGTTGATTTTTTTTGTTATTTTCTTATGTTGCATATGAATTCTTCTTTTTTAAGTTGGCAACATGGGTTGGTAAATTACATAGTATAATAACTTACCAAGCTAAAAAATAGTAATATTTTGTAACTTCACAGTGTAATTACATAAAATTCTCATAGATAACTTCAATTACTTTCAATTATATGGTTACTGTATAATTATCTAACTATACAAATATGCCAAACCTTGTAGTTACTTCGAATTATACTTAATTCCAATTACATAGTGACCTTTTAGTACTTACGCCCAATTCTCATTGGAAGAGTCTAACGAGAATCTTTTAATTACCTCAAATTACACACTTACAATATAATTACATGGTCAAACAAACATATCAAATTGTCTAATTACTTTCAATTACATCGTGACTTTCCAAACGTGATTAATAATTTTACATATAAAAAAACACAAAACATTCCCTTATTCGACATCTTTATAAGCTTTTCGTCGACCTATACAAGATCATTTTTACCTTCATCTCTGGAATCAACTCTCATTAAATCAATATAGGATTTACCGCGAAGTTCGCGTGCAAACACACCCTTAAAGTAGTCCACAACATTAACTCTCTTAAATTGCACTGGTGTCTTTGGTGTCACAAGGCTCGGTGTTGGACCTAGGTCACCATACAAGCTCGGACCATAAAATGTAGCAATAGAAAGCCTCTCTTTTTCTGCATTAACTGTTGCTCGATGCTCAATACTACGATAAATTCCATTTGTTATAATCTACACACAACCATACAAAAAATGATAATGAGTGCAAAAATATATATTTTTTTCCTTCTCAAATGACCTAATTATTAAAATAGGCAAACATAAAATTTTGTACCTCTGTCATGTCTCCAATATTGACAATAAAAGCATTAGGAAGTGGTTTAATAGGGATCCAAACCCCATCTTTTTTTATTTGTAGACCTTCCGTTTCGTTGATTTGAAGAAGAATGGTGAGACCTACGGGGTCTGAATGAGGGTTCAGGCCGATCACAAGCTCCGGCTGAGGACATGGAGGGTAGTAGTTCATCCTCATAGATTGCCACCCTTCTCCAAGTACCTCATTCATTTCATTTGGCTCCATTCCTAGGGCTTTTCCCATGAAATCAAACACTTTCTTGGCAACATTCTCTAGCTCTCTTGAGTAAGCTTCTAGGGTTTCTCTATACAAAAAATTTGATATAATAATTTATTACAAGTTGTATAGAAAGAAAATGTATATTTAGGCATTTTTATAGGTGCTGCTAAGATGTATTATTTTGATGAGTTGAATGAATTTTCTGATTTATCAAAATAATAACAATAATAAAGGTAAATAACTTGACCAAAGATCACATCAAAATCATATACTAAAGTATTTTTTTGATGAGTTTCGAGTAATGTAGTTTAATTTCCAAAAAAATATAACTAAATAAATAAATGTTAATTAATAGTCAAATTGCTAAACATTAAAATTTATTTTTATTTTCACAATTTAGCAACGTACAATTAATATCGGTAAGATACACTATTATTCATATCTTTTTTAGACATAATAAGTACTTATTATATTACAATAAAATTTGTAAAAATTAGTATTAAAATATTATTTTTTAGTAGCAATTATCACTTAAAGGTAGGGTTTTTTTAGTGATCTTCTTATAGTCTAAAACAAGCACTCATTTGATTTTAATCAAGATTTATATACATGCATAATGCATGTATTGTTCAATTTGTTATCTTTAAGAATAAAATATTATGTGGGTCTAATATGGACATAAAACTTTAACTTATTATATATCTTAATTATATGAGGGACATATTTAACTTATTGTAGTGGGGCCAAATCACAAATGAATTATATATATAGATTATATTTTTTTAGAGATATATATTAGATTTTCAGTATACCAAGTCGGTCTGAAATTTTTAGTGGGCTATAGGAAAAAAATATGAGTTTTTATTTAAAAAAAAATATATATAATTTTTTAAAATTAATAAAAAATTATGTAATTTGAAAAAAAAAAATTAAACCACTAAAATAAGGGGACCCTAAGTACAAACCTAAACCTACTTATATCCAGGAACAAACTTGGAACAATGTGATTATTTTTGTTTCGATAATTTTTTAATCATGTATAATTTTTTTACCTGATTAAATGTCGTGAATTTTAAATATAAAATTATTAAAATATTTTGCTACAATAAATTTACTAGTTTAAAAGGAGATAAGGTTTAAAAGGGTGTATTATAAATTTTTCATTATTATTATTATTTTATTTTAAATATAGGCGACATATATGCAGCCGAATGGGCAAATTTACAATTATTTCTAAACTTGACATTTTTTTTTGCAAAAACTAATTTAGGGAACAAAATCATACAAGTGTCAAAGTTCAAGCCACCAAAATACTATTTACTTTTCACCATACAATGAATATTATCAAAGAAACCATAGGAGTTAAAATTATATAATTATCAAACATGCAACTTGATGTAAAATCACTACAAAAAATCTTATTTTTAGTCACAACAAAATTTGTGACTAAAAATTAAAAAATTGTAACTAATCATCAACAATTTTTATGTTGCGACACTAAAAGGTCTATGACAAAAAGTATTAGTCATAAAAATTACAGTTTATTGTGACTAAAATATTTTTAGTTACAATACTTGTTCTGACTAAAACTAAATTAGTGACAACTTCTATCTAAATACTATATTTTAGTCACAAGTAATTTTTTGTTGTGATTAAAAGTCACATTTAATCACATAAAGTTTATGTTGTAGCTAAAAAATTGTCACTAAATGTAGCTGTTTCATGGGTTGTAAATATCGATTCCAAATCATTGAAAAATAATATATTTATATTGAAAGTTAAGTCAATAAAATTAATAATTGAATTAGGGTTTAGGTATACCTGAAAGGGAGAGGTAATTTGGGTAACAAATGAGATTTTCTCAAGTGATTTGGTTGAGTGACAATATAGAACATATCTGCCCAATCAAGCTTTTGCTCTTCACACACTACAAAAGCTTGCCCTAATCCCTCCAATTCCCCACTTTGTTGCCTAAACTTATTTTTCTCTTCTATTGGCATATTGAAAAATTCTTTAATTCTTGATTTTACATTCTCCATTAGTAAAGGGCTCACTCCATGATCCACCAACTGAAATATTTATAAAATTAATTAATTAATATTAATTCATAATAATCAAAAGAATAATGTGATCTAATAATAATAACTCAAATTTTGATTAATTAATTATGACATTTAAACAACACCCATAAGTTATTTTACACCAATATTGATACAAAGCTCTTGGACACCCTATTGTGTTTTGTGGTATTTCTCAAAACCATCATAAGGAAGACATTTATATAAATATATATATATATGTAGGGATTCTAATAAAAATATTAAATTTTAGGGGTTTATTGAAAAATACCTCTTTTATTTATCAATTAATCAAATTTACTTTTAATTTTATATTTAATTGAAACATACATCTTTTCATATGTGTTGTACCTAAAATATCTTAACATAAGAGAGTCACATGGAGAGTACATTGAGGTGATAGGGGTAAAATCGCTAAATTGTTCAAAAAAAAGAGGTAAAAAATGATAGACTTTAAAAAAGAGGGTAAAAATAAAATAGGACAATATAAAAAGGGTATAGAATCTGATTTCCTTTAAATTTTACTGTTACACGGAAAATTTTAATAAAATAATGTTCTTTTTATAAAACAACCGTAAAATAACAAAATAAAACAATTAAAACTACAGTGGAATAACTAAAAAATAACTGTGTACACAGTATAATATAAAACTTACACAATATTTTTGAAAAAAATTCTACCCCACAATTTGAAAGTAAACAAAAATTAAAAATTTCAGTATATAGTGTAAAAAATCCTATTTATATTAGGTGTTAATAGATAGGTCCGACCCTGAGTAATAACGGGCACAAAAAAAAAAATTCTTTTGAGTGATATATATCTAAGGTGGAGTGTGAGTATTATTGGATGATTTCTAAGCACGGACCTAGCCCGCCTTAGCTCAAAATTAGACCTTTTAGTAGATAGAAGTAGCAATTCGTATTATTATCGTGTCAAGATTAGCTGTTACGAACAACTCTCAAACTCAAACATAACTATTAATGTATTAATCGTGTCAAAAACTAAAATTTAAATTCAACCCCTTTATAAATAGGTTGATATGATCTAACTACTTTACCATGTTTATATAAAAAAGTATGCTTGATGTTTAATTTATTAACTTATTAACATGTATTTATAACAAATATAAGAGCAATTTAACGTATCTATATTCTATTTAACTAACAGAATACAATGTGTATGTAATAAATATAAAAGTATATATTTTTAACCCAAACTCATTTAAGAAAAACCAAACATAACCTAATCGATAATCAAATTAATTTAATTTCTTACTCTACAATTAATAATTACTAAAAGTGAGACTACATAATTAAATATAATTATGTTAATTGTAAATTATTATTATTATTATTACCTGGAAAAAACCCCAGTGTTTGGAAGCTAAGTGAAGCTTTTGGAGTTCTGATTCCATAGTGAATTTATGAGAAGAAAACAAGTTGTTGAAGTGAATAATTGGAATATTATTTGAAGAAGAAAAAGTAGTATTAATTACAATGGCATGATCTTGATCTGGACGTTGGTATCTTTGTGGAACTATTTTCTTATTATTATTATTATAAATTTCCTTGGCTACCTCTTGAACCAGAGGCACTGGTAGTGACCCTCCAAGCTTTATCTCTTCTGATTTATTTTCTTCCATTTTTATATATATATATATTTATCAAAATTATAATAGAAGAGAAGAAGAAGAAGAAGAAGAAGTTATATTGTATATATATATATATATATATATATATATTATTAGAAGTCCATATATGAGATATATATATAGAAAGTCTGTGACAAAATAGTTTCTTGTCCTATTATATAAATGCATGTGTGTATATAGTTCATTCTAGAAACTTATAGTAGAAATATAATCTCTCTTTATTACAAAGAAAACAAAATAAAAAATAAAAAATAATTATTTTTATTGATAATTTTTTAGTAATTATAATATAAATTTTTTGTAACTATATATGTATGACTTTTGGTCATAATAAAAAATTATTCGTAATTAAAATATAGTATTTAAATACTTTTAGCCATAGATTTTTTAGTCACAACATGAGAATGATGATTTTTGTAACTAATACTTTTAGTTACGGACTTTTTAGTTACAATATAGGAATAATGATTTATAAATAGTCACAATTTTTTTACTTTTACTCACAAATTTTGTTGTGACTAAAAGTAAAAAAATTTTGTAATGTATGAGGGACCACAAACATTTCCAATGACTTGTTTAATAAATAGTTAGTAATTACACACACAAAAAAATAGTAGTTAATATTTAAAATGATAAGTTTCAATTTTTATGGGTCATGTGAATTAAGGAGTATAAATTTCTTAATTACATTCAATTACACACTTATAGTGTAATTACCTTAAATTACACTTAAATCTAATTTTTTTATGGCTCTCCAAACACACTCTAATTATATTCGGCCGGCATGAGTTGTTGGGACTTCATTTGATCTCCTAGTTTTTTTTTTTTTAATTTTTACTTCAAACTCCTAAATCTTTTTTCTATCATGTGCACTACTGTATATAATTATTATATATCTATATTGTTAAAAGTTTTTTGCGGCTAAACCCTCCCAATTATCGTTTTACTTGCACTTAACCATTTAAGATTAAATTTTGACAGTAAAACCTTTTAAACTACTGAAATATTAACAAATTTAAGATGTCATCCAGTTAACTACAACCGTGGGTTGTTTATGTGTACACTCTTGTACACATGACACGTTTATATTGATACACCTAATATTTTAATGTCAAAAATATTTCAAAATTAAATAAAATTATAAAAATAAAAATTAAAAAATAAAAAATATTATGAATTTTGAAATATTTTTTTATAATTTTACAATAATAATATTGAGTATATCAATATAAATGTGTCACGTGTACAAGAGTGTACACATAAGCAGTCTCTGTTGGCAAGTTAACTGTAAAAAATTGATAACACATTAAATTTGCTAATAGTTCAGTAGTTTGGAGGGTTTTACCACCAAAATTTCAATAAGGTGCATCTTGTTTTTCGGTAGCCCAAGAATTCCACGGTTAAGCGTGCTTGGCTTGGGGTAATTTTAGGATGGGTGATCTCCTGGGAAGTTTTCTCAGGAAGCGTGTGCGAGTGAGGACAAAGTACGCTGAAAACACTCGTGTTGGTCTGTAAGGTCAATCGTCAGTCCATGAAGTAGCCATAGTGACGTACTCGTGTATAAGAGCCATCATTGCGTGGGTGTAAGTGCCCAATGGAGGCTTGAAGCGGGGATATTACAAATGGTATTAAAGCCTTGACCCAACTAGAAGTGTGGTCGACGAGGACGTCAGACCCCGTAAGGGGGGGGGGGTGATTGTGACAGTCAATAGTCCCGTAATTCGTAAGGAGAAATACCGGGTAAGCTGTGCAATTCCACATTGCCTGGGGAAGGTCAAGTGTGATGATTCCGTGACTGTGTAGGAATGAGACTACACAGTTGAAGAGCGCTTAAATTGATTGATTGGTACTACTTATATTAACAAGGTGCATCTTGTTTTTTGGTAGCCCATCACGAAAGAACTCCACAATTAAGCGTGCTTGACCTGGGGTAATTTTAGGATGGGTGACCTCCTCAGAAGTTTTTCTAGAAGTGTACGAGTGAGGTGGAAACACTCGTGTTGGTCTGTAGTGCCAGTCGTTAGTCCATGAAGTAGTCATAGTGACGTACTCGTGTATAAGAGTCATCATTCTGTGGGTGTAAGGGCCCAATGGAAGCTGGAAGCGAGGACGTTATAATATTAATAGGTTTACTATTAAAATCTGTAGCTCCTAACACTTCAAGATACACAATTAATACACAAAAATATTTCATGGTATTTTTGCAATTCAAGTTATGCGTCCACAACAAAAATTGGTAAAAAAATAAAAAACCACAGAGTCCAAACAGAACTCGATCCAACCCAATAGCAAGACTTAAAACCCTAAAATTGAGATTAACACCTCAGAACAACTCGAGACACAAACTCAAAGCTTCTTCGTCTTCTCCAAGAGAAAGCTAGGGTTTCAAGCACACAATCTCGAGGATCGATCACTCTCACGCAATCATAGATATTAAACACAAAAAATCAAGAACACAAGCGCACACACACAAATGAAAGATTGGAGTTAGGGATTTAAGAGAAACAAACAGAAATTGAGTAAATCTAAAGACCGCAGTTTGATCTCAGAGTTCACCTCAAAATGATGGGCTACGTCTCCGTGAAAGCGCTTGATTCTTACTAATCCAAACAGGTATTACAAAGTTTTCAACAGATTTCGAGTCACAACTTTTTGATTGATAATTTATTTTGATTTTCTTTCTTTTTCTCTCTCTCTCTCTCTCTCTCTCTCTCTCTCTCTCTCTCTCTCTCTCTCTCTCTCTCTCTCTCTCTCTCTCTCTCTCTCTCTCTCTCTCTCTCTATTTCTTTCTTTGTATAGGAAAAACAACTGAGCTCGAGAATCTTCTCACTCTACTTTCACTCTCTACAACTATCAATTCTATTGAGTATTATGAAGATCCTCTTTTGTAATGATTTAGGTTCTTTATAAGAGGATTTTGATAGTTTGTTTGAGAGGTGTCCTTAATTCATTTTTATGGTAAATTAATTATACATGCACTCATAGTGAATTATAACGAGTAGGGTACATGAACACACTATCCACATATAATCATACTTTATTGCAATTTAACAAAAATTAAACATAAACAATATATAGTGATGCATAAATTCCAACTATATAAAAGTTAAGTAACATTAAAATCTATTTTCTTAAACTATTCTTACAACATCTTGAAATTTAGAAATTGAGAGCAAGTACATACATGGTCTCTATTTTCTTATAATTTATTTTAAATAAAATTTGCAACTTATTCATTAAACCAAATCATATCCATCAAAATATAGAAAACATTCTTTTATTCAACTTCTTTATCAAGCTCTTTAGTATTTTTTAGGCAATATTACCTTACCCTTCTTTGTTTGGATTGCTCCTCACCAAATCAATATAAGATTTACCGCGAAGTTCGCGTGCGAAAAATTTTCTAAAGTAATCCTCAACACGAACTGTTTTGAACTGTGCTGGTGTCTTTGGTGTTACAAGGCTTGGTGCCGGACCTATGTCACCATACAAGCTCGGACCATAAAATGTGCCTATGGAAAGTCTCTCATTTTCTGCATTAACTGTTGCACGATGCTCAATACTACGATAAACTCCATTCGTCATAATCTACACATCCATACAAAATATAATATGTATATAAGTAGGAAATTTTATTTATTTGACCTAATTAGAAAGAGAAATATTAAAACGCACCAGTGATGTTTAGTACCACTTAAAGTGTTATATTGCTATGGATAGAATTAAGGATTAGGTCCTACATGATTTAATTTAATAATTATAATTGAATATCGTTAGTCATTTATAAAGCGTTACCTCAATATAGTATTAGACACTACTGGTATCTAATAATAATAATAAATTAAAAATTTGTTGCATATTCACTAAAATGTTAAGTCATTGATACCTCTAGCATGTCTCCAATGTTGACAATAAAAGCATTAGGAAGGGGTTTGATAGGGATCCAAATTCCATCTTTCTTGATTTGAAGACCTTCCGTTTCATTGATTTGGAGAAGAATTGTAAGGCCTATGGAGTCCGAATGAGCGTTCAAGCCGATCACAAGCTCGGGTTGAGGACACGGCGGGTAGTAGTTCATCCTCATAGTTTGCCATCCTTCCCCAAACAATTCACTCATTTCATTAGGCTTCATCCCTAGAGCTTTTCCCATTAAGTCAAGCACTTTCTTGGCTATATTTTCTAGCTCTATTGAGTAAGCTTCAATGGTTTCCCTATGCAAAGTGTGTGATATTTTAATAAATTTTAAAAAAACTAGAAAGCCAATTTGAGCAACCAATATTAATTCATATATAAATGTTGGATAACCATTGCAATTTCAAAAAAGTTAAATAATGTATCCAAATTTTTTCAGATAATAAACATAATCTTATATTATTATATATAGTACATAATAATTTTATTTACATATATTTATTTACTTATTCTTCTTAATAATGTCTTGTTCTTATGGAATAAAAATAGAAAATGAATAATATTTATAATTAATTATAGTTATATTTAAAACTATATATATATTTTTTATCTAAGGTGGATTAGACATGCCTTTAAAATCTTTCTAAACTTGGAGCTCCAAAAAATTAATATAACACATATAGTCATGCATGGTGGGTCTACACTAAAATTAATGTGATTAGTTTTCCAACTACTACATTATCTTATCTTATATGATTTAACATATTAGATTCTAGAAATAATTAGTTATTATTTTATTTATATAACAAATAATTAATGGTGAATTAGACAAACTAATAATTTACAAAAAATTACGAACTAGTATTTTTTTTAAATTACATTATTTAAACATGTGAAAATATATGTGAGAATTTAATATTTATTTACGTAACAGTATTTAATAAATTAAAATTAAATTAGTGATAATCTGTATTTAAGTCCGGCCTTAGGTATAGACAGATTAGTCCTGTGTCTAGGGCCCATTTAGCCCTGCCCCCCCTAAAAAACTTTTTTTTTTTAAAAAAATAAAATTAACATATTTTTTTACTAATTTTAAAAAAATATTATATTTTTTTTTTCTAAATAAGAGCCTAAAAATATTTTACATCCTATGATCCACAAAATTTCAGAGTCAGCCGACCATACTTGTATTTAAATACTACTTTTATAATAAGTAATTTTTTTATTGTAAATAGAGGTGATCGATATCTTTATAATCATATTAATAAAGTGCGATCGAAAATATTAATAATTAGGTTATAATTATTACCTGAAAGGAAGAGGCAATTTGGGTAACAAATGAGGTTTTCTAAGGTGTTTTGGGAGTGTGACAAGGAAGAACATGTCAGCCCAATCAAGCTTTTGATCCTCAGAAACCACAAAAGCTTGCCCTAATCCTTCCAAATCCCCAATTTGTTGCCTAAACTTGTTTTTTTCTTCTATTCCCATATTGAAAAATTCTTCAACCATTTCTTTCACATTCTCCACCAACAAAGGGCTTACTCCATGATCCACCAACAATAAATATATAAATATATAAATATATATTTTTCATAATTATAAAATAATTAATATTATTACACAAATTATTAAGATACATATTTAATCAAAAAAATAACGATTATAAAATTAATTATAATTAGGGTAAATACCATTTTAGACTCAGTATTTTGTAAAATTTATTGATTAGACTTATGTTTTGCTAAATAACAAAATAATACTTTTTGAACTGATTTTTTGTCAAAATAAAACTTAATAATAACTTGACTTGGAGATGTTATAACCAAACATGTTATATTTTTTTGCATCTGTTCATGCTTGAAACTGACTTCAAGTTAGTTATATTAAAAAAAAATAACAAAAATTAAATTCAAGCTACATTTTGTAGAATTTTGAAAAGTACAGCATCTAATGATACATTATTTAATAAAATATAGAATGTTCGATCGATAATTTTTGTAAAACATAAAGTCCAAAATACTATTAATAAACTTTAGGCTAATTAGAGTTTTTGTCCCCTGAACTTTGACATATACCAAATGATGTCTCCTGAACTTTTAAGGTCGTTAAAAATACCCCCTGAACTATTGAGATTGTTGGATTAAATGACTTTTGTCTAATTTCATTCAATTTAACTATTTCATTGATTGTTTATGTACTAAACCATGCTCCCCAGACTTTGATAACTACCAAATCATGTCCTCGAACTTTGACATGTACTAAATCATGCCCCTTGAACTTTCATTAATGTTAGATTTTTTTTACTAAAATTAAACAAAAGTCCTTAAATCCAACAATCTCAATAGTTCAGGGGGTATTTTTAACAACCTTAAAAGTTCAGGGAGCATGATTTGATACATGTCAAAGTTTAGAGGCAAAAATCATAATCCTAAAAATCTATTATTATAACTTTACATTCATGCATATATTATCAATATATAAACTAATTAAATTAAATTTTCATAATTAAAACAATTAATTAATATTATTATCAATTAATTAATATTATTATTATTACACAAAATAATACATAATTGTATAAATTGTTACCTGAAAAAAACCCCAATCTTTAGAAGCTAAGTGAAGCTTTTGGAGTTCTGATTCCATAGTGGATTTGTCAGAAGAAACCAATTTATTGAAGTGAATAATTGGTATATTTGAAGAAGAAGAAGAAAAAGTGGTATTATTGTAAATAATTGAATCTTGATTTGGATGTTGGTATCTCAATGGAACTACTTTATTTTTATTATTACCAATTTCTTTGGCTAACTCTTGAACCAAAGGGACTGGAATTGAGCTCCCAAGCTTATTTATCTCTGAATTTTTTTCCATTGTATATATATAAATATTAATAAATATAAAATAGTTTTTATTATATAGTACTTTTGCAAAGAGAGAAAGAAAAAAAAAAGGAAAATTAAGGAATAATTATTAAGTACTTGATGTTGAAGAAATTTATATAGATGATGACTATATATATAGAGAGAAGAAAGTATGGCAAAGAGTATTCACACAAAATTATATGACAACAAGTTTTGAATTGTCTTTTCATACAATAATAGAGAAAACACAATACACGTTTTAAATAATAGTAATAACATTATCCCATATTTTTTTTAAAAAAAAAAAAATGAAATAAAGATGCTGTTTGGTAACACTTTTGTTTTCTAATTTTTTAATCACAAAATGAAAGTAAAATTTTTGTTTTTAAAATTTTTGATTTTGGAAAACAAAAATGCGTTCTGTAACCACTTTTGTTTTTCAATTTTAAAAACAGAAAACGAAAGTGTGTTCTGTAAAGTTTATTTTTATTTTTATTTTTTTAATTTTATTTAAGTCGGGTCTAGGTCCGGGGTCGAATTCGGATCTGGGTCTGAGGTCGGGTTCAGCACAAGGGCCGTGAGAGAGGATTTGGATCCGGGTCTTGTCGGAGTTCAAAATATTGATTAAGAAAAAAAAATGTTTAAAAAAATATTGAAACTGATTTTTTTTTTTTAAAAAAAAAATTTGATTCTCAATTAAAAAATTGAAAAGCAAAAACAGTTTTATAGAACATGTTTTTAAAAAATATTTTCACTTTTCTAATTTTAAAAATAAAAAACTGATTAAAAAAATATTACCAAACGCCACCAAAATGTTTGGTAACTATTTCAATTTTTAGTTTTTGAAATAACTTTGGCTTTTGGAGGTCACTATGGAATTTAAAAATTTCTCCAAAAGTTAATAATGTGTTAGCTACTAAGTTATAGTTTTATGATAGAGTTTTGATAATTGGATAAAATGTTATATTTAATGTGATTTTTGTATATATAAAAAAAAATATGTGAATGTTTTGTTGACTTATCAAGTGTGTCGTGGTGGTGCTAAGAGTATTCTTCATATTATGGTTGAATGTATATTTGCTAATTTTTGTTGGCAGAGATTTGATGATTTGGTTTTACAATCCCCACTACCAGATTTTTTTTGGTTGGTTCTCTAATGTGGCGTGCTCGTAATGATTTGGTTTTGGCAAAGCGAAAATTCTGTTGCTAATGGAGTTGTTTCATCTGCTCTAGCTTATCTCAATCAATAGATGAATGCTCAAAAACATGGTACTTGCATAAGGGAATATGCTTCTTCCTCTGTTGTCGATAGTGAGCGTTTGATGATACCTATTGTTTTTTTTTTTAAATGAAATATAAACTTCATTGAAATTTAGCATTCAGAATACAAAAGTTCCTGAAAATCAGGTGGTAGGTTCTGAGTATGAATGCTACAACTAGAAAAACATCGAGAGTGCCTAGCCACATAGTGGGCAACTCGATTAGTTGATCGTTTAATAAAATTAACATGACAAAGTTCAATGTGGATGCTTTTGGTGTTACTGGGACTGGTAGCTTTGGGGTTGAATGGGTAGCGCGTGATCATGGTGGTAATGTTATTGAGGTAGAGTCGAAATTTGTGTCTCGTTATGTACAGCCAAATATGACAAAAGCGATAAGTGTCAAGGAAGTTCTTAGCTGGATTAAACATTAGACCTTTTCTCAAGTGGTTGAAGTTGATTGTCAATTGGTTGTTCATATGCAATTTACCATACACAACAAATGTCTTCTTCGTCTGGCTTGATTATTTTGGATTGTAAACGTCTATTTGCTTTTTTACGCAATATTTATATTGTCTTTGTTAAGTTATCTGTGAATAAGGCAACTAATTGTTTGGTGTGTTTTACTTGTTCTTTAGTATTTATATACTAATAAAATAATACTTGTGAGAGATGCAAATTTCAGCTATAAAATTGAGCCTTTCATAGAAAGTTGATTGACTAGAAAAATTACTAAAAACATACATCCTCTTAATCTTGTTTACCTTTTAATGTGATCTAATAGTCAAAGTAGTTCATTTGTACAGAAAAAAATTTTTTTGAGTGTGTATTAAAGTATTTTATTAATTCGATGCTGCTCTTCCTTAGTGTAATAGATTGTAATTATTGGTACACTTTATTAAGTAAAAAAAAAAAGAAAATGTGCTTTGGAAATAGTTATAGTTAATTCATTTTTCATTTGGTGTAATGGATCATAATTATTGTATATATATCTTTATAACATCAAGGATAACAATGCCAAAAGCTTAGCAATAACAAACTCATTAAGTTGTGATTGATTTATTATATGAATATTAATTTTTAATTTATTTTTAGATTAATTTAAGAATAATTTGTAGTTAGATTATTAAGTTTTCTTAAACATTAATATATTGCATTCAATTTACTTTTAATTTGTAACACTATTATTTAGATTAATTGAATATATGTAAAAATAATCTCAAACAATAACTAATAATATTTTTTCTTTAATTATTTATTGTATAATTTTTACATAAAGTAAAAACCATCTAACATAAAATTAAGTATAAGTGCACGTAATTTTCTTCTAGTATATATATATATATAAATATATAATGTTGTTGGTAATTCAATCTTGGTTTGGGATTGTGAATATTGAAACTTGGTAACTGGTTACTAATTAATAATTTGAAAGCAGCATATAACTTTTTTATTATTCTTGGTAATTGTTTCTTATCTTGCACCAAACCTTAAATAAGTCAAAATTTGATGCCATCTTAATTTCTTTTTGACAAAGGTTACTATTTTACAAATCAACTTTTTATTGGAATTCTTAGAAAAAAAACTTTTTATTAGAGCTTCAAGTTTATCACATATTATTGGTCTAAAATATACATAAAAGGATGTGATAAAAGATCCTAGATAAAAATTACTTACAAACTCTATCTAACTTATTTATACATAAGCTGGTTCATATAAACTTTTCATTTATGTAAAATTTTTATTTTTATCAGGTCGATTTATTATGCTAGGGTTTTGTAAAACGACACTCCATAGGACGGCCTTGAGGGAATCGTTTCAGATCATTGCAATAGTTGTAAATCATGAAATACTTTTGCACCCATCTAAGCCTCCTTCGACCGGGGGCATCGAGCCCTAGTGGCACAGCTGCATTGGCTGATGATTTGGCAGTGCATGGTGGCGATGATCGAGACACCACACAAGCATTGGCGTCATTGAAATTGCGATAGTAGGCGTTGAAGGGAGCCTTGGACCAATCGGTCTTCACTAACCCTCCTCGCGTTGCCCATTGGTCAGCGTTCCATAGGCTCGAGTATAGCTTCATTGGTTGCTTATTAGGGAATGGCACTCCTCTTCTCTCTTCATTGTTGAAAACTCTTATGGGAGTGTTATCTACCATAAATCTATACAACAACTCATGTTAAATAAACAAAAATAAAAATAATTTTAACTATACAATAAAAAATGATGATGTTCTCACTTAAAATTATACATTATTAATCTGAATTTATTTACTCTATAAAAATTAAGAAAAAACAAATTATTATTTTTGGTAAAATTTTAATAGTCATATAATTTTTATTTATTTTTTTACAATTTTTTTAATTATAATTTTACAGTGTTTTATAAAAACAACAAAAAAATAACAGAACAACAACATAAAAATAACAGGGCAACAGCATGTAAATAAGAATGTAAAACACTAGTCCGTATATTTTCGTAACAAAAAATTTATAAATTGTAAAAATATTTAGTCTATATAACTATATTTTTATGAATATTATGAGTATAAAAATATCCCCACATATAATACATGTATGCATATGATTATACTTTAATTTTCTTAACTATAAATATATATATACATTAATAATTAAATAGAAAATCTTACATGATGTTGTGATTGTTCCAAAGAATGGAATAGGTGTGGAAATTGGTTGTGGGGTCAAACCATAGGTAGAATTGTTGTTCTCTATCTCCTTTTCCTTGTGTGTACACATTAGTGTGTACTATGTAAGGATCACCACTCAAATTCCCCAAAAACTCAAAATCAATTTCATCATGATTTACTCCTTGAGAAGATAGCTACATATACATACATGTTTATTAATTATTGATAATGACATATATTAGAATAGACTAATTAATAATTTTTTAAAATAAAGTATTACTCATACTAATTTTGAAATGCGAAAGGACATCCAGATGTTTAATACTATTATGAAGTGTCATATCAACATGATTGGTTTGAAATAGAACTTAGTAAAAAAATTTAAGTTTTTATTATAAGAATAAATGATATTTTTAAAAATTATTAAAAAATATTTTTTTTAAGAATAATTACATAAGGCACTATTTTTTGTAAAATATTTACATTTTTACGTTCAAAGAATGTTTTTTTTACATTTTTACGGTTTTCCAAAAAATAACACGAAAACAACATAAAATCAACAAGAAAATAACATAAAAGTAACATGAAAATAATATCAAAATAACAACAAAAAAACAACAAAAATAACATACATATAACAAAAAATTAACAACAAATGAACAAAATTTCAACATAAAAAGACCGAATTTTATGTAAATAAAATAAAAAAAAACGTAAAAATGTTTAAAATTTCGTGAAACCGTATTTTTGTTATTTTTGTTCATTTGTGAAAGTAACCTTTTTTTTTTATTTGGACCCTTAAAATAGATAAGTCCTAATTAATAGTCCGCCTTAACTTATGAAAGTTAATATAATTTAATATCATGTACTACTTATTTTTTAAAATAATAATTATAGAAAATCACTAATTATTTATAGGGAGTTACCTTATTAGTGTCATTAGATCATGATGCCTAACAACTATATACTAAAAAATAATCTTTTAAATAAGGTATAAAAAATTGATATATATATACATATAAATATATATTTTTTGGTAAAATTAGCAGTGTTATACCGCGATATTAGTATTTCTATTTTTATAACCTGTGACGATGGAAAGTATTTTACTCATGAGTAATTTACAATACTAAAAATAAAATTTAAATAGTATTACGTATTCTTTTTTTTTTATACACGTGCAACTAACTATTTTAAATTATTTAAATCCATAATTACTATATATATATATAGAGATTCTCTTATATAGTACTTGAGTATAGAGAGAGTGTAGTGAGTGATGACATACATAGTAGGCGGTGACGGTACCGGCGGAGTTACCGGCGACGAGCTTAAGTTGCATATCAATCCTACCAAACAAGTATTGTCTTTTGGAAGTGAAACCTGAGCCAGAAATAGAGTCAAGAGAGAGTGTGAGAACTTTGCCTCCTTCCACTATTTTGGCTCTTTGGCCACCCCATGTCAACTCAAATTCTTCAAACAAGTTACCATTTACCAAACTAGTACTCTTTGTGTTAATTGATACCAAAACCAAAACAAATATCATCACTACTACTATACCTCTCATATTTTTATGTATATATGTCTAGAATATATATATTGATTGTATATGATTGTTGTTGATTGAGTTTGGTAGATGGTGTATTTATATATATAATGAAATTTGTTGTCTTTATATATATGCTGGCAATGGGAAAGATATAGCTCAGCAGCAACTTTATGTGTTGGCAAATATATATAAATTGTCATATAAGTTAAGATTGTGTTTATAAAAATATTAGGGTTATTGTATGGGGGTATTTTTATTTTTATATTTTAAAATAGTTTTTTATTATTATTATTTTTATAGAATTACACACAAAAAATTCCTATAGCAATTAACAGAACAACATAAATCGCAATCAAAATTCGTATAGTAATCCACATAAAAATTACTTAAAAAATCATCGAAACAACTCAAACCGTAAATTTAAAAAATAATATATGAAATAATTTCCCTTTTATATATATAAAAAAATATTTATATATTTTATATATATAAAAAATAATATTGAAAAAAATTTATGTATAATATATTGTTTGAATTTTAATTTTAACATTTTAAGTCATTTGAAATTTTATAAAATATATTTGGATTGTCCTTATATATAAACAATGAGGATTTCAAATCCACTTAATTTTAGAGTTTTTAGTTTATAATTTTTACTATAATATAAAAAAAATATTGACTAAAAAGAATTGTACACCTTATGTATTTACTTTTATATAAATATCTATTCTATATAAAGTGTGCCTATATAACTGAAATTATTGGTTTATGAGAAATTCAGGGGTGACTTTTGATTTTTATTTAATAAAATAATAAAATATTATTTATATATAATAAAATAATAATAAAACAAATCCTATTAATATTTGAACTGATATTAAATAGCTCTCCCCTATTTAAAAAAGAAAACAACCACGTAGTACAGTATTCATTTACGCGAGCAGTATATGACGTTGAGTAGAAATCACTTTCTTTATTATCATGTTAAAGTCTAAAGTAAACATGGGTATGTATGCACACATGAAACATTGTCTTACATAAACATTAATGGAATCATTGGAACAAGCAGTATTTTTCTTATATGGTCGAAATATGAATTGTGCAGGAGCTTTTTTCTGAAGTTGGTGATCTGAAACGTTATTCAATCCATTACGACCGAAGCGGTAGATCGAAGGTACCTAGCAAAGTTTGGCATAATTAGATTAGATCATTTCCGATGATTCATTCTATGCTACTGTAGCTTAGAAAAAAAAAAGCTCTTTCTCTTAGTGATTAAAATTTTTGATCAATTAATAATTAATAATAAAAATAAAATAAAATATCTAATTGAAATACACCTCACCATGCGTGTATAAGTATATATGATGCAATTAAAAAATAAATTAACCATTATATATGACTTACACTACACTAAAATTAATTATCATTTATTACCCTGATTTTAATGTTTGATTTATCTATTTTGTAGATTTCTCAAATAAATTAGTATCATCATCATAATTTTATTTATGTTTATGATTTTATTTATTTTATAGATTTCTCAAATAAATTAGTATCATCATCTACCTATTGTTTATGCAATAGAGAGGTAAAAGTTTCATATTTTTTAAAGAGGGCTTAAGTAAGTTTATTCTTTTATATATGTCAACCATAAGTTATATATGATCATAATTTTATTTATGTTTATAATTTGAATTTCTATATTAATAGTATTATTGACTGAAGTATTATGTGTCTCAATCTTAATTTCAATTTCAATAGGTATGTTCATTGTTATATATTCATATGAATTTTAATAATAAATAATACATATAATTTTTATTAATTATGGTTAGAAAAAAAAAAAGGTCACGTAGAACTTAACAAGTTTTTAATCTTTGAAAAATTCTCTAAAGAAGTTTTTAAAATAGCTTAAAATACTTCTATTCTTTACGTAGTTCTTTACATATAGATTTTTTGCTCTACTTTAAATTTTTTTCGAGAATGATCCTAAATATAACAGAATTTTTGGTATTCAAGAGTGATTTTTTATTTATATTAAAAATAAAATGATTTATTATTAAAAATAAAATAGTTTATGAGAAATTTATGGGTGACTTTTTATTTATTTTAAAATAAAATAATTTATTATTGAAAATAAAATAGTATATGAGAAATTCATGGGTCACTTTTTATAGTTTTACATGTCTTTCATAAGTTGATTTTTTTTAATTAAATAAGCTATGCACACCATGTCTAATCATTTTAAATGAAAATACATCACAGTTTGCAACATGATTGATTTTAATATAAGCTATGTTTAAACTTTAATAGACACATTTATTTTAAAGTTATTATTAGGTTTTTTATTATTGGAATTATTATAAATATCAAAGTGTGCCCTTTAATTTTTGTATATATGCTCATTAAAAATTCTCTTTAAATTATTTACAGTGTACTAGAATATTTGTGAAGTTGTATCTTATATGTCTAACAAAATATTAATATGTTTGATTTTTCATGAGATCTCATGTGTAATTTAATATTTAATTTTTATTTTACTAACTTAATAAATAAAATTATATATTTGAAAATTTTCTTATTAATTGTTGAAAAAAAAAACATAAATTTTAAATCAATTTTTATTTAAATTATACATATGGCAATTATATCGCAATAATACATTAGCCATATCACGATTTTGTTAGTTGCATAAAGATAAAACTCAACAAAAATTCTATGTTGACCTTGAAATTTAGTGGGTATAAAAAATATTTTAGATCTTTATTTAGAGAAAAATATAATATTTTTTAAAATCAATAAAAAAGAAACTTATAATTTTAAAAGGAAACAAAATATTTTAGACTACTAATTAAGTAGGCCCTAGACACAAACCTAACTCGGTCATGCCTAAAACCGAGCTTGATTTTATATTACAACACTTTGAATAATTCTGATTGAAATTTATACAAATTTAAAAAATAAATAAAAACACAATTTTATAGTTAGGAAACACAAATCAAAACTTTAATTACAAAGTCCTACATTATTCTATTACATTCGAGAATTATATTTAATTAACATAAAATAATTATATTTTGAAAAAAATGTGGTGAATCATATTATATTTTCACTTTTTGAGTGTATGTGTCACAATTATATATATAGAGTTATTAAAACACAATATGACTAGCTATAAATACATATATATTAAGATAGAGTTCATAAGATTTTTGTAGCCGCTTCCATCAAATATATATAATTTTGTCTTTTATTTCTTCATACCATGAATTTATTTATTTATTATTTAATTATTTATAGTAAACTTAGACTTTTGGATGTATGTAATAAATAGAACAAAAACTATTTTTGGAATTATTTATGAATTTATATCTAGTGATCTCATGCATATACTTCTCGATTCTTCATAAAGTCAATAACTTTACATTAGCAAGTTATTAAATAATATTTAATAATCCAAAACTTTAATTAATTAAATGATAGTTTTACTAAATTCTTGCTTGGATACTAATCAAGAAAAATACTACCCTTAACATTCTATTACAATCTATTATTTAATCTTTGTGCCTAAAATTACATGCTAATTTTTTTTTAAAAATTTGTCTCTCCTAGAAAGATTATTTCAAAATAATTAATAGACAATAATTAGGAGAGGTGTACCAGTAGCGAGCAAAAGCAAATTTAGATACTTTAGGAAAGCTTGATTAGAATCACACGTGCAAGTTCTCCTGCATGTGGCTCGATCGTCCGTGATAATTTCTTCAGATTAGTGTGAACTAGTAGACTGATCACTAAGTGGGGATGCTTGGTCGTAATATCTTATTCGTTATAATCACAACATCATCTTTATAAATTTTTAAATAATTTATAGTGTCAAAAATAAATTAAAATTTTTTTAAACATGCGTAATAAACTAAAACATTAAGAATTCTATTTTCATTACTGTAAACTATTCGAAATTTAAAAAAAAAAAAAATTACAAGAATGATATTATAACTATAACAAATATCGTTATAAAAAAATTAAGAAAAATATTTCGACATGTAATTTTAGAAATTAATTAGGAGATTGTAATTGTGTTATTATATATTTTTTTTTTTGGTTTATGATTAACTTAGCAATATCTTTGGCTTTTGAAGCATTTGGCCAAAATTTGAATTTGCTTTTGAGTTTAGCTTAGAAATAAATAAATAAATAAAAGATTAATGACTTGATGAATGAGGAAAGTAATATTGGGAAGTACAAAGATGATCACATGTGAATTTTCAGAGTTTCTAATCAAAGAATACAACTTTTTCTTTAATGGAATGGAATTCACATCATTTTGTTTTATTCCACATTTATTTCCATTGAGTTTATTATATATGTCTCTATCCTTCACAAAGCTCAATTTTTTAAGAAAAAAAAAACGACAATCAATGGAAAAACTGATCTTTTTCAGAAAAACGACATTATTGGTTAAAAACGACATTTAATGAGAAAACTGATCTTTTTCAGAAAAACGACATTACTGGATAAAAACGACATTTTATAAGAAAACTGATCTTTTCAGAAAAACGACATTATTGGTTAAAAACGACATCATTGGTTGAAACGACATTTAATGAGAAAACTGATCTTTTTTAGAAAACGACATTATTGGTTGAAAACGACATCATTGGTAAAAACAATATTTATGAGATAACTGATCTTTTTCAGAAAACGACATTATTGGTTGAAAACGACATCATTGGTGAAAACGACATCATTGGTAAAAACGACTTTTAATGAGAAAAATGATCTTTTTCAGAAAAACGACATCATTGGTAGAAACGACATTTAATGAGAAAACTGATCTTTTTCAGAAAAAAACGACATTATTGGTCAAAAACGACATTATTGGTTAAAACGACATCATTGGTAAAAACGACATTATTGGTTGAAAACGACATCATTGGTAAGAAAAGTGATCCTCGTAAAAACGACATTATTTACAGAAAACAACATATTTTATATAAAACGACATAATTTTTAAAAAACGACATCCTAGTCAGGAAAAGTCATCTTCGCCAAAAAAAAACGGCATCTTTTATAAAAACGACATCTTAGTGAAAAAGGTCACCTATGCCAACGAAACGACATATTTTGCACAAAACGATATAATTAGCAAACACGGCATGATATGCAGAAAAACGATAGGATTGCAGAAGACATTTTCTAAAAACGACATCTTCGTTAGAAAACGACATAAATCCAATAACCTTAACCTCACGCCTTTTGACATCTCACAATATAACGACATCATGTCAAGAAAACGACATCATTTCGAGAAAACGACATCATTTTGAGAACATCATTATAAAGCCTTAAACAAACTTATGAAGCAAAAAAAAAAAAAAATTAACCAAGTAAAGGAGAAAACCTTAGAAAATTGTGAAATTTACAATCATACAATGATGAATATTCCTACATTTATATGTATATATATATATATATGTATATAGGAGTATGTATACGTTGTATGAATTTTTATTAAATCACTCACTACAACATTGCTGTAGTGGTTCTGCTTCAGCAGTTTATTAATCAACTTGTAAGCTCCTTTGTTTCATCTGTCACATTTTATTGTTGGTTCTCCACTTTCATGAAATCAAGGTAGGACTTACCACTGAGCTTTCGAGCAAAGAATTCCTTGAAGTAATTTTCAATGGGGACTCGTCGAAAGATGGCTGGGTTTTCGGGGCCAATAATGCTAAGAGCAGGTCCCAATTCCGAGTCAAGCTTGGAACTATAGAATGTAGCAACTGATAGCCTCTCTTTTGATGAATTTACCGTCGCTCTATGCTCAATGCTCTTGTATGTACCATTGCTCACAATCTGTCAAAGAAATAACAGAACAAACTTAAGTAGCTTAGCTCATAATAAACTGCATAAATTTCTCATCTGGTTTAGCTTTATAAGGCAAATGAAAACAGATGAAATTTTTACAAACAATACTTCCTAATATGCAAATTGTCTAACATGTACCCGAGAGGGACTCGAACATTTAGGTTCTGTTTGGTTAGAGGTAATGAAATGGAACAGAACGGAAATGAATCAATTTTCATTCTATTCTTTTATTTGGATTCATTATTAAGTATTGGAATGTCATTCCAATTGAATAACGTCTCTACCGTTATGATGGAATAACTATTCTATTTTAAAATGAAAGGAATAATCTTCATTGGATAACATTGTAGATCAAATGTACAAATATTGAGTCATGGGTTACTCCACTCATTACTAATTGGTTTTGAGATGTAATCCCATGATTCTCAACATGGTATCAGAACCATATCCCTAGTAGGCTTTCGATTCACACCTATCAGATAGTTACTTAAGATATATATAATCAAGTAACACTTATGGAGTGAAGTTTTCTTAATCAACCAAATATAATGGTATTTTTATGTCTTTTGAAAAGTTGATAAAATTTCAGTAGCTTCATGTATGTATGAACAAAAAAACTCTAATTGTACCTCCATGACATCTCCAATGTTAACAACCAGAGCATTTGGAAGTGGTGTCACTGAAACCCAATTTCCATCCTTTCGGATTTGAAGCCCTTCGGTATCATTGAGTTGGAAGAGGATTGTAAGAGCATCAGCATCAGAATGAGGAGTAAAGCCAATAGCCAAATCTGGTTCGGGGCAAGGAGGATAATAATTCATCCTAATTGATTGAACTCCTTCACCAAACAAATCTCTCATTTCCTCACCATCCATCTTCAAAGCTTTCGCCATGTGATCTAAGATCACCATAGCTAGCTTTTTCACTTCCATTGAATAAGCTTCCATAGTGTCTCTGAAACCAAATCGAAAAACTGAAATAATTAGCTGAGAATTCCAAACACAATTTGTCAAAAATCACAGCAGTAGAAAGAAAGAAGAGACAAGCCTGAGTTCGATTGGAAGCTTTTCGAAAAGCTGAGTCTTCCTCAAGTTAAGTGGCAATGTGGTTATGTAAAACATGTCTGACCAATCTAACTTCTGCTCTTCTGATACAACAAACAATTGCCCGAAACCTTCATGATTGTCTGGCTGCTGCCATAACCTCTTCTTTTCCTCATAAGGAAGTTTGAAGAAATTCTCAACCTCTGTCCTGAACTTATCTAGTAATGAAGTACTAATCCCATGATTTATAACCTACCAAGCACAAACAAATTTAAACAAGTTAACAAAGCTAAGACATAAACAAACACAATTAAGCCAGCCGTGTTCAAGAACATAAATTGAACTTTTAAAGAACAGAAATTAAATGCAAGAAACCGAAACAAAGCTGTGTCAGCCTTGCTCCTACTCCAATTTTAGAACCACCAAATCGTTCTCTTTAATCATTCAAACAATCTACAAGTACATTATCACAGTCAAGCAAATCTAAGAGAAACAACACTCCCTCAATCCTCGAGTTCAACTCTTTCAAACAGTTAGTTAACTCAATACAAAATCCTCCCCAAAGGAAATCTTGCTCTTTCTCTCTCTCTCTCTCTCTCTATACTCTCTTTCTCCTTGTCTTGAATGAAGACCTTATTCTAATTCCTTGTTGACTTGTGGAAACAAACATTACAGAATTTTAGTTAAGTTAATTGGCTGGAATCTTTCTGTTGTAAATTTGATGAGCTACACCACAAACTCTTTTAAGGCCACTTTTTAAAAACTTAAGTAAAGTAGCAAACTTTTATTAGCTAATATGAAAGAACAACCAATGCTGTGCATTTACTTCAAATTGGGCAAATGGGTTCTTCTGGTATGAGTGAAGTAGCAAAACTTGTTTAGCTACTATGAAAAATAACCATAGCTCAAAATCCTCTGCAGATTAAACCCACATGGGAAAGTGTGTTCTTCTAGTGTTAATATGAAAAAACAACCAGAGGAAACTAAGTCAGCCCAAATATAAACAGATTAACCAAGTTGACAACACTTTCAAAAGGCCACATTTTGAAAGCAGACTTTTTTTTAGCAAATATAAGGTAAAAAGCATTTACTTCACATTGGGCAAAAGGGTTCTTCTGGTGTAACTAAAGTACCAAACTTTTTTCTTTTTTTTTTAGCTAAAATAAAAAAACAACCAATGCTCATGAGGAAAAATGCAATTACTTCAAATGGGCAAATGGATTCTTCTGGTGTAACTAAAGTAACAAACTTTTTTTCAGCTAATATTATTCAAAAAAAAAAAAACTTTTTTTCAGCTAATATGAAAAAATAACCAATGCTCATAAGGAAGAATGCATTTAATTCAAATGGGCAAATGGGTTCTAAAAATGCATTTAATTGAAATGGGAAAATGGGTTCTTCTGAGTAAAGTAGCAAACTTTATGAAATTATAGCCAAATTGGCAAAATGGGTTCTTCCTTACCTGGAAAAATCCCCACTCTCGACAAGCGGAGTGTAATCTCTGAACCTCAGAATCAGTGAATTCCGTCGTACCCAAACGGTGGAGATCAATAATAGGGATTGATGGAATCGACAATGGATCATTGGAGTTGATCGGAGATTGTTGAAAGCAATGGGAATAGCGTGGAGGAAGGTGGAGTAATGGAAGCTTGGCTAGCTCCTGAACACTTGGAACTATTATAGATTTGCCGAAGTTAACGATTTCTGGTTCGGATTCTACTGCTGGGTCAACCTCCATGGCTGGCTGCTCAGTAAGGTTTGACCAACTGAGCTTGACGACGACGAAGACACTGATGCTTTTTATTTTGTCGTTTTTAGTTTTTCTTGTCGTTTTATGACTTTTCATGTCGTTTACGATTTTTTTTTTTGGTAGAGTTTATTTATTAGTTATTAGGAACTATTTAATTGTATTTTGTATTTTTTAAAATAGTACAAAATAATACTTTCAGTTATTTTTTTTGTTTAAATAAAACTTAATAATTATTTGATCTAGAGATGTTATGATAAAACTGGGGATATTTTTTGTATTTGTTCATGCTAGATTTTCCTTTATGTTGGTTATATTAAAAAAATTGTCAAAAATTGAGCTTAAAATATTATTTTAGTATTTTGTATCTTTTATGAAAATTTAAAGTCCAATTTGATATTTATCGAAAGACTAATCGATAATTTTTGTAATATATAAGGTTTAAAATAATATTATTTTTTTCGTTCTTTCTTTTTACTAAAAGTAAAACATATTATAGCTCAAAATTAAATTCAACTATCACTGCTGGGAATGTCATAAATTGATTTAATTCAACGAAAACTGACCGATCTAATTGCAATTGACCGCCAAGCACTGGATATCCAATTGTGATTAGCTCAGATAAGATGTTATTTTTAAATATCCAATTAGATTTGATCGGATGTTGGATGAAGTGTCTAACAAATTAATGTATCTAATATCCGATCGAACTAATTGGTATTTTCATTTAATTTAAATGAGTAATTAGATTTTATATTATTATACGTAAAATATATGTATATATAAAAATTAATATTAAAATATTATTCTATTTTTTTTTAATTGAATGAACCTAATCCTATTGGACTTTAAGATTAGATGGATATGATGATCCAACTTAAAATATTGGATAAACCCAAATTAAACCAATAAATACATCCAATTAATAGAACAGATCCAATCTAACATCCAATAAATACTAGATCGATTGGATGATTGAAATTAATTAGATCGAATCAGATAATAAAATTTAAAACCTAATATATGATTAGATCGAATCTAAATAAATCTAAAAAAAAAACATATTAATCACTACAACAAAATTCATATGAAACACAAACACCACATTTTAATTATGTAATTGTTTTAGTTTAAACTTACAAAGAATTTCCAATAAATAATCAATTTTCGTATCACAAAAAATAAATAAAAAAAAACTATTGAACAAAGTGATATAATTAAAAAGAAGTCATTTCCATAACATAAGTCTTCTTCATCTTAATCATCTCACCAATAGCTTCACCCACAATCTTCTTCTCTTCATCATTTTCATAATCAAACCCATTTCTAAACACATCATTATCATCATGGGCCTGGGCCTGGGCCTGATCACCACTCACCATGGGCCTAATCACCACAAGAGTGGCCCCACTCATCACAAGCCCACACCCCAATTCAAGCTTAGGCACATACCACACTTTCATTCTCAAATCAGGTATAACACTCCTCTCCAACGACAATTTAAACTCGTCGTTTACCGAGTTCAATCTCAACTCACTGAGTTGCTCCGCTCCCATATAAACCTTCCCTCTTTTCTCCTCATCCGAAACGACGACGTTTGATATAGTTGGAAAATCTACGACGATGCGTTTCAACATGTAGTGTCTTGACGAAGCAGCCATTAAAGACGATATCATCCACACGATTCGCAGCTTCAATTCCTCGTCGGATAAAATCAACGGCTGAGATTCAATTCGAGATTGCGAATTTTCATTGTCGTTTTTGCTTATCGAATTAGCCCCGATAATTACGCAACTCTTTAAACTGGTTCCGAACTCTGCTGCCCATTTCAAAAACGACTTGTCGTTTTTCTCTTCAGAAGAAGGAATCTCGAGATTTAGGGATTTGACGTGATTGAAATTCTTGAGAGCTTCTTCAGGTTGGTAATGGAGAATATTCCGAGTGTTGTTGTTCAATCTCGATTTGGTTTTATTAGGAGAAATAATGCTCTGTAGAAATCGAATCGATTTGGGGATATTGAAAAAAGGTTTCTTTTGGGGAATTTTTCGATGAGAAAGATTTAGGTAAATTGAATCGATTTGGGGAATTAAAGAATTGAAACGTTTCGAAATCGTTCGACATTGGATTAGGGATTTGGCATCGAGAATTTTGTTGAAGATTGTGAGAAGAATTTCATCTGGGAGTTGATCAATGTAGTCTTTTTCTTCTTCTTCTTGAATCGTTTTCTCTTTACCCATATGATTTTCTCGAGAAAATTTCATTGATGAAGCTTGAGAAAAATAAAAATGGTTTCTTTGATACTTGTTCTGAATAAAGATTACATTTTTATATTATATATCTATGTTGGTATGCGAGTTGAACACGGTTATTGACCGAGTATGAATTTGAATGGAACACGTTTTGAGTTTATACATTGTAAGTATTTTGACTTTGAGTTTGAGAAAATTTGTTTTTTTAAGTTTTGGGTTCTTACTAGAAAGTTTTGTTGAAGTGCTTGAGAAAATTAATGATGATTTAATAATGATTTGTTGTGTGATGTAGACCAATAAAGAATTGATTTTTGGATTAAAATTTGTGTTTCGGAAAATACTATGAAAACAATTCAAGAATATGCGTGTTGGGTAGTCATTTATGAAGTTTCTTGGTAAGAAAAGGTAGAAATGGTGTTTGGAGTGTGAAAGAAATAAATATACTTGTAAATTTTAAGGGTTGTTTGAGTTGGACATTGTTTATTGTTTTTTGGCTTTTTTTAGTTATTCTAACATTTTGAGAAGGAATGAGTTGAGAAATTGTATTAATCTTGAAAACATACTGTAAATTGCAAACTATGATGTAGAGTCCATTGTAAGTTTTGATTGTATTTGTAATACAAAATTCTTGCTTTCGTTTCATTTGGGTGGAAAAGAACCAATGATGTAGAGTTCATTGTAAGTTGTGATTGTATTTGTAATCAAAATTCTTTCTTTCATTTCATTTGGGTGGAAAAGAACCAACAAAGGTCTTAGAAAATGCACCAACAACATGACTTTGGGAATAAGAATAGTGTAAGACTTAAAGATGTATGATTTTCTTTCTTTCTCTTTTTTTTTTTTTTTTTTTTTTTTTTTTTTATAAAAATTGTTTTCGTTTTATTTAAATTAATATTCTAATACTTTAAAGGGAAATTTGAAATTCTACCCTTATAACACCTTAAAATTTTTTCCCTAGATGCATACTTAATTATATTGGTCATATATGACTACATTTCTAATATCCCACAAATAATCCTCCCATTTGAAAAAAATCAAAAACTTAAAACTTCTCTCTCTCTCTCTCTGCCGACCACTTTACGAAATCACCACACCCACATCCCACCACCACTTCAAACCCCATCGGAGCAATCCAGTCCAACCCCAACCCCTCCGACCCTCTTGACCCATACTCAACCCACCGTCATCAACGCCGCACGGAGGAGATCGAGGACCACCCACCACCTCCGACGACCACCGAGGACAACCCACCACCTCCGACGAAGGACCCAACCCCCCTCTCTCTTCCTCTCTCTCAACCCGTGAGCCTCAACTGAAAACCAAAAAAAAAAAAAAAGACCACGGGTCCGATGGTCGGACCATGGGGTCCGCTGGGGGGTCCGACAGGTCCGATGGGTCCGATGGGGACCCGAGGGGGGGTCCGATGCTTGCAAGCTAGGGGTCCGACGGGTCTGACAGGTCTGATGGGGGGGGGGGGTCCGACCGGTCCGATGGGGGGTCCGACGAGTCCGATGGGGGGGGGGGGGTCTGACGGGTCTGATGGGGGGGGGGGGGTCCGACGGGTCCGACTGTAAATTATTCATAAGTTTACAATGTGCATGATCTGATACTCGTATACTATTTACCTTATTTTCTGAAAAAAAAAAATTACACAAAGTATCCAAAATTATATTTTTTTTTTTACATTTTCACGAATTTATAGGAAAAACAAGACTATTTTCATGTTACCGCAACATTATATTATGTTTTCACGACATGCAAACAATGTCTTTTTATTAAACAACCAAAAAACAATGTTAACTTTGTTGCTTTTGGGTATTTTTGAAATAATCACCAAAAAATGCAATCAACTAAGTAATAAAAGCCCACAAAGTTTATTGAGATGTGAACCCTCGATGTGCTGATCCAATTAAGAAGGAATGAAGTATAATGTCTCTATAGTTAGCACGTGGTTCCTGAGATTGTCTGAGCTATCGAATGGGTGGAGAAGAGATTTGTGCAGCAGGTGATCCTTTTTTATTTTTCAGCGAAAAAAACTAAATAAAGGAATACTTACATGAAACACTATTTTAAATAACAAGAATACAACATAAAAAATACACTAAAATTCTGTATTTTATGTAAATAAAGTTTAAAAAAACCGTAAGGATATTGAAAATTCCGTACAAACCTTATTTTTGTAATTTTTTTTTTTGTTATTTTTGTATTTTTTTTTTTAAAATTATTCCAAATATGAAAGATTATTTACACTATATACTGAAATTTTTCAATTTGTTTTACTGTGGAGCAGAATTTTTTTAAAAAAATACTGTGTAAGTTTTATACCGCAGTATACTGTGTTAAATTTTCACTGGTGTTCTACCGGTGTTTTTTAGTTGTTCTACTGTTGTTTTGAGTTGTTCTGTTTTGTATTCTACTAGTGTTTTATAAAAACACAGTATTTTTGAAAACTTTTCCGTGTGTAGTATTTTTGTAAAAGTTAACCTAAATTCCAGTATTTTTGTAAATTTCCCAATATAAATGCTCCCAAGGTGGCCCAGCCCATTAATAATCTAGGCCCATTAGCTACACATATAAACCGAAGTTGGGCCCGAAAGAGATTTCAGATAGCAAAGTTAGAAGAAAAAAGAAAGAAAGAAAGAAAGAGAAGAATCCCAAAAATGGTGGTAGAGGAAAATCAAACAATCCCAACAAACCCTAGAGTTGAAGAAGATGATCTCGAGGAGGGAGAGATCATCGCCGACGACGATTCCAGCTCTTCTAACCCTGCCAACGCCCCCTTACTCCATCAACCTCACCCTCTCGAACATTCTTGGACCTTTTGGTTCGATAACCCTTCCGCCAAGTCCAAGCAAGCTGCTTGGGGTAGCTCTATTCGTCCGATCTATACCTTCTCCACCGTCGAAGAGTTCTGGAGGTAAACGTCTTTCTTTTCTTCTAAAAAGTTGGGATTTTGGGTTTATGATAATTGTTCGTTGTTGGATCTTGTTCTTGTTGAGAGTTTGGTGATTATTGATTGTTTTTTCTTTTTTTTTTTGAGTTTTGGTGTTCGTGTATTTAAATGTTGATTCTTTATATTTTGATTAATTGTAATGCTTATATATATAATTGTCATTGTTGTTGTTTGAGTTCTTGATACTTAGTTGAGAGTTTAAGAAGTTCTCTTTGTGTTCAATCAAATAATCTTTATGAATGTTTAGTTAGTTTCTTGGACTTAGGCCTCAAGATTGAAACACTAGTAAATTTAGATTTAGGTCTAATTCACCTTTTGCCATCAATTCCTCTGTTTTTCTAGGATTTTCAAGATTGAGACAGTAATAGGGTTTAGATTTAGGCTTAAATCACCTTGTGCCATTAATTCCTATGCTTTTATAGAATTTTCCAGTTCAGAGCTTCTGATTTGTTATGGCTTTTATCTATTTCCATATCTTTCATTTCAGCATGTACAATAGCATACATCACCCAAGCAAATTAGCTCCAGGGGCAGACTTTCATTGCTTCAAATTTAAGATTGAACCGAAATGGGAGGATCCTATCTGTTCGAATGGAGGGAAATGGACAATGACATTTCAGAAGGGAAAGTCAGATACTTGTTGGCTGTATACGGTATGATCCTTTATAATGAATTGGTAATAGAATGCTTTAAAATGATCCCATCTGATTTCTTGTTCTATCTTTGTAGTTGTTGGCAATGATTGGAGAGCAATTCGATCACGGTGATGAAATTTGCGGTGCTGTTGTGAATGTCAGAGCTAGACAGGAGAAGATATCTATTTGGACCAAGAATGCAGCCAATGAAGAAGCTCAGGTAACTGAGCTGTTGAATTCGTTTCATTTCTTTAATTCGGTTTTAACATGGCTTTGATAATCTCAGACAATTTCGATTATTATGATGCAGGTGAGCATTGGGAGACAGTGGAAGGAGTTCCTCGATTACAAGGAAACCATAGGATTCATATTTCATGTAAGTATTTCTATATATAATTGGATTTCAATGTTTTAATTACAATCCAATTTATTTCACTAATGAAATCATTTCGTTCATTTTCAGGATGATGCAAAGAAACTTGACAGAGGAGCCAAGAATCGGTACACTGTATGATTTTGTATAGTTTTTCTTTTCGTTCGTTACTACTACTACTACTAGCGCAGAGCAGAAGACTCGAAATTGTTTTCTTTTAATCTGTGATAGCATTCTAGACACTAGATACTACTAGAGTGAAATGTGACTGTTCTTTCTTTCCATCTCTAAAGGAAATGTTGTGGAATGGATCTCGGTATTACTGATTAGTTTTCGAACAAATTTTGAGTTACCCTACTTCGAATGCATACAAATTTTCTACTGCCTCTTTGGGTTTTTGGGTCTCTATAATGACAAACTTAACTCTGAGTAGAAATCATGTTATCAAAACCAATAAGCTTTTTTGCCCAATTTTCCCTTAAAATTGTGAGTAGATCTTTTATATTTATGCTCTTTTCAGATGAGTAATCAAAAAAACATACATTACCTTCCAAAAAGGAAGGAATGTGTTTTGATATTTCAGACATTAGAAGTGGTTTACATGTGAAAAATATCAAATTATATATGAAGACAATTAACACTAGAAGTCTTTTGTAATAGTTTGAAAAATTCAGGGCATGATTCAATTTAGTTAATTGGTAAATATAAATTTGATTACTTTATTTAAAAAAATTAATAAATAAGTTGTATGTGGGGTCAAGCAGTCAACCCCTATAGTCGGGGTAAATTGAAAAATATTTTTTTATTTATCAATTAATTAAATTTACTTTCTCTAATTTATATTTAATTGAGACATAAAATACTTTGATATAAGGAAGTCTCATGAAAATATCTTGAAGTGATATAGGCAAAATTGGTATAGTATTTAAAAAAAAAAGATAAAATTGATAGATTTTAAAAAAGAGAGTAAAAATAAAAGAGGACAAAATAAAAATAGTATATAGTATAATTTCCTCCCTGTAATTGTCTGCGTGATTATAGGGTATACTGTTTTTTTAATTTTTTTTTTTTTTTTAAAAAAAAATTATGGTTTGAGTTTCTAAAGTGGTTGTAGTGATAGTTGCAATAGGAGTTTCTATATGATTTTTTGTTGCAATTTAGATTGCAGCGCTAGTTGCAATAAGGGTTCCTATATAGAATTCTATAAAAATGCAAAAAAAAAAAAAAAAAAAAGACACTGTTTTGAAGTGTAAAAATGAAAAAACCCCTTAATTATATTGATGATCATTTAATATTTTGTTGATAACATACAGAAAATTATTATTTTTTATTATTTAAATAAATATAATATGGTAAATAAAGAAGGTAAAATTTAGTAAAAGTTAATTAATCATAATAATTAGAAACATTATAATATACAAAAAAATAATATTTATTGTGTCCAAAATTTAACACAACTTTTAACTGCTTGCCCTAATTTTTTTTTTTTATTTTTCATCTGAGCCTAGCTAATAACATTATAGTACAAAATTATAACTTTTGGTACAAACATTTTTAAGGATTACACGACGAAGATAGGGGAGGGTGTCATCGCTCCTTAATTTTTTTTAAAAAAATTATATGTGAAAAATTATTAAAAAAATAAAAAAGTTATATTCTTACATGTGTTGTCTCTCATTAAAATTTGGACTAGCTTTGCCATTAGAAGTATGCCCAATATTTTTTTGGTATAAAATGGAATATTAGAAAATTCTATGATGCACGATAACGATGCACCTCCTATCTATTTTGATATTTAGGAGAATTTTTTAGTTTATTTTTTTATGGTTGTGTACGTTGTAATTATTTAAGACATCTTACAAAATTTTGAAAAATTCAGAAAAGTTTAACACTCTGAAAAATAAAGTTCAAAAAGTCTATTGTGGACGTATGAAATAGATTGTTCGAACACTGATTTTTATATTGTAAATTATTTCGAATTTTTTAAAATTTTGCAAATTGTCTTAAATAACTATAACATACACTACCGTGTAAAAAAGTTAATTTTTTTTTTTTTCTGGTTACTTAAATAGATATTGATACATCAATACACCTTTTTTAGGTGCAGTGTAGAAATTAACACACTTAATTATTTAATTTTAAATATTTAAATAATTTTGCTCCAACTAAAATGTACACACTTTTCAATTTTTCAAAAATTAAATTATTTTTACATAATTACTATAAAACTACCTAATTTTTAAAATGGAAATATATTTTTAAATTAAAAAAATCTCAAACAAATATATAATTATTTTTCCTAATTTTAATTTATATACATAATTAAATTTCTTTAATTTCTTTAAATAATTTAAATTTATTTCGAGATTATCTTATCTAAATTTGTCTCTTTCAAATATTACATATTTAAATTTGAATTTAGGTTTCAATTTCCATATTCTAAAAAATCCCGAAATATTTTAAAAAAGAATATAATATTTATATTAATTTAGATGGTCAAACAAAGTTAAGATAAATAATCATGATATTATGATTAAATAATCATATTTAATTATAATTAAAAATATATAATAATCATAATCATAATCATATTAGAATTAGGATTATTATGTTTTTGCTATAAAAAGACAACATAAGAACCATAATTATTTACATACGTACTTTCTAGCCCTAATAAATTAAATAATTGTTAATGATCGATCTTCTTGCTCTCTAAATCATTTAATTAATTACTAATCAAGTATTAATTGATACTCGAGAGGATTAATAATTGTTAAGCAAAATATTGACAAGGTGAGAAAAATTAAATTTCATTTATTGTGTTCATCAATCCATAATTAAGACTTAAATAATATTTTAATAAATATACCATGTTTTGATTAATAAATAAATAATTAAAATATTAATTAACAATATGGATGATATATAATTAAAATTGTAATTAATTAATTAATTAATTCACATACATAATTTTTTAGGTAAATTATTGGAGAGGATGAGGAGGAGGAATATGAGAGTGAATTCGAGCAATAATTCTAAGTCTTATGAATATTTGCAAAAGGCTCACAATCACAATAAGGTTAATTTATGAACTTTATTCATATTAATCATTTTGTAATGTATAATTTATTTTTCGATCAATTTTGTATAATTTGTTTAATTATTATAATGTATATAGGTAGGGAAGCAATTTGAAATTGAAAATGATACTGAGAGACCGCTCTCAATATTATCGTACGAATCTAAAACTCGAGCACCAACTCATGCTCTATTGAATCATCATCATCATCATCGATATATAGAAAAGGTTCAAATTTTGTATTTTTTTTTTTAAATTTCTCCGAACATATATATATATATATTAATATTTGCTTAATAATTAAAATTTTATTATGGGATTAAAACTTTTTTCATTGATGTTAATATTTATTTTTTCAATATTGTAATAGAATAAAAGAATCAATTATCAACTGGAAACTCAGAGTCTAACTCCATCTTCATTATCCCGACAAGGTAATTAGTTAGTCGAATTAAATTATTTAATATGTTAATATTAATTTATAGACCTAATTAGATAATTAATATAGCTAATAATTTTTTTTTTGTTTTAATTAGAATGTTATCTCAAGAAAACTACTTTGGCTGCAAAGTCAGCTTGTGCCAACTCGAGTTTTGCAGCTACAAAGTTTGAAATTAAGGGGGAATCAAAAAAGAGACCGCGCGAAGTATTTGAAAGTGCAAGAATTGAAAAAGAAATAGAGGAAAGGGAAAAAAGAGAAGGAGAGAAGTTACAAAGACAAAAAGAAAGACAGGAAAAAGAAGAAAAAGAAAAAAAAGCGAATTTGCAACGATTAATTAGAGAAAGAGAAGCTCACTTAGCTATGATTGAAAAGGTTAATATTTACTTGCATATTTTTTCGTTTGGTATCTTAAATGATTGTAAAATATTTTGTTTTGACGATAAATTCTAACTAATTTGTATTATGATAATTAATTAATACAGGTTAAGCAAGAAGTTGATCATTCTGATCAAAACCATAAGTATTTCTTGGAACTTGAAAAACTATGCGGCTACAAACAATCATGCAGATATAATAAAAGAAATTCTGAAATGCACACTTATTCTTCTTCTAATATATTATTTGGGACGCCATTGAAAAAGTTGGGATTATTTTTGAAAAATGACGAGGAGAAAGAATTTGAAGAAGAAGAGGAAAACTTGAATCTACAAAATTAAAGAAGTTGAAACAAGCTTAGTTTATATTGTTTGTAACTAAATATTCTATTATAAAATTTAATAATGACAAGATTGATTACATTTTTTACATTTAGAGATGTTATGACAAGATTGTTCGTGCTAGAAATTGTCTTTTAAGTTAGTTATATATATATATAAAACTGTCGAAAATTGAGCCTAGTGTACTGTTTTGTATCACTTTAGAACACATGGTCCAATTTATCATTTAACAAAACAGAGAGTTGGATGGATAATTTTTATAAAACACAAAAGTTAAAATAATATTAACACTATATATATTTATATAAATTCTTATATATGTAATTCTTTTAAATTCTTATATACTACGCGTGGTGTTACAAAGACAAAAAGAAAGACAGGAAAAAGAAGAAAGAGAAAAAATAGCGAATTTACAACGATTAATTAGAGAAAGAGAAGCTCACTTACCTATGATTGAAAATGTTAATATTTGCTTGCATATTTTTTCGTTTGGTATCTTAAATAATTGTAAAAGATTTTGTTTTGATGATAAATTCTAACTAATTTGTACTATGATAATTCATTAACACAGGTTAAGCAAGAAGTACTTGATCAAAACTTTAAGGATTTCTTATCAAAATTTGAAAAGCTATGCGTGTACAAACAATCATGCAGATATGATGGCAGAAATTCTGAAATGCACACCTATTCATCTTCTAATATATTATATGAGACACCGTTGACAAAATTGGGATTGTTTTTGAAAAACGACGAGGAGAAAGAATATGAAGAAGAAGAGGAAAACTTGAATCTACAAAAGAAGATGAAACAAACTTAGTTTAAAGGCCAAAAACAATTGTTTGCAATTAAATATTTCAATAGTATATAATTCATTCTATTGTATGGATGATGATTATTGAAATTATTTGATTAATAAATTCTTAAAGTTTCTTTCAATAATAATAATAAAAAAAAAAGAGTCTGATTAATTATGTAATTTATATTAAATAAAATAAAATTATTTATGTAAAATAAACAGAAATAATAATAAAAAAAAGATATAGCTTGATAAAATTATCAAATTAATTAATTTGGAATTATTAATAAAAAAAAATGCATAAAATGTTTCAAGAAATACTTAATTTGAACAATAATAAGATTATGTATATTAGTGAATATAATTATAGTAGGATTAGGATTAATAATATTATGTATATATATAATTAAAGACATGAAAAGAAGTACTTAATTAACCATATATCGATCTTGATCTTCTTTTTCTTTCTTTCTTTCTCAAATTAATTTCATGATGATTGAACAACAACGTAGTAAAAGAGGAAGACCTAGTAATCCTCAAAAATCCATTAATCATAATCATAATGATCATGAAATCATGAAGAAGAAGAAGACTAATAATTATGATAATGAAATGATGAAGAAGAGAGACAAAGATCATCTTCACCACAAAAATCATCCTAATAATAATATTCCTTCTCATAATTATAATCATCATCCTTCTACTTCTACTAGTTCATCATCATCATCATCATTATTTAAAAGAGGTTAGTTCTTTATTTAATTATTTTTTATTTGGTGATTTAATTAATAATTTGATGAGATTATTGTAATAATAATAATAATTATGTAACATTTATTTATTTATTTATTTATTTTATAGAAGAAGTGCCAATGAGTGAGCTAATTCTTGCTGCAAAAAGGAGAAAAGCTGAATTGCAAAACACCATTTTCTTAGGTATATTATTATTATTCTTTTGTAATTTTGTGTAGAGAGTATTGTACTAGGCTCGAACCTCGTTTCTTGTTTCTTGCACTTGAAGATTTCTCTTTTCTTGAAAAATTAGTTTTCTTATGAAAAAGATTAAGTTATAAATTTTTTAAAGTGTCGAAAAGAAATATAATATTAATAAGGTGAGAGTAAAAATAATGTCCTATTGAGATAAGAAATATATGTTGTTGTTTGTTAATTAATAATTGCTTGTTTTGTTTATGTTTAATTTATAATTAATAATAATAGGGATTAATTATTATTTGCAATTTTTAATGTTGTTCTATATTCGATCTTTTTGTGTTCTTGAGATAAAACTTGACTGATTAATAAAGAAATAATGATGATCATATGATTGTTCTTTCGTTGAAGAGTAGAGAATATTGCACTAGACTCGAACTTTATTAAATCATCGGTGTTTTCTCTTTTCTTGAAAAACTAGCTTTCTACGTTCGTTGTTCTTGAACTACTCACATAGAAGAAAGATTGTTATATATTTTTCAAAATATCGAAAACAGAAAATATTTTTGCCGGTACTGATGCCCTAACTAGGTAAGAAAATGTATCTTTCTATAAATATATATATTTTTTTATAATGTTATATTGAAAGCTTAATTAATAACTTGTTTTGTTTAAATTAATTTAATTATTAATAATATTGACTGATTTTTAATGTAGACAAAGAAAGTCTCCAAAAGGAAAGAGAATCTATGCGGCTTAAACTTCAAAAGGTTTGTATATTTCTTTAACTAATTATTGATTTATATCTTAATTAATTATTTACTTAAATACAATTATACAATATTATCTTATTAATAGTTATTTGTTTTGTTTTATTTTATTTCTATTCATATTCTTTTTAATTTTATTATTCCGAACTAAATCTAATAAATCATACTAAATATTGTTTACTTATTATATAGATCGAGAAAGAAGCTACACCTCCCGAACAAAACCTAATGGCTTTAATGGAACTCGAAAAGCTATGCGGATACAAGTCTTCATTATATCATATATTAGACTAAATCATCATTGTTGGTGCCTCGAATCTTCTTCGAAGGAGATGTTCTTTAGTAATCGAGTGAAGAAGCTCGGTTTGTTTTTCAAAGGGTAGGGTGATTGATCAGAAAGAATAAACAAGTATACCAAACATAGCCTTAATTTTTTTGACACATTATAAGTTTGCTTTCCTCACACTTTTTACTAATACTGTAAGTTCATTTTTATTTTCTCTTTTTATTAGTATTAACCAAATTGGTTATTCAAACATTTTATTGTTAGTTTTTCATTAGTTATATCTTTAAGTTTTTTTTTTTTGTATTATTTTTTTTTTATATTAAATATATAATTGATATTCTTAAAGCTTGCAGATTTATGAATTAAGTTGTACAAAATACAAAATTGAAGAGTTTGACTGGACTTGACTTGATACAAAATTAAATATATATATATTATTATCTACCACAATAATCAAAAAAATAGATTGAAGGATTGAGAGAAATTAATTAAATGATAAACAAGAAGAAAAAGGTATTTGGTAGTTATATATATGTTACAACTTTTGTTATGATAGTAATTTTTAATATTGTGAGTTTTTATTAGTATTAATTACTTAATTGAGGATAAGCAACCATTCAAGTTTGAAGTGTAAAGTGTATTTTAAGTTTTTTTTTTTTTTTTTTGAAACACAATGTTGAGATTTATATTTTCGAACACATATTGAATCATCTTATTTTGAGTTTGGATGAGAAGTTTATGTACATTTTATCGAGAAAAAGTTGAGTAAAGGCTTCTAAAATTACAGGCGGAGACATGTCACCATATAACTCGTTTAAGGGTTAGAGCACGACGAAAACACTAATAAAAAAAGAGAAACAAAATTTGAAGGGCAAAAAACATACATTGGAGAGACAATAATATTATTTTTCATTTTTTTTATTCTTTTTATTTTCTTTTAGATAATGAACAATATATATTGGAATTATAAAGGGTAATGGCCAAATTGGCTGATTTTCTCTTAGAGTTCATAGATCTCTAATTATAATTTTGATTCTATGATTTAATGAAATGTATTTTTTTTTTTTGAAATAAGATCTCAGATAAATGTGACTATGTAACACTCCATATTTTCCTATAATTTGATACAATTATATTTGAACTTTTATTTCATGGTATAGCTAACATTAATTTGAGTCAAAATAAGAATAAGAATAAAATAAATAAAAATTTCTTATTGAATATAGGGGAATTTTTAAAAATTAATAAGATGGAATTTAGACTAAAAAAAGAAAAGAGAGAAAGAAAAACAATGCCTAATTTCTATTTTGTATAAACAATGATTTTTCCTAATTTCTCTTTTATATGCAAAAAAGAAAGAAAAAAATTACATTTATTATTTGACAAAAATTAGTCAAACTACATATGTGTTGATCAAGGGTAGTCTTGAGTCTTCTCTTGATGTTCTACTAATGTAGTAGTATAAGGCCAATTGAACAACTCCCAAGATTGTCCCAATCACATTTGGAACCTATCATTAATCAAATAATAATTATAATTAGTACTCAAAATTATTTAAACAAAAATTGCTATGAAACCCTAAAAATTTACCATATTATCAGAGTCGGCCCTAAGTTAAGGCTAGAGCCGACCCTGAGCTAATTTGAGCCCTAAAAAAAAATAATTTTTGGGGCTTTTTTCATAACAATAAATGATATTTTTAAAAATTATTCAAAATATATATATACTTATTTAAAGTTTTTTTTTTTCATTTGTGCCCTAATAGGAGTGGGCCCTAAGCGCGGGCTTAACCTGCCTTAGCCTAGGGCCAACTCTAGTTAAGGCAAGCTAGGCCCGAGTCTAGGGCCCACCCATTTTAGGGGCCTAAATAAAAAAAATATCTTTGAAAAATATATATTTTTTTAATAATTTTTTAAAAATACTATTTATTTTTATAGTAAAAACCTAAAAAATTGTTTTTTTTCTTAAGCCCATTTCTGGTCCGACCATACTTACATATATGAAAGGATCATAATTGGAAAATCCATAAGCTGAGAAAGAGAGACTCATCAAGAAAGTTGATAAAGAGAGATAAAATGGCATGAATTCAACACTCTTTGTGAATGTCAGAGCTAGACAGGAGAAGATATCTATTTGGACCAAGAATGCAGCCAATGAAGAAGCTCAGGTAACTGAGCTGTTGAATTCGTTTCATTTCTTTAATTCGGTTTTAACATGGCTTTGATAATCTCAGACAATTTCGATTATTATGATGCAGGTGAGCATTGGGAGACAGTGGAAGGAGTTCCTCGATTACAAGGAAACCATAGGATTCATATTTCATGTAAGTATTTCTATATATAATTGGATTTCAATGTTTTAATTACAATCCAATTTATTTCACTAATGAAATCATTTCATTCATTTTCAGGATGATGCAAAGAAACTTGACAGAGGAGCCAAGAATCGGTACACTGTATGATTTTGTATAGTTTTTCTTTTCGTTCGTTACTACTACTACTACTAGCGCAGAGCAGAAGACTCGAAATTGTTTTCTTTTAATATGTGATAGCTTTCTACACACTAGATACTACTAGAGTGAAATGTGACTGTTCTTTCTTTCCATCTCTAAAGGAAATGTTGTGGAATGGATCTCGGTATTACTGATTAGTTTTCGAACAAATTTTGAGTTACCCTACTTCGAATGCATACAAATTTTCTACTGCCTCTTTGGGTTTTTGGGTCTCTATAATGACAAACTTAACTCTGAGTAGAAATCATGTTATCAAAACCAATAAGCTTTTTTGCCCAATTTTCCCTTAAAATAGAGACTAGAGAAGTTATTTGTGAGTAGATCTTTTATATTTATGCTCTTTTCAGATGAGTAATTAAAAAAACATACATTACCTTCCAAAAAGGAAGGAATGTGTTTTGATATTTCAGACATTAGAAGTGGTTTACATGTGAAAAATATCAAATTATATATGAAGACAATTAACACTAGAAGTCTTTTGTAATAGTTTGAAAAATTCAGGGCATGATTTTTAGTTAATTGATAAATATAAATTTGATTACTTTATTTAAAAAAATTAATAAATAAGTTGTATGTGGGGTCAAGCAGTCAACCCCTATAGTTGGGGTAAATTGAAAAATATTTTTTTATTTATCAATTAATTAAATTTACTTCCTCTAATTTATATTTAATTGAGACATAAAATACTTTGATATAAGGAAGTCCCATGAAGAGTATTTTGAAGTGATATAGGCAAAATTGGTATAGTATTTAAAAAAGAGATAAAATTGATAGATTTTAAAAAAGAGAGTAAAAATAAAAGAGGACAAAATAAAAATAGTATAAAGTATAATTTCCTCCTTATAATTGTTTGCATGATTATAGGGTATACTGTTTTTTTAACTTTCTTTTTTTTTTTTTTTTTTAATTTACGGTTTGAGTTTCTAAAGTGGTTGTAGTGATAGTTGCAATAGGGGTTTCTATACGATTTTTTGTTGCAATTTAGATTGAAGCGCTAGTTGCAATAAGGGTTCCTATATAGAATTCTATAAAAATGCAAAAAAAAAAAAAAAAAAAGCTCGTTTGAAGTGTAAAAATGAAAAAACCCCTTAATTATATTGATGATCATTTAATATTTTGTTTTTTTTTTTTTTTTTGAAAAATGCGTTTATAAATAAAATTGAAGTTAGACCTCATGGTCATTACAAAAGATATTAACAGGTATAGTAGATATGTCTACCATGCCCGTGACATTGTTGGCAAACGCCCATTTGGCCACATTATGGGCCGCAAAGTTACAGTTTCTAGCTATAGAAGAAAAATTACAATTAGTCATAAAAGTAGAGAGGAGTTTGCAGGGACGCACATAATTCTCAATCCCCCAAGTAGGGTTATCCCCTTTTAGGTTCTTAATTACAATCGCTGAATCACTCTCCACCAAAACAAAAGGATGATGCAAAGAAACCGCCGTCTCCATGGCTAAAAGACAGGCCGCGGCTTCTCCAGCGAGTGGGTCAGAGAAGTGTAGCCTTTTTGCTGCCACCCACAAAACTGATCTGTTATGGTCTCTCGCAATGGCAACAGCACACATAGTTGCACCTCCGACTTTGACATCGCAGTTGATTTTAACCCAATCTTCTGGCGGCGGAGACCAAGCCTGGGTCTCAATAGACTGTGGAGGGGAGAGAAGGCAGGAACCATAATCTGTGTAACAAGAAGAAATAGAGTCAATATAGTGCTTAATGTTACCCATTGATTTATTATGCACCTTGTCGTTGCGTGCCCTCCAAATCGTATCTACCACAATCGAGGCATAGAGGAACAGCTTATCAGTATCAACTCCTCTGGATTTAAGGTTCCATAGAAAGGTAACCCAGTCCCACATCCGGGCTCCCGAATCCGGAACAGGCATAACCCCCTAAGGAGAAGATCGCCACAAGTGAAAGGCAAAGTCGCAATACAGGAACAAGTGCTCTGTGGTCTCCTCAGCCTCCTCACAAATAGGGCAGGAGACCTCCTCAAATCCCATTCTCTTAGCAAGAGGGGCTCTTAAGGGAAGAGCATTGGAAAGGATACTCCACCAATGAACCTTATGTCGCTCCAAAATCTTTGAGTTCCAAAGTTTGTTCCATAGTGCCGGAGCAATGTTGCACAAAGGAGCCCGAGCAAGGGCTTGAATAAGATAGGCAGACTTGGTTGAAAACAGACCATTTGATTCTTTTGTCCAGACCCATCTATCCCTTTCCTGGCCACTCGGATTACCGCCTCTTAAGATGTTACTCACAGTTTCCTGGTCAAAAAGGTTGCGAAGCTTTAGTGTGTCCCAATTTCCGTCTGGTAGAAGTAAATCCGACACTTTTTCCAAGCCCCGCTGTTGACGATAATTGGACTTCGGGTAAAAATCCGTACCATGGATAACCCAAGGGTCATCCCAAATACTTGTCTCTCTCCCATCGGATATTAGCTTGCACGCCCCTTTCCTTAAAATTTCTTTTGATCGCACCACATTTCTCCAAAACCAAGAATCGGAGCTCTTAACCTCACAGTCAAAAAACTGTTTACCCTTAAGGTACTTAGATCTGAGAACATTACAGCACAACGACTGTTCCTCAGTAAGCAGGGCCCAACCCCACTTGGCCATCAAAGTCTGGTTCATCTCCACAGTCTTTCTAAAGCCAAGCCCCCCACGGGACTTGGGAAGGCACATCTGGTCCCAGGCTCTAAGATAGATGCCTCTATTACCTTGTTCACAACCCCACCAAAAGTCCCTCACCATTCCATCAATCTTAGATGCAAGCTTTTTAGAAAGCTTTGTCGTCTGCATCGTGTAAACAGGCAAAGCAAGCCCTACCGATTTAATCAACGTAGCACGACCAGCCTTTGATAACGATTTTAATTTCCACCCATGGAGTTTTGACACTAGGTTATCAAGGATGAAGTTAAAATCCGCATCCTTTTGGCGGGATCTAAAGAGTGGGAGGCCCAAATAGTTTATGTTACCCATTTCACAGTTCAATCCCAGAGCCTGCCTGATGCCTCGTTTCATACCATCACTAGTGTTACTGCTAAAGAAAATGGAGGTTTTGAGCTTATTAATTCTCTGGCCAGACCAGTCACAAAACTTTTCCAGGCAATGCCACATACCCCTTGCTTCTTCAAGGTTTGCCCTGCCAACCAAGATCAGATCATCGACAAAGAAGAGATGGGAGAGTTTGGGGCCCTCTCTACTTAGCTTTATACCACTTATGGTACCGTTATCAAGGGCGTGCTCAAGGATGCGCGAGAGGATTTCAGCAGCCCAGATAAAGATGTACGGAGATAGGGGGTCTCCTTGCCTGATGCCACACTCTGGGGTCAAACTGTTAAATTTCCTTCCATTGAGAAAAAGGTTGAAGGAAGTTGTTGTGATACATTGGCGTACCCAGTGGCAGAACTTGTCAGGGGCCTTGAAACTACGCAAAACGTGGTCAATAAATTGCCAACTTAGTTTATCGTACGCCTTGACCAGGTCAATTTTGATTGCAAAAAACCCCTCTTTCCCTTTTTTCCTCTTGAAGGAATGTATGATCTCCTGGATTAAAACATTATTATCTTGGATGTTCCGGCCCGGGACAAAAGCTGCTTGAGTAGGACAAATCAATCTGGGCAGGAACCCTCTGATTCTATTTGCAATGATTTTCGAGATCACCTTATAAATCACATTGCACAAAGAGATAGGTCTGAATTGAGATACTTTTTTAGGGTTGGTGACCTTAGGAATGAGAGTAATGTTTGTAGCATTAAAGCCTCTATGCATACTCCCTGACTGGAAAAAGTCAACAACTGCATCACAAAAGTCTTGTCCCACAGAGTTCCAGTAGTGTTTGAAGAAGAGAACTGACATACCATCCGGACCCGGTGCCTTCAAGCTTCCCATAGAGAACAGCGTTTGTCTAATTTCCTCGTGACTTGGGATCACCTCAAGCTCAGATTGCTCCAAAGGGGAGAGATGATCATGGATTAAGTAATCTAAGTTTTCCAGAGGGCCCTGAGGCGGGTTTTTGAAAATGTCACCTAGAAACCCAGTAAACTCGTTACCAATCTCTTCCCTATCAGTTATCCACACACCATCCTTGTTGAGGATACTATCAACCGAGTTTCTTCTATTACGAATCGTGGCGGAAATGAAGAAAAAATTAGTACACTTATCACCTTCTCTAATCCAAGAAATCCTGGATCTCTGTTACCAATAAGTTGCTTTCCGCCTTAAAGCCTCATTAAGCTCATTCCTCACCTCAACATACAAAAAATAATTATTTTTTATTATTTGAATAAATATAATATGGTAAATAAAGAAGGTAAAATTTAGTAAAAGTTAATTAATCATAATAATTAGTAACATTATAATATACAAAAAAATAATATTTATTGTGTCCAAAATTTAACACAATAAATATTATGTTTTTGAAAATTAAAATGGTGGGGGTCCACCTAAGAATTCTTGATTGGTTGAAAAACTCTCCAATTATTCTCTTACTTTTTTATTTTGAGATTCCCAACCAATCACATATTCAATTTTTTAAAACTCAAAAACATTAAATCACACTACAACCAATCACATATTTAAAAACAAATTTTCACTTACAAAATTTAAATTTTTATTTCCAAAACACATTTTTAAAAAACACAATTTTTGAATCACAAACCAATCAAACCCTTAACTGCTTGCCCTAATTTTTGTTTTTTTTTCATCTGAGCCTAGCTAGTAACATTATAGTACAAAATTATAACTTTCGGTACAAACATTTTTAAGGGTTACACGACGAAGATAGGGGAGGGTGTCATCGCTCCTTAATTTTTATAAAAAAATTATATGTGAAAAATTATTAAAAAAAAAAAAATTATATTCTTACATGTGTTGTCTCTCATTAAAATTTGGACTAGCTTTGCCATTAGAAGTATGCCCAATATTTTTTTTTTGTATAAAATGGAATATCAGAAAATTCTATGATGCACGATATCGATGCACCTCCTATCTATTTTGATATTTAGGAGAATTTTTAGTTTATGTTTTATGGTTGTGTACGTTGTAATTATATAAGACATCTTACAAAATTTTGAAAAATTCAGAAAAATTTAACACACTGAAAAATAAAGTTCAAAAAGTCTATTGTGGATGTATGAAATAGATTGTTTGAACACTGATTTTTATATTGTAAATTATTTCGAATTTTTTAAAATTTTGCAAATTGTCTTAAATAACTATAACATACACTACCGTGTAAAAAAGTTAATTTTTTTTCTTCTGATTACTTAAATAGATATTGATACATCAATACACCTTTTTTAGGTGCAGTGTAGAAATTAACACACTTAATTATTTAATTTTAAATATTTAAATAATTTTGCTCCAACTAAAATGTACACACTTTTCAATTTTTCAAAAATTAAATTACTTTTACATAATTACTATAAAACTACCTAATTTTTAAAATGGAAATATATTTTTAAATAAAAAAAATCTCAAACAAATATATAATTATTTTTCCTAATTTTAATTTATATACATAATTAAATTTCTTTAATTTCTTTAAATAATTTAAATTTATTTCGAGATTATCTTATCTAAATTTGTCTCTTTCAAATATTACATATTTAAATTTGAATTTAGGTTTCAATTTCCATATTCTAAAAAATCCCGAAATATTTTAAAAAAGAATATAATATTTATATTAAGATAAATAATCATGATATTATGATTAAATAATCATATTTAATTATAATTAAAAATATATAATAATCATAATCATAATCATATTAGAATTAGGATTATTATGTTTTTGCTATAAAAAGACAACATAAGAACCATAATTATTTACATACGTACTTTCTAGCCCTAATAAATTAAATAATTGTTAATGATCGACCTTCTTGCTCTCTAAATCATTTAATTAATTACTAATCAAGTATTAATTGATACTCGAGAGGATTAATAATTGTTAAGCAAAATATTGACAAGGTGAGAAAAATTAAATTTCATTTATTGTGTTCATCAATCCATAATTAAGACTTAAATAATATTTTAATAAATATACCATGTTTTGATTAATAAATAAATAATTAAAATATTAATTAACAATATGGATAATATATAATTAAAATTGTAATTAATTAATTAATTCACATACATAATTTTTTAGGTAAAATATTGGAGAGGATGATGAGGAGGAATATGAGAGTGAATTCGAGCAATAATTCAAAGTCTTATGAATATTTGCAAAAGGCTCACAATCACAATAAGGTTAATTTATGAACTTTATTCATATTAATCATTTTGTAATGTATAATTTATTTTTCGATCAATTTTGTATAATTTGTTTAATTATTATAATGTATATAGGTAGGGAAGCAATTTGAAATTGAAAATGATACTGAGAGACCGCTCTCAATATTATCGTACAAATCTAAAACTCGAGCACCAACTCATGCTCTATTGAATCATCATCATCATCATCGATATATAGAAAAGGTTCAAATTTTGTATTTTTTTTTTTAAATTTCTCCGAACATATATATATATATATTAATATTTACTTAATAATTAAAATTTTATTATGGGATTAAAACTTTTTTCATTGATGTTAATATTTATTTTTTTAATATTGTAATAGAATAAAAGAATCAATTATCAACTGGAAACTCAGAGTCTAACTCCATCTTCATTATCCCGACAAGGTAATTAGTTAGTCGAATTAAATTATTTAATATGTTAATATTAATTTATAGACCTAATTAGATAATTAATATAGCTAATAATTTTTTTTTTTTTGTTTTAATTAGAATGTTATCTCAAGAAAACTACTTTGGCTGCAAAGTCAGCTTGTGCCAACTCGAGTTTTGCAGCTACAAAGTTTGAAATTAAGGGGGAATCAAGAAAGAGACCGCGCGAAGTATTTGAAAGTGCAAGAATTGAAAAAGAAATAGAGGAAAGGGAAAAAAGAGAAGGAGAGAAGTTACAAAGACAAAAAGAAAGACAGGAAAAAGAAGAAAAAGAAAAAAAAGCGAATTTGCAACGATTAATTAGAGAAAGAGAAGCTCACTTAGCTATGATTGAAAAGGTTAATATTTACTTGCATATTTTTTCGTTTGGTATCTTAAATGATTGTAAAATATTTTGTTTTGACGATAAATTCTAACTAATTTGTATTATGATAATTAATTAATACAGGTTAAGCAAGAAGTTGATCATTCTGATCAAAACCATAAGTATTTCTTGGAACTTGAAAAACTATGCGGCTACAAACAATCATGCAGATATAATAAAAGAAATTCTGAAATGCACACTTATTCTTCTTCTAATATATTATTTGGGACGCCATTGAAAAAGTTGGGATTATTTTTGAAAAATGACGAGGAGAAAGAATTTGAAGAAGAAGAGGAAAACTTGAATCTACAAAATTAAAGAAGTTGAAACAAGCTTAGTTTATATTGTTTGTAACTAAATATTCTATTATAAAATTTAATAATGACAAGATTGATTACATTTTTTACATTTAGAGATGTTATGACAAGATTGTTCGTGCTAGAAATTGTCTTTTAAGTTAGTTATATATATATATATATAAAACTGTCGAAAATTGAGCCTAGTGTACTGTTTTGTATCACTTTAGAACACATGGTCCAATTTATCATTTAACAAAACAGAGAGTTGGATCGATAATTTTTATAAAACACAAAAGTTAAAATAATATTAACACTATATATATTTATATAAATTCTTATATATGTAATTCTTTTAAATTCTTATATACTACGCGTGGTGTTACAAAGACAAAAAGAAAGACAGGAAAAAGAAGAAAGAGAAAAAATAGCGAATTTACAACGATTAATTAGAGAAAGAGAAGCTCACTTACCTATGATTGAAAATGTTAATATTTGCTTGCATATTTTTTCGTTTGGTATCTTAAATAATTGTAAAAGATTTTGTTTTGATGATAAATTCTAACTAATTTGTACTATGATAATTCATTAACACGGGTTAAGCAAGAAGTACTTGATCAAAACTTTAAGGATTTCTTATCAAAATTTGAAAAGCTATGCGTGTACAAACAATCATGCAGATATGATGGCAGAAATTCTGAAATGCACACTTATTCATCTTCTAATATATTATATGAGACACCGTTGACAAAATTGGGATTGTTTTTGAAAAACGGCGAGGAGAAAGAATATGAAGAAGAAGAGAAAAACTTGAATCTACAAAAGAAGATGAAACAAACTTAGTTTAAAGGCCAAAAACAATTGTTTGCAATTAAATATTTTATTAGTATATAATTCTAATTCTATTGTATGGATGATGATTATTGAAATTATTTGATTAATAAATTCTTAAAGTTTCTTTCAATAATAATAAAAAAAAGAGTCTCATTAATTATGTAATTTATATTAAATAAAATAAAATTATTTATGTAAAATAAACAGAAATAAAAAAAATAAAAAGATATGGCTTGATAAAATTATCAAATTAATTAATTTGGAATTATTAATAAAAAAAACGCATAAAATGTTTCAAGAAATACTTAATTTGAACAATAATAAGATTATGTATATTAGTGAATTAATTATAGTAGGATTAGGATTAATAATATTATGTATATATATAATTAAAGACATGAAAAGAAGTACTTAGTTAACCATATATCGATCTTGATCTTCTTTCTTTCTTTCTCAAATTAATTTCATGATGATTGAACAACAACGTAGTAAAAGAGGAAGACCTAGTAATTCTCAAAAATCCATTAATCATAATCATAATGATCATGAAATCATGAAGAAGAAGAAGACTAATAATTATGATAATGAAATGATGAAGAAGAGAGACAAAGATCATCTTCACCACAAAAATCATCCTAATAATAATATTCCTTCTCATAATTATAATCATCATCCTTCTACTTCTACTAGTTCATCATCATCATCATCATTATTTAAAAGAGGTTAGTTCTTTATTTAATTATTTTTTATTTGGTGATTTAATTAATAATTTGATAAGATTATTGTACTAATAATAATAATAATAATAATGTAACATTTATTTATTTATTTATTTAATTTATAGAAGAAGTGCCAATGAGTGAGCTAATTCTTGCTGCAAAAAGGAGGAAAGCTGAATTGCAAAACACCATTTTCTTAGGTATATTATTATTATTCTTTTGTAATTTTGTGTAGAGAGTATTGTACTAGGCTCGAACCTCGTTTCTTGTTTCTTGCACTTGAAGATTTCTCTTTTTTTGAAAAATTAGTTTTCTTATGAAAAAGATTAAGTTATAAATTTTTTAAAGTGTCGAAAAGAGATATAATATTAATAAGGTGAGAGTAAAAATAATGTCCTATTGAGATAAGAAATATATGTTGTTGTTTGTTAATTAATAATTGCTTGTTTTGTTTATGTTTAATTTATAATTAATAATAATAGGGATTAATTATTATTTGCAATTTTTAATGTTGTTCTATATTCGATCTTTTTGTGTTCTTGAGATAAAACTTGACTGAAATTCTTTTGTAATTTTGTCGGTGATTAATAAAGAAATAATGATGATCATGATTGTTCTTTCGTTGAGGAGTAGAGAGTATTGCACTAGACTCGAACTTTATTAAATCATCGGTGTTTTCTCTTTTCTTGAAAAACTAGCTTTCTACGTTCGTTGTTCTTGAACTACTCACATATAAGAAAGATTGTTATATATTTTTCAAAATGTCGAAAACTGAAAATATTTTTGCCGGTACTGATGCCCTAACTAGGTAAGAAAATGTATCTTTCTACAAATATATATATATATATATATATATATTTTATAATGTTATATTGAAAGCTTAATTAATAACTTGTTTTTGTTTTGTTTGAATTAATTTAATTATTAATAATATTGACTGATTTTTAATGTAGACAAAGAAAGTCTCCAAAAGGAAAGAGAATCTATGCGGCTTAAACTTCAAAAGGTTTGTATATTTCTTTAACTAATTATTGATTTATATCTTAATTAATTATTTACTTAAATACGTTATTATCTTATTAATAATTATTTATTTCATTCTATTCATATTCTTTTTAATTTTATTATTTTGAACTAAATCAATAAATAATACTAAATATTGTTTACTTATTATATAGATCGAGAAAGAAGCTACACCTCCCGAACAAAACCTAATGGCTTTAATGGAACTCGAAAAGCTATGCGGATACAAGTCTTCATTATATCATATATTAGACTAAATCATCATTGTTGGTGCCTCGAATCTTCTTCGAAGGAGATGTTCTTTAGTAATCGAGTGAAGAAGCTCGGTTTGTTTTTCAAAGGGTAGGGTGATTGATCAGAAAGAATAAACAAGTATACCAAACATAGCCTTAATTTTTTTGACACATTATAAGTTTGCTTTCTTCACACTTTTTATTAATACTGTAAGTTCATTTTTATTTTCTCTTTTTATTATTATTAACCAAATTGGTTATTCAAACATTTTATTGTTAGTTTTTCATTAGTTATATCTTTAAGTTTTTTTTTTTTTTTTGTATTAAATATATAATTGATATTTTTAAAGCTTGCAGATCTATGAATTAAGTTGTACAAAATACAAAATTGAAGAGTTTGACTGGACTTGACTTGATACCATGGATAATAATATCACAATATATTTATATATATATATATACATATATATATTATTATCTACCACAATCAAAAAATAGATTGAAGGATTAATTAAATGATAAACAAGAAGAAAAAGGTATTTGGTTGTTATATATATGTTACAACTTTTGTTATGATAGTAATTTTTAATATTGTGAGTTTTTATTAGTATTAATTACTTAATTGAGTATAAGCAACCATTCAAGTTTGAAGTGTAAAGTGTATTTTAAGATTTTTTTTTTTTTTTTTGAAACACAATGTTGAGATCTATATTTTCGAACACATATTGAATCATCTTATTTTGAGTTTGGATGAGAAGTTTATATACATTTTATCGAGAAAAAGTTGAGCAAAGGCTTCTAAAATTACAGGCGGAGACATGTCACTATATAACTCGTTTAAGGGTTAGGGCACGACGAAAACACTAATAAAAAAAAGAGAAACACAATTTGAAGGGCAAAAAACATACATTGGAGAGACAATAATATTATTTTTCATTTTTTCTATTCTTTTTATTTTCTTTTAGATAATGAACAATATATATTGGAATTATAAAGGGTAATGGCCAAATTGGCTGATTTTCTCTTAGAGTTCATAGATCTCTAATTATAATTTTGATTCTATGATTTAATGAAATGTATTTTTTTTTTTTTTGAAATAAGATCTCAGATAAATGTGACTATGTAACACTCCATATTTTCCTATAATTTGATACAATTATATTTGAACTTTTATTTCATGGTATAGTTAACATTAATTTGAGTCAAAATAAAAATAAGAATAAAATAAATAAAAATTTCTTATTGAATATAGGGGAATTTTTAAAAATTAATAAGATGGAAATTAGACTAAAAAAGAAAAAAGAAAAGAGAGAAAGAAAAACAATGCCTAATTTCTATTTTGTATAAACAATGATTTTTCCTAATTTCTCTTTTGTATGCAAAAAGAAAAAAAAAATTACATTTATTATTTGACAAAAATTAGTCAAACTACATATGTGTTGATCAAGGGTAGTCTTGAGTCTTCTCTTGATGTTCTACTAATGTAGTAGTATAAGGCCAATTGAACAACTCCCAAGATTGTCCCAATCACATTTGGAACCTATCATTAATCAAATAATAATTATAATTAGTACTCAAAATTATTTAAACAAAAATTGCTATGAAACTCTAAAAATTTACCATATTATCAGGGTCGGCCCTAAGTTAAGGTTAGAGTCGACCCTGAGCTAATTTGAGCCCTAAAAAAATATTTTTGGGCTTTTTTTATAATAATAAATAATATTTTTAAAAATTATTAAAAATATATGTATATTTATTAAAAGTTTTTTTTTCATTTGTGCCCCTAATTGGAGTGGGCCCTAAGTGCGGGCCTAGCCTGCCTTAACCTAGAGCCAACTCTAGTTAAGGCGAGGTAGGCCCGAGTCTAGGGCCCACCCATTTTAGGGGCCTAAATAAAAAAAATATCTTTAAAAAATATATATTTTTTTTAATAATTTTTTAAAAATACTATTTATTTTTATAGTAAAAACCTAAAAAAATTATTTTTTTTCTTAAGCCCATTTCTGGTCCGACCATACTTACATATATGAAAGGATCATATTTGGAAAATCCGTAAGCTGAGAAAGAGAGACTCATCAAGAAAGTTGATAAAGAGAGATAAAATGGCATGAATTCAACACTCTTTGTTTTGATCACTAATTTCTGCAACAACAAAACAAACAAACAAATCAAAATCAAAATCGAAACACTTGTACAACTTATTTTGTGTGTAAAAATTAAAATACTTACAATGATAAATAATGGTGAAGCAAACATCGAAATAAGTGAAGCAACGCTCAGAAACCCTACAAAGGTTTGCCTAGCACTGTTGTCAAGTACTCGTATACTAACAAAAACTACAACTGCAAATATGGCAATAACCGCGAGTAGTAATCCTGTCATCTTTAACTGCAAATTGACATTAAAACATTATGATCACAACGATGATGATAGTTCATATGTCAAAACTTTGTTTGGAACTCGGATTTTATAAAATGAAATTTAATAAAAAAATTTCGAGTTGATTTTTGTTTTTTTTTTTTTTCTAAAAATTCAACTTCCAAACAAAACCAAAAAATATAATAAATTAAGTTGGATGTAAAGAATAGTACCTTTTTTGATTTTTCAGCATAGAGAATGAAAATTGTTATGTATATGAATTGAAAAATTGCCCCAATTGAATTGACAGTAGCAACCAATATAACACCAGGTGTCACAAATGGTGATCCATACCAAAGACATATCAAACAATTTAGAAATGAATATATGTAAGGCAATCCTGAGAATTGTTCTGTTGATTGGTTTCTCATAATTCTCCTAAATGTTGGTCTGAAAATACACAAAAATAAATATTAATTAAATTAAATAAATAATTTTTAAAGAGGTAAAAATTTGGGGAATTTTCATTTTTATGATTTTTTAAAAAATTATTTTATGGGAAATTTTTTTAAAAAAAAGTTAAAGCAAAAGGTATATGATTATCCCATTATGGTAACTGGTTACCTTTAAAGTATCTGGTTATCTTTACTTGATTTTTTGATATCTTTCAACTTTTTCTTTAATTTGAAAAAAATAATCATATTTTTACATGCAATGAAAACCCATAAAATTTAGAATTTCTTCTAAAATTATTATTAATTAAGTTTAAATGGGAATTTTTATTATGGTCTTAATTTGGTTGGAAAACTTACATTGGTGACACAAACAATCCAAAAGCAAAGATATTCCCTGCAATTAATAAAACAATGTAACAAATCAGTAACAAAAAAAAAGAACTTTTGAATAATACCCCTAATTAAGTTGATATAAATAAATATTAAAAAATATATATGTGCTATAATTATAATATTTTCAACTGTTTTTGGCATGACTAAGCCAATTTTCTTATTTGCAAAAAAAAAAATGTTGCATTGCATTAAGAATAATAGAAAACAAAGAACACTTATACATATGTGATTTTTATTTTTTTACTAAAATATTAAAAAATATATATTTATAAATATTAAGAAGAAGAAGAAGAAGATATATACCTGAAATTCCAGCTGCATAACTGCAAAATTCATATACAGAAAACAAAGCAGTTGTCATTATTGTATAATTAATCTCAAAAAAAACCCAGCAGGAGAAGCTTTTTCTCTTTCTCTTAATTTTGAAGTTTATAAAAATTTTGGTCAAAGTAATTTATAAAAAGGGTTCTCAATTTTTCTTTCTTTTTCTTCACTTTTTTTTTTCTTTCTTTTTAATATATGTAATATATATATATAGAGATAAGAAAAAAGACAGATAAGATCTTATGTAAAGTATCAAATGAAAATATACTATAATTCTATCTTCATTTAAATAGTGTTGGCAACCAATGGCTCTTCTTGTCAATTTATTTATTTTATTTTATTTTTCTGATTTTTCAATTAATTAATTTCGACCCCACAATTGTGTATTTGGTCCACATGTTCATGGCAACTTGATCCTATTGATTATGTGTACAAAACACTTTTTGATCAATTTGAGACTCTTTCATCAAATTGTGACCAAGAGAATTATATGAGAAATTTTGGAGAATATATTATTAATAATAATATTGTAGATTTCCAACCACAAAATGTTATTTAGAAAATTTATTTATTATGGACAAAAAGATTTTATATATAAGGTTTTAGAGATGTGACATATAATTCATAAGTCTTATCATTTTAAAGATTTATATTATGTGTCATTTGTTGTTTTGATCTTACTTTTGAAAAATTAAATATTTTTGTGAGACTTTTATCATATATTTTTTATTTTGTTTTTCATGATAAGAAGAAGATAATATTAAGCATCATATATAAAAAGTACTTGATAACCAAGAGAGAAAATCATTTTAACCAATAAATTTCACAAAACACATTTAAACTAAGAATTTCCAAGAAGTTGGATAATTTGTGTTACGCCTATTTTTCAAGAGCATTATTATTAGGTAGATATTTTATGATTAGTTAGCAATTTATTATAATTATTATTAAAGTAAAATGAATGAAGTCTAATATTAGATTACACCAATAACGATATAACACTTTATATATGACACTGGCAGAAATTTATAATCAAGGGGCTAAAATGTAAAAAAAAAAAAATTAAGGGGGGCCAATGGGACTAAGTGTACACGCATAACATATCAAGTTCCGAGAGGCTCATCGCAATCCAACCTCTCGGAACAAATGTCTACATTGACAATGCACAGACTATAGTGTGTGTGCCTATCTGCTTCTAATATAGTGGCTCTACTATCAACTCAAATTGTGCCTGGAACATAGTGGAAAGAAATTCACTTTCTTCCTGTCATTTCTCATGCATGGCGAAACCAAAATTACTTTTGATCCCGCCATGCATGGAGGGTGACAATGACCAGTCCCACACAATAGTTTACATGCTTTGGATATGACAATCTATACTGATCATTAGTGGTCACTGAAATTTTTTCACACCCTTTTTCTTGTTCAAATTGTCTAGATTTTTCTTTATTAATGGATTCTTTCATCTGCATATTAATAGTTCTTTTTTATGTGCCAAGTCAATTATTGAAACTCGAACTCGATCTCACATACCAAGAATGGCTCCAAGAACAATCCGAGAACACCAATCACAGAACTCAAGAACACAACTTATAGTAAAAATAAAATGAACTTGAATTAATGTTATCAGCTTTATTTCTCAAGTAGCTTATGATTACAATGTGTTTGGGAGTTTGCAAAGTAAGGAATTAGAGATATTTATAGATTAACTATGAGAAATGCTAAAAGGTATTAATGATATCTAGCGCTCTTCTATACATGTCAATAGACCTGGCTCCAAGTATATGCAAACTGGGCTTGTGCCTAGGGTACCTAGTCTAAAGGCCCAATTTTTTTTCTCCTTTTAAAATAATATTTTTTTTACTAATTTTGAAAAATACTACATTTTTTCTAATTAAGGGTCCAAAATAAATTTTTTTCTATCACCCACTAAATTTTAGGGTTGGCCCTGTGTGTCAATATCGCTAATGGTGTAATTAAGTATCGAGACCCATATAATTTAATGTAATCTTTTAGAGAGTATTGCTAACTAATTGTAAAGTGACACGTCTAGAAGATGCTAGGCGCCACCGGTACCCAATAACAATACTAATTAAATACCTCTGAATCTTTGATAACATAAGCAAAATGACCAAGACAAATCTGTTAGAGTAACAGACTTAACTACCACCTAACTCCTAACTAACTTATATTCTTAGTAAAAAGAGATGATTGTGAAGCCAATCACAAATAACTATATATATAACTTAAACACCATATTGTGATCAAAACACCATATTGGATGGCTTAAGAGACTTTTGCTAATTGGTTATAATGAGAATTAAGACTTTAAAGACTGATTTGATGAAACAGGGTAGTCTGATGCAGAGGAAGAGCCAGTCCTTGTAGAAAATGATGAATAGCTAGAGAAAAGCTTATAAGCTTCTGAATTTGTGTCTCTCAAATGATCCATGTATTCACTCAAGGCTTGGAATCTTGATTGATCACCATGAACACTTGGTTGCAAGCTCAAAGTAAGAACAGGAATTCGGCCTTCAAGCATGCTCACCGCGGTTGACATTGCAGGACGAAGCGCTGGTGAGGGGTTAGTGCATAGAAGAGCAACTTCAATCATTCTTTTTGCCTCTTCTTTGTTGAATTTAGTTCCCAATTTTGGATCAACAAGTTCCATTAGATTTCCCTTTTGTTGTAAGAAAATGGCCTAAAACATGTATAATAAATAAGGTTACAACAACATTACCAATATGAAAATAGAAAGAAGAAGAAATGAAATGAACTAAACATGTTACCCAATCTAGAAGGCACACAAAGTTTTCATCCGGGTGATATCTCGTGTTCTTTTTACCGGCTACGATTTCCATTGCCACAACTCCAAAACTGTATACATCTGCTTTATCAGTTAAGTAACCCCATAATGCGTACTCTGGTGCCATATATCCTCTGCAACAACCATAATTGTTCATTAAACAATCTAGGAACAATCAGGGTCGGCCCTGCGTTTTGTTAGGCTTTAGGAAAATAGATTTTTTCGGGTCCATACTATAAAAAATTACTAAAAAATATTTGTATTTTCAAAAGGATATTTTTTGGGCTCTTGGCCTGGGTGGGCCTTAGGCGCAGGCCTAGCTGGCTTAGCCCAGGGCCGACCCTGGAAACAAGTAATCATAATGTTGCAACTTAAAGGAAGATATAACTCACATAGTTCCAGCAACTCTGGTGTTGATGTGAGTGTTTTCCTCTTCATTTAGTTTGGCTAGACCGAAATCTGATATTTTCGGTGTAAGCTTCCTATCTAGTAGTACATTTGTAGCTTTGATGTCTCTATGTATAATTTTTATTGTTGATTCCTCATGAAGGAAAGCAAGACCTCTTGCAATGCCTATGCATATTCTTTGCCTTGTCTTCCAGTCTAGTTTCTCTCTATCTTCTTCGGTACCTTTTTAAGCATTAAACACAAATCAATGAATTCATCAAAGTAGCAAAAGTCCTTATCCAAATAAAGGTAACAAGTTATAACAATAAACTTACCAAATAACAAATTTGCAAGGCTATTGTTCTCCATGTATTCATAAACCAACAACAATTGCTTTCCTTCGATGCAACATCCATGCAATTTGACAAGATTTGGGTGTTGTAATGCAGAAATCATGCCTATTTCGTTAACAAATTCTCGATTTCCTTGCTTCGATTTTGAAGAAAGTTGCTTAACCGCAATAATAGTTCCATCTAATAGCACACCCTGCAATAGAAATATGAAGAATGCATTCATTTGAGTGAAATCATAGATAAAGTAAAAAGAGTTTTGGATACCTTGTAGACTGATCCGAATCCACCTTCTCCGATTTTGTTTGCAGCATCAAAGTTGTTAGTTGCAGATTTAATTTGCTTAAAGGTAAAGAAACCAGTTTGGAGATCTAGTCCTCTTAGAACTGTACAAATAATAAGAACAAACATTCAATGAAAGTTTAAGACTTAGGGTACGTTTGGTTGGGACAAACTAATGAAAACACAAGAATGAGAATGAGAATATGAATAAGAATAGAATCGAATAAAATATAATAGTCATTCCACCGTGAAAAAGGAGTGGAATGAAAATTGATTCCTTTCCATTTCATTACCTCTAACCAAACACAACCTTAGATACTTATATTCTTGGTGATTATGTCAACCCCATACTTTTAGATCCTAATCATGAAAATCTAACTAATTGGATTTGGTAAAATTGATGAAAGTATTTTCATTACCTTCATCCCTTGATTCCTTTCTTCTCAAATAGCATTTCCACCAAACAATACCTATAGTTATGAAAACAAGGCAAAAAGATAAAACCACTCCAATAATGATGAACTTCATGTCTTTTTTCTCTTTTGGAGGTTTGAAATCTACAAAACAAAATAAAACAAATCTCACTTGTCACCATAAACATGTTAGTTTTTTCCTAATAACATGAACAATTAAGTTACTTACCAGATTCAATTGAGATAGCTGATATTAAAGAACCATACATTCCTCGCTTTGGAATATTCCTCGTCCCTTTCCCGGTCCATTGGAATCGAATCTCAAGTGTTTTATAACTCACAACAGCCTTAACTACTTTGATAAACTCCTTATCAACACCATTAGCTTCCTTTTCAATGTTGAAATCTTTCAACTCCAATTTTTCCTATAATAACAACATAACTCAATCAAACATAAATTTCATGCATTAGTATGATGAAGTAGGCGAAAAATCAAGACTCTACCTGAACATAAACATCAAATATTCGCCTTCCAAAGCTGTAATATGATCTGTTGTTTGTTACTACTATCTCAGCAAAATGAAGTTTGACAGTGTAATTTCCATTTGCTAAGCACCGAGCATAGTAAGTTAGCGAAAGAGGGGAGATTCGTGCTGTTGTGTAGAGCTCGGAATTGTTCATTCTTAATACAGAGACATTGTTTACTATGTAGTCTGATGCTTTGTTATTAACATCCCAAAAATCACCAGTGTTGCTTAATCCCCAAGTTGGTGAGTATTGGACGAATTTCGCAGCTCCTACTAAATCCTCATCTCCTTCATACTTGATGCCTCCAATGGTAGTTTGTTTTCCACCACAATTTATATGCAATGAATAATGATCTACACACCAAACAATAAAGCAAAGAAAATCAAGATTCAAGAACTTAACTACTCAAGATCGGTTTCTGTTGAAGGAAACAATTTTTATTCTGTTCCTTTGTTTCAGTTTAAAGTATTGGAATGTCATTTCAATGGAATGACTATTCCATTTTGAATAGAAGTTTAGGCCATTCCAAAACAAGATGAGAGAAAAATTAATGTCATTCCAATCCATTCTATTCCTATATTCTCATTCCCATTCTCAGTCTTATTTCTATATTTTCGCTCCTCTCAACCAAACGCCACCTTAAAGTTAGAGCAAAAGAGTTAGAGAGTAGTGATTGTAAGAGTGAAACAGAGAAACATTGTAATGCCATTCATGGCTTTGTGAGCTCGATCGAGTGCTGAGAGTTTGTTTCGGTATTGTTTCAAGAGGTGTAATTGTAAACTAATGACATTGGAGATTGTAATCAACTTGTTACATTGGAGATAACTCCTCGAGGGAGAGCTGGAGTAAGACTCAAATTGAGATCCGAACAAGTATAAATTCCTTTTTGTTCTCATTCATTCTAGTTTTGATCTTTCATTGATTTTGTTAAATTACAACATTTACCTTTTGAACATGGAGCCAAACACTTGTTCAGAATTCTGTAACAATCATATTGAAAACAAACATTAGTAAAGCAAAAGATCATCATGAAAACTAATGTTTTTTCTTTCATTTCATCGCGATAGTTTTGTTAAAGCTTACGAGTTGTTTTTCTGTCCAGATGGGCTCCGAAAATGATTGCTGATGATCAAAAACACAAGTGTATTCAGTTTGACATGATTATGATGCAATGAAAATAAGAAAGAAAAGAAGAAAAAAGAGAAGCTCTTACAAAGTATCGCGACAACTCGATGGTTCGGATGTCTCAGTAAAATTATTGTAAGAAATATCTATTTGGCTGCAGTAAGAAATTACAACAGAATTAACTAATTATTCTTACTGAATCTTAGCATGTTTTCACATTGTTATGTCTATAATGTAATACAGTTAACTTAAACTTACTAGTTAGTATCTTTGATAGTGATCCAATTTGGAATTGGTCCACTGAGTAAGTTACTTGTTAAGTACCTATTCAGTATGCAACATAAGAAAAATATGAGGAAGCAAGAATTTTATGAAATGAAGTTTTAAAAAAGAACTCATTGTAAGGCCCTTTCTTGATGATTTCTTCCTACTTAAACCGATTTGTAGGATCGGTTCTAGAACTTAACCGATTGTCCTAACTCATTTTTGCAGTACTTACACTTTTCCCAATTGCATTACATTTTCGAAATTTGGAACCTCCCCTTCTAGTTTATTGAAGCTAAGATCTCTGCGAAATCGAAATCTTGAATGTCAGTTATGTCATGGATAAGTGTTTAAACTTGAAAGTCCAACAAAATGTTTCACAAAAGTAGAGGAATTACAAGATAGTTAACTTTGTCAAATTACTAATATAACTAGGAATGTTTCCTCTTAATTTACAGCTCCTCATCATCCTGCAATTTCAAACATGGAAACTTTCAAATATTGAGTTGATCTTAATCACAAATGTTTATACATATATATATATAGCTCACACTTTAAGTATATTTGTCATGTTTCTCAAGTCTAGAAAATCTGAGCTCTCCCCATTTAAATCAGTAATCCTTCTGCAATTAAAGTCTTATTAGAAAATGAAGTTAGTGAACATATCAATATTTTAATACACAAAAATAGATGAAAAAGAACTCACAATTCTGTTAACTTGTCCAAATTAGAAATACTAGAAGGGATTGGCCCTTTGAAACCACTTGCTTCCATCTCTCTGTTGAGTGTAGTATGTAAAAGAGTCAACTCAACATAGACATAGCTCATGAATTTTTGAAAACCGAAAAGATTGATAGCTCTTACAAGTTCTGAAGTTGTTTCCAATTGGTAAACTCAGGCATCCTTCCTGTGAAGTAGTTACTACTAATCCTACTGCAATGAGAAAACATGAGTCAAATCTTAAGTGACATAATAATTGGTTCATTTTAGTTTTCGAGTCAGTTAGGCTATATTTTTCGAAAAGTAGTGTTTGAGAGTCTTACATTGATAATGTGTGGAAACTAAATACCATACATAAGATTCATGGGCTACTCCTCTAATTATTAATTGGTTTTGAGATGGAACCCCATGTTTCTTAACATTGTATCAGAGCCAAACTAAACTCTGATGAGTGACTGATCTAAATCCAAAAAATCGGTCCAAAAAGACGAGCCAAAAGAATCGCTTGTGGTTCGGGGATAGTGAGCCAAAATGAGCCATTGTGAGCCAAAAAGAGTTACTTGTGATCGAGTCGTGCAAGACATACATAAGATCTATGGCCTACTCCTCTCATTACCGATTGGTTTTGAGATCGAACCCCATGTTTCTTAATTCTTAACAAGTAGGATTAAATTAATCCTAACAACCTAGTTAATCCATCTAGCATGGCATAAATTAATACCATTGACAGACTTTGTATCCTACTTGTTTTAGTTCATTTGATACTCCTAAATATTAACTAACCTAATTAACTCTCTATACTCGAGAAGTTAGTTAAAAACAGTTAGTCTATTATGTTAGTTTGTGTACAAGTTCAGATTGATCATAGAGCCAAAATTTGGTTCTGAACTAGGATAAAAATCTGGTGTTCTTATTCCATTTCTCTGCTTTGATTTACTTTCTGGTTTAGCTTGTTGATCACTAATCATATTGTTGTTAGATGAATCTTGGTGTTGTTTATAATTTGACTAATTTGCACCGTTAATACCTAAGTTTAACTCTCAGTTGCAGATAAATACTTAAGTTTAATTTTTGACTGTAATAATACATAAGTTATATTTCTGAAATTTCCGATAAATGTCAAGTCATTATCCACGTGTCATTTTCTTATTTGTATATTTAAATTAATTTTTGAATAAAAAATAAAAATTTAATGGCTTGGACCAAGCAGGAACTATCACGTGACCATTAACTTGACACTTAATGACCAGGTACTTACGAAAGTTTTAAAAATATAACTTTTGTATTATTACCGTCAAAAATTAAACTTAAGTATTTATCAGCAACTAAAAGTTAACTTAAGTATTTATACCGTAAATTACTCTTATATAATTTCAAGAGAGTCTATACATATATCCAAATGTATTAACACTTACAGTGTAGTTAACTTGGTGAGATTAGTTAGAGCCAAAGGGAACTCTCCAGTGAGATTGTTTGCATTAAGATTTCTGCAGACACAAACACCATAATGATTTCAATTAAGACTAAATTAAAATTATGTAACTACTAATCAAATGGTTACTTTGAAAAGATTATGAACACTCACAAGTATTCCAAGTTCACCAATTTTCCAAGCTCAGAGGGAATAGTTCCGGAAAACAAGTTACTCTCCATGCCCCTGAAAATGCATATTTCTCCCATGAATTTAGCCAAGACAAATTGAACTTTACAGCTTCTTATACACAAATCAAAGGAGTTTAAAAGAGACAACATACAATTGTATGAGAGTAGTTATGTTTCCTAAATAGCTTGGAATTGGTCCTGATAAATTGTTTGCACTAATGCCCCTGCAACAACACATTCATATATGGTATTCCATTACCAAAAACCTGTTAGAATATTTATATGGACTGACATAATTAAGCGTGACTCACACAGTATTATTATGAATTAGCATACAAGGATAATTACCTAATCGGTATTGTATGATATTATCATTAATTGGGCCAAATGAGATGCACATAACGTCTTTGGTCAGCCCATTGGGCCAAAAGAATTAATTTTCTCATATTGGGCCTCTAGGCCCAATTGGCCCATAATTCCTCATAAAAGGGTTGGAGAATGAACAAGAGTTTTGTTCATCAAATCTCTTTGTGATTATTGATTTGAGCATAATTATTGGTGCTTAATCTTTGATTAGTGTTGTTTGATGCTCAATCTATTTCTAAAAAAAGCCTTTAAAGCATAATCTTGAATGTGTTCACAAGGCTAAATAGAAACTTACAAGCTTTCCAATTTATTCAAAGTCCACTCTTTTGGTATTGAACCACTAAGGATGTTCCTGTCAAAATTACTACAAGGCAGAACAAAAAGATGATTATTATTAACTACCATAATGTTCAAAGGCATTTATATATATAAATATATATATATATATATATATTTACATACACTTGTTTAAGGTGAGGTAGCTTCCATAGTGATGATGGAAGCTCACCATCAAGATCTTGTCCAATAAAATAACTGCATAATAAGAAGAATGAAATCCCAAGTTAGAAATCTACTAGTTTGCATATAAAATCCATGAACAAAAAGAAGAGAGGAGGTTTATTTACATGCTTTGGATATGGCATGTATTAGCAGAGATTGTACAATTGCAGATGACAACATTTTTGTACTGTTCTGTGTGTGGGGTATCAATAGTTGTTTGGTTACTACAAGGGTCACTGAAGTTCCAATCTTTCTTGTGTAGTTGTTCAGCTATTTCTTTAATGGCTTCCACTGCATAATCAATGAAAAGATGAACCCTTTACTACCCAAAAGAATAAGAACAAGACATTTTGTATACATAATTAGAGATTCGATAAGCTCAAATAGTTAGACATGTGGTATGCACTGAGGGTCTCGATAGCTCAAATAGTCAGACATGTGTTAGAATGTTATCTAACCCGCATGCATTAGTAATTGTAGTAAAATGAAAACCTGACCTGTTGACCCTTTTGCTTTTTCGACGTTTGATAGTTCAAATAGTCAAACATACCTAATGTTTGAGATTCGATAGCTCAAATAGTCAAACATGTGTTAGAATGTTACCTAAACCGCATTTCAAGTAATTACAATAAAACCAAAACTTATCATGTTTACCCTTTTTTCTTTTTCGATGTTAGCCAGTTCAAATAGTCAGACATGTGGTATGAACACCCAACATTTGAGGTTCGATCGCCCAAATAGTCAAACAAGTAGTATGCACTCACAATATCTAAGTTTCTATAACTTAAATAATCAAACATGTGGTATGCAAACCTACTTTCATACCTAATCTAAAAAGAATGTTATTTAACCCGCATTTCAAGTACTTACAATAAAACCAAAACTTATCATGTTGACCCTTTTTTCTTTTTCGATGTTAGCCAGTTCAAATAGTCAGACATGTGGTATGAACACCCAACATTTGAGGTTCGATCGCCCAAATAGTCAAACAAGTAGTATGCACTCACAATATCTAAGTTTCTATAACTTAAATAATCAAACATGTGGTATGCAAACCTACTTTCATACCTAATCTAAAAAGAATGTTATTTAACCCGCATTTCAAGTAATTATAGTAAAACTAAAACCTATCATGTTGACCCTTTTACTTTTTCGATATTTGATAGTTCAAATAGTCAGACATGTGGTATGAACACCCAACATTTGAGGTTCGATCGCCCAAATAGTCAAACAAGTAGTATGCACTCACAATATCTAAGTTTCTATAACTTAAATAATCAAACATGTGGTATGCAAACCTACTTTCATACCTAATCTAAAAAGAATGTTATTTAACCCGCATTTCAAGTACTTACAATAAAACCAAAACTTATCATGTTGACCCTTTTTTCTTTTTCGATGTTAGCCAGTTCAAATAGTCAGACATGTGGTATGAACACCCAACATTTGAGGTTCGATCGCCCAAATAGTCAAACAAGTAGTATGCACTCACAATATCTAAGTTTCTATAACTTAAATAATCAAATATGTGGTATGCAAACCTACTTTCATACCTAATCTAAAAAGAATGTTATTTAACCCGCATTTCAAGTAATTATAGTAAAACTAAAACCTATCATGTTGACCCTTTTACTTTTTCGATATTTGATAGTTCAAATAGTAAGGCATATGATAGATACTCATAATAGTTTAATAGCTCAAATAGTCAAACATATGGTATGCTATCTATGTTCGAGTTTCGAACTTAGATACATAAATAGTAATTGGTTATAACATTTTAAGAAAACAAAACAAAACAAAGAAAGAACACCAAGAAAAGAAAAAGGAGAGCTTTTTCACCTTCAACAAGTGGAAGAGTAGTAGTACTAGCTTGGACTTTGCATTGAAATGGTGCCAAGAAGAGTAGAAACAATAACACTCTAAAATTTTTTGAAGCCATATTGCTGAAAATGATAACAAAACCAAAATAAATATATACAATATATATATATATATATATATATATATATATATATTGTATATGAGTGAGTGAAATTCTCCATTTTCATACAAAGCATGTGTAGCATAGTCCCACACCACACAATTGCAAGTGACATAAATTGTAATAATGGATTTGTGCCGACACTGTTTACAGAGAAATTATTACATAAATTGTAATAATATGAAAATATATGTTGTAGTTTATTGTACTGATTTTTTTTTTCTTGGGAAAATTACTTATTTTCATATAAAAATTTTATATTTTTACGTTTAAGAAAATTACATGAAAGTAACAAGAAAATAATAACATTAAAAATAATATACTAATAACAAAAAATCAATAACAAAATAACAAAAGTATAATATAAAAATACATTAAAATACTGTTTTTTGTGAAATAAAATCTTAAAAACCGTAAAAATATTTTTTGTTAAACCATTTTTTTTGTTGGGATATTTTATAAAATTAGTATGAGTTACATGAACAAAAACAGTCATAATATAGGTTGGTTAAGTCAATTTTAATTATATGTCAGATTCACATGATATTGTTTTTATTCTTTGTGTTGATGATATATTGAGTTGAAAGTGATAATAATGTAAATGGTCCCCCCCTGATTTTTTTGAAATCAAATTCAGGATACTCTTTCTCTCTCTCCCTCAAATTTTATCACTTGATATCTCACTTTCAATCTTACAAAAAGGTAAATACCCTCTTCATTTTCAAACAACAATAGTAATGAAAAATTAATATTAAGAAATACTATATATATACATAGAAAAATTTTATAATGCACCCCCTAAAAAAGGTTTATTGACGCACTTCCTATATGTTTCGGTATTTGAGAGAATATTTTAGTCTAATTTTTTTATGATTATTTACGTTGTAGTTATATTAGACATCCTACAAAATTTTGAGAAATTCAGAAAATTTTAACACGACGAACACATGGGTCAAACAGTCTTTTACATGCGACTCTTTTATTTTACTATAATAATAAAAAATTATCCTAAATGTCAAAACAGATAAGGGGTGTATCAATGAACCCCTATAAATAATTTATTGTGTCTAAATATAAGTTCAAAATAGTCATTTTACTAATATAAACATAACAAAAAACTAAATTTTTCAAAAATAAGTTTCTTACTATAACTACAATAAATTCTATCATAATTTTGTGTTAAAAATAATATTTCAAAATTGTGAAAGAAACAAATGAATCCAAAGTAGTGGTAGTGGCTATTGGATAAGAATAGCCATAGCCAATTCTCTTATTCAAACACACACAACAAAGTATTGTGATTTTCAGGGGACAACACACATCAATGTATCAATCTTCACAAAAAAATTATAGTCTCAATGTTATATTATGAACAAATTCTAAACACATATGTTCTCATCCTTTGATAAAGTTTAAGATTTGGTAGTAACAAAATATTCCAATCATAACCAAAATATTTTTGCGCATCCGAGCATTTTGTTCAACGATTAGGAGAAGAAACCGAATCGATTGCCCTAAATCTTTGATGGAAATATTGCAATACTCACTAAAATTACAAAGAAAACTATCTAAATAAAACTATTGAGAAACTAGAATGAGACTACCACATTGGTGAACAATCTTCTAAAATTAAAATAAAACTATTTAAATTTTAATATTTGTTGTGCAAAATAGTTAATTGATAATATAAATATTAAAAATATAAAATAATTGCCTGAAACATTGAGGTCAAATGGTGTCCTTTCCTTTGGGTTGATGCACCCGTGCATGTATCGCTCACCAAATAATAGAAGAAAAAAAATATACCTTATTGCATTAGCATGTTTTTCCAGTGCAATTTAAGGCATTATCTCAATAAAAAAAATAACGAGTAATCAACTTCGATCTTTTTGTTTTTTCGATAGTTGATAATAGTATGTACTCATAATAGTTTGATAGCTTAAATAGTCGACATGTAATATACTAAAAAAATTTAATAAAGAAAAAAATAGTTAATTTGCCAATTTGGTTGTGGAAGATTAGTTAGTAGGACAAATTATAAAGCCAAGTGGTGGCCACTAACAAAAGGAGAACATTCCATATTTGTGAAAGAAACAACAAGTAGTGATTGGATACTAGTAAGTGAATCAATCAAAAGCAGTGGATAAGAATAGCCTTACCAATTCTCTTATTCAAAAACACACAATAAAGTATTGTGATTTTTAGACCAACTCCATCAATGTATCAATGTTTAACATTGTTGACTTTAATTTAGCTTTGAGCTCTTATAAAACAAAATTACAAAAGAATGAAAGTTAGTCTCAATAATTCTATTAAGTTAATTAGGTTTTTTGTGCCATAAATTTTAGGCTAATTAGCATTTTTGTCCCCAGAACTTTTACATGTACCAAATTATGTCCCTTGAACTTTTAAGGTCGTTAAAAATGCCCCCTGAACTATTTAAATTGTTAGATTTAAGGACTTTTGTCAAATTTTATTCAATTTTACTATTTTAAAGATTGTTTATGTACTAAATCATGCTCCCAAACTTTGATATCTACCAAATCATGCCCCTCAAACTTTGACATGTACTAAATTATGCCCTCTGAACTTTCATCCATGTTAGATTTTTTTTACTAAAATTAGAAAAAAGTCCTTAAATCCAACAATCTCAATAGTTCAAGGAGCATTTTTAACGACCTTAAAAGTTCAGGGGCATGATTTGGTATATGTCAAAGTTCAGGGACAAAAATCCTAATTAGCCTAAATTTTAACATGTACCAAATCATACCTTAAATTTTCTGACCATTAAAAATTCTCCCTAAACTATTAAAATTTAGATTTAAAATTTTTTGTACAATTTCATTTGATTTTACTAATTCGGTAATTATTTATCTACTAAATCATGCTCTCTAGACTCAAATCATACCTTTCAAATTTTGACATATAGCAAATCACACCCTTAAACTTTCATCCATGTTAAACTTTTCTTACTAAAATTAGACAAAAACACTTAAATTTAACAATCTCAATAATTCAAAAAAGATTTTTAACAACCTTAAAAGTTCAAAGACAAAAATCCTAATTAGCGGTTATATTATGTCATTTTTTTTTGTTAAAAGTTTAAAACTTTGCAAGTCATGTATTAACAGTTGTATTTTCGCATACAATATATTTCAACAAATTGAACAATCCACACAAATTAGGATGATCAATCAAACTACTCAATTCAATAAAACTGTTGATGAATTCGACCGAATTATTTTGCGAAACAAAAAATTCCAATCACAACCAAAATATTTTTGCACATCCAAGCAATTTGTCCAACGATTACGAGAGGAAACAGGATCGATTGCCCTAAATTTTCGATGGAGATGCAGTAGTCACCAAAATTACAAAGAAAACAATTTGGTTATGTATATTATTATTAAAGGATGATGAGACTGACAGACAGACAAGGACACCAAATTATATAAGCAAGATGGAGAAAATGCATGTTTGTTTCTTCCTCAGTAGCCCCAGTAGTCGTTTCGGATTTCATCATCGAATTTCTTCTTCAGCTCGGGATGTTTCTCAAAGTATTCATTTGCAGTCATGGTGCTTATCTTTTTCTGTCAAGAAAAATCACACAACCTATTGTTAGAGCTTTAAATTATCACAATAAGAAGAAAAAGAAAACTATGACTTCTTTTAATTTTTCCCGAGCAAACCACATGTCTAACATTTCGAGCTTATCCCTCTCGGGTTATGAATTTTGTTATGTTTCCTTACCTTCAGCTCTTGAACTTCAACAATCTCCTTCTCTAAACGCTCCGATTCCTTAAAAGATTTCTCCTCTGCTTCCTTCAATTCCACCAACTGCAGTAGTGAAGGGTAGTAGTTGTTAGAAAAAGGAGATGGTAAGCATGAAAAATTTTCAAAGAAAGAAGTTATATAATATATTATTGTTGGTCAATTCTCACCAATGAATCAAATTTGGGCTTGTAAAGAGGAGTGACGGTATCTACATACTTCGGGATTTCGATGCCTGCAAATGAAAATCATTCAGAGAAATGAATAAAGAAAAACAGCTGAGTTTGTTGATTGGTAAAGTACTACATAACAATTGATAAAGCAAACTCTACTCCGAATAACTTATGAAACTTCAATGATCCTATAACTGGGTTGACACTATAAATATATATATATATATATATATATATATTATATAACCAAAAAACTTCACTGAGCAGACAAAAGGCAGCCCAAGTTAAGCTAAACTAAACACGTTGGAATGTCAGTGAACAAAGAGTTAACATATTCTTATCAAACACAACAACAATAAGTTCTTGTTCGAGTTAAAAAAACTCATCTGAATCTGAGTCCTGGCATTTAAACACTATTTAGTATTTTCACTATGTCTATGGGACAAACCACGCTCTTATCACCATATTTTCCCATTTTAGGCCAAAGAAAATAGAAGCAAAAACAATGCTATGACATGATCCATCGAAAGACATCGGCATAGATTAGATTATTAAATGTATTGTGTTCAATATTCACATATTGTAAAGAGAATAAGAGTAAGCAAATTAAATAAGCTACTACACAATAAAGAAGCTGAAGAATACTAAAGGATAGATTCACATCAAAATGGCCCCTCCGGAGAGAAGTTCTAATCTCTTTTTTAAAGTAGTCCTAAAGAGTAGAATATATGAAAATTTCAATGTACTTCAAATAACTGCATTAATATTAGACTAAAAGCTGAAAGTAATAAGCTCAAAATAGAATGCAAACAAGTAACATAATGAAACTCCATAGTCGCGCACTTTCGCTTATACGAGCTTTGAGAAGTTTTAAGAATAAACATATAATACGCAAGATAATAAAGTGATTAGTATGGTTACATACTGTCATAAGACTCCTTGTACAAATCCACCAAGCGAGATCCGATCCCTTTCCTGTAATATTCCCAGTCAATAGGTTCGGGCTCCTGAAATGTGCACAAAAATGACATAAAAAACCAAACGTTCACATCTATAAAGCAAACAATAATGCCACAAAAGCAAACATAATTACATTGTATTATGCACAGTAAACATTTGATGCTATCTTAGATTAAAATTTCAAACGGCTCCAAAGTGTGGTTGCTCAGGTACCAATCATGGTAAAATTTGAAACTTTTTACTTTCTATTTACTCTTTTATTAACTTTATCTTGAACCGAACAGTAATCGATAATGTCCCATATTTTCTGCTGATTATAAATACAATCAAAATCAACAAAAATTTTATATTAAATTTTCCCCCCAAAAAACATGAAACAATTATAATCTTTACATGCCTAAAAATAAATTTTGAAATCAAAGACACTAAGTTTTAGCTTCAATAAATGACCTAAGCCCCCAACAAATGAAACAATATTAATCTTCACTCAAAAAAATTCAATTCAATAAGCAGAATCCAAACAATAACTTAACAAAAGAATTTCAGAAAACAAGCTATAGTGACAAAGAAAAGGATAGAAGAAGAACCTGGCTAAACTTTGTTTGAAGAGTTGTGTTGACCTCATTGAAGGCACGGCGGAGCGTGGCAAACTCTTTGCGAGCCTCTTCGGTGACGAGAAGTTTGGCCATACCATCCCAGTCAATGTTCCTTGAAGCCTTAAAGGCAACATCAACGACTTTCTTGGTTGGTCCACTCATTTTGAGGCACTTTCTCAGTAATAATCTGAAATGAAAATGCTTTTAACTTCTTTTTATCTTCAACATTTTGTCAATGCAACTAAATTCAAACAACATAAAAAATTAAAACGTAAAACTACCAAAATATGACTCAAACTATATTTTGGTAAACAAATGATAAAAATCCATTATTAATTGATCATGATTTGTAATTTAGCCATGTGGTATTAAGGATCCATACCACAAAACAAAAATCAGCAAAATCACGTTTTATAATTGTTTGTTCTTAAAAGAATTTCTCTACATTCAATCATTCTAGATTTTCTGAGAATAAAAGTTCAAAATTTCATAAATGGCTGCCCGTGGAAAATGTTGAATCAATATGACACCTTTCATCTCAACCCAAAAATACCCAAATAACGAATTATAAAATAAACATCGAGTACAAAGTAAATCTAATACATCAAAACCCCAATACCAAAAGAAAAGAACTTGCAGCAAAGTAAATCATAAAACACCTATAGAAGATTCTGAAATTGAATTAAAAGAATTGAACATTAAATTCTCAGATCATTAACGCAAAATCAAACACAGAACACTCAGATCAAATCCATACATAACGAAATCAAAAAAATCACTTGACTATTAAACAAGGCAAAGCAAAAAAGATGTCACCTGAGACTTTTAGATTGGCGATGGTGGTCGTCGACAACGAGAGTGGGGACTCTGAGTACGGGAGAACGATAAAGATAATGGGGAGAAGAAGAAGAAGAAGAAGAAGAAGAAGAAGAGTAGAATTAGGGCTTTTTCTGTACCATTGTCAAATTTGGGATCCGATTCAGAATATTAATGGGCCGGGTGTCCATGGCCCAGGCCCAGTCTCTTCCTTTTATGTACCTGAACTTAACACATTGGATAAAAACGACATTTAAGCGAAACTTTTTTTCAGAAACAAATTGGAAAAAAACGACATTGGAAGCATTCCCGCCATTGTTGTTGGGAAGACAAAGACCAGAGGAGCAGAGGTTATTGGCTACATAAGTGAGCACAACTCACTGAAATCTCAAACCCCATTTCTTTCTCCATCTTGGTAGCTGAACTGAAGCCATTGCTTTTCTTAGCGAGCTCTAATCCAAGGGTATGGGATGGGTATTCAAGGGCTTTTACCGCTACTGAAATCGATAATGGTACCCATTCACATCAAGGAACTGGAGGGTTCTTGTGTTGCTATTGATACGTATTCTTGGCTTCATAAAGGAGCTTTGTCTTGTAGCAAAGATCTCTGCAAAGGCTTACCCACCTCGAGGTAATATTTCTCTCTATCTCTCTCTTTGTTAAATTGGGAATTTTGAGTAAAGGTTAAATTTTTATTTTCAAAAAGATATTTTTGAGATAATGGGTCGATCATTTGATGGATTTACAATCTGGGTTTTGTTTGTTTTTGGTTATGGAGATAAAAATTTGGAGCATTCTCCCCATCTTCAAGGGGGGTTTTGACTCAAACTGTGGTTAATGAAAAATGTAATAAGTTGATACATAATAGATTGGCTATGGTATCTGAACATGTTCTTGTTTTGTGTCCAATATCTTAGGCATATTGACTATTGCATGCATAGAGTGAATCTGCTAAGGCATTATGGTGTCAAACCTATGCTTGTATTTGATGGAGGTCTTCTTCCAATGAAGATTGAACAAGAGAACAAACGAGCCAGGTATGTTGGTTATCCTTTAGTTTTGCCTGTTTTCTTACTACTTGATGAATGTACATAATTGGTTGTTTAAGCCTGTTTTCCATTTGGGATTTAACCAACTTATATGAAGCTCTTTAAAGTAATTTCAATTCTTTGGCATTAATTCGGTCACAATTCGGTTCTAATCTTGTAATGTGCTTAATGATTTTTTCATACATTGCATTAATGTATGGAATAGGGTCCTTGTTTAAGTTAAGATTTAACTCAATAAAATTGCAGGGGGAGAAAGGAAAATCTCGCTCGTGCTATGGAGCACGAGTCAAATGGAAATTCTTCTGCTGCTTATGAGTGCTATCAGAAAGCTGTTGACATTTCACCTTCGATTGCCTATGAGTTAATTCAGGTTAGTAAGAACACTTTTTCTTAAGAAAAATTTGATTTACCGAGAAAACAGAAACCATTTCCTGTAAAGTACCATACCAAATCTTCTGAACTCGATTATGAGTGATGAAGAAAATTTATTATATTTTTCAATTTCTTTTCTTTTGACATTGTTGCTTGTAAAAGGTGTTAAAGCAGGAGAATATAAGTTATGTTGTGGCTCCTTATGAAGCAGATGCTCAAATGACTTTCTTAGCTGTTAGCAAACAAGTTGATGCTGTTATCACAGAGGACTCAGATCTAATACCATTTGGATGTCCAAAGGTGAGTTATCAAAACTTAATTTTTCCCGATTTTTTTCTCGCACTATGTGGTCAAGATATTTCTCAGATACTTTGAACATTGTTGTATCCAGATTATTTTTAAAATGGACAAATTCGGGCAAGCTGTTCAGTTTCAGCAGTCCAAGCTACAACATAACAAGGATTTGAGTTTTGCTGGATTTACAAAGCAAATGATTCTCGAGATGTGCATTTTGAGTGGCTGTGACTATTTGCAGTCATTGCCGGGAATGGGACTCAAAAGGGCTCATGCTCTTATCAAACGATTTACAACTTACGACAAGGTGAAGTCTCATCATTCACGACATTGTCATTTGTAATCCTTAAACGAAATAGGCATAGAATGTTGTTCTTTAGACAGCTAATGATTGGTCCATTTTCAGGTGGTAAAGCACCTAAGATACAGCATTTCTTCGGTTCCACCTCTTTACGAAGAATCATTTAAGAAAGCACTATTGACTTTTCAGCATCAACGTGTTTACGATCCAATTACTGAAAATATCGTTCATTTGTGTGCCATTTCTGAGAATATCGAGGATGATGGGGATTTCTTAGGACCATATCCTTTTCAGAGATATAGTTTTCCTCATGTTTAAATTTCTGCTTCTATTCAATAATTATGGAATAATTGAAATCCCTTAACTATGTATATACAATGCTACCTCAAGATATAGCTAAAGGTATAGCTGAAGGTGATCTTGATCCATTCACCAAAATGCCATTTCAGGTAAATTGTTTGTTCTACATTTCTTCTTTCGGGTTCTTCTACAATTGAATGCTATTTCTTATTGATTTTCATGTTTTCTTTCACCAACAGGAGACTGCTAGAGCCAACACAACTTTCAAACTCAAGAATGTTGATCTAGGAAGTGTAAAGAAAAAGCTCGATTTGCCTGTACAGAAGAATCTTCTAACTCAGTACTTCTGTATCCTTCTATTCCTTTTTACCTTGTTTGTGTATGTAATTTCGGATTGAAATGTTTCTTTCTTATCATGGACAGTTCATCATGTCCGTAAAATGTAACTGGCTTAAGTGGCTAGCTACCGAACGAATGGTATTATTAATCTTAAACTCAGATTTGTAACGGGCTAAGATTTTTACTTGGCCAAGAAGATAGAGTATACAAATTAGATGGTGCCATGAAGGGCTTGATTGTACATTTGGTTGAAATGCTTGTTTCTCATAACGTGGCAATGTGAGCTTCTTTTCTTTGTTTTTTCTTAACTTTTCATAGGCTTTGCTTCTCTCGAGGCAAAGAGAAAGTTTAAGGCTCCGCGTTCATCCCCTATTCAACCCAGTCCAAGTTGTAACTCTTCTCCTAATTCTGAAGAACATGTTTCTTCTGAGGAGGATGATCTTTCTAAACCGAGCTGCTCAGAGACACCATCGCCACTTCACTCTAAAAATGTGAGCAATCTTTCTCTTCCCGATGCATTTTATGTTCGGCCATTTTTATGATAAATAAAAAATGTTTTCTCTAAAGGTGGAAAATGGATTTGCCCCCGAAATTCAAGAGCTTATAGAGTCTCCAAAGCATGGTAAGGACATGAAAGACATGTTGAAGGAAACAAGTCCAGAACATACTTCATTGCAGAAACCGAAACATTCAATCCATAAACCTTGTCTAGCACAACAAAAGGAACATGAGTTCGGGAGTGTACCCGATGCAATTGAGGGAAAGATAAGAAAAGAGAACCGAAAAGTTATTGTAAGGAGTTCATATTTTAAGCATAAGTCAGAGCATGAGAATGATCAAGAAAATAAACAAAACACTTTGATAGAGGACAATTCGGCGGCCAATGTTGCTACCGAGAGTGGGAATCTATTGAAAAGAAAGGAACACACAAGTGGGAGTGTTGAAGAAGTATGTACTTTCTTCTTTACTATACTAACTTTCGATATATTGTTTTTCTTTTCCTTTCTGAAAGTTTTGATTGTCTAAATTCCTTCAGGAAATTGTGAAGTCTAAGCAAATGCGCATTGAATCATCATCATCCAACGACGGAAAGTTTGGTTCAAACATTTCCCATTTAGCCGAATACTCTGACATAGCAGAAAAATCGATGGAAAAGTTTGTTTCGATCATATCCTCTTTTAAATTCGCGTCTTCTGGCTCTCGTGCAAGTGGTCTTCGAGCTCCTTTAAAAGATATTCGAAATACTTCTTCCACCAACAGTAGGTAACAAATGAACTCAATTTTTGATCTTCATTGATTTTCACTAATCATATAATCATCATCATAATGTTGACTTTGGCTTCTTTGTATCGAAAGGTCAACGGTTGGTGTGGACTTGAACCAATTTGCATATGTCCCAAAGAAACCCAAGAAGAGTTGATAAAACTTCATCTTCACAGCTGAGTTAGGAGGGTTGTTGTTGTGCAAAGATTCTATAAAGTCAACATTTTTTTTTGTTGTTTTTGCCGTATTTTTTTACTATAAAGTCAACACACAATGACATTGTAAAGGCTTCAAAAAAACTTGAAAATGACATTCATTCATTTTTTCTTTACCATGAGAGTAAAAATGTTCATATATAGTTCTTAAAGTTATTTCTAATGTTACTCTTTATTGGTTTGAATAATTCTTCGACTAATATTCAAGAATAGAAAAGATGGAATTGTTTTAAGGCAGCTTAAAATATATAAGAATAGTTTGTCATATGCTAAAAACAAATTCCATTAATTCTCATAGTAAAAAATTCGCAAAAAAAAAATGACAAAAAAAATTGCAAATAAAATATCTACAAATAATATCAAACATCAATCAAATTCGAGTCGGCCACCATGGATGCAGAAGAGGAACAACACGTAAATGATTACGATATTTTGGAAGAAGATGATAAATAAGTTCAATTTGATTGCGATTCTGACCAAGTATTTGACATTGATAAATCTCAACGTCATCTCTAGCATTATTATTGGAGCGAGAAAAGAAGAACACATCTTTGTCGTCAGGATGGAGAGCAAGTATGGTGAACCGCAACAAACTCATACAACCAAATCTTATCATCATTTCATCATGGTTGTGCACCAAATTCCAACTCCACATGTCCTCGATGTCCATGTAATTATTATCTTCGGGATCAACAAGCTCCCATACTTTAAAAACATAACACTGCTTTTTTTTATACCAAAAAAATTGAGCCAACCGCACTTTCTCGTGAACCACTCCTACATGTACCCTAGAATTTGAACAACGCCAATCATGACCTAACTCTTGAGGCAAACTAATCAAACGATATCTCTTTGAGTAAAGATTCAATGCAACAATGCCTTCTGTCTTCACTAAACCATATGGCATGTATATTATTGTTCTATTGCTTCCAACAATAGTATTTCGAAGATAACATTTACTTAGAGGTTTCGCTAGAAAGTTGAAAGTTGAATCACTCCATTGTCCAGTCTCAGAAGAAAAAATTAATAAGTGGAATAATTTTCGTGGTGGGATACTTGAAAAATCATCTATCAATCTGACGTTGACGACATTATACTTAACAAGATTATTGTCATCATAACCTAATACTACTAATGCATATCTACAATGATCCCATCTATAAGGGGACTCCGGAAGCTTAACAAACTTTTTTGTAAAAGAATTGCAAATGTATAAATTTTCACATGCATTTATTCCCACCAACAACAGATCCTCGAACGATGACCATAAATAAGCAATCGTTGGCCCTTTAATGTAAGGTAAAAAGTCTAATGGTGGTGTCTGACCATAGCCAAGAACTTTTGATCTATCAGATGAATAGTATATTGAGACATTAAAATTAGGTTTAGTTGTATTGAAAGCTACGAATAGTAGAGTAAAGGGAAGTGATGATGACGACGACAAGTTGTCAAGTCTTTTTTGACGGTGATAGCAATTGAATTTGCGACTGAAATATACTTTAAAAGTTAAAATAAGTAAAAACCAGCGTTTGCAGACATAAGTACACTCCACTATACTTTTAAAATCAGGAAGTCGAATTAATATCTCCAACAGTTCATGATCACTGATCATCGACATGAATGATACTCCTAGTGCCATAGTTGTTCATACGTTCTCTCTGTCTCTCAATTCTTTTTTTTATCTCTCAATTCACTTTAGCATGTATACATCTTTTTAATAACTAATTTCAAATAAATATTTTAAATTTGAATGCTGATATATGTATTTTAATATTACTTAAATTTATATTAAAAATGAAGAGGAGGAAGAATAGGTGTAGATATTTTGGTTGAATAATTCTTCTACGACTAATATCTACATGCTAGCTACAAAGTTGTTTATTTGATAATCATTAATAATTTTTTTAATATATGAAATATCTTAAGTTAGTTTGAGGTATTTATATTTTTATCATCCGATAAAAAAGTATTAACTACTTGAATAAATGACTTATCTTTTCTTTAAATATTTTAATAAAAAAATATATGTTACAGAACAAAACCATTTGAAAAAAAATAAATAAATAATAACAGAGAAAAAAAACGGGAGACTCAGACTATACGTATATATGCTTTCTCTATTTTTTTTTTAAGTTTTGTATGCAGGTTAATCAAATTGATAAATTGATCAATAATAGAATAAATTGGTACAACTAGTAAATAATAAAATTTTTGTAAGAAATAAAAAATTGGTACAATTATCAAAAAATAAATTTTTTGTAAAAACGTAAATTTTATTGTTGTTTTTGGGTATATATGAAAAAATTCAGAAAAAAAGTTAAAAGCCCAAGGCCAAGCCCAAGCCCAAGCACCTTGATTTAGGCCCAAAAACCTCAGCAAATCATTCGATTGGGACGATGAAGCTCTGATTTGACGAAGCTCTCTTCTCTAATTCCTCCTAGGGTTTCATTTCATCTACGCACTCTCACTCGCTCAGAACTTCAATCCAAGGTTTGTCTTTCTCTCTCTCTCTCTCTTCATGGAGCTTTTTAATTATATAGATATGGATATATACATGTTGATGTTGATGTTGAGATTCGGATACATAGTTTGATTTTGAGAAGAGAGAAGTTGTTTGATTTCAGATTGAATTTGATTTTCAATTTTTCGATAGTTTTAGCATTTAGTTGAATTATTAAACATCTTCTTAATTGGTTTATCATTTACATTTATTTATGAAAGGCAATAATGTCATTAATTGGTTTTGGTTGCAGTAGTAATTTGATAATTATATGTTGTTAGACTAATAGACATGGATGTGATGTGACTAAAATGAGAAAGCTTTGGATTCATATTGTTTTCTGACTCTGAATTCACTGACTTAAAAGGTTTTTCTGTGTGTTTCCTTGTGTTTTTCTTGCTTAGTATCTAAACTAAATTTGGTTCTTTTCTTTGTTTCTGGTGTTGAAAGTGGTTGCTTGCTTGTTTTTGTGTGTGTGTGTGTGTGTATTGGTCATTTATTTTCTTTTGCAAAGGAAGTTAAAGCCTAATAGATATTAGATAGCATAGCTCTCTCTCAGCCGATATATATGAAAAATATGTTCGAAAATCATGTCTCTTTTCTTCTCTTCTCTTCTCTTCACCACGTTTAGCTTTTGATTTTGGGCTGTTGGTTGAAGTGTGGTGAAGGGATCCATAGTAAAAGGGCTTTGCCGAAATCATCTAGGAACTCCCAAGTCCCAACACAAAGCAGCAGCTTGAGAACAAATTAAAGAGGTAAAAATCTTATTGCTAGCGTTCATCTAGCGTTTCAGAAGAAAAAATTGATCAGTAAAATAATTTTCGTCGTGAAATACTTGAAAAATAATCTCTCATTATAACTTTAACAACCTTATATTCAACAACAAGGTTATTATAATCATAACCTAATACTACTAATGCAAATCTACAATTAACATTGCAAATCTACAAGTAAAGTACTGAAGCGATGAAGATGACGACGACGAGTTGTTAAGTCTTTTTTGACGGTGATAGTATATGCTTTAGAAGTCGAAATAAGTAAGAACCAGTGTTTGCATACATAAGTACACTTTACTATATTTTTAAAATTAGGAAGTGGGAATAATATTTCCAATAGTGCTAACTCTCCCACTGAGCTCCGCAGTCAGTCTCTGCTACTTTCTCTTTATTCGCGGTATAGTTCTACCGACGCTATTCTCTCATTGTTTGCGACTATGGCTACTGCCTTTCACGAATATATTATATGCCTTGATGTTATGTTGGTAATGTTGTCGATTTCATTATGTTAATATTTGTTGTATAGGGAGAAAAATGGCGGAAGAGGAGGCAAAGGCTTTATCCTACATACCAGAAACAATATTGAAGAAGAGGAAAACCAATGAAGAAGTAGCCCTTCGGAGGAAAGCCCAATTGGAGCTCAGGAAACACGCTAGTAAGAAAGATAAGAAGGAGTATATCAAAAAGCCCGAGGAATTTGTCAAAGAGTTTCGCTACATGGTAGGCAACATTAATATATATATATTTGTACTTGTATAAAGATGTTCTAATTGCAAGCGTAGTTGTTTAGATTGATATGTATTCCGAAAAACATATTGTTTGTTCGAGATTTAGATGGAAAATGCTTAAAAGTTATGAATTTGGTTTTTTCTATGTATTTCGAAACACTTGTGTTTTATTTGGGATGAGAATCATTGTTAAACTTGCTCTGGTGTCTTTAAATTATCAAACTTTATTAAGGTATAATACACATCTAGGTTTTGTTAGTTGCTGTCTGATTCAGTTAGCTCTTTATATCCAAAAACAGCTACACTTATGTACTTTAAGCATCATTTTTCTTTTTAATTAGTTTTGAACCATCTATTTCTACTGCACGAGTGATAACCAGAGGGATGCAAATTATATTTTAGGTGTGTCTTTTGCTGTGTACCAAGCTGTAGGTGGGTTTTTTCCCCAAAAATGGATCATGGAAATAGAATGACCTATAACAGCTACAATACATTAGAATTGTTGATGGCCTAGATCATGAAATGACTTTTCTTGCTTGATTGGCTTATTGAGTAATATTCTTACATGCTATTTCTATTTAGGAGGTGGACCTTGTCAGGATGAGACACAGGTTAAAGAAAAAGAGGCCAGAGTTGGCGACTCCAAAGTCGAAGCTCCTTTTCATCATCCGCATACAAGGGTAGGTTTTCAACATATTTGTATGAATTTCTTGTCTGGCTTTCTATTGACTGTTGTCTTTTGTTTATATCATTTGTCTTTGTCTAGAACAAATGACATGCATCCAGCAGTTAGGAAGACCCTTTACAACCTGAGGTTGAGGAAAGTGTTCAGTGCTGTCTTTGTGAAAGTGAATGCTTCAGTAATTGAAAAATTACAAAGGGTGGAACCCTATGTTACTTATGGGTATGTGACTAGACTTCTTCATTGCTTTTTGGTTGTATTATTTTTGATGTTAAACTATGCTGCAATCTCTGTTTACTGTTTCAATGATACTTTTTGCACCTTTGAAGGTATCCTAACCTCAAGAATGTGAAGGAACTGATTCGCAAGAAAGGCTTTGGAAACGTAGCCAAGCAAAGGGTACCTCTTACGGATAACAATGTTATTGAGCAGGTATTCAATTGCTTAATATTTATAAATATATGTTGGATCATCTACATTAAAACACAATTTCTAACTTTCACCATATCTTCTTATTTGGCAGGCACTTGGGCAACATGGAATTCTTTGCATAGAAGATCTTGTGCATGAAATTGCTAATGTTGGTCCTCATTTTAAGGAGGTTGCTCATTTTCTATACCCCTTTATGCTCAACAAGCCACAAGGGGGTTTAAAAGGGATAAAGAAAGTCTACAAGGACGGAGGAGAATCTGGCAATCGTGAGGATCACATCAATGAGCTAATAGACAAGATGAATTAGAATGCAGAGAACATTATGGAAATATTTTTGTACCTTTCGGCTAGATGGTCCATTTTATTTTCTTTTTTATGCTAAGAATGTCACTAGTATTGTAATTTTCCTTGAAACTATTTAAAGTAGTAAAATCGTGGTGTTACTCGTACGTATAATTCTGTTGTTCACACGAAGTTTTGATCAAGTTGTGTTCGTTTCATATGTGCACGCATTTACTTTTTCTTTTCCATGGTACCTTAATAACCATGTAGTTCTGCAGAACAATCTGACATATACGTGTGATCATGACTCATTCACTGTATATTGATAATAAAAGAGAAATAATATTACCAAAGTTTAGAAGTTGTATTTTGGTGGGAAAAGAAAATGTAGGTAAAAAATTAAATGTGGAGAATAAAAAATAAAATCATTTTTTCCTATTTGTATGAAATTTTTTGTTTTTTTTTTTGAGTACATATGAAACTTTTTGTTGATTTTTTTTTTCATATTTTTTCTTACATTTTTTAACATTTTTTCTTTCACCACTAAAATCTAACTTCTAAATATTAGTGGGTCTTTTTTTACTGATTTATAACACACTATACCTAGCTTTTACACTACTCGTGTTGTACATTTATAAAATCATTAAATATTATGATTTTTTCTTAATAAATAAATACAAAATTGAAATGGTATGACAATCTTAATTTCGTATATTATACTTTTATTTAAGAAAAGAAGTCCTAAAAGTTACAAATTTAATGGGTTTTTATACCATTTCTGTAAAAATATAGCTTTTTTTCAAAATAATTATTTTATGAGAAAAATTTAAGAAAAAGTTGAAAAATATAAAAAAACCAAATAAAGTAACCTTAAGGTAACTAGATGGGTAACTAATTACTTTATACTATTTTTCTCATATTTTATAATTTCTTTTTAAATTTTCCTATAAAATAACTTAACTCTTTTGAAAAAGAAAGACATATTTTTACAAACTTATAACTAGGGCTGTGCATTTAACCCGGCCAACCCAACCCGAAAATGGGCCGAAAAACCCAACCCATATGAGGCCGAAGTCCAATCGGTGAATAATATGCCAACCCGTCATTTATTGGGTCGGAATGGGGTTTAAATTTATTTGGGCCGATGAACCCAACCCAGACCGAAGCCCAATCATAAATAAAAAAATATTTTACTTTTTTATATACACTTATCACCCTACATATAAAAGGAAACTTTACATTTTCTTCTTACCCTAACCCTAAATTCTCTCTACCAGCTCAAAAACTCAGAGGCGCTCTTCTCCTTCTCTTACTCTCTCAATCGTTCTTTTCAAATTGAAAAAAAAAATGGTCTCTTAACCTCCTCTCTCATATCATCTCTCACACTCGTAGGCAACCTTCTATGCGGGATAAAGCTAAGTCAAAGGTGGTGAGGTAATCTATCTTTTATAATATCTCGGAGTCGATCAATGTAGTCTTTTTCTTTTTCTTCTTGAGTAGTTTTTGCTTTACCCAGATGATTTTCTCGAGAAATCCCATTAATGAAGTTGGAGAAAAATAAAAATGCTTATTTAGTTACTTAATCTGAAAAAAGATTGCATTTTTCTTTACATATCTATGTTGAGTAAATTTTTGATGAAACACGTTTTGAACAATGGACTTTGTAAGAATTTGATTTTGAGTGTGAGGAGTTTCTTTTTTCAATTTTGGGTTCTTACCAGAATTTTGATTGTAATGTTAGAGAAAATTATTGATGATTCAAAAATAGTTTGTTATGTGACCTGCCATATATAGTCAAGCCAAAGTTTTAACTAAAGATTTAATTTTTAGATTAATATTTGTTGTTTCTCAAGTTTAGTCTCTTTTTTATACATTTATGAAATAGAACAATGTAATGATCCCACAAGCTTGTTGAAAGTAATTTTGATATTTCCTTTTTTTATTGTTATTTTCATTAGATAAGAAAATCAGATTAAATAGAGTAAAGTGTTTTCACTTTTTTATTATATTGAGTTAAACGAGTATGTGGTTTGTAGTCTAATATTTGTAAATAAATTTGGTGATATTGTTTATGTTATTTTAGAAAATAATTAGATTATTTCTATTGTTTATATTATTTTTTCAAAAAGCTTTAGATGTTTTTGTTATTTATATTTTTTATGCTGTTTATTAACAAGAGATATATTTATTCGTGATATAGTTTTTGCTAGGGGTGAGCATTTAACCCGTTGGGCCGACCAAACCGACCAACCCAACCCGTTTTTGGGCTGAAACAATCCTTTATTTATTGGGCCGAAATTAAATGGGTTATAAAAGTCCCAACCCCTGATCATTGGGTTGGTTACGGGCTGCCTTAAGTGTAACCCATTCAACCCAACCCGAACCGGCCCAATAAACAATTTAAAGTATATATATATATATATATATATATATATATATACTATTACACATTTCTAACCCTAAGTCCCTAACAACCGCCTGCTTTCTCTTCATCATTCATTCTTACCAAAACAAAACCCTAGCATAGGAGAACAGCTGCCCCTTCCTTCATTCTTACAAAAAAAAAAAATACAAGCAGCTGAAGTTCTTCGTTCGCACGCACGAGTACCACCGTAGTACCTCCGCGCCTCTGCCATCGTCGTTGCCTTGCCGGAGGCCGTGCCTGAGATAACACCGCATGTAAGTTCTCTTATCTTCTCTAATCCTCTTGTTCTTTTCTCTTTTTTCTTCTTTGCTGAAACAAGAATGAGTCTTTTTTTTTTTTTTTCTATTCTGTGTTGCTTGAAGTATCTAAGCCGATGCAAGAGTTTGTTGTTCAGGTGGCCATTGAATCGTCGATCGTCGTAGAGCCTACTCAGTACTACAAACTCAGGTCTTGATCTAAACTTTCTTCACCTTATTTTTATTTTCTAATGAACAAAATAATATGATCTGGATGTTTATTGTTCAGGTCTTAATGTTTGTTGTTTGTTGTTCAGGTCTTCATATTTATTTGTGATTAAAAACTGTGTTGGAATATAATTTTTTTTTGTTATTGAGTTTGTTTTATTTTATTTAGTTATGATCAGGTTATTTTTTGTAGATAATTTTAAGCTAGGAACTAAAATGTATTGCTGATTTTTTTTAATCTTTGTAATGTTTGATTAATATAGTAGTGTATATTAATATTGTTTTTGATGTTGGTACTGGAAACTGATTTAATTTTATTTATAATCTGACTTTTTTATGTATTATTTGACATTTGATTATCTTTTATACTAATTTTTTTTTTATTATTTTTGTTTGAGTTGTGTATTTATTTATTTATTTATTATTTGTAATCTTCTCTTTTTTAGAATTATAATTGTTTTGCTAACTTGGTAGAGACATTAGTTTCTAACTCAAACTTGGGTGCTTCAGAGGATTCAAATGAGTTAGTATTTGGATGAAATTCAAATTTATGATAATTTTCTTCAAGAATATTGAACATAGTCATTTATTATGTCATGGTTATTTGTTTATAATAATTTTACTAATTTTTTTTTTATAATTGTAGAAAATAAACTCAAGGTGAAGGAATCATTCCCAAAAGCAAAAATTATTGACGTTGAGACTTGAGATTGTTGATTAAGGCTGATGTAAAAATTGATTTAGTTTTGTTTAAGTTTGTTATGGACAATTTTAATAGTTTTTAAGACTTTGGATCACTGTAATATTTGATCCTTGATATTATGTTACTTTGGATGAATTAGTTTACATTTGAAATTTTAATTTTTTCAGTATGCATTTGGTTACATTTAAATCTGATTTAATTTTGTGTTGAAATAAGGGTTATAACCCAACCCAAACCAACCCAACCCAACCCATAAAAGAAAAAATGGGTTGGGTTAGATAAATTTCAGTATGTGAATTGTTGGAAATTATTTTACCAGGATCTTAGATCTACTCACAAGTATGTTTATTAACATCCTAAATATGAACTTTCTAAAACGATAAAATAAACACATATAAAGTTTAAGAAACCTTACATTGGGTGCAGCGGAATATAATGACTCCTTCCGTTCAGATATCTAGCCCTTGATTCCTTTCTGTAGCAGAGCATTATCAATATACGAACACGGATCTCTTCTGCCGAATCTTTGATCACAAACTCCTTTGCTGATGATCTTTCTTCACGATCTTCCTCACTATGATTGAGGTATCACTTGATGTGTGTGGGCACTACTCAAATCACTAAGGATTTCGAAATTCTAAGGAAGAAGAGAGAGAGTGGTCAGCTAAAGATAGGGAGAGAGAAGGCTCAGTTTTTCTGAATAGAAAAAGTCAGAAGAAAAGTGTGTTTTTCCTGAAGCCTTCACTATCTATTTATAGCATTCCACTAGGGTTAGATTTGAATTATATGGCATTAAAATAATGAAAAAATCAGTTTAAATTTCCTACAAAAGTGGCTGGCCCTAAACTTAGTGGATTGGGCCTTGCTTTTTGCAATTTTGCAATTTTAACACCTTTTGTATCTGATTTTCTCAAAAATGCCAATTTCCTAATTCAATTATTTAAATGCCAATTCTAACTATTTAATAACTATAAATAATTATTAAATAATATTGTCATTTATCATATTTATTAATTGAACCATACAAAGTATCATAATTAACAAATATGCCCCTATAAACTCTTTCTTTACAATTTCGCCTTTACTTAGTGAAAAATTCACAAATAGACATAGTCTAATTTGAGAATTATAATTGATTAATCAAAACCAATTACATGAGTCTTACAAGCAATATTATCTCAACTAGTGGGGGGACCATGGGTCTATATAACCGAGCTTCCAATAAGTAGATCAAGAATTTAACACTAAAATTCACTAACTTATTAATTCTTCGTTGAATCCACGCATAGAACTTAGAATTGCACTCTCAGTATATAGAATGCTCTATATGTTCCACCATATAGACACATCATTAGTTATCCATTGTTATAATCCTAATTTGATCAATGATCCTCTATATGAATGATCTACCTTTTGTAAAGGGATTAAATTACCGTTACACCCTACAATGTATTTATTCCTTAAAACACTTGACCCAGTATAAATGATATTTCGGCTTATGTGAAATGAGTACTCCACCATTTATTTTCGTTTGGTCAAGCTCGAAGGAGATCATCCTTTGCTTACTATTAGCCGAGATAGAAGTTATAGATTCCATGTTTATGCTAGCGCTCCCACTCAATTGCCTTATCGTGTTCCCAAAATGTACGTATCACCCCGACCTAAAAGTAGGCTTAACTAACAAATCAAAGAACACGAATAGCCTTTCAAGATTGAGCCTAATCATATCAGGATTAAGATCATTTGATCTAGGATCAACTAGGCGATATTGACTTGAATAGATAATACGGTAAGTTTAATAAATCTAAGTCAAAGTTCAATATCGGTCCCTTCCGATGCATACTCCATGCATCCAACCTGAGCTTTACTTTAACCAATGCTCTGGAAAGAACATAGCACTTCTCCAAATGCAAGTAAACTCTTGTTGTAGATTATCATATCGGTAAAACCTGTGTCGATAAATCTAGAAACTTTATTCACATAGTCATGTTTACTTTCCAATGTGTTGACGGCACGATAAACGGGATCGAAGTATGTGAAAAGGGTTTCGAATGAATCTATACATTATGTACATATAATCATGAAATAAATCATGTGAACCATGCAACATTAAATGTTATTTACGATCTATATTAATAAGTAAATACGATTATATTGAAATGAGTTTTATTTAGGGCATAAAACCCAACAAACTCCCACTTGCACTAATATAAAACAAAAAGTGCGTTTCAAATAATCTCGACACCTTGATATACAATCAAGTGTAGTAGTAGTAAACTCCTCATAATAGGATACGAAAGGTTGAATTAACCACAACCTTTTCTCCACCATTACTCTCCCTTTAATCACAAAATCATTGATAATGTGAAATTCCTCTCTATATGTCTACTCTCACGGGATCTTTGGATTCTATACCTTTGGCAACTACTTTTGGTTAATCGAAATTAACACTAGTAGTTTAAGGCAATTTGGAATGGTGCCAAAGATGTATAGAACTTTCCTTAGTGAATAAGTACCTTTCCTGAAGCTTTAACATTCGGTCTCTCCGGGTAGACCTAGAGACTTCGAATAGGTTTTTAAACTTCTCCAAAATCACTATTCCACGGAAGGTAACCACCATCTTATCAGAAAGATTTTCTAGCACTAAGGCAAATTTCAAAATCTGATATGGTGTAGTCTAAGAGTTTTTAAACACACTCTTATAGACTAACATATAGTTCCTCTTCTTTATCTTAAGATTTACTTGATTGTCTTCCAATGTTCTTCTCCTGGATTAATGCGATACCTACTCATTACTCCCACTCAACAGCAGTGTCCGGTCTAAGGCATACAAAAGCATATCTAAGACCTCTCACTTGTTGATGTAAGAAATTCTTTCATGGCTTTATCTTTTCACGGAATAGTTAAGACTTTTCCTTAGATAAATAAAATCTATGCCTAAGAAGTTGTGAAGCTTCTATAGATTGCCATTAGAAAGAAAATGCTTGACATCTTACTTAAGTTGCTTGCATTAGAGTAAGTAATTACCGGGTATACCACGAAGCCATAGGTTTAGATAAACTCGAACCTATAATACTAGGAACAGGAAGTTTTGTTCAGTCCATTGAATGGACTTATAAACGAAAATTTCCTTTTATGTCCTTGTAATAGAAAACTTTAGGTTATTCCATGTGAATGGATTAAACCATAGTTCTATAGGCTTTCTTCTTAGTTTCTTATCTTGACAATCCATTACTTGTTTAAACTCACAATGGATTTTAATCACTAGTGTCTCCCGAGTTCATAAGAAGGTGAGTTCCTAGAAACTCTCCCACTACGACAAGGTACCGCGAATTATGTCGAAGAAAACTAAATGGTATTAACCTCTTTGGTTGTGACAAGACAACAGAGGCAGTGGGATCATCATATGTCATATAAGATGATAGAACACTTTTGGAATCAAGAATTAAATATCTCCTTTATTTGCTACTTGTTTTTCAGACTTAGTCATTTTCTTAGAAAAGTAGTATTTGTTTGAACAAACACTTTCTTATCTATTGACAATGGGATGGTCCACCCCTAATCACTTAGAAAAGCTAACAAACCATGGTTAACAGTTCTAGCCTTTCTTAAGATTTTGATTAGGTCATCCATGAATCTAGTAATGATTTACATTAAGTACCCAACCATTACATCATTCTGAAATTGTATTACCATAGAAGGATTTAGGCAACGACTAGTAACTAATCATCAATATGCAACTCGATATTTCTGGGGAGGTAAGTTTGGATATAATTCAAAAATCAATTTAATGATCTTTGTTGCATATCAACTAACTATTTCTCCACTCCTATCCATTCGCAAGATCTTTAACCACTTACCTTAATGGTTTTAACCATTGCTAGAAATTAATGAAATTTTTCAAACATTTCAAATTTCTTGCTAAAAGGTATAATCTAGAGTTATCGTTTTAAGAATACAACGAAAAACTCATATCCACCCCTGAATGTACATCCATCTACGAATGAAATGAACTACTTTCAATGGATATAGGCATATTAACTCTTTGCAGAGATTGATCTTGTCAAATCCACTATGAACAAGATACAAATGCCATAGATAAAAAAAATGGTAGTGTTTATTGATGACATAGGTTTAGTTACATGAAAGAGTTCTTAGAATACTTCAAGTGGATCCTGGTCACAGAATACCTAACTCATATTCCATACAGTTTTTAATCCATTAATAGAAGATGGATATTAAACACTTGAAAAAGTGTAACTTGTATTGTATACGGAATTAGAAATATAAGAAAATTTCTATTTAGAATCTAAAATTAAAGTCAAAGACTTAAATTTATACCAAATATTATGAGTCATTCTATCTTGGACCCGACTACTACTACAAACTCTAAGTCAGATTTGCCCATACAAGTAGGAGATTTCTAAGATTGAGGATTTATATCAATTGGGAATAGAATTTCGGGATTATAATCATATGCGTCATAGAAAATGACATGAAATGATTTATAGACCATTCATCCAATGATATGTTTTGAAAGCTAATTCGAAATGAATAAGCTAAGAGGAATTAGGATAATTTCGTTTAAAATAAGAATCCAACGATGCTTCGATTAGCGAAAGTCAAAGTAATCTTATTTATATAATCTTCTTGTTTCATATCGTAAAAATACTAGTCTACGGTGTCATCAATTGATGAACAGCTAGATGTCGCATGTACAATATTTATCTTTCGAAATCTAACACTATTATGTATGTCTAATGGTGAAAATCCACTTTAGGGATTTATCTCATTAGATAAACAAGCCAAGTTAGACCAACAATGAAGATTCGAAATTAAACTACAACTTAATAACAGAAAATAACATGGTTCAATATAAATTCATACACAATTCAAAAATTATAAACATATAGCAAGTAGGAATGACTAGTGAAAATACTAAAACATACAATCCTATATAATTTCCAAGGTTTTCAACAAACTGATACAGTGTCCCGGTAGGCGAGAGTCAAAGCATCATTTATTGAATAGAGTTGTCAGCTCATCTAAAATAGAAACCATTCTAGCAACCTTTTATTCGATCAAAATAAGAATCCAACGTTGTCCCGGTAGGCGAGAGTCAAGGTTATTCTCATTTTATGAGCTTCCACCATTGTTTCATGTTTCATAAGTTTATCTACAAAGTAGTCATAGTAGGGAGAGTCTAATATAGACGAAAACTTACAAAACACTTATCAAAGGAAATCTTACGGTGTTAAATGCGTTCAACGAATAACCATCCATGGGGGACGAAATTACAGCGTCTCGAGGTTATATTGAAAACATTTAACTTTTGTAAGACCAACAATGGAGATCGAATATCTTAATAATAATCAAGCTCATTATTTAAAGTGAGTTGTATTTTCTTTGATTCTCTTTATTTAATCTATTTATTTTAAATATATATTTATTTAAAATTTCCAATTTAGAATGAAAAATTCTAAATATAAATTTTAATTTAATATTTATAAATTTTACTTCGATGGATATGAAAATAATATGAATTATTTCCATCTTAGTAATAATTTCCAATAAATATTTAGAAAAATATTTAAGTTGTTACAAAATTAATTTAAATTAATTTACAACTCAAATTTAATTTTCTATAAATATATATTGCATTTCGAAAAATTAAAGTATATAAGAATACAATTTTCGAAAAATGCATATTAAAATAAAAAATAAATCCTGGAAAAATTATTCTAATTTAATGTTGGTCCAAAATTAATTAATAAAATTAATTTACAACAAAAAATATAATTTTCCTATTTAATTAAATATATAAGAAAAATTTCAAATATTTAAGTATGATGATGAAAATCAACTTAAATATTAATTTTCTATTTAATTAAATACACTAGAAAAATACTTCAAGCAAAAATATCATCTATCTAGATTTTTCTTTGACTAATTAATTCAATTTCTAATAATATACTTTAATTCAATTTATTTTAAATTAATCAATAAATGAAAAAATCATTGATTTAAGTTGATCCAAGAATTAATTAAAATAAATAATTAATTTACAACTTAATCTATTTTTCAAGATAAAATTCGAAATTCTAACATTTAAGAAATGCAATTTCGAAAAATTGATTAATAAAATAAAGAAAAAATATATTTTGAAAATTATTTAAATTTAGTTGAAAAATTAAATTTCAACTAAATTTAAATAATTTTCTTTTTAATTAAATGTCATGAAAAAGAAATATTTAAGTATGATGATTAAATCAACTTAGATATTTTATTTTCAAATTAATTAAATGTATTAAATTCAAGAAATAAATAATTAAGTGTAGAGAAGGCTTAATTATTAATCTCTAGTTTAATACTAGGAAAAATATACTTAAAATAAATTGTACCAAAATTAATTATATAAATAATTAATTTCACAATTTATAATATTTTCTATTTAATATTAGAAATAATAAGTAAGTCTAGAAATAACTATCTAGAAAATATCTTATTTGGTAAGTATCTTTCCACAAAATTTGAAAAAATATCTAATTTAGGTTGTATTAGAAAAAATCTAGAACCTAAATATTTTTCAAATTTAAATTTAATTAAATATCAAAAATTAAGTTGTAACCACTTAATTTGAAAATATTAATTTAAGTTAATATTCGAAAAGATATTAACTTAAAAAAATATCTAAAGAATCTTAATAACCAATGCCTAAAATTCCTCGACTTAATTTTGAAATTTGAAATTCAAAGATATTCGATTTAAGTTGGTTAGTTGTAGATAACTAAATATCAACTTAAATAGGAATATTTAATGAAAAATTTAAATTAAGCTCGAGAAAGAATCTACAGATGGTTATAATTCTATATTTAATTAAATACGAAAAATACATATAGTTTAGCTTAGAATAAAAAAAATTCTTTAAACTATATTTTTCTTAAATTAATTTCAAAATAAATGAAATTAATTATGTTGCTAATCAATTTTATTAGGTTAAACTAGTTTAATTAACCTAGTACAGTCATTCAAATCAGGCAAATGGGCCTTCACAATTGGGGTGGTTTGTGTGAGGGAGTCTTGGGTTCGAAGTATGTCGTACCCACTTACTATGGCTCCCAACTCTCACACAAGAGCCCAAAAAGAGAGGAATTTAACCTTAATAAGAACAAGCGTTATTCATTGAATAAGCCCGATAACTAAATGGGCCTAAATAAATTCTATCGAAGAACTATGATAATTTATTTTAGCAACAATGCATATATGTATACATAATCAAATTAAACACATAGGCTCACACGAGCACACTTTGGATGGGTCACATCATGTTGTTAGGTCATACACGGATGAAAGAAGATTGTAAAATTTACTGTTACAAATTATTAACTTGACCAAGAGGAGCCATCGATCATTAGATCTGGCAAAAAGTAACCATGGCTATTTGCAATCAAGTAATAATAGGTTTTAAAAACTTACACATAATTTAAAACACATACTCCTGCAACTGAGTTTGGATAGTTGGATGTATGATTTATTTAATTTTAAATAAATATTTAATTTCAAAAATAATTAATTAAATAAATAAAAAAAAATAAAAAAAATTTCGAAATTTTTTTTAAAAATTTAAAAAAAAATTCGAAATTTAAAAAAAATTTAAAATTAAACCTACAATTTTTGAAAAATTAGGTTTCAACCAACCTAAATATCATTTCAAAAATTTGCTAACTACTTTTAAATTTTAAATGTTATTTTATAAATAAAAATTAAATAAAAAATTAGAAAAGATAAATAAATATCTTTTTCAAATTTTTAAATGTAATTTAAATAAATAAAATAACAAAATTTAAAAAATTAGCAAAATATCTTATATCTATTTAAAATTACATGATTATAAATATCTTATTTTAAATTTAAATATGGTCAAAATATCTAAAAAGATTTAATTAAAAAATCTTAAAAGATAAGATATTTTTAAAATATCTTAAAAGATATTATAAATATCTTTAAAAGATATTATAAATATCTTAAAATATCTAACCTTAAATTTAAAAAATATAATCAAATTTAAAAATAAGATAGATTTTTAAAGAAAAGATAAATACTTTAATTCTATTCAAATTCAAATTACACTAATATCATGAATTAAATTAAAAAAATTTAAATTAATTCAAAATGATAATTAGAATTGAATTAGGAATAGTAATAGTATATCTGGCAAAACCATACAAAAAATTGGAAGTTAATTCCATGAAAAAGTATGAAAAATTGAAGAAAATTGAAAAAATTCGAAACTGTACGGACAGTCTTGCGATCGCAAACTATCACTTATGCCGATTTTGTCAAATCTTCAAAAAATCATAACTAATTCAAATAAAATCCAAATTGAGTTCTGTAAAAGGCTAACTTGCTTAATTTTTTCCATACTATCCAATAAAAATAATGCCAGAACCGAAATAACAATTATTTTTCACGAAAATTTCACAATCATCAATCAATCAGAATAACACTCAATACAACATGATACCATCCAAAGAACATACAAACAATCGTTTTAAAGTCCAAATTACATGTAAGTACATCAATTACCATGGCTCACGAGGCCGGTTGGAAATTATTTTACCAGGATCTTAGATCTACTCACAAGTATGTTTATTAACATCCTAAATATGAACTTTCTAAAACGATGAAATAAACACATATAAAGTTTAAGAAACCTTACATTGGGTGGCGGAATATAATGACTCCTTCCGTTCAGATATCTAGCCCTTGATTCCTTTACGTAGCGAAAGCATTATCAATATCCGAACCCGGATCTCTTCTCCGAATCTTTGATCTTTGAAACTCCTTCTTGCTGATGATCTTTCTTCACGATCTTCCTCACTATGATTGAGGTATCACTTGATGTGTGTGGGCACTACTCAAATCACTAAGGATTTCGAAATTCTAAGGAAGAAGAGAGAGTGGTCGGCTAAAGATAGGGAGAGAGAAGGCTCAGTTTTTCTGAATAGAAAAAGTCAGAAGAAAAGTGTGTTTTTCCTGAAGCCTTCACTATCTATTTATAGCATTCCACTAGGGTTAGATTTGAATTATATGGCATTAAAATAATGAAAAAATCAGTTTAAATTTCCTACAAAAGTGGCTGGCCCTAAACTTAGTGGATTGGGCCTTGCTTTTTGCAATTTTGCAATTTTAACACCTTTTGTATACGATTTTCTCAAAATGCCAATTTCCTAATTCAATTATTTAAATGCCAATTCTAACTATTTAATAACTATAAATAATTATTAAATAATATTGTCATTTATCATATTTATTAATTGAACCATACAAAGTATCATAATTAACAAATATGCCCCTATAAACTCTTTCTTTACAATTTCGCCCTTACTTAGTGAAAAATTCACAAATAGACATAGTCTAATTTGAGAATTATAATTGATTAATCAAAACCAATTACATGAGTCTTACAAGCAATATTATCTCAACTAGTGGGGGGACCATGGGTCTATATAACCGAGCTTCCAATAAGTAGATCAAGAATTTAACACTAAAATTCACTAACTTATTAATTCTTCGTTGAATCCACGCATAGAACTTAGAATTGCACTCTCAGTATATAGAATGCTCTATATGTTCCACCATATAGACACATCATTAGTTATCCATTGTTATAATCCTAATTTGATCAATGATCCTCTATATGAATGATCTTACACTCGTAAAGGGATTAAATTGCAGTTACACCTACAATGTATTTATTCCTTAAAACACTTGACCCCGTATAAATGATATTTCAGCTTATGTGAAATGAGTACTCCACCATTTATGTTCGTTTGGTCAAGCTCGAAGGAGATCATCCTTTGCTTACTATTAGCCAGATAGAAGTTATAGATTCCATGTTTATGCTAGCGCTCCCACTCAATTGCACTATCGTGTTCCCAAAATGTACGTATCACCCTGACCTAAAAGTAGGCTTAACTAACAAATCAAAGAACACGAATAGCCTTTCAAGATTGAGCCTAATCATATCAGGATTAAGATCATTTGATCTAGGATCAACTAGGCGATATTGACTTGAATAGATAATACGGTAAGTTTAATAAATCTAAGTCAAAGTTCAATATCGGTCCCTTCCGATGCATACTCCATGCATCCAACCTGAGCTTTACTTTAACCAATGCTCTGGAAAGAACATAGCACTTCTCCAAATGCAAGTAAACTCTTGTTGTAGATTATCATATCAGTAAAACCACGTGCGATAAATCTAGGAAACTTTATTCACATAGTCATGTTTACTTTCCAATGTGTTGACGGCACAATAAACAGGATCAAGTATGTGAAAAGGGTTTCAGATGAATCTATACATTATGTACATATAATCATGAAATAAATCATGTGAACCATGCAACATTAAATGTTATTTCTGATCTATATTAATAAGTAAATCTGATTATATTGAAATGAGTTTTATTTAGGGCATAAAACCCAACATGAATGGGTTATAAATTTCTAGGCCGATGTTATTGGGTTGGGTCATTGAAATACCTTCAACCCGGCCAACCCAACCCATGCTCAGCCCTAGATCGTAGGGAAAAATCGATGGAAAAATTTGTTTCGATCGTATCCTCTGTTAAATTCGCGTCTTTTGGCTCTCGTGCAAGTAGTCTTCGAGCTCCTTTAAAAGATATTTGAAATACTTCTTCCACCAACAATAGGTAACAAATGAACTCAACCTTTGATCTTCATTGATTTTCACTAATCATATCATCATTATCCTCATCGTCGTGTTAACTTTGGCTTCTTTGTATCGAAAGGTCAACGATTGGTGTGAACTTGAACCAATTTGCATATGTCCCAAAGAAACCCAAGAAGAGTTGATAAAACTTCATCTTCACAGCTGAGCTAGGAGGGTTGTTGTTGTTCAAAGATTCTATAAAGTCAACATTTTTTTTGTTGTTTTTGCTGTAAAATTAGCATTTTTTTACTATAAAGTCAACTCACAATGACATTGTAAAGACTTCAAAAAACTTGAAAATGACATTCATTGATTTTATTTTTACCATGATAGTAAAAATATTGTCAATATACTATTATTTATAGTAAATTTAGATAAAATAAACCAAAATGGTAAAATTTTCATATTTCACTCTTTAAATATTTTGATAAAACCAAAAATAGGCAATATTATCCACTAATATTTCAAGGTAAAAACTCTAATGGTTGTCTTTGTCCATAGCCAAAAACTTTTGTTCTATAGATGAAAAGTAAATTAAAACTAGTACCACATTGGTGAGCAATTCTCCAAAATTGAAATCATTTGTGAATAAAACTCTATTTGTTGTAAAGAAAAAACTGATTCGAGATTGGTAATTAATCCAAAACATTAAGTCCATTAATTCTACCTACTATTGATTATTACTAGCCAAAACAAGAAATCTAAATTGATCTATTATAGCAAACCATATTCATCTAACAGTCTATTAGTAACAACAAAATAACTCATGGCTGCTGGTTCAAATCAACCACAACCTCTACCATCCTGCATAGAAAAAATAATATCAAAATTAATTAATTAATTAATTCATTAAAAATTAAAATATATATGTAGAGAGAGAAAAAAATTATGTCAAGTTACACTTGCATGTTATGGCAGAGCAATTCAGTGGATCGTCACAAACACAATACTCTCCACTTCGGAGAATTTGCTGAAATTATTTCCCAATTATTTTACTTAAATTATTAAACAATATGTAATTATAAAACATATTAATTTTTTTTAAAAAAAAATATATAATCAAAGAGTTTACCGCAAACATGTAGTTTCGTTCCCTATCGGAGCGGTTTCGACAACCATTTTCAAGTTCAGGATTGCACCGACAATTGTCCGTGCAAAATTTGAGTTGTCGGTAGCTTTTGTAGGAGAATATGGAAAGATATATATGGGATTATCTCACATGGGCTCTTCATTTTAAGATTCTTGATTATGGAAGGCTTATGGGAAGGCTTGTTGGTTACAATGGGATGGATGGTTCTTTCTTTTAATCTTCAAAGGCTCATTCTTTTAATCGAAATGAAGCTTTATGGGATCATAAAGTTACTAGAGTAATTCATTGTAAGATTTTGAGAATTAAGAAAGATGTTATAAATTTTTGAGATAGACATTGGGTTGAGGAGTTGCATGTATAGCTGGGTGTTGGCTTTTGCCTTTTTTTTGTACAGATTCTTTGTTTGGAATTCGGTTGTAGTGTTTGTTTGATAGAAATAAAATTTACTTACAGAAAAAAGAGAGAGATATATAGTGAAAGAGTGATGTATGTGTTGAAATTAGCCCAACTTGGGGCAAAAATATAGCAACTACTACCAAAAAAAAAAAAAAAATAGGCTTATCATAGCGGGCCTGGTTCCCTGCCATTGTTCTATATCTCGACAGTCCATGCATGTCGTTAATTTGAGTGTCGAGGTTGAATATGTTGGAAATTATTTTACCAGGATTTTAGATCTACTCACAAGTATGTTGATTAACACCCTAAATATGAACTTCTAAAACGATTATGAAATAAACACATATAAAGTATGAGAAACCTTATATTGGGTGCAGCGGAATATAATGACTCCTTCCGTTCAGATATCTAGCCCTTGATTCCTTTCTGTAGCAGAGCATTATCAATATCTAAACCTGGATCTATTTCTCTCCTTCTTTAGTGCTGAAACTCCTTCTTGTTGAATGTCTTTCTTCACGATCTTCCTCACTATGATTGAGGTATCACTTGCTGTGTGTGGGCACTACTTTAATCACTAAGTGGTTTCGAAATTTCAAGGAAGAAGTAAGAGAAGAAGGAGGCGCCTAGGTATAGAGAGAGAAGGCTCAGGTTTTTCTCTGAAAGAAAAAGTAAAAAGTTAAGTGTAAATTTCCTAAAGCCTTCACTATCTATTTATAGCATTCCACTAGGGTTAGGTTTGAATTATTTGGCATTAAAATAATGAAAATATCAGAAGATAAATCCTATAAAAGTGGTCGGCCATATACCATGTGGATTTGGGCCTCACTTTTTGCAATTTTGTAGTTTTATCATTTATGCATCTCATTTTCTCAAAAACGCCAATTTTTAAATTCAACCATTTAAATGCCAATTCTAATTATTTAATAACTATAAATAATTATTAAATAATATTATCATTTATCATATTTAATAATTGAACCATACAAAGTATCATAATTAACAAATATGCCCCTAAAACTCTTTCTTTACAATTTCGCCCTTACTTAGTGAAAAATTCACAAATAGACATAGTCTAAATTGAGAATTATAATTGATTAATCAAAACCAATTATATGAGTCTTACAAGCAATATTATCTCAACTAGTGGGGGGACCATGGGTCTATATAACCGAGCTTCCAATAAGCAGATCAAGAATTTATAACCTAAATTCACTGACTTATTAATTCTTCGTTGAATCCACGCATAGAACTTAGAATTGCACTCTCAGTATATAGAATGCTCTATATGTTCCACCATATAGACACATCATTAGTTATCCATTGTTATAATCCTAATTTGATCAATGATCCTCTATATGAATGATCTACACTGTAAAGGGATTAGATTACCGTTACACCCTACAATGTATTTTATCCTTAAAACACTTAACCCCGTATAAATGATATTTCAGCTTATGTGAAATGAGTACTCCACCATTTATTTTCGTTTGGTCAAGCTCGAAGGAGATCATCCTTTACTTACTATTTGCCAGATAGAAGCTATAGATTCCATATTTATGTTAGCGCTCCCACTCAATTGCACTACCGTGTTCCCAAAATGTACGTATCACCCTGACCCAAAAGTAGGCTTAACTAACAAATCAAAGAACACGAATAGCCTCTTGAGTTGAGCCTAATCATAACAGGATTAAGATCATTTGATCTAGGATCAACTAGGCGATATTGCCTTGAATAGATATTACGGTAAGTTTAATAAATCTAAGTCAAAGTTCAATATCGGTCCCTTCCGATGCATATTCCATGCACCCAACCTGAGCTTTACTTTAACCAATGCTCTGGAAAGAACATAGCATTTCTCCAAATGCAAGTAAACTCTGTTGTAGATTATCATATCAGTAAAACCCTGTGTCTGATAAATCTAGGAAACTTTGTTCACATAGTCATGTTTACTTTTCAAAGTGTTGACAACACAATAAACAAGATCAAGTATGCGAAAAGGATTTCAGATGAATTCATACATTATGTACACATAATCATAAAATAAATCATGTGAACCATGCAACATTAAATGTTATTTCTGATCTATATTAATAAGTAAATCTGATTATATTGAAATGAGTTTTATTTAGGGCATAAAACCCAACAGAATATGGGTCTATCTCGGTGGTCCAAGTCTGCCATTATTGCTAGCAATCTTGACGGTTCATGCCCGCCGTTATTGATTATGTAATCTCGGCGGTCTTCGCCCGTCGAGTTAGGTATATTTTGAACATAATTTAGCACTTTGAGACACACACCTATCTCGGTGGGCTCGGTCCCCCGAGATTGGTTAATCTCGAGAGTCTTAAAGCAGCCCACTAAGATATGCTAATATTGTAAAAAAAAAAAAAAAATTAATTCCCCTTGCTATTGAATTGATTATATACACCAATTTACTATACAAATATAATATAAAATATAATTTTAGTACCTATCATATCAACAAATAATAATCACAGAATAAACATAATTAAAATCGGAAAAAAGTTTCTTTTATTTCTATAATATTTTCTAATTTCATAAGTACATATCATCTCAACAAATAACAAACACAACAAACAATATACAATAAGTTTCTTCCTTATATCTCCACAATATTTTTTAGATTTTCAGCCATGAAGGAAGTGATTTTTCTTCAAAAGAAAGGAGGGTTTTTCTGAGCTTTTTCACAGAGGCTCTCAATGAAAGCACGAAACTGTTAACGTTGATTTTCGTTAACCAAATTTGAGCCTCACATTAGCGATTTCACACTGAAAAAATAAAATCTATAAAAGTAAAAGTATGAACACACAAGATTTTTACGTGGTTTTGCAGTTAAAATTCTGCATAGTCCACGAGTCAATCTTTTTTAGATTTTTGATTGTTTTTTCAGGGCCTCTTTTGTATGAGTTTTTTCCTCCTTTTTGGATCTTTCTTGCCACTATTTATAATTACATAGTGGGCAGTTAATTACAAAGTTGACTGTAATCTGTTGTAGTAATCTGTTTACAACAATCATTCCTAAAATCATGGGGTTTGATTACATATCACGTAGTGTAAATGCGATTATTGCTTGAAAATCATACAGCTGTGATTTTCCCGCTTTTACTGGGTCAAAATGATCGTGTATTTAAACACGTCTTTAATTGTTGTATCTAGGGATGTCTCGTCAAGAGTTTGGTTCCAGTGATCACAATAGCGAGCTGAGGCCATTTTTCCTTCCGATGTCGATGATGCACGTCTTGTGATGATCGCAGTTCTTATTTACAAAGATTTCTTCGAAGCTTGTTTGAATGTTAGCTTCTGGCTCGTCAGGATTGTAAGCCTCACCGAGAAAATGTCTGAAGTTAACTGGGTGAAATTACTGGAAGCCTTCCCAAAGCGAGATAGGCACCTCGCTATTACTAGGTCTCGAGCCAACCCAACTGTTGCACTTAGCTTGTTCATTATACAATAAGTGCTTCCACAGTTGACATGTATCGTTTTCTTCTTCCTAGATGTAATGTACTCGATGCCTCGCTATTCGCATTCAGCGATATATGGTTTCTCGCTAATATACTAAGCAACAGTTTGTATATTGATTTCTCACACAAGACCTTACAGTCAGCAAGTTACAAATATACTCTGATACTTACACAATTAATGAGTTATCCCATAAAAAGAGATTGCATCGATCTATGTTTCTTTTATCCTAACATGTGTCCCCCACTGAGATGGTAGCCGAATTTTGAGTATAACAAACATCAAGACTTCACTCATGTGGTTCTTAGTGACTAGGTTAAACCAGTTAGAGCTGATGGGATGAAAGCTTTATTTCTAAAGCTCATGAGATTAAAGCACAAATTGAAGAAATTCAACAAGGAGACAATAGGGGATATTGGGAAAGGTTATCAGGCAGCAAAAACTCATTATATGGAAGGTAGAATGGAAGTTCAAGCTCATGGGCAAGATCTGAATTATCAAAAGAAGGAGAAAGAGGCAGCAACTCATTTTTATGAGCAGGAACACATGTATCATAGCTTCTTGAAACAACAAAGCAAAGTGAATTGGCTTTGTAAAGGAGATGAGAATAATGCTTTTTTTCATGCCTTTTTGAAAAAAAAAAGAAGGATGGAGAATAGTATAATTTCTTACACTAATGATCATGGAGAAGTCAGAGAAATTTTCTGAAGTGGTGAAACACTTTATAAACCATTTTGAGGGATACATGGGGACTAGTTGCATAACTTCTCATGGTTTAAGGAAGGATTGCAAGGAACAAGGGAAAAGGTTGAATGTTGAGTAGCAATTGAACATGATCAAGCTGTTTACTGCCACAGAGATTAGGAGAGCTTTCTTTAGCATTCCTGATTCAAAATCCCCAGGGCTTGATGGGTATGGAGCTGGATTTTTCAAGAAATTGTGGGCTGATTTGGGAGCCGAATTCATTAAGGCCATAGAAAGCTTCTTCAACAATGGTGTCATGCCAAGGGAGCTTCATGCTACTATGATAACTCTTATCCCCAAAACTGAGAGTACTACAAAAGCGGTGGATTACAGCTCGATTGCTTGTTGTTCCACGGTATATAAATGCATCTCTAAATTGTTGTGTTCCAGACTTGCTCAGGTGTTACCCATTCTTGTCAGCCGGAATCAAGGAGTCTTTATTCAGGGGAGCTCAATTGCTCATAATATCATGATTCTCCAAGACATCTTGAAGAATTACAACAGAAAGAACGTGTCTCCGAGATGTACTATCAAAGTTGACATCAGCAAAGCGTATGATACGGTAAATTGGGAGTTTTTGGAGGAGCTTCTTAATTCGTATAAGCTGACAGCAAGGCTCATCAACTGGATAATTACCTGTGTGAGAGCCACTTCCTACTCTATTCTTATGAATAGAAGAGTTCAATGCAACTTCAAAGGAAAGAAAGGTTTGAGACAAAGGGATCCCTTATCTCCTCTTCTGTTTGTCCTGATAAAGGAGTATCTAACAAGGAGATTGCAACTGACAGCTGACAATTCAAAATATAGATACCACCCCATGTGTAAGAGCATCAAAATCATAAACTTATGCTTTGCTGATGATCTGGTATTATTTTGTAAAGGGAATATTCAGTCAATCCAAGTTCTCAAGAAGTGTTTGGAGGAGTTCAAAGACACCTCGGGTCTTGTTATCAATACAGGTAAATCTCATATGTACTTTGGAGGGGTTGGAGAAGAGGCAAAACAGGCTATATTGAGAGAATTAACTCTCACTAAGGGAACCTTTCCCCTAAAGTATCTGGGAGTTCCTTTGAGACCGACAAAATAGAAAGTTGAAGATTGTGGTGTGATTATCAAGAAGATTAAACAAAGACTTCTCTGTTAGGCAAGCAGACATCTCTCTTTTGCAGGAAGAGCTCAGTTAATCCACTCGATTTTACTTGGGCTTCAGAATTACCGGATGAGCATTTTCGTCTTGCCTCAAAGCATCACCAAAGAAATTTAAAAATTATATAGAAGGTTCCTTTGGGGATGGAATGGGAATAGAAGTAAGCTCCATGTGGTCAGTTGGGAGAAGGATGCCTTCCAAAATATTATGGAGGCTGGAATTCAAAGGGGGACTAAGTGGAATCAAGCTATCATAGCCAAATATCTTTGCGCCATTTCATCCAAAAGTGACATTCTTTAATAGAATCTTTAATTAAACATATAATCATGTAAATAAATATGTGAACCAAATAATTAATAAATTGATTTTTGAACTTTATTGATTGAAATACTATTAAATTAAAATTAAATTTTATTTAAGGCATAAAACCTAACACCTATATATTACATTATTTGCCACAATAAACTATATATTATATTTATTTATCATATTATTAATATTTTAATTTATGTGGGGTGGAGGCTCGCGTGCGAGCTATGTGTGTGTGTGGGGTGGAGGCTCGCGTGCGAGCCCATGAGTGTGTATGTGTGTGGGGGAGGGGGCATGCATGAGTGTGCACGTGCGCGCCATATCATGCGAGACCCGTGAGTGAGTGTGAGAAATGTAAAGTGAATGGAGAATTTGGATATGAGTTGAAGAAAAGACTGCTAAGGAAGGAATCAAAAAACAAGGCTTGCACGCGGAGAGGTACGAGACCGAGTACGGTCACGTTCTCAGTGTGGCTTGGTGGTGAGATGGTACAAGTAGTGGAGACGTGTTGTCTGCAACCCGCTGACATTGCAGCCACTACACCTGCAACTCGGGACCACCTGACACCCGACAATGGTACAAGGCGAAAGACCACCTTCTTCACCTGCCACTCGCAGCATAAAGCAAACTTGTCCCTTGAGGACCAGCAGTGTATCTCAGACCATTAGAACCTATAAATACCACATTCTCAAATGAGAGGGGGTTTGAAAAATCATTGTAACACTTGACTTAGAGAAATATACACTTCTATCATACTCCATAACTATTTTATATTTCTTCTTTAAGTTTCATATTTATGGATCTTCATCTTAGTTTTAGGTCTTACATTTAAGTTCTAATATTATAATTATATAATTAAAACTATTAAAATATAAAAAATTAAGATTATATTTTAATTTATTTATAGAGTGTAATATAAAAATTTGAGTATTTATAAGTATACTTAAGTTCTAATGATGCTAATAATTTTCTTATATGCTTATCTGTAAAATATTGATGAAAGGTTATATAAATATAACTAAAGCTATCAAATATACATATACTTTAGTAATTGTAAAAAAAATAAAAAAAATAAAGGACAAAATTAAGCCCAAAGATGAAAATTGGTTGGCCTGTTTAAGAAATATAGGCTGGTACGAGCAAAATACGACGCGAGTTTGAGCACGGCACGAAAATATCAGGCCTACAGGCCGTGCTGGGTTTACCTTTTAAAAATATTGGTACGACACGGCTCATATTTTTTTGTGGCACGATACGATACGACTTGTTTTTTGAAAAACACAAATAAATATGGGCTAGACCAGCACAACACGCACGAACTTATAATACTAATTAATGATACAACTTATTTTTTGAAAAGCACGAACAAATATGGACTAGACTATCATAACACGCACGAACTTACAACACCAACGAATAAAAAATTGTTATTTATTATATTTTTTTATATAATTAATTTTTTGGAAAGAAAGTTTTGTATGCATATCAATAGCTGTCTCACATTAGTCATGTAGAAAAAAAAAACATTATAAATAACTTTTAAAATCTTACATATAATACCTTCAATTGTTATTAATGTAAATCTCCAAAATAATTTATTATGTGAATTAGCAAGAACAACAGAAAGAAAACACAACATACTTTAGTTATCTCATTATATATAACACTATTAAGCTAACTTGTTGGGTAGATTTATTATGAGAATGACTAAAACATTTTTTCGGTGATATTGTTTTTGGTGTAATTAAGTATTAAATTTTATATAATTTAAAAAAAATATTTTTAAAAAATATCACTAATTAATCGTAAGACAACACTTATAAAAGATGATGGTAACTACTGGTGCTCTATATAGAAATGTTCTTTTATTATTAATAGTTTTAGAGAAATACTAAAAGGCACCAGTGGTACTCTAATATTTTTCTACGCGTTAATATTATTCTTAGTTCAACTAAGTATCAAATTACATATAATTTAATGTAATACTGTTAGAGAGTATCGTTAGCCAAACACAAAATGACACGTTTAGAAAATACTAATTAATCACACTATAGTAACTAATATCAATGCTTATACTTTTTTTTATATATGTATGTGTACCTAAACAAGATATAGGTAGGTATAAATGTAACTATATATTAATATAATAGGGTGGCACTTAATATAGAGTACCACGCAAGTCTCTTAATATATATAGACCTAATGGAATTTTTTAATAATAATAATAATAATAATAATAATAATAATAATAATAATAAGGTTTAAATGGTCAATTGTATGAAGTTGCGCAAACCATGGAAATTAACAGTTATTAAATTTAAATCCAAATCTCTTATTTCTCTTAAGTCTTAAATATTCGTTGACTTAGTATATATAATTAATTTATTAATATTATAAATTTATACCCCTATAATCATAAAATTAAACTAAAAAATATTTTTTTTTATATTTAATTTATAATTTTTAATTATAAAAATACACTTTGTTCAACAAAAGTAAATATAAATTACAACTACAAAACAATAATAAATTAATCTCATGACAACTATAAATCAACTATAAAACAACTAGAAAAATAATCTCACGAAAACTATAAATACAAATGTAAATAAACTATAAAACAGCCAAATCGATTTATTCTTTTTACTGAAAAGATATTTTTATAAATAAAAAAATTTAAAAAGTAAAAAGTAAATATTTTTTTATATTGATGTATTTTTGTAATTTTTTTTTTTCAAATTTTTAGTCTGTTATATACATTTTTCATTAAATTAGCGTTACCTCCTCATGCGATATATTTTAGGCAACTTTGAAGTCTCAATGGTGTTTTTAATTTCTTTTGTTAAACGACTGGTTATCTCGCTTTTCAAATTATAATTCTAGTCGTATTCACGATAAAGAGATTGTATTTGCTGATTTACAAGTTATCTTTTGATAGTTGATTTTAGATTAATAATTGTTAGCTATGTTTTTCAGATAGGCAACACGTGATATTTTCACAATATAATTGGTCCGCATAAATCTAGGCCCAAGCCTTCCCGCATACAAAAATCTAGTCCAAATTGGAGATGGGCCCGTGCCCATCTAAACTCTAAAAGCCTCGCCACCGAAGACGAGGCCACTCTACTTCTGAAAGCTCGTCCAGCCTTCTAGGAGACGAAACAAACGAAGCCATTCAGACAATTGTTGACACGTCCGAAGAGGAAGTCCAAAAGGTGCCTTCGGAAGCCTCTTGCAGGGTGATGTGGCTGCCCTCTGATGTCTTGTCCCACCAAATAAGATCTTGTCCCCTATGTTAGAACATAATAGTGCGCACACTACCAAAGAGAGTATATACTCTTTGTCCAACGACGCCTATCTGACATTATTGTCTACAGTAACAGGGCCTACACGTGATACTCGTCTAGACCGCATGAGCTCCATTTATACGGACACATTCGTCCAACGAGCCAGAATCTTGCATTGAATTTTAAAGTCATGTATTTCATGTATTTACCCCAATAGTGAACTTATTTTGCACAAAATCCTAAACGGGTCACGGGTATGCCTGGGTTTAGATTTAAGTCTATAATAACCCCTTTACCCCTTTTTGCAAGGGGGGCAAAAAAAAAAACTTTTAGAATCTCTGTAAGCTTTCTTCTTCTAAGAGAAACCTAGAGGGAAAAACATGATAACAAGAATTAGGATTCTTCAAATTGTAAGACCCATTTGTAATACATTAAGCTTTTTTAAACTAATATATTAATTCGTGGATTAAAGTTCATTAATATCCGAACTACATAAAAATTTCAATCTCTTTTATTTTAACAGTCATTTAATTTTTTAATTAAATTCTTATTTAATTTAATTTCTATAAATTATCTTGATAAACAATAATAAAATAAAATAAGCTCCCTTTATGTATATCCAAATTGTGTTAGAAAAAAAGTTCATCCATTTCTTTTTTCCATTACACATTTATTTCAATTATTGTTTTTATAAATTTGTATAGATTGCATATTTAGTCAAGAATCCATAGAAAAGAAAACAATTTAGTCTTAAAATCCTCATTCATTTGTTTATAATTTTTCATCGTAATATAAAAATATTGTCAATTAATCACAAAAAAATTATAAATTTCACATTTTTTTTTCCAAGAAAGGATTTTACTAAAATTAATAAAATAATATAATAATTAATTATACCAAAAGAAAAGAAGAAAATATAATTGCATCCCAACAACCGATCACTTAAAAATTGAAAAAAATAAAATATAAATAAACCATTTTTTATTATTAATTTATATTCCCTTTTTCCCCTTTAAGATGATTTGATTGAGTCACTACAAAAATCCAATAATTCTAATTAAATTCATGTTTTTTTTATTAAAATTAATTAATTTATTTATTTGTTATAAAGATTGGGGGCCAAGCTAGTGCCACCACATTCTTTTTTCTTCTTTAATTAAATTAAAATAAAGCAAACCGACAAAGACACATAATGATTTTAATACAACAAGACATATCTTATTATTAATTAATTAAAATAATTTTTTTTAAAAAATATATATATATTTATTTACGCGTAAATAAAAAAAATAATATATGGCTATAATTTTGAACACGTCATAGCCTTACACGTGGCACCAAAACGTCTTACGTAACCTATTTGGCACCACGTGGCTTCGTTGTCAAAAGTTTTTGTCTTTGTTCAACTTATATATTATTATTAGTTTAATTTTTAATAACATTTTCATGTTATGTGTTTATGATTTATTTTTTTTAATTATTGTCGTATGCTATTATTAGTAATGAGTCATTGTTAAATTTAATTTATTTAATAATTAAAATATTATAATCATACCCATAATATGTACAAGGCTTCTTTTCTTTATTAGTTTTTTAGGGTACGTTTTCAAAAATATATTTTATAAAATTGTTTTTAATTTTTTAATTAAAGATTAAAATTTTAAAAATTTTAAAATTAAAAAAGAAATCACTTTCATAATTTTTTTAAACAATTTTTTTTCTTAATTAATATTTTGGGTTCCGACTCCAACCCGAACCTTGAGACTTAGACTTTGTCTCGCCCTAGTCTAGGACTCGGACCACAGCTCTAAACTTAAACCTGACTTAAATAAATTCAAAAAATAAAAATAAAAATGAAAAATTATAAAACACACTTTTATTTTTTATTTTTAAATTTAAAAAATAAAAATAGTTATAAAACACATTTTTATTTTTTAAAAATAAAATCTTAATAATATAAATTTTACTTTTATTTTTATAATTAAAAAATATACATATTAGTAAACTCTTTTTTAACTAATTATTTATTTATTTTTATTTATGTTACGACCAAATAAATAAAAAAAGTTATGATGTGAAGGGAGCAAAAGCTAATTGTGTATATCTTTCTTCGAGCCCCTAAAAAGTTTCATAAATATTTTTAAATGAAAATAAATAAATAAAAAAAGTTGGAGACTTTAAGTAAATAATATATTTTTTATAAACATTTTTAATGTAAATAAAGATAGCTATAATGATTTTTAAATTTTTTAATAATAATTGATAATATTCTTCTAGTTATTTTTATATTAGTAGTTTTTTATATATAATTAAATATTAGAGAGTAGTTGTAAATATATATTTTTTATGTTTAGGAGGTATTGAATTAATTTAATTGATCATTTTCTAAAGACATAAATACAAAGATGTCAATTTTAATTTGTTTTTCCTAATTAATACAATATTTATTTATATAAATATACTACATATTTAATTAATTAGGTTTAAGAAATTGTATGATATTTTTTCCTAATTATTTTTTTTTAAAGTTAGATGTCATTTCATCAATCACAATCTTGAGAATTGTTGTAAAGTGTTAAATTAATTGTTTCTATAGTTAAGTTGATTAATATAAATTAATGAAATTTAGTTTATCATTAGAATGGACCCCAATTTTAACAATATATATATAATAATAGTAATAAACATAGTTTCATTTTCTAACCACAAACAAACAATACACTTTGGTAATATGTATTATTTTATATAAATAAATATAATTATTTATAATATATATTTATATGCATGAGTTTATATTAATTTTTCTTCTTTTGTTTGATCCTAGTCGACATTATCATTATTATCACATAAAACTATTCAATATTCATTGCATGAATTTGTTGAATTAGTAACTTTGAACTACATTATAAATATCATTAAATATAACTAAATATTATTAAAAATAATTATTCTTGAAAATAATTTTATAGACCATTTCATTAATTATAATAGAAGAATTTGTGGCAAAATTTCCTTATGTTTTAATTTTTATATACTTAATCACTTATTTTTTTTTTTTTGGCAAATTTTTTTAAGTTTACTTTTCTTTGTAAATAAGGTGACAGTCAAATATTACCATTAAATACTAATTGAATTACTACTATATCGACTTTGATGTTTTACTGTTAAATATACACAAATATATACAGTGGTCATTCAATTGATATTTAACAGTAATATTTAAGTGACGTGTCAAATTTATAAAGAAAAATAAACTTATGAAAATTTTATCACTAATAATAATATATATATATTAATAATAATAATAATAATATTCTCTCTCCAATAATAATATATATTGTTCAATTTCTTATAGAGAATCTTAACCCATAATTTCTTACCAAAATATCTGACACAAGCAATCCCATATGGCTAATATATATATGTATATATATATATTAATTAATAACATAATTAATCTGATAATTATATGTTTTTATTATATGATAGGTGGATTAATTAGCATGCACTCTTTGAAACAATTAAAAATATATAATATCAAATAATTATATTTATAATATTTAGTTGATCATGATTATATATTGGCATTACTCTATAAATATATATATATATATATATATATATTTCTATACATGTATATATTCCTATAATTAAGAATCATTATGGATCCCTTAATCCCGGAGATTATGAATGCTATAATAAGATGAACCCACCAATCCCAATTTAATAAGGAACTCTCTTAACTCTTAAATACATAATTAAGGCCTAGGAGATTATTTTTTTTAAAAAAATCATGATTATTGTTATTGGTTATTATATGATTATTTATTAAATTAAAATAAGTGAGACTCAGATATTAAATTGTGAATAGTGTGTAGGATTTGCCTTAAAAATTTATGAGTTTTAGGACAAAATATATTATTGAACTCTCATGAAAGAAATATGAGATATTTTTAAAAAAACAGTACTAAAAAAATATTTATAATTTTGGAGCTCCTGGATTGGGTGGGCCTAAGTACGGGTCTTCCCCGATCAGGCCCAACCATGATAGTGTGTTCACTAATATTATACGAAAAACGCTAAATATTACTTCAATTAAGAGCTAACACAAAAAAACTCGTTTGGGTTACTTACATGCACTCTTTTAATAATTATTTTTTAAAATTACTTAAAATCTAATTAAAAAATAAACCGTTTAAACAAAATTTGATTAAAATTGTATTCAAGGAACCATTTTCTTATCATTTTAATAAATAAAGGGTGCTATTTATAATTTTAAAAAATAGAAGGTCTAAATTAAAATTTAACTAAAAATATAGTACCTTTTTAATTTGTACTATCTTTTTTATTTTTTATTTTTTATTTTTAGTAGTAGTAGTAGTTGAATAAGCTTTTACCATTTTTATTTATATAAAAATATATATATATATTAATATCACAAATAGACAAAACTATGGCTGCAAATACCTAATTGATTAAGATAAGATAAGATAAAAACAATTGATGATGTTAACTATAATTAACTAATTAAATAAACAATAAAATTCTATAACTAAAACGTGTTTATATATATATATATATTCATGATATTTTTTTTAAAACATAGCAATTTGGTATATATACATACAGTGATTCAAGATTTAAAGTAAAAGAACGTAATCTTTTTTTATTGAAATTTGAATTATGATTTATCTAGCTTAACTATCATACAAAAATTAATTTTATGTTTAGAAATATTATTTTTTATTATAAATATATTATAATTAATTAAAATATATATTTTTTTTTTAATTTTTTTTTAACAACGACTGGCCCGCCTAACTTCTATTTCTAGTGTCCTTTTATAATAGTAAGAAAAAAGAGAGATCTAAACATTTATTATTTATATATATAATGTATTCTTTATATAATTAATATATAATAATAAATAAATATATATTATTTATTATATGGTATGACCCAGGCTGTTCATGTTGGGGTCTAATAAGACCAAGACAAAAAACTCCATGAATGAAACTCTGAAACAACCTTTTTTTTCTTCGACAAATCCAGAAAATCACAACCTGTATATATATATATATATATTTATATATATACATGAATAATATTATGAACAAAACTTCCAAGCCAAGAAATTAATAGTAATAACTCAAAAACAATTAAAATAATATTATTATTATTATTCATGGCCAAATTAAACAATTAATTATTAGCTTTACAAAATATTGAGATAATATTATCAATAAATCATTATCAGCTCAAAATGCTTAAAAATCTATATATTGAAAAAAAAAAAAACATGAATTAAAATTTATAATTACAGGGATGTAACATTTTCTTATTGATAAATCCCAAAGTTTCAATTTTTTTTTTAATTTTAAATTTTCTCATTCTAATAATAAAAAATAAAAAATAAAAACTTTTAATTATGCTTCCAAGAAACCAGTCATTCTAAGAATAGAATTCCTAACATGACTCAAATCTCTCCCCTTAAGAGTTCTTCCATTGCCCGAACAAACCGAAAAAGCCATCTTTCCACCGGCTAACCGCCTCCTGACGATGACATGAGGCGGTACCAGTTCTTCATTTTCATCATAATCATAATCATAATCATAATTATCATCATCGAAATTATTCCAAATTTCGTGATTTAAATGATCATTAATATTTCGAAACAAATTTGCCTCTTCCCTTGGAATATTCATAGGCATCGAATTTGCCCTAATTTTATTACCTTTCTTGTTCTTGCTCTTGTTCTTGCTTCTCATCATCATTAAATGATTAGTATTAATATTATTATTATTAATACTAAACATTTCTTGATGATGATGATCTTCTTCATAGAAAATAACCTCGGATTCTTCAAATTCTTCACCCATTGTAATGTTAAAGTTAAAATTAATATTAGACATAAAATTTAGAAGAATATATATAGATGAATAGAACAGTAGTAGAGTTTGAGATTTATTATATAGAGAGAAAGAAGTGACCAATAGAAAGGTAAAGAAGAAATTATAAGTATTTATAGAGAGAATCTAAATCGTAGTTAGTACACTTTTCATTATTATTTTTTTTATTTTTTTTTTATTTTTTTTTTTTGTAGTGTGTTGTCAGATGAGGTCACTAATATATAAAGGCATTGAGTGCGGTCACTTCCATCTTTTTCTATAATTTTTTTAGGGTTTTTTTGCATTGGTATCCTTAGAGTTATCAATATTAGCAAAATAGTCCTTGAACTATTAGTATTAGCAATTAGGCCCTTCAGTTTATAGCTATTGTAGCAATTAACTGTTAGAAATTTATTTATTTGTGGTCATAATTGTATATATAAAAATATGTGTTAGGTTATTATATAAATAAGTTAAATTTATGTGGTATATTTTAAAATAAAATTTATAACTTAAGAGAATGGTTGTTATAATTTTAATATGTGAAAACTATTGAGACAATTTCTAATTTGATAAAGGGTCAAATTAGAAATAATAAATAAATGATTAATTATTATTTTTACAATCATTAATAAATAAGTATTGATCCCCATTTTGCATGGTATTGTACTATTTCATATTCTTGAATCCCCATCTAGGAAAATAAAGGTTCCAGAGAAATTTTTGATCTAAATTGGAAAATCATACCATTTTAAGACGATTTTATAAATTTTGGTATGCTTCTGTTATTCTTTTAATTTTATTGTTAAATTTTCTCATCATAAATTAATTAGGACTAAATTTGAGATTATAGTATTCTAACACTAACTACATAGTAATTGTTTTAATTAAGAAAGTATATAAATTCACTTCTCATATAATTCATTATTAGACTGTTATTTATATATTTATTTTTTTGTCTAGACTCTTGAACTTTGCTAGATTAATGTTACAGTAGTGCTATATTCATAAATTATTTAAATTTTAAATAATTGAGCATAACGCAACTATAAGGGAATTTTCGCAACTATTTTTATAGTTTAGGGAGAATTTTTGCAACAAAAAAAATTTATTCTTAACAATTTGAGTGCTGAACTTGACCATCAATTAGTATAGATATTCTCTTAATTAAAATGTTATATTAATTTGCTAAATATTGTTATAAAATTGGTTAATTGCTAATTAATAAAATTGAAGGACTACTTTGCTAATTCAAGGAAAAAATATATAAAAAATATTTATAATAGTATTATATTAATTAATTGGAATAAATGTTAGCTATAATAATAGCTAGGCTTTGTTTGTGTAATATTTTTGTACACTTGAATATTTATCTTCAAAGTTATAATAAGTTGGCTGCCTAAACTAAACAGCTACTTTTCTTATGCCTCACGGCTTTTTATTTTGTTTTTTGTTTTCTTTTTTCTTATGTTAATTAACAAAAAACATTGACTTTATATTTATAAATAAATATATATATAATAATATATTAATATATATATATATATATATATTTATATATATGTTAATGGATAAGGAGCTAATTAGCTTTAAGTAATTTGCTGTTTTGATTTTTGTACATTTTGTTTTTGAGTTCATTAATTAAAAATTTAATGTTACCCTTTTTCAACTTCTTGACATTGAGACTATTTTAATAATTTGAACAAATTGTATTTATTATTTATTTTGAATTGTTTTTTCATTAATTTTGTTAACAAGATTTAATTTATTAACCGATAAAATAAGAAAAATACATATATCCCTTAGGATGAGTTTCTAGCTCCATATAGATATGGGTGATATATGTGTATGTGTAAATGTATTAGGTTAATTGAGATTTTTGTTTATTTGAATTTTGACATATTAAATTATATTTTTAAATTTTTTTGGTTGTTGAAAATTTCATTTGAATTATTAAAATTATTAGATATAAGGACTTTTATCTAATTTCATTCATTTTTATTAATTCAGTAATTGTCCATGTACTAAATCATGCTTCTCGGACTTGGATATCTATCAAATCATGCCCCTTGAACTTAGACATGTGTTAAATTATGTCCCTGAACTTTCATGCATGTTACACTTACTAAAATTAGACAAAAGTCCTCAAATCCAACAATATCAATAGTTTAAGGGAAATTTTTAACGGTCTTTAAAACTCAATAAACATAATTTAGTACATATCAAAGTTTGGTGGTAAAAATTTTAATTAGCTAATATATTATATAGTTATAATATTAAATTTAAAAAATGTGTATTTAATTTTAAGCATTACTCTATGTTTTTATCTATAGTTATAGTTATATAATAGTCACATATTTTATGTAATTAATACATGTAATTAATGGGTGATTTTGTTGACAAAATGTTGCCATCTCAATTTTTGACTTTTTTTTTTGTAAGGATCTGAATTTGACTAATTAACTGCATATAAAAATAAAATAAAAAGGCAAATTTACTAGTTAATTATTTTCATCATTTATGTAATTAATAAATTGTAATATGAATGATTCCATTTTATTTATTAGAATTTTAGATTTTATATGATAACTATGATAATATCACTTTTTTTAAAAAAAAAATGAGTAATCCTCATATATTTCTCTCTTTCACTCACAACGAAATCTCTTTTTTTGTTTGTAATTTTTTGTGTTTTCGATTCACTGCAGTTTTGAGTTCGTGGATGTTTCATTTTTTTTTTGGATTATAAATTGAATATACTATTTTTTGTTGATAATATATTGTGTTTATTGATTAATTAGGGTTTCGTGTGTTTTGGATCTAAGTTCGTTTTTTGGTTGAATGTTTTTTTTTTAATTTTTTTTTATTATCGTTGCTTCTAAATCGACTGTAATACTTTTTGCTCATAACTAACGCTCTTCTATAACGTTAATTTTAAACAATCAATTAATAATGTTCAATAATTAATTGTTTCAAACCGAGACTTATTTCATCTCATTTTACATCGGTAACATAATTGTTGGTCTTATAAGCAGACAGTAATATTATAGGCGACGGTTTAAAACAACGATGACCTAAAACCTTTTTCTTAGTATAATAATGAGGTGAAGAAAAAAATTAATTCAAAATAAAAAGTTCAACTTCCATATGTCAAACTTATTTATTATATTTGGTCTAACTAATATTAAAACAACAAGTACATAAATTGATTTTAATTTTATTTTTTCTAAAAAAAGCCACAATTATTCAAAAAAAAAAAAAAAGCCACAAAACGACAAAATAAATTGTCGTAATGAGGTAAAACTTTATACGGAGCGCTTAAGACGGTCCAACTTCACACGCAAGCCAAGCCAAGCCAAATAAATAACCAAAAACCAAAAACGACAAGCCGAGCCGAGCCGACTAAAAACCGAGCAATGATTGGGTGAAAGCGTACGTGTCAAGCTATTAACTCATGAAGCTCGGCGCATCAGATGGCTCGTGGAGTGGTCCACGTGTTTGGAGTTCTCGAGGTGTGGGGCCCACTATCTAATATGATTTTATCCATAAGCGATTACTGTGACTCTGAGGGTGGAATTTAATACAGGACAAACGAATAGGAACAAGACACGTGTTAAATGACGTCGGCAGTGAACGTGTGGTGTTGTTTAATGGAATCTGAATTATTATTCTGATTGGTTGACACGTGGCGCTGTTGTTTTCGTGCAAGTAAGGACTGTGTAACTCTAAATTATTTTCTCTTTGCTTTGCTTTGCTTAATTTGTAAAGCTAACTATGTCTTGTGAAAGAGGCTAAACTAACTAAGTCTTTTGTGTTTGAGGAAGTAATAAACAACAAAACTAATCTCAAATGCACTATTTTAAAAATGGTGTATTGATATACTCTTATTTGTTTCGGCATGTGAAAGATTTTTTTAGTTTATTTTTTTTTTTTTATGGTCGTGTAAATTATAGTTATTTAAGATATTTTGTAAAATTTTGAGAAATTTGAAAAATTTTAACACGTCGAAAATAGGATTAATTCAAACGGTCTGTGAAATAAGTTGTTTGAATAATACTATTTATATTGTAAATTATTCTGAGTTTTTTGAAATTTTACAGGATATCTTAAATAACTATAGCGTACAGAAATATGAAAACAAAATTGACTAAAAAATTATTTTAGATGTTGTACACTCATTTTATCGGGTGCATTGTAAAAGCACACATTAACTAATTATTAATTTTATTTTGAAAAATTCTACAAAACACTCCTTAAAAGAGGTGCATCGATGCATCCTTTTCTGTTTTGATATTTAAGTAATTTTTTTACTCTATTTTTTTTATGGTTGTGTACGTTGTAATTATTTAAGATATCCTACAAAATTTTGAGAAATTTAAAAAAATTTAACACACTGAAAAATAGAGTTCAAATAATTTGTTACATGCTTCACTTTTTTAGTATATGCTCGTGTGAAATAGACTATTTGAACATTGATTTCTATATTGTTAATTATTTTATATTTTTTCAAAATTTTATTGGATTTTTTAAATAACTATAACGTACATGACTATAAAAAAAAAATAGACTAAAAAATTATTCTAGATGCCGAAACAGATAATGGTACATCAATACACCATTTTTAGAGGTATGCATTATAAAAGCATCCTTTTATTTTTATTTTTTGGAATTATTATAGAATAATTAAATTAATTAATTAATAAAATGAAACTAATTTATTGGTTCTAAATTTGAAAAGGTCCAATTTTGTAGACATTAAAGAGTCTAATTAACATTCATTGGATATTTTTTAATTATTTGTTTTAGGGTATAACTATAACTTATATGACTTTGTATTTATATTTATGGTTAAGAAAAATGATTTGAGAGGGCGAGATAGCACTAAGTGCATTTTGGGAAGTTTTATTTCCATTTTGATAAATTCATCTTATTATTAAAAAAAAAAATAAACTCAAATTAATTTTATGTTCAATAATTATTTTAAATTTATCTTCATATTTTTTTTATTTTTCTAATAAATGTCATAAAATATTTTATTTTAATTTTGTCACTTAATATATAAATTATATTTTATTTTTATTTTATATGTGAATTTTTTGAAGAATATGAGAAAAATGAAAAAAAAAATTAAGAAAAAAAATTATTATAAATTAAAGACATATATTTTATATAAAATAAAAAAAATAGTAAAATAGAACATTTTTATAAATTTTGAAGGCGCAAATAAAACTTCTCGTGCGTTTTTCGTTTCGTTTCGTTCCTTCTAATTTTTGAACCGTTATTTAAATTGTTAAAAAATATATAAAAATCATACACATTAATTAAATAATTTACATATGAAAATGTATGAAATAGTAATTAAGTGCTATTTGTCTCTTAATATTATTTTAAAGATTCAATTTTTTAATTAGTCAAAAGAGAAACCCTATCATTTTCGTTATAATGATAACTGATAATAATGATTAGTAAAACTTTTCTATGACACTTTTTGTAATATTTTGTGATTTTGATTTGATTAAGTAAAATTGTTTACGTATCTACTAAAGTTGTCTTATATATAAATATAGTTTGAACTTAATATTATCCAATTATGATCATTTTTAATAATAAATTTTTTTACTAAACTTAAGATTAGATTGTTATATTTCATAATAATTAAGAACAAAAATATATTATAGTTTTTAATAAATATTCATTCAAACTATTGAAGATAACCTTAGAGATAATGGAAAGAAATTAATGAAAAAATAAAAATAAATTAATATCATAAAAAAATATCCAAATTCACAATAGGGAAGAAGATATTAATGGTTAGATAACTATTTGAAAATCAACATTGTGGCTAGCTTGATATTGACTTTGAAATTTGGATGTACTTATTAAGTAGTTGTACTACTCTTTTTTATGAAAATGACTAACAATATTAATCACTAATTCTATTAAATATATAATGTAAAATAAATTAATCTATATCATTTAAAAAAAAAATAGAGGAAAAAAATCTCCATAGCATATTCTTTTTTAGTCTTAAATATCTTCATTAAATTTTGATATAGAGATTGAAATTTGACCCGCGAGATCAAATACCTTCTTGGAGGGTTACGGGACAAAGTATCACATCGAGTGAGTTTTTTGGGTTTGGATTTTGAAATCTCGGGACCGAACCTGCCATTATGGAGATCAAGTTTTTAGGGTTTCGAGACCGCGTGGGTCAGGTTCAGGTTGGAACAGGTTCAGGTGGGTTGGGTCACGTTTCAGGTTGGGCTAAGTTTTTTTTTTTAAAAAAAAAAATATCAATTTTTTTCACAATAAACTACAAAATAATATAATTATATAATATATTATTATCACATATACACAAACACAATACACAATTATACATAACCATCCAAAAAACTTTTTAAGGTTGGATGGTTTTTTTGTAAGTAAATTGATAGTTGGGGGAGTTTTGCCGCAAATTACTCTTAAATTTTGTATTTTTATTTTGTAAAATATGGCCACGTAGGATAATTTTTTAGTGAACTGTCATTGCCACGTGGGCAAAATTAGGACTTAACTAGGCTGGACAGACGACACCTTAAAAATGTAAACGAAACAGTACTTTGTAGGGTTTTCCCACCAAAATATGAGATTGGATGATTTTTTGCAAGTAAATTAATAGTTGAGGAAGTTTTGCCGCAAATTACTCTTTTTTTAGAAAAAAAAAATCAAAATTATATTCCAACAAATCAAATAAATACATTATTCTAACAACACATTTGTAGAACAAAACCTAACCACAACTATATATACAAGAAAGAATCTAAGTAAAAATTTATAATCTCTCAAACTATTCTCTATTTGGATTGCCAATATTCATCCATATTGAATATTATTATTGTTGCTTTGAAATTCATATATACTCATCATTGTTTGTTTTACACTATTCATTCATATCCTATATATATTGTGTTATAGAGGCATTTATTAGTTAAAGGGTTATATATGTATATATTTAGTTAATTATTAGATATATAATACTAATTTTACTAATTAATTAATTAATAATAATGGTTAGAAATATTATTCTTTTCTTAGAGTTATGGTAATGTAGATATACAAAGATTTGGTTTCGTGTAACACTAGTGGAGTGGAGTTTAATGTTTTTGTCATAACAAACGTATATTTAAAGTAATATATAAATATATGTGTATATATATATACTAGAAAAAAGTTACGTGCAAAGCACGTATATTTAGTTTTATGTTAGGTGTTCTATAATTTAATTGAGAAAGATTCAATAAATAATCATATAATTTAAAATGATTTAAAAACTAATTTTAATTAGTGTGTGGGGTTATTTGAAAATCAATAGTGAAAAGTCAAATTTAAAATTTGCAGAAAGAGAAGAGGAGAATGGAGATTAGCTTTAAATATATTTAAAAAATAATAATGCTACACACTTACTATGGACACTTAACTCGAGCCGGTAATAATAAAATTATAAAGAATAAGGGTAGCAGACATATAACTGGACATATGAAAGAAAGAATATAAAAAACAAGAAATATGATAGCTTCCAAATAATATTATAACAAAGCAATGCTCTCCAAATTTATCTTAATATCATTCTTCTCTTGAAGCCTCTCATCAATCTCATAGCACTCCATGATAGATTCAACAAAATATATGTGTTTATGTATATTTGTTTTGAGCAAATCAGTAAACATATATTTTCAACAAATTAACCCGATAAATTCAAGATCCACATATATATAGCTAAGTATTCAAATACAATTGTAAAATCTAAACTTAAAACAAAATCAAATGGACAATTCATGCTCAACTAAAGCTATATATATACTGTTATGATTACATCAACCCAAATATTCTTACTTGCTATAACCGAATTATAAAAATTAAAAAGTATAATTTGAGATATATAGACTAAAATCATCCAAATAAACAAATAAATTAGTTACACATAGAATTATAAATGATACTTTTTTTAAAGTGTGTTTGAAGCTTATGTGAAATTTTTTGAATCTCTTCACTACTATTTTTTATCTCTATTTTTTTTTTTTGTATAAATATATATGTATATAGAAAATTTATATTAAAAAAATGAAAAATATACGTACATATATTTTATTGTTGTTAATTAAATTCAAAATAGTATAGTAATAGAGAAAATTTAAAAATCAGATTTTTATTATGAATTTTTATTTATTTAAAATAATTAACTTTAATAAAAAAAAAATTAGAAAAAATGAGAACGTACAAGATTAGGTATATATATTTTGTTGGTTTTAATTAAATTCAAAATAGGATAGTAAATTTATGGTTTAAATAATATCACATTGAGAACAATATATAATATTGTATATATATAAATAGTATCAGTTCAAATATCAAATATCAGTTTAAATGAGATTTGTTTTATTTTTATTTTCTTATTTTATTATATATAAATAATATTTTATTATTTTATTAAATATAAATAAAAAGTCACACCATGAATTTCTCATAAACCAAGAATTTAGTTATATAGGCACACTTTATATAGAATAGATATCATAAATGCATGTGATGTGAGAGATTTTAATAGTACAACTCTTATTTTTAATTGCACAATTAATTTGTTTCAAGAAAAAAAATCACATTTAATGTGATAATGATATTGATGGTAGTGATTTTTGCTTACTAATTTTGATGAATCACTATATAATAATTTATGATATTTGTTAAATGGTATTGTTGGTTTCTAGTATTTTCTTCAGTGTTAAATCGCTATTGGTGTAATTAAGTATCGAATTTTATATAACTTATGAAAATAACTGTAAATATCGCTAACAAATTATAATGCGCCACCTATAAAAAACACTGAACAACAATAGTCATCATTAACAATTCTCATATTTATAAGTGGATGTTTTTCAATTTGCTACTATTTCTTGGAAACTTAAAGTGTCGTTTGTCGTTTTGCTAATTTTTATTTTAGACCGATTTAGATAATGTTAAATATGGTATAAGTTGAGAAATATTTTTTTTGTATTCATTAATTTAAAATATCCTTAAAATATATTTCATTAAAATATACTTATTTTTATGAGTGGGTTACCCAATAGACTCTCACTCTCTACTTAAGTCTAATACATAATTTGAATTAATTTAAGGGTGTAATGGGGACATCATCTATAAAAGTAAGTATATTTTAAAAATATAAAAATAAAGGTAAAAATTAAAACATATAAAGTAAAGCGAATATACAATATAATTTTTTTGCTAAATACGGGCTTGGGCTGGGCCCATTATCGAGAAAGAGTCCATTTCACAAGTCTAAAGAGATTTCTTACCTCAAAACTATATGATAATAAAAGAGTAACTTCTTATTAGTCTTGTAAAATGATCAACAATCTCTTCTTTATTAATGTAAGATGCTCACATGTGATATTTCATAGGTCCAAAACACACTTTTGATTAATAATGTGTGTTGAGAGTTATAAGGTCATAATACTATATCAAGAATCACATATGATTCTATTTTAAAACCTTTTTTTTTATAGAGAAAATAGTCTCAAGAAAGTTACCTTTAGAGCAAATAACTCAAGAAGGAGCAAAGGCTAAAGCAACTTTCATTGAAATTTTGCATTTGCCAAAATATGTCACCAAATACAATTTGAATAACCAAGCCACTAAACTATAAACAAAATGCAGTAGTGTTCAAAGCATATTTAGCTAAAGTATGAGCAGGGCCGGCTCTAAACTCTAATTGGCCATAGGAAAAAGCAAAATTTGAGCCTTTATAAAAAAAATATAATATTTTTTAAAATCAATAAAAAAAAATATGTGTATTTTTATAAAATAATTTTTTTAGCTCATGGACTAAGTGGTCTTAGGCATAAACCTAGTATGCTTATACCTAAGATCAGGCCTGAGTATAAGCTACAATATTAATTATCTTAGAACAACAAAAGAATTTAAAGACATGAAAGTCAATACAAGTAGGAACTAGAAAGTAGAAATCTATAGAAACATGATTATTAAGATAGATAACAATTCTTTTGCAATTAGATTCAAAATGATTATTTTGAAACCTAACTAATCACATTAGATATTTTTAAAAAACTAATTAGTGATGAGTAAAATGATTACCTAACTAATTATATTGGATATTTTTAAAAAATTAATTAGTAATTAGTAAAATGATTTATATACCTTATAAATAACGGTTAAATACTTTTACAGTAGAACACTCGCGAGAAAATTAGTTTTAATAATAAACTACAAGGTATCATATTGTTTGTGTATGTGTTTTTTGTTTCTAAATCAAAGTTGGATGCCTTTATAAATGATTGAATGTCAATATAATGCAATTAATTTGAAACCTTTAAAACTTTTAAGAACTGAAATAACTATGTTTTTTTTTTCCTTTTAATTTTTAAAGAGGGAAAGAACCATGGCCATATGAAAATTTTATCTTCTAGAAATTAAGTGATGTAAAAGATAAGAAAGGAGCCAAAAAAATACTACTAAGATGATTTAATTTTTCTTGAAAAAAAAAAACAATTAAAACATTTGGAATTTCAAAAATTAATGATAGAAGTTTAATGATTGTTGACACTTTGATATGCCTCAAAATTGGGAACCAAACTATGATTATTATGAAAGAATCATCTTTAGAATAATGTATCATACTTTTCTAGACATAAAAGATAAGCTACACCATATAAAACATGGAAAAAAAATCTACAAAATTAAAGTCTTTTATTATTATTATGATTATTATTGCATGTGCTTCCTTGTAATATCAAATCCTCTTTTTCAAAAAAGATTTCTTAAAAAAAAAATCCTCTTTTCAAAAAGTTGTTTAAATGATCATTTTTTTCCAAAGGAAAAAAGAAAAAGAATATCCTCCTTTGAAAAATACAATTTTTTATTACAAAATTCAATCTACATATATACTACATATATAAAAGCCCTTAAAACAATGTAAAATAGAATTTGAAATAAATTTTTTATTATTTTAATTTTATAATAGTGAAAAATGTGTATGCTAACTTTTTTTTATTAGTTAAGTGAGAATAGAGAACATAAATTGATGAAAGAGAGTACAAAAAAACTATGATTAAAAAAAGGTATTTATATAGTTTATTTTTGTTTTTAATTCTTATTTTAAAAAATAAAAAATGAAATTAAGAATTACACTATCACAACATATTAATAGTAAGATTTTGGCTTAACTATTTTTTTTTTTAACAAAACACTAAAATCCTAACTTAAAGAATATATAGCTCTCTTATATTAAATGTAGTTATTTAATAAAAAATATTAGTTTAACGTTTTTTTTTTCATTAACCGTTAAAATTAACAATGTTAAAATAATTAATTATTTTTTTCAAAAAAAAAATAATTTTAAATATCTAAATTTAATTTAAAAGTATCAACAAAATTAATAATTATTATTTTTACATAAATTTAAATTTAAATTAGACATTAATTTAATTAATTATACTTTATAACAAATTATATTATATAGAATATTAAACTTATTTACTTATTTTTAATAAAATTTACTAGATATATTTTCTAATAAATAAATTTAAAATTAGATATAATTAAATTATATGAGATTTAATTTTTATTATTATTATTTAAATTAATAATCAAATAATAACAACTCTAATACAACTCTTAAAACAATAAACAAATATGATGGAAAAAATAACCATAAAAAAGAGTTAAATATTTATATAAATTTCTCATAAGAAAATACTCTATACCAATCAAGTGTGTAATGAATGACATTATTGGTTAGTCATATCATAGCAAAGAAAACCCAAAAAAAGGATTTGTATATGCAATGCATTATCTACTAAGCAATTGCTTTTCTTCCTTCTCAAGTATGTCCAACCATCTTAACCCCAAGTCACAACCACCTCTGGCTGCAATCTCAAATTGTTCTTTCGCCATCTCTACTCGATCACGAGTCGAACAAATCTCTTCGTCTTTTCTCGCTCTTTTATATAAAAACGCCTTTTGTGACCTTAATTTGGCTATAGATTCGGGTATTTCAACACCTTTAAGAAGAAGAGAGCCATATGCTATAGCTGCACCAGCATGTCCCTGCATATGTGTACCAACTCATATGAATTTGATGTGTTAATTAGACAAAGTTCAAAACTTTCTTTCCAATTTCGAAACTTTAACAGTTCAATATGAGCAACTTCGAAATGGGTCCAAGAACAAAACAGAAAACATTATGAAACAACATCTTATTTCATCATACATTCAAGTCATATGATCCTTAATAAGAACATTTAAATGTACTTATCAATTTAGAGTTTTTAATATGTTTGGTACCTTGTATTTTGAAATCGTACATATATTGTATCCTAAAATTACAATTTGAACAATCAAATTTATTTAATACAATTAAATTGTCTTCAATTATATGAACTGATCAAAATTGATTTTAGGGTACCAAATATGTATAAACATTATTAAAAATACAGGGTACTAAACTTGTTCTTCGAGAAAACATAAGGTACCAAATAAATATATTTATATTATGTTTTTATATATTAAGAATTTAATGGTAATATAGTAGGTTTATATATAGTATAATTTCCTTTCCATCTAAATAACAAACAATTAAGAAAACAGTATATATTCATGTTAGTCACAATTTCAATTTCAACTTATGAATTGGGCATGTTCTTTGGCAAGACAATGAGCTTTTATTGATTAGAAGAAACTATTCCTCCCATATCTAACTCTGTTCTGGTGTAATTTTAATACAATATTGTATTCTTGACCAAAAAAAAAAAAAAGGAAAGGAAAACACAATGTATTCATTCCTTTCTTATTTT